>NC_090312.1:57467769-58693706 GCF_039906515.1 Pseudorca crassidens | reverse complement strand
CCTTTTCTGGCCACGTGGGTTCTAGACCTAGATCCCGCCCCCACCTAAGACCTGTCCCACCTAAGCACCTCCTCCACCTAAGCGCAACACCCCCCCCCCCGCCCGCCCCATGACAACCAAGGTCTTTTCTGGTCATTTTTTTTTTCTATTTTGCTATTTTGGTTCTGTTTTACCTTCTGGTTTTTGTTTCATTTATATATATATTTTCTAACATACCTGTTAGTTTTCAAATCTTATTTTATTTTTTGCTCTTTGTTATTATTCTGCTTTTTTTTTTCTTGTGCCATATGAAAAAATTCTTGGGAAGGTAAAACTTTCTAAGACTGAACAAGAAAGAATTAGAAAATGTAAGCAGACCTATCACAAGTAATGAAATTGAAACTGTAATTAAAAATCTTCCAACAAATGCCCAGGGCCAGATGGCTTCACAGGCAGATTCAAACAAACATTTAGAGAAGAGCTAACACCTATCCTTCTCAAACACTTCCAAAATATTGCAAAGAAAGGAACACCCTCAAAGTCATTCTACAGTGCTGCCATCACCCTGATACCAAAACGAGATAAAGAAATCACAAAAATAGAAAATTACAGACCAATATCACTGTTGAACATAGATGCAAAAGTCCTCAACAAAATACTAGCAAACAGAATCCAACAACACATTAAAAGGATTATACATCATGATCAAGTGGGATTTGTCTCAGAAAAGCAAGGATTCTTCAATATATGTAAATCAAACAATGTGATACACCATATTAACAAATTAAGGAATAAAAACCATACGATCATCTCAATAGATGCAGAGAAAGCTTTTGACAAAATTCAACACCCATTTATGATAAAAACTCTCCAGAAAATGGGCACAGAGAGAAGCTACCTCAACGTAATAAAGGATATATATGACAAACCCACAGAAACATCATTCTCAATGGTGAAAAACTGAAAGCATTTCCATCAAGATCAGGAAGAAGACAAGGATGTCCACTCTCACCACTGTTATTCAACATAGTTATGGAAGTCCTAGCCACAGCAATCAGAGAAGAAAAAGAAATAAAAATAATACAAATTGGAAAAGAAAAAGTAAAACTGTCACTCTTTGCAGATGACATGATATTATACATAGAGGATCCTAAAGATGCCACCAGAAAACTACCAGAGCCCATCAGTGAATCTGGCAAAGTTGCAGGATATACAATTAATGCACAGAAATCTCTTGCATTACTATACACTAACAACGAAAGATCAGAAAGAGAAATTAAGAAACAATTTTGCAACAAAAAGAATAAAATATATAGGAATAAACCTACCTAAGGAGGCAAAAGACCCGTACTCAGAAAACTATTAAACACTGATGAAAGAGATCAAATATGACACAAAGAGATGGATAAATATACCATGTTCTTGGACTGGAAGAATCAATACTGTGAAAATGACTATACTACCCAAAGCAATCTATAGATTCAATGCAATCTCTATCAAATTACCAGCAGCATTCTTCACAGAATTAGAACAAAAATTTTACAATTTGTATGGAAACACAAAAGACCATGAATAGCCAAAGCACTCTTGAGAAAGAAAAATGGAGCTGGAGGAATCAGGCTTCCTGACTTCAAACTATACTGCAAAGCTACAGTAATCAATACATTATGGTACTGGCACAAAAACAGAAATACAGATCAGTGGTATAGGATAGAAAGTCCAGAGTTAAACCCACACACCTATGGTCACCTAATTTATGACAAAATAAACAAGAATATACAATAAGGAAGACAGCCTTTTCAATAAGTGGTGCTGGGAAAACTGGACAGCTACATGTAAAAAAATGAAGTTAGAACACTACCTAACACCATACACAAAAATAAATTCCAAATGGATTAAAGGCCTAAATATAATACTGGACACTATAAAGCTCTTAGTGCAAAACATAGGGAGAACACTGACATAAATCACAGCAAGATCTTTTTTGACCCTCCTCCTAGATTAATGGAAATAAAAACAAAAATAAACAAATGGGACCTAACTAAACTTAAAAGCTTTTGCACAGCAAAGGAAACCATAGACAAGACAAAATGATAACCCTCTGAATGGGATAATATATTTGCAAATGAAGCAATGTACAAAGGATTAACCTCCAAAATATACAAACAGCTCATGCAGCTCAATATTAAAAAAAAAAACAACAATCCAATCTAAAAATGGGCAGAAGACCTAAATAGACATTTCTCCATGAGTACATTCAGATGGCCAAGGCACATATGAAAGGATGCTCAACATCACTAATCATTAGAGAAATGCAAATCAAAACTATAGTTAGATATCACTGCATACTGGTCAGAATGGCCATGATCAAAAAAATCTACAAACACTAAATGCTGGAGAGGGTGTGAGGAAAAGGGGACCCTCCTGTACTGTTGGTGGGAATGTAAATTGATACTCTGGAGAACAGTATGGATGTTCCTTAAGAAACTAAAAATAGAACTACAGTATGACCCAGCAATCCCACTACTGGGCATATACCCTGAGAAAACCATAATTCAAAAGGACACATGTTCCCCAACATGGAAACAACCTAAATGTCCAACAACAGATGAAAGGATAAAGAAGATGTGGCACATATATACAATGGAATATTACTCAACTATAAAAATGAATGAAATTGTGTCATTTTTAGAGATGTGGATGGACCCAGAGTCTGTCATACAGAGTGAAGTAAGTAAGAAAGAGAAAAACAAATATCATATATTAATGCATGTATGTGGAATCTAGAAAAATGGTACAGATGAACCTATTTGCAGGGCAGGAATAGAGACACAGATGTAGATAACAGACATGTGGACACAGGGAGGGAAAGGGAGTGTGGGATGAATTGGGAGATTAGGATTGATATATATACACTACTATGTGTAAAATAGATAGCTAGGGGGAATGTGCTATAAAGCACAGGAAACTCAGCTCGGTGCTCTGTAATATCCTGAATGGGGGGGATGCGTGGTGGGAGGGAGGTCAAAGAGGGAATATATATATATATATATATATATATATATATACACATATACATACATACACATACATACATATAGCTGATTCATTTAATCATACAGCAGAAATTAACACAACATTGTAAAGCAATTATACTCCAATTTAAAAAAAAACAAAATAAAAGCAAAAAAACAAAAACAAAGAAAACAACAACAAAAAATAATCTATCAGTATATCTAATTTAAGGACCGAGCAACTAACAGAGAAGTAATATGTTTGCATGAGAAATAACAAAAACAAAACAGTAAACAGACTCACACACCTACAGCCACTTGATTTATGACAAGGTAACCCTGAAGTATATTGGGTAAAACATGTTCTATTCACTAACCCTTGAATCAATTGTATATCCACAAGGAAAACAATTAATCTTGATCCCTACCCCACACCATACATAAAAATCAATTCCTATGACTAACAAATCCACTCCTTGGCATGTACCCAACATAAATATGTTAATATATGTACGAAAAAGAATGTTCATGGAAGTATTCTTTGCCATGGCCCCAAACCGTAAACAACTCCAACTTCTATTGGCATAAAATAACAGTAATTTGTTCCTGGCAAACTTTTGGAACACAATTTGTGCATCAAAAATTTTAAATATTTTTTAAGGTTTTGGCCATATTATTCTTCTGAATTTTTGAAGTTAATGAATTATATCAAGGTGGCACATTCTATGGATACCTTGAGTACTATTCATAGATATTTGCTGAATGAGGCAAGCATAAACATAGGCTGGAAAGAGTCCAACAGACCAGATATTTCTATTTATATCTGGGTGCCTGGTTAGGAAGAACTTTTGTAAAGATGCCAATTAAAAGTTGCCAGATGCTTCTTTATCTACCTGGATTTCTGGAGATTATATATATTATTATTTTATTATATATATTATTATCTTATAATATATGTAATCTCCAGAAATATGTAAAATATTACATGTTTTTAGACAATATGCATTTATATAGTATACAATATAAAATACATACTATATATTTCATATATCATATATTTTATATTATATTTAAGTTATGTTCAACAATGACTATATATGTGTGTGTGTATATATATATATATATAGAGAGAGAGAGAGAGAGAGAGAGAGGGAGATTCACCTTTGATCATATCTTCTGTGTACTGTGAAGAATTGGTTCTAGGATCAAATGGTTTAAAAGCTTAAAAAAACTTCAAACTTAAAAAAGTAGTTATTCTTAAAGTTGAGAAATTGAAAAACTACAAAATTACACTTGAATGTAACATAAACTCATTCCTGTAAAATAAACTGATTCCCAGATGCCATATACATCTTAATTTGTTTTTCCTCTGGCTGTAATGTCTTCAACTTGTAGTGCCACCACCATCCTCTCTACTTATCTAAGCTCGTTCATCAGTTAGTCTGCATTAGCATTTCAAATAGATCTAGAGACCATGCAATGTGGATTCAAACATATATATATGATATAAATTTTCCTATCCTCAAGATGCCTTCAGTCTATAATATCAAATCCATTTGTAATTAATAATTTGAGCTCAGATAATTCATTTTTATTCTGGTATAGCAGAAGAAAGATGGCATCCCCTACTTCCTTTCTCAGAAATAACTTACAATTGATTAGAAGAGCAAGGACCAAATATCATCTTCTGTGAAATTAAGATTTATCTATATTCCTGGACTACAATGGCAATCAAGGTCAAAAAGAAATATTATAAGACTTTGAGAGAGGATGTCCATCAGACATTGCTGGTAGAGAATCCTACTCTGAGGAAGGTGGCACACACCTAAAAACAAATAACTCCTTGTTTAGAACAATGAACATCATTACAGGCACCTGCTGTAAGAACTTCCCTGAACCAACAGACAAGTCAAATTTGCAGAAAGAGGTTTGTAGAGGAGGTGTGGTGAAGAAAACAATGCTGTCAGCACATCTATGGCTTCCAAGCTCTGTTCGTTGTTGCATGGAGAGGTATAACACCTAAAAGATCCAGCCCTACCTTACACACACACACACACACACACACACACACACACACACACACACACATAAATATGTGTCACAGAGGATTTGTACTAGCCAGAAACTAAGCTTACTCCCTTCTCAACATAAACATCTTCGTTTAAGAAGAATATACCTCATAGAAAGGTAAGTAATAATCACAAAGAAACCAAAGGAAGTATAAGATGCTCCATGACAAAAGGAGAAAGGGAACAGGAAGGCCAATGGCAAGTAAAAGACATTGGCCAGAAAAATCTCTTCACACTGTAAATGAAATGAAATGCTCATGAATGGAATGAAATGCTCATACATACAGTCATATGTATATGAAATAACAAAAAATTGCATGTGTAAAAGACCAAAGCACAGATATAAAAATTCAGGGTTAATATGGCAAGTCAATAGGAATAATTAAACCATGAGCTGGTAGAACTCAGGAGAAATGGAATTTTAAAAATTAAGTGAGTGGATATGTCAAATGCTATAAACTATATGACATTGGCTAGGATGACAGGATAAGTCTTCAAAGAAGAGAAAAAAATAATATAGCTATTAAAGGATGAACAGAATTGAGGTCAATCTGGAGACAAAAATAAGTCTAGTCATATATAACATGTACAAAGGCATAAGTGTATTTTCAGGGAACTAAAAATTGTTATCCACATCTGAATATGGGATATGAGAGAGAGAAAAGGGACAGGAATTGTAGATAAATACTGGATTTTGAAGAGTAATTTTTGCCATGCTAATAAATGTAACTTCATGTTATTAGTGAAGAGGATCTGCTAGTGCTTTATATCAGAGGTTTCACATGATCATTTGTATTTTAGAAAGATGATTATGTCAACAGTAAGGGAGGAGGATAGATTAGGCTGAAAATGGGGGGTAGACAAAGCTATGAGAATAATGGTCATTCCTTTCAACAGTCTAGATAAAATATAATGTCATAATTGTATATATTGACTATAGGGATAGAAAATAGTGGGGGAAAAATGTTTAATAATAAATATCCACAAAACTGCTTGGTCAATTGAAAACAGTATGAAAGGAAAAGGACTTAAGAATGACGCTAAGTTTCTGCAATTCTTGACTGGTTGTACGTCATCATAGCAATCAGTATAGACATCCTGCAGGATACACAGGTTTGATGGAGGGAAGCAAAAGGAAGAGATAATGAGTTACTCATAAGGGAGTATATTATAATAAATCAAATAATCCAAATTACTAAACTTGAATAAAAGATGATAAGGTATCAGTGCTCAATACCATAATGATACTGGCAAATTTTGGCTGTTGTTAAAATAAGGAAACAATCCATGTTTTCACAACAGATTTCATGAAGAATTTTCATCCAGCATGGTTTTAAATGTCTTAAAATATTAAAAATCATCACAAATTGTGTTTCTCTCAGTAGCACCAAGCTGTTGGAGGAGAATTTGCACAGAAATTAGGTAATTTTGAAAAGTAAATCTTTAAGGAAATCAACCTAAATTACTGAAATCATGTTATAGACTTGGTTAGGAAACATGAGTACTCTCTACTTAAGAACAACATTACCTTCCTGTTTTTTTCTAAAGTAATGTGTTCTTTGTAACTTTATAATATCAACAATTCTAGATAATAACAACTCATTCTATTTATTTCAATCTTTTCATTTAACTTTTACTTTCATGTTGATTAATATGATGAATATAATCTAGATTTTCTGTTGTGCTATATAAATTTAAGGATACCTTTTTTCTTGATGAGTATAGTTGCTTTACAATATTATACTAGTTTCAGGTGTACAACATATGGACTCAATACTTTTGTAGATTATACTCCATTTGAAGTTATTACAAAATAATGGATATATTTCCCTGTGTTTAAAATATATTCCCATTGCTTATCTATTTTATACATAGTAGTTTGTATCTCTTAATCCCATACCACTGTCTTGCCCCTCCCATTTCCCTATCCCCACTGGTATCCACTAGTTTGTTTTTTATGTCTGTGAGTCTGTTTCTGTTTTATTGTATACATTTGTGTGTTGTATTGTTCAGATTCCACATATAAGTGACAACATACAGTATTTGTCTTTCTCTGACTTTTTCACCAAGCATAATATTCCCTAGATCCATCCACTTTGTTACAAATGGCAGAATTTCATTCTTTGTTATGACTAATTTTCCTGTATGTGTGTGTGTGTGTGTGTGTGTGTGTGTGTGTATACACACATTTTCTTTATCTCTTCATCTGTTGATGGACACATGGATTGCTTCCACATCATGGCTACTGTATAATAATAATACTGTTATGAACATTGGGGTGCAAATATCTTTTTGAATTAGTGTTTTCTTTGTTTTTTCAGATGTATACCCAGGAATGGAATTGCTGGATCATATGGTAGTTTTATTTTTAGATTCTTTAGGAACCTCCATACTGTTTTCCACAGCTGCTGAACCAACTTACATTCCCACCAGCACTGAACAAGGGTTTCCTTTTCTCCACATCCTCACCAGCATTTGTTATTTGGAGACTTTTTCATGATAGCCAATATGACAGGTGTGAGGTGATATCTCATTGTGGTTTTGATTTGCATTTCCCTGATGATTAGTGATGTTGACCATCTTTTCATGTGCCTGTTGGCCAACTGCATGTCCTCCTTGGAAAAGTGTCTATTCAGGTCTTTTGCCCATTTTTGAATTTTTTTTTTTTATTGAGTTGTATGAGTTATTTATATATTTTGGATCTTAACTCTTTTTGGTCATATCATTTGCAAATATTTTCTCCCATTTGGGAGATTATCCTTAAATTTTGTCAATAATTTCCTTTGCTGTGTAAAAGCTTTTAAGTATAATTAAGTCTCATTTTTTAAGATTTTTGCTTTTATTTCTTTTGCCTTAGGAGACAGATCCAAGAGAATATTGCTATGAGTTCTGTCAAAGAGTGTTCTGTCTATGTTATCTTCTAGTTTTATGATTTTATGGTCTTACATTTAAGTCTTTAATCCATTTTATTTTTGTATATGGCATGAGGAAATGTTCTAATCTCATTCTTTAACTTGTAGATATCCAGTTTCCCCGGCACCACTTACAGAAGAGTCTTTTTATCCATTGTTTATCCTTGCCTCCTTTATTTAGATTAAATGAACACAAGTGCATGGGTTTATTTCCAGTCTGTCTATTCTGTTCCATTGATCTATAATTCTGTTTTTGCACCAGTGCCATGCTGTTTTGATTACTGTAGGTTAGTAGTATAGTCTGAAGTCAGGGAGTTGATACCTACAGCTTTGTTCTTTTTTCTCAAGAATTGCTTTGGCAATTCAGGGTTTTTCATAGTTCATTATGAATTTTAAGTTCATTTGTTCTAGTTCTTCAAAAAATGTCCCTGGTATTTTGATATGGATTGTGTTAAATCTGTAGATTGCTTTGGGTACTATGGATATTTTAACAATATTAATTCTTCCAATCCAAGAACACAAGATATCTTTCCATTTCGTTGTATCACCTTCAATTTCCTTACTCAATGTTTTATAATTTTGGGAGTATAAATCCTTCACCTCCTTGGTTAAGTTTATTCCTAGGTATTTTATATTTTATGATTCAATTTTAAGCTGGATTTTTTTAAACTTTCTTTTTCTCCAAGTTCATTATTAGCATATAGAAAAACAACAGATTTCTGTATGTTAATCTTGTATCCTGGAATTTTACTGAGTTCATTTATTAGTTCTAGTATTTTTTGGTTGAGACTTTAGGATTTTCTACATATAGTGTCATGTCATCTGCAAATAATGACAAATTTACTTCATCCTTTCCAATTTGGATGCTTTTTATTCCTTTTTTGTGTCTGATTGCTAAGGCTAGTACTTTCAATACTTTGTTAAATGTAAGTGGTGAGATTAGGCATACTTGTCTTGTTCCTGATTTTAGAGGAAAGGCATTCAGTCTTTCACTGTTGAATATGATGTTAGCTATGCTTTTGACATAAATGGTCTTTATTATGTTGAAATATGTTCCCTCTACACCAACTTTCATGAGAGTTTTTTTACTATGAATGGATGTTGAATTTTATCAAATGCTTTTTTTGAGTCTATTGAGATGATCGTGTGATTTTTATCCTTTCTTTTGTAAATGTGGTTTATCATATTAATTGATTTACAAATATTGAACCATCCTTGCATCCCTGGAATAAATCCTACTTGATCATATTATATGATTCTTTTAATATACACTGAATTCAGTTTGCTAATATTTTGTTGAGGATTTTTGCATCTATATTCATCAAAGATATTGTCCCTTAATTATTTTTTTCTATTTTGTGGTGTCTTTGTCTGATTTTGGTATCAGGATAATGGTTGCTTTGTGCGATGAATTTTGGAGTGTTTTCTCCTTTTCAATTTTTGTGAAAAGCTTGAGAAGGATAGGTCTAAGTTCTTCATATGTTTGGTAAAATTCCCCAGTGAAGCCATGTGGGTCTGAAATGTAGATCGCTGGGAGATATTTTTTGGTGTGTGTGTGTGTGTGTGTGTGTGTGTGTGTGTGTGTGTTGTTTTGTTTTGTTTTACAGATTCTATTTCACTTCTAGTGAACAGTCTCTTCAAATTGTTTGTTTCTTCTTTACTCAGTTTTGGCAGGCTATACGTTTCTAGAAATTTCCATTTCTCCCTTTATATCTGCTTGTATTTGCTTTATATATTTAGGTGCTCTTGTATTTGGTGCATATATGTGAACAAGTGTAATATCCTCTTCTCATACTGATCCTTTTATCATTATATAATGCCTGATTTGTCTTTTGTTAAAGACTTTGTTTTAAAGTCTATTTTGTCTGATATGAGTATTGCTACTGCTGCTTTCTTACTGTTTCTGTTTGCATGAAATATCTTTTTTCCATCCTCATTTTCAATCTGTGTGTGTCTTTAGCTCTGAAGTGAGTGTCATGATAGCAGTGTATACATGGGTCTTGTTTTTAATCCAATCAGTCACCTTATGCCTTTTGATTGGAGCATTTAGTCCATTGACATGTAAATTAACTGTTGATAGGTATATACTTATTGTCATATTATTACTTGTTTTCCAGTTGTTTTGTAGTTCTCTACTCAGTTTTTCTTTTGTTTCTTCCCTTTTCATTTGTTTGATGATTTTCTGTACTGTTATGCTTGTGTTCCTTTCTTTTTGGTTTTTGTGTATCTATTGTACGTTTTTGATTTGTGGTTACCATGGTGTTCATATATGTTGACCTATAACTATATCTACTTATTTTAAAGTGGTAGTCATTTAAATTCAAACAAATTCTGAAAGACCTACATTTTTTGCTCTGCTTCCCCCCACATTGTATTTTTGATGTCCTACTTTGCATCTTCATGTTTATCCCCTTTAATTTTAAATGATAATCTTGCTGAGCAGAGTATCCTAGGTTGCAGGTTTTCCCTTTCAGCATTTTGAATATATCATGCCACTCCCTTCTGGTCTGCAAAGTTTCTGTAGAAAAATCAACTGATAACCTTTTGGGGGTTACCTTGTATATGACTCTTTGTTTTTCTCTTACTGCCTTTAGAATTCTCTCTTTAACTCTTGCCATTTTAATTATGATATAATTATGGTGTTGGTCCATTTGGATTCACCTTATTTGGGACCTCTGTTCTTCCTATACCTGGATATCTGTTTCCTTTTTAGGTTGGGGATTTTTTCAGCCATAATTTCATCAAATACATTTCCCAACCTCTTGTCTCCATCTTAACCTTCTGGGACCCCTGTAATGTGAATGTTGATACACTTGATGTTATCCCAGAGATCTCTTAAACTGTTCTCATTTTTTTGGTTTGTTTTTCTTTTTGCTCTCCTAAATGGATGATTTCCATTCTTCCCTCTTCCAGATCATTCATGTGTTCTTCTGTATCACTTAGTCAGCTGTCCTTCTAGTGTTTTTATCATTTCATTTATTGTATTCTTCAGTTATGACTGGTTCTTTTTTATATTTTCTAGTTCCTTATTAAAATTCTCACTGTATTCATATATTCTTTTCTCTAACTCAGTTAGCATCTTTATTACTAGTGCTTTGAATTCTTTATCTGGTAACTTATTTAACATTGTTTAGTAATTTACTTTTTCAGGGGTTTTCTCTTACTCTTTCAATTGAGACCAGTTCCTCTGTTTTCTCATTTTGCTTAACTTTTTTAGGTGAAAGAGTTACCCATTGCATTCTTGAAGCAGTGTCCTTATGTGGGAGCATCCCTATATAGTCTACGTGTTCTCAGGCTTTGGTGGGAGAACTGGATTTGATGTGAACACAAGTAATGTTTTTCCTCAGGGAGTGCTGGCAGTTATCACATTAGTAGGAGGTGGAGCTGGAGGAGGGACTAGGGCCCAGAGCCATGTGTGAGGTGGGGTTTCCCTATATTCAGTGGCCATCACCTCCTTATCAGGAGCAGGGGCAGATCCCAAGTTGCTGGAGAAGAAGCCCTTAGGGTCAGGTCCAAGCTGACCTTGTTCCCTTCAAATGTGTGCTTTCCCCTCTCCCAACTCCAGCACCCCTGCCCCAGAGGGGAGCAGTGCTGGAATAAGAGGGGTCTGTGTGAGCTCTTGGCTTGTGATGGGGTGAAGGCTCTGGTGGTCTAGCCACAGACAGAGGTTCGGGCTGCCTCTGATGCACTGCCCATGCAAGTACCAGTAATGGCTTTTCCTTCCCCACTCAGACACCGCTTTGGGTCAAAGTGTGTCCCATGGCCAAACTCTATCCTCAGTCTTGGCAGCCCTTGCTCCAGTGTGGACCTGTGACATGAAGTAAACAGGGCTGGAGCATTTGCTCAGCTTAGGCTGGGGTGTATGATCGGTGGTTGCAAGAAACTGGGCAGCCACTAGAACATTTTCAATCCACCATCTCTGCCCCACCTCTGGAACAAGTCAGTGTGCATGTGCTCCTCACAAGTGAGTGCAAGCTTCCCATAGCTGTCCTGTTAGTCCCACTGGCCCACCAATCAAACAAGGGGGTTCATATTCCCTGCATCAGACTCCATGGCTGTAGACACCCCACATATGGCTCAGCCTGCTCCCTCCCCAGGGCAGTTACGTACCCCTGTGATCTCCCTTTCCCTCTAAGACCCCTCACAGACACACATATCCTTACCTGATTTCTTCTCTTCCCTTCCTACCCAATTCCATGTGGATCTTTCTTACAGCCTTGGTTGTACAGGAGTCTTTCTGTCAGTTTCCAGTTAGTTTTCAGTGAGAATGCTCCATGTGTATGTGTACTTTTGATGTGTTCATGGGGGGAAGTGAGTTCCAAGTCCTCCAACTATGCTATCTATCTCTTCACTTTACTTTTGTGAGTGAAAAATGTTGCCTGCCATATCAGTAACAAAGGATGTTGCAGCCATCAAGCCATCACATTACAGCTGTCCCAAAGGTGAGCCCTGAGGGAACTCAGGATAGAAACAGGATGCCTGCCATTGAGCCATAAGCCACTGCACCCACCCCCAAATGGTGCACCCTGAAGAGGCTCAGGATGGGAAAACCCAGGATACTGGCCACAGATAGCTGAGGTACATACCAAAGGAATGATTTCAATAAGACCAGACTTTTATATCTTCCCATACCTAGAAAAGTGCTAATTTCTTATCTTGAGCTATCTGGTTTTCTTTCTTTTTTTTTTTTTTTTTGTGGTACGTGGGCCTCTCACTGTTGTGGCCTCTCCCGTTGTGGAGCACAGGCTCCAGATGTGCAGGCTCAGTGGCCATGGTTCACGGGCCCAGCCACTCCGCGGCATGTGGGATCTTCCCGGACCGGGGCACAAACCTATGTCCCCTGCATCGGCAGGTGCTCTCAACCACTGCGCCACAAGGGAAGCCCTGGTTTTCTTTAATTAAAAGTAATCTTTTGATTTTTTTTTTTTTTTTGGTGTTCTTTGTTGCAAAAACTCCTATATATCCTGTCTCCTTCATTACCTCTTTGGAACAGTCTCTCAGAGCTATCTGAGGACCTGCACCCCGGGCTTAAGTCCTCAGTTTTGTCCACCAAATAAAACATAATTGTCAACTTTCACGTTGTGTATTTTTTTCAGTCAACAATTTCGAGTATAAAGATTGCAGAAGATTTGTCATCAACATGCAAGATCTCAAGAAATGCTTTCCCCATGAGTCTTCACTTAAAATCTACTAAAGAATCAGCTTCAGACAACCAAAATGACTGCAAGAACTTTGACATTAATGATGATAAGAATTACAGACATAGTGATTTACCTATGCAATCAAAATTAATGTAGGCTTTAAAGGTCAGAGTATAAAATATATCAGCAGCATGTTCTGATGATGGGTACAATAAAACTATGAATAAATAATAGAGAATGAGGAGAGCATTTTCAAAAATGACTTTTTTAAACTAAATTGGTGCTATTGTTGCTATTATTATTCTAAATGTACTTTGTATGTAATGTACCACAAAATAAACATTTCTAATTTTATCATCTCCAGTATCCTTACAATTCAAGACATCCCATGTTGGGGAGAGGAGGTATGTATGTAAAAAATAGAGGTTAATATTTACTGAATATCAATAGGAATTTCTGGTAAAATCAAAAGGTGCTTTACTTTTAAAATATATACATATCTATGGCTTTTTCTACATATGTGTATATGTTCATATAGATAGATGATAGATTAGATAGATGATAGATAGATAGATAGATAGATAAATGATAGATAGATAGATAGATAGATAGAACACTCATAAATTTTCTAGTTCTGTTCACCAGAAAATTCTTGAAACCATGATCAACCCATCAGGAATGAAACCCCTTTTCTCAAATTGTGATCTCTAAATAACATCTCCCACTAAAAGGAACCAGGGCTACTTGCATAACTGTCTGATTTCAGGCCTGAGGCAGGAAATGTACAGTATTCTTATAGCAAGACATTAGAACAGAGTTATAATTGATGAGGGAGAGAATATGCCAGGTTTCTGGGAAAGAGCATTCTAGACAGAGGGAACAGAAAAGTCCATATGTAGGATTGTTTGCTGTATTGAGAAAAAGTTAGGAGATCCTTGTGGTTGTGGTTTAGTAAGTAAGGGTAAGTGTGGTAGGAGATGGGGGATGGTTTGGAGGTGGGCTAGATCATGAATGATTTTGTAGACCATTTTAAACAATTTGGCTTTTCTCTGAGAGAAATAGTTCATACAGTTATTTTGAACAGAGAAGTAACATTATCTGATGTTTAGTTTTAAAGGGATGACTCTGGCTGCTGTGTCGCATTACATTATTGGGGGAAGAGTAAAAGCAAAAGCAGAGAGACCAGTGGGAGCCTACCGCAGCAACCTGGGCAAGATTTAGTGGAGGTGTGGACCAGCATGAGAGAGAAAGTGGTGAGGAGAAGTGGTAGGGTTCCAGATATCTCTCTCATGTACAGTCAGTGTGTTTTGTGATGGCTAAATGTAGGGTATGAAAGAAAGAGAAATATTAAAGACCATCCCAAGGTCCTGGGCCTCGTCAGTTATAAAAATGGAGATGGCAATTCCTGGGACAATGAAGACTGATGTGTTATGAGAGAATAAATCAAATGTTAAATTTTGCATAATTGTTCACTGTTATTAAAATTATACTGAAATATTTGTTTTAAAATATTTATTTTTTCCTACCACTACATTTGACAAAAAATTATAGTCAATCTTTGCAAACGCAACTTTAATGTCACAGTCTTTGTCAAAATAAGGGCAATTTTTTGAGCCATCTAACACATTTTAAAGAGTATATCAACTTCACTTCTTATGAGTTGTGAGAGTTAGGTCTGATATTGTCCCTGGAGACTTGATCATATATATAAGACTTTTTTTGAAATATTTGTCTTATAAATGTGAATATGTGATCTCAAAATATAAACTGCTCATTACACTATAATAAATCTAAATACAGTTCTATAAAGTGTTCTTGAAAGAACTAAATAAAGCCTTCTTTAAGAACTAAGAAATAATTATTGTGCTATTATTTTTAAAGAAACTAATATCATTCTTGGAGAGTTACAGTTGAGATTAACTCATAATGGTACAGAGAAGAGTTATGCAAAGTCTCCCAGTGAAACAGCACTCTGAAGTAAAGACATTCTGGACAAAATTGAAAGTATTCATGTATTTAAAGAAAGAATGTGACAAACAGAAAGTGATTGATAACCTAAGGAAAATTAGAGAAAGAATAGCAGTAGAGGCATTGGCATTTCCAAGTGTCCAGGGATGAAGGCATTTTGCCTGAGGGGTTTTAGGTATTTTGGCCCCGTTGGTAAAACCATTCCCATTTGAGATAAACACAAAAGTTTATCTTTTTCAATTTCTCTAACGCTACTCATCCTACTCATCCTAATTACATGTTTTACAAGAGAACTTCTGACTACACTTTCTTATTAGGGAGAGAATAATCTGACTTCATCAAATCATGTTGAAATAATTCAACTGAAAAAAATTTTAAAACAGAATTTGATCTCACATATCTATCTGTATCATTCTCCATTTTTTTTTTTTGCAGTACATGGGCCTCTCACTGCTGTGGCCTCTCCCGTTGCGGAGCACAGCCTCTGGACGCACGGGCTCAGTGGCCATGGCTCACAGGCCCAGCCGCTCCTTGGCATGTGGGATCCCCCCAGACCGGGGCACGAACCCGTGTTCCCTGCATCGGCAGGTGGACTCTCAACCACTGTGCCACCAGGGAAGCCCCCATTCTCCATTTCTTTACTCCCCTCTACATCATTCTTCCAAAGACTCACCTGTTGTCTCTCTTGATAATTCCTCTTGGCCTAATTTCTTTTGGTTGTACATAAACCACTGTGAGCATCTGTGAGAGTCACCACTGCAATGGCAATGTCAACAGTAATTTTGTACTCTTATTACTTAGTATCAGCAGATTTAAAAATTATTATTAATTTTTCACACATACACAAAAGTAGAAAGAATAATACAATGAAACCCCATGTAGCCTTTACATATATTTTTAAAACACATTCTTTTTTTAATTTGTTTTGTAGTAAGAACACTTAACATGAGATCTATTCTCTTAATAAATTTTTAAGTGCATGATACAATATTGTTCACTACAGGAAAATGTTGTATATCAGATCTCTAGAACTTATTCATCTTGCATAACTGAATCTTTTTACTGTTAAACAGAAGCTCTTCATTTCCCCCTCCCTTCAGCCTGTGGAGACCACCATCTGGAAATGGTGAAGACCACCATTCTACTCCCTGTTTCTATGAGTTTGACTTTTTCAGATACCTCTTATAAGTGTAATCATGAAGCATATGTCATTCTGTTACTTGTACACTTTTGGAGGGAATGTAAAATGGTGCAGCTGCTATGGAAAATAGTATGAAGTTTCGAAAAAAATACTAAAGATAGAACTACAATATGATCCAGTAATCTCATTCTGGGTATACATCCAAAGAGGTATCTACACTTTCATGTTCATTCACAACAGCCAAGATCTGGAAACATTGTAAATGTCCACTGATGGATAGATGAATAAAGAAAATGTGATTTATATATATAGTGGAATATTAGTCAGCCTTTAAAAAGAAGGAAATCCTGCCATATGCCACAAACATGGATGAACCTGGAACACATAATGCTAAACCCTTATATATTCAAACAATGTCCCTCACCTGTCACTCAAATTTAACCACTGTCAAGATTTTGTCACATTTCTCTTTTTTCATTTGCTAAAATATGTATAGCTTGTGAAGCCAAAATATGTTAAAGCAAATTCCCAAATTTATCACTACTTCAATATGCAGCTCTAAAAAAATAAACATTTTTCTGCCAAAACCCCAAAATACATGATCACATCTAACAGAAGAAACAGTAACAAAATTAAGAACAAAATAAAATAATACCCAGTCTACAACCAAATTTCCCCAATTATCTAAAAATTGTGTTCATATTGTTGCTTTATTCTAAGTAGAATCCAGATAGGGCTTTTATTTTTTTATATTTTTCTCTTTTAAATAAAGAAGCTCTCTCCTGGGTGGTAGGTTGTTTTTTTTTTCTTAAATGGCATTGAAAATTAGTCTCTGGTCATACATTTTATAATTTCTTCCCAGAGCATTTTTTGAATGGTTTCCTAGATATGACTGGGTCAAGTATAAATGCATATATTATTTTGCTAATTATTGCTCAACTTCTTTCTATAGGGGCTAGAATAGTTTCATTCCCACTACCAATATATGAGTGTTTGTTTCTTCACAGCTTCTGCACCCGGGAATGTTGTCAAAATTTTCGATGCTTACCAACCTGATAGATAATAGGTGGTATCTCAATGTAATGTGAAATTTCATTTCTTTTAATTAAGTACAATTAACTTATTTCATGTGTGTAAAGACCATTTTTAATTTCTTCTAACTACTTTGATGTCATCAGCTTTCAAAATGTTTTATCATTACCTCTTTGATATAATAGTTTTCTTCTTTTGATTTCCAAGGCACATCACTCACCTTGCTTCTCTTATCCTTCACTGATCTTTCTTCTCTCACTCTTATGCCAGATTATTCTCCTCTTCTCAACCTCTAAATGTCAGCTAGCTCCAGGGCTCAGTCTTTGAACATCTTCTTTTCTCCATCTATACAGTAGACTTTCCATATTCTCAGATTCTTTACCTGCAGATTCAACCAACTGTGATGGAAAATATTGAAAAAATGTTCCAATAGGCAAAACTTGAATTTGCCACATACTGGTAATTATTTACATAGTATTTACATTGTATTACGTATTATAAGTAATTAAGAGATGATTTAAAGTATATGGGAAGATGTGCATAAGTTATATGCAAATACTATGCCATTTTATATAAGGGTCTTGAGCATATGTGGATTTTTGTATCCATGTGGGTCCTGGAGCCAACACCCCCACAAATACCTAAGGAGGATTGTACTGGCTCACTAGGGGATTTCACCTTAAAATACCACCTACACACCAAGGACAATACCCAAATTTATAACTTTAGTCCTTAACTTTACTGTCAATTAAAGAAAAATACACAATTGAGTATTTGATATGTCCACTTTAATATCCAACCATGTTATTGATCATCCCCACACTCTAGAGTGAACATACCCTAATATTCCCCTTTTCTGCCTCTTTCCTGTAATTGCTCAAGCCAACCACTTAGAGTCATCAGGACTCCTCTCTTTCTCTAAGACCCCTCTTGTAATCCAGAAACACATTTCAATTGACTCTACCAGAATCTGACCATTTTTACCATCACCTACACCATTAGAGTTCTAGCCCAAAACAACATCATCACTGTCTTGGATTTTGGGATAGCCGTCATACTGGTCCCCTGCTTTCACCTTGTCTTTCTACATACAGCAAGCAAAATGATCCTTTTAAAATAAGTCAGATCAGCTCTAGTAATTCCATTTCCAGTTATATATCTAGAAGAGTTGGAAGTAGGATCTCAAAGAGATACGCGTATACCCATGTTCATAGCGGCATCATTCACAGTAGACATTAGGTAGAAGTTTATTATCCAAATATCCATTGATGGATGAATGGATTTACAAAATATGGTATATACTGACAAAGAAATATAATTCAGCCTTAAAAAGAAAGGGGATTCTGACATATGCTACAGCACAGATGAACCTTGAGCACATTAGTCTAAATGAAATAAGCCAGTCACAAAAGCACAAATACTGTGTGATTACACTTCTGTAAGACATCTAGAGTAGTCAGACTCATAGAAACAGAAAGTACATGGTGGCTGCCAGGAGTTAGGGAAAGGAGGAAATGGAGAATCGTTGTTTAATAGGAAGAGAGTTTCAGGTTTGTAAGATGAAAAAGTTCTGGAGATTTGTTGTACAACAATATGAAAATACTTAGAACTACTGAAGTGTAAACTTAAAAAAAATGGTTAAGAGGGTAAGTGTTGGTGGGTGGTGGTGGTGTGATGAATTGGGAGATTGGGATGGACATATATACACTAATATGTATAAAATGGATAACTAATAAGAACCTGCTGTATAAAAAAATAAAATAAAATTCAAAGTAAATAAATAAATAAAAACAAAAATACGATCAAGATGACACTGATCAGACCACCACATGACCAATTAATTTCAGGATGATTGTCAGAGCTAATTGTGCTATTCTGCCTGTATCCCCCCTCCACCCACCTGTGAATCCCTGAAATTCCCCTTTAAAAGCTCTTTCCCCCTGACTGGCAATGGGGAGTTGGTTCTTTGGGACTTGAGTCTACCTTCTCCCAAGGATTGCCAGCTTCCTCAATAAAGATATTTTTCCTTTTACCCCACAAAAAAAAAAAAAAGAGGGTAAATGTTATATTTATTTTACCAAAATTAAAAAAAAAATTAAATATCAGATCTTAAGTAAGGTATATTTCCTTCAAACCCACCAATAAATTTCCTCCTCTCTTAGAATAAGTCCAAAATTTTTCCCAGACCTTCAATGTCTTATATGATCTGCACCCCTCCCCGACTCAACATTCTCCTCTGACTTCATCTTCTACTACCTACTCTCTGACTCATTCTGTCACTGTTTTCCTGTTGTTGCTTAAACTTGTCAAAAACACTTTTCCCTCAGGTCCTTCACTATTGATGTTCCCAGATATATTTACATAACTTATTCTCTCATTTCATTTCACTACTCAGAGAAATATTCCCTGACTACACTATCTAACTAGTACCTTCTTGCTGTCACCTTTTAACATTTTTTACTCTGATTTAATATTCTTCATACCCCTGAGCACCACTTAATATATAACATTTATTTTTGTATTATTTTCCTCTCTCTTTTGATCGTTCATGTGCCTTAATTAGTTTTTCTACCTCAATTATTAAAATAATTTTTTCATTTCCAATCTCTCTCATAAATGAGTTGCCTTATATGTTAGGATTTTCATCATTCATTATTATTTTCTTCTCTGTGACAATATCACACTGCCTTCATTTCTGGAGATTCCTATCAAATCTTGATATTTGTTATATAAAATGCAACAACTTATCTTTCAAAAATTGTCTTGTCTATTCTTGCTCTTTAATCCTTCACATCTATCTAAGAATCAGCTGGTCAAGTTCCATGACAATAATTTGCATAAATTTTAACTGGAACTGTGTTGAATTTTTACATTATTTTGTTGGAGAATTTACACCTCTACATTACTGGTTCTTCCTATCCTTGCATATAATGCAATTTATTTAGGTTATTAATGTTTTTCAATAAAGTATTCTGATTTTCTGAGAAAGATCTTTTACATATCCTGTGAGATTTATTTTTAGTATCTTATACTTTTGGTAATACTCATAAATAACATATATTTTAAAATAAAAATTTATCTGATTTTCTGGTGTAGAGAAATGCCATAGAATTTATCTGGTATTTGGCTACCATTTTCTAATCTCTAATTAATTCTGTCTGTAGAGTTTTTTGGGGCTTCTGTGTTGGAGATCATACATCTATGAATGTTGATATCTTTGTTTCTTTTTCAAAACAGTATGTCTTTTCCTTTCCTCTTATTCTGGCTAATCCCTTTAAAACAATATTGGATAGAAATCAAGACAGTGGGTATCCTTGTCTTATTCTTTATTTAAAAGAGAATTGCTTTTAATATTTTACTATTAAATGTTATTTTCTTCTCTAGAGTATATCACATTAAGATTCTCTTCTGTTCCTGTGTCACTAAAGTATTTTTTGTTTTAATTCCTGAAAGATTTTCATGATTATTTTATGCATCTATTGGGATGATCATACTTTTGTCTTTAATTTGTAAACGTAATAAATCACATCACATTAATAAGTTTTCTAATGTTGAATTAGACTTGCATTTCTTTTATAAACCAATTTGGTTGTGCTATTATGTCACTAGATTTGGTTAGCTAATATTATCTTTAAGATGTTCCCATTATACATACAAAAGAGGTTAACCTGAAATGTTTCATTTTCATATGGTTATTTTCTGTTTTGCCAGCAAGGTTAAACGCATGCCATTAAAAAAATGCAAAGATAAGTTCCTTGTTTTGAAAAAATTCTCTCATAGACATGTGCAAGATAGCAACTAATTTTCACTTTTTTTTTTACATCTTTATTTGAGTATAATTGCTTTACAATGGTGTGTTAGTTTCTGCTTTAGAACAAAGTGAATCAGTTATACATATTCATATGTTCCCATATCTCTTCCCTCTTGCGTCTCCCTCCCTCCCACCCTCCCTATCCCACTCCTCCACTTGGTCACAAAGCACTGAGCTGATCTCCCTGTGCTATGCGGCAGTTTCCCACTAGCTATCTACCTTACATTTGGTAGTGTATATATGTCCATGCCTCTCTCTTGCTTTGTCACAGCTTACCCTTCCAGATCCCCATATCCTCAAGTCCATTCTCTAGTAGGTCTGTGTCTTTATTCCCGTCTTACCCCTAGGTTCTTCATGACATTTTTTTCCCTTAAATTCTACATATATATGTGTTAGCATACGGTATTTGTCTTTCTCTTTCTGACTTACTTCACTCTCTATGACAGACTCTAGGTCTATCCACCTCATTACAAATAGCTCAATTTTGTTTCTTTTTATGGCTGAGCAACATTCCATTGTATATATGTGCCACATCTTCTTTATCCATTCATCCAATGATGGACACTTAGGTTGTTTCCATCTCCAGGCTATTGTATATAGAGCTGCAATGAACATTTTGGTACATGACTATTTTTGAATTATGGTTTTCTCAGGGTATACGCCCAGTAGTGGGATTGCTGGGTCATATGGTAGTTCTATTTGTAGTTTTTTAAGGAACATCCATACTGTTCTCCACAGTGGCTGTATCAATTTACATTCCCACCAACAGTGCAAGAGGGTTGCCTTTTCTCCACACCCTCGCCAACATTTATTGTTTCTAGATTTTTTGATGATGGCCATTCTGACTGGTGTGAGATGATATCGCATTGTAGTTTTGATTTTCATTTCTCTAATGATTAATGAAGTTGAGCATTCTTTCATGTGTTTGTTGGCAGTCTGTATGTCTTCTTTGGAGAAATGTCTATTTAGGTCTTCTGCCCATTTTTGGATTGGGTTGTTTGTTTATTTAATATTGATCTGCATGAGCTGTTTGTATATTTTGGAGATTAATCCTTTGTCAGTTGCTTCATTTGCAAATATTTTCTCCCATTCTGAGGGCTGTCTTTTGGTCTTGTTTATGGTTTCCTTTGCTGTGCAAAATCTTTGAAGTTTCATTAGGTCCCATTTGTTTATTTTTGTTTTTATTTCCATTTCTCCAGGACGTGGTTCAAAAAGGATCCTGCTGTGATTTATGTCATAGAATGTTCTGCCTATCTTTTCCTCTAAGAGTTTGATAGTTTCTGGCCTTACATTTAGGTCTTTAATCCATTTTGAGTTTATTTTTGTGTATGGTGTTAGGAAGTGTTCTAATTTCATTCTTTTGCATGTATCTGTCCAGTTTTTCCAGCACCACTTATTGAAGAGACTGTCTTTTCTCCATTGTATGTACTTGTCTCCTTTGTCATAGATTAGTTGACCATAGGTGCATGGGTTTATCTCTGACCTTTCTATCCTGTTGCATTGATTTTATTTCTGTTTTTGTTCCAGTACCATATTGTCTTGATTACTATATCTTTGTAGTATAGTCTGAAGTAAGGGATTTTGATATCTCCAGCTCTGTTTTTATCCCTCAAGACTGCTTTGGCTATTAGGGGTCTTCTGTGTCTCCATACAGATTTTAAGATATTTTGTTCTAGTTCTTTACAAAATGCCATTGGTAATTTGATAGGGGTTGCATTGAATCTGTAGATTGCTTTGGGTAGTATAGTCTTTTTTTTTTTTTTTTTTTGTGGTATGTGGGCCTCTCACTGTGTGGCCTCTCCCGTTGCGGAGCACAGCTCCGGATGCACAGGATCAGCGGCCATAGCTCACGGACCCAGCCGCTCTGTGGCATGTGGGATCCTCCCGGACCAGGGCCTGAACCTGTGTCCCCTGCATTGGCAGACAGACTCTCAACCACTGCACCACCAGGGAAGCCCATCTCTCCATTTTTTGTGTCATCTTTCATTTCTTTCATCAGTGTATTATAGTTTTCTGAGTACAGATCTTTAACCTCCTCAGGTAGGTTTATTCCTAGGTATTTTATTCATTTTGTTGCAATGGTGAATGGGATTGTTTCTTTAATTTCTCTTTCTGATCTTTCATTGTTAGTGTATAGTAATGCAAGAGATTACTGTGCATTAATTTTGCATCCTGCAACTTTACCAAATTCATTGATTAGCACTAGTAGTTTTTTGGTGACATCTTTAGGGTTATCTATATATAGTATCATGTCATCTGCAAACAGTGACAGTTTTACTTCTTCTTTTCCAAGTTGTATTCCTTTTATTTCTTTTTCTTCCCTGATAGCCGTGGCTAGGACTGCAAATCTATGTTGAATTATAATGGCGAGAGTGGACATCCTTGTCTGTTCCTGATCTTAGAGGAAATGCTTTCAGTTTTTCACTGTTGAGAATGATGTTTGCTGTGGGTTTCTTATATATGGCCTTTATTATATTGAGGTAGCTTCCCTCTATGCCCATTTTCTGGAGAGTTCTTATCATAAATGGCTGTTGAATTTTGTCAAAAGCTTTTTCTGCATCTATTGAGATGATCATATGGTTTTTATTCTTCAGTTTGTTAATATGGTGTATCACATTGATTGATTTGTGTATGTTGAAGAATCTTTGCATCCCTGAGGTAAATCTCACTTGATTCTGCTGTATGATCCTTTTAATATGTGGTTGGATTCTGTTTGCTAGTATTTTGTTGAGGATTTTGCATCTATATTCATCAGCAATATTGGTCTGTAATTTTCTGTTTTTGTAGTATCTTTGTCTGGTTTTGTTATCAGGGTGATAGTGGCCTCATATAATGAGTTTGAGAGTGTTCCTTCCTCTGAAGTTTTCTTGGAAGAGTTTGAGGAGGATGGGTGTTAGCTCTTCTCTACATGTTTGATAGAATTCACTTGTGAAACCATCTGGTCCTGGACTTTTGTTTGTTGGAAGATTTTTAATCACAGTTTCAATTTCATTACTGGTGATTGGTCTGTTCATATTTTCTATTCCTTCCTGGTTCAGTCTTGGAAGGTTATACCTTTGTAAGAATTTGTCCATTTTTTCCAGGTTGTCCATTTTATTGGCATAGAGTTGCTTGTTGTAGTCTCTTGTGATGCTTTGTATTTACGCAATGTTGATTGTAACTTCCCCTTTTTCATTTCTAATTTTATTGATTTGAGTCCTCTCCCTCTTTTTCTTGATGGGTCTGGCTAAAGGTTTATCAGTCTGGTTTATCTTCTCAAACAACCAACTTTTAGTTTTATTGATCTTTTCCTTTGTTTTCTTTGTTTCTGTTTCATTTATTTCTGCTCTGATCTCTATGATTTCTTTCCTTTTACTAACTTTGGGTTTTGTTTGTTCTTCTTTCTCTAGTTCCTTTAGGTGTAAGGTTAGATTGTTTATTTGAGACTTTTCTTGTTTCTTGAGGTAGGATTTTATTGCTATAAACTTTCCTCTCAGAACTGCTTTTGCTGCATCCTATGGGTTTTGGATGGTCATGCATTTTTGGTCATTTGTCTCTAGGTATTTTTTTATTTCCCCTTTGGTTTTTTCAGTGATCTCTTGGTTATTTATGAACGTATTGTTTAGCCTCCATGTGTTTGTGTTTTCTATGTTTTATTCCCTGTAATTGATTTCTAATCTCATAGAATTGTGGTCAGAAAAGATGGTTGATATTATTTCAATTTTCTTAAATTTATCGAGGCTTGGTTTGTGACCCAAGATGTGATCTATCCTGAAGAATGTTCCATATGCACTTCAGAAGAATGTGTAATCTGCTGTTTTGGATGGAATGTCCTATAAATATCAATTAAATCTATCTGGTCTCTTGTGTCATTTAAAGCTTTTGTTTCATTATTAATTTTCTGTCTGGATGATCTGTCCATTTGTATAAGTGGGGTGTTATAAAGTCTCCCACTATTATTGTGTGACTGTTGATTTCCTCATTTATAGCTGTTAGCATTTGCTTTATATGTTGAGGTGCTCCTAAGTTGGGTGCATATATGTCTAAAATTGTTATATCTTCTTCTTGGATTGATCCTTTGGTCATTATGTAGTATCCTTCCTTGTCTCTTGTAACATTCTTTATTTTAAAGCCTATTTTATCTGATATGAGTATTGCTACTCCCGCTTTCTTTTGATTTCCATTTGCATGGAATATCTTTTTCCATCCCCTCACTTTCAGTCTGTATGTGTCCCTATGTCTGAAGTGAGTCTCTTGTAATCAGCATATATATGGGTCTTGTTTTTGTACCCATTCAGCGAGCCTGTGTCTTTTGGTTTAAGCATTTAATCCATTCACATTTAAGGTAGTTATCAATATGTATGTTCCTATTACCATTTTCTTAATTGTTTTGGATTTGTTTTTTTTAGATCCTTTTCTTCTCTTGTGTTTGCCACTTAGAGAAGTTCCTTTAGCATTTGCTGTAGAGCTGGTTTGGTGGTTCTGAATTCTCTTAGCTTTTGCTGGTCTGTAAAGGTTTTAATTTCTCCATCAAATCTGAATGTGATCCTTGCCAGGTAGAGTAATCTTGGTTGCAGGTTGTTCCCTTTCATCACTTTAAATATATCGTGCCACTCCCTTCTGGATTGTAGAGTTTCTGCTGAGAAATCAGCTAACCTTATAGGCATTCTCTTGTATGTTATTTGTCGTTTTTCCCTTGTTGTTTTTAATAAATTTTCTTTGTCTTTAATTTTTGCCAATTTAATTACCAAGTGTCTCAGCATGTTTCTTCTTGGATTTATCCTGCCTGGGACTCTTTGCATTTCTTCAACTTGGTTGGCTAATTCCTTTCCCATGTTAGGGAACTTTTCATCTGTAATCTCTTCTAAAATTTTCTCGGGTCCTTTCTCTCTCTCTTCTCCTTTGGGGACCCCTTTAATGCAAATGTTTGTGCGTTTAATGTTTTACCAGATGTCTCTTAGGCTGTCTTCATTTCTTTTCATTCTTCTTCCTTTATTCTGTTCTGTGGCAATGAATTCTAGGTCACTGATCTGTTCTTCTGCCTCAGTTATTCTGCTACTGATTCCTTTTAGTGTATTTTTCATTTCAGTTATTGTATTGTTCATCCTTGTTTGTTTGTTCTTTAATTCTTCTAGGTGTTTGTTCTTTAATTATTCTAGGTCTTTGTTAAACATTTCTTACATCTTCTCGATCTTTGCCTCCATTCTTTTTCCGAGGTCCTGGATCATCTTCACTATCGTTATTCTGAATTCCTCTTCTGGAATGTTGCCTACGTCCACTTCATTTAGTTGTTTTTCTGAGGTTTTATCTTGTCCCTTCATCTGGTACATAGTCCTCTGCCATTTCATTTTGTCTATCTTTCTGTGAATGTGGTTTTCATTCCACAGGCTGCAGGATTGTAGTTCTTCTTGCTTCTGCTGTCTGCCCTCTGGTGCATGAGGCTATCTAAGAGGATTGTGCAAGCTTCCTGATGGGAGGGACTGGTGGTGGGCACAGCTCAGTAAAACTTTAATCTGCTTGTCTGCGGATGGGTGGAGCTGAGTTCCCTCTGTGTTGGTTGTTTGGCCTGAGGCAACCCAGCACTTGAGCCCACAGGCCCTTTGGTGGGGCTAATGGCACCTCCTGGAGAGGTCACACCAAGGAGTACTTCCCAGAACTTCTGCTGCCAGTGTCCTTGTCACCATGGTGAGCCATAGCCAACTCCTGCCTCTGCAGAAGACCCTCCAACACTAGCAGGTAGGTCTGTTTCAGTCTCCTATGGGGTCACTGCTCCTTCCCTGTGGGTCCTGGTGCACACAGTACTTTGTATTTGCCCTCCAGGAGTGGAGCCTCTGTTTCCCCTCACCCTGTTGAAGTCCTGTAATCAAATCCTGGTAGGCTTCAAAATCTGATCGTCTGGGAATTCCTCCTCCCATTGCCAGAACCCCAGGTTGGAAAGCCTGACGTGGGGCTCAGAACCCCCACTCCAGTGGGTGGACGTCTGTGGTATAATTGTTTTACAGTTTGTGAGTCATCCACCCAGTGGTTATGGCATTTGATTTTATTGTGATTGCGCCTCTCGTCCCATCTCGTTGAAGTTTCTCCTTTGTCTTTGGATGTGGGGTATCTTTTTGGTGAGTTCCAGTGTCTTCCTGTCAATGATTGTTCAGCAGTTTGTTGTGATTCTGGTCCTCTTGCAAGAGGAAGTGAGCTCATGTCCTTCTACTCTGCCATCTTGAACTAATATCCCTTGCTCACATAATTTATGTTTTAAAAGTTATTGCCATCAAGTTCATAATATTGTCTCATAATCTGATGATCTCTGTTGCATCTATTTATCTGGGCTTTACTTCTAGTGTGGCTTTAATGTATATTCTTTTAATCTTATCATCCTGCCAGATGTTAACTGTATTGATATTTAAAACAAACACATGTAACTTTTTAAATTCTCTCTATTGCATCACAGTTTTATGTTTTTAATTAAGTTCTGTTCTTATATATTTTTTCTCCTCTACCTAAATGCATTTGTTTATTATTCTTTTTGTAGGTTCATAAATTGGATACTTAGGTCATAATCTATTAGGCTTTCTTCTTATCTAATGAAAACACTTACATTTCACTTTAACTGTATATCACATGTTTTTCTCTGAATAATTTTTATTATCACTGATGTCAAGTATTTTCTAAAGTCTAGTATGATTCTAACCTGACTATTGATTATTTAGAATTATATTTCATATAAATTTTTCATGTTTTTTTAAATTCCTAACTTTATTTTTGTCAGAAAGTAAGTTCTGTATGTTTTTAATTTTTTGAAACTTTCTGCACTTAATTATAGTAACTTTGGTTCAAAATGCCATTTATTGTTATGAACATGTTATTCTAGGAAGGAATTAATTTCTTAAATTTGAAAGTGAACTTTCTATCACCAAAATTCTGAGCTTTAGTTTTCTCATATATTAAATGAGAATAAAAATATCTACCTTGAGAGGATTAAAAGTGACATATATGAAGTACCTATCACAGTTCCCTGCCAATAGTAGATGTTTTTAAAAATAATAGCTAAATAAATGGACTCTCTTGGGTGCATATGTATTTTGTTTCATGCACTTGATTAAAATCTTCTTGAGAGGCGTGAATCTGATTTTTGTTTGTGTGTGTCAATTCAGTGCTTTCTAATGTAATACCTTGTATAAGGTAACTAAATACTATCTGTGATTGATTGACTATTTGGGTGATTAATTGTAAGTCAATATTTCAGAATTTTCCATATTTTTTTAAAAAAATTCATGTTTCAAATGTTAATATTAAACATACAAGAAAAGCACACTGATGAATAAAGACTAAAATAATGTTGAATTCATTGCACCACTTCCTGTGTGGAGATTTCCTGAAAGAGTGGTTCAACGAATGATCTCTTATGGAGTAATGTTAAGGATGAACCTTAATACAGAGGCTCTGGATAGCTGTATATGTATGTGTACACACACACACACACACACACTCTAATGCTTCACTGAAGTCTGTTGCACACATTCAGTATTTTAGAGTACTGCTATAGGAATTAAAGAATATAATACCTCCTGCAACACAGTTAGGCAGGAAATAGCAGTATCACAGCAAATGTATAATGATTCTAGTATGAGAGAACAAAGCTCAGAAAGATTTGAGGGAAACACTGAGGAGCATATGACGTGAAGAAGTAGATGCAACTGGAAGATTTGTGACAGATGTTAGTTATCCTCCCTTTCCACATATACTACAAAAGGTCCCTCTTGAAGAAAATGAGACTGAACTTTATGGCACTCAGCAATGTGCACTTAGTCTGCTTCTCCAAGAAGGCCAATGTTATCTCTGATGGGATAATTAAGTTATACATGCACTATCCCCTACTCATGCAAACCAAATTATGTGCTTCTTATCAGCTTCATTTGCAAGCTTCTCTATCCATCTATTAAATATTGTTTCTCCCAATAGCTCATTTGTTTTATTTTTTGAAGATGTTTTTATCTTACTCTCAGCCTTCATCTCTAGTATATAAGGTGACTCCAGTGTTGATATGCATGGCCAGTCCACCATCTGATCCTCCAATGTCTTGCTCTTAGTTGACTGCAGTTTCCTGCTCCTCTTCCTACCCTCCTTATTGTCTCAATCTTTGCCATCTCTACTCTCACCAAAAGTCGTGATTTTAGTATTCTCTCTGATCACAACCTGGTCTCCTCTACATTACTTATTCAATTACTCACATTGTAGCTGCTCAATTAAATATTTTGAAGAATTACTTTATACTGCTCTTACCTTCATAACACTTTATATAAACTTTCACCAACTCCTTTCACTTTTAGTTTTACTTTCTAAACATGTATTGCATCTGTCACTAATTCTAGTCCTCCAAATTCTCATAATCTCTTTCCTGGGCTACTACAGTAGCATGCTAACAGCCTTTTTGCACTTACTGTGGTTCCTGTCCAATCTGTAGCCAAACTGATATTTTTATAAAGTTCATCTATTCCTTCATCTCTCCCTCATCAAGCTTAAAGTATTACTAAATATTTACATTATTTTTAAGATAAAGACTAAAATCTCTAAATGCTCCAAAGGGCTGTCAAGATCTTTTCCCTATCTACTTCTCTGGGTCCATTAGCCTTCTTTCAGTTCCTAGAAAGCCCCATGCTCCCACTTGCCTCTAAATCTGAGTGTCTGCCACAGCCTCCCTGACCCATCTTTCCCCTTCAGCCCTCTCTTTCCAGTCAATTCCTATTCTCCTAACAGAATAAAGCTTGGTATTTTTTAAAATAAATATCTATCATAGTGACAATGATATGCTTAAGAAGTTTCTTGGATATACATTTATGGAAAATCCTTATCTTTTTCTTTGGCTAGATAGATTTGGCTGAATGAACAAAAATTATCACTTCAGAAGCAAGACAAATATCAGGAAATCCATAATACTAAAACTGGATGGTAAATTTCTGATAACATCAAAGAATTTATGCCTATTTTCCAAAAAATATTTTAAAATGCTAATTTTGTATATTTATCAGGGGAGATTATTAATGGTGAATAACCAATATCAATAGAAAAACATCTAAAACCCCCTGCTTGAGTTGTAAATAGTTTAATTGACAATGCTAATTTAAGTAAATATACAATTATAACAGATGAAAGTGCAATAATCAAACAAATTCAGATTTTCTTTTCCTCTATGAGTGGTTGGCTTAACTAATGAATGGAAAGTTGGGTTTTCCTTCTGACTCTAGTTATTTTAAGCATTAGAGAGAGAGCTCAGATCAGTAGAGAGGTCAAGTAAAGAGGGAAGGCAGGATAAGGACTGACAAATATCTCTGGATTTGGCAAATAGTAGGCTACTAGTGTTTTTGGAGAGAGCAAAAACACTGAAAAGTGAGTCAGAAATCAGGTTGCTAAGGGTTAAGGAAAAAAATGATGGGTGACAAAACCAAGATAAGAATGCCTACTATTATTGCAAAGAGCATGGTTCTAGGGAGAAGAATATTGGAATGCTAGATTAGAATATAGGATGAAGGGGGTCTTTCTCTTTTTTATTTTATTTTTTTTAATTTTTATTTTATTTTATTTTTGGGTCTTTCTCTTTTTCTCCTTCTCCTACACCTCCTTCTTCTTGGAAAGATTAGCTTGAGAATATAATATTTACAAGCTGAAAGAACAGTGCTAGTGTATATGAATGGGTTGAAAGTAAAGTTGAGAGGAGGCAATATTTGTGAGTTGAGATTATCAGATTAGACTAGAGAGGACAGGATTTAGAGCACAGGTAAAGTGATCAGTATTATCAGACAGAGCTTAAGAAATGTCAGGTTTATAGTCAAATTCTAGAAATTATTAAATGGAGGCAGTATATTTTTATTGAGTACCATGTAGGTGGCACTTTTGAGGCAATAAGATAGACAAGTAAGAAAGAGATATGACAAAGAATAATTACAGCTCCTTCCTTCAACACACTGGTAATTTTGTTGGGGAAAAAAAAAAAAAGAAAAACAATAAGCCCGTATTATGTGCCAGGCACTGTGCTGGACATATTAAGTGCAATATCTCACATAATCCTGTAACCTTCTGAAGGGGAGCATTGTTATTTTAATTTTACAAACAAAGATAGTGAAGCTGAAAAAGATCAAATAACTTGCCCAACTCACAAAGTTAGTAATTGACTTACTTGGAATTCAAGCCCAGATCAGTTTGAATCTAGAACTTACCCTTCATTCATTAAGGTACACATTTGAAAAAAATACATCAAATCTTGAATGATCCTTATGTCCTCAAGATGATTGAAACATATAGAAAATTGAAAACTAGGCAGTTAGATTTCACAGCTATGGTTTCTTTTCTGCCAAAATGAGATCAGTTGGTTTGAATAATTGTATTTGTTACTCTGATTGCTTGGGCAAGATAACGTTTCAAGTATCAAAAGGCCATAAGAAAAGTCATTTATATCATGCATAAATCAAAATTGTAACAGACAAAAATATAAATTATTTTAAGAATGTGATTATAATATTTAAAACTTGTACATGTACCCAGATATTTATGTACTGGGAACATTTTGCAAATTAAGGAAAAATAGAGCGGGGTCAATATCCAGCTTCAGTTAGAAAAAGCAAAGTTTTCAATACAAATTTAGATGTTTGGCAACTCCTATAATTTAGTAAGAGAAAAAATATAAGCCATTCTTTTGATATCTAATGTGTCATCTTGTCCTTTATTATGATGCTAATAACAATGCTGCCGCTGGTGTTTGACATGAAGCATCTGGTACATTTGGACTGAAGCTTCTAAATTTTTTCTAACAATACATGAATTGGATCTCAGGCATTGCTGTGTGGCATACTTATTGAACCAACTCAGGAGTGGTAATTTGCAGGACTTTTGTGTTTATTTATACTTAATTTTAGACTCTCTCAAACTAAGGTGAGCTATCTAAAAGTCCCTGTACATTCTTAGGTACTCACGGGGTGGGAACTTTGAAAAATCTAGATGACAAACTGGTGATGATGGAATGAGGAAGTCATAGGTAGAGTAACCATACAATGTATTAACTCAGTTGGAACACATTTTAGAGCAAAAATGTTAAAATGTATGGACACCAGCACAACAGGTCTTATTAGGACTTGCCAAGGGAAACCAAAGCAGAATCCAAACTAGCTCTAAGTAGCATGAGTCACAAAAGGGACCCAGGTGCCTCTCAATCTACCTTTGCCTTCTCTGCAACCAATCTACTCCACATATTGATTTGCCTGTGCTGAGTTGAACTTAGTATCAGAACACATGGAGATTAAAAGAGAAAAATATTTTAGGATATTTCAGGGAAAATCAAAAGTTAAAAAAAATTGAAACTATTTTCAGACTGTAAGTTTCTTGAGGATAATAGTATATTTGATTTTATGTTTTAATACTGCAATTCCTTTCAAAATAGCAAAAATTAGAGAAAATTTTTGTTCTGTGATTATTAACTTTAATTAACAAATATTTGCTAAGCAGCTCCTATGGATTTGGTGCAGTCAAACACTCTGTGATAGGAGAATAAGTTGGATATAATGCCTGCCTTTACAGTCTAGGGCAAGAGTGTGTGATTCGTTCTACAAGAGAAGAAGAATTTAATGCATTTTACATTAAGATTAAGCAATTTTATAAGCACTCAATAAATCTGATTAATTCACTAAATGATAAAATGTTCAGGTTGCATATTAATATGAAAGAATGATAAGAATTAACATTGAAAATAATTTGTTAACCTCCCTCAACTACTTAATGATATAAACTCTTCATACATATTTCTTGGCTTGGGCTTCCCTGGTGGCGCAGTGGCTGAGTCCACCTGCTGATGCAGGGGACACGGGTTCTTGCCTCGGTCCGGGAAGATCCCACATGTCGCGGAGCGGCTGGACCTGTGAGCCATGGCTGCTGAGCCTACACGTCCAGAGCCTGTGCTCCACAACGGGAGAGGCCACAACAGTGAGAGGCCCGCATACAGAAAAAGAAAAAAAAATTATTGGCTTATCGCTAATTTACTTAGAGAAAATCTTCAGTATACCATAATAAAAACAGACACAAATGCACAGAATGCTACAGAATGTGGCAAATCTAAAACTGAGATCCTGGGAGCTGTGAGAACAAAGAAGAGAAAGAGAAATCTCTCCCAGCAGCCTCAGAAGCAGCAGATTAAAGTTCCACAATCAATTTGATGTACCCTGCATCTGTGGAATACATGAATAGACAATGAATCACCTCAAATTAAGGAGGTGGACTTTGAGAGCAAGATTTATGATTTTTTCCCCATTTCCTCTTTTTGTGAGTGTGTATGTGTATGCTGCTGTTTGAGATTTTGTCTGTATAGTTTTGCTTCCAACATTTGTCCTAGGGTTCTATCCGTTCATATTTTTGTTTGTTTGTTTTCAATTTTTTCTTAATAATTACTTTTTATTTTAATAACTTTATTTTATTTTACTTTATCTTCATTCTTTCTTTCATTCCTTCCCTCCTTTAGACAACGCATCATCCCAAATTGAGGAGGTGGACTTTGAAAGTAAGATTTATGTTTTTTTCCCCTTTTCCTCTTTTTGTGAGTGTGTATGTGTATGCTTCTGTGTGAGATTTTGTCTGTATAGCTTTGATTCCACCATTTGTCCCAGGGTTTTATCTGTCTGATTTTTTGTTTTTTTTTTTTTCTCTCTTAATAATTATTTTTTTTTATTTTAATAACTTTATTATATTTTGCCTTACTTTAGTTTATTTTACTTTATCTTCTTTCTTTTTTTCCTTCCTTCCCTCCTTCCTTCCTTCCTCCCTCTCTCCTTTCTTTCTTTCTTTCTTTCTAGTTCTACTAACTCTTTCTTTCTACATTTTCTCCCTTTTATTCTGAGCCGTGTGGATGAAAGGCTCTTGGTGCTGCAGCCAGGAGTTAGTGCTGTGTCTCTGAGGTGGGAGAGCCAACTTCAGGACACTGGTCCACAAGAGACCTCTCAGCTCCACATAATATCAAATGGTGAAAGTCTCCCAGAGATCTCCATCTCAACACCAGCACCCAGCTTCACTCAATGACCAGCAAGCTACAGTGCTGGGCATCCTATGGCAAACAACTAGCAAGACAGGAACACAACCACACCCATTAGCAGAGAGGCTGCCAAAATCATAATAAGTCCACAGACACCCCAAAACACACCACCAGACGTGGACCTGCCCACCAGAAAGACAAGATCCAGCCTCATCCACCAGAACACAGACACTAGTCCCCTCCACCAGGAAGCCTACACAACCCACTGAACCAGACTTAGCCACTGGGGACAGACACCAAAAACAACGGGAACTACGAACCTACAACCTGCAAAAAGGAGACCCTAAACACAGTAAGATAAGCAAAATGAGAAGACAGAAAAGCACACAGCAGATGAAGGAGCAAGATAGAAACACACCAGACCTAACAATGCAGAGGAAATAGGCAGTCTACCTGAAAAATAATTCAGAATAATGATAGTAAAGATCACCCAAAATCTTGGAAATAGAATGGACAAAATGCAAGAAACATTTAACAAGGACCTAGAAGAATGAAAGATGAAACAAACAAGGATGAACAACACAATAAATGAAATTAAAAATACTTTAGGTGGGATCAATAGCAGAATAACTGAGACAGAAGAACGGATAAGTGACCTGGAAGATAAAATAGTGGGAATAACTACTGCAGAGCAGAATAAAGAAAAAAGAATGAAAAGAACTGAGGACAGTCTCAGAGACCTCTGGGACAACATTAAATGCACCAACATTCAAGTTATAGGGGTTCCAGAAGAAGAAGAGAAAAAGAAAGGGACTGAGAAAATATTTGAAGAGATTATAGTTGAAAAATTCCCTAATATGGGAAAGGAAATAGTTAATCAAGTCCAAGAAGCACAGAGGGTCCCATAGAAGAAAAATCCAAGGAGAAACACACCAAGACACATATTAATCAAACTGTCAAAAATTAAATACAAAGAAAACATATTAAAAGCAGCAAGGGAAAAACAACAAATAACACACAAGGGAATCCCCATAAGGTTAACAGCTGATCTTTCAGCAGAAACTGTGCAAGCCAGAAGGGACCGGCAGGGCATATTTAAAGTGATGAAGGAGAAAAACCGGCAACCAAGATTACACTACCCAATAAGGATCTCATTCAGATTTGATGGAGAAATTAAAACCTTTACAGACAAGCAAAAGCTGAGAGAGATCAGCACCACCAAACCAGCTCTACAACAACTGCTAAAGGAACTTCTCTAGGCAAGTAACACAAGAGAAGGAAAAGACCTACAATAATGAACCCAAAACAATTAAGAAGATGGAAATAGGAACATACATATCGATAATTACCTTAAATGTAAATGGACTAAATGCTCCCACCAAAAGACACAGATTGGGTGAATGGATACAAAAACAAGACCCATATATTTGCTGTCTACAAGAGACCCACTTCAAACCCAGAGACAGATACAGACTGAAAGTAAGGGGATGGAAAAAGATATTTCATGCAAATGGAAACCAAAAGAAAGCTGGAGTAGCAATTCTCATATCAGACAAAACAGACTTTAAAATAAAGACTATTAGAAGAGACAAAGAAGGACACTACATAATGATCAAGGGATCGATCCAAGAAGAAGATATAACAATTGTAAATATTTATGCACCCAACATAGGAGCACCTCAATACATAAGGCAAATACTAACAGACATAAAAGGGGAAATAGACAGTAACACATTCATAGTAGGGGACTTTAACATCCCACTTTCACCAATGGACAGATCATCCAAAATGAAAATAAATACGGCAACAGAAGCTTTAAATGATACATTAAACAATATGGACTTAATTGATATTTATGGAACATTCATTCCAAAAACAACAGAATACACATTTTTCTCTAGTGCTCATAGAAAATTCTCCAGGATAGATCATATCTTGGGTCACTAATCAAGCCTTGGTAAATTTAAGAAAATTGAAATTGTATCAAGTATCTTTTCCAACCACAATGCTATGAGACTAGATTATCAATTACAAGAAAAGATCTCTAAAAAATACAAACAAATGGAGGCTAAACAATACACTACTTAATAACAAAGTGATCACTGAAGAGATCAAAGAGGAAATCAAAAAATACCTAGAAACAAATGACAATGGAGACACCACAACCCAAAATCTATCGGATGCAGCAAAAGCAGTGCTAAGAGGGAAGTTTATAGCAGTAAAATCCTACCTTAAGAAACAGGAAACATCCCGAATAAACAACCTAACCTTGCACCTAAAGCAATTAGAGAAAGAAGAACAAAAAAAAAAACACCAAAATTTAGCAGAAGGGAAGAAATCATAAAGATCAGATCAGAAATAAATGAAAAAAGAAATGAAGGAAACGATAGCAAAGATCAAAAAAACTAAAAGCTGGTTCTTTGAGATGATAAACAGAATAGATAAACCATTAGCCAGACTCATCAAGAAAAAAAGGGAGAAGACTCAAATCAATAGAATTAGAAATGGAAAAGGAGAAGTAACAATTGACACTGTAGAAATACAAAAGATCATGAGAGATTACTACAACCAACTCTATGCCAATAAAATGGACAACCTTGAAGAAATGGACACATTCTTAGAAATGCACAACCTGCAAAGACTGAATCAGGAAGAAATAGAAAATATGAACAGACCAATCTCAAGCACTGAAATTGAAACTGCGATTAAAAATCTTCCAACAAACAAAAGCCCAGGACCAGACGGCTTCACAGGCGAATTCTATCAAACATTTAGAGAAGAGCTAACAACTATCCTTCTCAAACTCTTCCAAAATATAGCAGAGGGAAGAACACTCCCAAACTCATTCTACAAGGCCACCATCACCCTGATACCAAAACCAGGATGTCACAAAGAAAGAAAACTACAGGCCAATATCACTGATGAACATAGATGTAAAAATCCTCAACAAGATACTAGCAAACAGAATCCAACAGCACATTAAAAGGATCATACACCACGATCAAGTGGGGTTTATTCCAGGAATGCAAGGATTCTTCAATATACGCAAATCAATCAATGTGATACACCATATTAACAAATTGAAGGAGACAACCATATGGTCATCTCAATAGATGCAGACAAAGCTTTTGACAAAGTTCTACAACCATTTATGATAAAAACCCTGCAGAAAGTAGGCATAGAAGAAACTTTCATCAACATAATAAAGGCCATATATGACAAACCCACAGACAACATCGTCCTCAATGGTGAAAAACTGAAAGCATTTCCACTAAGATCAGGAACAAGACAAGTTTGCCCACTCTCACCACTCTTATCCAACATACTTTTGGAAGTTTTAGCCACAACAATCAGAGAAGAAAGGGAAATAAAAGGAATCCAAATTAGAAAAGAAGAAGTAAAGCTGTCACTGTTTGCAGATGACATGATACTATACATAGAGAATCCTGAAGATGCCACCAGAAAACTACTAGAGCTAATCAATGAATTTGGTAAAGTAGCAGGATACAAAATTAATGCACAGAAATCTCTGGCATTCCTATACACTAATGATGAAATATCTGAAAGTGAAATCAAGAAAACACTCCCTTTTACCACTGCAACAAAAAGAATAAAATATCTAGGAGTAAACCTACCAAAGGAGACAAAAGACCTGTATGCAGAAAATTATAAGACACTGATGAAAGAAATTAAAGATGATACAAATAGATGGAGAGATATACCATGTTCTTGGGTTGGAAGAATCAACATTGTGAAAATGACTATACTACCCAAAGCCATCTACAGATTCAATGCAAACCCTATCAAACTACCACTGGCATTTTTCACAGAGCTAGAACAAAAATTTTCACAATTTGTATGGAAAAACAAAAGATCCCGAATAGCCAAAGCAACCTTGAAAACAAAAAATGGAGCTGGAGGAATCAGGCTCCCTGACTTCAGACTATACTACAAAGCTACAACAATCAAGACAGTATGGTACTGGCACCAAAACAGAAAGATAGATCAATGGAACAGGATAGAAAGCCCAGAGATAAACCCATGCACATATGGTCACCTTATCTTTGATAAAGGAGGGAGAAATGTACAGTGGAGAAAGTACAGCCTCTTCAATAAGTGGTGCTGGGAAAACTGGACAGGTACATGAATAAGTATGAGATTAGCTCACTCCCTAACACCATACACAAAAATAAGCTCAAAATGGATTAAAGACCTAAATGTAAGGCCAGATACTATCAAACTCTTAGAGGAAAAGATAGACAGGACACTCTATGACATAAAACACAGCACGATCCTTTTTGACCCACCTCCTAGAGAAATGGAATTAAAAACAAAAATAAACAAATGGGACCTAATGAAACTTCAAAGCTTTTGCACATCAAAGGAAACCATAAACAAGACCAAAAGACAACCCTCAGAATGGGAGAAAATATTTGCAAATGAAGCAACTGACAAAGGATTAATTTCCAAAATTTATAAGCAGCTCATGCAGCTTAATAACAAAAAAACAAACAACCCAATCCAAAAATGGACAGAACACCTAAATAGACATTTCTCCAAAGAAGATACACGGACTGCCAACAAACATATGAAAGAATGCTCAACATCACTAATATTAGAGAAATGCAAATTAAACCTACAATGAGATATCATCTCACACCAGTCAGAATGGCCATCATCAAAAAATCTAGAAACAATAAATTCTGGAGAGGGTGTGGAGAAAAGGCAACCCTCTTGCACTGTTGGTGGGAATGTAAATTGATACAGCCACTGTGGAGAACAGTATGGATGTTCCTTAAAAAACTACAAATAGAACTACCATATGACCCAGCAATCCCACTACTGGGCGTATACCCTGAGAAAACCATAATTCAAAAATAGTCATGTACCAAAATGTTCATTGCAGCTCTATTTACAATAGCCTGGAGATGGAAACAACCTAAGTGCCCATCATCGGATGAATGGATAAAGAAGATGTGGCACATATATACAATGGAATATTACTCAGCCATAAAATGAAAGGAAATTGAGTTATTTGTAATGAGGTGGATAGACCTAGAGTCTGTCATACAGAGTGAAGTAAGTCAGAAAGAGAGAGACAAATACCATATGCTAATACATATATATGGAGTTTAAGAAAAAAAATGTCATGAAGAACCTAGGGGTACAAAAGGAATAAAGACACAGACCTACTAGAGAATGGACTTGAGGATATGGGGAGGGGGAAGGATAAGCTGTGACAAAGCGAGAGAGTGGCATGGACATATATACACTACCAAGCGTAAGGTAGATAGCTAGTGGGAAGCAGCCGCATAGCACAGGGAGATCAGCTCGGTGCTTTGTGACCGCCTGGAGGGGTGGGATAGGGAGGGTGGGAGGGAGGGAGACGCAAGAGGGAAGAGATATGGGAACATATGTATATGTATAATTTATTTATTTTATTGTAATGCACAAGCTAGCACACAATTGTAAAAAAAAAACAACAGACTCATATTTCATTTAAGAAATGCAAAGAAAACCCTTTAGTTTATTAAAAATTTAATTTAATTTAATGTTAATAGACATGGTATAGACAGTTCATAGGATTCTTGATTCATGTGGCCTCTGCTTAAATAAAAATTAGAATTTACCTTTTATGCTAAATCTATAAGGTCTTTCCTGAAGCGTGTCTGAGTCTGAACCATCCCTTGGTATATGGAGAGCACTATTAGATTATTATATTTACATATCATGGGATTTCCAGTTGATAGAAAGTGTGAAGTACTCAATCATAAGTATGATATAGCAACCTGGCTAAGACCAATTATAATATCTGGTTTCCTGGTTAAATACCTAGGAATTGATTACCTAATATAAATGGTAAACAACTAAGACAATCAATGATGATATAATGTAACTGTATTCTTCCTAAGCTCTTTCAAGTTCTCTCCCATTGTCTCAACTTATACAGATCATCTCAGGGTACAATTCAAGTCTCCCTCATCACAATGCCATCCTACATATTCTGACCCACAGTATTTGTTTTATTCACACTCTAATAATGATGATATTTAACTTTTTTTACTTGGACAATTTATACTGTCATACACTTATTGAATGTCATCTGAATCTTAGACTTTTCTTGGAAGTAGGTTCACAGCTTTGAGCAAAAGGGACACAAATTCCTGCCCTCTAGGTGTTTGTATTCTAATGGGAGAGACAAACAATAAACAGCATAAGTAAGTAGATTATAGCATATAATAAATGGTGATAAGTGCTATGGAGGAAAATATACCCTAAAAGAAGACTAGGAAGTGTTCAGAGGGGAACTGCCATTTTTAGTAGGATGGTTACTGAAGGCCTAAAAGAGAAGGTCATATATGAGTAAAGAGAAGGAAGTGAGAAGCTAGCTGTGCAGTGCATAGATCAAAAAGTGTTCCAAGAGAGGCAACATCAGTTACCTAAACTTTGGGGCAGGATTGTATCTGTCCTGTTCCAAGAAGAACAAGAAGGTCCTGAGCTCTTGTGGCCTAGAAAGAAATGAAGTCAGAGAGCAAAAATAATGCAGACCCTGTAAGGACTAGAGAAGGCAGTTGCCTAAATCTGCATATCAACCATACCCTTGTTTATTTTGTTTTGCCTGAAAACCTGCCATAACTGGTTCCTCCACTCCATCTTTTGTCTTTAGCTGGAGATGATACTCAAGGTGATCACTTGGGCCATTTTGGGAGTTATTCAGTTTTTCTGGGTATTTCTCACGTATACAGGAGGCCTACATGTTATTAAGCTTTTGTTTTTCTACTGTTCATCTGTCTTTTATTACAGAGGGATCTCAGCCAAGAACTTAGAGGGTAGAGGGGAAAATCATTTTTCCTCCCCTACAATATCAACCCACTTTCCAGATATGGAAACTGAGTTGTAAAGCTGTTGAGTAAATGTCCCCAAATCACATGGTGACTAGGAAGCAGAGAGGGAATTTGAAACCAAACTACCCAATCCTGTGACATTTACACAATAGCCTTCCCACACCTCTACTCACCACCAATGATTGTGGCAAAAATTGACGTTGAGGGGAATAGCACAAAGAGACACTTTCAAGGTATGTTTTCACCAAAGTATAATTATTTTTATGACTAATTCTTCAAAATTTAAACATTTTTTACTATGTCTGACTTCTTGCTTCCACCATTCATAAGTTCAATATTTTGCTTTTGCAAGTTTCAGGCTTCCTAAGGGGAAGCTAAGTTTCTATCAGAGAGTTTTAAAATATTAACCATAAGGATATTGCAGATGGAGAGGTATTCTAAAGCAAATAGCTGAGACAAAAAAAAAAAAAAATCGAAAACCACTAATGAAAACCTTGAGTCATTCAAGTCTATTTTGCCTTAAGGAAATAGTAACAGATTTCTGAATAAATCACTTAGTGAAAGATGACAGGGTCATTTCAAAAGGTTCTGAGCCTTCTGTGTAGTTCATGCCAAATTTGTTTGAAGATTAAGCTCTAATAATAGGTTTCAATCTCTTTGGGCTTTGAACCTCTAATAATCCTTAACTCTTCTCAAATCTTTAAAAGATGGACTTCACCTAGCATAGAGCCTAGCATTTAGTAGGCACTCAGTAGATAGCTGTTGACTGAATCAATGAATGAATGACCAAATGAATGATTAGGATCAGAAAATCCCAAACTATACTCAGTCTCCACATGTCGAAGTTTTACATTTGATCTTTGTTAACTTTTTAAAAGAAAAGTAAATTGCAATATCAAAAAACTCAGAATTACCCAACCTTAAAATTCTGCCTTTATGTGTTAATATTACCTATAGAACAGGTAGAATAAAAGCTTTTTGAAGTTAATGGAGAAAAGAATAAAGATTACCTTGGAAGACTAAAGAATGCAGCTGTAGAATGGCAACAACAGCAACAATCATAAAACAGCAATAGTGGGTAGTATTCATTGAGTGCTTTCTATGTGCTGAGCATTGCATTAAGTGGATTATCTAATTTGCTTCTTCATAACACCATGTAATATAGTCCTTATAACATTTTGGGGGCACTGGGTCAAATTTCCATTGTTGATGCTAGTTAACTATGCAAGCTTTGGAAAATGGCTAAAACTCTCTGTATTTCTGTTTTCGTTCTGTAAAAATAATAATAATAATAATAGTATCTACCATGTAGCTGTTTTAAAGATTAAATGTGTTACTAGATGTAAAGTGCTTAGAACTAAGCAATTGCTCTATTCATATTAGCCATTTGTATTTCTCTTTGTAAGAGTAAATAAATTGAGACCTAATGAAAACAGTTCTTTTGCCCCTCTTCTGTTTGTCCATTTCTGTTCTGTTTCTGTCCTCTAACCTTAAAAGAACATAATTATAGGAGTGAGACCACTAGGCAATTTAACCTAACTCCTGACTTATGCTCTCCTGAATGTACACCATGCCTTGCCTAACCTGTTGACTCTTTTCCTAGATAAAAAGAAGTAAGAGTGAAGAATTAAGCAATTAAAAAATGACCAGCTCTCTATCCCCAACAGCTCCTTTAGCAATCCTGCAGGCAGATCACACAGGCAAGATAACATCTGAAGAAAGAGTCAGCCAATCTGCACGCAATGGAGAATGATGTAGAACCCAACCTCCTGCCTCGATGATTCACTGAGATTCTTCCCCATTCTTTCCCTTTAAAAACTGTCACGGCTGAGCAGAATCTTCGGAGGTGCTCTCTGGACACGAGTCCACCTTCTCTCCAGATTGCCAGCTTTTCTGGTTAAAGCACCTTTCATTTCTACTGACACCTGCCTCTTGAATTATTGGCTTATGAGCAGTGAGTGGTCAAATCTGGGTTTGGTTACAGGACTACCAAGCCCAATTTTAAAATAATTCCATTTATCAAAAATGAGAGTGGAACAAATAACATGATATCACTTATACGTGGAATCTAAAATATGACACAAATGAGTCTATCTATGAAACAGAAACAAAATCAGAGACATAAAGAACAGACTGGTGGTTGCCAAGAGAGAGGGGGTTGGGGGAGGGATGGAGTGGGAGGCTGGGGTTAGCAGATGTAAGCTTTTATATATAGGATGGATAAACAAGGTCCTACTGTATAACACAGGGAACTATATACAGTATCCTATAATAAACCATAATGGAAAAGAATATAAAATATATATATATGTGTGTGTGTGTGTGTGTGTGTGTGTGTGTGCAACCGAATCACTTTGCTGTACAGCAGTAATTAACACTTCAAAAAATAAATTAAAAAATATGAGATTGGGTATAAAGAAAACACTTACCATGGAGATTAGTACGACTCAAATCAGAGACCCTCAGATATCGACGTCCCCTAGCATTAGCTTTCTTCATTATGCACAGAGAATTAGAAATATACCTACAGTATATTCTAAATTTTAAAATTATGGTTCAAACAAAGTAATCACGTTGCCCAGAAATCAACAGCTTATTAAAAGCTAAGCTACCAAGCGTTCCAATTTGGTAATACCAGAGTAATATTAAGTAGGAAATACAAAGAGAAATGAGGAAATTCTGAGAGAGAAATGGTGGCAACCATTAGGGTGTGAACTTATTGCCATCAGCAAGGTAATTCTGGAAGAAAACATATGACCATGGAAGGACAAATACAAACTGAAAATAAGAGGCTTGATCCTCCCTTTTGAAAATAAAGGAAGAAATTTTCCTCCCCGTCTTTTTCTTAGAATATTTGCTTTAAAAACTTCTAAGTACTTTTCCTTGTCTTCAAAGTGTGTATAATTCCTTTTGAAACTATATAGGCCTTTTGTCAACTTTATGAACCAAGAATATCTTTCTTAAGGCCTTGCTAGCCATCTCTTTGAAATGTAAATGTCAAAGAAGACAGCACCCCTATCTCCCACTTTCTATGGGAGGGTAGGAGGCTAACTTTGGCAGGCACCTTACTCCAACTAGCAAAACTCCTGTAGTAAAGATGTGAGAAGTTTGTACTTCCTTTGGATAAAGCCAGTTGCTAATAGGAATAGTCACTCCAATTACCAGGTGAATCTAGGAAGAACTATGCTTGACAAATTGTGTGGCCAAATCCTCTTACCTGAGGACTAGTATTGTTTATCTTGAAGAATTTGTATGGAATAGGTTGTATCTGCTTCGCTATATAAAAGAGTGAGATTTCTTTCTATCTTTGCAATCTCTTAGTGGATTATTTTTTAATGTGCATTATTTTTGGATTTAATGCTTGTTTAATAATAAAGCTGTTTTTTTAATCTACTACTTTTATGAAGAACTCTCCTGGGTTGGGAGAAAATTTGGTTTTTAATTTTATTTCTCCAGAACTATTTAACTGAGAAAAGTATCTGTTATCAGGATGGCATTTAAATCAGGTGATATAAATAATTCATTTACTATCAATGTTTGGTACAGCAGGAAGACTCTTTAGTTATTAGCCAGGAATTATTTTCAATTTCTTGATTATATATTTGATCTTTATAAAATCTGAAGAAATATACAAAGAGAAAGAGGAAATATATCAAAATAATTTCAAGTAATTAAAAAGCTAAATGAACATTTTTATCATTTCAATTAGGCATCTACCTAAGCATTCTAGATAATTAATATTCTAAAGGTTGAAAAGTATAAATAAATCAATAAAGTTATCCTTATGGTGCCAGTTGTCAAATGCTTTATCCATTAATTAATCAATTCATTCATTGAATATTTTATTTGAATGACTAATGGGTGATGAACATTACTCTGGTCTCTGTATACGAGGCGTTGAAATAAAATAGAATGTTTCTAAAGGACCTGTGGATGTTAACTGTTGAGTGTGGCCAATGCCTCTCAGTTTTACCAGTGTGGCTTGGAATAACTCTGGTCTAAATAGATACAGACTGAATCGAGCATGTGTTTTATTTGACCAACTTCTAAGCACAAACCTCTTGCACAGAGCTGATTTCCTCTATTCCCTCCTCCCTACTTATTCTAGGAGGAATACAACCTTTGATAACACCAGAGACATTCTCTTTTTATTATAAATTAGATCATCAATACTGATAGAAACAATGTGCTCACTGCTGCAAGCTCATTGTGCTTTCCCATTGATCAGTTTATGCTAGGGATCAACGAGGGTTTTCTCCTTGCTCCCTGACTACCCACCAACAACTTTGAAAAGTAAAACTATTCATTAACATATGAAAGCCAGATCCCAACACCTCCAGAAGCTGGTTTCTCTGGAATAAATCCAGTTTGATAAAAACATCTATTCCTTTTCTAGCAGAATTAACATTAGATTGCATGGTTTTTAAATTTTGCTTTATCAATTGTTAAGCACTTACCACAAAAAAGAATATATTACTAATTCAATTATTTTTATACATAAACAATATAGTATTGTATATAAAAGATTTTCTTGTGCTTGATTTTCTCCTCAGCATAGTTTTTATCTGATCTTTGAGTAGTGATATAGTCATATCAGAGGAATTTTATTATTTATGCTTCAAACATTTTGATCCATATATCTAAGCTACATATTTTCTTGTGAATAACAATTTTATAATTTTATATGCCATAATAACATACTTTTACTAATTATTTTCTACTGAGTCTTGACAGTTCTGTCAGAATATTAACTTTAAAATATATATTTAATTGATAATATCTGGCACATAAGTATAGGATATGAAAACTACTCAATAAAGTGTCATGTCATCTCAATTCAGAATATTAAAAGTATTCAGACAGTTATTTCATTTGTTCATTCACTCATTCAATATGTATTTATTGAATCATATATGGGCAAGAAACTCTGGCAGGTACTGCCTATGTTGAAGTTAAGGTGATAAAAAGAAAGGTCAATAGATACCTATATAGTCAGGCTTCCCTCTGGAATCAGAAACTTGAGGTGAGAGAAATGTATCTAACCTCTAGTCCTCAATATTTACAGAGGAACTTAGTTATGTCATTTTGTGGCAGTGGTCTGACTCTACAGAACATGTGCACTCAATCAAACCTACAGCAAGCAAATGCTTATTGATTGTAAGACAACTGCTGAGAAGATTGTAAGACAACTGCTGAGAAGATTTGATTTAATGATCCTGGTGATTTTATTCTCTATTAGTGAAGAATATTTGAGGAATATAATGAATGTGAGATTGCTTTGATACCACAGGAAAGTGAAAGGAGTGTGATGATTCTAAGTGCTACTATCTCCAGAACTGCAAAGCCTGAAATAGTCCCTCATCATAGGAAAAACAAGATGTGCTGTGTGGTGGAGTCAGACACACCTTGACACAAACCTCAGTTCCACTCTTTGTTACTAGTAATCCTTATATTATCACTTTTTTTTTTTTTTTTTTGCGGTACGCGGGCCTCTCACTGTTGTGGCCTCTCCCGTTGCGGAGCACAGGCTCCGGACGCGCAGGCTCACCGGCCATGGCTCACGGGCCCAGCCGCTCCGCGGCATGTGGGATCCTCCCGGACTGGAGCACGAACCTGTGTTCCCTGCATCGGCAGGCGAACTCTCAACCACTGCGCCACCAGGAAAGCCCTATATTATCACTTTTTCTGTCTGAATGTTCTCATTTGTGAAATAGGTGTTGCTTGTAAAAAAATACTGGTCTAACATGCGGAAAAACAATTTAAATCATGCCTGAAATGTCTCCAAGGGATACCAAAATAAAAATCCTTTCATAATGTTAAAAAACTCACACAAAATAAAACCCAAGAAACAAATATCTTAAGATCCCTTTTCTCTATCTCTCAATATTTTGGAGGGCAGTGTCTCCCAAGGTATGTGCAGGACCCTGGGGGAATACTTTTGTGGGTTCCTGGCAGTATAGATAATTTAATTAAGATGTGTAATACAAAACTCATGTGTCTATATGAGATATAACTATGCACAAATAAATATTTAGACTAGTGGGTAGAGAAAATAGAACTACATATTTTTTGATCCTTCAATCACTGCATGTGAGGATCCTTCCTTGTGTTCAGGCATTTGTTTATGTCTAGAAAGCATTTATTCCTGTTATTTATTGTCAAATGTTTCATTACTACCTAATTTCATATCTCCCACCATGAGAAAAAGGTAGCAACACTATTATTACTTGTAATGTCATTGCTTTTGGAACCTGTTAATACTGAAACAATTTAGGCCTTCTTGCCTCTACAATTTCCTAATACCATTCACTTAATGCTGGTTATATCTTTACTCATGATTCTAGATTATCCATCATGATGTCTGAGTGTATTGGCTTCCAGTGACTGCCTCATAGGTTATTCCCATGCTTCAGGTCCTCCAAATGCAAATCTCAGCCAGAGAATGCAGAAATGTGAAGAACATTTCATTTTCTGATCATGTTAAATTTACTATTGTAATTTTATAGACTAACATAGAACACGTCTTCCAGCCATGTGTTCTTTTGAAATCTTTAGACAGTAAATAATCACATTTCTAGAATTTGAACTCTTTCAGTGTTGACCATGATCTCCCAAGGGATTTATGTAATAGTTATGACGATGACATCTTCCAAAGCACTCAACAATGAAACAAATTTTGAAAAGGAGGGCTTTTTCACCTTTTTCAGAATCGCAGTGGAAAACTTGTCTATTTTATCATGGCAAGCTTATTGCAGTATGTCACATTGGGACAAATGAAATGCCGTGAAATATGTAGGAGATAAGGCTAAAATCCCAATCACAGAGCATTTCTTTTAAATACTGTGAGTGATAAATCTGAGCACTTAAGTAACATTAGAGGAAAATGCCAGGCAGGTGTCAGGTGATGTGCAGCATTTTCTAGGACTTTTTACCATATAGCGATCCTGAGCTATGGGAATCTGGGACCACATTGATTAATACAAAATAATTAGCTGAAATAATACATTTCTCTTCAATTAGAGATTAAATCTAAATCCCACATAGGATGGAATGATTTTCCAAAAAGCAGAAAATGATTTTATTGTTCAGTGAAGCCCTTGCTTATCCATCCTGATTTACTTATACATATTGCTCTCTTGAGGCCCATAGGGACTTTGAGTTTTTGTATCTTCAGCGGACACTGCAGATCATGAATTCGCCAAAGAAATCCTAGATCACTAGGTCTAACCGAATCATCCAGAGAAAGGAAGATGCCTGATATTTAGTGAATGATTATTATATGCCTTGATAAGGAGAGATGATTTTATTTTGTTTATTTCTCAAAAAACGTATGGGATAGACATCGTTATTTTCACTGTATTCAATTCCTTCAGCTGAAAGCCATAAATCAGCTATTAATCTTATGAAACAATGTTCAGCATTTACACTCTGGCCATGTTATCAGGTTCTCACCAATGGGACATGAGCACAAAGCATGCCTCACTTGTTTAAAGGAAATTGCTTGCATCTTCCTGTCTTTTTCCTTTCCTCTGAGCTAGAACACAGAAGTGTAAGAGATACACAATAGACTCAGAAGACTAGGACAGTGGTGATGAATGGGCAAACCAAACTGAGAAAAAAACAATGATCTTGTGAAGATGACATACCCACCAACCTAAACATACTTAGGTGAAAGGGAAATAAACTTCCATCTCAATTAAACCACTGTATTCTTTTCAGTCTTTTTGGTATAGCCACTTGCCCTTTACTGTTCTAATTAATACAAGGGATCTTGTCCCTGGATGGCCTAGACACCTAGCATTGACTTTGAACTTGTGGAGTTCTAATGGGATATGGTGGGTACTTTCTGCTTAGCATTCTTTCTCCATTAACTAAATTACTTGCAATTTCAATGTTATGTCCACAACATGCTGCTGCATCTATTTTTGTTGATTTATAATTAGAATATGGGAAATGCGAGAAAACCTTGCAAATGGAGAGAATTATCACCACAAATTGTTCAAATGGTCTATGTTGTTTACAGAAAATCTCACAAAAAAAATTCTGTATTTCTCTGTGATTCTACAAATGTTAAGTTTTGAATCGCATTGCTTTTGGTTTTTAAGAATCGTCCTAGGGACTTCCCTGGCAGTCCAGTGGTTAAGACTTCACCTTCCAATGCAAGGAGTGTGGGTTCAATCCTTGGTCGGGGAGCTAGGATCCCACATGCCCTGTGGCCAAAAAAACAAAATATAAAACAAAAGCAATATTGTAACAAATTCAGTAAAGACTTTGAAAATGGTCCACATTAAAAAAAATAAAAATAATCATCCTGAATTCATTCAAGAAATCTGCTTAGCAAGAAGAAATTTTATATGTATTTTACATATTTTACATATCTACATAATTACATAGATATGAAGTTATGAGAAATGTTTTAGAAGGCTTCAGCCTTAAATCTTCAAATAAGCAAAAATACACATACCACATACAGAAAAGAGGAGCATATGTGTGTGTGTGTGTATATATATATATATATATATATATATATATATATATGAAGATACAGTTGACCCTTGAACAACACAGGTTTGAACTGTGTGGGTCCACTTATAAGCGATTTGTTTTCAGTGTAAACATTACAGTACTGTACTACAATATCTGTGGTTGGTTGAACCTGAAGATGTGGAACACCAACCATGGAACTTGATCAAAATGGATTTTGTAGATTCCTGGAACCAATCCCACAAAGATATTGAGGGATGACTGTATATGTACAATTTTTCATAATGGACATCTCATTTCCATCATAGGCATTTCCAGAAACCTACCTAAAAGCCACTTTTGTGCTCTGACCTGGAGCTGAAAATTTTCAACACATACATGAAATTACCACCTTTTTTTTTTTTTTTGCGGTGCTCGGACCTCTCACTGTTGTGGCCTCTCCCGTTGCGGAGCACAGGCTCCGGACCCACAGGACCAGTGGCCATGGCTCACGGGCCCAGCCGCTCCGCGGCATGTGAGATCTTCCTGGACCGGGGCACGAACCCGCGTCCCCTGCATTGTCAGGCGGACTCTCAACCACTGCACCACCAGGGAAGCCCTGTACTTTTATCTATTGACTAATGCTTACAAATTCCCTTTTAGTTATAACACTCTTTGTAGACTTCTCCTACTAAATCCGTTGCCTGGCAGAAGGACTAGTTACATAATAACAAAATAGAAAGTATGAAGGAATGAGATCAAAGAAAGATAAATTTGCTGTTGATAGTGAAAGTGGGTAGAGTGTATGGAACCAGCTGAGGAAAAGCAGATCCGAGTGCTAAGATTCAATGACAGGCTTTCGTTGCCTAAATAGGCAAGCATAAAAAGCAAATGATATACAAAATCACTAAGAGTGGAAATAAAGAAGGTAAAGGGATGCTCAAGTCACATTTTGCCTGCTTCCCAGGGTTTCCATAACACAAGACACCAAGACCTTTGCTCCAGACAAGTATTTTACAAGATATATAGCTGACCTCAGCTCCCTGTATTTATTCTCCTGGAATAATTACTTCTTAAAAAGGAAGGGTGATCTGAAGGGAGAGATTATAGCTAAAAAGATTTTGTCCAGGAAATCCAGGAAGGATCACTCTTTATAAGGTTAGGAGTTAATCTCTGCCACGCACCACATCTCATGGGTGGGACAGTTTTAAGGCTGTAACCATTCTCAATTGCTTTGATTTATCTGTACTCCTTGGAAGTTATAAGAAATTTTTCTATTTGAGACTATCTCAGATTTGTTACTACAGATGCGATTTCATTTTCCAGTTTTCCTGATTTAATCTATAGATAAAATGTACCAAGAATAAATAAGGATATGCTAGGAGAGGGTTACACAGATATGAAGTCAAGAGAAATGTTTAGGAAGGCTTCAGTCTTGAATCTTCAAATAAGCAAATGTATACATACTATGGACACAAAAGGTTTCCATTTGTTAAAGTTCCGCAAGAAGAAAAGGGAGGAAAAGAGAAGAGGGGAAGAAAAGTTTGGATTTTTGAGCACTTTCTTGTTGCTATGTACTCTTCACATTGCATTAAATGTATTACCACTGTTCATCCTTTCCTTGTTAAGGATTTTCCTTTTTTTTTTTTTTTTTTTGCGGTACGCAGTTCTCTCTCTCACCGCTGCGGCCCCTCCCGTTGCGGAGCACAGGCTCCGGATGCGCAAGCCTAGAGGCCACGGCTCACAGGCCCAGCCACTCCACAGCATGTGGGATCTTCCCGGACCAGGGCAGGAACCCGTGTCCCCTGCATCGGCAGGCGGACCCTCAACCACTGCGCCACCAGGGGAGCCCCTGGGATTTTCCTTATTTTTGATGACCTTAACAGTTTGGGGCAGTACTGGTCAGATATGTCACAGGATGTACCGCAATTGGAGTTTTTCTCGTGGTTAGACTGTAGTTAAGAATTATGGGGAAGAAGAGCGCAGGCAAGGTGTCATTCTCATCACGTGATAAAAATGGTACATTCTTTCAATATGACATCACTGTTAATGTTCACCTTGATCACTGGTCTAGGTTAGTGGTTGTAAGTTTTCTCCACTGCAAAACTGCCCTTTGGCCCCTTTCCATACTATACTTTTTAGAAGGAAGATGCCACATATAACCTACATTTAAGGAGTGGGGATTTATATTCCCCTTCCTTGAGCACAGTGTATCTACATAAATTATTTGGAATTAATATGAGAGATTTATCCATCTGCCTTCATTTATTTATATACTCAGTGATTCAATTCTGTATGGGTTTGTAGATATTTTATACTCAGGATTATAATTCGATACCGATACTACTTGTTGCTCAAACTATTCCATCTTTGGCCATCTTTGGGAGTTTTTCAGTTGACTTCTCTGTCCCTCTGACTTTACCTCATCAATGTGTTGTGGATTGTGTGTGTGTGTGTGTGTGTGTGTGTGTGTGTGTGTGTGTTAGCACTTCCTTAGTTTCTGGCACTGCAAGATGCCCCAGGATCACTTGTGTAGTCCCTGCCCTAACCCTAAATTCAGCTATTTCTCCAAGGAGTCTTGGTTCCTTTTATTAGAGAAAGGTATTAGGAACCAAGATTTGCGTGCTGTGTGGACTAGTCACTTTCGAAAATCTAGACTCCCTTCATTCACCAAGGACTGAGAACTTCTGTTCCTATCTATTGTCTCAGATTATTCTGTGCCTGCCCCTCAAATGCTGGTATTTTTTATCCACAATTCCTTCAATTCCCATTCTACATGCTATTTGAGTGATTTCATCTATTTTCATGTCTTACACTACACCCTGTACATTGCTGGCTCCCAAACTCTGACCTTTTCCCTCAACTAAAGACTCCAACTGCCTGATGAGCATAAATAAAAGAATTCCACAGATGCCTTAAGCCAGACATTCCAAAACTGAATGCACCATCGTTACCTCACCAAATGGGTTATCCTTCTCATAATCTCCATTAATACCACCACTGTCTACCCAGTCAGCCTCCAGTCACTAGAATTATCCTAGTCTCTTCTCTCATTCTGCCTCCTACTCAACAATCAAGCCCTGTTCATTTTACCTTATGAAAGACTGTCAGATCGTCTCCCTCTTTTTGATTGCTTCAGCTTCCTTAGTTCCAGCCTAGCTCTAGTCTTTACCAACTCTCACATGCACTACTGACATCTCACTGTCTTCCGTCCTGCCTCCTCAAAACCACCCTCCAACCTGAGGTCACAAGGACTTGCTACAAATACTAATCAGACTCTATCATTCCTCTGTTTATCATGTATTACTTATACAATCAGGCAGTTAAAAAAAGGGGGTCTTGTGTTTATGTCATTATTACTGTCGGAGCACTTGGCACAAGTCTGACACACAATAAAAGCACATACAAATAAAACATCTTGACCACACCTATACTTTAAGTTTTTATTAGCACTGTGGTAGGTGCCAGAGCAACAAACGACTTGAGAAGAGGTCTCTCATGGTCTAGTGAAATGACTGAAAAATGAATTCCAAAAATACACATCAAGAAGGAAAGTATCATGCTTATCATGACAGAAGAGTGATCTAAGAAACAATATAATAGCACTTTAAGGAAAAACTAATGATCAAAATGCAATGCTGTTTCTTTATGCAGTTATCCTTAATTTCTGGGTAGCAAGGTTTTGATGTAATACACTCATTTTTTGAGGCTACAGACAATTTGCTGCTACTAATAAGGAACTGAAATATGTGAATGATTTACAAGTTTGATAAATTAAATTTTCTAATATAGCCATAAAACAGGGTCTGTTTGACTCATGTCTATGGAAGTGCGCTTTCTTGAGAGGAGGATTAAAGTTGTGCCTGCAGTTAGCAACCTGGCAACTCTGGGGAGTGCTGCAAGCATTTGAACAGCCCTCTCCTTGCTCTGACAGAAAATCAAAGAGGTAAGAACTGCTACTCTATGCACCAGCAAAACAGAGCTGCCGCTGAGGTCTTTAAGACGCTGAACTGCTTTCACCAACAACATCAGGCCAATTCCACATGATGGATCCCTTACATCTGTCCCTGAAGGATCACTCACTCACCCCAAATATCTATTCAACAAGCATTTATTCCAATTCTGTGCAAAGCACGTGACTAACAGAATTCCAATTCTGGCAGCCACTTCCAATATCATTCTGTTTAAAGGTGGACATTCATGTACAACCCAAGTGTATTTTCCATTAGTGAGTATGATTTATGCCTTAGCAAGTATTTAAATAACTAATGAAGTCTGTGAGCACGCACACCAGAGGTTTAAAGAATACAGAAATAATGCCATAGATTAATTCCAATATCCCACAGATATCATCACTCAGCTTACTGCCAACTAGTATATAGGTTTATTTTTTATTCTATCTATCAATATTGTGTGTGACACAGTTAGGATATATAGTACTCATCTGCTCTCAATGACTTTAGAATCTGATTAGAAAGATAAGACTCTCTGTTTCTCTCTCTCTCCCTCTCTTTCATATACACACACATACCATCACACACAGGGACACATATTGTTAAGTAAGGAGGTAAATAAAACAATGCAGTATATATCCAAAATGAGTGGTACACAGAAAATAATTTTTTTTTTTTTTTTTTACTATTTTTGCAGAGTGTGAAAATGTCTGAGTGGATTTTCAACAAATTTCAAGAGTATGTTTGGGACTTCAAGTGCAGGCTATGTGGCATTGATAGAATTCACTTAGGAGTGCTTTGGGAGCAACTGAAAGAAATTGCAATAATGCCTAGAGTAGCTGAAATGTAGTCCAAGAGGCCCATGTGGATGGATGCTATCTGCAACAGACCTGCTGTACTGCTGAGACAATTCAGACTGAGAACACACTGTTTTTAAACGTGAGACAGGAATTAGAAGTCATGAGGGCAGGTGTTTCATTTCGTAGGCATTGGCTTGTAATTGAGCTGCATCGTACATAGGGAACTCTATGAATCACACTCCAAAGTAAAGATCAACAGATTTACTTATAGCTGTGGGTTATGAATTTCCAAACAATACTGTGGAAGTCAGCCATACAGTAAGTGTAATGGATTCAGCAAAAAAAAAAAAAAAAAAAAAAAAAAAAAATGCTGTTTGCTTATATGATGAGGGCAGCATTAGAATGTGATTTTAATTGAATTTGAACCTTTTAAAAATATCTATATTTTGGATTAAAAAGACAAGGAATAAAGCTTCTTAAGACAAGGAAAGAGATACTGGGAAATGACCTGTTTTAAGGGTTGACTTCCAAGCTAGACTATTCTGTTCAGTTATTATGCTGATGCATTTGTGATGGCTTAGCCCAGACTTCAGTTCATTTCACCTCCCAAATTCCCAAATGTCAATCAAGCAGTTCCTTAAAATTTACTTATCAGTGAATTTTGCTGTTTAAAAAGGGGGATATGTTCCTTTTCATAGTATAACTTCTAAATATACAATTCAGCAAACTTCAGTTTCACTGAAAGATCATGTTACCCATTCCTTTTCAAAATCACACTGGATCCATCTCTCCAACACTTTTTTTTTTTCAAATCAAACAAAACAAAATTAAAAACCTTATTTTAGTCACTCTTCTTCCTCTCAGGCAGGAATTTTCTTTCCATACTTTAGAGGCTTTCCTAACTACACAGAAACTAACCTCTTTTTGCTATGTTTCATTTCTGGGCAACCATTCAATCAGTTTTATTTTTCAGTTCACATCAGTTAGGGAGCCTTCCTTTGCATATAAGGAGAATATTCTACATTCTTCTGCCAACGTGTTCCTCTTAAGTGTGTGTATGAAAATTACATGTGTGTGTATGAAATTAGTTTTGGCTGCTATGTATTACAAATATCTAAAAGCCAAAACCGAATTACAGCTTTACAGTAGTTCTCATTTAGAAGAGCACAAAAAATGTTTACTTGTGTTCATTGTTTTGTAATGTCCTTATGGCTCCAATTTGAGAATAAGGTATGTAAAAAATGGTATCCGCATAATTTATGTCCTTGATTTTACCAACTTTTTATATCTGACTAATTTTTAGCATCATAATGCAAATACTATAGAAAGTATGATAGATTATAAATATTAGCCTATTAAAATATAGAAATTTTGTTTAAAGTTTCTACATGGACATTATAACGTGTAACAGTTGAATTACAAAACCTGTGTTATTTTTCAATGATTGGATTAAAAATGTGACTTTTCTGACTAAAAAGATTTTTTTTGTAAGACAGTTTTATTATTTCTTCATAAAGCAGGAATGTTTATAATTATCCTTTTATATCCATATATTTTACCTTATATATGTTGACAATTAGTTTCTGCTGACAGGGGGTGGAAATATTTTTGTCTTTTGATAAATGAGCATCATATTTGAAAACGGTATATATATCTACTTGTTTTATAGAATTATGTGAACCGCTATATTCTAATTACAATGTTAGTCACCATCAATAATTGTATACTCTAACGAATATGCTTCTTTAACATGCCAATATTATTACTGTTTGCAAATATTCTAAGTTCGGTCTTTCCTTAGCATGTACATTCTTCTTTTTTAGAGAAATTTCATTTAAGAGCGATTTATGAAACCTACTGGTTTTAAGTTGGTTTTATACTGCTACTTGCAGCTTATTTTATTTATTTATTTTTTTGCGGTACGCAGGCCTCTCACTGTTGTGGCCTCTCCCGTTGCGGAGCACAGGCTCCGGACACGTAGGCTTAGCGGCCACGGCTCATGGGCCCAGCCGCTCCGCGGCATGTGGGATCTTCCCGGATAGGGGCACGAACCCGCGTCCCCTGCATCGGCAGGCGGACTCTCAACCACTGCACCACCAGGGAAGCCCTGCAGCTTACATTTAAACTGACTATTGGTATCATTATAAACTCAAAGAATATGCTGCCTATTTGAAGAGATGCAGAGATAGGCAGTGGTAAAGAAAGGAATACATGAATAGCAATGTAGTTCACTATAACTTATATCCCACTTTGCGAATTCAGCAGGAACAAAGTAATGAGCATTTAAAACAAGACATAAAAACCTTACACATATCTCATCATTATTTTACATTTACAGGAAAAAAATTCTTAATTTTTTCTAACAATTAGTCACATAGAAATTTCCTACCATTTTTTTCTTTTTATAAATAATCTACCTTACCAGAGTTTTCATTTTAATTAACTTGTGATTATCCTTGGTAATGGGAAATTATATAAAACAGAGAGAAAATATATTGGTAAACTTCAAATATCCATTTTTATTCACCTTTCTTATTTCGTGTTTGACTCAAAAAAATGCTTTTAGCAATTTTATTGAATTTTTAAAAAATTTATTTACTCAAATTTTCTGCAACTTTCAGACCATTTGGTTATTGAATAAACAAACATTAGTGCTACTATTGCAATTCCTGTGCTGCACACCAATAAATATAGTTTAAAATTCTAAAAGACACAGAATCCCTGTTCTTTTATTTCTCTCAGTATCTGGTAACAGATTTGTATATCTGCAAACACTATGGTTGCCTTAATAATACCTAGTCTCTTCTTTGTTAACAAACCCTGATTTTCTTAAAATGCTAATTAAACATAGTCACTTTCCTGGCTTTCCTTACCTTTTTGCCTTTTGACCTTCTCTCCTTCCTTCTGACTAGAAGGCAGATATGATGCCTGGAGTAGAAGCAGCCATTTTGGTACCAGGATAAAAAAAGCCACAGGCTCAGCATAGCATAAAAGAGCCATAGAAGACATTGGGTGCTTCAGGACTTCTTGAGACAATGCCCCAGCCCTGGAAAACTGGGGTGTTAAAGAAGTACAGTGTGAGAGAGAATTGGCAGCATTCACACCTGTAAATCATTCTTGCTGCCATTAACTGAATCCAGGTACAAAAATAACTTCCTTATTGATGGAGATTCTGAAAGTTGGGTAGAATATTAAGTTTTCTTAGGTGTTATCTCTTTTAATTTGGCACAAACATTCATTAAGACACTTAAGTGTTAATTTTGGTTGCTGAATATATAGTCAAAGGCATGCTAAAGAAATCTTTAAAGTTTGTTTCCATGTTAAAACCAAAACGTATGCTATATCAGATTATGCCACCTGCAAAGTTCTGCAAGCTAAGTTAATTTTCTGGTAAGAAAGCCTTAGTTTGGGTGTATTTAATAACTCTCTTCTTATTCTAATTGGGTAATGTTGGTAAATTTAAATGAAATTTAATTTCTCTAAAATGTGTTTGAAGATATTTTCACTGCCTGCCTCCACCACTTTCCGAGAAAGATAGTACAGGCCTTGTTATTCATGCCAGCTTTGGTACTGTTTCAATTATCTCATGGTTCAGGGAGTTGTTGGGTTTTAAATGGATACTCCCGCTATGGGAAATGGCTGCTGTTTTTCACCATATTTTCTCTTATCATCCACAGATAATTAGTTCTGCCTGACAAAGCACATCACAAGGGACAACTCCATGGCTTTCATAAGCATCTCAGCAGTATCTTCCTTATGGCTAATTCTTCCTGAACCTGTTTAAAACTGCTTCACTCTAATTATTATTCCTCATCACTTGTCCACACTCTAAACATAGGCGGTATTAACAATATATGTAGCAGATATCTGCATGTCATCTTTTTAATGCTCCTAGATATTTGTATAGAAGGAAATTGGGGCATTAAAAAAACAAGCCTATTCCTCTGACACTTAGCATCTATACTCATACACCACCACTAGAGCCCTGAATAGATCATTAATGCATCTTAAATTCCTAAATATATTATGTCCTCCCACACTTTACATAAACTGATTTAACATGAAAGATAACAAATAGTCTCTCTCATTTACAATACAGTAAGTTCCCCTACATATGAACCTGCAAGTTGTGAACTTTCAAAACTGTGAACTTGTGTTTGCATGTCCAATAAAGTAAGGCATGAGTGAAATTGCAGCTTACCCTCCCTCTCCTATTGCTGACAATCCTTCAGCTCTACCATCTCCCATCTCCTCTCCCTCCTCCAGTTAGTAACTCTTCTTATCTGTTCACTCAATGCCAGCCCCTTTGGTCCCTTGTTTTACTTTGCTCTTTAACTTAGACTTCTGAAAATTTAGTCCCTCTGATATCTCCAGGTATTTCCTTTGGAGGCTCATCCATTCAAAGAGCTTCTGATCTCAAATCCATGGCAATTACTCTCAAGATTGAAGAAACAACTGGAAAATTTAGGTTATAAAAAGCACATTTTTCTTATTACCCAGTGAGTAGTTCCATTTGTGTAGCTTTCTGTCACTTCTAGCCTAGTATGTCCCCAAATTAACTTAATAAATTTTTCCTTCACTAGTCCCAACGCCAACTTATCCCCCTGCCTTTTTTTTTTAAACCATGATACCTCTGTTCTTCCAGTAAATAGGTGGCATCAGATTATCTTTTCTCTTTTCTTCTCAATTGTCCAAAATCTGGTAGTGAAACAGTACTTAAAGCATTGACCAACTTAAACTGGCTTTGCCTCCTTAAATAAGTTGTTGATTAATCAAACCTTGAGTTATTTTATGGAGACCACACTGCGCATTTTCCAAACCTGGATGGCCCCGGAACCAAGAATCTTCAGTTTATAGAACTCCGTTAGAAATGTTGCCACCAGAGCCCCCCTACAAAGTGGTCTTTCAATATGGAAAATCTGGCTTCCAGCAGCCCAAGTAGCTTGATTACTGATTTGAGGTCACCAATCAGCTTCTGCCCTAGGCCCTTAAATTTTGCCCTGAACCCTGGATCCAGGAGACAGATTTGAGAGCCTTGCCCCATGTCTCTTCGAAATAAAGCTCACTCTTTGGGCTTCCCTGGTGGCTCAGTTGTTGAGAATCCACCTACCAATGCAGCGGACACGGGTTCGAGATCTGGTCCGGGAAGATCCCACATGCTGCAGAGCAATTAAGCCTGTGCGCCACAACCACTGAGCCTGTGCTCTAGGGCCTGTGTGCCACAGCTACTGAAGCCCGCTTGCCTAGAGCCCGTGCTCCGCAACAAGAGAAGCCGCAATGAGAAGCCCGTGCACCGCAAGAAGAGCAGCACCCACTCGCCACAACTAGAGAAAAGCCTGCACACAGCAACAAAGACCCAACGCAGCCAAAAAAAAAAAAAAAAAGCTCACTCTTTTCTCAAAAGCTAGAGCCATAGTATTGGCTTCTAGGTGAGTCTGGCAGTGAGCCTTTGCTCTGTAATAGTAGCAAAGTAATCTCAACTCACTTCTAAACACGTCTCTAGTGACATTCTTTCCACACTTGTTGGTTCCCAAACTCAGGAGCTTCCTGGATGAAATTCAAAACTCCTGCACTCCCACCCCCAGAACACGAAGGGCCAGTAGAGTCCAAAGAAAACTGGGAATTTACATGCGAGGCTTGTTTTGGGGTGTCTGCAAGACTAGTAGACATCTGCACCTGCACACCAGAATCTTAAATGTTTATATAGAGGCTTTAATGGAGTTCAGTCATGTATACAGTACAGATTGTTCTCTCAAGGCTTCCTCCTTGAAAAGGCTTTTGATGTGTGAACAGTGGGTGGAACGTACATTACAAAGGGGGGACGGGGGTGAGAAGCCTCCAGCTTGTGGGTCACCTCATGGTCACGTACCCTTGAAGACCTCCTCCAACAACTCTGGTGAGGTTTTTCTCTCAAGCATGGAGAGCAGTAACAAACCCTTCTGCAGCTGTGATGTTCAGATTACACAGTTCTCACCAATGAGATATTTTTAGAATCTTTCCAGTGCTTTTCTTCATATCATTTGCTTCAGTACAAAATCACTTCTCTCCCTTGAACACTTAGCAACATTTTCCTCTCTTGACCACTCCTGCTTTCTTGAAACTCTCTTATCTTCCATTGCATTCTGACAGTTCCTTTGTGGTATGCGGGCCTCTCACTGTTGTGGCCTCTTCCGTTGCGGAGCACAGGCTCCAGACGTGCAGGCCCAGTGGCCATGGCTCACAGGCCTAGCCGCTCTGCAGCATGTGGGATCTTCCCTGACCAGGGCACGAACCCGTGTCCCCTGCATCGGCAGGCGGACTCTCAACCACTGCACCACCAGGGAAGCCCTCCTTTTCATTCTTAAATGTTGGGAGCTTGTTCAGAGCTGGAAGTAACACTGTCTGAGTGTGAATTCTGGCTCTGCAGAATGGTGTGTAACCCTGGGTAAATCATATCACCTCTCAGTGTATCTATACCATATGGTCATTATAACTTCAACTGATTTTATCCATATTTATTAGCTCTGGTTAGCTCACTGTCCTGAGCTCCAGATAAATATTTCCAATTATGCAATGGAGATTTTCACTTGGATTTTTCACAGACATCTTCTTCCCTCCACTCTTTATTCTCTCCTCCCTCACCTGTCCTCACCTGCCTTCTCTGTACTTCCTCCTACCTTTTAAAACTCCAGATTATCCTATAAGCTCTAGCTGGTCTGTAACCATATGTAGGAGATAAGATTAAGTGCTGAGAGAGAAGAGAACAGAGAAGGTGTAAAGAAAAATGAACCAAAGACAGAAAGAGAGATAGAAAGAGATCAAGCACAGGCAGAATTTGTAAACGGCCATACAGCAGCAATTGGAGATCCTTCATCTAGAGGAATGCACTAGGCATAGTAACTTGCTTCTATCTTTGTCTTCCCAGCATCGAGCACAGTGTAGAGAGCATTGCATGTCTGAAATAATGTTCACTTCCGTGAGTGAAAGAAGCTAATGGATGAGCAAATAAATAAATAAATGGTGGTACCCATGCCTCTGAAAATTTTTGCTCCCTGGCATTTTATTAGCTTCTGATCGCAAATCAGCAGCATCTACAAAAGCAATCTAGTCTTGGGTAATTACTACTAGAAATAAACGTTTCATAATATTATTGAATGGCTATTTGGAACAAGCATCTTGCACTGTCAAAAGGATAATGATAAGTAGTCTCATTCAATAAGCACATGGACTTGGATACTTCTGGGAATGCTTTTAAGCTCAACATCCTGGCAGATCCCTAAGAACGCAGGTCTGTTCAACATCAGAGCTGTTTTTTGTTTGGGCTGCAGATTGAAATAATTGTCCCTAAAAAGGTTCAGGCCCTTGTTGATCTTTTTTGGTTTTTCCCCTTGGCAGGATTCTGGATCTTCATACAATGCGGAGCCAAATTATTCAGCGCTTTTTTGAAAGCAAAAAAGTTGAACCTATATATGGGAATCTGCCCTTCATCACACCACTTTGGAGAAGTGGCTTGCTTCTCCACCTCAGTGAAATATACATATCAGGCCCTGGATTCTAACAGAGAATATCATTTCTGCTTCCTGAACACCTGGTATCTAAAGCATATAGATATCCATTCAGCAACAGCCTCTATCAGCACTTTAGGCACTTGTCAAAGAATTCAACCATGATTTGACTATGATCTAGTACTTGGGAAATGCTTGCTTGAAAATCTGATATTAAGAATGTGTAGGGAGCACATTAACTGTCCATGACTCTACATTCTCAAAAGAACACAGAATCCTGCAGAAATGCTTTCACCAAGGTAAAAATTAATGTTAGGTCCTTAATTTTTATAGAAGGACAATATAAAATATTTATTTGAAAATGATTCTGTATTTATTACAAGAGAATCATTACAAAGATATATGGAATAAAATCCTTTGAGATCTCAGCATTAGGGTAAAGTTAATCCTTCCTGGTGAATTTGTGTATTTCCTTGATCAGTCAATGAGAACAAAGGTACAGAGAGAAATGTAATCCCTTGTTAAAGAAACTGATGCCAGGTACCTGGTACATTGGTTTCTCTGCAACTTTTGAAGATATTTTGTTTTATCAAACAAAATCATGCTTTTTAAAAAATTGAAAAAGAATGAAATAGGATCAATAAACAAATATTTTATTGAATTTAAATTGAATTTTATTGAATTTATTGAATTTTAGTCTGATTTGAGAATCTTTACATACGACATGCTTTGATTCCATCTTAGTTAAATTTGACTCTTGAATAAAGAAATCCAAGTCTGAATTTTTGAATATCTTTTATGATCCATATTGTAAGTGTTTCCTGGAGAAGAGAACTGAAGCTTGTGTTTCTTTGTACATTTTCACAGTCATGTTAACAAAGTTTCAGCTCTGAGATTATTCCGTCAGATTTTCCCCATTATGTATCCCCAACCTTGCTTGAATAGGTTGAAAAATAATTCTACATATTGCTGGATAACTGCAAATAGTCACATACTTTAGTGTACCAAAGGAGCATTTCTCTAACACAGAATAAATTTATTTCATAATAACAAATGAATGTCTTTATAATCATTATTTAAATTGTACATGGCTTGTAGTATATGAGTAAGGAAATTGTGTAAGTTTTAATAGTCTATCTACCTCCCTAATCTGTTTATCTACTTAAATGTTATACTTGTCAATTCATTGTCATAGCCACTGGATTTTGTGGTTGATGATGATAAAAATACATTATATATAACATTTAAATTAGCATATAATTATGAGGTATTATATTTCAGGACTCTAATTAATGTCCTTATCCTGAATAGAAGAGATTCTAGCTTTATTGGTAACTATACTCAATTCTAGGAACACCTCATCAAACAACAGAGCAGGTTGCTGGAACAAAATTAGGAGATGCATTTCTTTTTGACAAAATTATATCGACCAAATCTCTCCTCCTCTGCAAAAAGGAATGTAATCTTAATGGGGAATTTAGATTTAAATTTCCTGTCTTTGTTTTTGTAAACTTTCATTTAGTGTACTATAATATTTTGATAATGGCCTTTTCAATTAATTGTGCCTCCAGTAAATGTCTGAAGAATGTTTTTTGATTTATTCTTATAAGCTTTAAAACATGTTATATCTTTGGTTGTACAAATAACAAAAAATTACAGACTGTAAGAAAAATAAGTATCAAGTTTAAATATTACATTTTGTTTGGAATTTATACATTTTTTTTTAATCTCCTGGGCTTTGAATACAGTTGATTTAGGGACTACTAATAGAACATTCTGTTTAAGTTTTTGTTTTTATTTAAAAAAAAATTAGTTACCAATTCTTCTTGAAAACAAGCAAAAATTGATGTGTGTCAAATTTTAATGAAATCTTTTTATAGTTATGTGACAATAGAGAAAAGCCCTATGTTTGATTTTCTGTAATTTGTATAGACAAATGCATCTGAAATTGGCACTCATGCAAGAACATGTGACTACTTATAATGAATGGTGAGCTACTGTCCTGTGATGTGAAGCTTAACTGGAATGTTTGTCTATTTATAAGTTTGTAGTTTGAAATATTCATATTCTGCCCAGTGGCCTACTAGTAGTTCATTATACTTTTATTTGGAAAGCCTGTGTTTGATCCTTGTTATTCTTTTCTCTGGAGTTTTAGATGAATAAAATAACAAATAATTTACTACCAGAAGCCAAACAGACAAGGGCTGTGATCTTTTCAGATCTTAACATGTTTGACCTCTCTCTACACTGAGGAGGGAGATATCCATAAGGGAAAAAAGAAATCTGGGGAATACAGACATACAGGTATCACATTCATAATTGACTATTCCCTAAAATCTTTTTTTTTTTTTACCAAATGTCTACTAGCACATTAGCTAGTACCAAAGATTTCTATTAATTAAATAAAGTAAAAATCAAGGAATTAATGTATTACTATGTCCTATCCCCTCCCCACATACACACTCTGAATATGTATAGGAAGATAAAAGAGGTCCAAGTTCTGAGATGATAGAAAAAAGGGAGTAGAGAATATCAGAGGAAATTAAGAATATAAAACAGAATAATTATATAAAAACAACGTATTGTTTCAATGAGACCAAAAATACAGATAATACAGATCTATACATGCCACAAATTAGATTTAATTATTTCCTATTATTTCCTATAATCATTTTTTAACCAAACGTCTATTCACACATTTGTTAGTACAAAAAATGTTCATGAGCAAATACTGATTATTTAAGTGTCCAAATCTGGAGAAAGAGGCTTAGAGTGTATGTTGTCACATCATTTGTCAGCATAGAATTATTTTATTATACTTATCTGGCTTGTGAAAACTCTTCATCTCATTTCTAGAAAAATTTTGTTTTCAAATGTAAGCTTTATGTTAATAGAAATAAATAACTTAATAAATTTCATAGAAATTAAAAGTCCTTCTTATTGACAGGAGCTGGTTAATAATAACCAACAAATCTCATGCTTCCATGTCTTGAATGTTATAATCCTTAAACAAACAACAAATGAATAACCCTTACCTCAAAGAAAAAAAAAGTACAGTTTAATTAAATTAATATTGATACTTAAAATCCAGATCATCTCTAAGCCACATGTTTTAAAAATTACAAGTAAACAAAGATTAAAAAATCAACAGGAGAATCATACCTATAGCTATACAACTATATCACTGTACATAAAGGAGCTACTTCATAACTCTGAATTTAAGATCTTGTGGACAGACAATAAAATGTCCATTTTTTACTCATACATCTTCAAGATTTTTCTCTTTAGGCAAAACTATTTTTCCAATGAAACCATATTGTCTTCTGTTGCCAGTCTGGGTCATAGGATAAATCAATCTCTTGATTTTTAAACACAGATGAAGATAGCTCTTTCTGGTTTTCTCTCTCTTTTTAAACATGTTACTTCCTCCGGTATACAGTTTTGTTAACCTCAGCAAGACTGTTTTCTGGAATTTTCAGGCAACATTTAATTTCACCAAAGAAACATATTGTAAAGTCTGCAATATTTTTCTAGTGTACTTTTTGTCACATGTCTTTTAGGACTCTTCTGTGTGACCCAAATCTGTCCAGTGTTTGCACTTGTCTTACATTTCTCATGTATTTTGGGGGGAGATTTTCCAGGCCCCCCAACCAATGCTCTTGGTCTCACAATTTCCCTTCCTCCCTCCTTCTCTCCTCTGTCCTTGCTTCCTCTCGTCCTTTCTTTCTATTCATTCCCCTCCCAATCCCTCTTTCTCCTCTGTATTCTCCTCCCCTCCTGCCCTCCACGCACTAACACTTTCTCAATTTCTTAGCTGTAGTGATGGCACTTTATCATTAGTTACTTTTCCCATTGCTAGAAAAGTAATGAAAGCTCTTCTGTTCCATTTTTTTAGTCCAGTGTCCCTGAGCAGAGTCATTTAGAATCTCAGTTTCAATTATGTAGATTTTAAGACAGTACATATGACAAGCAACTAAAATATAGTAAGCAGTTATTAAATGGCACATATTTTCCCTTTATGATGTTTCTCACTTGTATTTTGTTTTGTTTTGCATAAATTCCCCTTCTTTTTTGTTCCCTTCAGGCTCCCTGTATGCTTATATTATATTAATACATAAGAGTGTTTTAAAATTAACTTAATATTTTAAACCTTTAGTACCTTTTCAGAGGCACATTCCTGGCTCTAGGATTACCACATTTTCATCTTTAACTCTTCAAATCTAAAGAGATATCATGGATAAATTCATAGCTTCTAAATTTAAAAACTGATATATTTTATCCTCTTTAGAATGCATGATTGTTACATCAGTAATCAATGAATAACAACAAATGGTGCAGAACACTGAACATGTCATGTGCTGCTCTTTTTCCTCTCTGTGCCTAAAGTGTATTTATCAGGAAGCTCATCAGGGCTTTCTTGTGTACACACTGTCACTTTTGCTGGAGGTCACTTTATCACAGAACTACACTCAATCTGTTTAATGCAAAATAAATACATTCAAAGTAAGAATATTAATTGACACATTAATTTGTTTTAAATTAATTTTCCTAGCATATTTTATTAATTTTATATGGAAATAGTTATGAGTGTACATAAATCATAAGAAATTTTGATACGTATTTTTCTATACTTCTGATTTTTTTGGATTCCACAAAATATGTGAAGAATAAAATATATATTAAAAATTAAATTACACAGAAATTTTGATAGTTCTTTCTTCCTTATTTTACTCATGCCATATACACTGCTACTGTTTATTTTCATATCTTCTAATCACTTTCTTTGATAATATGTACAAATTATTTGATGAGTTTTGGTATTTGCAGTTCCTCCAATAGAAGTACTGGAAAAAGTAAAGGAAACCATTCAAACTTGAAAGAGACACATAAGTGAAGTATGTTCATAGGCAGGGATTGGAAATACAATGGAAAAAATAGTAAATTTAATCAAAAATTAAAATCAGCTAATTATGAAAAAATTATCAAGCAAAACAGAAGAAAATGATTTGAGGGCATTGGATGTAAAAGTGTGCATTGAATCCATGATATTGTAGCACATAATTTCTAAGTGTATATTCATATGCAAAATATATGTATGCATATATGATTCATGTATTTCAATATTTTCTAATGGAAAAACATTGAGATTATGTAGCATAGATTTCAAAGTAGATTTTTCCTTAATCATCATTATTTGTCTGTCTTATTGTAAATTTAGTATACTTTTTAGTATACTTTTCAGTTATGAATCTTCCATAGCTTACTTCAGAATGGATATAAAAGGGCCAGTTCACAATTGCAACTTTGCTTTAAAGTCTCTATCATTAACTCCTGAGGATGTGACCAGGAAGTTCATGATCATATTTTTTGTACAGATCTTTGCTAAAGAAAAAGTTAACCCCTTCATCTCTGCTTTTGAGGAAATTTCATTTCCTTCTCCATGTGTTTTATGGAATCAAAAAAGTGTATGAAAATATGTGTGCTACTAACTTGGGAATAATATAGCCAAATCAATTCCCACAAATTTATTTTAGATCTACTTAATTAATTAGAATATCATGCATTTATTAATTGGCATCAGTAGCAGTATTTGAGAATATTTAGTATCTTTCATGTATTTTTTGGAAATACTTTATTCTAGCTCTAAAACCAGATAAAAATGTAGTTCAATTCCACCTCTAATACTAACAATGGAATGCTTGACAAATTACTTAAATCCTCTGACTTTATTTTCCTAATCTGTAAAATGAGTATAATAGAATCAATGTCATACAGCAGTAACAAGAACTAAATGGGAGGCTATGCTCAGTAAATACTAGTTCCCTTGGTCTAATTTTGTTTACTCTTGGTTTTAATATGGTGATGCAACTTAAAAGATAAAAATGGCACACTGGAAATAAAATAAATGGAATATTTTGAGCACCTTACTGTCATTACATAAGTAATGGGAAAAGGCAGGGAGGATATTGATGTCTCCCTTTTTCTTCAGCAGAATTGCATTTAACATAAAGGGGAGTCATTTTATTGAATAATAAAAGCCTGACAATCACTGTGATTGGCTGACAGCCATTACTGCAGTGTAATTCTAAACAGCTTGTTTTTCAAAGTTCTTCTTGCATAACTCTTTAAGACCCAGGCACTGCCCAAGCTAGTTGAAGGGTTCAAAACTCATTTTTAAAGTAGAGTTTCTCAATACTGCTGTAAAAAAATGCATTAAACAGTATTTTCTTATTAAGTGATTAGAATCAGATATTTTTTGACATGGGAGGAAAATTTTGGAAAATTTAGCAAACAAAGGGTTTTATGGTAGGGAAGAATTAATTCATGACTCAGAGAAGAAAAAGACCACATTTGGAGAGTTTTTTTTTTTTTTTTAAAGAAGCCCAATGTATTTTACAAATGAAAAGCACAATATTTGATCTATACTATCCAGCTTAAAATCCTGTCATTTCTGAATGGAACTCAGCAAGCTTTCCAAAATTACCAGATCCACTTTGATGCATTCATCTTTCTCAGTCAGTATTTCTAATCAGCAAATCTCACCTTAAAGTATGTATAATAAGTGGGTATAGAGTTGGCAATTCACCAAAATAAATATTTAATGATATTTTAATGGTTATTTTAAAACTTTTATTTAAATTGGGATTAATACTTTATGTGGTCAATGAATGCTGAACCAGAGTGCTTGAGAAATATCTTTGCTGTTGAAGTTCTCTATAGTGGATGTGTACTTAATTTTCAGAATTGTCCAGGCTAGATCATGTCTGATAGAGGCATTTTATCTTAAATGTCAACATTGGAAACATTGAGATAAAGATCAGGGGCAGAAATCTGTGAACTGCAGAACTGTGTCAATTGCTCATTCTCAAACATAGCGATGCTAATTAATTCCACACAACCCAGATTCAAAGCAGCACAGGGAAACCGTCCTGATATTAGTATTGCACAAAAATGAAGAAAAATAGATGTGTTCAAGCTCCCAGAAAACTGATTCTTTAACAGGAAGCAATAGAAGAATCCCACTGCATCCAGCGATGGAATCTTTGTTCAAGCGATAGGCATCCTAACCAGATGCTAGGTGGAGTAATCCTTCTCTCACCCTCACCTTCACAATCCACAGCTCAGCCACCTGGGCTCTCGCGGGCTGCGCCGCCGCCTCACTCCCGGTGCACGTCTCCCCCTCTCGACCGCTAAGTGCTCACTCTCTCCCAGGGAGCACTTACACAATGGACTCACTTGTTTCCCTGGCACCTCTCCTTTGACTTCCAGCCCCAGCCCACAACTTGGGGAACAGTCTGGCAGGAGCCTCTTGCCATGGATCAGGGACCTTCCAGAGGAGCTTGGAAGCACGCGCGCACACGCAGACAAAACAAACAATGCCTGGTCCAAGAATGAATAAATTAACGAACCCCCCCACCCCCGCCCATCGCTTTGAAACCTGAAGAAAGAAACCCCGGACCAGGTTGCCTAAATGAGAGATTTTGTTTTGTCTTTCAAACTGCGAACATTCCTGTCTGACGACGGCAAAAGAGATGCTGTGGGTTCTGTTGGCAATAAAGATTGACGGTGGCTTTGCCCGTGACAACGCCCCCCGTAGCGCGCTGAGCCAGGTTCCCTGAGAACCGCGAGGGGGAAGCGCAGATCTAGGGGGAGGGAATGGCAGAGGCCAAGGCAGTTTAGGAGGGATAAGGAATTGGAAATCGGGGGGGGGGGGGGGAAATGACTGAGTTCAGTAGGGCTTTAATAGTGAAACTTCGGGAGAGAAAGGGATGGGATCTCTCCCCAGGTAACTACGCTGAGATGAAAAATAGATGAATACACAAGGAAGTGGCAAGCAACAACAAGTTTGAGGTGAGCAGCAAGTTGTTCACTTCCTCCCAGGCGTTTGATCAGCATCCCCCGAGCTGCCCCCAGAACACGCGCTCCCCATCGGAGGCGGCGACCGCGGCAGCAGCCTCAGCAGCAGCAGCAGCAACAGCAGCAGTACCAGCGGCAGCTGCGCGCCTCCAGCCCAGCCCCGCTCGGCTCCCCCTCTCGCCGGCGCCCTGCCTGTCTTGCGTGTGCGTGTGCGTGTGCTCAGCCACAGCGTGAGGGGCACCTGCTCGTCTGGGCTCACAGCGGAGGAAGCCTCGCCGGGAGCTGCAGCTGCTGCCGCCCTTGGTGCTGCCGCTCGCAGGCGCCGGGCTCCCCGCCGCCGCCGCCGCCGCCGCCGCCGCCTGGTCTGCTGGAGTTGGGCTCCGTGGGGCTTCCCCTCTCGCAGCCTTGGTCCTTCCCGGCTGCCTGCAAGTCAGCCTGGCTGCGAGTCACGTGTCAGTGCCTGAGGCAGAGACTGAGAGAAAAAAACGCGCTTCATTCCTTCTTCCACCGCCATACTGTATTTTATCCTAAATCTCATTTTTATTCCAACATTTTACTCCCTCTCGGTGAGTACCTTCTCAGTGGCATTCTTGTCCTATTCTTTTTTTTGGTCCCCCTTTTTTTTTCTTCTTTTTTTTTTCCCACTTCTTTGATTACTGTTTATATTTGGGAAAGCTGGAGGAGCATGGTTTTGAGCCTTTTCCTGAATCCAAGTTTTTCTAGCATGCGATGGTTCTGTAGACAAGGCGCTGTGTCTGGGAGTCCGCGGCGACTGTGCCCGCTGGGAGCGACTCCCAAGTCCAGCAAGATATGCAACTGGTTTGAAGGAAAAAGCGATGTGAAGTATGGTGCCTATTTTTTTTTCCTTTGTAAAAATAAAAAGCATGTTTCTAACTCTTTTTTTGGCATACTCTTTTTCTGATAAGATTTTTGTATAGGTGGGATTTTACGGCAGTGTTTACAAGTTTGTGGTTTTGCAATACTGGTACAAACCACTGAGCAAAGACATGAATTTTCTATTTTTGTGCCCTTTTTGGAAGCCGGGGAGAACAAATTCGTTTTTTTCCCTCCTGTTTTTGATACCCATTGATAACATGAAACTTTTCTTGCAGCTGGTTACTGGGATTATTTTTAAGCGAATACTTTTTTCCTCCTTTAAATTAACTATGACTTTTGAACATCTGACTTTTTTAAAAAACCGAGATAATTTTATGAAAGATATCCTGATATCTATATCTATATTATCCTTTCTTCCTCCCCCTCCCCTCCCCGTAAATCAATTTTCAAATGATGGCAGTGGAAGGTTTTTTCTGGAAAAAAAAAAAAAATGAAGTGCGGTTTGGTTTCCTTGTCAACGGAGGATGAAGTGAACAGCTGAGCAGCTCGCAGAGAGCAGGTACTTGGTCCCCTTGGAGGCGTTTCCCGGGTTTGCAATGGCAACACTGGTCCTGGCAAAGAAATCTCTGTGTGTGTATGTGCGTGTGTGTGTTTTGTGTGTTTGTGCGCGTGTGTGCGCGCTCGCGGCTCCGGGCAGTGTCCGAGCCCGGGGTGGGGAAAGCCGTGCAGGGAGCTAGGGGAAGCCAAAGTCAGTCCCCGGCTTCGGGCTGGTTTTTGGATGTGCGCAAAATACCGTCCCTCCCTCGGCTGCGCCCAGGTCGTCTCCGCAGCGGGCGGCGTCGTGCGCCCCGGGCGTCGCCAGCCGGGGACGCGGCAGCCGGCGGGCCCTGTAAGTTCTCCGAGGGCCACTTGCAGAGCAGGAGGGTCGAGGGTCGAGGATGCGGCTCGGGCCGGCCGGGGCGGCCCCTACGTGCGCGCGGGAGACTGGGGGAGAGAAGCGGCAGGGGCGGCATCTTCCGAAGGGGCTGGCTTCTAGCCACGGGGCCCGGGAGCTCGAGACCTTTCCAGATCCCTGAGGATGGCAGCGGCCCCCGCAAGCTCAACTCCCGCGCCTCCTGTTTGCATCGAGTAAACAACGCAGTAGGTCTTTCCCAGCCTGTTTTGCCGGTTCCGAAGGGTTTGGCTTTTTAGCGGTGCTGTCTTTGGACTTTTTCTTTCCCTGTTGTGTTGCTTTGGTTTTAACTGCCTGGAGCCTTCCAGGGTGGGGGGAGATAGTTACTTTCTGTGATGGTCAGTTGGGTTTAATGTTGAGGACGAAACTGTTAGTTTGCATGAATGAGACTACACCCATAAGGTTGAGTGTTAAAGGGACAATGTGTTTTCCCTCTTTTTAACTACTTCATGGTGGTGACAAAGGTTTTTTTTTTTCCCCTGAGAACCGGCCACAGGACAGGACTAGGGGTTGGTGATGGTGGTAATAGATTTCGGTGTGTTGATAGCATTGCACAGTACTCAGTGCTGAATGTATTCTATAGAGTTTATGGTATTTTATGATTGTCCTGTGATGTTTCCAGTGTAATCTGGTACTACTTTTTGGAGATGTACCACAGTTGGTAATAAAAAGCCTTTTCTGTATTTAACACAGTGACAGAATCTGCTGGAAAACTTGTTGGCCAAATAAATTTTGTGTTGTCTAGAGGCCATTATTTAAATGATTTGATTCTGAAGCTTTGTATAATTTGGATTCTGTTAAAATAAATATAAGGCAAGTGAAATAACTTTTACTTCTCAGATTAAGTTTTCTTGTAGGTTATAAAACTAGGCATAAAAACTAAATCCAATATACAAAAGGGCCCATAACAAACATGTTAATAACATACACTATGGATTTTCAAGCAAATATTTAAGTCTGCAAGCTCAGTTGGTGGAATGAAGTTTTATGCCTGTATTTCTTTACTCTTTGTGGTGAAAGAGGAGTGCAAGTGATCATTTATCTGCAGAAGACTAAAATTTATTGCAATATTTAGAAAGCTATATATTTCTAAATTCACAATGCACTCTCTCATTTCAGAGGTCTTCGGAAGTAGCAGTGTGAGTTACTTTTGTACCCAGGGTAGCTTTTCTCTGTTTAGAAAGTCCTGTTGCATGTATACACCAGACTTGATATCCTGAAGGGCATAGTTCAAAGATTTGACACAAATATTATGTAACGCAGCTGTAAATTTTGATTTTATTGCTGTGGTGAGCACTCTACTAAAATGCAGTTTTTCATATGATTTAAACGGCCAGCAAAAACATTTAAAAAGCCCCTTGCAACATTCTGTGTTTTTTAAATCATTTTTATCATAATAATGTATGTAAGTAGATATGCTCATTTATTTAAAAATGCAAGACAATGCATGTGTATAATATTTCTTTGTAGGGTGTATGCACTGTAAGTCATTTAGTTCTTTTAGAAGAGAGAGACAGTGAGTGAGAAAGAAAAACTTGAGTAATAATACCAGAATTTTCATTAAGAGGAGCACTTGGTTCCCTAAGATGGAGGTAATTGTGTCTTAAGATTGGTGTCTTAAGAATGTAGATGGTACTGTGTGATGTTTCCAAATGAGATTAAAACCATAATGGGGTGGAAGAAGATGTTCATAGGATTTCAAGTGGGAATAGATATTTAGTTGTGCAAGTATTCTGTAAATAAAGATCATGTTAAGAACCTTTAGTCATAGTAGGTTTTCATGGAATATTGATTGTCCATTATATTACATACTTATGTTAAATTTCTATTACATTGAAATTTTGAAATTTCCTCCTCCATGAATTATATTGGGAATTCCACAACTCTTTAAAAAACTGGTCACCTGGTCTGTGAGTGTTTTGGTTTAAATCTTTGAATGTGGTATCCTAGAGTTAGCACCGCCTACTGTTTTCTCATGGAAAAATAATATTGTTCTTAAATTCAGTAAGCAACCCACCCTGATTCTGATGAACTTAATCATGCAAACTACTTTTTACTGCTTACTGAGAGGAAATAAAAAGTGTTTCGCTGGGAGAGAGGGTTTGGGGTGAAGGTAGAGGATGAGGGAAAGAAGACACATAAGATTAAATTGGCTTCTGGACCACTAACTGACCTTAAATATTTTATTATCTGAATGCAACAAAGAAATAGTCACAAATTTTAAACAACCTGCTGAATTTGCTAGAACTTTTCTAGGGGATGCCAAAATTTGGACATTTTGAAAAATCCTGTATTACTGAATTAACTTTACATTTTTTGTCCCAGTCTTGAACATTGTAGAGAAAAAAACACCCTACCTGGGGTTCTGTCTTGAGTGTGTGGTCTGTCCAAGAATTTTTAAATGGAGAAATTTTAATCATTAAAAGTAAACATTTAATTATTTCTTATTTTTATCCTTACATGATTATAAGCAAGCAAGTAGCACACTGATTTTTTTCTTAGTGTGCATCAAGCAGCCACACTGTGGTGGTGTTAGATATAAGGGGGAAAAGTTTCAAACACATATTTATAAAGGCACTCAATTGCAGAAGATATGTTGCCTTTTTAAAAAAAGATAGTTTATTTTCTCTAATTTTTATGAAAGGCTAGTGGTTAAAAGAGCTACCAAATTTGTGCAAAACAATGATGCTATCAGAATGTGAAAATAATGGAATAGAAAAAGAATGCACATACATTTGATATACAAAAAAATTATATTTTCCTAGTTAGAAAAATCGCATGCTATGTGAATAATTGTTTCTTAACTAAAACAGTCATTTTTTTAAAGCAGCTAGCAAGAAGTGTGTGGAAAAGCTCCTATATCTGTTACATTCTTGAAAGCATTTGACTAAAGCAAATGCTTTGCTTACTGTTTACAGATATTGTAAGCACTAATTATACAGTGCATCAAATCGAATAAAACTCTACACTGGAAGCAGAAGAGAAGTGAAATGGGTATTTAGAATTGTTTACATGCTAAAAAGGAAATTGAAAATATTTTACTTACAATTTAATTAATTTATTCTCCTCTCTGACTTTTCAAAATTTTATTTTTAAATGATGATTAGCTGTGACTTTAAAAAATACAGCTATTTTCTTCACTTCTTTTATCATATTGCCATTAAGAAAATTCTATTTTGTGTATGAAAAACTGAGGTAATGTTGAAATGTATTCTTCAAGTTGTTTATGGAGCTCCGAAAGAAATTAAAAATTAATCTAAAAAATTCCTTACTGGTCTGAAGTTGTTGTTATTATTTTCTAATTGTTTCATTATTATTATCATTTGCTACTTCTAGTGACATGCATAAATACCTTTAAAATCCTATTTTCATAATTCGGTGTGACGTTTTAATAAACTTCGGTAATTGACAGTGGCAACAAACTTTCACATTAGTGACAATGAGGGCAATTACTTTTACTACATCATGACTTTGAGAACAATAATTATTAAATAAAATTTAAGTAATAGTTTGATTATTGAATGTACCAGAAACTAATTACATATTTAGCAAGTCTTACATAAATGTCTGTCATCACTCCTCTTTTTATTATTAAGTCTTGACATGTAGAATACATATATATAACCCAGCTATTGCCAACTTTTAGTAGTTCTGCTTTTTCCTGTAGCTTTTTAGATTTTCAAGAAAATATTGGGGAATTTTTTTGTTGTTTTGTTAGACTCTTGTTAAATAGCAAACTTACATTGTGGAAAATTGATTTTGTGCTTTTCTAATTCTCCCATAAAATTAAAGGTTTTTAATTTATGTATGATGCAGTTATTCTGGGACTGCATTCTGGAAAATATAGAGGTGTTGATTTCCTTTTTCTTTCCATTCCTAGGCATAGAGAGGGCAGTGGGAGAACTTCAGTTAGTGTTTAGGATAAATGTCTTCTGGACTGTCCTTGGAGACTCCGCAGCTGGGGTCAGGACTGCAAGATTTATTTCTTGGGCCGTGTATAAATCTAAATGGAGAGGAGAATTTTAGCGGAGATCATAGGAACGTTATCCTGCTTTTCTGAAAGATGCAATGGAATGCCTCAATATGCACCTTCATATTAAAGAAAAACTAGAGATTTTACTTGCATCAATATGTTTCATAAAATTACATATGACTCATCCATCTATCTATATATTTTTTTCTTGCTCAGAATAATGTAGTTGAATATTTTGTTTAAACTTCAGCGGTGGAAATTAATTGCGTTTGTACCTAATTCATGTATTTAGAGAAAATATTTATATACATTTTGGTAGCCATATGCTAAATTATAACTGGAGCAACATATTTTTGAGTCAGTTTGGAAATTGTTAACAGGCTGGAGTAGGGAAAGGCTACTTTTTCATTAAATCAAGAAGAGAGGGAAAGAAAAGTAAGACTACATTTATTGATGTGTCAGATACATGCACTTCGATGTGTCCTTCCCCTCCCTGAGTGATACCATCATTTTTATATTTTTGGGGAAACTGAAACTTGGAGAGATATGTAATTTGCTCAAGGCTCCATAGGTAGTAGAGGGACAAATGATAGGAGTGTCTGAATTGACACCATGTGTCTCTCCCTCTGTACAGGGATGCTCCATTTGTAGAGATGAAATGTTGTTTGTTTCCTTTTACCTAGCATAAAACAACTGCTATATATGTATTCTTGGTACATTATTTAAAATGACTGTATTTTGGTAAGTTTTTACTACTGAGTGCTGTGACCAGAAATAACAGAAAATGGCACCATTTACACAGAGACTCTTTACTGGTGCTGAAAGGGCCTTCAAGTGACCATGCCATCACACAGCTCTCCAGGACCGTAGGATTTTCTGAACAGACCCAATACGTGGACATTTGTGAGAAGCCACTCATGCTCTGTGGTCAGGACAGAATAGATGGTTCTGTGTCTATGGTGGCTTTGATGAGGTTGTGGGAAAAGCACTGCATAAATATTTAGTACAAAATGCAGTCTCTACTCTTGAAGCTTTTGCAGTGTGATGTGGAAAGTTATTCTTTTGTAAAGGAAAACTGAACAGCCAATTCTTTCATAACACAGTAAATCTATAAATATGGGTGTCTCTTCTGTCTACCAACATCTCACTATCAATATCTTCTCCACCTCAGAATTTCACTGTTACACATATTTGTATGTGACATTTTTCAAGCTCATTTTATCTGTTTGTTAAAAACATAAAACACATATAACTGCAAGATGTTATTTTAGGATGCTGTTTTTAATTGCCTCTTCAGATGTGTGAAAAAGGATTTTATTATTAAATAGTTTCCTTGGAACTTAAAAATAATATTTTTCAGTAAAGAATAGGAAATATAAACTATAGTAGAGGCAGTGTGAATGAACGTGACGCAATGAATTTCAAAGATGATGGTCAATCTGCAAGTCCATAAAATCAGTGAATTTGGAGGCCAAGGTGAAGGGACTATCAAATGCTGCTTTTGAGTTTTGGAATCTGGATATCTTGAAAACCAAGAGTATAAAACAAAACAGGAGAAAATAAAAATATCTAGAAGAGGGCCTGGTTTGGTTGGGGGTGGGAGAATGGTTCAGTTTTGGACATATCACTAACATGAAGTTCTAATATTAACCTGGATAAAATGTCCAATATGCAATTGAAATTCAGATCTAGAGCTGGAAAGCACACTGAAAACTAGAGAAAGATGTTACAAAATTACCTACATTAAAACTTTAGGAGGCAGACATTTGGGAAACACCTGCATTTTTCTGAGGGGATGTAAAGGGATCTGGTTAAAGGCAGAGAAAGAGAAAAAGGAGGATAGCCACTGAAGCTTGGGAGGAGTGTGTGTGTGTGTGTGTGTGTGTGTGTGTGTGTGTGTGTGTGTGTGTGTAAAGTGAGGAGTGTTGTTCAGCAAGGCTGATGTTGTATAGGCTTGAAGGAAGATGAGATCTGAGAAAAAGGTCCTTGAATCTGTGATTAAAATCTATTAATTTTAAGAAGAAACTAAATGAATGAGACATATTAGACTTAAATAAGTGAAAAAACATTCCATGATTCTGGATATGGTGTGACAGCATCATAAAGAGATCAGTTCTCAAGATTGTATGTGTCACATTCTTATGTGGGGGGTGTGTGTGTGTGTGTACATGCATTTGAGCATGTAACATGACTAAATAGGACGACCAGTAAGAAGATTTTCTGGAACTAGGTAAATTGATTTTAAATTAAATATAGAAGAAATAGAAAAAGCAAGAATAGCTAGGGTAACTCAGAAAAAGAAGGGCAAAGGGGGCTAAGCTATCAGATATTAAAATATACTGTACATATTTTAAAAATAGATTTACTAACTCTGTCTCCTTACTTCCAAGCAATGTTTCTTCAGCAGCAATGAGCACATCTAGTGCACAAATTATGGTTTCTAAATACCATTTCCCACTCAAGGGGACCAAACTTTCTGGAGAATTTGCTGATTTTAAGTCCGGGCAGAAAAAGTATAAGATGAGCCTGGGATCTCTCATTGTGCCAGGAAGTGAGGAAATGACCCCAGACAAATAAGGTTGTATAAACCTTATTTGTAAACTGTAACTGTAGATAGGAACTAGCTTGAAGAGCCTCCCAGTTGCCAAATTCAGATAAATTTGAATATCAGTGGTTGTTGGTTCCCAATGTCAGGTGAAATTAGAAACTGGCCCCTGTACAGGGAGGGCAAAGAGAGACTGTAGAAAGAGGCAGACTACTCCAACTTGGTAGGTGGCAGTTTTAATAATCAGGACAACTTATGTACAAGGCTTTTCTTAGGTGGCTGCAAGGCAAATCGATTTCTGCATCCACGCACCAGGATCTTAAAAGTTTATTCAGATTTCCCCCACTCTCTGAAAGTGGAGCGTTGCCGTGAAACCTTTTGTAAGCCGAAGTGGTGTAAAGAGAAGAAGCAATTACCCTAGGACACATCTTGCTAATAGATGCACAAAATAAATCAGGATAAAGCACAGATGCTCACAAACACAATTAAAGGTACGGGGGCTTGCTGCTGAGATGCTGAGTGTAATTCCTGCAAAGGGAACTTGGCGGTGCCACTCTCAATGCTCTGGTGTGTGCTGTCTCTATGAGGCTCGATGCAAAATAATGAATGCTATTTTCGCTTCTTGATTTTATTCATAAAACGAAAATCCTCTTTGGATTTCTTTCAGTTAGTGAAAATGGGTACTAATGCAGGTCTTTAGTAAATGTGAAGTGGGGGAATCCCTGTATAGAAGCCTTGATGGGGTTCAGTCATGTAACCAGTCCAGATGTTCTTAACAACACATTACTTTCTCAAGACTGAGTCCTGGAAGTGCCTAAATATGCATTCCAAGTGTTAGTGGAAGAGGGTCTGGAGACCCCTCCTCCCGTGGGCCTCGGTTGTTGGTAAGGACGCAAAGAAGAATTTGAGGTCTTAACTGTTGCAAGAGAGTTTATTGAAGATACGGAGAGAACAGAGAGAACACCTCAAGAGAGAGGCGGGCCAGGCCAAGAAAGGCAGTGGCCCGGGAGGGCTGGGGTATAGAGTTTTTAAGGCAAGGTTGTTGATTGACAGTTTTGATTGACAGCTGCAGGTTATATAACAAGAAGCTCTGCTGCGCATGTCCTTCCCATAATTCAATCTGTTATAATCAGATGTATGTATTCGTAGAATATTTATGAACATTTAATGAACCTAAAGGCCGCCAAAGTTTATCTATGGACATGATAGCGTGAGGTGTGTACATGGGCCAGAGTGCGGAAGGTCCCTCCAGTCGGCCAATGGGGGATCTTTCTGGTCCCCTGACTGTTTTGGAGTACTGATGGGGGCATGTTTGGGGCCGGGTTGGCAGATTGTTTGGCAGGATTACGCGGCTATGGGGCGCACCACCTCTTGTTGCTCAGGGCTAGCTTCCTGCCTAACACAAGGACAGGAGAGGGGGTAGGAAGCCTCTGATTGTTTGGATCCTACTCTAGGGTCAACCAGTGGTCACATCCTCTCAGTGACCTCCTCCAACAAGAGTGACTGTAACAGACTATAAAACATTGAATAAAGCCCATGAGTCCATCCTGATACTCTAAATAAAAAAAAAATATTAATAAATCGATTCTGAAAATAATATAAATTGAAATAAATGGTTGGCTTTCCTATTAGGAGGAACTCTTGTTTAGTTGATGAAGGACAGCTCTTCTTTACAAAATATGTAAGTGTAAGAAATGCGAGAATTAGCTGTTTGTAATTCACATTGAAATAAATGATTCAAGCAAGAATCATCAACAGGTGCTAAAACCATTAGTTACAAATATTTTGGGGAATAACGTGTTCTCCTTGTGCTCAAGGATTACTTTTTTTTTTTTTTTTTCACTGCTGTGGCCTATCCCGTTGCAGAGCACAGGCTCTGGACACGCAGGCTGAGCGGCCATGGCTCACAGGCCCAGCCACTCCACAACATGTGGGATCTTCCTGGACCGGGGCATGAACCTGTGTCCCCTGAATCGGCAGGCGGACTCTCAACCACTGCACCACCAGGGAAGCCCAAGGATTACTTCTTAATTGCATTTGGCATTTACCTTAAAGAGCTGAGTGATCGAACCCAGTGTCACTAATAGCCTGAGGTCATAAGCCTCTTGATGGATGCAGTATGAAGTCTTCAGAGCCATTTGTGAAATATTGTTGCCAGAATGTTTTAAGCTGAATCTAAAACCTATTTAGGCTTAACTTCTAATTTACAGAAAAATACAGGGAAAGTGGAAGCTGTTAAACTGAACCATGAGGAAATAATCATACAAATTCACAGGGCTTAGTATTTTTCATGAAGATACCAGACATGTGGCCTAGTCTCTTCAAAAGACATTATCACTGTGGGGAGACTTTTCTAGATTAAAAGAGACTAAAGACAACCAAATGCAGTGTTTGGAGCTTTATTTGATCTCAGTTTTTTTAAAAAGGCTATAAAAAAGATCAAATTTTGGTAGAATTGGGAAAATTTGCACATGGGCTAGGTTATAAGTGATATTAGGAGATGCATGCTGAATTAGTTAGGGATAAATGCCATGATGTTTGCAACCTAATTTCATATAAGTCATGGTAAAGTGTGTGTCTGTAAATCAAATCATTTGTTAATAATTTTTGAATCCAGGGAGTGATTATTCAGATTTTATTGTATTATTCTTTCAAATTATCTGTTTGTTTGAATATTTTCAGTAAAAGTGTTGAAAAGTCTGTTAGTTGTCATTGAGAAAAAATGTGCATATTAGGGTTAAATACAAGCAGAAATCCAGTTGTCCATGTTTAAGGTCACATGGGCTCTTTGAAGATATGAAGACAAGAAGTAAGTTCAGTTAAGTGTTAATTGTAGAAATGAAATATTATTCAAGGGAGTAATATTATTGGAGGAGGGATTATTTTTAAGCCATAATAAAGGATCTATGGATGTGTATTTACCTTTTTCAGGATGGAACTCCCTTAGCAAGAAGAGATAGAGGTATTGGGGGAGGAAAGTAATTTTCAGGAGCAAGTTTCAGAATGTTCTAAGAAGGTTGGTATGATCAGTAGTAGCACAAGAAGAGGCTGGTCACATCTTAGAAGAGGAAGGGAATTGTATCAGTTTGTTAGTTAACTAAATTCATTATTTATTCAGCCCTGTACTGGAGGATGGGGACTCAGTGGTAAGTAAGACTAGTTAAGGACCCTGCCTGCAGGGAGTTTGCCATCTAATGATTAGTTTTCTCAGGTAAACTCAAGGTGGTAGGTTGAGATTAACTAGCATAGGGATAGGAATTTAGCAGAGAATATGCAAGAGGTCTATACAAAGAGTCTACAGCCATAAGGAGGAAGTTGGCAAAATTAACCATTTGTTTTCACTAGCTGACACAATTGCATCACTCTCTCTAGCAACGCAACATGTAATTTGAATGGGTCAACAAACAATTGATTTTTCCTTGATTAGGAGATTAGCAAGGCACGCATAACGTAAAGCAAAGAGCTGGGCTTTCTAGGTGTAGTAGGTATTTTATTGCAGACTGACCACAAATCTGGGCTGGGGAAGGAGGCAAGGGCAGCTACAGAAGATGAATCGACTAAGAACAGAGAAGATTTGGGAGCCTGAAGGTCAAAATGAAAAGTAATAGTAAGTTCACTGTTTTTAATAGGATAAGAGAGGTGCAAGGATGGATGGTTTTGATCAGAGGAGAATATTGTATTTCGAGATTTTGAAAGTGGAGCACAGTCAAATGATGACACATTTCAGAGTTTGGGAAGGCATGCAGCTAACTGAGGCAGTTGCTGCTGATGTTGAGAAGTTGAAAGTGTTGTGAGGAGAAGCTGAGTGTTGAAGGGGTCACTTTTAACAGCTTTTAAAAGTTCATAAGGGGATGACAGGGAAAAAAGTGAAAAGGAAAACTTTGAAACGTGCTAAAAGTGTCAATGACATTCTTGGAAGTTTATGATCAACTGATGCCATAAAGGAATTTTTTTTCTTTTGTGACTGATGGGATTTTAGTCCTTTCTTTTGGAACATTATGAAAGCTGTATATATATATATATATATATAAAATATATATACACATATATAGTATGTCTATATAGTATATATATATGTATATATATATACACATATATATGTATATATAGTATGTGTGTGTGTGTGTTTATCTTGTTTGTGTTTGATTAGAATTATTAGGTAATACAGAAATAAATTCTGCAATGATACTGCAACCCAAAGTTGAGTGTTATAAGAACATAACTGATCAAAACCAAAAATATAGAATACTGCAGTTCAGTACTTTCTAAATAGAGCAATAAATGACTCATATTTAAAAGAACATTATAGAGTATCTGTTATATATTTTGGAGTTCAGTTCAAACTCCTTTTTTAAAATCAGATGTCCAGTTGGCAGGTAGATAGACAGTAGCACTTGCTACTGCCAGTTCTGTTGCTGCACTGCTACTGCTTCATTCCATTTATAGATCATCCCTCCTGGATCAGACTGATTGCTAAGTGCTTAGTCATGTTGTGCCTCATCTTTGTAACACCCTGAAGGAATTTATTATTACCCTAGATGGTAATATCAGGAGGAAATTGAAGATCAAACAAGTGACTTGTCAAATGTCCCACTGCTGTCAAATGGCTGAGTATAGACTTGAACCCAAGACATTTTGGCTTCACAACTTGAGTTACACCACTGTGCCTTATTTAAAAGGTGGAGAAAAAGGGATACTTTGATGTGTACATCAATAGGTCAGTGACATTTGTGTAACAAAATAGACACACTCACAACAGCTCCCTATGTACAGAAGATTTAAAAACACACAATGCTTTCAGTTGGAACTGTGCTGCTATATATGTTCCAGTTCTTGTTTTCTCAGAGTCTTCCGTAGTGTTTCTGCTCTGGGCATAATTGGTGAGATTTTGAACACTTGTTCGTTCATTCAGCCAATATTTGTTGGGAATCTACCAAATCTAAGTCACTGCGTTTTAGAGATTTAAAGTTTCAAAACAAGACCAGACATTGGGCCTACCCTCATGAACTGACCGTCTACTTGGGGAAGGAAATGGTACATGTGAAAAGTGGCAATGCATGAAGTTATCAGAATTAAACAAAGTAACAGTGATTACTTATGGTTATTTAGGTCATTAAGACCCTTGAAAATTTTGGAAGCAATGCTTCTCCCTCTTCTCCAATGACTTGGCAAGGTCCTCAGGTTGGGAGATTTGACAGTACTCTCTTGACATTGTTATCCAAAGTCAGGAACATATGGGAGCGTACAGGGGAAATGTGTAGCAGGAAAAGTGTTATAAAAGGGCCAAGGAAGAGGACAAAAGCAACACAAGATTTAGAGAGGGCTATCTGGAAAGAAAATTGGGAGATGACAGGAATGATAGATTTTTGAGGAGCAAAAGAGGCCAGCAGAAAATTAATATGTGTGTGACTTTGTATTCATGCACATTTTATGCCCTAAAATAGAGTCCAGTGTTTGGCAAAATGAATTTTATTTTGGAATATGTTGAGATTATTTAATATTTCAAATAAAAATATCTTATCAGAAACAAATATTATAAAAACTGTAAAATGAGTTCAGAAATATCTATGCTTTTTGCTCTTCCAGATAGACAGTATAGTTTTAGTAATAATTTAGATTAGTGAACCAATAAAATATGAGAACATTTTGTTGTATTTAATTTCTGAACCCATACCATCATGTTTGCAGTCTTTTTATTTCAGAATCACTAGATCTTCCTTTCCTGTTCCAGACCTCTCTCCTGACATTGTTGCAGCTCTAGAAAGGAAAAATGAAGAAGAAAAAAGAAAAAGTAGGAGAGGGAGGAGGGGAGATAGAGGAAGAATGCATATAAACTTTCATTATAACTCTGTGTGTTATTACTGCCTACAGGTTGTACCTCTATATTTTTACGTATCCCTGATCAATATCAATTTTTACTTAAATCAAGTTACTCTGCTTTGTCTTCATCTATTATTTGCTTTACAAAAATGTCATCTTTACAAAAATGTCATCTCACCATACTGTGCTCCCCAAAGTACCACTGTGACATTTTGCTTTTTTATAATATTTGGTGAATTCTTAAATGTATCTTTTTTGTGTATACCATATGTTCAACTACTGTCACAAATTTCTTCACAAAGAAAGATTATGTGGGTATTTCCAAAATCATTTCCAAAAATAATTTACTCTTAAAACATAATTTTAGTAAGCAAAAAGAGTATTCACTATTATTAGGTTTAAAAAATAATATATAATTGCTATTTAAATTCTTACTATGGACTAGGCAAAAAAAAAAACATGCCTAGGTCTCTGAGCTTCCTTATTTCTGTTCCTATTTTATAGATAATAGACTGGGGAATGGAAAATCAATGAGATTAAGTTACTTGCCCAAAGTGACAGAGCTAGTAAGTAGCAGAGCCAAAACTTCAGCCCAGGTCAGTCTGATGAGAGGCTCTGAATTCTAACCCACTAGGTTACTGTCATCTCATAATATATGCTGTGTTACCTAGGATTTTATTATTTACAAATATGACCCTTTGTCTTAGTCTGTTAGGGTTGCTATAATTATACCATAGACCAGGTGACTTACAAAGAACAGAAACTTTTTCTCACAGTGCTATAGGCTGGGAAGTCCAAGATCAAGATACTGGCAGATTCAGTGTCTGATGAGTCTTTCTGGTTCATAGACAGCTGTTTTCATGTTTCATCCTCACTTGACAGAAGAGGTGAGGGAGGAGCTCTCGGGGGTCCCTTTTATATTGGCACTGATATCATTTATAAGGTCTCCACCCTGTGACATAATCACTTCCCAAAGGCCTCACATCCTAATACTCTCATATTGGGGGTTAGGGTTTCAACATACAAATTTTGAGGGGACATAAACATTCAGTCCATTAACAGTCTTTCATCTGATGTTGATTTTTTTTTTTTTTGGCTGGCAAAACGTGTGTTGACCCCTTAGCATGTCTTCAAAGCCATTGACCTCAGATAATGTTTTCAATATACAGTTATTGAACAGTTGCTACCTTGGTTCAAGCCAGCTAAAGTAACAGCAGTTTATAAGTTTTACTCCCATCTCTCCCTTATAGCTCTTGTGTCTAGTGTCTCAGGGTAAGATAAACAGTTCAGGATGAGGAAGACCATATGGCTGGAAATCAAGTGTATGAAGCCCTTTCCTGTTCAGGACTTAAGGACTGATCTGTTTAAGTTTGAATTGGAGAGGATTCTAAAAATATTATAACCTGAAAATATTGCACAATCCCCCTCCAACACATATGCAGGGTGTTTGGAAGAAAAACCCCTGCCGCTCTTTTACCTGGATGTTTTATCTTTTCAATATGCCTTGATTCCACTACAGCACATTATTTGAAGGAACAAGTAACCTAAATTCAATGTATCTTTGGTAGGGGATGTGGGGACTAGAAATAGCAGAGCTTTTCTAAAACACTAAGTTAGCAATAAAAAGAACAAAGAGAAATCCATAATTTCAAGGCATTTATCTTTGTGCATATGCCTTAAAAAGTATGGTCTGAGAAGGAGAAAAATAGCAAATTACAAGTTTTAATCAATCCAGCAAATAAATGATGAGTATTATGTTAGTTTGCTAGGGCTGCCATAACAAGATACTGCAGACTGGGGCTTAAACAACAGAAATTTATTTTCTCACAATTTCAGAAGCTAGAAGTCCAAGATCAAGGCGTCAGCAGGTTTGGTTGTTTTGGGACCTCTGTCCTTGACTTGCAGCCTTCTTGCTGTGTCCTCACATGACTTTTCCTCTATATGCTCACATCCTTGGTGTTTCGATCTCCAGTAATACTTGGTTAGAGCTGACCCATATGATCTCATACTACCTTAATTACCTCTCAAAGGCCCCATCTTTATATACGGTCACATGCCCAGGTACTGGGGGTTAGAACCTTAACATGCAGAATTTAGGGACATGTGATTCAGTGCTTAACAGTTTCAAGTATTCTAAGCACTGTGGGAAATACTAGGAAACTAGATCACAGTTCTGGATTTCAAGGAGTTTGCATCCATGACATTAGTGTGTGGATGATCTGGAGGTAATTCCAACCTTTCTCATGGTACCTAAAATTAGGAGACCTCATTTGAGTAGCTGGGGAAGTGTTTTTTACTCAGTCACTCAAAAACTACTCATTTTTGTGCTTTCCTGGTGGCGCAGTGGTTGAGAGTCCGCCTGCCGATGCAGGGGACACGGGTTCATGCCCCGGTCCGGGAAGATCCCACATGCCGCGGAGCGGCTGGGCCCATGAGACATGGTGGCTGGGCCTGTGCGTCCGGAGACTGTGATCCGGAACAGGAGAGGTCACAACAGTGAGAGGCCCGCGTACCGCAAAAAAAAAAAAGACAAAAACAAACAAAAAAAAAGCTACTCATTTTAAGGGGCACTTTTCTTACTAGAAAATTTAATTATTTCATCAAGACTATCTACATGTGACACTGGAAAAACAGTTCAGTGGGAGCATATGATTAAGGGTTGAATCAATGTTATAAACATTCAAATTAGAGGACAATATGAATTTAGGTTTTTAAGTGAGTAGTTGAAGTTATCATTTGATAGAATAACTGACTGATGCATTAGGAATAGGGAGCACAAGTTTGGAATTGTCTCTGTGGAGGTGATATGTAATAGTTGAAATGCAAATGCATGAATCTGAGAATAGGGAATAGTAGGCAGGGAAGAGCTTCTTGTATAGCATTTATGTCCAATGTTAGTGGGTGAAAGCAAGGCAAACCAGTGAGGAAGTTGGAAAGATTGTGTAATTCTGTGGAAGCTGAGGGAGAAATTATTAAGGAAAATTGGTCTATCAAAAATAGAGTCTATCAAAGTAGAGTTCACAATTTGCTGTTTAAAAAGGTTATTAATACATTTAATTTGTTAAAGTATTATTAGGAGCAAAGATTTTAGCTGCAAAATCCTGTTAGCAACTGTCAAGTATAGATCAAATTCACCATTTTTCAGTCAACAATTTGAGTTTCCCTTATGTATGGTGGCAAACATATCCCATGACTCTGTCTAAGGAACACTGAAGTTGATTGGCTACACAAAGTTCTTTTCTGTAAAGTAGTAAATTGTGAAATCAGTAATGAGAGTATTTGCATTAGAAAGTTGTCATTACTACAGGAACCAAAATCTTTTAGAGTTATTATTATTATTATTATTTTTACAAAATAGTAGTTTAAAAAAAGTCAGAATTTTCTATCTTTATATCTAGGTAAATCAGAATATACTAACAAATTTAGAAAAGTTATCATGAGTTATTATTTTCTCCTCAAAATGTAATTAGTACATCAATCAACCTTTTCAGACTTACTCTCTGAGCTGAAAGAGCTTAACTGTGCCTGGTAAATTTTTTAACTAGTCAGTTCTTTGCATTGTTGTACTTGTGATGGTTCTTAATACCTTCAGGAGGAGCATGGGCTTTCCAGAAGGAGGGTTCTCAACTCCTCAGGAAGGGAGAACCTTGGAAGGGCCTTACAAGTGCAGGCACAAGGACCTGTGTGTAATTCCTGCCCTGGCCTTTGTGCTCAATCACACTTTCTTTGAGCTTCAGTTTCCTCATCTGTAGAGAGTGGCATTAAATTCCTTTACCCTGGGCTTCCCTGGTGGCGCAGTGGTTGAGAGTCCTCCTGCCGATGCAGGGGACACGGGTTCGTGCCCCAGTCCAGGAAGATCCCACGTGCCGCGGAAAGGCTGGGCCCGTGAGCCATGGCCACTGAGCCTGCGCGTCCGGAGCCTGCGCTCCGCAACGGGAGAGGCCACAGCAGTGAGAGGCCCGTGTACCACCAAAAAAAAAAAAAATTCCTTTACCCTGTCTGATTATTGGGATGATGGACAAAAATGAGCACTTAAATAGTGTTATTCAAATCTATTATTTATTTAAATGTGTAATTTCAAAAAAAAAATAAGGAAGTTTTAAATCAGGGCTCACAAGGCTGAAATTGCTCTTTTTTGACATAAAAGCGTTCTCGAACATGGCTACCTGAGAGTAGCAGCCCTGTCTAAATATGAAGTCTTTTGTTTCTAACATTTTGTATCTAGCAATCTGGGCGGAAAGAGATAAATAAGAAAGAAGGAGATGGAAGATCGTATCGGCTACATGAAGTTACCATCCCTTTGGGAGTTATGCAATGCTCTGCTTTAATATTTATTTATTTATTTATATATTTATGGCTGCATCGGGTGCGGGGTCTTTCGTTGCTCTGTGCAGGCTCTTCGTTGGGGCGTGCAGGCTTCTCTCTAGTTGTGGAGCGCGGGTCCCAGAGTCCGTGGGCTCTCTAGTTGCAGCATGCAGGCTTAATTGCCCCACGGTATTTGGAATCTTAGTTCCCGCTGGACCACCAGGCGAGTCCCATGCTCTGCTTTAATTTTGAATTAGAGAAGCTTGTTGCATACACACACACACACACACATACACACACTAATAGTAATAAATAAAAACATTAAAAACGAGTTAACTAACAAATATTGCAAATATAGTCCCTCCCCTCAAAAAGCTCTTCATGTCAGATATTACAAGGAGACTATTTTTTCAGGAGGTATTGTCTTTTGGAAATTTGCTGACATCCAACAGATTCACATGCAGTTTTCAAAACACCACTGCTTACTGAACAAAATACACCGCTGGCTCTTTGTGAGTATCCTTTCACTGGACACTTTGTGACCCCAGTTATAAACTCCATGGAAGCTTTTTGGTTTAAATCTGGTGTATTGTGAAAAGCACACCTTTCGAATCAGACAGATCTGGACTCAGATACCGATTGGCTTTGCATCCTAATCTTTGAAAGCTTTCTTTTGTCATCTGGAAAATGGGGATGATAATATCTAACTCTAATGGCTGCTGTGAGCATCACCTTTCATAAACTGAACCACCACATGGCAATGTTTTTTATAAATGATGGATTCTGTCTTTTAACTCAGTGGCCTTATATCGAGTTTAGAAGCATCTGAGAGCAGAAAAAAATCCTCTGTGCTCTGACTACAGCTTTCAGACTCAGATTTCTGGGGATTTATGGTGGAGCTTGGAAGTCTGCATATTAAAATTACCCTGGTTTTATTTTAAGGTGCTATTGGGATGGCAACCAGTGTTATAATCCCATCAGGTAAATAAAAAACGTTACAAAGTAGATTTAGCATTCTGGTGTAGTGTTCCTTTACCTTGCCACCCCCACCTGTGTGTGTGTGTGTGTGTGTGTGTGTGTGTGTGCGCGCACGCGTGCGTGCTTGTGTGTGTGTATATGCACGTGTATATGTTCCAATACAATGACTATTTCTGAATAGGCAACTATCATTATTTGTACAGTATGCTGCTTCTCTGTACTCTCATCTTATTTGCTTTTGGTTTACAACTTAGGTAGTGTGATTATGAATTAATGCAGCTACTTTTCTCCTATGGCAAAACCTACACAAAGGCAGTTATTAAAGAGGAGTATGACAACAACATTGGAATAAGTGTATATCTGTGAAGCTGATAACTTTGGATTGACAATACAGACATCAGGGTAGATATTCTGATATGTTTTAAAAATGAATCTCACTTCTTTATATGCTCTCTAGTTTTATAGCCTCAGAACTGTACAAGCTTAGTCATAAATATACATATGTGTATATATATGTCTTGTTATTTTTTATAATTTAAAATTACTTTTGCAGAGTCTATATTAACAGCTGATAAGCCTTTAAGTCTTGATAACATTTTGATAACTGGTATTCAATACATTATAGATTCCTCACAATGGATATTTTTTACCAAACTTCTTATATTACTATACCATACTATAAGCCTCGATAGAGCTAGTGGCAGCACGAACTGCTTCTCTTTCTCAATTAATGCATCGTCCATAAGAAACATTATTCCATTAGCCTCCAAGAAAGACAAGGCTACTATGATGTAAACAAAATATATACAAGTACTGATTGAAGAATGCAAATAGAAATGGAGTGTACATCATCTGCTCTTCTGAGTCATTCCCTCTACCAGAGCAGAAAATGGAGAAATGCTCATAATATAGTACTGTGCTTTGTTTTACTCATTTGAAGAATCCAAGTAAGGTCATGGGCCACTGAAAGTTTATTTGTAGTTGGCTCAACATTTTTTATTACATTTTATTTTCACAATCTTAGTTCTTTAAAATGAGACTCTGTACTGATCATGCTTATATGAGAGACACATGTACATAGATTATCCACTTTGTTTCCATAAATTGCAGCAGCAGCAGCAGCATCATAACCAACTTTGCCTGCCTAAGGTGTGCTTGGCAGTGATATACAATGGCTAGTGTAATCTCCATGTTGTTCATGTAATTCTAGTGAGTGATAATAGAGTTGTGTATGATGTTAAATGTTGGTTTCTTCCTTAATGTATTTTATAATTTCATGATGAGAAGTAAAAATCAGCACTCATACCTGAATACAACCATGTGCCAGGTATTCTGTAGTCATTGTCTCTAGTATTGACACGATCCCTGAAAGGTAGGTGTTTTATTATCCCCATTTTATAGATGATGGAACTGAAAATTTAGGTCACTTGCCCTATGTCAGTCAGCAAGTAGCAGAGCAGAGATTGAAGCTGAATCCAGCTTCTGTACCCCGACACCAAAGTAAATCTCAGAGACAGTTTTGGGTGAAGTACAGAAGACCAGCTTTATTGCTTTGCCAGTCAAAGGGGGCCACAGTGAGCTAATGCCCTCAGAACTGTGTGTCCCAACCTGGAGGGGCTAGTGAGGAGTTTTATAGTAATGGTTCAAAGAGGATGTGATCAGCTCGTGATCATTCTTCTGATTGGTTGGTGGTGAGGTAAGTGGGAGTCGGCATCATCAACCTTATGGTTCCAACGGGTCTGGGGTCTTTAACTGTTTACTTCTCCCACCTGGTGAGGGTTTCAGTATCTGCAAAATAGCTCAAAGATTTTGTTGTATTTATCCTTCGATGGGGAACCAGGGTCTTGCCCCAAGGCTGCACTATTGTTTCTCTTTACTGTTTGTTTCCTCCCTTGTCTTTTTTTTTTTTTTTTAATAGTGATCTTGGGGTCTTCTTATTTTTTTAAAATTTTTATTTTATTTATTTTTGGCTGTGTTGGGCCTTCGTTTCTGTGCGAGGGCTTTCTCTAGTTGTGGCAAGTGGGGACCACTCTTCATCGCGGTGCGCGGGCCTCTCACTATCGCGGCCTCTCTTCTTGCGGAGCACAGGCTCCAGACGCACAGGCTCAGTAACTGTGACTCACGGGCCTAGTTGCTCCGCATCATGTGGGATATTCCCAGACCAGGGCTCGAACCCGTGTCCCCTGAATTAGCAGGCAGATTCTCAACCACTGTGCCACCAGGGGAGCCCTCCTCCCTTGTCTTGCATCCCCTCCCTTCCCTATTTAACAATTGTTTGAACCTGCTGGTTGGAGCTCAGGGAAGGTCTTGGAGGCTGAATGAAACCTATTTCCTTTAATTAAAGAGATGGGGGACACAGGAAGGTTTTTGTGCACAGGAGCCCCACGGGGTCCTGCTTGGTGTCAAGATTTGAAAATATGTCTGTGTGACTCCATACCTGACCTCTTTCTTGTAAACGATACTGTTTTATTATCATAACCTCCACTTCCGGTTCTGTTACCCAAAGATCATAAGAATTAGAGTTCGCAGAGCCCCTTAGTTATTCTCTAACAACTCATCTTGATTTGAAATGTACAGCTACTAGCTTTCTAGTCACAGCTTGGACTGGGGCCTAAAATGGTCTATTGAGTGTTTAGTTGTATAAATGACTGCAGCAACTTGCCCAGCTTCTCCATCAAGCCACTGAATAGTAATGTAATTAGATCCAGCACTTAGATTTTGCTTCCTCCCATGATGTTTTTATCATTTGGTGATTAGATTACAATGTCAGTGATTAGCATGCATAGTTTCCCCACTCTAAGCAATAAGAAACTCTGCATTCTATGTTTCAAGTTGGCTGCTGGGTTAATCCACTAACTGCCTGTACCTTGATCCACAATGATATACTGATGAATGGTGATGAATTCCATGAAATGCAGGAAACTGTTCTGTTGGCTGACATCAAGATGTGTTATGATTTGATATGGCTGTGTATAAATGTTTACACTCAATCAGAACCCAGGAAAATATGTTTAGAATATAGAAGAATGAATTCATGGAGCTGGAGAGCCATCCGTAGGGAAATCTATGGAGACAGTATAATAATAATAATATTAACATTCTCAAAAACGTATTCACTACTTGTCTATTTGCCAAGCAATATTCTAAGCACATTGCATGCATTAATGTCTTTAGTTATCACAAAAGCATTGAGGAAATTGAAGTATAGGGAAGGTAAGCCCAGGTCACAGAGTGGCAAAGCCAGGATTGCGGCTCAGGCAGTTTTATTAAAGACAGATTCTCTTTGTATTTTTAACAGTTTTATGGAGATATCATTGACATATAAAAATCGTGTATATTTAAGGTATATAACTTGATGTTTTGATATACATACACACTGTGAAATGATCACCACACTTAAGCTAATTAACATATCCATCACCCTAAGATTCTGTGTTCTTAACCATTGTGAATTCTGTCTTTCAGAAAACCTCACGTGGATGTAAATGTAGTTCTGAGTAAAAAAATGCAGATTTACATGAGGATTTCTAGCACAGAGATGAATAATTCTGAATATAAATTTTGAGTAAAAATATTTTTTTGTGAATTACATAGTGTTGTTTCCTGACAATAAAATGGAAGTTTCATATATTTCACATTTTATTTTTTTAACATGAAAAATGCTATCATAGCCTTCTGTCTTGCCGTAATGACAATACCATCTTTTGTTTCTTTATGTTTTATTTTTTGAAACCCATTTCCAATGAGTAAATTGATGTGATCCTCATAACTCGTTTGTGTTTGGGGGCAGGTGGTGTTTTCTAAATCTATTAATAAAGAAATTAATCACAGAGCTGTGTAATGAGTAGCACAAAATCACCAGCAAAATGAATCTGAGGCTTAGAATGAGAGCACACATTTGATCTCAGAAGAAGCAAAGGCTATTGCATCATCCAAATTTTGATGAAATAGCTTAAGACTTCAAGAAACAAGGTTTTAGTAGTTATATGTGGAGCTATAGGTGGAGTACAGGTAGCATAATTGAGGTAAAGGAGGTGTGAGAACTATACAACTAGAAATGTTCCCTTTGAAAAACAAGACATGATTTCAGTATCTCGCTAAAAATATACTCTGTGAATATATGAATATGTACTTTAAAAAGATCATTATTCTCTTAAACATGTTTTTTTTTAATTGTCTTTTCATCTTTTGAAACAAACAATTTTATTGGCAATTTTTATCATGAAGAGTTTCATAAGAAGATTTAGGTATGTAACAGAAATGACATTTCAGTAGTAATTAAGTAATAAAAAGTTCAGTAGTAATTAAGTAATAAAAAGTTCCCCATTTACTTCAGTCTACCAAAGTAGACTACCAAAGTAGACATTCTTCTCTATAACATGCTTCAAGAATCATCTGTGTTTCCTTTTCCTTACTTTCTGGGTTATTCTCAAAATACAGATATAACTGGTAACTGTCTTATTGTGTGAAAATAGATTTCTGCATATAATGAAAAGTTATTTTATATTTAAAATGACTACTATTTTGAAACAATGCATCAAACTTTATTTAAGCGATTCCCATGTTTCTTAAATTTATTTTATTTGGAATAAATGAAACATGGATTCCCATGTTTCTTAAATTTATTTTATTTGGAATAAGTAGGTTATGTTTTCCTCAAAAGGAATTTGTGTGTGTGTGTGTGTGTGTGTGTGTGTGTGTGTATGTATTTCTGGTTCAAGATACAAGTAAACACTTATAACACTGACACAAAATGCAAATTAAAAATCAGCTTTCATAAATCCATACTTGTAATTTTCAAAATAAATCCATGACATGATTTTCATGTTTCCCATTATTATACTTTAAGGAATATAATAATTGCATATTTGTATTTAGATTCTATTCTCAGAATATGTACCTGAATGTTCACAATTAACATACATACACTATGGAGTTGTGTACAACAACTGTCGCTGTATGTACCATGAATGTCCTCAGTATATATTGTTAGTGTAAGAAGGATTTCTTTATAAATAAAAGTATGGCTCTTTCACTGATATTATTGGAAGTTGAATTAAAAAAATGTTCGAGTTTAGTAAAAAATTTTTTATTGTTAAAATTCCCTTTTTTTCCCTAAATTATTAACACTACCTCAATTTTCTTTGTCTTTAGCTAATTTAATTTTCTATGGCTGTGGTCCATTATTATTATCAATTGTCGCAATCTGTACCTAATACTTTAGGCCTATTATGTACAGAATATGCTAAATTAGGCTATTTTTAAAAAATTAATTAAGTAATTTATTTTTGGCTGTGCTGGGTCTTTGTTGCCGCGCGCAGGCTTTCTCTAGTTGTGGTGAGCAGGGGCTACTTTTCTTTGCAGTGCGCGGGCTTCTCATTGTGGTGGCTTCTCTTGTTGTGGAGCACGGGCTCTGGGCATGCAGGCTTCAGTAGTTGTGGCACGCAGACTCAGTAGTTGTGGCTTGCGGGCTCTAGAGCACAGGCTCAGTAGTTGTGGTGCACGGGCTTGGTTGCTCTGCGGCATGTGAGATCTTCCCGGACCAGGTCTCGAACCCGTGTCTCCTGCATTGGCAGGCAGATTCTTAACCACTGAACCACCAGGGAAGCCCTAAATTAGGCCATATTACAGTTGTTACCCTTGGGTGGAAAATATAAGGCAAGGTAATCAGGCAGCATGTAAATCAACTTTGAATAATGAAAATTGATAAATTGCACATAAGAAATTTGTATTATTTCATATACATAAAATGAAAGTAGAATGTTGGTATGTTTTTATGTTCAAACTTTCTCTTTTTTTGGCTGCATTGGGTCTTTGTTGCTCTGCATGGGCTTTTCTCTCTAGTTGTGGCAAGCTGGGGCTACTCTTCACTGTGGGCTTCTCATTGCGGTGGCTTCTCTTGTTGTGGAGCATGGGCTCTAGGTGTGCGGGTTTCAGTACTTGCAGCACGTAGGCTTGGTAGTTGTGGTTTGCGGGCTCTAGAGCACAGGCTCAGTAGGTGTGGCACATGGGCTTAGTTGCTCTGCTGCATGTGGGATCCTCCCGGGCCAGGTATTGAACCTGTGTCCCCTGCACTGGCAGGTGGACTCCCAACCACTGTGCCGCAGGGAAGTCCCCAAACTTTATTTTTATTTGGGGCATTTATGTAGATTGAGATGGAATGTATATTTGTGCTTTATCAAATTTATATAAACTAAGTAGAGAAGATACTGTATTTGTATACATCTTCATATGCATGAACACGACCACATATTTACCAAAAAAAGGCTATTGAACTGAATATTTCTAAAATATGCAATAAAATTTATTTTGTCTTTTCAGCAGTCTGTTAACATTTTCAAATATTGTGAAAGAAGTAATTTAACATTTTTACTATAATAACTACAATAACATATAAGTGGTGGGTGTATATATATATGAGAGAAGAATTATTTGAGACAAGAATCGTTTGAGACATTTTTATTGAATTGTATGTTAGCCGCCTTTCCAGGAAAAAAAGAGTGTGGTGTGATTAACTTAGGGCTACTCAGAAGGTGATCTGTGGGACCACAGTTACTTCACCAGTGTTTGTTTTGGGTCTGCCAGGAGACAGAAACTGAGAGTTAATATTTAAGAAGCTTTATAGCAAAATGACAGAGTAATTTTTACCTATTGAGTCTGATAAACATTTTGGCTTTTCTTTTTGTATGTAGGTTTTATTTCATTTTCCTAGTAATTAATTTTTATTTTATCAGTCCACAACAGATTAAGGGTGGGGAGAAGGGAAGACTGGTTCCTCATTACAGGGTTTAAAAAGCACTGATTTATCTGATTCATGATTCCAGCAGTTCAAAGTACAACCAAAATAAGATTTAAAGTTTAATATTATTGGCATTACAGTAAAATCTGTACTACTTGAATAAATGTCATGTCCTTAATGTTTTTTTTTGACATAAAATGCAAAAGCTGGCATTACCATTTGACTAACAAACAACTTTTCATCAAAATGGTCAGCAGTACTAAAATGTATCCTTTCTGTTTATAAAGAGAATATTTATACCTTATTATTTATTGATTCTGTATAATGTAAGTGATCTTACGTTAAAAATACTACTCATATAAGGGGGATACTATATTAAGTACAGATACATTAAAATTTTAATTATTTTATAAAAAGTTCTGGATCATATTTCTTAACTTATCTATTCTGCCACTTGCATCTTCATTTTTCTCTGTAACTTTTCCCTGCTACTTAGGTAGGTTTTCTCTGTCTTTTAGACAGTGGCCTGTTTATCTTTAATCCATAAGCCAACCAATACTTTAGTTCTGAGGATGTTTGGGTGAGTTTTGTGATTTCTGGTCATCCAACCCACACTACCTCATCCAGCCCCAAGGTCGAAGAGAAGAACATGGACAAAGGATCTTTAACGAACATTTTAAAAATGACTCATTTGAGTAACTAATGTATGCATGTGGCACACACATAAAAATAAATGGTACAGAAAGTTATAAACCGAAATTTAGGTCTCCCTTCTCATCACTGTACACACTTCCTGGAATAAACTGTACCACCTACTTGTATGAGAAAATGTAAATATTCTCCCATATAAAGATATACTCACAAGAAATTCTTTATGGAGTCAGAATTTACAGTCTCAGTGAAACATTTGAAAGTAAATGATTGCTTCTGTAAATAATGCCACACATTTGCACTTACTGTTCATAAGGCACATAACAAACATCCTCCTCATTATGCTATGACCCCAAGTGTAATTATCCCTGTGGTACACATGAAAGTGGGCCTTACATGTTGAGTAGTTTGCAGGGATGCCAGATCCTGAATCTGATCCTAGTTTGTTCTTAGAGACTGTACAGACATTTTGGCTATGATACAGTATATTCATTTCTGAAAAATCAAACAATTTGCTAAATTATGCAGTAAAATTTATAAGGCTTATGGGGAAAATGGACCTAGGCTTTTATCACTGTAAGTCTGTGTAACCAGATCATGAAGAAAAATAACACTATTTTAATAGAAATCTCAGCAGTGTTTAAAAGAAATATAAAATTCCTAATAAAAAAAGAAGTAACAGAACAGATATAAGAATTAACCTTAAAAAATGGTGAAGGTGCGGGCTTCCCTGGTGGCGCAGTGGTTGAGAGTCCGCCTGCCGATGCAGGGGACGTGGGTTCGTGTCCCGGTCCGGGAAGATCCCACATGCCGCAGAGCGGCTAGGCCCGTGAGCCGTGGTCACTGAGCCTGTGCGTCCGGAGCCTGTGCTCCGCAACGGGAGAGGCCACAACAGTGAGAAGCCCGCATACTGCCAAAAAAAAAAAAAAAAAAAAAAAAAATGGTGAAGGTGGCAGGTGGAAGGAGGCGTAAGGAAAGAATAACACTGTGATATTATTGAGGTGAGTGAAATGCACAAAGATCAGGAAGAAGCATGCAATAAGTACTTTTAAGACAGTATCTGAGTCAAGAGGATAAAGGAGGCATACTACATTAAGGAATTCTTGTTGCTTGCAGCTCTGCTAATGGAGTTTGTGTTCACTTGCTTCTACTTGGTGGCATAGATCCTTAACTTTTTGGGCAATAGTAAGTATAAACCAGTGCTACTGTCAACTTGAATAATAAAACAGCCAGTTTATCTCACCCAGCAGAGTGAGTTTATTCAGGAATAGCCAGAGGAATTGCAATTGAGGATATTCGAACTGTGGTGGACCATAGGCAAATCCAGAGAACAAGAAGGGGAGCTTGCTATAAGGGAGAAGGGGGTGTTCGGGAGAAGCTCTAATACCGAAAGAGTCCATTGGAGGAAGTATGGAGGCTTCTCATTGGTTGGGTTACTACAGTCCCTGATTCACTGGGCTGTCATTGGCAGATAAAAATTTGTTCTTCCTGCTGGTTAGTGAAGTAGGCAACACCTTCCTGGGGGAGATGTAGGCCTACTGTCTTTCCCTGTTTGGAGTAATGGGAGGATGTCTGATGGGTCGTGAGAGCTCCCCCTTTAGGCCTATCCCAACTCTAATTTTAGCTGAGGTTTCTTTAATTAATTCCACACTATCCAGTAGAACTTTCTGTGATGAGGGAAGTGTTGTATATCTGCACTGTTCAGTAGGCTACATATGGCTAACGACCACATAAGATGTCATTACTGGGATTGAGAAACTGAATTTTTAATTTAATTTTAACTTATGTACATTCAATTACTACAAGTGACCGGTGGCTACCAAATAGGACATTGCATGTAAAACCAACTGATTTTCACATTGTACTAGTATCATTCTTCTATTCATTAATCCATATGAGCTAATTCACTCTCCAGATAGAGATGGTGCATCAGATCAGATGGGTCTCATAATCAGTATTCTATGTTCTTGTCCTGAAATAAAATTGGACCCAGCTTACATATTTAATGCTGCTAGTAGATTTATGTCTGTAATAATAACACAAAAGGTTGTGATGGGTTAGAGTCCTTTATAAATAGAAGCCGCATGCTGGTCACTGAACACAGCTTAGCCTCTGAGCTTGCCCAAACTTTCTGTCATTAATATGTAAATCTTACCTTCAGTAGGTAAGCTCTTTCAGAACTGTGATCCACTTAGTGTGTCCTTGTTTCTCCGTGAATAATTGTTCCAGACAAGCACATTTTGCATTTTAATTTGCTGCATGAGTTTAGTTTTTAAAATCTACCATGCTATTTAAGGTCAGTATTTTCTATTACAAAAAGAGACTATTATAATTTCCAAAATAAAAGTGGTTTAGGAAATGCATGTTAAAACCAATTTTGAAAACATCTTAAGGTATTTAAAATACACTAAATATTAAATATATTTGAACTAAATTATTTTTTAAGTTGTACGTGTACAATATTAAATAAAAATAATTATCAAAAGAGGATGACAAATTATGCATTATTAAAGAACTGGAGGCCGACACTTAAGCCTAGATCAGCAATACACTGAGAAGGAAATAATTATGAGTTAAAGGTGAGAATATAAGTGTTTTAAACCCCTCATATATCTTGATCATATAGATGTTTCTTCAGGCTTGTACAACTTGTTCCATGTATAATAGAAATCCTCAGATCCACTTGAAAAGCAGAAAGCTTGGAAAGATTTTATAGTAGATCATTCTTGGAAATAGTTCTCTTACTATTTGATGTTTCATAAACATGCCTGTTTTGATATGCCCTGCATAATCAGGCTGTAAAATAATGGTTGAGGATAAAACTAGTGGGATATTTTATAAGCTGGTTTTCTTTACTGATCCTGTAGGTTAAGCATTGTATTAACATGTTTTCTGGAAAAAAATTACACTCTTTAGAAGAGAGATTTTGGAACATTTTATTTCACCATTTATGAAAAGTATGGGCGAGCTGAAACCATTTCTCATAAGTGGATAACCTGGTCATCGACAATTTATTCAAGCCTCTTTCCAAGTGATGATGATAGTGTTTAAGTCTTTGTGGAGAGTCAGTGGGACATATAACACTTTATAACTGGAGAGAAGCTAATCGGGTTAGTTATGCTATCCCAATAGAAATATTGCCCAAGCAGTGTTTTGCAGAATGATAGCTTCCTGTATATCATCAACTCTAAGATGCCTGTGATGGTCAGAAGGATCATTATTTTATGCACTGATAAGGGAGAATGTGCTGTCAATTAAACTATGCCATGCTCTCAATTGTATAATATTGCTTTCTTTCAGAGATGTTAAAAAGTGAAGAATATGTGCCTAAAATGTTATAAAATAGTACAATAATTTTATGACAAAGAATCCTCAGATGACTATTTCTGGTGCAATAGTTTTTTGAAATACTGTGGATTGATGGTTTGACATCAGGGTAGACCTTCATGTCCCACAGGTTAGAATTCCAAAGACATTTCACTCCCTGCGGAGAATGTGCCCCTCCTCTTGGCTCCCACAGCACCTGTGCACAGCTCTGAAGAAGCTTATCCCAGCAATCAATTTATTGCTCTTCTGTGCCTACCACATGATTTCTGATCATCCAGGGCATATGATAAACTTAATGCAAATTTGTTGCGTTGGGCCCAGTGTATGGTTCTTGTTAAATGACTCTTTCAGGAATGAATAAATGGCTGAACAATAAACACAAGGGGTGTTGATGATGTAGTAGCCACAATGCCAAATGGAAGTCTTCTTTTTAAACTCTTCCAACAGGCTAACAGTATGATTTTCCCACATCTGAATCACAATTCAGTGACATTTTCAAGTTATCCTGGAACCTGGAAAATTTAGTGCATACGCTTAGATCATGTGACGTCAAACTGAGGCCTGGAGTTAGTTACAGTGAACATAAATTAAAAACTATAAGCAAGAAAAGCTGACTGTGTACTTTGTAGATTTTATGTGTTGTTGTTTTTTTTTAATGTAATGATCAGCTTGCTATTTTTCACTCACACTTTGTATTAAATGTGAGTTAAAATGAATAGGACCCCTCTGTGTTATTTTTCTTAACAAAGTAGGGAAAGTAAGCATATTTTCCTCAAGGGAAGTGGATGAGGGTGCATGATGAAGCATAGAGTATGTGAACAAAAGGAAATAAAAAGGAATTCTAATATTGAAAATTATTAAGTAATAGTAACTTTGGGTATAACACAGATAGTAGGCTCTACAAGGCAAGGAAATAAGGACACTGGCACCAGAAGATTACTGCTATCTCCATCCTCCTAAAAAGTAATGATAATAGAAGACATGTAGACGGGCAAAGAGGAATCTTGAGATTGGTCAAACATTCTTCCTGTGACTGGATGATATGAAACTAAAGAAAATGGGGTCCTTTATTTTTCTGGCTATGACAACAATAACAATTCGATTTTTTTTTTTTTTTTTTCGGTAAGCGGGCCCCTCACTGTCTCCCGTTGCGGAGCACAGGCTCTGGACGCGCAGGCTCACCAGCCATGGCTCACGGCTCTAGCCGCTCTGCGGCATGTGGGATCTTCCCGGACCGGGGCACGAACCTGCGTCTCCTGCATCGGCAGGCAGACTTTCAACCACTGTGCCACCAGGGAAGCCCACGATTCGACTTTTTAGTTACATTGATATTCCTAACCTAGTCATCTAAATGAATGTTTGACTAGGGTACTCTGGAAAGTTTGGATACTCTCAGGTGCATATTTTGATATGGTCATCCAGGTTTTCCTAACAAGGTAGATAAGTGTGACTAGATAATCTATTACTCATCTCTTTAAAATATTGTATTACTACTTTGAGATTAATGCTGCTACTATTATAAACAGTTATGCTGGGGCTTCCCTGGTGGCGCAGTGGTTGAGAGTCCGCCTGCTGATACAGGGGACACGGGTTCGTGCCCCGGTCCAGGAGGATCCCACATGCCGCAGAGCAGCTAGGCCCGTGAGCCATGGCCGGTGAGCCTGCGCGTCCGGAGCCTGTGCTCCGCAACGGGAGAGGCCACAGCAGTGAGAGGCCCGCGTACCAAAAACAAACAAACAAAAAACAAACAAACAAAAAACCCAGTTATGCCATCATAAGTATTTTAAGATTGCAGAATCCTGTTTGTTCCATGTTTATATATTCAGTCATTCAATTTGTCATTTATATAAGTATAATACATTTTGGAATGATTTGGCTTGATATAATATGTATGGTTTTACTGTGAGTCAAAAGACGGTATTTCTGTATATGGAGAAATATGGTATATTTTTGTCCCTGATAAATCGACAACTGGAAAGCAGATATTCTTGTAACATTACCTTTGGGAAATGTTTATCCCAGAAATGATTGATAGAGAGCTCACTGTTTCATAATATGTTTCTAGAAGATTATGGTAAATGATAATAAAAAGAAAAACACCCCACTTCCAAATATCTTCCTGATTTTTACATAAGAGCATAATTTTTATGCACACAAAATAGCTATTTGAAACAATTTCCATATTAGCCAATATTTTATTTCCCACAGGTGATGAAACTAGCCACTCATTTTGAGTTTCTTTTGCAGTGAATTTCATGCAATTAAACCAAACAAGAAGAACAATTTCTGTAAACCACAGTCTGGAAAAATTAAGTAGAATTTGTACATAAGTGATTAGAAGTACATTATTAATATATATATTTTTTCCTATACTTCATACAATTTATCTCTAATGCATTTATTAATCTAAGCTGTACTGTCGTAGTAAACCCCAATAAACTCTAAATCATTTAAAATATTCTATTAAATATTTATATCATGATATTAGCTTGTATTGTGCTGAACCCTTTACACAGCCATCATCTTCAACACTTTCAGGTGAGATAAAATATATTTCTCTTGTATTTCCTCCTAATGATATGGTTGACTGTAAAAGAACAATAATCACTATTGCCTAGGGGTAAATAGGCTTTGAGATTCATTAACCATCTTAGTTTTGCCTCAGCCGTTAATCTGAGAAGGCATTTATTACTTTGCATATTACAATGAATAGAGAATATTCATTAATTAATTCTATTGGGAGGTTTTGGTACCAACATAAACAACATTTAAAAATAAATTAATTTTCTAGGAAAATAGAGAGTAGAATATATACATAATATGCACAAAGAGAAACAGAACTGCAAGTAATTATTTTCACATTTGTAGAGGGACAAGTAGTTATAACTCAGGAATTCTTTACAGGAATGGAGGTAATAACAAGAAATAGCATTTGATGGAGAGAAGTCAGTATAACATTGTGGGTAAGTGTGTGAACCAGAGAAAGCTTGGGTTTAGATATTTGCTGTATTGATTCCTAGCAGTGAGATCTTATGCAAGTTACTTTTTTTTCTCTAAACCTGGGCTTCGTCCACATATAATGGAATAATGATATTGCTCAAAAGAGAGTATTTAAAGAATTAAACAAAGTACCGTAAACAAGTACCTTGTATTAAACAAAGTGTTATAAAATGTTCAAAGTAATGCTAAATAAAACTTACCTGTTTTTATTAGATATCACAAGTCCAAGTAATAGAAATGTGTTTTTCCCAATCCTATCATGACACAAAAGGAAATCTAAAATTAAAGCGAGAAAAACATAATATTTCTTATGTTTCAGTATCCATATACTTGATATACTTGGATGTAGGTTAACTGGAGTGCATCTGGAGGGGAAATGTCTATACTCTTCAACTTCTGGTGCAGCCCATCTTCCTAGAGCCTGCCAATCTTCTTTTATTTTTTAACACAAAGCAGAAAATTGCTGTGTTTTATTCATGACCTTAAGTATTTTTTTATATAGCTATGATTTAACTATTCATTTTTGTGTTTAGATATAGTATAACTATTTTAAATATTTTGAAGTAAATGGATACCGTGGCTGTGTATTAGGCAAGTAAAATAAGCATTGCTTGATCATCTGTGTAATGGGTACATTAATATCAGTCCCCTCAGGAGTTTTTTGAGGGACAATTGAGATTATTTATTTTCTGAAATAGTACATTGTAAAATATAAATGACATGCAGAAGTAATTATTATGCTTGTAATAAGTAAAAAATACCTTTCAAGTATAAGTTGAAATTCATCCATGTAAATCAGTAAAAGTCCAGATTATTTATTGAACGCCTACCATGTTCTGTCCTGCATGTTAATCTGTGCTGTATTAACACACTAATTAACTTTATTTATTCCAACAGTGCATATTTAACAATGCTTGTGTATTAGCTAGTTACAGAAACAAATATATAACCTGGATCCTGAATCAAAGTGCAGTGTGTTGAGTGCCATCATAGAAGTAAACACAGTGAGGCACAGTCATAGGTCTGTTTTATTGATCAGAAGATCCTGGGAGGGTTTCCTTAAGATGGTGATGCTTAAATCTGTGTGGAGAATGTGTAAAATTTCCTCTATCTCACTTTGGGAAATGATGAAAGGAGAGCACAAGTTCATCTGTACCATGGAAGTTTATGTATAAAATTATTTTATGGGCTTGTAAAACCTCACTGGAAGGATACAGTAAATCACTTTGGCCAATAGTAATCTGGTCCCTGATGCACAAAAGGTCCTTCAGGGTTCATATGCCACTGATAACCAAGTAACTTCTGATGTAACCAACAGGGCTAAAGGGATGGGGGAAAGAATGCTATAAAAATACCAAGTCTTCGGTTGTGAGCTGAGGGTATGTGATTGGCCTTGATTCTTCTCTTTGCCTTGCCCCTCTATTCTAATCCTGGGCAAGTCTTACAGGTTCTCTTACAAAATGGATCTTGAATTTTTCCACCTTTTTATCCTATCTCCCATTGCCCTAGGCCAAGTTACATCATTTCTGGCCTAGATTTACTGAAGTAGTCTCTTAACCGGACTTTCATGTTTATACTTTCTAATCCATTCTTTACATAACAGTTAGAGGTGATTTTTCAAAAATGTAAACCAGATCATGGCATGAGTTGACTTACCCTTTCAGCAGCTTTTCATTACACTTAGAACAAAATCCAGCTTCCTTGCAATGACTTACAAGGCCCTGCCTGATTTGGTTCCTGCTTATCTCTCCAATCTTGTCTTATTCCTTCTTGCTGATTGTGTTTCAGCCATAGAGTCTTTCTCAGTTCCTCAAGGAAGTATTAGTTCTGCCCAGATTCTTGGCCATTTCTCTGCATGGGAATTCTGGCCTTAGCTTTTTGCAGGACTGACGTCTTCTCGTTTTTGAGGTCTCCGGTTTTATTGCACCTACTGAAAGAGGGGCTCTTTAGCCTCAACCTTGTATGCCTTCTCCCACTCAGGTTTTCCTCTCTCACAGCACCCAGTATATGTCCTTTGTAGCACAATCCAGACTGTTTGTGCTGTTTACTTGGCTGCTACCAGTTGGCTTCTTTAGAATGAATACTTCATGAAGACAGACACCACGTCTCTCTTTTTCCCCATTGTATCTTTATCACCCAGCCCTGTGCCTGACACATGTGCAGATCCAATATGCTTTGGAAGGAATGAATGACTGAGAAATAATGAGAAGTAGGTTTTTTAGTGAGTTTAACAGGCGTAGAGGAGCCAATCACTATAGGTAGCAGCATATCAAAAACATAATAATGTATCGAGGGGTAAGCATGGCTACCTGTTTATTTAGATCAAAGAGGTGCTGCATTTCTTCAGGTAAGATCTCATATATCTTCACAAATTTCATACGCTTATTCAGATTAAAACTTAATATTTTATTTAGATGTTTGTTGAGTACCTAAACTTATCATTCACACCTTCATTTATCTGTATTATTTCAATGTATTCTTTTTTTTGTTTTGCGGTACGCGGGCCTCTCCCGCTGCGGAGCACAGGTTCCGGATGTGCAGGCTCAGCGGCCATGGCTCACGGGCCTGGCCACTCCACGGCATGTGGAATCTTCCCGGACCGGGGCACGAACCCGTGTCCCCTGCATTGGCAGGCGGACTCTCAACCACTGCGCTACCAGGGAAGCCCTCAATGTATTCTTATTACTCATTAAAAATAAAGCAACTATTACTCAACCCATCAGTCAAACTATAAAGAATATAACTAAGAAACATAAAATCCCTCTCCTTAAAGTTTTAAATTTGGGAGAAATTATTGTTCAGAAGTCTGTTAAGAAAGTATGATAATCTATGCATGTTTGCAGGGATTTTTTGGAAAATAGATTATGCCTGTAGTAGGTTAGGTATTTCATGAAACTTGATTCAGTTACGTGTTTGTACATATTTATGTCACCTATCTTTATTGTATCTCAAGAAAAAATGTATTTCTTGAAAATACTGTGATAAAAAAATGTTTGAAAGCTGCTGTTCTAGGTGCTATCATTCTTAAAAACTTTGTGTCTAATTCTTGCTAGCTCAGTCTTATGCAAAGTTGCATTGAGAGGGAATTCAATACTTATTTGTAGGTATAACCAGAAAATGACAATTCGGTCAGTACTTACGAAACAAAATTTATGTAATCTTCTCCACGATTACAATTTATAATTTTATTTAAAAATTTTGTTTTTTGGTATTTTCATCTGAGTGTCCTATTGTAGTATCAGAGTCACACTCTGTGATAATATTTTCCCCAGTCAGCTATCCCTCCTGACTCCCCTATTACTGTTAAGGAATGATGTAAAATTGATAAGGATTAATTATGATTACAGTAGTTATGGGTCTTAGAAATTATTTTCAGTATTGTAATCATGATTTAGAAAACAATTTTTCTTCTTTGACTTTTTAAATTATTACTATCATATGTCACAATTGTGTATCTGTTTATCAAATATTAATCAAGGAACTACTTTGTGCCTGTCACTGCAAGTTAAAAGACAACCTCCTGATCCACAGGGAACATGTATTTAGGCAGAGAATACAGACTTGTAAGCAGATAACATTATGCAGTGAGAGAAATGCTTCACTAGGCACAGTATAGAAATGTAAGGGAGTGAATTGAAGAGATGCTCCCTCATTCTTGAGTGTTCAGTGAAAATTTTTTGTCTTGTGAGTGTTATTTAATCTGAGACATGAAGAATGAATATGTTAGCCCCCAGAATGTGATTGCGGTAGTTAATGTTCTAGTCAGAGAAAATAGCGTAGTATGGGGGAATGAAGGTAGAGGAGGGCCATGAAATGGACAAGGGTAAGACAAGTTAAAGAACTTAAACTCCATCCTGGGTGTAGGGGAAGTTTTCAAGTGTATGAGGAAGCACGTACAAAATTACCAGCAAAGAAGGATTTTGATAGCACTGCTAATCCAAGTACACTTGACCATTAGACGGCTTGGTTAACACTAGACAATTTTTTCTTTTTTTAATAAATTTATTTATTTTTGGCTGCGTTGGGTCTTCATTGTTGCGCGTGGGCTTTCTCTAGTTGCAATGAGCGGGGGGGCTACTCTTTGTTGAGGTGCGCGGGCTTCTCATCGTGGTGGGTTCTCTTGTTGCGGAGCATGGGCCCTAGGCATGTGGGCTTCAGTAGTTGTAGCACACAGGCTTAGCTGCTCTGCGGCATGTGGGATCTTCCCTGACCAGGGCTCGAACCCGTGTCCCTTGCACTGGCAGGCGGATTCTTAACCACTGCGCCACCAGGGAAATCCTAACACTAGACTCTTGAGAATAAGACTAACACTGGACACAAAGAGTATGAACTGACAAAATCCTGCAACTTTTGTGTAGAGTTGGAAACGGTAAGAACATCAGTATTTCAAAAAGAATCTTCAAAATTTTGAAACAGGAAGCACTGTATTTGCGTATCATGCACTGTATTAAATGTGAATAACTCATCAAAGTTTTATTTTGTAGGTGCTCGCGTGCACACACACACACACACACATGCAATATATGTAAGAACTTATATGCCATTCATTTCCATGCTGTGATTTAAACATCCTCCCAGTCTCTTCTTTAAATGGCACTTAATACTCAGGTCCCAGATCTTCAGTTTCATCTCATTCTACTCATTCATTTATTCAATTTGTATACATACATACATGTGTACATTCAGACAATCATTCAGCCATATTTTGGACAGAATTTATAAAACAAGGCATACTTCCAGTTTCTTTGGTACACAAAATAATCTGAAATGTAATTTTCTGTCCTTGAAGAGGATATAGGATGTGTTCAGAGTCATAATGGAAGTGTGTATGAATTGCTCTGTGTCTTCATCAGGAAAACAAGGATGGTCTCGTAGAGGTACTGGGATTGGAATTGATCCTTGAAGAATGAGCCTGTTGAATGCACAGTAGAGGACCAGCAGTCCTCAATGCACAGAGGGGAAAAGCACATTAAGTGGGTAATAACCCAGTTCCCCTTGTATTGCTTCAACTCAGAGGGAATATGGAACTATTTATTCCATAAAATTAACATCTTACTTGGGGTCTTACTGATCTCAGGTGGCCTCGGCCTGCAGCAGCTTGAAGCAAGATTTCTGTTCCTGGCCAGAGACTGAAGTCAGGCTGAGGCAGTGAGAGTGCTGAATCCTAGCCACTAGACCACAAGAGACCAGTGGCCAGTGACAAGACCCTGGCCTGTCAGCTGTGTAGAAATGAATTTCCACATAGAGATGGAAGGTACTGTAACAAGTAAAGTGTTTATTGGGAGGAAAAGAGTACGTGTGGATAGACACACGGGCAGACTCAGAGAGAGTTGTGCCCTTGTGGTAGTGGTAGTTTGAATCACTTTTATGGGTGTTGGGAAAACTAGTAAAGGAGTCTTGTTCAGGCTTCAGAGGCAGAAGCAGGCCTCTGCCCGACCTATGACCCTGCCTGGACTGCGCGCCTGCTTGCACACCTAACAACTGCTGCTAGCAAGTCAACCTAACAATTGCTGCTAGCAAGTCAAGCAGCACTTTCGATAAGAAAGGGAGTGGGTTTTGGAATTTCTTGAGCCCTGGGCAACTGGCCAGTCCCCCGGGGTCTGGAAAATCTTGTGACTCACATGGTGAAACCAACAGCATGGTTAAAGTGCATCCAGAGCTGCATTTTTGCACGTAAACTGATGATGTCAGTTTGCAGCCTGGAATTATAAACGGAAGCCCCCAGAACTCCAACCTGAAGTCTCATCCGTGGGGTGGACGCACCACCTGGGACCCTTCCCAACTGGGGCTCCAGATTGCTGTCCCTCGGGACTTCCCAGCTGCTGTTTGGATCTGGAAGTAGGTGTTGGCCCAATTCGGTGATATATATACCCTGTTGTGCTTCTGTGATATTCTTATTCCTTTCATTCTAACAAGTGTATATTAAAATTAAGTTAAATCATCTTTCATTAAAGAATTGATTAAAGCTGTTCATTTGTGTGAAACAAGTGGTTATTTTGCCAGCGAATCCAACGAACCTTAAAACTGAAAATGGGCTTTTGGCAATACAATGGGGCATTTCTTCCAGGTTTCCTTTGACCAATCATCCTGCTTTGCCTGGTTCTGGGTCCATGTTTGGTATATCTCAGGGTCCTCCCATGTGTGCTTGCGCATCTGTTAGCCAAGATGGATTCACTATGATGTGACGCCCCCTCCCTTTTTGACCTTCAAGGAGCCTTTCTGCATGTGCGTAGTCAGTCGGGAAGGTCTCCTTTATTTAGAGAATGGGGAATATGTGGTCTTTTATCTCTGATCTGGGCAGGGCTCAGCTCTTCTCTTGCTCCTGCTATTGTGGAGCATCTGTCCACAGGGGGCAAACTCTGGCTCTTCAATCTGGGACCCATCTATCTCCTGCCTCATTACTGAGACTCAGTCACTCCAAGAACAGGCCACGCTAACCCAAACACCTTTTTTCACTCCTATCATAATCATTTATGTAGATGCTCGTATCTCTCACTTCATGTTAAGTTGACTCAGGTTTAAAATCTGAGTAACTGGAGAATAAGTAGGGACTTCAGAGTCAGAAAAGAGAATGGATCTTTTAGAAGAAAGAGAAATTATAGATAGAATAAACCCTGAGGTAGTTCCTGTCCAACTTTCTCATGTTATAGATGAAAATATAAGTTATGTGACACCTGAGGTCAAGTACTCTTGCAGTGGCAGAACCGGAACTAGAACCCATGGCTCCTGACCTGCAATGACTTTCTTCCCATGTTAAGAAAATCTGATTATATAATACAGGGTAATAAAACTGTTTGCAGAATTAAAATAGGAGAACTTGAGTATGATATTAAAAAATGGACAACTACTAAAATAATTTACATATTCCTTTTATTGTATGCCATCCCTAATTAGTTTGAGAAGTAGATAGGACATAAATGACAAATCAAAGAAATAATGTATATTTGACTAAATAAAATTTAACCTAATAGAGTCCACAGATACAGGGTTCATTGTTAATCTCTATTAGAGCTAACAGATTACAAAATGACATAGAAATTTCTTCAAATTTCTATTTAAAAAATATTTGTAACAATTCCTAAAATTTTCTATGGTAGCTGATTTAATTAAGGAAATTTGCATTTTGTTCAATAAGATAATTAAATTCATAAAATTTATGAGATAATTTATACATTGAGAGTTATTACCAACCCCATAACATTATTAAATATTACAGAACAGCTTGTGAAAATGACACAAATTCATTTATTTAATTTGGATGAGGAAAATAATAAACAATAACATGCATAAACAGAACTTGTGTTTCTTTAAATTTAATTATATTTGTGAATTTCATAAATTTTCTTATGAATAATGTGACAAAAGCAAATTGTAGTATTTAAAAACGTATGTATTTACATAAGTTTAAATATAAATTAGTTTTATAGTAAATTATTCTCTAGTTATTCTCCTTAAGAGAGATTTTTACAAATCCTGTAGAAATGGAGCCTTTTTTTTCAATTTTCATACTAGTATGGTCATTACTATGGACACAACTTAATATTTTTTATTACTGTTCGCTACAAATAGCTACCATTATTGAGCACATATCAATATTTTATGCCTAACACTGTACTAAGTCCTTTACACAGAATCTTATGAGGAAAAGGAAATTACTCAGAGTCAAACAACCATTAAATAGCAGAGGTGATACGTTAAGTCCAAGCCTCTCTGATTCCAAAGCCTTGCTCTTAACTTCCATGTTAAACTGCCTTTATTCAGTCCACATATATTTAGCAAGCCTCATATAGTAGCACTCTTTCAGAAGCAATGGAATCTTACAGATGCTGTGGGAGGAAAGCACTTACTATGAGGTGACACCCCTCCCTTTTTGATCTTCAGGGAAATAATATGCCTTATTTGATGTCCTCACTACATTCTGATGTCTTTATGCTTTTCTCCCACAGTATCTGTAAGATTCCATTGCAATTGTTTTTTAAAATATCCTCTCTTCCTGGAGAAGCCTGGAAGAGCTTCTCATGTATCTTGGCCTCCCTAGCATCTGAAAGGTTGACATTTCAGACAATCATAGAAAAGGCAGATACTCCAAAAGAGGCCTTGATAAAACGTAGTCATTTGGGAAAAATAGTCTGGTCATTTCTTCACTCCTTATTCCAATATGAATTCCAAATGTATGAGAGATTTAATTTTAAACATTGAAACAATAAAAGTACTCAAAATTTGGGTGATTTGGAATGTAAAAGGGTTTTTAGTAAGTGATACCAAGGGCAAAGATTCTAAGAGAAACGATAACATTTGGCTACATAAGACAAAATTTTTTACTATAAAATAACATGTAGGGGCTTCCCTGGTGGCGCAGTGGTTGAGAGTCCGCCTACCGATGCAGGGGGCACGGGTTCGTTCCCCGGTCCAGGAAGATCCCACATGCCGCGGAGCAGCTAGGCCTGTGAGCCATGGCTGCTGAGCCTGCACGTCCGGAGCCTGTGCTCCGCAAAGGGAGAGGCCACAACAGTGAGAGGCCCGCATACCACAAAAAAAAAAAAAAAAAAAAAAAAAAAAGAAATAACATGTACAACTTGAAAGAAAAATGTGAAAATTGTTTTCAACATGTGAGATATGAGTGACCAATAAAATAGGCAGATATATTCAGATTTTCTAATAATCTAGTAAATAAAAAAATGATAATGAGATGTCATTTTAGCCTATCCATTTGAAAACTATTTTTTTAAGTTAACAATATTCAGTATTTTTCTGAGTGTTTGGAAGTGGGCATTTGAATATACTCTTTGAGGGCATATAAAATGGTGTAGTCCTTCTGGATTCTATTTTGTTAATATGTATGAAAATGTTTAAAAAATGTATATATTTAGTCATATAATATATACACATCAAGGAATGTACCCTAAAGAGATAGTCATACAAGTTAATAAAAATGATGTTCAGCAAAGGCATTTTATACAGTTATCAATTTATGTGTAAGATTAGAACACTTGAAACAACTTTAATTCCTATCTGGAAGGAACTAGTTAAAAGCTATGTATTATAAAAATATAGCCATTGAAAGTGGTAAAAAGTAGATTAATATTTGTGGATATGGAAAATCCCTTGACATATTGTAGATATCTTTTGGCAATTATGTTATGGGTAATTTCTTTCTTTGTCATATTTGGATTTTTATTTATGACATATTTTAACAGAGAAAAATAAAGGCTTCCATTTTATAGGAAAAAAACTGATGGATTTGGTGGAGACATGTTTATTACTGTGGCAGGTCCTGGGTCTGGGTATGTCTACGACGCTGTCACAGACTAATTCCAAACCTAGCAGCTAAGGGGCTCAAAGCGCCTAACTCACTCCAGCTTTTGTCTTCTATAGTTTAGGAACTGAGTAGAGTTAGAATTAATATTTTAGTTTTGCAATTTTGAGGCAGAAAGGAAGGACTGGCACTGCTTCCATGTTGCCATTTTGCCACCTCCATTCTTCCAGTCCCTCCATTTCAAACACTGAAATTTTCTTTGCTATTTCCCTCTCTTTGTTGTGGTCACCCTCACTGCGTACCAAGTCCCATTAACTCTCCATCCATTCTTTTTTATTCCACTTGGACCATCATCATATTCTGGGCTCTTCGGTGTGTTGATGATGCACTAGCTTCCTAATTGGTCTTGTTTCTCTCTCTCCTTGTCTTTAGTCTATTCTAACACCACTGCTAAAATGGTGTTGGAAATGTCATTATACAGCTCAGACTCTTTAAGTTACTTCTCATCACCTACTTGAGAGTGGCTTCCTTTCTTTGTGTGCTTTTGATGTTGACTGTGAAACTTTCAGTTAGGTAGCCATTGTGCCATTGATGTACACTTGGCTTTCCTTTCACATTTGTCTAGAATATCCTGCTGCAATTTTGACTACCTTGCCTTTCTTTCCAATTTTTTTTGGCAGCTCTTTTACCTATTTATTATTTTGTACCTCTCTCTGGTACAAATTACAAACAGAAATACAAAGGAAAGCTAGGTAACTCCCCTAATTTTCAGTGCATTAGGGATTTTTGAAAAAATTCCATGGTTAAAGTGATCATATGCTCTGGAGTCTAGACATTGCTAATTAGCCCTTTTTGCTTGGCCATTTCTTAGCTTTGGCATTTCTTAGATTTGTCCACTTGTCTTTTGATTCATCTGAAAAAAAAGATTCTTGCTTTTAAGAGCACTATCACATATAACTTTTATCCTTTTTTTTTATTCAATGTGATAAAGTGACATGTTTCTGTCTCAGTTCTCCAACAGAAATCACCTGATTCCTAGGCTTTTATACCTGATGACCAAGGTACAATATGGCATGGAGAGTAAATATTTGATCTGTAATTGTAAGAGAGAGAGATTGGTTTAATATATTTAACAGATATAAATATCTCTTATAAACTGATCCAGATGGATGACTTTGGGCAAGTTATTTAACCTCCTTAAACTTTCCTTTTCTTATCTGGAAAGAGCTACCACTTTTGAGTGATTTGCCTTCATTGGAATGTCTTTTCCTTTCTGTCAACTTTTTAAAAATTTGCAAAATATTTTTTTTTCAGTTTGTAAATTTTTTCTTTGTGCCCTTGCCCATTCATCCCCATTAAAGCATTCATCCCCCTTGTAAGATGTCTTTTTATTTATTTTTTCTAGCTTTATTGAGATATAATTGAAATATAACATTGGGTAAGTTTATGTTGCTTTGATACACTGACATATTGCAAAATGTTTACAACCATAGCATTGGCTAACACCTGTATCACATCACAATTATCTTTTTTTGTGGTGAGAATGTTTACAATCTCTTTAAGCGACTTTCAATTATATAATACAGTATTATTAATTATAATCACTCTGCCATACATATAAGAACTTATTCATCTTATAACTGGAAGTTTGTATACTTTGACCAACATGTCTCCCTTTATACTCACCCCCCAACCCCCAACAGTTCCTGGTAACTACCATTCCAGCCTGTTTCTATGAGTTTGGCTCTTTTAGATTCCACATATAAGTGACATCATACCATATTTGTCTTTCTCTGTCTGACTTATTTCATTTGGCATAATGCCCTCAAGGGTTATCCATGTTGTCATAAATGCCAGGATGTTCTTCTTTTTGGTGGCTATACTATTCCATTTTATATATATATATATATATATATATATATATATATATATACACACCACATCTTATTTATCCATTCATCCATTTTGGCTGTTGTGAATAATGTTGCAATGAACATGGGAATACAAATATCTCTTTGAGATTCTGTTTTTATTTCCTTTGGATATGTACCCAGAAATGGGATTCCTGGATCGTATTTTTAATTTTTTTTGAGGAACCTTCATACTGTTTTCCATAATGGCTGCCCCAATGTACATTCTCACCAACAGTGCAGAAGGGTTCCCTTTTGTTCAAACCATCTCCAATACTTAGCTCTTGTCTTTTTGATGATAGCCATTCTGACAGGTGTGTGGTGTTATCTCCTTGATTTGCATTTCCCTGATGAGTAGTGAGGAAGAGCACTTTTTTTTATGTACTTATTGGTTGTTTCTATGTTATCTTTGGAAAAACATCTATTTAGTTCTTCTGCTCATGTTTTTTTGTTGTTGTTTCGTTTTTTTTTTGTTGTTGTTGTTGTTGTCGTTTTGTTGCGTTACGTGGGCCTCTCACTGTCGTGGCCTCTCCCGTTGCGGAGCACAGGCTCTGGACGCGCAGGCTCAGCGGCCATGGCTGACGGGTCCAGCCGCTCCGCGGCATGTGGGATCTTCCCGGACCGGGGCACGAACCTGTGTCCCCTGCATCGGCAGGCGGACCCTCAACCACTGCTCCACCAGGGAAGCCCTGCTCATGTTTTTAATTAGATTTTTTTTGCTGTTGTGTGAGTTATTTATATATTTTGGATATTAATTCTTTATCAGATACACGATTTGCAGATATTTTCTCCCATTCTGTAGGTTGCGTTTTCATTCTGTTGATGATTTAATAAAACTTGCAACATCTTAAAATCAATTTTCTGGGAGGATATTTGACCTAATTTTGTTAAAATATTTACTGAATTTGAAACATTAGAAATGTTTTGTTTTGTTCTAAGTGGCCCTTTCCATTTGTCTCTTTTGAACATTTTAGGAAAATTTCATTCATTGTTTGCATTCTTCTTCAATATTTATTTTCATTTAATTATAACAGAAATTTTACTTTTGGTTAACTTTAATGCAATTTCATTTTCAGTTTAAGACATTAATTATTTTTTTAGTAATTAATTTTTATTGGAGTATAGTTGCTTTACAATGTTGTCTTAGCTGCTACTGCACAGCAAAATGAATCAGCCATGCATACACTTGTATCCCCTCCCTTTTGGATTTCCCTCTCATTTAGGGTACCGCAGTGCATTAAGTAGAGTTCCCTGTGCAATACAGTATGTTCCCGTCTGTTGTCTATTTTACACATGGTATCAATAGTGTATATGTGTCAATCCCAATCTCCCAATTCCTCCCACCCTAAGACATTTTTTAATGCAAAATATTCAGAAGAGTTTGAAATACAGGTGAAGAAGTCAGTTAGGCAAACTGGTTTAGGGGAATATTCTATTATCTGTCACCCCGCTTCTACACTATATAACTTTGGAATCCGTCCTTTTTACTTTGTATGCCAGGACTAAGGTTGAAAAATTATCCTTTTTCTTCCCTCCTCCCTCCCTACTCCCTGTCTTCATCCTTCCTCTGCCTTTTAAATCTGATTCGTTGAACTGTTTTTCTCTTCTCTAAAGCTAACAGATATAATTAGAATATCATAAAATAATAACTTTGATGTTTATAGTTTTGGTGTTTATACTTTAATGTTACCATACTTTTAGTGTTATAAACTTATTCAATCATTATTCCTTCTAGAATGTTCTATTTTCCCAAGCATACTTACAATATATTTCACTATTATTTACTGAAGTCCCCTCGAAAGTCTGGAAGAGCTTCTTAGTTACCTAGTTCACGGATCTATCTATGGACTTAATTCACATAAGGGGTATCATTTTGTCCTTTTTATTCTCTTTTCATGATCCTTATTTTATGTACCTTCTAAGGGACTGGCTAAACAAAGTTTTCATGACCTTAGCTGGTTTACAGGTATTGACAGTTATGTCTCCTGAACAACAGTCATAGACAACTATAGTTCTGAATTTTGGACTGTCCTCTTGGGTTTGTATTAAACTATTTGTGTTACCATAATTTAAGGACCACTTGAAATTGTGATGGTCAGAAGATAACTTCAGAATGTTTTGCAAGATTTTGATACATTAGACCTGTAAATCATAGAGTGAAAACTCCAAAACTACCATTACCTTTCTAGGCTGATTTAACTGCAGAGGTGTCTCCTGGCCCTGGCAGCCTGATAATTACTGAGTAACCTTTCCATCTCCATAAGGAAGTGAGCTGCATGATTACTGAAACAGAATTCTGGGAATGAAAGACAAAAGATATGTGAGTGAAAAAGTAATATATTTATGTAAAATATATGAAATGTGAGAAAATAGGTGTTTGAAAATTCTTATAATTTTTCAAGTTAATTATCTACCTTGCCATACACCTGCTTTAGCTTGAGGTCATGGAAATGAATAAAATGTGTCCTTGTTTTTGAGGTGCTTATTTACCCTCTGACCCTGTGCAAAAAAGGCAGACTTAACAATAAGTAGTATTTACTGTTCTCATTTTAAAAAATTCATTTCATGAAAACTGATAAAGGAGTATTTCTGCATGGGGGGTTAGAGATCTTGCATTGGAGATCATTGTATAATTCTAAATCCACTTATTTATATGATTATGAATAACAAGGCTAATGCTTTGAAATTAAACATTTCATTTAAAAGAAACTACAAAAATAATGTTAATTATGGGAAGTTACATTTTATTTTATTTTTGTGGGGAAAACTCAGAATTTAATCTTTTAATGACTTTTATATATATCACACCACATTGTTAATTATAGTCATCAAGCTTTACATTAGATCACTAGTTCTTTTTTAAAAAAAATTTTATTGGAATATAGTTGATTTACCATGTGTTAGTTTCAGGTGTACAGCAAAGTGAATCAGTTATACATATACATATATATCCACTCTTTTTTAGCTTCTTTTCCCATATAGGCCATTATAGAGTATTGAGTAGAGCTCTCTGTGCTATACAGTAGGTCCTTATTAGTTATCTATTTTATATATAGTAGTGTGTATATGTCAATCCCAATCTTCCAATTTATCCCTTTCCCCAGAAGTTATGTTTCAGATGTCAGAAATTTATGTTTTAAATTTTTATTTATTTAAAAAAAATTAAATTAATTTTTCTTGGAGTATAGTTGATTTACAATGTTGTTTTAGTTTCTGCTGTACAACAAAGTAAATCAGTTATACATATACATATATCCACTCTTTATTAGATTCTATTCCCATATAGGTCATTATAGAGTATTGAGTAGAGTTCCCTGTGCTCTACAGTAGGTTTTTACTAGTTATCTATTTTATATATGGTAGTGTGTATATGTCAATCCCAATCTCCCAATTTATCCCTCCCCCCCTTCCCCCTTGGTAACCATAAGTTTGTTTTCTACATCTGTGACTCTATTTCTGTTTTGTAAATAAGTTCATTTGTTCCATATCATATGATATACAAACAGTAAATGCTAGAGAGGGCATAGAGAAAAGGAAAACCTCCAACACTGTTGGTGGGAATGTAAAATGGTACAGACACTATAGAGAATAGTATGGAGGTTCCTTAAGAAACTAAATAAAGAGCTACCATATGATCCAGCAATCCCACTTCTGGGCATATATCTAGAGAAAGCCATAATTCAAAAAGATACATGCACCCCATTGTTCATTGCAGCACTATTTACAACAGCCAGGACATGGAAGTAACCTAAATGTCTGTCTATAGATGAATGGATAAAGAAGATGTGGTACATATATGCAATGGAATATTACTTAGCCATAAAATAGAATGAAATAATGCCATTTGCAGCAACATGGATGGACCTAGAGACTGTCATACTGAGTGAAGTAAGTCAGAGAATGACAAATATCATAGTAATTTCTTTATTTAACAAAGGGTCCATTAAATTCATTTATGAAGGCTAAACAATTTAAGCAAAACAGTTTAATCTTCTGACTTGTTTACCATTCCTTAGTTTCTTGTGGATTTTCTATGCCAGAAATAGAGCCTAGAAACTTTGTATAGATATCAGGTTCCCTCAATAATGCATTTACTTATCCTCTTCGCCTGTGGTCAATGAATACATTTAGTTGTTTGGGAGCCATCTGGTGGGGAAGATCTCTGAAACACTTTACCTGCCTTCATTGTAGCTGATCAACAGTTGCCAGTTGTGTCTCCTGGAAAGGTAGTCAAGCAACTTCAGTTCTGAATTTTAGTCTGTCCTAAATTTGTATTAAACTAATTTTTGTTGACATAATTTGAAGACAACTGGAAGTTGGGATGACCAGAAAGTAAGCTCAGAATGTCCAGCAGAATGTTGATATAAAAGATATATAAATCATAGAAGGAGAACTCCAGGAATGGAATCTCCAAATTAACAGCTTACCTCAGCAACGGTGCTGGCATCTCAACACAGCAGGTGATAATTCATAGTGCTTTTAGTAAGTACAGTATTAGCAGTTCAAATCAGTTGAAGCTAGATTGATATGAAATGCTAAATATTATCTGATGAATTTCTCATATATAACCAACATGATTCCAGTTTTTTAAACCTGTTTATATGGCTGTGTTTCACCGTTTATCCAGATAGTTTAATTGTACCACATGCATCCAATATAATCAACCTGAGTAATACATTTTGCAATGTGTATACACACACATACACAATGTATATACAGCATATTTGGGATGATGTGAACTGCAATGCATTTTTAGTCACATATTTATGAACAAGTTTTTGATTTTGCATCTTTCCAATAATATAAAGTTACTCAGGATGAAAAAGAAACAATGCAAACAAATTACTTATAGTACTCAAAGTTGATAGTAATCAAAGTTTATGCTAAGCATATGCAAGGAATTGAGTGAGAATGAATTTTTTTTTCCTGTCAGATGAAGTTACCAAGAGTTTCTGATTTGTCTTTGCTGAATTACTCTCCCTGTAGGTCATTTCTGGTTGGTTTGATGCCATTCAGGGGTGAGTGTTTGGGTAGAATTGGGGCCTGCTCATAATGGATACCTGTTCTACTGTACAGTGAATCTGGCCTAATTCAGGTGATCAACTTGCCACTTCAATGTAAGACACAGGTCTGTGCTGAAAGGAAAAGAGTTCTAGGGAGGGCCCACTGGAGAACTTTTTCACAAAAAACTGCCCTGTGTATGCCAGGTACAGATGTTGCAAGGACCCTGCCTTCTGATCACTCAGTATACTTTTCCAAACAATATCTTCATACAGTAACCGCAGTGATGACATTTTTACCATATCAAAAAACTAAGACAGGGCTTCCCTGGTGGCACAGTGGTTGAGAGTCCGCCTGCCGATGCAGGGGGCATGGGTTCATGCCCCAGTCCGGGAAGATCCCACATGCCGCGGAGCGGCTGGGCCCGTGAGCCATGGCCGCTGGGCCTGCACGTCCGGAGCCGAGGCCACAACAGTGAGAGGCCTGCATACCACAAAAAAAAAAAAAAAAAAAAAAAGACAGACATAGTAAAAATGCAAAAGAAAAAGTTGGAAACAAAAGGAATATGGTTTCAGGCTTAAGACAAGTGTAGAAAATAACAAAATAATGGGAGATGACATGTACTTTACCAAAAGTTTATTAAACTGAAGGAAAGAGTATGATATAATGTAATTTATTGAACTAGTTCCTAATTAGTAAATAAACCTGTGTGGTTCTTAAATGGTAAATCATCTAGATTCCTACAGGATAATGATGGCTCTCTAAATTTAGTCTCTCCGAACATCCTGCCAAAAAAAAAAAAAAAAAAGAAAGAAAGAAAGAAATCAATGAGGAGAGCAAGTAAGACTGCTTATAATCCATGCCTACAGAGTAACTAGGAAACGAAGAATACAGCAGACTTCAATGTACTTCTAAATGGGAAATAAATTATATGACATCCGCACATCCAGTTCTAAAGCCCGTGCTGGAATGGAGAATCAGGTGGAGACTGAGCAGTAGGCAGGTGAGTTCATGAGGATCTTGCTGGTGTAAACACAGATAAGATGATTCCCAAGAAGGAGGGAGAAGTACTGAGAACAGGTCAGGCACCTGGTGGATCACAACCCTGGCTACTGGGGAATATAAGGAAGGTGGCAGCAGCCTAGGAAGGCATTGCCTAAGGGTGAGATGAAAAGAGGAGGAACCCTTAAGGGCTGAGAGATGAAGGAAAGGAGAGAAGCAGTTGGTAGAAATCACGGGTATTAAAGAGTGGAAAGAGTATCATGCAATCATACAATGCATCATCCTCTTTCTGCTTAATAGTTAATTAAAAAAAACACTTTTAAATTAAATAGTTAATTTAAAGCACAATGTAATAAAATGTATTATATTTTAGTATAATGAAATACACTTATTATACCAAAGAAGAAGGTACTCTTGAACAATAACACTAAAAAATTTCAAATCCTTCATTCCTGGATAGAACCATTTTCTTGTTGAGGCACAAAATCCCAAGATCATTTAAAATGAATAGAAAATATCAAGCAATATCCAAAGTACATTACTGTAAGAAGAAAATAAAAAGTAAGAGTTAATATTTTTATCAGATGATTATAATTCCCAAGTACCATCCACAGAGTAGAAGAAAATGTAACATGAAATAAATATCATTAAACCAATATTTGCATATGTGAAAGAGCATTGCAAAATTGGAAATTCTAAGACTCAGAATATGAATGGACAAAAAAACTGGAGGATATGAAACAAGAGTTGATAAAACCGGGAAATATAAGAAAAAGAAACATCATCTCCAAAAAAAATTAACGTTCCTTCTAAAAATAAAAGTATTTGGAAAATAGCTGTTAAAATATGAACTTGTAAGAAGACATTAATTTCAGTCATAAAATTAATCTAAAATTGCTTGTATAGCATTTAGCAAAATTAAAATATTTTGAAGTATGATCAACCCTTTCTCCTTCAAAAGACTATAATTATCTATTATCAAAAGTGGGGGTACATATTTTTTTCCAGAACTTTTCACAATGCTTTATGCATCCTAGGTGCACAGTTAATGTTTGCTCTGTGAACTAGAGCACGTCAGCCAGCTGTTCCTTACCTTATAGCAGAAAGACTCACATTTTTAGTAGAGGATAACTTTCCTTTTTATATTGTCTTGAAATTCATATGAGTCCAGTGAATCAGATCAGAGAGGTGTGTTGACTGAGCTTAGCTGGGAGGCAGTGGGGAAGATGGGAGAGTGGTAAAGCCTTGGAGGCAGCAGTGACAGGGTGTGAGGAGGATAAAGGGGAACCTGAGAGCTTCTCCCTTGGGGCTTAGTGGGGGATAACGCGTTCAGAGTGGACACAGGGTAACAGCAACCTGAAAGCAGAAGGCACAGTGGCAGCTGCTGCCTCTCAGTGTGTTAATTCTGGCTTTCTAATAAAAAAATACAATGAATTCCACATGGTCTAGATTTATGACAATCTATACCATGCATCCTGTTTCCGGGTCAGAATTAGAAGCTATACTGTGAACCATGGACTTGACCTCAGCTGTCAAAGAGATGAAGGCATCTTTTTTTTTTTTTTTTTGCGGTACACGGGCCTCTCACTGTTGTGGCCTCTCCCGTCGCGGAGCACAGGCTCTGGACGCACAGGCTCAGTGGCCATGGCTCATGGGCCCAGCCGCTTCGTGGCATGCGGGATCTTCCCGGACCGGGGCACAAACCCGGGTTCCCTGCATCGGCAGGCGGACTCTCAACCACTGCGCCACCAGGGAAGCCCAATAAAGGCATCTTATATCAGACACCAGACAGCCCTGTAATATGTAGCAGCTTCCTCTCTTATACATACTGGGGATCAACATATAAAAACAGCATGAAGCTACCCAATCACATTGTTGGTTTTCCCCCCTGTTTTTGGTTTGACACTTCCAGAGTTAATAGGAAATGTCTTTTTAAAAATTAAGATGTTTTCATCATAGGGGGCTGAACAAATTCTCACCAACTGAACGTTTATATAGCTGATCATTCATTCATGATCAACTCAAATAAAAATATTCTGATATTTTGATAACTGTAATTGATCCCTGTCATGCATTGAACCATTGGGGCATTTTCTAATTGCATCAGAACAGTAAATACGTCGTAAATTAGAATATGCTTATGTGCAGAAAACTTTTTAAAAATAGCTACATTGTGTTTATAATGTTCCTGGCACTGCTCAAAGCCTTGACGTGTGTCAGCTCATTGAGTCCTCATGGCAGTGTGACATAGTAATTATTATGCCCATTCTACAGATGAGGAAAGTGAGGTGCAGTGAGGTTAATAGGAAAGTGAGGTACAGTGAGGATAATAACTTACTCAAGATCACTCAGCTAGTAGCTGCCAAGATTCACACTAAGGCACTCTGTCTCTGGTGTATGTGCCAAAATACTGAATCATATCTGGTGCTTTTTCCTCAAAATGGATTTTACAGTGAAAAAGTGATAGATGAAAAATAGAAAACCAGTATTTTAATTCATCATTGAAGAATCGCTAGCAGAAATGACTATTTTCTAAAATTATTTACCAGTGTTTGTCAGTATTATTGTAGGCTGTAAAAATTATATATATTTCCTAAACCAGAATTGAGACAAATGAATAACAAAAAAATTTCCCCTAGCCTGTGAATTTAGCTGATTTATAAAAGTATAAAATTAAGTAACAATTATATTCTTGATTAGTTAGCTTTATTTAGAAGTTAAATAATGTGAAAATTTGGAGTTTTCCAGAAAATCATTCTATCTAGAATTCTCTTCAGTTCTGATCTGGTGTGTTAGACTGTCTTCTAAAATTCTAATTAGTGTCAATTGAGGTATTGCTGATTTTGACCTCCTGACTTCCTGAGATCTAGAATATTGAAAGTCTTGGCCTCTTTCCTATAATCAATTCCAATCAACAGATATTTATTGAGTGCCTACTAAGTGTAATGCTGTTACAAAGAAATAAATATCTTCAAAGAACATGCATTGTTGTAGGGAAATTTAATGCTTCAAGATGATAGAAGAAATGTCACAAATGATAGCATGACTCATTGCCACATGAATAAAATAGAAAGTGCTATTGTGTTTCTGAGAGAAGAGAGAGTGCTTCGAACTCTGTTTCACCCTCATGGTTAACTATGTTCTCAAGGCAAGACTGGTGTGCATTAACCATTTGTGGGAACCTTGAGTCAGTAACTTTTAAACTCTTTCCAGCTAAGCAATAGACTTTTCAGCTTAACCCGAAACAATGGAAAGGGTAAAGTAAAGAGGATCAACTTTGAGAACCAATTATATCCTAGGAGCAGCACTGTGCATTTTAAAAATATGTACTTTTAAGTTAAAACAATAGATGCACATAGCTTAAAAATATAATAGTAGTAATAAGCTTGTAAAGAAAAAATCCCACCCTCTACCTCCCTGTATTAAAAGGGAAAAGCACTTTTAGTTCTCTTAAATATTTCTTTTAATATTTGCCTGCATATATTAAAATAATACAGGCATTGATTTTCTATTACACATACCTTTTCTCTTAAACAAATATGCACATACACACACAATCATGCACATGTGCATGAGCACACACACCGAGATACTTCCCCTCCTCATATTTCCCCACAACTTTTAGTAAGTTAAGGTGCATTGTCAGTATGATTGCTCTTTGTAATTTTTTCTTTCCTTTCATGGTCTCTGTTTCCTCCTGGTTTTATTTTTCTTCTTGTTTTCGTTGGTCTCCCATTTTTGTGTGTGTTGGGCGCATCCTCAAATGTCTCATGGTCCCTAGTTATGTTGATATGTAACAGTAAGGCACTGAAGCTCTGTGTGCTTGGGGTGGGGTTGGACAATTAAGTGGGAACATGGTGGGCGGGACAGCTGCTGGGTTTCCTAGAGAGGAACCAGTGATCTGGGCTGAACTGTCTATCGATGAGCTCTTCCAAGCATCAGTATCCCCGGAATTTTTCTTTGAAGTTCATCAGATTTTCCAGGGTGGAATACTTTAGTTTTCTATCTGGGAGGTGTGTACCTCTCTATCCAAGTTCTGGAAGCTCAGTGGGAGAAAAGAGCTAAGGGTCCCATAGTTAAATATATAGACTCAATTACAGCTCCTCCCCCACAAATTTGCTTCATGACTTAATTTGCCTTATTCTTCCCTTTGCTATGCCAAAGGTCCAGGGTCTCTCAGATTTTGTTTCTTAGGAGATACCCCCTTTGCAGGATTGTGTAGTCATGGTGTAGCAGCCTGAGGGTGTCCCTATCGGGGTTCATGAGTTGGGGACCTGCATTCTGAGTTAGGGGTTCTGAAGGACATGAATCAGTGCCCCTCTCTTTGCTAGTTCTCTTTAAAGTCAGACTGGCTTGGCTCTGCTAACTCCAGTTGTTATTCTTCTAAGTGCTTTCCCTAAACTTAAATGGGTATGCCTCTCTTTCTTGTTCTTTTCTTTCTTCTTATCACTTTGTCCATGTAGTTTAGTACAATTTTGTTCTCTGTTACCAACTTACTAATTTAGGAGGAAGGACAGGAGATGGCCATACATGCTCAATCTGCCACAATGAAATAGAAGCAGCTATATTATTACTGCTGTTTTTAAAATAAACTTCCCAGTAAGCCTGTGAAGTTATCCCATTTAACATATAAAGACATCGAGATTCAACTAAGGTTAAATGAGGCTTGTTTCAAAAGCTTATACTTTTCCCACTGGTTCTCAGGAAAATTAAAGTATCATGACAAGAGAGGATTGCAAACTTTTTAACGTTAAGGACAACTGTTTAATATTCCCTTTATATTCTATGCTTCAAATAATTTTATTGGCCAAGCAAACTGTATATATGAAATTGTGCACCATTGCATTATTTTCCCTTTTTATGTTTATCCAAGTACACAGGCAGATTTTTCTGAACAGCATTAAGTAGCCAGAGTTGTCCCACAGGGCAAAGGTCTTCTTTCTTCCAGTTTTCAGTATCATGGTTTTACTTTCCTTTAAGTCATCCTGAAGGCCATCAGGCTTCCTCTAACAGATTTTTTTAAAACCCTCCCATCTTCTCCCCACCATATAGGCCCAAGTCCGCTGAAACATTTTTAGGTTTTTGTTAGGGCAGCACCTCACTCCCAGGTCTTAGTTGACTTTTGTGCTAACCCAGTTCCCACACAACATATTGGCTTAAAACACAAATGATCATTCATAATCTCTCACTTTTGTGGGTCATGAATGCAGACAGCACAGTAGCTGTGGCTTGCTCCAGCTTTGTACTGGAAGGCAGCATGATCTTTATTCTCATACTTGCCATCAAACAATTTACCCTTGTTCCAGAGGGAGGCACTGTCTAACTCATCAGGTTGTTTGGTATACAAACGCTTTTGGAAAGAGAATCTGGAACAAAGGACAGTAAGTTTCTCTGCTAGTAAGATGTGCAGAAGCACAAAAGACCCATTGAGAGCTTCCCTGGTGGCACAGTGGTTGAGAGTCCGCCTGCCAGTGCAGGGGACACGGGTTCGTGTCCCGGTCCGGGAAGATCCCACATGCCGTGGAGCGGCTGGGCCCGTGAGCCATGGCTGCTGGGCCTGCGCGTCCGGAGCCTGTACTCCACAACGGGAGAGGCCACAACAGTGAGAGGCCCGCATACCGCAAAAAAAAAAAAAAAAAAAGACCCATTGAGAAGATTGTCTCAGTGAAAGGAAGAAGAGAATGGGTATTGGAAAATAATTAGCAACTTCTGACACACTGTTTATTAGAACAAACTGAGTTATCAACAAATAATTTTACCAAAGTGTAATAAGTATAAGGGAATTTAGACTTCTTATTTGGTGTTCTAAAAGCAATCTGGCAAATTCTGCTTGCGGACTCTGATTCAGACAAGGCTTCAGATACAAAATGCTCAAAGGAAGTAAATTAGATACCGAGGAAATCTTCTATTGTTGGCTTATTGTTATTATTGTCATTAGCTCTTTGAGCATATGCATATGACTTACCACGTCTAATATGCTTCAGTAGTTTTGGATGACGTATTTTCATAAGAACATTTATTACAATTAAAGTAAATATTTAGCCTGGAGAAGGGCAGACTCAGGGGTATGCATGAAATAAGAGATTGCCAGGTAAAGAAAGAGGGAACTGTCATAGAAGACATGATGGGAAAGACCATAGCACATTTAGAAACAGACAGAAGGCTGCCAATGTGGCTAGAGCAATGTTGATGTGGGGAAGTGGTCTGAGGTAAGGCTGGAGAACTGGGCAGGGTCCAAAAGCTGAACTTGGCTTCTGCTTGGAGACCTGTTTGGTGGTGAGGAGGTATACATGAGGATAGACCTGCAGGAGGCTGTGGCCATAGTCCGGGTGAGATGTTTTGGTGGCATGGACTAAAGAGCTGGCTTTGGAGGAAAGACATGGGTGGATGCTTTTCAACATCACTGAGTAGAAGAATTCACCAATTCTAGAAAAAAAGACTTTATCATCCACCAGTATTATTTTCTAAGTGTCATAAGTTGTATATGGCCCTTTGAAAGCATGAAGGTTGACAACACAGGCTCTGGAGTGAGACTAGCTGTGTCCAAATCTTACTTCTACCACTTCCTAACTACATGAACTTAGGCAATGTGGCCTTCAGATCCCTCAACTGTAAAATAAGTTGCTTAGAAATATCTTTTTATAGCATCTGTGTCATTGTCAAAATGGCAATGATAATTTGTGGAAAGACAGCACAGGCCAAATATACAAATTTGTTTAACTTAAGGAAGTTTACAAGAACCTAACTGGGTGGCAGGGGTTGTGCAAAGCAGGAGGCTTTCCTCCTTATCCCCATTAGAGGAGCAAATGTCCCAGACCTTCAGGTACGTCAGAGGTGTCCCAGCATTCCCCTGACTGGAAGGCCGCCCATGTGGCTGGTCTTTCTTGGTGTTTACCTTGCCATTCTTATGTGATGCCTTAGCCCCTTTTGGCTTGTAGCAATATTTATGAATTGCTCATTAGGTGCATGTAACTAACACTCCCAACATCTTACTGCATTTTCCTCAAGGTTAGAACACCTGTGTCTTTTAGCAAGTCAAAAATTTAGGTCTGTTTGAAGTTTATTCCTGCAACTTTGTGCAATGATTTAATGATGTAATTGTGTAAAAAACTTGGCCCAAACCTAGAAGATTGTAGTACATGATAGAATGCAGGTGTTAGTTATTAGTGAATTGTTAAGTAAATCTGTAGTTTAGTTTTAGTTATTCTAAATTCTATTATAAAGTTCTTTTCTAAAAATACTTTCTTTTATTATTTTCCAAGAACCTGGAATAAAGTATCCCTTCAAGTGTAATAATCTAGACATGTCTAAACTAAGTGAACCAGCTCACAGTTCTACTGTTTAGGCAGGGATAACAGTAAAAAGAGTCTGCCAGAGTTTCAGTTATGCAAATTTAGTAAACGGTGGGACCCAGACTAACCTAGCTTTGCATTAATTTATAACTCTTAAAAAAACACCCAATGGAAAAAAAATCCCTCTATGTATTATTATGTCAGGTGAATATGTTTTATAAAAGCTCTTTGTTAAGTGAAAAGTTTCAAAATATTAACAATTTTTACGCTTAATATTACTGAACTAATAAATTACAGCCATATTAATAATAATAATAATAATCAGCAATAAGGTTCGTGTGGCTTTATTCCTTCCTTAATTTGCTTAAGGGATTCCTTTATGTACCTAAGAGGAAAAAAATAGGATCACTAATTAATATGCTAGGTAGTAAAATATCTGACTGGATCAAGTTTGGTTGGGTACATCAGGCTGTCCCAAGACATCTCTTCAGAATATTCATAAAGAAATTTACCAGGTCTAGTCTTACAGCTTGAGGATGATTCAGGGGCTCATGGGAGTAATTAAAAGTAAAGATTAAGTCAGTAATGGTTCTACTCAATAACTGTATCAAACCTGGGCCAAATAATCTGCTGATAGGCAAACAATGCCATGCCTTTCCCAGGGGATAACACCTGATCCGTCCCTCTTAATACACTTAGGAGCTCCTGGTTGTCAGAATTCAGACATCATTAATGATTATTCTAATATTGTTTCCCTAAAATAGCAGCAGTAATTTGATCCCCTCTTCTCTTGCTGTGAATACCGTCTGCCTCTGCATAGTCCTTAGTCATCCTGGGTTCACCTCCAAAACTTTTTCTCCTGGTTGTAGATTTACATTGTGAAGCTGCAGATGGGGAAAAAATTCTTCCTCTTAACCCTCTCTCGTTATCTCTTATGATGTTATTGGAGATTTTGAGTTGAGAATCAATAAAGAGAGGGGACGGGAAAAAGAGAGAGAAAGAAACATCACTTTTTATTCATGCCTCTCTTCTTATATATTTATTTATTTCATAGTCATGGAGGAACTATTTCTTGAACAAAAGTAGTTATTCATTGTGATAAAAAGGACAACACCATGAACGACAATGATCTATGCAGACAATATTGAAACAGATGAATATAAAAATAGAAGAAAGGAGATACTTTTTAAAAATCTGGCCTTACCAAATTGAAGTAAGAAATTAAAAGAAGAGTACCTGGAATTTGACTAACTAAATTATAAAGTTACTATGTTCTTCCTTTGCCCCAGTAGAATTTACTATAGTTGGCCAGATACAGTTACTTGACACTTATTCGGATTTCTCTAAATTTTTCAATTAAACAGATGTAGTGGAAGAGATCACATAAACGGTTATTTCTCATCTATCTGAGATCCACATCAATGAAGAGTAACCACAGTACAACTGTCATTTAAAACTTCCTCTTTAAGATTCCCCAGCAACTTAAATTTTATCAATAAGCTATTAAAATTTATAACTTTACCAACACATTTCTGAGATAGTAACTGAAACTTTTAACTTGACTTTTACAATTCTACTTTTTTTTTTTAATACAAAGACTTGAGGAAGTGATAACAGATGAATGTGGAATTCTATAGTCTTAAAATTGAAAAAGAGTTGAGGATTCACTTTGCATTTTATAGTAAACTAAGCTGAGTTCTAGAAAATCAAAGGATGCTATGAGAATTTTCAAGTCCAGGACCAAACTCAGTTTCTTGATGTCTTAGAGAATGTCTTCTTCACTATACTATACTACATTTAGAGAAGATTCTAAGTCTTGAAAAAAATTCCCTGAGAGAAAATATGAAAAATAATACCTGATGTATTTGTTATTATTTTCAGTGCAATGTTTTTTTCTTTATACATACATAAGTGAGCTACTAATAACACAATAACAGGAAAAATATAAAAAGCTAAATTTCTTACATTAAGGAAAATGTTTGGGAAACAAGTCCAAAATTTATAAAAATATTGGTACAGAATTTCTGGTTTTAGTTTCATTTTAAATTAGTTTATCACAAAGTCCAATGTCTTAGTTCATTAAATAGCTAAGATAATATAGAAAGGAAACTGAAAATCTACTTACATACATATACTTTTTAATTTTAGGGAAACAGGCTTTCTAACAATCAACAACTGATACCATGACAGTCAAATAACAGTTAATATCTTGTTCTGGATTGTTAAAAATTTTTCTCTTTGAACTCAAATCCACATAAGCATCTGAGCAGTTGGTTGGTAGAAAGCAGAACTTCAGGTGTGTCCTAGCTTCATGTTTCATACATAATCTACTTAATTTATATTCAAATTTAGTGTGGTGATGTTGTGTTCCAGTTTTAAATGTCTTTTATTCTATTAGCCCATGAAATAATGGCCATTTTGGATATTGTTATATACAAAACTTTGCTTAGTACATTAATTTATAAGAAATTGCAAGATAGAAATATGGAACTATGTGGATTTTGTTTAAAAAAATGGAAACAAATAGTATAAACATACTGCTTAGTTGCTTGAAAAAATCACACACAAAATTTAATACTATAGTCTATACTGATTTTCCTTAGTATGAAAGGTGATTTTTTTTAAAACAGAGTCTGCCATGTACTTTCTTAGAGACTTTTACTACAGATTTATTAGCAAGTTAAAGGCAAAATAGGGTGTAATGAATAGAAAATAGAGTGACAAGTAGCCCAATTTCTGTTTCCAACCTTAGTATATTAGAAAGCAACCATTCTAAAGTCATACTTTGGAACAGTATCTCCCTTGTCTACTTCTACTCAGGCATGTCAGATGATTTTTATACCTTCTTTGCAAAGCTAATTGCTCCTAATTCCCCGATATTAAATATTTTCTTAAAATTCTAAAAAGTAATGTTGAAGGAGTGTTCCTTGTACGCAATATGACAGATAAAGAAACTCCAAGTGATGTTTACAAGTCTTTTTTTTTTTTTTTTTTTTTTTGCGGTAAGTGGGCCTCTCACTGTTGCAGCCTCTCCCGTTGCGGAGCACAGGCTCAGCGGCCATGGCTCACGGGCCCAGCCGCTCCGCGGCATGTGGGATCTTCCCGGACCGGGGCAAGAACCCGTGTCCCCTGCATCGGCAGGCGGACTCTCAACCACTGCGCCACCAGGGAAGCCCTGCCATTTATTAGTTGTGTGACATGGACCACGTTATTTTATCCCTCTATGTCTTAACTGCCTCTTCTGTAAAATGGCAATGATTAATGGGACCTTCAACCTGGAGATATTGGAATAACAAATGAGTTAATACGTGCATAAGCACTCTGCACAGCACTTGGCATACTGTGTTATGTGACTTAGTCATTCATTTCTGATAACATTCATCATATTTTATATTACATTTATTGGTATTTTAATCTCCCTGTTGTAGGAAGCTGCACCTAGATACAAGGAAGTTCATTTAATAAACATGAGGGCTAGAAATATTGGTATATAATATGTAGTCACTGCTTTCAAGGAGCTTACAGACTAGTGGGAAAGAGAAAAAACAAGCTGATAACTGCAGTTGGAGAAAATGTTATGGGAAAGGTCTATGAAAGGTCCTATGGAAGCAGAGTGTAGGAAGTGTAACAGTTGAAGGAAGAATTCTTTACAACTGGAGCCAGGCAGGGTGTTTGGGCCATGTTTCATTCATTTGCTCACCCTGCCCTTCATTCATCCATTCCCCCATCTGTTCAATATTTAATGAGTTCCCACTGTGATTTAGGTCAGAGTATTAAATTGTGATTTAAAAAATAAACAAACTTCTCTCCATTTTTGGAGTCTAGAATTTAGTTAAGGGGACTGATACTAAAAAATACATTCTTTAAAAAAATTCCACTTTGACTGAAATTAATAATCATGTGTATATTTAATCTTACCTTATATGATATTTTCTTTTAAATAGTTTTTTATGAAAGCACATATGGTTAATTTTTATTTTCAGTCTTCAAATCTTTGTCTTTTAATAAGAGCATTAATTCATTTACTATTGCTAATAAGAGCTAGAGCTGTTAGACTCTAAAATTTACTGTTTTCTGCTTTATTTGTTTATGATTTGCCTCCTTCTTTTGATGTGTGAAATTTATTTTCACTCCTTTTATTTTTTCTCTCTAATGATTTGGAGAGAAGATTTACCTTCTGTTACAGATTCACCTATTCCATTTTACTTTAAATACTTTACTTAAACCTAAGTTAATGTTAATGGGGAAATTATATCAACTATTAGAGGGCAGAATGAAAGAATTAGCACTCTTTATTGCTCCTATGCCCCCACTCACCTATTTCACAGGTTTTGTTGATATAATATTAAAGTTAACTGTCATGTTTTTATCTTTAAGACACAGATATTCACAATTATATTTTGTAGTGTAAGACAAACACGGAGAGAAACTTTTAATACTCTGTTGACACTGTTAGTAAACCATGTCTTGTCTATTCTTCTTATCTATTTTATTTCTAGACAACTGGTGCTTAGTTTGGGATATAAGTTTTAAGAGTGCCATGAATATCAGAAGACAAGTTCTTTTGCCTCAGACATGAATTCCAATATTAATTAGTTTAAAAATTCTCTGTAGACTACAGATTAAAGGGAACTCACAAATGTATGCAGGGTCCAAGCTGGAAGTTAAATCATGAAGTGTATCAGTTATAAGATATTTAGATAAAGTCTATGGCAAAAGGGAGAGGTGCAGACCTATTTTGAAGGCATTCATATTCAATTTGTTTTTAAGCGGAGAAGGAAAAAATGACTGTAAGCCCCATCTGGCTCATGGATAGCTACTGTTTCTGTAGACACTGCTTGAGTGATTTTTACAATTTAGTGGTGAAGAGGAGAAGTCTGAGGCAAACATGATTCCTTATGTATATGACCTGTTTTTTGTTTTGTTTTAATCTGGACTTTTCCCCCCTTATCCCTTGAAATAAAGAGAAAAAAAATGCAATAATAAAGCAATTTTTAAAAATTAAGTTGAAATATAATCAGTAATCCCTTTCAGTTTTCAAACTCAGGTTTTGAATTAAAGTATTTTATTTTTGAATGTTATTTCTTTGCCATGTGTTCTGGTCTTTTCTTTAAAAATATCTGTGTCTCATTTTTCACTTCCTTCCATGTTAGTCAGGGTTCTCCAAAGCAATATATATAACGTTATTATAGCCAATTCCTATAGTAACATTATATATATTGCTTTGGAGAACCCTGACTAACACAGTCCCCACAACTGGCTGATCTAGAAAAGTCTGTAGGATCTTCAGGCCCTGTGATCAGGGAAGTCAATTGCCTTGGTGAGAGGGATGGGTAATTTCTCCTTTAACTGTGCCTAGCCTAAGTATTCTTCCTGAGGACTCCAATTGCCTTTGGCTTTTGAAAACGTATTCTGAGTTCCAGAATATCAGTACTATGGGAATTCTAAAGTGTGTATATGTTAAATGAAATGAAAATGTAAAGGTATGTCAGTTTTGTATCACAAAATGATGCATGCTTATGCCGAAAATCGTAATTATTTTAAAAACTTAATTCAAAGAGTACTTAATGAATAACTTTTATGTGTTAGGTAATGTACCAGACTGTAGAGGACATACAACTTTAGATGCAGACTCTGCCTTCCCGAATTTCCCTTATAGTACCAAAGAGTTACCAAACCTAGATGACTAGACTATAAAGCCTGAGACGTCATGTAAAAGGGATTTACAACTGCTGGAAAAGAACTATTTCTGGTTGGTGGAGATCATGGAAGGATTATTTGAGATAACGTTAAAAGTATGTTAAACTTAGACAGCATTGGAAGAAGCATGTGAAAAAAACACATTTTAGAAAAAAATATGTGGAGTATGTAAGTTCAGAGTGTATTTGAAAATTCAAAAGAAGCTGGGTTTAACTGATGCTCCAGGTCATTGATGGAGGTTAGTACCAGTTTTTCTGGAGAGTTCTGTTAGGACTGTTGTGTGGAAGGCTTTGAGGTCCAGACTTAAGAGTTTAACTTTCTTATAGAGAAAATTTTCCTTATTTGTGTTTCTATCCATAAAATGTTGCCTAACAGTAGACACTCAATAAAATATTTGTGTAAAATGAAGTCATGAAAATTGTAACTGCACATCCAAAATGACTCTGTATGTGCTTAAATTCACTCATGTAGAGTTTTTTTTTTTCTTTCAGGAATTTTTTTTTTAAGTTTTTCAAAACCAATTTTATGGAAATAGATGAATGAATGAGATTTGCATATAATATCACTGTAGACTAAATTAGAAGATTTTTTCCCCTTTAGTAAACAGGAACATAAGTAAGGATACCACTTAACAAAATTATTATAATTATGAGTAAGGTTTCAATTAAAAATATGTTGAAAAACATGGATTGAATATCATGAAATACCCAGCGTCATAGCAAAAGAAGCAATTTTCCACAATTAACAGGTCCACCAAAGGCCAGAGTTGCAAAGGGTATGTCTGAATACTGGTGAAGGGTGTAATTATCTCTGAGGTTGGAGAAGGTTTCTATGCATTGGCTTGTTTGCCGACATCTGTCAGCTGTTGCAGGTTGCCACATCTCTGTTCTAGTTTTTAGCCTTAATATGATATCCTCAAATGTGTAAGCTGAGTGGAGTTACATACAAAAGTATATGCTGGGTATTTTTCTCTGAACATATGTTCTTCCACAAAGAAGAACATTTCCCATTTCTGAAAAGCATTTTTTATTTGCCAGCAGAAACTTGTATTTTTACACATCAGTTTTCACTAAGTCAAGGCGTTTTCTTAAATCAAACAGCAGGCAAAAGGTTTCCTGTGGAATAAGTGGGAGTGACTTACATTAAAAGATATTCTCTGACATAAAACAACTTCTAAAGGCTGTGCTTGCTGTTCTGAGAACCTTTAGAGTAATCTTGGCTCTAATTGATGTCCCCATCTTGTCTACATCTTAAAAAAAAAGGAATATTCATGCAGTTGTGGTAGAGAAAGTGAACTGGAATCAGGTAACAGAAAGTTATCAGAATCAGGGAAGTGCTACTTCTTGACTATATAACTTTCAACAAGTGATTTAACCTCTCTTTGTGTGTCCCAGTTTACTTTTCTTATTCTAAGGGCTTTACATGAATGTCTTAATTCTCACACAACTCTAGGGAGTAGATACCATAACAGGAAATTCAACTACAAGCAATTTATCGAAGCAGATAACATGTAAGCCTAGGAAATGAACCAGGCTTCTGTCCCCTGAGTCATAACCTTACCCATTTTCTTCTGTACCTATCAAAAATTATGTACTTTATAAGAATCTTATGAGGTGTAAATGTCTGAACACAGCAGGTGTTTATTAAATGGTTTTTGATTCTGAATATAAACTTTTGAGAAGTAGAGATTTTAAAAAGTTTAATTTAATTAATTAATTAAGGGTGTGCCGGGTCTTAGTTGCAGCAGGCGGGATCTTTAGTTGCGGCATGTGGACTCTTAGTTGTGGCATGCATGTGGGATCTATTTCCCCAACCAGGGATCAAACCCCGGCCCCAGCATTAGGAGCTTGGAATCTTACCCACTGGATCACCAGGGAAGTCCCCTAAAAAGTTTAAATTTTTGACAAAAATTTTTATTCTTGTTAAAATAAAGAAAACTTGTTGGGAAAAATATTTGTGAACAATATTGTCAGTAAAGGTAATTGGAACACATTCAGGTGGTTGGTAGAGCCCCACTTTCAGCCTGAATTACTTTATGGAGCATTAGGTCACAGATTATTGAATCTTCGAATTATAGTGGAAAATTTATGCAGGATTTCATTTTTTTGGCCTACTTAAATTCCAATTACCAAAGGCTATGCCTGGAGTTGAAGGGTCATACTTAGAACAATGACACTTGGAAGAAATGAAGACCCACTTAATTATTTAATGGGACTGCAAAATGCCAAGTACAGCCATAAAATGCTAAAATTCATAGCAGACAAATCTTTTGGTATTATACATTTTCATCAGCATCATCATGGTGATACTAACATATGCCTTCTAATACCAGGTCAGAAATTATATCACGCTTGGTTTGTGGTAAATTGTTGGTTGACTGGGAGTGACTCCAGGGCAGTAGGCAATAGACTCACATCATACCAAAAGCATATTTTCTCTGTTTGATTCTATAAGCTTTCCTAACTGGATAAGTACATTTTCTGAAATTGCATTGGCTTCATTTTCTCAGTAAAGATTTTAAGTGGGATGAAATGTTGGTTAATCATATGGGTTTGTGAGTATTTTAAACTAATTTATATTTTAAGGACCAAGCTCTTTTCATGAAAAAAAAATTAATGAGTTATGGTTTCAAGTGAGACCATTAGGATAAAGCTGTCTTTAAGCAAGTTGGATAGCAACAGGGGAAAAGCAGGTTTAGAGGACACATGGGAATAACTAGATGTTTTGCAACACTGGGTTTAGAGTCCTTGTGGGGTATCTGTGTGAAAATTCTGGAAGATAACTAGACATACAGTACTGGAACTTAGAGGAGAACTAGTGACTTTAGACATCAATTTGAGAATTGTTAGCTTATTTGGTGCTGGAAGAATGGGAGCTGAGGTAGCCACACACACAGAGTGTGGTTTATCAGGTTTTTCAGTAAAGTGGAATATCGTGGCAGTGGGATTTGCTTATTACTCTCTTCTGCTATTTATTTTTTTTTAATCAGTGATTTAGATTAGCACATAGAAAGTGAGTGGGCTTTTCAGGATTTCAGATATGAACTGAATGGCATGAGTGCCTCATGCATTGAGTCAGATTCAGCTATTTTCATTTAACTGGGATCAGTGTCTGAAAACAAAATGATAATTTAGAGGAATAAATATGAAATGTTACATTTAGGTTGAAATATTAAATACAGCTCTACAGACAGGATAGCAAAGCCAGGCTTTAAAAGGCTTAGTTTGAAGATGGACTAGATATTTTTTGTACACAAGTGATAGTTTCTTTGCACCTCTCCTTCCCTCCCTTCCTTTTTTTTTAAATTTTAATTAATTAATTTAATTTATTTTTGGCTGCGTTGGATCTTTGTTGCTGTGCGCTGGCTTTCCCTAGTTGCAGAGAGCGGCTAGCGGGGGCTACTCTTCATTGTGGTATGTGGGCTTCTAATTGTGGTGGCTTCTCTTTGTTGCGGAGCATGGGCTCTAGGCACCCAGGCTTCAGTAGTTGTGGCACGTGGGCTCAGTAGTTGTGGCTCACAGGCTTAGTTGCTCCGCGGCATGTGGGATCTTCCCAGACCAGGCCTCAAACTCGTGTCCCCTGCATTGGCAAGCAGATTCTTAACCACTGTGCCACCAGAGAAGTCCCTCCCCTCCCTTCCTTTTCCTACCCAAATAAACTAATTGCTGTCTTGGATGGTATCAACAAAAGACATTCTCTATTTCAAAATTTGTGTCTAGAACTTGGTATATTGTTGTTTTTCCTCCTCTTCCTTATTCTTCTTCAGATCTGTAACACATTCAGAAGATGATGCCAGTTTGACTGGGTGATGAGTAGATCTGTAAATTATGTACCAAGAAATTAATGTAAATACTGTTTAAGAAATTTTTAGCCAGGTGATATTGGGAGCATGTTAACTACCTGCAAATGACTAAATGGTTGTTACTATTTATGCTTTTTCACAAACTCATTTTTTTTATATTTCCCCACTAACTTATTCTCGTAATTACCTTTCAAAACTCAATTTTAGAGACACCTTCTCTGTGATTACCTGCCTGATGGTCCCAGGTGGATGGATCATTCCCTTTTTTGTGTTCTCTGTGTCCCTGCCCCATCCTTTTTGTTTCAGCACTTACCACATTGAAGCACATTAATTTATTGACCCATGTGCCTCTCTCCACTAGCCTGCAATGGATGTGAGAGCACAGACCTCATCTTAGTATTGTGTGTTTTTCATATCTGTAGCCCAAGTCCTAGTTCAATTTTTGATAGTATGCTTTTGTACTGAATTGAACTGGGGGTAGAATAGAAATGTTCTTCTTTGCTCTGGAGGAATAAAATAGGGTCAAAGTGCAGAAGTGACAAGGACGCAGATTAGTTAAATTCATTACTAACAATTAGAGCTGTCTGAAAATGAAATGACCTGCCTTTACAATGTAGGTTAAGCACAAGGTGAATGATAATGCAGAAGAGATGTTGCTTAGCCTGACTTCTAAATTCCCTTCCAACTCCTGTATCCCATGCCTTACATTTTTATCATGTGTCAGTAACTGCCTTCTTGGGTAGCCTTCAAAAGTACTTTCATATATTTTATCTCATTTATTTGAACAAATGTCCTGTGATGTATGTAGGGATAGGGATTATCATTCTAATTGTTCAGTAAAATGAGGCATAAAGAAATTAAGCGACTTGAACAGGGATACTCCATCAGCATGAAATTTGAGACCAGAATATCCTCTTCCTCATGGTAGTTTAGCATTCTTTTATAGATAAAAATATCTGAAATGGTCTGATTTGGACATTCGGGGTACATGCTCATTTAGATATTCATTTAGAAATATGTTTTTTCCTGTTTATGCTTTTATGCATGGTTAATTTTTTAAATGATCAAACCACTACCTGTCTTTTTCATGCTACTTTTAATTATTGTATTTTTTTTTATTGTTCTGAATAACAAGGACAACAGAAAAGCATACATATAAAACAGTGCCTAAGAAGAAACAGTGATAACACACCACATATTTCAAAAGTCTGGCTGCGTGAAGGTCTCACTATGTGAGCATACCCCCTGCATTCCATGTCAGGATCCCCAAGAGTGGAGCCCGGGCTATTGTAGGTCAGTGGCCAGATTTGACAGCGATATCTGGCTTCAGCACATTCCCTGGAAAGGCTAGAAATAGAGAAGAGTCATTCTGGATTGCATTAAACACCTATTACGGATTTTATTTTATTATGTTCTGTGTTCCTACTCTGACAGCTGTACAGGAAGGATTGCACTTAAAGTTAGATATTTCCTGCAGTAAGGTTAAGATCATATGAGGAAGTAAACCAATCATTTCAGTTACCTATCCCTGTGTAACAAACCACATTAGAATTTAGTGGCTTGGGGCTTCCCTGGTGGCGCAGTGGTTAAGCATCCACCTGCCAATGCAGGGGACACGAGTTCGAGCCCTAGTGCAGGAAGATCCCACATGCCTCAGAGCAACTAAGCCTGTGAGCCACAACTACTGAGCCTGTGCTCTAGAGCCCGCAAGCCACAGCTACTGAGCCCACATGCCACAACTGCTGAAGCCTGGGTGCCTAGAGCCTGTGCTCTGCAAAGAGAGAAGCCACCGCAATGAGAAGCCCACACACTGCAGTGAAGAGTAGCCCCACTCGCTGCAACTAGAGAAAGCCCACACACAGCAATGAAGACCCAAAGCAGCCCAAAATAAATAAATAAATAAACAAACAAATAAATAAATAAAAATAAATTTATATAAAAAAAGAACTTAGTGGCTTAATACAATAATTCTCTTTTTCCTCATGATTCTGTGTATTGACTATTCCTCTGCTGGTCTTAGATGTCATCAGTCACAAAGATACATTCAGCTGGTGGTAGGACTGGGATTTCAGCCAGAGCTCCAGCTTAGTTCTCCTCCACGTGGCCTGCCCAGATGGCTAGCTTGGTATCTCATGGCGTGGTGGTCTGAGGGTTCTAAGAGAGAAGTGGAAGCTGCCAGTCCTATTCAGGCCTGACTCTAAAGTCCAGGGATGTCACCTCACATTTATTATCAGCCACACTGTGTTGATTAGAGCAACTCACAAGGGCGGTTCAGATAAAAGGGGAGGAGAAACTGACTGCACCTCTTAATGGTAGGAACACCTCTTAATGAGTAAAAGGGGTAAGGCAGATTCTTAGTGGCCATTGTTGGTGGTCATAGGTGTATGTACCTTATTACATTGGCCAAACAGGAAAATAGTAACATGCAGAGAAGGAAGATGTGAGCTCTGGAATCACATTGCTCCTTTGACAAGATCATAGAAGTAATCACCTAAAAATTATATGAATGATGTTTCTCTCCATATTGATTAAAAGCCCTAACAATCCTGACATTCTGAGAGTAAATCAGTTTGCCATTAATTCTGTTGTTATGATTATGCTTTTCCTGTCTGTTTAGTTATATTTTTGTAATTTTGAGGTGAGATAAACACTTTCTGAAATATAGCAGATGATAATTTTGAGTTTGCAAATTTCTGTCATCCATATATTGATTATTTAACTGTTTGTGCTGCATTAATTATGGTTAAATATGATCAGTACCACCAACTTTTGTGTAACTATAGTAAATTGTTTCCAAAGATTCATTTATTACTATTGTTATTAGTATTATTATTATGTATTACTTATTTTTTGAATGTTAGGTAGAATTGAATTAATTTTTAAATAATTTTAAAATCAAATTCTTTAATACATATCTGACTTATGTTATCTCAGCAAAATCCTGAGTCACATTTGCGTTTATTTACCACTTATTAATCAATATATAATAAAAGTTCTCTCTATATACTATTTTGAGATCAGAAAATATGGCTCTACAATATTAGTCCAAAATGTTTGGGCATGTCTTCATTAATTCTATCTGAATTTATTCATTTTCTAGGCATTGGTGTTTGGAAATTTCATTTTCAACTATGTTTATTGCTTTATGACACAACATTAAATTAGCCATCTTAGTGATTTTAAGATATATAGATTGCTTTTCTTTTTTCTTTTGCGGTGCGCAGGCCTCTCACTGTTGTGACCTCTGCCGTTGCGGAGCACAGGCTCCGGACGCGCAGGCTCAGCAGCCATGGCTCACAGGCCCAGCCACTCCGCGGCATGTGGGATCTTCCCGGACCGGGGCACGAACCCGTGTCCCCTGCATCGGCAGGCGGACTCTCAACCACTGAGCCACCAGGGAAGCCCTAGATTGCTTTTTTATAAGTTCATTGCATCAATTCAGATTTTTGTAAGTTTAAAAATAAAATCCGTATATGTTTATAAATGAATTGCCTGGAGATAGACAACATAATACAACACTTGACAGAGGAAATTTTGTCTCATCATTTACTCAACTCAAAGCTATATTTTTAAAAATAGTTTTTTCATCAGTAACATACATATAATATTATCATAGCAATAAAGTCAGCTCTTTTCTGTTGATAGAAATTTGCATGATACCAGTGACTGTAGGAGTCATGGTTCCAGATCAGAAGTTCTGGATAAGGTTTTCTGTTTGTAGATGTTATTAATTTCAGTGTTTCAAGCCTAGTCTTCTGATTTAACATTTCATTCTGGCAACTGTGTTCTTTCACTAGTGGAAAAATACAGTGTACTTTTTTTATTGCAGCTTGTATATGCATAAGAATGTTTGTTTTGATTCACACTGGAGACTCAAAATAACATTTCCAGTTTCCTTATGAGCTAAGAGTATTTACAGATCTAAGCCGAAAACAGACCATCTTTCAATGTGTTTATCAAAATGTTTATAATTTCTTTTTCTGGTGGTATCAAATAATAAATATGGAACAAAGTCTGAGTCTGTTTCTTGAGCATTTCTGTAAACAAAAAGTAAACAAACTATGATTTATTGGCTTTTATAACTCTTTGTATAGTGAAAGATACAGCATTTAAGTGTAATTTCGCAAATTGTCTGTCGTATCCCGTTCTGTAAAATAACTACCATGAGTTATTTTCTACAGATTTTTGAATTGATAAAGAGAAAAAAAGTTTCTAAGTTTTTAGATGAATTGTGTAGAATGTTCTGGAACAATAGTTTTCCAACCTATTGGTGATCTATTAGTGGCTGATGAAATCAATTTTAGGTTAAATTTAGCATTTTTAAAAGACTGGAATAGAATTGAGTAAACTAGATTAGAATAGAAAATAGCAGAGTACATAGGCATGTAGTAAAGAGTAGATGTTTTATGTAAGCTTTGTTTGAGTTTTATACATTTGTATGTAGTTGGTCACAGTGTAAAATATACCTCTAGCTGAGAGTCATGGTCAAATCAATTTTGAAGCTATATGCAACTTTATATAATTCTTCAGTAACAAATTTACACCTCACTATTGAACTAAGTTTGGTGTCTCCAACTGTATTTTGATGAAACACAGATTACTTTAAAGATGAGCTGTTATTAGTCAAAAAAAGTATGAAATTTTGGTCTTCCACATTTTAATTAAATATTGGCCTCCTGTATTAAATGCTTATTTTTAATAATAAAATGTGTGTGACTCAAATCTATTGATTTATCTCAAAGTTTTCAGTTTATTCTTCATAACTGTAGTATAGTTGTCAGTCATTCTTGAAGTATATTGACAGGAAACTTTCTATTGATAGGATTAAATCTATTTCTTTACAGGACAGAAAGAGCTGTAATATTAAGGAATATATGGTTCTATTAATCTTATGTAATTATGACCTGACAAGATACTTTCAAAATGAGATGATGGGACTTCCCTGGTAGTGCAGTGGTTAAGAATCCGCCTGCCAATTCAGGGGACATGGGTTCAAGCCCTGGTCCGGGAAGATCCCACACGCCATGGAGCAACTAAGCCTGTGCACCACAACTACTGAGTCTGTGCTCTGGAGCCTGCAAGCCACAACTACTGAGCCCATGCGCTGCAACTACTGAAGCCCACATGCCTAGAGCCCATGCTCCGCAACAAGAGAAGCCACCACAATGAGAAGCCTGCGCACCACAGCAAAGAGTAGCCCCCACTCACTGCAACTAGAGCAAGCCCACACGCAGCAAAGAAGACCCAACGCAGCCCAAAATAAAATATAAATAAATTAATTAATTTAAAAAAATGAGATGTTGGATAGTAATTCTAAATACATTCTAAATACAATTTAAATCACTAGTTTATGCTTAAATTTCTGTAGTTGTTGATCAAAGATTAATATATTACTTTGGTATTGAAGACTGATATTTTTTAATTTTAGTACTTGGTCATTCATATATTTAATGTTTGTGCCTTGGCTTAGCATTCTGCTAAAGCACCAAATGTGTGAATCTTCCTTCATGAGGCTAGTGTTTTAGTTGAAGAGACAAAATAGGATCCTAAAACACATGAGCTCCTTGAAGTCAGTAATGATGCATAGTTATACTTATGGTGGCTACACCTTCAGGATTCCCTTTAACAAAACTTAGTAAGTATTGTTGAATGAATGGATGATTGAATGAATTAATTTAAATAATGTAGGAAAAACTGAGGTATTGCTCATGAGTTTACAAGTTTAACATGCTCGTGGAAAAGCATGAAATAATATGAGCTCAAGTTGCTTTGAAAAGGGTTTTGAAGGAGATTGGACTACAGCTGAACTTTAAAGGATAGAAAGGAATGGGTTCTAGATGGGGGAGATTGTATGAAGAAAACTACTATCATGAACTAGAAGTGTTTGTAAAGCCTGCTCTTTCCTACCTCTTTTCTCTTTCCAAAGGGAAACAGCTTTCTCCTTAGGCTTCCATGTCTAGGTGGTTGTGGTATGCAGAATGATGACACCTAAAAGTTGTCTACATGCTTATCTTCTGAACCTATGAATGTTGTTACCCTGTAGATAAAAGGACTTTGTAGATATGATTAAGGGTACGGCCCTTGGGATTGGGAAGTAATTCTGGGCTATCCAGAGGGAAGGAATGCATGAGGAGGAGTGGTTCTCTCTTCTTTCTGTTTCACAGTGTCTTAGGTTTGAGGACCTCAGTGGTATATTGGTCAGTTCAGGCAGCATTGTTCAGGGAGCTGCTAATAACTGTGATTAGTAGTAATAGCTGTGACTGGTTTTAATAGGTGCCACCTTTTTCCTAGTTAACCAGTCTTGAAATGTGCCACTTACAGCCTTCTTCCCACTAATGTATTATTTTTTATCAAGATCAGATATTACAGTCTTTGAGTAGTTTTAGTTCTCATATTCATTCCCTTTTCCCCTTTCTTTTTCCCACGTTCCTTATCCTGGCCTGATCATATCTTAAGTTGCCAACTCCATGAGCCTCCTTTCTCTCACCCTTTCCATCTAGGTTCACCTAAATATAGCCCCACAATAATCTTTTAAAACTCCTTTTGATCATGTTGCTGCCCGAGTCAAAACCTTTAAATGATTCCCTGACATTTATAGGCTCATCTGTAGTATAGCTTTCAAACTACTCGGCAGCCTAGTTTCAACTCCCATTTATCATGCCTCATATCCCATTATATTTCTATAGAAATCATCTTCACCAGACAAGTTGGCTCACTCTAAATCCCCTAAATATACCTCTTGGTTTTTTTTTTTTTTTTTTTTTTTTTGCGGTACGCGGGCCTCTCACTGTTGTGGCCTCTCCCGTTGCGGAGCACAGGCTCCGGACGCGCAGGCTCAGCGGCCATGGCTCACGGGCCCAGCCGCTCTGCGGCATGTGGGATCTTCCCGGACCGGGGCACGAACCCGTGTCCCCTGCGTCGGCAGGCGGACTCTCAACCACTGCGCCACCAGGGAAGCCCACCTCTTGGTTTTTTGCCATTGCAATTTTTGCCCATTTCATTCCTCTCACCTTCAGTGTACTCCCTGGCACACTTTGCCTGTTCAAACCCTACTCCTCTTTTGTTTCATGTCTTTCCAACTAGGAAATGTTTTGCTCTGGAATAGACTGTGGTCCTATTCTTTTAATAACAAGGAAACTTCAGAGCTCCACGAAAACTAGACCAATGATATTATATTTCCTTTCTTTCCTATCAAATGCAGTTTCAGATGATAGTAGGGTTTTTTCAATATCACTTTTATCTTTAGTTCTGAAGGTGGGAATCTGCAAATATGAAACTGTCCTAGACGTCAAAGTTGGGTCTGGCAAATCAGGCTAGCCTTCTGGCAAGGGGTGTTTTGACCCTTTGTTTTTCATTACCTTCCCTGGGACAGAGATTAAGAGCCCATGGTGAAATCAAATTACTACCTCAGTAGGTAAATGCCAATCCTTTCAATTGGTGTGAGAAACAAAGGGATATCCCTCTCCCTCATCAGTATTCAGGGACTTATACTGAGAAAGAGTATAAACATGGGGACTTAAGCAACAGATGTGCTCATTATTTACTCTGAGAGCAGAACTGCAGGAATCTTACAGGAAAGGGCAGAGTGATCTTGCTTGGCAGCCTTGATAAAGGAAAATGATCATAATCTATTCTTTGCATCTTTTACATAAGAAAGAAAGATTGTTTTGTGGTAATCTATGAGTTTTAGGACTCATTTGATTATTTTCCTGAGGATCCCTCAAAATACCCAGCTCTAATTCTAAGCCCTTTTAGCTATATTGCCTAAAATGTCCTAAATTCTGCACCCCTACAGTACCTAAAGCAGACATTGATGATTAATCCCAGAGTGCCTGATGCCTCTTATGCACTGCCTTTCACTCTGTTTTTGTCATACCTCCATCGCCAAATTATCAGGTCCTGGAAGGAAGCCACTGCTCCATATTTATTGTACCTCCAAAGGTGCCCCCAGAGCTTTCATTCAAATGTTATTTACTGAGTGTTTACTATGAGTCAACACTGTTATGGATACCCACATCTTGACTATGTGACATTCTTTTTCTCATCTCTAGAATGCCACTTAAAAATATCTGTTAGCAGGAAAGCAGACTCAGATATCTGCATCCAAAAACACAACTTGCTTGTTCCTTGAATGTTCACTGATGTTTTCGCACTGGATACAGAATACCTTATAATATATCTGATTGGACCAAAATAATTCAGAGTTTAGGCTCAATAACTGAGAGCTATTTTTCACCAGGGTTTGCATACACTCCATCACTGCAATTGAAATCAGAGTAGAAAGAATTCCAGGAACTTTTGGCTATACAAGATTCAGCATCAGGTGGTAGGCTACTCTGTTGCTGATTTTATTTTCCCAAAGGCTTGTTGCCAGGACTATCAAAGTTTACCAGTGTCAAACTTGCTCCATTTTTCAGGTCATTAAAAAATTGGATAATAAGCAGAATGGTTTCAAGTGAGGACTGGAGGGCAAACTTCTGTGAGAATCCCTGAGAATAACTTAAACAATGTGTGGTAGCTGTGAATGGTAGGGCTAATCCTAGATGACATGAAGCTATCAGAAGTAGGGTACATCTTTATTTAGCAAATGCTTCAGGAGATCAGGACTCTAAGAGACACTCTGATATAGTGAGGGGCTCTTCAAATAGCTGCAGTCATGAACTAATGACAACATTTCATTTATTTCATAGAGGCTATTTAGACGGCCGTTAGTCTTCTGCCTTTTTCAGCCATACCCATTCACTTACAAGCCATAATCACCTCCCTGAGAGGCATCACTCTTAAGAGAAATCTGAAATCCAACACATACTGTAGAAATACATAATACAAAACTAAGCTCCAAAGAAATAATAGGAAATCTCAAGGTGGAAGAAATGATGTGGAAACCCACAGGTGGAACAGTAAGCAAGGGTGATACTTTTTCCCAGGGAGTATCAGTCCAATGCCTGGAGGAGGATAGGAGATGCAGCCTGGGCTCGCATGAGGTAGGGACCTAATACTTAGACTCTTTCAAAAAGCTGGGACCCCCTCCTCACCCAGTGAAAGGAGGATTAAAAAACTCTGACCAAGGAAGTTCTGAAGGTCACTTCTTTAGGCTGTGAGTAGAAAAACGGGATTCTTTGGGAGAGTTCAATCCCCAGCTGGGCCGTGCGTGAATGTGGAGTGTGATTTAACACTGTGTAGGATGCGGAGATTCCAAAGTGAAACACCTGAAACCTCCTGGGACCAACAGAAGGAAACACGAAACCTCCCTACAGGGATGTTTCCACAGCCCAGGGGTAGCAGATTGTCACCAGAAGATAAAGAAAAGATAAATGTGAAAAAAATGACATTTTCAAACATAGGAAGTGTCTACCATCCAAAAGATTTTGGCTGAAGGAGCCACTAGATTGTACTCTGGTGCAAAGGAAATTGAACCCAGAAAGAATTTCTTACAACTTCAAGTAAAAAGACAAAGAACCCAATTTAAAAATGAGTAAAGAATCAGAATAGACATTTCTCCAAAGAAGACAGACAAATGGACAATAGTCATGTGAAAAGTTGTTCAACATCATTAGCCATTAGAGAAATGCAAGCCAAAATCACAGTGAAATACCACTTCATACCCACTAGGATGGCTATAATCAAAGACTGAAAACAGTAAGTGTTGGTGAAGATGTGGAGAAAATAGATCCCTCATATCCCTCTATGCAGGTGGGAATGTAAAATGATGCAACCGTTTTGGAAGACTGGCAGTTCCTCAAAATGTTAAACATGCTGAGTTAACCATATGACCTGCATTCCACCCCTAGGTATGTACATATAGGAATTGAAAACATATGTTCACACAAAAACTTGTACATGGATGTTCATAGCAGCATTATTCATAATAGCTAAAGGTGGCACAACTCAACTCAAATATCTATCAGCTGATGAATGGATAAATAAAATGTGGTAAAGCTATACAATGGAATGGCATTTAAGATAAAAAAGGAGTACATGATACATGCTGCAAAATGGATGAACCTTGAAATCATTATGCTAAGTGAAAGAAGCCAATTACAAAACCACACATGGTATGATCCCACTTATGTGAAATGTCCAGAATAGGCAAATCCATAGAGAAAGTAGATAAGTGGTCTCTGGGGGCTGGTTGTAAAGGGGAAGGGAGACTGACTGCTAATATATACGGTTTCATTTTGCAGGTGGATGATGAAAATATATTAAATTTAGACACCACTCTGTTATGTTGAGTTGCAAAAAAAAAAAAAAAAAGCAATCTGCAACCCAGTGTATAATGTATAGGTTCAAAAGCTAGTGTTTATCAAGGAATTATTGGGGGTAAACTTGGCCTAAAGTAAAATAAAATCCAGTAAAATAAAACTATGAATAAGGGAAACAGTAATAATAAATGCATTTTCTGTAGTTTATTATATTACTTTGTAGTTTATTTCCTTTCTATGTTTGTTTCAGTAAACCATAGGTATATCCACTTTACAAATTAAGAAAAAACTATAATTATTATAGTATAGTCACAATTTTCAGTGTTAATTGGAAGTGAAAATGTAGAACAGAGGCTATCATAGCACTATTGCTTTCTTCCAAGATGGTTGTTTTGTTCAGTCCATTCCATCCAAGCAATTTCTATAACAAAGTATTGCTGACTGTCATGTGCTGTAGCATTCTCCAGTAAGGGGGAAGACTGGATGGGCCCTTTGCCATCTCACATCCTAATGAACCGTTCCTTGCTTTCTTTGGCATCTAAGTTCTTCTAAGGCAAGGCAAGCATACTGTTTAACAGGGAGGTGGCGGTGGGGGGGGTGGATGGGGAAAGGCTTGCATGTTATACAGTAATCTGTTAGTATATACAGTCAAATTAAAGACATTTAAAAAAGTCATTCTAACACCCTCCCTACTGCATATAATAAATCCAGAAGATGAAAGAGTACTAAGTAATTAGCACTGAGTGTAAACGGTGGAATCGCAAAGCATTTACACATGTAATAAACTGCTGGTGTTGCTGCTTTTCAGGTGATCACTGTGAGTTTATAATTCATTCTTTCTCTAAAGGTTTTAGTGCTTTCAAGAGCAAGATCTCTTATTTTACACTGTAGGGATTACATAATTAATATGGGAAAAAATGACTCTACTGCATAGTCAGAGTAGAAGTGTATTGGTGAATACAGATAAATTAAAATCTAATTAATTTGAAATTTATGGACTGGTGGCCACTTATGCCATGACACATTGAATGCTTTAGTAAGCAACTGCATTATTCAACAGAATCCTTAGTGGGAGTGATTGACAAAAGTGGGGATGTAGGTCTCCTGTCATGAATACAGATGGAGCCAGAGGTAGCTTTTTTTCCGTAGTCCTTATTTAATGATTTTATCTTGTAAAATATATTATTTAATTGTTCCCTGAATTGACTACTTCTTTGACTTTCTGTTCTTTTAGTTTCAATTCCAATATCTAATTTAAGTTCTTTAGGAATTAGAAACCACATGTTGTCCATGACAGGAAAATGTAGTCCATTAAATTTAATTAATAGTTAAGACTAATTAACAATGGCTGAGTAATATCAAAATGATTTCAATAATAGAGTATTTAATGTGTGCCAACAATTCTAATTATTATTTTAAGAAAGATCAACTCTGAGTGTTTGTGATTCAATGCTATATTTATGGTCAATATCTTTTCCTATTTTAATAAATACTTATTGGGAGAAATTGGCGTTAATACTTGTCAAATCGTAGAAATAACTATCCAAATATATCATTGGAAAATTAAAGAAAATTATAATATAAACATTAATTGAAGTACTTTTTTGATCATTGGTATTTTAAAATTATAGTAGAAATGTTTATCTTGATCATTTCCTGAAGTTTTTAATGGTAAGAATGCAAATAAACTAGTTTTTAACTATATAATTTTAATGTGAGAACGCCTCAATCGTAGCAAACACAGCTCATTATTAGTCATAATAATGCTGTTGTGGAAAGAAGACCACAGACTCAGACATTGCCATGCATATGAGTCGCATTACTTGAAGGCAGGGTTGAGCACTCACCAGTAAAGGATTGAACCATGACAGCAGAGTTCTTAACAAGTCAAAAGAGCAAAGGGTCTTTTATATCTGCAGATAGCAAGAACTCTTCTAAGATTTGACTTGTAACCAAGTACAGGAGACTAGAGAACTGGGTACTCTCTGAGAAGAAAGAAGTGGCACAATAATGGTCAGTAGGAATGGTGATGTTGGAACTCATTATAAAATAACAGATTTCAAAGATGCTATATGGAAAGTTTGATGATTCATGAAAGACAAAAGCAAATATAGATTTGAATAGAGGTTATGATTTGAAAATTTGAAAGTAGAGATTAACATTTGAAAACATAGGTCTTCAAAATAATTGTTTAGAGAAGGAAAGGGAGGATGCTGATATTGAAGAAATGTAAAAGGATTTTGGTTGCTCGAGGGAGTGCAACACCAGGAGCCTTTTGGCTTGAGTTTTCAACTGACCACTTGATAAAGTTTATATATTCCTGTGTGTGTGTATCATTTTCACATATCTTTCTATAAAAATTATTATGCAGTGTACTGGCCTAAGGATGACACTGTAACACTACAATGTTTATATAGAATGTCACATTCCATATCTTTTATTCTTAATTATTATTTAAAATGGAGAAGTAGAAGAAATTCCTTCCACATTTCTTAAAGTTTTGAAAATAGCAAATTAAACATGTTTAAAAGTTAAACGTAATTTCTATTGGCTGAGTCTGACAACAAATCACAGTGAATAAATTAACTTAGAGGTAGATTTCATGGGATGCCAGTGTGAGCACAATCATATGGAGTTGAATTTTCAAATTCTGCTATAAATTCACAATGTGGTTGGGGATATTAGCTCTTCTTTCTTCATTACAGCTTTCCATATGCAATTTTTAAAACATTACATATTTTTTGTAACGTTATAAGAAATCCATTTTTGCTCTCGACTGCACATGATTAAAGTTAAATGCCTTTAATTTTTTTTGGTATGCATGTATTTGTGTTGAAACTGTTGTATCTTTCTATTCAAAATTTTTATATCAACTAGGTCACGGAGTACACACACACACACACACACACACACACAAATGAAACTAGAAACAATCCAGAAATAACATAAAAAATTGGTAAGATTCCCATTCATGATAGCATCTAAAAGATATAAATGTAAAAACTTCTAAAAGAAAAAATAGGAGTGAATCCTTGTAATCTAGGGATTAGGCAAAGATTTTTTAGTGTGACAAGTATAAATCCAAAAAATGATAAATTGAACTTGTATCAAAATTAATAATGTTTGCTCTTCAAAAGGCAACATGAGAAAATAAGAAGACAATCTAGTGAGTGGAAGAAAATATTTGCAAAACAGTTATCTGATAAAGGACTTGTATTCCAAAATACATGAAAATAACTTTTTTTAAAAAAGACTTATTTTTTAGAACACTTTTAGGTTTACAGTAAAGTTGAGACGAAGGTACAGAGATTTCCCATATACTTCCTGGCCCACACTTGCATAGCCTCTTCCATTATCAACACCACTCACCAAAATGGTATATTTTTATTAAGGATGAACTTATATTAACACATCATAATCACCCAAAGTCCATACTTTAATGTAGGGTTCACTCTTAGAGTGGTACATCCAATGGGTTTGGACAAGTGTATAATGACATATATCCACCATTATAATATCACATAGATTATGTCACTGCCCTACAAAACTTCTGTGCTCTGCCTGTTCATCTCCCTGTCCCTTGTCAGAAATTGATATTTTAATTGTCTCCATAGTTTTGCTTTTTCCAAAATGTCATATAGTCATAATCATACAGTATGTAACCTTTTCAGATTGGATTCCTTCACTTAGTGATATGCATTTAAGCTTCCTCCATGTCTTTTCATGGCTTGAGAGCTCATTTCTTTTTAGGGCTGAATAATATTCCATTGTCTGGATGAACCACAGTGTATTCACCTCCTGAAGGACATATAAGTTGCCTCTGCATTTTGGCAATTATAAATAAAACTACTGTAGACATTCCTGTGCAGGTTTTTGTGAGATCCCCTATGGGGGACCCCAACTTAAGACCAAGGACAGGGTGTGTTTGATGCTTCTGACACCCCAGACCAGGCCCCTTTGCTGAGAAGACTCCTTGGATTATTTCCCAAGAAACCCCCACATACACCCCTTCACAAGCCACCCCTCCCAAGAGGCAGGGGGCCCTCCACCCCCTCCCCTATGTACTCTCCACCTGTGTTCTGTTTGACCAGCACAGAAATATTAAACGTCCTCTATTAAAAAAAAAAATTTTTTTTCCAACTTTTTTGGGTAAATGGCATACTATCCAGCAATAAATAGAATGGACTACCAATACATGTGAAAACACAAATGAATCTCAAAAATATTTTGCTAAGTGAAAGAAGCCAGCCACAAGAGACTACTTGTTGTATTACTTCACTTATACTGAAGTTCTAGGAAAGGCAAAGCTGTAGAGACAGAAAGCAGATCTGTGGCTGCCTGAGGCTGAGTGGGAGTGGGGATTGACTGTAAATGAGCACAAAGCAATTGGGGGGTGATTTAAAGCATTTAAAATGTATTGTGATGATCATTGCACAACTGTATAAATGTGCTAAAGCTGAATTGGAGAATTAAAATAAGTGAATTTTATGGTGCTAAATTAACTCAGTGGTGCTGTTAAAAAATTATTAGGCTACCCTCAAAATAGGATTTTAAGATTATTTTCTATTATTAGTAGAAAAAATATATATATATTTAATTAAAAGAAAGACATTGAAGGTAAAAGCATCCATCTGGGGAGAAGACTAGGAGGCCACTACCTGTGAGATTTCAGAGTGTCTTTCATTAACTCAGTAAATTTACTATGGTGGAACATCTGGCTGAGAAACCTGATTTTATCACCAAATGAGAAATTCCATTGTCACATGGGCCAGAATATGTGTCCATATGACTAGTTTATTTACTACTGTAGACAGAACTTTATGGCAGTGAAATGAAATTTCATTTATAAATCATTATGAAAGCACATTGGAATATTTTGGAGAATAGCAGAGGCAAGGATTTCAGCCTGTATGAGTGGCTTATAAGCTACATTATAATCAGAAAATTGCTTGACAAACACAGAGTCAGAATTAGTGCAGTTAATTAGATCAAGTTGATATTCACTGGTATCAGGATACAATAGCGTGTTCATTCTGTTTTGCAGCCTTTTCTTTGGCCAATCAGCCCCCTCAGATAGATGACCTAGATATAAATATAGATACAGATATGGATATAGAGATATAGAAATAGTTATATACATTTGCTAGGTTGATGCCTTTCAGTCTAGCAATTATTCAGCTTGCCTAGGTGGATCTGTATTTTTCAGCACTGAAAATTAATTTGTTGATCATAATGTTTTATAGTTTGAGGGCAAATTTATTGCTTTTTGTATTAGTTATCTATTACTACCTAGTCAAAGTTAGCACCTTAAAACATCACACGTTTATTATCTCAGTCTCTGTAGATCAGGAATCCAGGATCTGGGTGCCTCTTACTCAGGGCCACATGCAAGACTGCAGTCAAATCATCTCAAGGCCCTTCTGAGGAAGCATCCACTTCTAGGCTCAGTTATGTGTGGCCCTTGGCAGGCCTCAGGTCCTCTCTGGCTGTTGGCCACGTACTTGGTATGTGGGCCCCTCTGAAGGGCAGCTCATGGTATGGCAACTGGCTTCCCTCAGAGCAAGTAAGCAGGAGAGCATCCAAGTAGAAGCCACAGTTGTTTTGTTACAAATCTCAAGTAAACCCTATCACCTCTGCCACATTGTATCCAATAGAAATAAATCATTATATATCTACTCAAGGGGATAAGATTACACAAGAGACTAAAAACTAGGAGATGGGGATGTTGGGGGTCATTGTAGAGGGTGCCAACGACATTTTTGTTTGTAGAATTTAGGAGAAATCTCACTTTAGCTGCCAGCATTGTTTGAGATGTCATCAAGGATGAAAATATATTTCTTGCAAAGAAAGACTGAACTAGAGAGCAAAAAAATCAGACAATATAATAATAAGATAGGAGAGAGGAGATATATTTTATCTGGTGGGGAATGAGAGATACAGGATTACTTAAATACAGTAAGCATCATGCTTCCATGTAAATTGCTATTATTTATTTTTTTATTTAGAAAAAATAGGAACATGTAAGCATGGAAGAGACATCTTTTGTGTCTCCCTTGTCCACTGCCTCTGTATGCCTGTCTCCTTTCTCATTCTAAAACCTATACTTGCTTTTTGATTAGTTAATTGGCAAGAAACACATTTTTCCCCTATCAAGCTGCTCTGAGGTCTCCAAAATCCAGGGTCATAATCAAATTCCAAGAATGACATTTTGCTTAAATATAAATATGACATTTAAAAAAATCTTAATACTTAAATGTGATGATAGTGGTGGTGGTGGTGATGGTGCACCTGTGTGCTTTAGTTCAGTAAACTGTTAATAAACGTTACAAATCTGAGTAAAAGCCCTTTCCTTTTTTCTCCGTAATAGTTTGTTTTAAATTATATTTTATTAACTATTATTATTTCGCTGTGCTATCTGAGTATTACTGAAATCTAATAATTGAGAGAGAAGATACACTAATGTTTTCTCAGTTAAATTCGGAGTCCTACCTGTATATTCTGTATTTAGTATTCTGCATAATCTGTACACAGTATCGTGAAACCAAGTTTACTCACTCTTAGGTAATATTTAGCTAAGTAGCTCAGAAGAAAGAATAGGATTTTCATTTTCCAAAGTAAAACTAAAAGCACAGCTTTTTGTATCTAAGATTTCTTTTTTGAACATTAAAGCAAACTGAAAATTTTTGCTTTTAATCTCACCACTGACATTTGTAAAACTTGCTGACACCCATGAGACACTATTCCTTTGGTCCTGATGTTTTTGTATAATTCAGAAATTTTATGTCTATAGGTCATGGAAATCCAATTCATATGAGCCAAGGAAAAACTTAGATTTTATTGAAAGATTCCTATATTACTGAAGAGAGGGTTTAAAAAACAAAGCTGCATGAAAGTCCAGAACTCTGCCCAGACTCTGTCCCATCTCTTCTCATGGTAGGTTTTCACCATGTGGCATATGAGAGAGACAGTCTTCAAAGATCCGTAGCTGAGATCTTGACCACCAGAGTGAAAAATCCCAGAGATATTCTCTGATAGCCCAGGCTTAGGTCACTCTGGGGTCAGTCACCTGTGTCCAGGGGATCAAGATCCTGTAATTAACACTACTTGGGTCTGGTGTTTCTCTTGTACTGATCAGCTGCAACCCAGCAGGTGGCGTGATACACAAACATTATGTAAGTCATAAATCCACTCATTTTGGCCTTTAGACCTAATATATTTTGTATATTTTCAGAAATTTTTATAGAGTTCTAGTAAAAGTATTAAGAAACACTGTCTCTGTGCTCCATGCTTATACTGGAAAACAAGATAGAGTAGAAGAAGGAACAGTTTTCACAGGAAGAGAAGAAACCTAGGAAAGTTTTAAAAAATGGCATTGCCATCTCTCAACCTCTCATGTTTTTGAAAACTTAGCCTATTTGTTGAGTACGTTGTGCAAATATATTCAATCCCCTTCACCTTGCTAATATGCTATCTTAGAACTGTATTGGGAAGGGGCAGATATACATGAGTTGGATACCAGTATTAAATTTGGAGTTCTTATACAAGCAACTTAAATTTACAAAATCAGTGCTACTTTTTCTCAACCGAACATTCATTTCTTTCTTAAAGACATCCTTTGGAAAGATAAGATAGGCCATCTGATCCATTTTTTAAATTTCTTAGAGAGTTCTTTATGGATGTCATGCCTGACATGAGTTAACTAGGAGTCAGTAGCTTTGAGACAATCTTTGTATTTTGGTTCTTTAAGGAAAAAATTAAGTTTACTTCTGCAAACTCATTTTTAAAAGTATGGTATCTGGGGACTTCCCTGGAAGTCCAGTGGTTGGTTAAGACTTCGCCTTCTAATGCAGGAGGTGTGGGTCCAATATCTGGTCGGGGAGCTAAGATCCCACATGCCTTGTGGCCAAAAAACTAAAACATAAAACAGAAGCAATATTGTAAACAATTCAATAAAAACTTTAAAAATGGTCCCCATCAAAAAAAAAAATCTTAAAAAAAATATGGTATCATTCAACTCCAAGCTCACTAGCCTACACTACACATGTAAGAAATCATGTTGCATTTGCTCTTAAAACATAGCAACTTAACTGTGACATTTACATATATGAGTTATATATGGAGCATAATCTTTGAAGTAAAAAGAGCCCGTTGATAATAAGCTGCTTTGTTTTTTTGTTTCTTTGTTAATAATGTGTAATGTTTTGGAAAGAAGATGAGCTCTGGAGACTAACTTTGAATCCCAGCTCTGCCACTTATTAGCCAATGTGAATATGGACATGATTCTCACTGTCTTTGTGTCACAAATTGTCCTATACTCAGTTGCACTTGGGAAGGTTAAATGCTATGGAGTGTGTCAGGTGTCTTTGTGGACCATAACATGGCTCAGCAAATGTAATTTCCTTTCCCTCTCTTAATAGGTACTTGCCTCCCCAACTCTTTATTTATCACTCTTCAGTTTACAAAGCTCTTTCTTGTAATTTGTGCTTTTTGAATCTTGACAACTTCTTTTTATGGGAAGAAAGCTATTATCTCCATTTTTCAGTTAAGCAACCTGAGAAACAAAGTTGAAAGTAGTAGACATTAAGCATACTTTTTGAAAGTTATTAAAAGGCATCTGACCCAGGCCTGCTGTAAGCTATCCTATTTTTTTTTACTTTTTTTAATAGTAAATGTTTATTCCAAGTATGAAAAGTAATGTTTAAACATTATCCAAAAATTATGCTGAGTTTAACAAGTATAAAACGAGACTGACAAAAAGTTTACAATTCAGTATAAAATACTTAAGAATATACTTTGACATTCACAGTGAGGATTTCTGAAAACTAAGTTTTGCTAATAAATTTTAGAAACAAAAATACAGTCCCAGAGGAAATAAACAAGTCCTAAAATAGGGAACAGGTCTCCCTTAGGATGGATAGTTAGCATTTCAAAACAAGATTTGTATAATAATTCCTTTTAAAATAATGGTAAACCTGGTCCTGTGTCCTAATAAGCAGATAACAGTGGGATGGAAAGGAATTTAAGGATAAATCACGGAGGATGAGGAAGACGTGAGTGTTAAGTTAGGTATGAAATTTAAAGTTTAAATTGGGCTAAATTTAAACGTGCTGTACATATCCTTCAGGGACAGGGAAGAGTAGTATAGGGATTAGAGAATAAAATAAAATGATTTAATACTTGCAACCCAGTGAAGTTTGGACTTTTCAATAAAGCAGTTACACTTACTACATTAGAATTTTATAGTAAAACACATCTACCCTCACCAATCTGTCCTCACCATTTTTTTCCCCTAAGAGATAAAGGCATTCCTGACATAACAGTGAAGAAAGCACACAGTTGTCATGAGAACAAAGTTTAATGTTCACGTCCATATCTTTTGTATTTCTATTACCTATTCTACTTACTTCTTTAGTACTTATGTAGCACTTACTATGTTTGGGATGTTCTTTCTAGTGCTGGGGTTTCCGCAGCCAACAAGATAGACAAGTTCTGTGCCTACAGTAGAAAGTTTATATTCAAATATGGAGAGAAATTTAGTAAAAAAAAATACAATTTAGAAACAAGGCAATTTTAGGTGGAGGCAAGTGCTACAAAGAAAATGAAAATTAAGTGTATTAATTTCCTTTTGCTATTAGTGACTTAAAGCAAGACACATTTATTCTCTTATAGTTCTGGAGGTCAGAAGTCTGAAGCCAGGGTGTCGGCAGGACTGTGTCATTTCTGTAGTCCTTGGGGGAGTATCTGTTTCTTGCCTTTTTCTTCTTCTAGAGGTTCCCTGCGTGCCCTGGCTCATAGCACCTTCTGGCATCACTCCTCTGTCTTGTTTCCATTCTGATATCTTCTACCACTGATTTTGAACCTCTTGCTTCCCTCTTTTTAATTTTCTTTTTTTTTTTAAATTTTTGGCCGCATGTGGGCTTCCTCTAGATGCAGCAAGCAGGGGCTACCCTTCGTTGTGGTGCGTGGGCTTCTCATTGTCGTGTCTTCTCTTGTTGCAGAGCACGGGCTCTAGGGTGCGTGGGCTTCAGTAGTTGCAGTGCTTGTGGGCTCTAGAGCGCAGGCTCAGTAGTCGTGGCACACATGCTTAGTTGCTCCGTGGTATGTGGGATCTTCCCGGACCAGGGCTCGAACCCGTGTCCCCTGCATTGGCAGGTGGATTCTTAACCACTGTGCCACCAGGAAAGTCCTCTTGCTTCCCTCTTGAGAGACCCTCATGATTATTATATTTGGGGCTCACCTGGATAATCCAGGATAATCTCCTATTTCACAATCCTAACTTAATCTCATTTGCAGAATCCTCTTTGCCATATAAAATAACATATTCCAGGTTCATGGGATGGGATCATGGACCTCTTGGGTAGGGGTCTTTTTTCAGCCTATTGGGTGAAGTTAAATAAGAGAATGATCTAGAATGGACTGGGCACCTTCATATAGTGTAATCACAGGTGATTTGTCTGAGGGGTAACAGTTGAGCTGAGATAAAAATGCTGAAAGAATATGCATATAAAGCTTCTGTGTGGTAAAGTACTCTTAATGTGAAAAAATATGTTCCTTCCACTTGGCCACCATTTTCTCAGTAGAATCAAGGTAGATTAAAATATATATATATATATATATATATATATATACACACACACACACACACACACACACACACACACACACACACATATATATATATATATATATAACAGTTACCTCATCACCAGGAACCAGTGTTGAGAGTCCTGAAGAATGGGAGATAGAGACAAATCTTGAGTCCTAATAGCTGTACTGGTGAAGTCATCAATTATGTAAGTTTAAGAACTTGCACTTTGGTGGTTTTCTCTGAAAAGAATTATTAGCACATAGGAGAGATAGAGTCTACTGATTCTTCGTAACTCCAACTTTAAATTTGTGTCTCAATCATGAGTATACAGTAATACACTTACATTTGCCTTTCAAAGCTTTGAACAGCAAAGTATTTGCAGTAAATCTCAATGACTATCCCTGAAGTCACTAGATAAGAATTGCTCATAGGCAAAGAACAATATGCCCAACTTTCTATACACAAAATATTAATTTAGAGATATTTTAAAAAAATCACTGAAAGATGGGTTGTAATATATTCACTTTCTTTCCTGAAACACCAAAATATACAATGCCATACCAATTTTGTTTGTCATTTTCCAAGTTTACCTAATACAATATGTCCTAATCTAAGGATTTGGAAATTTTCAAAGGGAAGTAGCATAAGAAACTCAGCAATATCTTTCATTTCTGTATTTAACACCATACACATTAAATAAAGGTCCATGAGATTTCAAATATCCTGACTTCAGCTTTGCACTGATCATGTTTACTTGAGTATGTCATATCTCAGCTTTGAATTCATGGTACCCAGAATTGTACTGGTGCATACTAGATCATACTAGGTGATTCATACAATTTCTTGAAGGACAATTTGAATTGAGATTTTATATATACATTTTTTTTTTTTTTTTTAAGCAAGAGAGGAATGGTGTGTTGCCTCTCATAAGTGGTTAATCTACATGAAAACAAATCTCTTTTGGGAGGAGATAACATATTTTTTGTGATCCCATGATGTACAAACATGGACAGTAGTCAGACTGCTTTCTTCACTTGAGTTTATTTTCCAGCTTTAAAGCTCTGGGCTGCTGTGAGCCTGTGTTTTCATACTTCCCTGCCTGGAGTGAATGAGAATCTGCACCGATAGCTATGCAGCTCTTTCATTAACACCAAAAAGGGTGTTAACATGCTCCTATGGAGATGTTTCTTAGGCCTGAGTCCTGGCTTGCTTTCTTTTTATTTATTTATTTATTTATTTTATTTGTTTTTTTTTATTTTTTTAAAATTTTTATTGTGGTATAGTTGATTTACAGTGTTGTGTTAGTTTCAGGTGCACAGCAAAGTGAATCAGTTATACATATACATATATCAACTTTTTTTTAGATTCTTTTCCCATATAGGCCATTGCAAAGTACTGAGTAGAGTTCCCTGTGCTATACAGTAGGTCCTTATTAGTTATCTATTTTGTATATAGTAGTGTGTCTATGTCAATCCCAATCTTCCAGTTTATCCCTACCCCGCCTTTTACCCCATGGTAGCCATAAGTTTATTTTCTACATCTGTAACTCTATTTCTCTTTTGTATATAAGTTAATTGTACCTTTTTTTTTTTTTTTAGGTTTCATATATAAGCAATATCATGATATATGTCTTTCTGTGTCTGACTTACTTCACTCTGTATGACAATTTCTAGGTCCATCCATGTTGCTGCAAATGACATTATTTCATTCTTTTTTAGGCTGAGTAATATTCCATTACATATATGTACCACATCTTCTTTATCCATTTCTCTGCTAATGGACATTTAGGTTGCTTCTATGTCCTGGCTATTGTATATAGTGCTGCAGTGAACATTGGGGTGCATGTATCAAATTATGGCTTGCTTTCTAAGTGTTATTCTGGATTGAAGACCCAACTTATGGTGGGAGGTCTAAGTGGAGCAGTTTCTTAAAGTCAATCAGGACACGGGAATGTCCTAAATACTGCTGGAGAATTTCTAGATATATGAACAACACAAGGTTATTTAAATTTTTTTCCAGTATGGATTAATCATATCAATTTTGCTCTGTCTCTCTCTTTTTTTTTTTTTTTTTGCGGTACATGGGCCTCTCACTGTTGTGGCCTCTCCCGTTGCGGAGCACAGGCTCTGGACGCGCAGGCTCAGTGGCCATGGCTCACGGGCCCAGCTGCTCCGCGGCATGTGGGATCTTCCCGGACCGGGGCGTGAACCCGTGTCCCCTGCATCGGCAGGTGGGCTCTCAACCACTGCGCCACCAGGGCAGCCCTGCTCGGTCTCTCTTAAATTTCATTTTCTGTTGGAGAGAAAAGTGGGGTGGGGTATTTCATATCTCCACACTTGAGTATATGTTTTTTCTCAAAGATGGCTAAAAAATGTAGGCTTTTACAGATGAATGAAAAAAATTAAATACTGTAAGCCAAATATAACTCTACCCAGAGTGTTCTTTCTTGAGTATGTACCACTATTTAACTTCGACCCCCAGGAGTATGCTATATTCTTTTTTCCAGTATTACCATCTTCAAAGTCTAGTATATGAATTATCAAAGAGTTTTTAGAAAGCTCAGAAGGAACTAGTTTGTCCTAAAGCTCTACCCTAAACTTTCTTTCTTTAATCTATCCACCTGAAAGTAATAGAAAGTAATGAGAAATTTCATATATATATATAAAATACATATGGCAATATTATGTATTATATATTATGCAATTATATATAATAATAATCTACACTTATTTTTATATAATAATTTTACCCTGTCCTCCCACCCTCGTTTGAAAGCCTCCAGTGACCTCCCATTTTACATGAACAAAACCCAAATTCTGAATTCTATCATGATGTATCCCCTGCCAACATTTTCCATTTTGTCTTACTTCCACTCTTTTCTCTGTACCCTGTGCTTCAGCCTTGGAGGTATCCTTTCACTTCTCTGAGCATGCCAAGTTCTTTGCTGTCTTACGATGTTTCTTCTCCTTGGAAATTTCTTCCCCCCATGCTTTATGTGTCTGTCCTCCTCTTGTCCTTCAGTCCTTGTCTTAGGAAGTACCTTCTTGGAGAGACATTCCTCTCCTAGGAATTTTATCTAAGTTGCTCCCCTCTGTTATCCTTTATTACTACATGTACTATGTAGCATATACACACTATATAGCACTGAAAAAATGTTAATTATGGGTCTTTGTATTTGTTAAGTTGATTATAGACCCTCTTTCTCAGTCGATTGAAAGTTCCACAAAGTCAGGGACCCTATCACTTTGTTCTGTAGTATATACCCAGTGCTTAGCTGGCACATAGTAATTTCAAAAGCATATTTGGATGAATTAGTGAGTAAATGAAACAATATTGATTTTTTTTTCTCTCTTGTTACCCTATATTATCATCCTTTTCAAACTGTGAACTTTTTGGCCTGCTGGGAACAGAAAGGTAGCAGTGGGTGGGAGGTGGGAATGGCTCCTAACTCAAAGGTTCATCCTTCAACTGCACAAAAACTCAAGCATGGTTTGCAAGGTCCTGTTTATATATTTGTTTTGCCATTTTTATTGAATTGGTATTGATCAAAGGACAATGCTGTTTTAATGGCTGAGGAGCAGACATCTAAGCAAGAGATATAAATAAAATGTGTGAGGTCACCAAAATCAAGTGACTGTGTATATGTCACCAAGACTTTATGAGCTAGACCAAACACAGAATGGGAAATTACAGAATGCTTTTATTTTTTTAAGTTTTGAAATGTGAGGAGAGCCAAGAAAACCATTTGAACTTGACAAAATGGAGCAAAGCATTCAACTAAGTGAATTATGTGCTTCACTCCTGGTTGGTGTAGAAGTTAGATACCTCTCCTCCCTGTTTTTTAGTGGTATTTAATAAAATAATCTACATAGAAATGTGGTAAATTTCTAGTAATTAGAAGTGTATCCAAATATAGCTAGCTTCTTAAGAAAGTTTGGAGAGGGATTTGGAAAGAATTTGTGTAACCAAATTAGGATGATGTGTAAATTTTGAGTTAAGAATGAAGAGCTAACCTGAGCCTGCTGTTGGGTATTTTCCTTAGACATTGCTCACCTGTTGTTTTTTCTTTTGACTTTAGTCAAGTTGTTGTAGGCAAAAATCATGTTTTGACATCCATGTTATGCTCCTACTCTGCTTGTCAGCAGCACTGCCTAGAAAAACATCATTCCATTTTTCCCACTCCCTCTTTGTTTGTGGGATTACAGTATGGGGACATGTTCCTGGAAAGGTAGCATTTATCTTGTGATGACCATCATGTAATTAAACGGAGGAAGAAATTCCAACATGATGTTACAACTGTTTAAAAGAACCTAGGTCCTTGTATAATCACTGAGTGAAACTTGGATCATTTTAGTGAACAATTGCTGATAATATTCTTATGATTTGGGCCTCAGTTAGTTGGATTTGCTATTATTTGTAGCCAAAAGCATCCATTTTAGACTTGTTGCTCTTATTATCACCAAGGCTTTCTGGACTTACCTAAGACAAGGGGGAGGAGGGTAGCATATCTAAAGGATTAGAAATTTCCTCAGTGGTGGAAACTTGGAGCATATATGATGTCACATAATTCTCATGGTTAATGAAATGACTGAAACTCAGAAGTGAATACATATTCTAGTGGAGTAATAAAAGGTATTGGTTGTATTTATTAAATGGAGCATTTAATAAATAAAATTTAAAAATTAAAAAGAAATTTAATTTTTTCTAGACCAGGTAAGAAATTAAAAAGAAATTTCAGCACAGCAAATTAAAGAAATCAATTAAAATAGGATATCGTTTGTAAAACCCACTGTAATTTTGTTTCAAAGGCAAAGAAAAGATAGAACAACAAATAGATGGAAATAGTTGCCAAAGTAGGCTTTAGAGGATTGTTCCTGTATTATAATAAAATGTGGCTAAACAAAATATTGCAATGAGAAGCAATCTTATTCAATGATAGGCATAAAGTCTTTCCTTCCCCAGATTACCAGGTGTGAAAATATCTTATTTAATAATACTATTTTCTTCCAATTTTCCATTATGTAAAAGGTTAGTTATTCTCAGAAGTCAGGCAGTAATGCAGAAAATTGCTGTTCGGATGATTGTTTTTTAACTTCTAAAGTCATCTGTGGTTCAGCGTTAGAGAGATGTATAATGTTTGGCTATATAAAATTCATTTTTATTCTCTTATAACAGTGACATTGGTGTTTTGTTAAACAAGCCAGGGCATTTCCAGTAAAATAATGTAATGTTTAGATTCTTAAGTATATATGACTCAGTAATATTTAAGGACCAGTTATGTAGCTTTCAATTTTTTCTTGTTTAGATATTTTTGCTATTTTATAACAGGATTGTTCAAGGAGAGCTCTGTAGAAGTATAAAGAGATTTTCAATGCAAAGGTTTCATAGATGATTAACAGTATTTAACCTTACCACAGTCAGGCTGGGCATTTCCTAGAGCTTTTTGGATTAAAGGAGCCTATGAAGTCATTAGATGAAAGAGACATGGGTTAAAACTCATTTGGGAGAGACTCTTCATACCCAGTAATGGCAAAAGATGATTAGGGCCAAGTTCTTTCTTTCTAACTAGAGATTTTTTCCCATTGTTTTAAAATATCCACTTTGAATTCTATTAATTTCAGTGAAAGATATAATAATTTGGGGACCTAAAATTAGTGTCACTTCTAATGCTACGAGTATATTCAACACAAGGCCTGATTGGGTGTCTGTATTTAAGCTGAAATACTCAAGTGAATTCCCTTCCTGGAAAAATAAAGTGAAGTACAAAGGAGTGGAGAGTAGTTGAAGAGGGGACAGGGAAGGAAAAATGAGGGGAGAAAAATATAATTGTATATGATGTTGAAAAGCAAAAACTTAATAAATTCATTTGTTTTTCCATTTCAGCACATAAATTTAGCCTTAATGAGATTTTGGATATTATTTGAATTCCAGATATTGCTCTGTCTTATACCTCTGAGGAGCTGGGAACTTTGATCAAACCTATCATGCCTATGAAATTACAGTAATACACTTTAAAGCTACAGTTAAAAAATATTCTTACATGAGTCCCAGGATTTAAAAAGTAATTTAAGTATATCTATTCCAGGGAATAGATAATATGTCTTGTGATTTAAGAGTTATCATTAATAATGCATAGAGGACTAATTGTTAGATGACAAAAATTGTTACTAATATCTACACTTCACCTCATGTTTTTAAGATGTGGGGACTAAACCTAAGGACAAGCCTACTAGTGGGAGACAGGTAAATGAATAAACAAAAATAAATCATATAGTGTGATAGACAGTTACAAATGCTGTGGAGACTGGAAGGGGAATCAGGAGTGCTGGGATGGCGAGGTTACCATTTGAAATAAGGTAGTGACTGAGAAGATGACATTTGATAAAGCCTTGAAGGAGGTGAGAGAAAGAGTTATATGGATATCTAGGGAAGAGGAACAGGGAACAGCAAGTGCAAAGGCCCTGAGGTGAGAGTACGTCTAACATGTTAGAGGAATGGCAGAGAGGTCCGTGTGACTGATGAGGTGTACGTGAGAGAGAACAGTCATAGGAAATGGGGTCAGACAGAATAATAGAGGTACTTACCTGCAATGTTGAGGACCTTCTTTTTACTGAGTGAGAGTAGAAGTTATTGGAGAGTTTTGAGTAGAAGAGTAATACAATTTTGAAAGGATACCTATGCATGCTGAGTTGATGGAAGCAGTGGGACCACTGAGGAGGCTATCACAATAATAAAAGTGAGAAATGATGGTGGTTTAGACCACAGAGGTAGAAATGAGGTGGTGGCAAACTATTGGATGTCAGATATACTTTGAAGGTTTAACTGGCAGGATTTGCTGATAATTGAATTTATGGTATGAGACAAAGAGTGAAGTCAAGTATGAGTTAAGTATTTTTGATTTGCGTAACTGAAAAGGTGGATGAGCCATTAGATGACACAGCTTTGTCTTTTTCTCTGTCCATGGTTGATTATGTGCCAGCAGAAACAAAGTATGGTGAGAGTTAGATGTATCCAAGTTTGACCTTCTGCTGTGTGAGTACAGTGAGGCAAGAGATATATTAAGGAGTTGGATGTATATACAGAAAGTTACCACTTTATGATGGGCCAAACAATATAATCTGGATAAATAAAAAGGTGAAGATGTGATGGGGGTAAGTGTGGATGAGACAGAGTAGAGATTACATCATGGAAAAGAAGAGATCAAGAAATTATGAGGCCAGTTTATTGGGAAGATCATTGAAATCACCAACAAATTTGAGTTAGAGCTGGAGAGAGTGACAGAAACCAGGAGCTGATATCCTCCAGAAAGGAGGGAAATTAACAAGGTGGTTGGTAGATTAATAAAATGATGAAGGGTCATGGGTGGTATCTGATTTTGTGACAGTTAGGAGATTTTAGGAAAAATGGAGGGAAACGAACTGGTAGTGGCAAAGAGGAAAAGCTATTGTTTCAAGGACTGTGGGAGAGAAAAACAGCCACCTTAATTTGAAGGGCTGTAGGAGAAGCATTATCCTGGAGAGACAGACAAGATTTAATTAGAGTAAGAGGATGATCAGAATAGTCAGAGAAGGATGTGTGTGGGTAAAGAATTTTGCTGATAATTGAACATGACTTCTGGAAGATCTAATGATTTCAGGATTGGAGAGTGGTGGGTGATGGTATCAATCAGGGGGATGTAGGAAGCTGTAAAAGATTTTTGTTGGGTTTGAAACATGACCTTGGATCCTGGGCTTCTTGTGATGATAGACATGCAGGCAATCCTCATTTGGCCCAGTTCTTTGATTACTGAGATCAAATCAAGTTACCATCAAATCTCAGTTACCATAGAACTGTGCAAATGAAGGACTGCTGGTATTCTGAAATAAAAGGAATAAAGAAATTAATCCAGCTCCATTGGACAGAGAAAGTCCACAGGCTGAGTCTCAGGTTGGAAGTCAGGCCAGTGTACATGTGGATACGGTGAAGTGATACTGAGGGATATATGCAGGGCACCAAGCCTATTGGTTACAGTGGTGATTCTGTAATATTTCTGCACATTAGAAACATCTGGGACTTTTAAAAAATAACGCAACACCCAGGCCAGCCCCCCAGCATCAGTATTTTTTAATATTCCCCAAGCTGACTCCAATGTGCAGCCACGTTTGAGGACCATGGTGCTGCAGTATCTCTTAATCCTACGCTATTCAAATCATTGGGGGCATCTGTCATGTCATCATTGCTGATTTTCTCTTCTTCCATTGTCATCTGTGCAAACTCTGACAGGACCTCGTTTTTCAATGGCTTAGTTTGCTACATAAATAGTTGCAGAATGTTGCATTCATCAATTACATGGAATTCTGTGTATATGGAAGATTTCTAATGTCACCATGTGTTCCTTTTGCATTTTAGTTGTGCATTATTGTTCTATTGCATTTTAATGCCCTGTTTGAAACCATAATTAGCCAACAAAGATACTGACCCAAAGAATGGGAATAGATGCATGATAGTTTCATTTTACAACTTACTTCCCTGCTTAAAAATCTGTGTGTGAAGATTTATAAAAGGAAAAATTTTTCTCTGATGTATTTTATTTGCTTCACAATACTTATAATTTAAGCAATTAGTATCATTGAACATTTAATATTTTTTCTTTTTGCTATCATAAATCACACATCACTATAGTAATGCATACCCTTTTATGCTTCCAAACCAAAAATTGCACTGGACAAGTTTAAGCAGGAAAGGTAGACTTTATTTAAAGCTATCACAGTAGTGGAGAGAGAAAAGAACTGAATTCAATTCTAAGAAATGAAGGGCAAGAGAACTTTTAAATGCTGGGGTGAGAGGAAGACCAGAGGCCATCTGTGTTTGCTAATTGGTTTTACTCAAAGCAAAAGTGAATTTTCTCTTACCTTTGTGTCAGGAGATAGTTTTATTATTTGGAGCAAGGCGCAGGCAGAAGGTAGGCTCTCACCTCTCACAGAAACTGGGAGATAGGGGAGCTGTCTCCTTTGATAGTTACATTTCTAAAGAATGGCTCCCAGGTCCCTGAGAAAGACCTTCCTCTGTTGTAAAGCTAGCAAGAGGCTTTTAAAGCCTCAAAGGGCAGAGAGAGAACTTATAATTTCAACTTTTCTAAAGTAAACACTCCAAGATAAGGGAAATTAGGACCTAGAGTCAGAACAATGTCTGTCTAAAATTTAGTCAAGGCATTTTCATCAATGTACACCTCATATTAATTCTTAAGGAAGAGTTGTGAATTGCTAGGTGAGTGCAAGAATGCTTTTAAAATATTTGATTCATAGTGGAAAATCGCTGTCAGACTTTTTTTTTTTTATTTGTATTGTCACTAGTAGGGTATAAGGGAATCCATTTTCCTATATGTGTGCCAACATGGATTTGGTAAAAGAGACTATTCTCAGTTTTTATTTTTATTTTGACCAATATGTTTTCTTAAAATTCACTTTATTGAAGTATAGTTGATTTACAATGTTGTGTTAGTTTCTGGTGTACAGCAAACTTATTCAGCTATACATATATATATAATAGTTTGCATCTGTTAATTCCAAACTCCCAGTCCATTCCTCTCCCACCCCTCCTCTCCCTTGGCAACCACAAGTCTGGTCTCTATGTCTGTGAATCTGTTTCTGTTTCGTAGATAAGTTCACTCGGGTCATGTTTTAAATTCCACATATAGGTGATGTCATATGGTATTTGTATTTTAACCAATTTGTAAGTGAAAAATGGAATATCATACTTTTAATTATCACTGAGATTGAACTTTAAAAATATATGTATCGTCCATTTGCAATTCCTCTGTTGGCAATTGCTGTTTCAGGAAGTTTTTTTTTTTTTCTTTTATAGTGTTTATGTTGCTTTAAAAAGAAAACTGCAGTGTTAACCCTGATTAACAGTTCATAAATGGGAGAAAAATCAGTAAAATGAACCAAGAGTTAACTATAAATCTAGGTATTTGTTTTTTCCCTGTAAATTTCAAACCTCAGTTTTGACTGAATTCCTTAGTTTTTTATAAGAACAGCTGCAGTAAGAGAATATGTCTAGCTTAAGGGTATTTTCTTCATTTTGGCTTCAGGCAGAAGGAATTGCTATGTCTTAGCTCTAGCGAAATATTAGACACTGACATTTCTGTTTCATAGAAGACAATCACTGCTTGTTGGAGGGAGAAAAGGAGAGGATAAATATTTTACAAGAAACATTAAATGACAATCAATCTTTCCTCTCTCTGGCTGCCCACCCTCTTCCCCAGAAACAACCACCCATCCTCTCACCTCAGCAAACCCGGATGTGTATCTTGAATGTTTCAGCTTGTTATAGTAAATATTCTTGGTTGTAACACATCCACTGTCACCTCTTGTTTACATACTTTGGCCTTTTTAAGAGTCCCCATCTTTAAATGTCATTAAATTCTGAAAGCTTCAATTTTTCTCAGAAGGAGCCATAAATCATTGGAGAAAAGTAGCACATTGAAATGTAGTTCTGCTTTTGATATCTTCCAGATCTCTTTCTTTTCTTTGTCTATTAATTTTATCCTTCTGTCACCTTTCAAATAACTAATGAATTGATTGCCTTTCGGACATAGACACTGTGTATTCTTTAGGCTTGAAATAGTGAAATGAAACCCTACAAGCTCATTCTAGAGGAAACAGTCACACAAGCATATAATTTCAATGCTGTGTGTTTAACTGTAGACTTCAACAAAGGTAGAAAGTGTGAAATGAGGGAAGGAGAGGGAGGGTAACATAAGTTCACTAAATGTCTTCTAACTGCCAAGCACTGAGAGAGGTCCATTTACTTAAATAAGGGACATGATTGACTGAATGATCTGTGAGGAACACTGTTTATACTTAGTTTCCTCAGAGTTTACCATGGATCTGACACATAGTAGACATTAAATAAATTTGGGAAATAAGGGACATTTAAACTGGTCTTAAAGGTTATGTGGAATAAGTGAGCAAGCATTAAAAAAAATTTAATATAGTATATACATTTTCATAAATATTATGAATATCAAAAATATCAGTTATTTATGTCTCTAATAAATATGAATTATAAAAAATTGATTTTAAATCATTGCCTAAGAATTAAAGCTGACATTTTATTGACCTGTTAATAACATGACCTTATTGCTGATTGAGAATATTAGTTAAAACTAGTAAAATATTATGCAATGTATATTAACTACAAAAATGTACTTACTGTAAATATAATTGTCATCCCGTTTCAGGAGGGCTTATCATTTGAATGGGGAGGGCTTGCCTTTATAAAAATGACAAATTTTATCTCAAATGATAATCAATAAAATGACATTATATTTTTGTAGAATCTCAGTGAAGCTGCATAATAATCAATTATACTTTCTCTAATGAGCTGTTGGTTAGATGAGGGAGGATACTATCTCAAACTCTTTATGGTTCAATTCCAAGAAAGTAATTAAAATAAAGGTATAATTATATATAAAATCTACATATATAGGGATTATGTATATTCTATAATGCATATATTAAGAATATATATTAGCTGTATATATGGAATATATATGTGGAAAATATACATATGGAGTATGTATATATGTTAAATGTATATGTGAACATATTTATGTTAAATGCATGTATATATACGCACATAATTTACAATTCTATCTACCCTAGAACCCCAAGTTACAAAGTTACAAATGGATACTATTCTATTCTCCACATAGTATTGATTTGAAATTTGAGTCTCACTGATTTTTCTTACTAACATGGGATTGTTAACTGAAAAAACTCAGTTTAAAAACCTGGCCTTGAACCCCAGGGAAATAGCTCCTCATTCAGTCCTCCCCTTCCACATCACATTTTTATGCTTTGAATATTTGTAATGCTAATAAATTCTTTTTTAAAATTACTTCTATGTTACATTTTTGCTTAATATGATAATGGGAAAAGTGGAAAGAGGATAAAGAACTACTTCTAGATTTGAAATGCAAACAAGATAATTCATTGTAAATACCAACAAACTCACCAATAAGGGAAATTTTTAAAGAAATAAGGAGAAGGAGAGAAAACACAGAAAGAACCATCCCTAATTGTGTCTCTATTAATTAACACTTATATGGCTATCGTTACAGAATTGTATGTCACCTAAATGTCAGTTGCCTGGGGGTTCCCAAATCCTCTGGCCTTTATTCTTCTTTTAATATGTAAGTGAAATTTAGCTAAGTTTCCATTCCAATTATTACAGAAAAGTCAGCAACTCCCCCACACTATCTGTAAGAATACTTGGGATCTACATTTCTCCCAGTCACCTCTTGGCCTGATTTCACATTTCCCCTGAATTCTCAGTCTTCTGACATCTTTGTACATTCCGGGTTAGGCATCTTTTTTTTTTTGGTTTTTCAAATCAATCATGATCACAGAACTCTTGAATTTAGCACAATTTTTTAAAAACAATTTCGGTTGTACAGTGTAGAAAACAGTAACATTGATCCTTGGAATATTATTAACAGTCTCATAGTTATTCCCACTCTTGTAACTTCTCACAGGCTGTCATTTGTCATCAGACATCGATGTCCCCATCTCCTCACTGTTTGTGATCTTGCTGAGATTCATGATCCCCACTCTTGGCAAATTGAAACTTTCCTCACTATTTTCCTTCTTCTTCTTTGTTTCTCCACATTTTATTATGTATGAAATTTAGTTCTTTATTTTTTCTGTTGCAGAAAACTCTGACTATCCGAAAAACAACCTGTAATACTATTTTTCTGAGTAGTTATCTGCGCTGGAGAAAAATTACGTGTCTCTCTCCGAAGGCACATTATATGTTTTCTTTCTTCCTGCATATGAAATTGCAGGATATAGTTTCCTTCTCCACTCTCTATAAGAAAAAATAATAAAGTCCTCTATAGTCTTCTTTTTAATTTATTTTAGTTCCTTTTCAGGAAATAGATACTTAGAAAATGCCATTGGCATTTAAGAAGGATTTAAAGATAATAAATTGACAATTTAACATTATCATAAGTGATGCTGAAGGAAATAAAAGTGAATTGTGATTAGTTAACCAGGTATGGAGCTAAAGAATGAAAAATAAGAAATGTAGAAGATAGTTTTTTAAGTGACAGGATTTGGTGGTGAATTTTGTATGTGAACTAGATTATGTTATTCAGGAATGCTTGCTTTTGTTATCCTGAATTTCATATGAGAAAATCAGTAGTATCCAGAGCTAAAGTAACTTTTAAACTCTTGGATGGGCAGGGAATTTGCTAATTTTTCTTAAAAGCTTGACTGAAAAATTAGTAGTTCTGAAGAATATGCTGCCAATTCATTCTTCTAAAAGCTTCTCTTATAGTTTTGAAATTCTGTTGTCAAAAACCAGCTCCTGTGGAAAGCAAGGAGAACCACTGAAACGGGAAAAATAGAGGCCATTAAGTTGGAGCTTGTTGTAACAGTGAAGTCAGCCACCATCACCTGTATTTGTCAGAGACTCAAAGGCAGATGGGAGTGGGAAAGCTCAGAGTAACAAAAAACCTGGGAAGGTGTTCGTTTTTCTCTGATTGGAGGTTGTTGACATCGGAAGCTGGAGGTGGGCTGTCTAGAATGTGGGACATCTTTTGTGATTGGTTGGAGAGAATATTTGACCCTTTCTGGTTAGTCCTGAGTTTGAAGTGGAGCCAAAAATCAGGGAAATCTGGCAGTCATTGACCCAAGTCCTGCCCTTTCCGAGCTGCTTGCTGAAGAGGTTGTGGGTTGGAGTTCTTTTGTCACATATGGTCTGTCACTCCCCAGACATTACTAACCAGAACCTGCTAATAAGACAAGGCTGAGTTTATTGCTTGTCTAGGTCATGGAGAATGCTATCTCACAAAGCTTTGACAGTGCTTTGGCATGGGGGAGTTAAAGGCAGAATCTGTTGAGAATTCTGTTAAAAAATACACCAAAGTGTGGTTTTGGTTCTCAATGTGCAGGATGAGTGTGGGAGTAGATAACCCTTGTTCTCTCTTTTCAATTGGACCATCTTCTCTTTGCCTCCCTTAGATGCCATTGTCCTGTGTTGAAGGTTCCATAATAGATGAAATAGTTATGTTAATTTCATGTCCTGTTTACACAAAGCAGTTTTCTTCAGAATTGTACCCTACATTCCACCGTAGAGTGGTATTCTCTGCAAATGCTGTCTGTTCCACCCAGAGGTCTCCCGTATGGGTCTAAGAGTCCTTGTGTCATTTAGCGCTTGATCTTGTTTGGTCCTGCTGATGATAGAAGGGAGACCTTCTCTGAACAAAATCAGTTAATGAAGTTTGTGTGTCTGAAACATGGTAACATAAACTATACTTTCTTCTGCTGGTACCAGGAGGCTCAGAGCTGATTGGGAGAAGCTACTGAGGTGGGGAAGCAGTGTTAGCTCTTGGTGAGTAGTTGCAATGTAGGTATTGTCCTCAGGAGGGGGAAGTGTGTGACTCCAGAATGTCTATGAAGTAGATTTTTTTGTGCAGTTGTGTTTTCATGACAAGCATGCCCCCCCTTTTCTTCTTTTTTTTTTTCTTATGTATGTGTCTTTCAAGTAACTTAAAGGTATATTATTCTCAAAACAATAATGTAGCATCTACTACTGGCTGAATGGAGGTTTCCTACAGAGGTAATAATTATTCAAGGCATGGAAATTTTCCTAATACTAAACTCAGATCAGAGAGTTCAAAGCCAAAAGATTCCCAATCAACCAGAGTATTATCTTAGTGAACAATGCTTTTAATCCCACACATATGTCCCAGGATACATCTTTCCTGGGGCTGCTACATTCATTTTATCCTGTTCACTGTATTCATCTTCCCCTTCCCTTGAAAAGGCCCCAGGCTCCTTATGTTAATTATTCCATCCAGTTTCCAGAGCTCTGCATGCAAAAATGTGGCACACTGAGTCAAGAAAATGTCCTGTTTTACCCTTTCCTTAAGGAAGGAGACATTCAGCTCTTGCATTTATTTGACCGAGAGGTATACCACTTAAAAAAAATGTAGGAAAAATTAAATCTGCTCCAAGCTTACTTGGTTCTTCATAAATCTAAAGTAATTTGTAGTTTCTCTTGCTTAAAAAAATCAATCAGAGGAGGATAATGAGGGTCTGGGAGGGACACCCACACACTACTGCATAACTAAACGGATACGTAATGTTGATCAGCTGTTTGTTATTCTTTAATCTGTTGCTGGAGGAGACTTAGAAATGTCGGCATTGTTGCTTTTATGGAGTAGGTATACATGTATTTAGAAGGCTAAATAGGCAACAGTTGAATTGGTCATGGAAGAAATTGGATGACTGTGGATTGATGTGTTGTAAGATTAGAATTAACAGAGTACAGGTATTTCTTACTTTGTGTGGGAGTGTGAGACCATATAAATGACTGCAAGCTGAAACTATGCAAAGTAATTTTGATAATCCATATGGGAAGTTATGACTGCTCTGTGACCTTTCCATTTTTGTCAGCACATCAAAAGCTCTCTTACTTGAAAGTGTAAATAAAAAATTGTAAAACTAATATTTATTTAGTATACTGTAATTTAAATTATTGTGTTATAGTAAAAATTATAGCATTAAAATTAGAAACAATGAGAATTAAAATGTTTTATTTATTTTAAATAACTTATTAATTATAGTTTGAATAGTACTTATCTGCATCTTCTCTTCATATAGCTTATGATACTGAGTGAACATCTTTCCTTTGCCCTGGCAAATTGTCATATTCCTTTCTAAGAGTAGATCAGCATCCAATATTTTATCCATTGCACTTGCCATACCATAAAATATATCTGAAAGTTTCTTTAATGAAAGCTGGAGTATCCTGTAAGGAGCCTGAACTATCTTGTGTTACTGAACCAAACCTGGGTCCCCTGGCCCACACAAAGTAAAGCTAATCTATTGATACTAGGTTGTGGTGAAGGAAAGTGCAGTGTTTACCGTAGGTGCCAAAGAAGGAATGTGGGCAGCTGATGCTCAAAAACCGCAAACTCCCAGGCGGGTTTCAGGGAAGCATTTTTAAAGGCAAATTGAGAGAGGGGAATTGCAGGGTATGTGATCAGCTGGTGAGCAATTCTCTGCTTGGTTAATGGTGAAGTAACAGGGTGGTATCACAGGGGTTAACATTATCTATCCTCAGGTCCAGTAGGCTTGGGGCCATGTGCTCATGGTCATCACGTAGTTAACTTTTTCTATTTGGTGGGGGTTTTAGCATCTGTAAAACAATTCAGGAAGTGTGCTTTAGATACTGTTATCTAGATTCTTCAAGGAGGGACTAAAGATTCTGTGACAGTCATATGGCTGATTTAAAGTTTAAATTGTTATTAGTTCTCCTGGCCCAACTGCAATTTTTGTCACTACATGTTGACATCCTTTCTATCATTACTTTTTGAACCAGGCTTTTGTGACTCAGGGGAGGCCTGGGAGACTCCAGCTGGAGGCAGGCAGAGGACATGATAGGTGGAGGGGAGAGTCTGTCCTAGGAAGGCCCTAGAGGGTCCTGCTTGGTTACATAAGGTCAGTGGAAAGCCATTTAAGAGTTATATGTAGCAGAGAAATGCGGTAGGCAGCTTCACATTGTTATAAAGATATCTGTGCAGAATTTTAGAAAATGAAATGATGTTGGGGAGTAGGTTTAGAGGGGATTTGAATATGAATCAAATGATGGAGATAGGAGAGAAGGAAGAAGAATTAATTAATGCAACACGTAAGGCTTAAACAGTGGAGTATGTGGATATGCTGTGCATTGAGGCAGGAAACTCAGCAGGTTTGTATAGCAAAATGATTATAAGGTCTGGAGGGCCCCCAGGGAATTAATATGCATGAACTGAGTTTTACATGAATGGAGTGGTTTTGGGAATTCCGGAAGTAGAATATTTTTTGTCCAGATTCTCCTGGGGAGTGTCAGGGATGATGGAGAGCCATGGTATCAGTTTCTTGACTCCACTCTAGTGACCAGTTCGGAGGCTTAGGGAAAAAAAGGAGGGCTGTAAATAAAGGTAAAATGTGTTTTTGCATGAGGAACTGGATAACACAAGTATCAATGCTTCAGTACACAGGTGGCAATGTGTGGCCAGAGTTTGGGTTAGCAACATTCTCACCATCCCTGTACAAAATAAAATCTGGCTCTGGCATAATGAGAAGTGAAGTCAGCCTGTTTGGCTGCTTAAGGGTGAACAGTTTTTGGAAAACAAGGGACAGCACCAGAGGGAAGAGACACTGTTCTATAAAGAGCACTGGTGAGAGACACACTGCTGAAGGGAGTCCTCCAAATTCCTTTGAGGCAATGAGCACTCACAAGGATGCTGGAGCAGAGTAATGGGAAATGACTGGTCAGGAATTTATATTGGACACCAGAGGCACTCCCAGAAATAATTTGGGAGACTTTGAGATGGAGCATCCTAAGTCCTACAGCTATGTAGGTGGGAGTCTATAACCAGAGAAATTGAATATTACTACTAATATCATTTCATTTTTACCAATATTCTGTTGAGGTTAGAGAACATTCAGGGTACATTTTCTCTTATAATAATAAATTAAATTACTCTCTATATGTGCCTGTCTCTTCCACTAAACTGCAATCTGACTGATGGTCAATAGAGTGACATATTGGTGTTTCTGTCTTTGTAATAACACAGCACCTGGAACATATTAAGAACATAATGAATAAATGTTAGCTCAATGAATGTATAAATGAATGAATTATAGAAATGGTATGTAGTTATTCAAATTACCTTATTTAAGTTGGGTAAAATGTGTTGTCTATTATTTACTGTGTTTAAAAATAGACTGAGATAAAATTTAGTAATGAAGAGCTGCATTATAAACAGTACAGAAACCACTTTTAGATAACATTTAATAGCTTTGCAAGTGTGTTTTAATGAACTTTAAGGTATAGCTTCACCTATAATTGCTAAAAACTCTGTTGTTGTAGGTTGAAGATCACACATGCTTATCAAAGGTCCTATTGACTTATACTTGTTCTGTTTATTGATTACTTAATTAGTTTTCCAAGATAGCTAATCAGGGCAAGATGTAGGTATTTAGGAGTCTTTCATTAAACCATGCTAAGAAATTTAAAACAGAAATGTGTGACCTGAAACTAAAGCTTAGTAATTGCAAAACTCCTGAGGACCACGGGTATAATGTAACACTCAATCATAAGTAAAATAGTTACATATTTCTATTTTCTTCTTCAGAATAATATTTTCTTTTTGGTCCACTGGATGAAAAAAGATATCACATGTACACTTCTGTGGTTATATGGATATTACAATTTCCATCTGACTCAAAGGTTAGCAGAAGTAAATGCACATTTCTATGGCCTATATATGAAACACATTTCTGTTATGACACTCTCTTTTTATTAGAAATATATGATAAAATATAAAATTCATCATATCTTTTTCATGTTTTAAAGTTGTATTTTTAAATCTGTATCAATTTTGTATTTCTGGTCACCTATTAACTAATATAATGTGATATTAGTGAAATCTTTTACCTAGCAATTCTTTAACTTCAGTTACTTCTTTTGAAAATGAGTTCTCTTTTTCTAATCAGTTCAAAACCACTAGCACTTTAAAATCATTCTTCAATGTTCTATGTGAAATGAATTCCTACAAATATTTACACTATCTTTTAAAAAGGAGTGACTTCTGATTTTCTACTTTTCTCACAATCACACAAGTTTTTAAAGAAAAGTTATAGGATTATTTTGCTTCTTCAACATAACTGTACATTTTGTTAGATGTTTTGGTGCCTTATTTTTCATAATATTAAAGTTTTTCACAATGAATCACAATAGATGGGATCGTGCAACAGTGAAAGCAGAATGTTAATGGTGTGTGATTAGCTTGAGGTCTGAACTATGTACCTTGAGATAAGAACACTGATTCTAGAGAATTCTAGATGCTGATTTGACTTGTGGTAAACTCATTAAACAGTTTCTGTTCTTGAAATTTTTGTGTACTAGTGATGAAGGCTTTTATTGTCGAGTTACATTTTTTTAATTAAAACTATTTTTCATATGACTTTTGGGGAACAAATGATACAGAGCTGATTTGTGAAAAGTGCTTGAACCTAACAGAGTGAGAAATTGAGGTGATAAAACTAGAAGATAGCTTTAGTTTTTCTGTTTTAAGCTTAAAACCTAAGACATATATGAACTATTGAGTAAAAAATCCCACTCATTTATTCATTCTTTCATCCAAGCATATAACTAACATTTATTAAGCATATAATATTTGCTTATATGAAAACTGAATCAAGAGAGTTTTTTGTTTCAGGGTAAATTGTTTTCATTTAAAAATTCTTCATATGGAGTAATAAAAGACTTGGGTATAATTCTAGCTGTCACTGATCCTTCCTTTAATAATGCATCTAGTCATTCAGCTGATGTTTATTCAGCAACATATGCTCATTCACATAAAATAAAAAAACAATATGTTCAGGAAGTGGGGGAGATTAAAAGCACATAGTTATTTAGAAAATATGAATAAGCTTTAATTTAGTGGAATATATGGGGCAATTAGAAAAAAAATCTGTATAGTTTTAATTGTGTGAAATGTGAGGAAAGGGAACAGAAATTGCATGAAAAAGAAGTAAATGAAAAGAATGTATATGTTTTTCAACTTCCTTGAATTGTATTTGTTTATTTTATATTATTTATAGATAATTTAGGAGTATAAGTTGAATTCATAATGTGTCATTTGTCATATTAGTTTATTAAAAAGCTCATATTCCACCTTCTAGTCCCATTCTTACTCTTCCTCCATTTATGGTAAGGAAACCACACTGGTTGGTAATTGAGTGTAATAGGGATCATTCATCTCAGGAGGTGAAATAGCCTCCGTTACTGAATAGTTCAACACCAGTAGGAAGATTTGGATTGGAAAACCGAAGGTAAAGTAGAATATTAACGTGAAATGAAGGAAGGCATTCTACAATCTGTAGGGGAAGAAAACAAGAGAAGAACATGTAGCTCCAGTGTCTTAAGGCAAAGAGATTTTCGGAAACTAGTAACCTTTATCAATGGCAAAAATTATTCCAACAGCATTCAAAATAAAACTTAGATGTCTATGACTATGCCCAAGTAAGATTTCTTAAGCAAATATTTTGGCTGTGATGAGTTTTTAGGACATTTTATAAATGATAAATAAAAAGAAAAATATTGTTTCCAAAGCTAGCCTTTGGGTGGGTCTGCGAGGTAAGTTGATGCTGGAACCCTGTCTACCAGGCTAAGTGTTTTCAGACTATCATCTAACAAGCTTTGGTCAAGCTTCAGTGTTGCAGTGGGTTCAGTGGTGCTCCTCCTTGATCTCTCATCAGGGCCAATACACCTATCCTCAGTTGCCTCAAGTACCAGTGGTACCTCTCTTCAACTTTAGGAAACTGCCTGGGCCAGGGTTAATCCTCCTCTCAGGGGACATCCCAAGGCCACTTACCAGGAGGTGCAGGGCTGGGCCCCCTTCCCTCAGTTCAGCTGAAGGAACTACCACAGCTTGAAAGTGAAGAGCATTGGAAGTGGACAGAGGATTTGAGGATTAATGGTCTTGGACCAAGATGAAGCACAAAGCCTTCCCGTAACTCTAGGAGACTTGTTCTACAAAAGCAGAATTCTTATCCTCATGGAAGTAAGTCGAATTACCAGAGCTCTGTATTCTGGTACTTCAGATCAGGATCAAGAAAACTGGGGAGAGACACCAGAAGTTACCCTGAGGGAACTTTTCCCAGTCTTAGCATGTACATCATAGACCATGGAAAGAGTTAGACAATTTGAAAGCCTTCGAGGTCCTTCTATCTTGAGTGGATGGGGGAAGAGTGACAAGTTCTGTTACAGTATCTATGTGAGTATAGCCAACTTACCTAACTCCTGAAGCAGCCACCAGTGCTCCTGAGGCCACCAGTGAATGGGGGACTCATGTTGGCACCTGCCATGATGATTTGCATTCATTACAGAGGGAGGAACAGTAACCTTTCTGTTAATTAGGAAGAACATAGAAACCACTTTTCTGGAATTTCTCTGTGCATATGTATGCAGAGTAGACTTGCCTTTCTTCCTTCCCTTTAGATTCAGCTGCTTATGTGTATACTTCACCCTGGCCTATAATGTGATAAATCAGTCTCTAAATCCACCTGGACAGGTGTTTTTGCCTTAAAACCTAGGAAAATACAAACAATGGGTCTTTGATCAGAAAAGTAAAAAGAAAGTAGAAAGTATATCATCTTTCCTTCTAAATTCCAGTTTATATGTTTTCACAGACAAATTTTTAAAAATGCATAGCCATATATATTTTTAAAGTAAATTTTTTCATTGATTAAAGTAACACTAATTAAAAATGACATTCAGAACAAACATTTCCTCTTTCTCCTTCTGAAAATTACTCAAGGCCAGAAGGAGAATAGAAAACAAACTTCTAATTATATTTGTGGAGACAGTAAATTAGAAGGGCTACCAAACCCGTGGAGAGAGAGAAGAGAATAAAGAAGAAAGGGGAGTGGAGACGCCCACAGTGCACATCTCAGAAAGCTAGTCAAGTTCACTTTTCAAAGGTGCAGGGAACATTCTGAGACACAAGACCAGGTTCTCTATTTGAAATAGTTAGAATGGGGTGCATTGGCTTGAGTCAGGAACTTCCCAGAATATAGTTGGTTTCCCACAAACAGAGGGTGGTGATAAATGAAGAATATTCACCTAAGCTGTACTTTTAGGAAGACATCTGTCTCCATAGCAGCGTAAATAAGGAAGTCCTTGACTTGTGAAAAGAAATATTAGTTGCATATTTCCACTAGCTGTTAATAAATAAAGGCTTATTGAACCTCAACCCAAAACTCTATTTAAGAAAAAGAAAATCCCACTCATCTTAAGAAATAGCTATAATCCCTCCTAAACACAAATCATATGTAAATAGATCATCAAGGAAAAATTCAGAGACTTAAAGGATGAGTAATCAAAAAGGAACCAACAAAATGTCTGTACAAAGATTCTGCAAAAAAAAAAAAGGAAAAAGGAAATGAACATAAAAGGCAGAAAACAAAAAATACTTACAAAAAATATGTGGCCACATAGCAGAGAAAAATTTTAACCATCTCTCCCCAAATTAAAAAATCTTATGCATCTATGACCAAGTACCAAACATAGAGAAATAAGAGCTCATGGAATACATGGAAAGACAAGAAACTTATTATTATGTGTTAAGTCTTTGAAAAATCTAAAATAGTCTTCCCTCTGTCCCAGGTTTTATCATGCCTTTGATTTGGTGCATCCTGGTGCTTTCAAGGTCTCTTTCTAACATGGTCAACAGAAGGTTTCAGACAATGGTCAAATGGTCCTTAAATGGTTTGTTAACTGCAGGTGTCCAATCATGCCACCTAGAATGAGGAAGAAAGCAGTGTGCTTTTCAGATAGTTTGTACATGCCAGTGAAGTTGTAACAACCCCTACCCAAAAGCAACTGTAAGAGGCTGAAGAGTGTATTACTTCATGGATTTTAATAATCCATCTCAATTTCAGAGATGTTAAAATGTGAAAAAATGTGCATATTAAAATTGATGGAATATATTAAACTGAACTGTCAGAAACAAGACAAATATTTGTGGTATAAATAAATAAATATGGGTTAAGTATAACTATTAAAGCAAAAATAATGTTATATTTGATCACGAATCAAAGCTCAATTTTGTCCTTTAAACAACAGATACTTCTATAATAAGGTGATTCTTAATGATTGATAATATAAGCATGATAATAAAAACATGGGCAATGATTAAAAAATGCCAATAAACAGCTATCAAAGACTGTGACTGTTAATTTGCAGAATGTTGAATTAAGGCCAACTGCTAATTTATACACAATTATAATGTTAAAGTATACATAATACAATGAAAGTATAGCAATTACAATTATTTTGTATACAAACAATATAGCTTAAAACTCTAAAAGCAATCCAGAAAAGCAAAAACATCCAGAAAAACAAAAACATCCAGAAAAGCAAAAACCATATGAGATAGAATTAAATAGAACAGAGTCACATTATCAGCAAACATTAATTTACCTGTCTCAGTCAGTGATAAATTAAACAAAAATAAGGAAGATTTAAATAATATAATTAGATACATTAAATTAATCTTTCTACACTACTATAACCTAAAAAGATCAAATATACATTCATAGCATCAGTGGAAAATTAATAGGAATTGATAACATCTTAGATTGTAAAGACAGTTTCAATCAATTAGTCAAAGTAGAAGAAGTGCAGAAAGCATTCTGTAATAAAACACATCCCATACAGAGTGAAGTAAGTCAGAAAGAGAAAAACAAATGTCATATATTAATGCATATATGTGGAATCTGAAAAAATTGGTATAGACAATCTTATTTACAAAGGAGAAATAGAGACACAGACATAGAGAACAAACGTATGGATACCAAGGGAGAGGGGGGATGGGATGAATTGGGAGATTGGGATTGACGTATATACACTATTGACACTATGTATAAAATAGATAACTAATGAGAAACTACTGTATAGCACAGGGAAACTCTACTCAGTGCCCTATGGTGACCTAAATGGGAAGGAAATCCAAAAAAGAGGGGACATATGTATACGTATAGCTGATTCACTTTGCTGTACAGTAGAAACTAACAAAACATTGTAAAGCAACTATACTCCAATAAAAATTAAAAAAAAAGAAAACAAGAAATTAATAACAACATTAAAAAGTTAAAGAGTCTGACCACTGTGGTATTAAAAATAAGAAAAAATAGTTGATAAAAACCTTCTCTTTGAAAAAGTAATCCTAAAATAAAACCTTGTACAAATTCTAGAAAATTTATAAAATAGAAATGGTTAATATCTAAGTAGTTGGAACAGAGGCAGGAAGCTCAGAGATATATTCACACACCTAAACATTTATATTAGGAAAAAATAAATTAAATACCTTAAGCATCTAAGTTATGAAAACAGTGGACTTAAGAAAAGTAGGAAACATTAATAGAGGTAAAATGGGAAAATAATGGATTGAAAAAACAAAAAGAACAATAAAACTTCTTAAAAAGAGAAATCTCAGAGCTACTTTTTGAAAGAGAAAAAATTGGCTAACCTAATTAAGAAAAATGGAAGAATGCACTATGACCAAAAATAAATAAATAACAAGAGGCAAATAATCTTACACAAAGATGAAAATATTAATACATACAAATATTATTACATAGTATATATATTTATTTAAATATGTATACAATAATGTTTTCCAGATATACAGTCATTATCTTTGCAAATAATGATCAGTTAACTGAAAAATACATCAAAAAAATAAACAGAAAAGCTATTATAAACAATAGAAGAATTTAGCAAGGAAAATAAATCACTTTTTTCTATTCACAAACAACATAGTTTAAACATAGAATGATTTTTTTCAAACTCCTTTTTACTCTACTAGGAAAGCAAAAATACTACAAATAACCTTGTAGAAATGTGCAAGACTTACATGAAGATTATTCTATGTGCTTGGAAGATTGACTCTACAAAAGAGGACTGATTATCTAAAAATTTCTGAAATTCCCCAAATCCCAGTAAAATACCATGGGGATTTTGTTTTAGTAACTGATGGCATTATATCTAAGTAATAAAACCAGAATAAATAGTTAAAAGAAAAATATCAGAAAGTGAAGAGTAATGATACGAAACTAGCCTTACTAGACACTGAGATTTATTATAAAGCTGCAATCATTTGACAGATGTGATTCTGTATATAAACTTAGAAAGACTGCTAGAACAATAAAGCAGAAACAAAATAAAAACAGAAATAGAAAACATACATACAGGAATTTAATGTAAAATAAAAGTGACATTCAAATTGGGTGGATTATACAATAAATGATGTTGGACAATCTTGTATGTACCTCGAAAAAAGTAAATTTGGGACCATGTGTACTACCTTAAACCCACAACATTCCAAATTGAGCACAAAATACATGTATAATTAAAAGAAAAAAAACAGGAAAATATTGGAAGAAAAATAATTACAAATACATATACATGTGTATATAACATATGTGTGTATACATACATGTGTACAAAACTTTTGTAAATATGATACAAAACTCAAACCCAATTAAAAAATAATACGTAAGCACTTTAAACAAATTTTGCCGGTGCATTACCATAAGCAATATACAATGACAAAAGTGACAGACTGTGATATATATTTTCCAAGATACATATAAAGAGCTAATATTAGTTCATAAGAAAAAGTTGAAAAAGTCAATAGAAAAATAGGCTAAAGATATGAGTTAACGTTCACAAAAATAAATAGCTCTTAAACATATTGAATTCCTTCAAAATCACTCTCTGGTGTGTGGCTTTAGAGAAGCAGTTGCTCTCATGCATAGCTGGAAAGCAAATTGGCAGTTGCTATTGAAATTACCATGCATATCTAAGAATTTCCCTGTAGGTACATTCTCATGTGTATAAGAGGATATAGACTAAAATTTATTCACTTAATGTTATTAATGATAACAAAACACTGGAAACAAAATTAATGTCCTTCAGATAAATTACATTTTATCCACACAATCCAGCTAAGAATTTTTCTATACCTATATTTCCATATGTATAAGAAAATGGTGATTAAGTGATTTATAGTCTACACTACAGAATAATAGCCACCTTTGAAAAGTATTGAGGAAGCCTTTATGAACTGATGTGTGAGCATCTCCCAGTCATATTAAATGATATGCCAACAGTGTGCTTACTAATTTTATATCATCTTTATAAAGCTATTTGAATAAAAGAGAGGCAAAGAATATTTATATGCATTTGTTGGATATGCAAAAATATATACCTAAATTCATATAGAAGACACTGATACAATTTGCAACTTGTGGGAGGAGGACTTGCAGGTCTGAGGGAGAATTGCACGTTAGGAGACTTTCAATGACTGCCTTTTTTGCACTTCCTGAATTTTGAACCATATAATTTTGCCTCACCTTAGGCAAAATAATGAAGATTATTAATTTCAGAGGAATCTACACATTGATCAAAGTTGGTTGAATTAGCTGCCCAATTTCTTGTTAATCTATGCCTAGTTAAATAGACTTTGCATACAATGAGGATTCTTGTAGCCTTTTTATGGAATATAACCTGAGTCTAAGATAGTCACTAGCTGCATAGTTTATAACAAATTCTGAATATTTAATCTGAATGAGAAATTTCCAAATTCTGCTATTCCACTGCCTGGCCATTTTTTTTTTATTTTCTGAATCAGGTACACAAGTATTAAAATTGTATATAATATTTCCTTGAATTTTTAAACTTAATGAAAATTATAGGTTGCTTTGATAATAGTTCATTAAAAATTGGAGTAAGATTTAGCTTTTAGCGTAACTGATCATGTTTAGTAAAATTACTTGACTAGAAAGCAAAGAATCTAATACTTTGTAAAAATTATTATTTTCAATTTAGGGAATTGCACGTGCATATGATTACTGGTGTATGTAAAATCTGTGTCTTCCACTTGGCTAACTTTTAAGACCCAGTTAATCAGACATTTAGAAAGTTCTTTAAATTCATGTTTCTATCACAATTTTATCAAAGTCAATCTTTACTTTGATTTCCTAGGAATTACTAGAACTTCTCTTGTTAATCAATTTACTCTTCAGCATCTCTGTCCTAAGTCTGTCTAAATGCCTGGTTTGCAATTTACAGAAATTCTGGCTAAGAAAGTATGGAAAATTACTGGTGGAGTTCCATTCTATGACCATATTTCAGGTACTCTAAATCATTCATTATTCTTTTCTCATAAAGTAATTGTGTAATATCATGCTCAAAATTGAGAAAGATGAGAAAGATAAATTAACTTCCATAAGTTTTTTCAAGTTATTATTAATACTTGTGTTAACATGTTTTATTAGTTGATATAGAAAATTAGGTATAAAATTAGGAAAGGTGGATTTTATCCATTACATGTGCATTTTGGTAAGTATGGTTTGAGTAAAAGCTAAATCTTAAGTTATTTACTATTTTGTCTAATATCCTTTCTTCCATTTACTTAAACATTGTTAAATTTAATTGTAGTTGTTTCCCTGGTGGATCTCTTTATTTTTTTATTTCAGCATAAAATATGTTACATTGTTCAAATGTTTATTCTCATTCTGTACCCATAAATTCAATGATTTAAACTCAGCATCTCTCAAGAATTTGAAATTTAAGAGACTACCCTTCTTTACATTTGGAATCTTTATCAGTCTCTATTCTGACCACATTAAAAATACGCCCATTAGTTGTTTGCAGATTTTCTGATGATGCCCATTCTAACAGGTGTGAGGTGATATCTCATTGTAGTTTTGATTTGCATTTCTCTAATAATTAGTGATGTTGAGCAGCTTTTCATGTGCTTCTTGGCCATCTGTATGTCTTCTTTGGAGAAATGTCTATTTAGGTCTTCTGTCCATTTTTGGATTGGATTGTTTGTTTTTTTAATATTGAGCTGCATGAGCTGTTTATATATTTTGGAGATTAATCCTTTGTCTGTTGATTCATTTGCAAATATTTTCTCCCATTCTGAGGGTTGTCTTTTCATCTTGTTTATGGTTTCCTTTGCTGTGCAAAAGCTTTGAAGTTTCATTAGGTCCCATTTGTTTATTGTTGTTTTTATTTCCATTACTCTAGGGGGTGGATCAAAAAAGATCTTGTTGTGATTTATGTCAAAGAGTGTTCTTCCTATGTTTTTCTCTAACAGTTTTACAGTGTCCGGTCTTACATTTAGGTCTCTAATCCATTTTGAGGTTATTTTTGTATATGGTGTTAGGGAGTGTTCTAATTTCATTCTTTTACATGTAGCTGTCCAGTTTTCCCAGCATCACTTATTGAAGAGGCTGTCTTTTCTCCATTGTATATCCTTGCCTCCTTTGTCATAGATTAGTTGACCATAGGTGCATGGGTTTATCTCTGGGCTTTCTATCTTATTCCTTTGATCTATGTTTCTGTTTTTGTGCCAGTATCATATTGTCATGATTACTGTAGCTTTATAGTATAGTCTAAAGTCAGAGAGTCTGATTCCTCCAGCTCCGTTTTTTCCCTCAAGACTGCTTTGGCTATTCGGAGTCTTTTGTGTCTTCATACAAATTTTAAGATTTTTTGTTCTAGTTACGTTAAAAAATGCCATTGGTAATTTGATAGGGATTGTATTGAATCTGTAGATTGCTTTGAGTAGTAGAGTCATTTTCACAATATTGATTCTTCCAATCCAAGAACATGGTATATCTCTCCATCTGTTGGTAAGATCTTTAATTTCTTTCATCAGTATCTTATAGTTTTCTGCATACAGGTCTTTTGTCTCCCTAGGTAGGTTTATTCATAGGTATTTTATTCGTTTTGTTGCAATGGTAAATGGGAGTGTTTCCTTAATTCTCTTTCAGATTTTTCATTATTAGTATATAGGAATGCAAGAGATTTCTGTGCATTAATTTTTTATCCTGCAACTTTACCAAATTCATTGATTAGCTCTAGTAGTTTTCTGGTGGTATCTTGAGGATTCTCTATGTATAGCATCATATCATCTGCAAACAGTGACAGTTTTACTTCTTCTTTTCCCATTTGTATTCTTTTTTATTTCTTTTTCTTCTCTGATCGCTGTGGCTAGGACTTCCAAAACTATGTTGAATAATAGTGGTGAGAGTGGACATCCTTGTCTTCTTCCTGATCTTAGAGGAAATTCTTTCAGTTTTTCACCATTGAGAATGATGTTTGCTGTGGGTTTGTCATATATGGGAATGTAACTTGATACAGCCACTATGGAGAACAGTACGGAGGTCCCTTAAAAAACTAAAAATAGAATTACCATATGACCCAGCAACCCCACTACTGGACATATACCCAGAGAAAACCATAATTCAAAAAGACACATGCACCTCAATGTTCATTGCAGCACTATTTACAATAGCCAGGTCATGGAAGCAACCTACATGCCCATTGACAGATGAATGGATAAAGAAGACGTGGTACATATATACAATGGAATATTACTCAGCCATGAAAAGGAATGAAACTGGGTCATTTGTTGAGATGTGGATGGATCTAGAGACTGTCATTCAGAGTGAAGTAAGTCAGAAAGAGAAAAACAAATATTGTATATTAACTCATATGTGTGGAACCTAGAAAAATGGTACAGATGAACCAGTTTGCAGGGCAGAAGTTGAGACACAGATGTAGAGAACACACGTATGGACACCAAGGGGGGAAAGTGGCCGGGGGTGGTGGTGGTGGTGTGATTATTTGGGTGATTGGGATTGACATGTATACACTGATGTGTATAAAATTGATGACTAATAAGAACCTGCTGTATAAAAATAAATAAATAAAATAAAACTCAAAAATTAAAAAAAAATGTGACACAGACACTAAGTAAGCAAATGCTGTTGGAAAAATGGTTCCAATAGACTAGCTCTTTGCAGGGTTGCCACAAACCTTCAATTTGTAAAAAAAATACAGTATATGTGAAGTGCAATAAAGTGATACAATTAAAAAAAAAAAAAACCCAGATAGGGGGTTCTGTATTTCAGCAGAGGAAATAACATACTAAACCCTTTTTGAAATACAACATAATTTGAAATTACTAGAGAGCTTCATTGTGTGTGTGTGTGTGTGTGTGTGTGTGTGTGTGTGTGAGATCATTTGCTGAGCACGATTTTAGTTATGAATCTGATTAATTTTGAATAGCAGATGTTAATTAAAATTTAATAACACTTCATTTAACTAGGTTACGTATTCTCAAAAGCACTCCACAACTCGATTTTACGATTCATAGAAGCAAAAATACCCACTTCTTATGCAATATAATGATTCCAAGTTAAATGGAATATAATGAGAAGAGCAGGGATGAAGTACATGTAAATCAGTATCAAATATTATTTTGTGATACTTTAGCTACATGTAATCCTTGGCTCCTAAATTAACTCACCTTTCATAACGTAAGATATAGTTATGAGATTGAAAACACTGTGTTTGATGCTTGGGGCAAAGCGAAGATGAATAAAACAGCCTCTGACCTCAAGGATATTAAATCTAGTAGAGGATTAAACAAAAGGAATTTTATGATTGCACATTAGAATTTCTGAAGTAGATGCTTAGAGGCTCTGTAATTCAGCAGCTGAGCACGGGTTTTTAGCGTCTTGCTGCCGTGTTATTCTGAGCTTGTAGTCTCTTTCCTCATCATGTCAAGATGGCTGCACTGATTCTGGGTTATGTGGCAAGGTCAAGTGGGAGAGGGGAGGAGGAAATAGATGTGTTTCTTTAGCAATGAGAAAGTACGTTCAGAAACTCTCAAGCAGATTTCCCATCACATCACATTGGACAGAAATGTGCCACACCCTGTTTCTAAACAAATAACCACCAAAGGGAATGGGTTTGCCCTGACTGGCTTGCTGAAGCACACGGCCTTGTAAAGAGGGGTTTCAACTGAACACAGTCAGGCCTCTGGTAGCAAGGAGGAAAGGGAAAAGGGATAGACTTTATTTAGGTAACTGTTAATACCCTCTGTATTATTAAACTTTTTTGAGGAGAGAAGTGTCATGATCAAAGCTGTGCTTTTTATCTTGGCAAGTGAAATGTAATTTGGCACAGTTTTAAAAGCACATCCTAGGTTTCATGGAAACTGGCTATTTTATGCTTCTCTTTTTCTTCTTTCCTTCCTTCTCTTTCTTTCTTCCTCTTCTTTATTATTTTAATTAATTATTTCACTAAATATTTATATATATCACCCTTACTTTTTTCCTGTTAAATATAATTTCCTTTCACCTTCACCTTAGTCTTACAATTATTTCTTTTATAGACAACTAAAATATCCATAAAACCTATCTTAATCCATTGTTGACCCCCTACAATTAGATTGGCTACATCATTTGTGAGGCCTAGTGCAAAATGAAGATGCAAGGCTTTTTTTTCAAAATTTATTAAAACTTTAATATGGCAACAGCAGAGCATTAAACTAAGGACGTAACCCTGTGGCATCTGCACAGGCTACATTCCTGTGAACCTGGGCCCTGATTAACAGTTTGTCCTCCATCCTATCCCCAAAGAGATCTTTTCTATTGTTCTTAGGATGAGGACCTACATCCTTAATATGAGCTAAATGTTACCATCCTAATTCTCCATCTGCGTCTACAACACACTAGTCCCTGCTCTTAACTCTGGTCTCCAGCCATAGTAGTTTTCTTTCACTCCCCCTCTTATACCAAGCCACTGGACACTTGCATATGTTATATCTTCTGCCTGCCCCTCCTGTCCTGTTTATCTTTCAAATCATATCATTCATCACATCCTCTTAAAACATCCACTGACTTTGTAATTGTGGCAAACTTTTATCATGTGGCGCTGCTTTTTTGTAACAATTGTAACATTTATAGATGTTACATTTATAAATGTTACATTTATAAATAAATGTATTCTTGTTTTGCATACTTTTTTTTTTAACTGTTTCCTGGCCATTTGGTCAGGAAGATCAAATGTCTTTACCTGTTGTTTAAAATCTTACTGCCTAGCACAGTGTCAGGCATACAGAAAGAAGTGTCTCAATAAATACTCAGCAATTCAATGGCAGAATGGGGGTGATGAGGATAGAGTGGAGAATAGGACAGATATAGTTTCGGTTACAATAATGGTTATAATCTAGACAAACTAGGAGTGAGATTCTATGAAGCTAATGAATTCGTTCCATTATCTGTAAAATTTTTAAATATTTAAAATATTAAATATTTAAAAATAATATTAAATATTTATATTTTAATATTTTAAATTAAATCAATGTAAAATGATTTATATTTTTCCTCCTTATATAATTCTTACAGGTTTTATTTGTGCAGAATATGGGCTGGTTTTGATATGGGTAAGACTGGTTTGCTTAGGAATGACCATTAAGTGAATTGAAGTGCTTAACACACTCTTTGCCTTGATTCTCAACCAAGAGCATTTTCTTAAGTGAATCTGAGATATATACATGCTTCCCTATGTGGCTGAATTTCAGCCAATTATACAATTGCATCAGGAGCTGGAACACAGTGTTCAAGTGGACATCTTGAAGAAGGTTTGTCTCCCTTCTACTATACATTCATAGAATCAATAGATTTGTTCTACTTACATTTAAAATAGAGAAATTGTTGTATTTATGCATGATGCTAAGACTGTTTTAAGTCAGCTGGAAATAATTTCTCAATATTTCTTCACCGTACTCTGTCTTCATGGTGAATATAGATGGTAAAGTTTTTCTAGGAAAGGTTTGACCTCTGCAAGGGGTCAGATTTTGCCCTTGGTCTGAAGGTAGTTTTAATACTCGTAATAGAAAGAACTGCATTTATGTTGTGAATAGCTGACCAAATGCATAACTTTCTCTCCTTCTGAGGAGCGGGACCAAAATTCCTTCTCATTGTCTGTGATAGCAAGACAGAGGGAGGGTTTCCTTAAGTTCTTCTAAAGGTTGCTGCAGATACCAAATGACATGGTCAGAGTGCTTTGCTGGTCATCTTTTTAACTTCCTATTCCTTTAATCACAGCTAGGAGACAGGTCTCTTAGGAAGTTTCGATATTTTCCAAAGGTAAGTAAAGCTTTTATTACTAACAGTTTCTGAGTCATTTGTTTATAGAAAAAACTTAGGAAACATGAAGATATATTTGAGGTGAAGAAACACATTTTTTTCATCCTTTCATCACTTAAATATATTAGAATGTGTTCCTGTTAAACTTCCAAAGGAAATGTATCTTTTGAATGGTGTTAGTCATAAAAGAATTGTTTTTCAAAAGGTACACATTCTCTAAGGAATTTTGTGAAAGTGGAATACAAACATGTAACCAGTTTTATTCTGTTTCTTGTTCTCCAAATTATTTTAAAATGTATATGTAAGATTCCTGCAATATACATAAAATACACGAATGGTGTCAGTTGTACATAAATCCTTAAGTAAAATGTTTTCATTTAAAACTGTAAGCTGGGGGCTTCCTTGGTGGCAGAGTGATTAAGAGTCCGCCTGTCGATGCAGGGAACACGGGTTCGTGCCCCCATCCAGGAGGATCCCATATGCCGCAGAGAGGCTAGGCCCGTGAGCCATGGCCGCTGAGCCTGCGCTGAGCCTGCACTCCGCAACGGAAGAGGCCACAACAGTGAGAGGCCCGCGTACCGCAAAAAAAAAAAAAAAAAAAAAAGTAAGCTGGGTAAACACTTTCTCCATATTCAAATTCCAACATTTATAGTTGAAATTCTGAATTTCTGTAGTAGAATTGGTTTTATAGGAAAGAAAACACATCTGTCAAAGTCAGAATAATGATATCAGATTCAGATTCACTATATTTGCTTAGGTTTTTCATGAAGGGCATAATACCAACTAATAATGTGTGTTATCTAATCTAGAGTGATATGAACTATAGGTAGGTACATGGTGGGCATTCTAAGCTTGAAATTTTCCTTATCTATTCAGGTTGCCAATCCCCTTTCCACTCCTCTCTCTCTCTCTCTCTCTCTCTGTATGTGTACCATATATACCTACACATGAATATATATGTATGGCCATATATGGCCATACAGCCTATATGTATATGTGTATATATATATATGTGTGTATATATGTATATATACACACATACACACAGGCAAAACAAACAAACAAACCTGTGTCCCACTCCCAGTTTATTTCACTGTAATAAAGTTGCATTCCACACGTAATTACAGTTGACCCTTGAACAATGCGGGACTTAGGGGCATCAACCTTGCCTCCTGCAGTAGAAAATCCTCCTATAATTTTACAGTCATCCCTCTGAATTGGTTGGATTCAACCAACTGTGGATTGTGTTGTACTGTAATACATATTTATTGAAAACAATTCAGGTATAAGTGGACCCATGCAGTTCAAACAGTTGTTGTTCAAGGGTCAACTTTATATACGTATATGTCCTGTGTGTTGGCTGCATAACACAATTAAATACAAAGCATACAGAACTTAATTTATATTTGCAGTTGGCTTTAAAGTTAAAATGAAATGGAGTCATTTATTCATTCATTCAGCAAATGGTTACTTAATACCTGCTATGTACGGGAACACAATAACCTTATTCCTATGTAGGTATAAAGACTTCTTTTCTCCCAGTGCCTTTCTGTGTACTCCATTTTTGTTTGTTTGTTTGTTTGTTTGACTCAAATGAACTAGAGTAGAAAATTAAAATATGATTTTTGATTCTTCATGGTTCCAGCTAAGATTGTTAGGAAGTTTTTATCTCTTTCAGCAATGCCTCTGTTTATTGCCTAACTTTTGAATTTCTAGGAGTAATAGAATTCCATGCCTTGGAATTTTCCATGAAAGTAATTCTTACTTAGACTTGATGACCTATCATGGCACCATTCTTCAACTTGTTTTCATTTTTTGAGATGTCTCAAAATATCTAAATTTCCTAATGAAAAGTCATTGGTTAAGGAAGACTATCATTTGTATGGTGGTAAAAAGCTTTTTCTTGGTCTAATACTAGAAAGAAGAGGGAAAGAAAGTCGATTGTCGGGAAAATAAAGAGGAAAGGAAGAGATTTAAAAGCAGGACTTGTGATTTTAACTTCAACATGTAATGATCTTGGAAGTCATCAGTCATGTCCTTACAACAAGAAAAAGTTGAACAAACTGAAGGTCAATGGCTTTTCTTGGAAGCATCAGATAAATGAGGTCTCGTGGCAAACTGCCATGCTGAAATTTGGAGAGAGGCTAATGCAGAGGCACATCCAAGATCTGTTTACCTGGAGCAGAAGCCCTGGAGTAGTACACTGGTTAAGGAATCTTTAAATTATAATTTTCATGAATGGCTAGAGGCTGTGGACTAGTGTGATTGTGAAAAATTCCGAGTAGTACAGTCTTAGGGAATACACCCATACTTTCATGGGTTTTACCTCCTGAGGAACTAAGATCCTCTCTTGGTTCTGGAAAAGAGAAAAGAAGAGTAATCATTGTGAAGTATGTTCAGGGTGTTCTCCATCACAAAGACCTGCTCTTCAGGGAAAAAGATCTTAAGGGGGTAGGGGGGATTTCTGCCACTACAGTACCTCATGTCTTCCTTTGTCACCTGGTGGCTGCGGGGGGAGCGAAGAAACCCTTATTTGTGTAGGTCAGAACCTTGGAACATGGGGCCACTAAAAGACCAAGACTTAGTCATAAGATTACGGAACTCTCCCTCTTCTCTGTATGCTACCATCATGCTAACAGGGCTCCAGTATAGGTATAGGGAGATTATAGCTGAAAGGGTTTCAAGATACAGACTTAGATCTAAAGGGATGGAGAAAAATATATCGTGCTCAAAAGAAAGCTGACATGCCTATTTTAATTTCAGAGAAAGCAGATATCAGAACAAGGAAGATCATCGGGGAAAAGAGAGTACAAAGAATTTCAGTAGCTTGTCAGTGACAGTCAAGATTCAAAACCAGAGACCCTACCTTAACCAAGACTTGATTTTGTTTATTCTATTAATATGGGGTTAAGGCTACCTTTTATGAAGCTGAGCTGGATACCTCAAATCTAGAATGGCTTCATTCATCAGTGACCATGTGTGGGGTGACCAGCTCCTGTTTTTCCCATGTCCTTTCCCTAATCAGTCTCCAGTCTCTCTGACACCAGCCAACCCTCTTGGATCACAGACCTTCCTCTTCCTCCCCCTCTGCTGTAAACCTTGTTTTCCTCTGCAGATCAATTTAGAATGCAGGGATGCTTTCATCAAGTACCCCACATCCATCACTTCATATGATTTAAATTAGTGAAAAGGCTATTATTATAATAAAGTTAGTGACATTGCAAGTAGAATTTGAGAGTATCAACTATTTTTGGGTTATGGGACCAGGATTGGGGTAGAAGCTAAATAGAGGAGATGCTTAGAATAAGGAACCCGTCATTTTGTCCTTCTAAATTGTGATATAATATTCCTCCAAGCAAAGATGGACTGCAGTACTTCGCATGATTCTTAAGGGCAAGGACCATAACTTACTCATCTCTGTTTCCTCCAACTTGGGATTTGTAAATAGAAGTTGTTTTAATAAATGTTAGATGAGTTACAATCCCTCATAATCATTTAAAATAGTAAAACATGCCTCAAGTTTTAGGAAAAGCTCATAAATATATGATAAATATATTGCATACAAAATTAAATCTATTTTATACAAAGGTATGCAGTGTGGCATTCATATAACATAAATAATATAACTCGATTGTATCATAAATTTTGCCTAAATCTAACAAGCCAGCTATAAAAAGCATTTTCATTTTCTTGTTCTTTTAAATTTAAAATCATTTGATAGAAGGTTTTAGATGACCTAGGTTTCTGAAAAAGGCTGTCCTTGGAACTTTGAATAATGCTTTCCTTTTATCTCCATATATGTCTCTTAACAAACAAAAAGTCATTCCAATTCTTGGCCTAGGGCTGAGCTCTTTAAAAAGGAAGTCTCTTTTCCTTTTTGCAATTCAATGCACAATGTTCAATTGGTAGACCAGTACAATAGTAGGTAAAGGCGCTTGAAATGTAGTTCTAAATTAAATATCTTCAAATAAACAGAATGAGGAAAATCATGGGCTGCCTACATGACCACACATTGTAAATTCCAGGGATTTACCATAAAAGGAAATTTCTCTTGTATTCTGATTTCCATCATTCATCACCAAACAAGTGTTTTGTCTGTTAAAATTTTAAACATGCCATCTTACAACAGATGAGAGTGCTACAGCATGACTCAGTGCAGCAATTATTCTGGTAATCACAGGGTTGGAATACTAGAATGTGTTAAAAGAGATTGGAATGTCACTACAGCAGTTATGTAATCATCTTTTTAAATATTTTGTGAGTCTCTTGTGTTCTATAGTTGAATCATGTAATATAGTTAATAGCATATTTAAAACCATAGAACTGTGCTCCAGTGAATTTTGTGTGTGTGTTTGTGATAGTGTGTGGGTTGTGAGTGATGATACTCTATCTACTAAACATGTATTTTGATGAATTAAAGGGTCTCTATTTTACTAATTGGTTTAAGATTAGTATATTGGTGATTTGCACTATTCAACTAAGTCTACTGGTTATTTGACTATTGAATATCTTGGTTCTTTTACTGTTGAATCAATCAAGTTTTTAATTGATACATGGCTAATTTTCCTCTTTCCTTCCCTTCCTCCCTTTGTTCCCCCCTTCCTGCCTCCCTTCTGCCTTCCTTCCTTCCTATGACTGTGGGTAACATTATTCATAGTTTGTACTTCAAACAAGATGAACTTTTACTGGTAGTATAGTCTAGAGCCATTTACTAGTGACCTTTCTTAACCATTGTGTGACTCAGTTTCCTCATTTAAAGTTAACCTCATCAAGTTCTTTTGAAGAGTGCCTGAAACATATTAAAATTCTCAATATATTAAGAACCCATTCAGAGGAATTTCATTGCAAGGATTGTATTCCTTTTGGAATTTTTCAAGTCCCTGCTTATGTTTCTTCAGTATTACGTTTTTCAGTTAACACTTTACTTAAAATTAAGTTTTGGTGACTGGTGTGATGCTCTTGTTTTTACACTATTTAGTATTACTATTATAGAACTATTCATGCTTCTCTGCAGCCTGCTTTCTTCCTACTTCACAAATGCATGAATGTCAATTTCCGAACAATTTCTCACTTGGGGAAACTAGTTGTAGCCCTCTACCTCCTACCTGGGATTCTGAAGGTGTTAAATTCATAATTCTGTCACTGACGTGTGCCTCCCACATAACCCATAACACCATGCTTTCGTTAGGAAATGGTCCTAAATATATCATACAGGCTCTTTCTCCTCTTTACCTCCTGCACTGTTACTTCCTCTGGTACTCGTAATTCTAGGAAGCCTGGATCAAACTGTATACATGGTTTATCCATGCCCAGATTTCCAATAACATTTCCCATTGTAGCGTAGGATGGTTGTGCTGGTGGGAAAGGAGTGTGATTTCCCTTTATATTTATATATTATATTATATAATATATAAGACACCCACATTTCTGTGGAATGTTCAGTGGAGGTCACCAAGTCCACTTTTATAGATTCACTGTTATGGGGACAGAGCACCTCACCACTCACTCTCGAATACTACCTTCATTATTTCATTATCATCAAACTACATATATTTTTAATGACCAAGTGATTCTGTTACATTACATGCTTGATGTCCTAGTCAATTTCATTCATGGAATTTTAGATTTCCCCTTTCCTGGATAAATTCCTGTAATTATACTGGTCTCTGACAGCCTCTGCCATTACTACAAAATCACTCTTCATAACTGATGAAATATATTAAACTCATTGTTCCCTGATTGCCTCAGCTTTTCTGGCATTTGGCATGCCTTCATTTCAGCCACCAGTGGTAAAGCCAAAGCTTGAAAAGTGTCATCATTCAGAAGTACTTCACCTTCAAGTTGAAAACTAACAAACTCTGAACTGACAATTGACAAATCTGAACCTGAATTTAACCCTCTTGTATATTCTTCTTCATGTGTCTCTTGGGAAAAAATCCAAAGAATAAAAACATTTGTGTCTCATTTGTTTATTTAAGAATAATAAGTAGTTAACACATTACAAACTACTAGGTTAATTTCATATTAACAATTTAATATACATATATGATTACTTACATTATAGTGCCATATATGATTGTATAAATTACAGCACCTGGATTTCAAGGAAAATTCTGTTTATGACTCTAATCCTTAATATGTTGTTTAAGATACTCTCATGGTCCATTTTAAACTGTATCAGAGTCTAACCTTTCTGATTACTTCTCTGCTAATGGCCACTTACTGTCCTAATTGGACTGTTCATTCCTTTTGTAGGAGATAAAATTAGAGTGTTTTCTCTTTGCATTTAGCTAATTGCTTAACTTTTCCCAATTGAAATAATTGCTACAACAGGTAGACAGTTGAAAATTTTAATTATTTAGTTTATGCCTTAAACATTAAGCTACTTTTATTTTAAAATACAGTTATAATAACAAGGAGTATTTTAAAAAATTATATACCCACCTAATAAATAAATATTTTCATATTCTGTAGCAATACATTTTAAGATCAGAATACTAACATTAAGTATATTAATTATAATTATATTGTTTTTAGTATAACGTGACAATGTAATCATGTATGACAGACACTGCAATGAGAGTAATTTAAAAACATAATTTCTTTCTCACATAAAAATCTATGTTGGGGGGCTTCCCTGGTGGCGCAGTGGTTGAGAGTCCGCCTGCCGATGCAGGGGACACGGGTTCGTGCCCTGATCCGGAAAGATCCCACATGCCGCGGAGCTGCTGGGCCCGTGAGCTATGGCCGCTGAGCCCGTGCGTCCGGAGCCTGTGCTCCGCAAAGGGAGAGGCCACAACAGTGAGAGGCCCGCGTACTGCAAAAAAAAAAAAAAAAAAAAAAATCTATGTCCTCTCCCTTTAAGGGCATGGCCCAGAATTTGCATACATTACTTCTATGCTGATCCCATTGGACAGAACTTTTTTGCCAGGGAGGTTTTAAATATACTCATTTTCAAATATCATATGATACCACTTATATGGGAAATCTAAAAAAACAAACAATGATACAAATGAACTTATTTACAAAACAGAAACAGACTCAGAGGACAAATTTATGGTTCCGGGGGGGAAGGGTGGGAGAGAGGGATAGATTGGGAGTTTGGATTGAATGTACACACTGCTATATTTAAAGTAAAATGCCTTTCCATGAAAAAAAAAAAAGTCATTTTTTTAAGCAGCCATGAGTTTGGCTTAAAATACCAACTCTACTACTACTAAGGATGTTAATGGCTATTGGGAGGCAACTCGCAGTCTCTACCTCCTATATTAATGACTTCTCCGGTCTTATTTCAGAGACAACATTTTTTGAGCTCTCACCATAAGCCAGATCCCTTCACAGAAGGGATCTGTCCCTTCACAGAAAAAGACTGTCAACCTTCCAGATGTAGACAAGGATTGCTCTTTGGAAGGAGCACAGGCTCCAGACGCGCAGGCTCAGCGGTCATGGCTCACGGGACCAGCCGCTTCGCGGCATATGGGATCTTCCCGGATCGGGGCACGAACCTGTGTTCCCTGCCTCGGCAGGCAGACTCTCAACCACTGCGCCACCAGGGAAGCCCCTCTTTGGAAGTTTAAAAGCAGTAGAAATCTCTAGACCTAGAAATCTGTCAGTTTTCCGAGTGATTTCTTCAAAACCAAGTTACCCCAAGTTTTCTTAAACTCGAAGCTTTTAAAGAGTTCTTCATGATGTTGTCGTATGGTATTAATGCACAATGAGCATCATCCATTAAGTCTACATTAATCTGATAGACATTATACTTCAAATAATTCCTGCCTACTGCATTACCTTTGTCCTTTGTGAGCTTAAATTTCACCTGTCAAGAGCAATCGCTTTGGAGTGTGATATTTGTATATACACACAAAAAAAGTCTTGCCTTGGCAAACGTGTACTTGAAAGGTAATGCCTTAAGCCACGAACTTTTGCACTTTTGTTCACTTCATATATTACCACATTTTTATAAGGTTTAGTGTTTCCTTGTGTAGTTTTTTCTGTTCTATTGTTATAAATAAAAGTATTTCTTTTACTAATGCAATATAAATCACTGTGACTTGTTATTAAATAAGCAGATTCTGTTAGAACTCCTTTATTCCTCATAATTTAATTTACCATCAATTTCTTGCATTTTAAATGACAACTGTGCTATCGAGTTACCTTTTGTTTTGCATAGTGAGGATGTAGAGCAACCTGATGCCTTTAGATGCAGCCGTGAGTCTTTGTTTTTTCAGAGAGTCTCTGCCTTACTGGAAAACAGATAAATCCCTTCAAGACATTTTAAAAGCACTATTTCATAGTTAAAACATGAAAAACAAACTGGTAAATCAGAAAAAACTGTATTATCATGAATATGTAAAGAACTTAAAAATCATAAATAGGGACTTCCGTGATGGCACAGTGGTTAAGAATCTGCCTGTCAATGCAGGGGACACGGGTTCGATCCCTGGTCTGGGAAGATCCCACGTGCCACAGAACAATTAAGCTCATATCTCAACAGAAATCAGAAAAATGTGGACATTAAGTTCACACTGTCAATAGAAATGGCTAATAAATATGTGAAGAGATGCATAACCTCAGTGAAATAAAATAAATGCCAATTAAAAACATAAATAAATACTAATATTTCTACTTATCTGATTATAAAGGTGAATAAAAACTATTAGCTCCAGTAGCTTGGGTCCATAAAAACATAAACACTCTAATCTTCTGTTGACAAGAGTATGGTTTTCAGTCTTTCTGGAAGACAGTTTGGCTATATATACTACATTTTAAGTGTTATGCTATTTACAGCATCATTCTGATAATTTTATAGGAATTTATGCTAAGGAAATAGTAGAACAAGGGCATAAAGATGCATTCATAAGACAGCTCATGTGATAGCATTGTTGGTCCTGAGAACTATTGATAGAAATAACCAAAGTTATTATCCACTGCGAGCTGGCGGAATACCATATGGTGCATTCATCAGATGGCTGTCATTCAGCTACTATGTTGTAAGTGATGAGTAAAAATAATAGTTTCTTTCTTTTCCAAATACTCTTCCCTTTCCCTCCTTCACAGCATGCCTGTATTTGCCTCTAAGTATCTGGGTTTCACCTCTCTTTGAAGGCTCATCCTCCCTAAACTAGCAGTAAAATTTTGGATTTCACAAAGTTCTACCTAAGACTCATTTCCTTTCTCATACTGTCTCCCTCAGTCATATTTTTTCAAAGTGTCATTGGTGAACAAGTCATGAGTCATGAAATCAATACAGTGGGTATTATTGGTTACGGTTGGGTAATAACCAACATTTTAAACACTTATTGCAAGGAAAATAGCATGTGCAAAGGTACAGACATGGTGGTATGTTTGAGGAATTTCAAGAATTTCTATAAAACTAAACCATTATGTTCATTTGGATAAGATTTAAAAGTTGAGCCTGGTGAGAAAGGCCATGGAGGGTGTTGTATGCTAAGCAAAATGGACAGTATTTCATCTTGAAAATGATAAAGAGACACTGATATTTTAAGCTGGATTTATTGAGGAATTTAATATACTTTCTCTATAAACAGGCAGAATAGTGAATATTTATTCGATTTACTGAAAATGTACATTGTATCATCTTAATGCTTAGGATGCTATCCCCGCTCATCAGAACATCTCTGCAGAGACTGAGCTTGTATCGGTAATATTTTAAGAACTATTCAAGCAGCTAGTCACCATAATATTCATCATTGTAATTTCACAGTTGTTTCATTTATAAAAACTGTCTGTGATCTTTACTATTAAAGCAGTATCCCAGAGCATATGTGTCTGAATCACAGAAAGAAGACTGTTCATCTTATCCTATACAGTTACAGTATGTGTAACTCTGGAGCCACAGCATCAAATTCTTATAATCATCCTCATATCATTTGGATGTAGTAAAACCCAAATTTACCTTTTAAAAGAGCTGCTATTTTGGATAGGTTATAGACTCTGTGAACTTGGACTCCACAGGTTTCTTCAAGCCATCCTCAGAAATCCCCAGGAAGTTCGTTCTTTTTTTTTTTTATTAATTAATTAATTAATTTAATTTTTTTGGCTGTGTTGGGTCTTTGTTGCTGCGTAGGGGCTTTCTCTAGTTGCGGCAAGAGGGGGATACTCTTCATTGTGGTGAACGGGCTTCTCATTGCGGTGGCTTCTCTTGTTGTGGAGCATGGACTCTAAGCACGTGGGCTTCAGTAGTTGTGGCAGGGGGGCTCAGTAGTTGTGGTACACAGTCTTAGTTGCTCCACGACATGTAGGAATCTTCCCGGACCAGGGATCGAACCTGTATCCCCTGTATTGGCGGGTGGATTCTTAACCACTGTGCCACCAGGGAAATCCTGAAAGCTCGTTCTTCATTATGCATCCTGAAGTCAGTAACTATGCTCATAGTCAGAGTCTATGAGAAAGGCTTTCTGAATAAGAAAAACTTACCTGGAAAGCCTATGCAAATTAATTTTTTCCCAAAATGTTTGTCACTGAAGTAAATTTAGCTATTACTAAGTTATGCAGAGATAAAGTCAAGCAGGGACTTCCCTGGTGGTGCAGTGGATAAGAATCCGCCTGCCAGTGAAGGGAACACAGGTTCGAGCCCTGGTCCAGGAAGATCCCACATGCTGCGGAGCAACTAAGCCCGGTGTGCCACAACTACTGAGCCTGTGCTCTAGAGCCCGCGAGACACAGCTACTGAAGCCTGCGTGCCTAGAGCCCGTGCTCCGCAACAAGAGAAGCCACGCAGTGAGAAGCATGCACACCACAACGAAGAGTAACCCCTTCTCGCTGCAACTAGAGAAAACCCGTGCACAGCAAAGAAGACCCAATGAAGCCAAAAATAAATAAATTAATTAATTAAAAAAAGAAAATCAATTTATCATTGTCTTATTTTCTCATATCAATGACAATGTTCAAATAATATTACACATGCCTTGACTTGTTAAGCATAATATTCTGTAATCAAACACATAGTTTCCATCTTTTCAGAATGATTCAGTCACAATTATAGTCTTTTCAAAATATTTATTTATTTGTATATTTATTTGGTTGTGTCAGGTCTTAGTTGCAGCAGGCGGGCTCCTTAGTTGTGGCTCTCCAGCTCCTTAATTGTGGCTCACTGGCTCTTTAGTTGCAGCTCGCTGGCTCCTTGATTGTGCCATGTGAACTCTTAGTTGCGGCATGCACATGGGATCTAGTTCTTGGACCAGGGATCGAACCCTGGCCCCCTGCATTGGGAGCGTGGAGTCTTAACTAGTGCACCACCAGAGAAGTCCCTACAATTATAGTCTTGCAAATCTTAACGTTTCCTTAAATTTGTACAATACATTATAGTAAACAGCTATAGGCTATATTATTTGAATCATGTGAAATTACGTTTGCGTTATGAAGTTCTTAAAATAATCAACGCTATTTAACTGTACATTTAATAACTCCTCCTCCAACATTTGGGAGTTCTTGAATCTACTTTTTACAGGCTTTCTTACTTCCATGTCTTACTGGATTGTAACTTTCTCTTGGTTCCATAGGCAATGTGGCTTTCTCAAATAATATCTTTCCTTATAAGGAAAAGACAATGACTTTTGTGTGTAAAACAGAAGGGCATTTTGTTAAAATGTCAGTTTAAAGTGTCATCTTACTTATTTATTGATTGATTTTTTTGAGCCTTATGGTTCTAGTTACCTATCACATACTTTTCTTTTAGTACTTTCAGGGTCAGATTCTCAAGAAAGTACAGAAGGCACCTGGGAAGTGGAAGGGTCCACAGCTTGAGGAAGGGAAATTAAAGCATTACACAAGGTTTGATCCAGTGCCCATTATTTGTTGATAGTCTGATTCAAAGGAAAAAACAGAAGGCAAAGGGAAAGGAGAAGTCACTCAGGAGCATGAGAAATGTAAATAAAAGGATTATACAAGATTTGATCCCATTAAAAAAAATCAAAGAAACAAAAAACAAGTAACCAAATGATCAATGAAGGAACAGGTTAATAAAGAGCCATCTTAACTATTCACATTTCATGAAGAACCTTGATAATAATATTCAGGTTTTTAAGGATTTTCCCCTTTTGAATGTCTCTGAGTTTATTACTTTAAACTCCAACCTATTATTGCTGGCTGCTAGTGTCTGTCTTCCTAGTGACTCTCAGAACCTGAGAAGGACTCTAATGGAAGTATGCTGTATAATGGCAGCAAAGATGCATCCCCAGAGGCCATTCTTTGGATTCAGAGAAGAGTCAGAGGGGAGGAGGGGTGACCTGGAAACTAATCTAAGATCCAGATGTGAACCCAGACAGTTAAATCTTATTGAAGGTCCCTGGGTGCTTTCCCTAAAAATATATCAGTGGTCCTTTTATTTCACACCACTTACGCATAAGAGCAGACTGTACTCTACTACCTTCCTGAACTAAGGAACAAAATTTCCAGAAAGGGAGAGGAAGACAGAAATACTCTTAAATATTTTACAGAAGAGTAATATAGCTTTTTTGGACTCCATTTACCTATGGTTAATTATGTATTATTTTTTTTTAATTTTTTGATTTCTTTCCCCTACCAGGAGAATGATCTGAAGGCTAACTCTAAATTAACACCTTTAAAAAAATTGTGGTAAGAACACTTAATATGAGATCTATCCTTTCAACAGAGTTTAAGTGAACAATACATTATTGTTGACTATAGGTATAATGTTTTACAGCACATCTCTGAGCTTATTTACCTTACCTTACTGAAACTTTATGCCCAGCAGTTAATAACTCTCCATTTTCCCTTCCCTCTGAATTTACACTTTTAAATAACCAATTCATGGCCTCACCTTTGTGTGTTAACATTGGACACCTAAATGCAATGTTTTAGTTCTTTGATCAGTCTTTCATGAATATCAGTGAGATGACATATAAAAGTGCCCAGTAAAGAGCCAGAGGTGTCCTTTAATGTTAGCGATCTTCTTACATAAATGAAATAACCTGTGTGAGGCACAATAGAAACTATTAACATGAATTGAAAGCAGAGTCTATCCTTAGAAAGTTCTCAGTCTAATAGGGAAAATCATACTTACATCTTAATAGTAGCTAAAATAGAAAAATGTTAAGAACCATTAGAAGAAACATGAAGTCTTCTAACTTTTGACTTTGAGACGACCACTCATTGTCTACCCGCATTTCCCTAATAGTAATCCATGGACATTTACCTTATCTTCCTTATCTGGCTGAGTCAGCAATGATCTCCTCCTTAATACAGGTGGATTGGTCTAGAAAGCTTGCAGACTCCTTCATTTTCAGAAAAAATTCTGCCATGTTCCAGTTTGGGTCAAATGAGATTGGCTTTCTAGAACTGAGTCAAATGGCTTATGTGGGAATTGGAGCTGTGATAGCTATCTTTGGAAAAGTCAGTGGTTGAATACTTTCTAATGCAGAAAATCCCTTAGAGTATTCATCTCAACAGTAATTTTTTTTTTTTTTTTTTTTTTTTTAGAATTTGACCAGAGAGGCTAGCTCTAAGGAGACCATGTTTTATACTTTTTTAAAAAATAGATTTTAGCACATTTAGCTCACCATAGTCAATATTTAAAGTCATTTACATATTTGATCATCAAAAACAATATTGGCAGGTAGAAAGTTGAATTCTTTGGCTTTATTTTTGTCTACTTCAACGGAGCTACTAATGAGCTCCCTGGTATTCATATGGGGGAAACCTTATTTCCTGATTGCATTTAGTTCCTGTCAAGCTGAATGTGCTTTCATTTTGACACCTACATTCTGCTTTTTAAATTCCATACTATTTGCATGGACATTTGGGTGTATGTGGGCAATCTTTGACTTATTCTATCCACACTCTTGCAGAATTAAATATCTCTGCATTGACTTTGAGTACAATGGGGACATTGGGATTTTGAGGCAAGAGAATTATTTTTTAGGTCATTCTTCTAGAGTTAAAGGCATTAATCACAGAAAATTTCTTTTTAGATTTATATTTAAGTAATCTGACATGGATTAATGGTAACATGTGGGATAAATGTAGAAGAAACTTTTCAACCTGGATGCCAGCATCATAGAATACATTTTAATGATCTCTTCTGTACTTTCTGTAGTCCTTCCAGTGATACCGTTGTCCAGGTAAAAGATGTATTTTTCACTGTCATTTTAACATTGTGGAACTGTCCTTTCACTATCATTTTAACTTGGTGTGACTGGTTTGATTTGTGGAATGAGAGAGTTCAAATTTGTCTATCCAAGGAACTTGGTAAAAAACAAACAAATCAAACTTACTTGTCTTGAAGAAGTTCCCCTCTTGCCTCTTTTCAATGCATTGTTAAAAACAAAACAAAAGCAAAATGTTTTATCTATGTCCAGAAAATGTAGACTTAAGCCCTCTAGTTTCTAATTTGTTAAATATATTGAGTCAGGAACAAATGGCATAAAATAAGTCTTGACCAGGTTAGAAAAATGACGTCTAAAATAAAAATCAGAAATGGTTACATTCAGAAGTTAGTCATATTAAAAGAAAAGTTTACTATAAACATGACATTGTCTTGATACATTGAGACATAATTCATCATTTTGGGAAGATAGAGGTGAACCCATAGTTTTGGTAATGAGGTGCCGCCATAATCACCTGAGGTATGTATTTAGTGAGTGGGGCTATGGATTCTGAGATTCTGGTTGACTAAGGAAAAATGTTTTCCTCTAGTTTACATTCCAAAGTCAACTGCCTTGAAGTCTGTAGACTACAAGCTGGCATCTGATTGCCCCTCCATATAGCACAGTTGATAATAAAGCATCCTATGAAAATGTCCTGTCTCTAGAGCACTCCAAGTGCCACTCAATCATGTAAATTCCTGTCCTTCCCAGTGTTTAACTTTATTAACTTTACTAGTGTGGTCCTCTTTGGTTAGATTCAGATTTCTTTTTTTTTCACTTTTAAAAAGGAGTCAACAGTTCTTGCCCTCAAAATTATAGACTGAGCTTAAGAACATAGAAAAGATATTATTTCTTATAAGAAGATAGGCTCAAAACATGCTTTTTCTATCTCTAATCAAATTTATTTCACTAGTTGAGAAAGCCAAAAAGAACAACATTATTTATGATGCATTCCAAATTTTACTTGGCTCTGTTTCTTTGGACCAGGAATATGTTATTGGCTAAGGAGTACAAAATCAGTATAGAACTCAGCTTATTCATGTTTTCTTAGAGTCAACCTCTTAGATTTACTGCAAAATCCAATATTACAAATATGTAAAGGTGACTTGCCCTTTTTCAGCCTCATCCTCCCACCTTTGCCTTTGATGTTAAGCTTTTGGTCACATGGGCCTTGTTTCAAACTCTCATACTCATTTGTCTCTTTAATCATGCACTCTGCTTCATGGCCTTTGTATTTATTCTTCCCTTTTTCTGGATCATCATGTCCCAGGTGTTTGAATAGCTGCTTCTTCATGTTATTCAGAATTAGGCTCAAATATAATCTCCTTGCCATATATCCCCCTTCCCCATGTTTTCTTTTTTCATAGCACTTGACGCTGTCTAGAACTGTGCTGGTAGTGTGGTAACCGCTAGCCACATACAACTTTTTAAATTTAAATTTGTTAAAACCAAAGGAAATTAAAAGTTCAGTTTCTCAGTCATACTAGCCATATTTCAAGTGTTCAAGGGCCAGCTGTAGTTAGTGGCTATCTTATTCTGTAGCACAGATCTAGAACTATTAGGTTCAATTATTTCTTTACTCTTTTATTATCTATTTCCTCTCTATGTACACTGCTGCCACCTCTCTTTTTGCCCCTCTCAACTAGAATATAAGCCACTGGAAAACTGAGTCTTGTTTATCTTCTTTACTGGTGTTTCTCCAAGCCAGGAGCAATTGGTCAAGTAGTGGATTCTCCTTGAACATTTGCTCAATAAATAAATTAATGAATATTAAAGACTAGAATGAGTGACATTCAGGTGTGCTATTCCAGAATAGTGGTCAAAATTTGAAGGATGTTTCTCACTATGGAACTGATTTAAACATGAAAAAACTATACTGTATTCATCTAAGTGACAGTGTAAGACCATCCTGGGAAATCTGTATTTTTTAGAGGTTGTTTGGTTATACTACTCTATTATTAGCAACTTCTCTTCATAGATTACAGGAGAATTTTCCCTCAGTTTTCAGTTCTAGGAACAGCTGTACTTCTCCTCAGTAGTTTTTTTTTTTTTTTTTTTTAATGTTTTGGACACTACAGTTGAATGTTTTTCATTTGTGATGACCACTATATCCACTGGAGCTAGTATGGTTGTTCACGTCTAGAAAATGTGCAAAACTCCAAGGTCCATATATTTTGTCTATAGATAAAACCCAGGCTTTATTTTCCTTCCCTTCTTTTTTTCTTTCAGTGAATTTCCTCACATTTTCCTTCAATTATAGCCTGGCATTAGAAAAAACCTTTTTGCAACAAGTAAAGTATGAATAAATTTATAGGAAGGATAGATAGCAATATTTTATTTCATATCAGGGAAGAGCTTCATTATAGCTTTCTATATACTTTAGGGACAGGATAGGATATTTTTAAAGTATATAAAGAGCTAAGTGTTCTAATAGATACTTTTAGAGTGGTTAGGGAATTATTTAAATATAAGACAAATCTTTAATTATTAGGGAATTTTCAAATTTCTTTAGATGACAAACTCTAAAGAAGCAGGCCTTATTTCTTTTTCATGGTTTTAAACAACTTCTGATGACAGTTTAAATAGAGCCATAACCATAGCTGCAGCTGATACTGAAAGCAGAAAGTGAGGGCCACCCATTCGGAGTCCAGAACATGACTGAGCCGATGGCATGCAGTGTTGTGGAGCAGAAATGATGCTCACTGAGAGCCTAGGAGAACAAGGCCCTCCGCAGACACTAGTCTGAACACTACACTATTTACATTGGATTAAATGCAAGACTGAAACCTACACATGGATTATTGTTAGCTTGTTCATTTGTATTTATTTGGGGATAATTATACTGTGTGTGTGTGTGTGTGTGTGTGTGTGTGTGTGTGTGTGTGTGTGAGTGTATATACGGTTGTTTTAGTCTGCTTATTCTTGGGCTTTTCAAGGTAGAGTTAGTAGGTCATAGCAGTTGGCTGTGTCTGATGAACTTTGCAAAGGGTTAATTTGATTATTACATTTTTACGTGAAGCCTACATCACAGAATTACACACAGTGGAAAGCTAGACTATTACTGTTCTATTTTCACATTTGATTCATTTCAAAATTGTTAGAAAATTAATACAGCGTTGTTTTTCTGATGGTGTTTCCCATTTTAGTGACTATAGAAATGGAGCTAATCATGTCAGCTCATTCAAGGAATACAGCTTCAGGAATGAATGTGTTTTTTTTTTTCTTTATATTGAAATGGTAGTTTTCTAACAGAGATACTGAGTGTTGTGTATTCAGATATCTTTAAAGGAATACTTAATTCAGAATTGAGTGCAAAGAAGCTGTAGAAGATTATTCACTCATGTAGATACAATTATATCGTGGTAGTTAATGGATTTGTGTTATTCTTAATGTCTATACATGGCTACAGCGAGACTAAAGTTGTTTTTATAACTTTTCAGTACATTAAACGAAAGAAAAATATGACAGTAGAAAGCATCTGATAAATTAAATGTGACATGTTTTTTATCCATATAAAATGGTTTCTGAGCAGCTGGTAATTGTGAATATTTCAGCAGTCATTTTTGATGTGGAATACTTCTGTGTTCCACACTAATGAGTTGTGAGTTGTACTTCATCAAATTGACAGTTTCCTTACTTTTGTAAATAGGCATGCAATACACCTTGTAAAAGCTGGTAAAAGATACTCAACTCACCTTTTAAGTGTATAGAGTTTTTTTCTTTTCTCTCTCTTTCTCTCTCTCTCTCTGTTTAACTATAAACTTTTTCTCTAAGGGAAGATAATATAAAGAGGGGCTCACATTCACTAGGTGCTTGATAATTTCCAGCATCATGCTGTGTGCCATAGCATATTCTATCCATTGGACAATTTTTACAGCTCAAATCAACTCAAAGGAAAAAGTGAAACTATGCATTAGCCAAAGTAGTAAATGAGTGCACCAAGAAATTAGGGATAGCTTAAAGTGTTTTGATATGAAATATTTGTCTTTGTTGTTGTTTTTAATATAAATTATTTTTAGAGAATAAAAGATACCTTACATTGCTCCAACTTTTATAAAACTTTATAGAATATTTTTACAACACTCATATTCTTAATAATTCTGTAAAATGGAAAGTTTATGCACTATCCCATTTTAGAGGCGAGGGAAGTTAAATAGAGATGAGTGTTAGTCACAGAGTGGGACCACAGTGCTGACACTTGTGCTTTAAAATATAGTACTGATTTCCTAAGTGATAGAAAGAAATGAATCTAACTGTACTAGGAACATGGAAGCATGTAGAATAGGAATTATCCAAAAAGAACTAAAGATGTTAATACCAATTAATCAGGAGGTATATTTTAATAAATCTAAAAGGCTGAAATTAGCTGTGGTGCTGAAATGAATAAAACATCTTGGAACTGATTGAGTGTTATTAGCAATATTAACCCAGCTAATTCTCTGGGGAAACATATAAGATTTCTACTAAAACAAGCACATTAATGTAAACTTTGAGTGGAGAGGAAACTTAGTGTGCCGCTGCTGCCAGACTTTCAAATCAGTCAGCCCTCTCTGATCTTTTTTATACTCTGGGATTCTGTATAATATCACCCTGAAAACAGAAGTCCAATGTTAACTAACATATTGTCTCACTGCTAGTTATCTATATCTTCAGGTAAACTTCCAGTGATAATAATTTAGAATCTCACTAATAGAAATAATGATGATACTTAGTGCTCTTATAGAACATTATGGTTTTCCAAGGAATGCCATTTTGATGCTTCTGGAAATATGTCAAAATTAGTAACCTGAAATCACAAAATAAGAGCCTAGGCATTCTAAATAAAATAAATTTTTTGCAGGCATAGATGAGCTCACAAATAATTAAGAGATATCCTCAAAGATCATAAGAGCCAAAGAGTGCCACATACCAAAAGAGCGCCAAAACTCAGACTGGGTCAGACATGAACTGAAGGTGGGCTTAACCCAGCGCTGAGGGGGGACCTGGGGTCAGTCTTTGTACCAAGGCTTGTGATTTACCATTTGCCCATGTGAACAAAATTGTAACTTGATCTACTCCATACATTAGAACCACTGAAAGACGGTAACCTAGATGGACTAGAAAACAGCTCCTCCGTCAGGGCAGGGAAATGACAACGAAACACTCAGCGGAAATTTACTTTTGGCTCTTTCTAGTCCTGCTAGCAGGAAGACCTAATGCAAATCTGATGCTTCTCCATGAAATCACGCCTTCACTTTATGAGACAGGTATCATGTTTCTGTTAAGCCTTGCCTTTTCTGGACTAAACATTACCATTTTTTCAAGTATATGTGGCATTATCCTTATTATTACATAATCATGTTAACCTTCCTCTGAACTTGGTTAAACACGGAGGTTAGCATGTAGAAATTCTGAGTTCCAATTCTAGCTCTTTGAATGCCGTTTCCTTGACTCTAAATTTGAGATAATTGTTGCTTGAGATATAAATGAGGTTAGTAGATACGCAGTTCCTTAACACCTGGCACATAGTTAGTGCTTAATATTTCCTTTTTTAAACTGCTGCTTGTTTTGTAAACTGCATCACTTTGTTGTACACCTGAAACTAATACAACGTTGTTAATCAACTATACTCCAATCTAAAATAAAAAGTTAAAAAAACGCTGCTTGTATATAATAAAAATCAGTTTTGCATTGATATACCTATAATCATGTTATGTCAGTGTGGACCTGTAGTAAGGAAAACCATTGTTTAGATATGCTTCATTCATCATGAAGTCACTATTCAATTCACTATTCAGTAATAATAAATACCAATCATTTGGAAGTTGTAGAAGGGAGAGTGTTTGGAATCAGACAGCCTTGGGTTATTGAGCGCCATCTCTTAACACTACCTTCAGTGGGAAACTGGAAAATTCACTTAACATCTTTTTCCTCAGTTTTGCCATGTGTAGACTATAGTAGGCAATAAGAGGTCATAACTTACAGAATTGTAATGGGGATTTAATTAGGTTACATATGTAAAGTGATTAACACAGAGCATGGCACATGGTAAAGAGTAAATGCTATTATTATCATTGTCATTATAGAGATAAGAAAAAATATTTTAATCAAACTGCACTGACAAGTTAAATGCAATACAAATGTGTGCACACAGACACACACACACATACACACACACTTACACTAAAATTGATCTACTTTACTTTAGAGGAGAACCAAACTGTTACTCAGGAAACTGTTGCTTAGAAAATTTTTAAAAGAAAAAAAAACCCATTATAAAGTCAGTTAAATTCACAGTAGCAAAAATTGTTAACAATACCTTGTCAGTAAGTGAAGGTACAGAACGGTTTAAAAATACATATCTATAAAACTCAAAAAGCATAGTCATCCCAAGTCATTTAGAATGAGAGCAACCAGGCCTACACACATTAATCACTGTGAAGGCATCAGCACAGACATAACAGAGAAATATCTAATACATTTCACAGAAGATGAAAATTAACCCAAAAGCTTTGGTGTTTAAGGCATGAGTTTCCATTATCTAAAGAAATCAGTGAAGTAGATGTTTATTTCCAAATGGTGATGGATAAGTCAAGGGTTTCCATAATTGCTTACTGAATAAATAAACATTTGACCTAAGCTTCATATGCCCATTAATCCTTGATGTGCTACAGTGGGACCCAGCCAGCCAAGGTAATGCAGATTCATCTCATGTCCCTTCTGCATGCCTGAGTAGTATTTTGTTTAGTCAAGTTGTGCTTTGCTTTGGCTTCCTTTGTTATATCAGTATATTACAGAAAAAAGAAATGATCTGGATGGGAAAGTCTGTTGAAGCTAGTGTTTTGTCCTAGCTGTAATCACTATATATAATGTATATCAGATAAGCAGAATCCCAGTAAGGCCTCCATCTTTTTCTACTGTTCCGAATCTGAAACAAGAGTCACAATGGAAGTACGCAAATCTCTCAAATGCAAAGAAAATCTAAAAAGTGATATAAAATGCTTAACCATTGATCATTTGGTATTCATCACGGAAGTAAAGAATTAAATCATTGTACATTCAAGGTGGATCAGAAATTGACAGTTGTGTGTACTGGCATTAAAGAATAATTTCTATCAAAGGGGTGTATTTTAAAGATTTAGTTCTGTATGTTACCTCTTAATGAAAATTCATGGGAAAATCCTCTCGCAGAAAGGTACAAAGAATACTTACTGTTGATAGCTTTATACTGTTAGCAAGTTATATTCACAGTGGTATGAAATACTAGTTCTGTCAGTTTTTTACAATTTATGGGACTTTTGCAGACCTTCAGCAATGCAGATAAGCATTGCTCTGCTCACTCGGAATATCAGATACATCCTCCTTGCACTTTTAAAAGCAAGTAAAGTACATACATTTATCAGTCCTAACATTGATCCCTTTCTACCTAGCTCAGCAAAGAATCATGTAAATAATACAAAATTGAAAAACTGGAAGGCCAAACAGAATAAGCAGTCTTATATTTTATAATTGAAAGGAAGAAATGAGTTAAGTAATTCTACTCTGATTTAAAGTAATTATTTTTCTTTTCTTAATTCTCCCTCTCTAAAAAAGCTGCATATGAACAGGTGACTAACCACAATGAGATATGTTTTCACAATTAAAAATAAGACAAAAACAACTTATATAAAAATTTTAAGATATGGCCCTGAGGTACGGCAATTGGTTTACTGATCGCGCTTAGAAAAATCCCCAATGTGTCTAATTTCACATTAAAACAACTATTACTTCTTAAAATGTTTATGTATCATAAATAATGTGATCTTGTGTAACAAGAATTTCATTTTTATAATAAAGGCATTTGCCACAGTGGGAGGGAAATTTGAAAAGGAACTTACTTCTTCTTTGGTTTATATTTCATAGCAATTGCAACCCATGATCTCACAGAGGAGAATATGATTAAGTGTAATACAAATTAAACCGTTAAGAAATGCTTGTGATTCTGACAATCAAGAAAAAATGTGTCTTATTACATAAAAGAAAGCTATATTGTTTTTCAAAAGAAATACTCTGTTACCATACTTTTAAATTCTACAATTTTCTCTTTCTATCTTGTTTTAAAAAAGAGTATTGTAAGTAAATTAGGATAACACACTTAAATACTTTCAGGGGCCAGGCAGTGACCTAAGTGAATAAATGACTGAAGTGGGAAATGTGTAAGATTATGGCAGCAACCAGATTGTAGTTTGACCAGCATAACACTTGCCTTGTTATATTTACTATTAAAATTATTTGGGAGGCAAAGAGTATATAGTCTTGGTGTGTACCGGGCTAGGTACAGCTACCAACTAGAGCTTCCCGTTTAATGTTACTTAGGAAGATGCTCCCAGAGCCTGTTAGATCAATGGTACTCATGTGCTTTGCATTAGGAAATATTAGCCTCTTCTCAAAAAGGCAGTTTGGAAAAGCATCATCATAGAAGTTAAACAAAATTCTGTTGTATTTACTAAACGGTCTCTTCCCGTTCAATCCATAACACTTTATATTTACCGCAATAGTATCTTTTGGATCCATGGGTCTTTTCATGTCTTCTCTAAGTAATTAATGAATTTAATTGGTTGAAATATCACCTTTGAAGTAAAGTCTACTCTTTTTCGATATGACCAATACTGTCTTTTAAAACACTCTCCAGTCTGTCCCTCTCCAACCCCACTTGTTTCAGCCCTGTTCTTCTTTCTGCTTCCATATTCTAGAATATGGAAGCACATTCCTTCACTTATCCAGTAATGGAAATTGAGCACTGACAATAAGCCAGGCCCTGTGCTAGATGCCAGTGTTAAATATCAGTGAACCAGAAAGACCCCATCCTACTCTTGGGGATCTTTACAGAGGCTAATGGAGACATTACCTAGTAACTATAACTCCAAGGCCTGCCATGGGACAGTTCAGGTACCAGGCACTGGGTGGCAGTCTTCCAGATTGCCTGTTACTACTTTATACCTCTACCTGTTCTTCCCCTCTATGAAGCCTTCTTCAACCCTCCAACCTGCATTAATTTCTCCTTATTTGGGACCACCATTGTACCTTCTATGAATTTCTGTTATTTCATGTATCCAAAATTACTCTGAATGCAGTGGTTTGCCTACTTGGATGTTTCCACCCTGAACTGAAATTCGTTAAGGACAAATGCTTGATTTTATCTTCCTCTGTGGTACTTATTCAGTGAGTAATAATAATAAATAAAATATTGCAATAATAATAAGGAATAAAATAATGCAATACCAGTAATAATGAGGAAAGAATACTGCATTGCTTAATTTTTAAAATTATATAAATTAGTATTGAAGCAAGTTGACATCCAGTATATGATTAGATTTGCCAAATTCGGATGACTGTAAACCTCAGGTGCTTCTATTACTGGTGTTAATGACTGACTGACAAGCTAACTTTTCTTTAAACATAATTTGATTTCTTCATGTTGATTTTTGTATTATAAATGGTTACTGTTTATCACGAGAGTGTATTTATAGTAGAGAGTTAATAAATATGTACTGCATGAATGAATGAATAATTATTCTAATTGTAGAGGAAATTGATAAATGAAAGTTTCTAATGTTTCTTTCAGGCCTGGAATTTTTATGCCAAAATGTTGATTTTATTGGAGACTTGAAAAGTAATACAGTCCAAAGCTCGAAAGTAAACATGTTGGAGTACATGAGTATACACAAATAGAAATTCTGATAATACAGAGTTGATATTTATGAAATATTTATAATAAGCATGTTTACTACTGTAGTATTTTTTAGCCCCTCCATCTTGTTATTATTAAGAACTCTAAACTCTTGACCTCTTTGCTTTGCTGTCCTTCCTGTTGCTTTTCCATTTTTGCATCTTTCTTGTGCAGATTCTGTTCTTGGCCCTTCGGTGCCACCCCATCCATATGAAATCTCTGGTATCTCTAACCCTTATTGTGTTAAGGTCTCTCCATCCCTTAACCACTGATGACCTTATTTTCTATCTGTTACTGCTTCATCTGTGATTCCAGGCTTCAGAGGAGCCTGCCCAATCTATCCTCTCTAAGGTGAATAACCCTGTCCCTTGTTGATTAGTTAGAATCTCTTCCTATTTAGTTTTTTTTTTTTTTAAACATCTTTATTGGAGTGTAATTGCTTTACAATGGTGTGTTAGTTTCTGCTTTATAACAAAGTGAATCAGCTATACGTATACATATATCCCCATATCTCCTCCCTCTTGCGTCTCCCTCCCATCCTCCCTCTCCCACCCCTCTAGGTGGTCACAAAGCACTGAGCTGATCTCCCGGTGCTATGTGGCTGCTTCCCACTAGTTATCTACCTTACGTTTGGTAGTGTATATATGTCCATGCCACTCTCTCACTTCATCCCAGCTTACCCTTCCCCCTCCCTGTGTCCTCAAGTCCATTCTCTACGTGTGCATCTTTATTCCTGTCCTGTCCCTAGGTTCTTCAGAACCATTTTTTTTTGTAGACTCCACATATATGTGTTAGCATATGGTATTTATTTTTCTCTTTCTGACTTACTTCACTCTGTATGACAGTCTCTAGGTCCACCCACCTCACCACAAATAACTCAATTTCGTTTATTTTTTAATTTTTTTTATTTTTTCGGTACGCAGGCCTCTCACTGTTGTGGCCTCTTCTGTTGCGGAGCACAGGCTCCGGACGCACAGGCTCAGCGGCCATGGCTCACGAGCCCAGCCGTTCTGCGGCATGTGGGATCCTCCCAGACAGGGGCACGAACCCATGTCCCCTGCATCGGCAGATGGACTCTCAACCGCTACGCCACCAGGGAGGCCCTTGTTTATTTTTAGGGCTGAGTAATATTCCATTGTATATATGTGCCACATCTTCATCCATCTGTCCTATTTAGTTTTAATCTAACACATCCTTCATATTTTCTCTAAAACTACTTTTTACCTATAGGTTGATCTTGGTTCTAATCCAGGCAAGGGCATAGGCTCCTATTGCCTATTTTCTGAGCAGAAAATATAAAGTATGCATAAACTGCATCTGAATATTTTAGCCTTCTAATCATTTGTGTTGCTTAGCTTTGATTGGAATTGGCAACTCTAGCTTCTCTGCAGTGTCAGTGTCTGAAGCTTTGCCTCTTAGGCTCTGTTGACAAAATCACTTTTTAAAAAAAAAACATTATTGGAGTATAGTTGCTTACAATTTTGTGTTAGTTTCTACTGTACAACAAAATGAATCAACTATACGTGTATATACATCCCCTCTTTTTTGGATTTCCTTCCCATTTAGGTCACCACAGAGCATTGAGTAGAGTTCCCTGTGTTATACAGTAGTTTTTAATTAGTTATCTATTTTATACATAGTATCAGTGTGTATATATGTCAATCTCAATCTCCCAATTCATCCCATCCACTTTGAGTAAAGATCTTACAATTTGGTATCTTTGTGCCAGGCCATCTTGTGAAATGCTGTGACTTTTCCTGAGACGAGGTTTGTTGTTTGAAGGTATGACTGCTCTTGAAATTGTCTTGCATGCGTTTTTTCCTGCATCCTCTGTTTACCATTGCTTCATTTTAGTTCACCTTGCAAGAACTCATTGAATGTCCCACTGCCATCCATTCCTCTCAGGCTGTTTTGCAGCTAGATTGCCATGAACATCACTTTATAAAGCTGGTTAGCTTTAGTCAGTTGTCCATTTAATGTATAGAAGTGTCTGGATATAACTGAGCAAATCATTGCACAATGCCAGGCAATTAAACCACCAGGAACTGTTACTGCTTTATCGACCTTGAACATTTTTTCTGGAGTTCAGAATAACAAGAAAACCATGTTCCAGCAGCTTCTCAAAAGCGTTCAATTTATATGTTTAATCCAATCCTAGAAATATTTATTGAGAACCAACTTTCTTATAGGTTCCAGGTCTATGAGAGAAGGTTTGTGGTGTGTGTGTATGTGTGTGTGTATGTAAATTAACATGAGAGAAGTGGAGAGTTCTGACATTTGTGGTCCACTCACCTATGGTTAAAGTAGCCCTCACCTGCAGGCTGAGTTCAAGCCTGTTCTTCAGGCAACCCTTACACAGACTGGACAGGGAAGAGAAGCCTAACACCACCGCTTTAGATTTGCTGCTCTACGCCTTGAGATCATTGTCTCCGAGATTAGTGTCTTGGCACCCCCAGGTCCAGGAAGCAACCATTCAGACACCATATTTGCTGAATTCTCCTGGGTTTGCTTTCTTACCTAAGTTTGTCATATTTTCATACCACACCTAGAACCAGGGCCTAAAACCCATTTTATTTGGTTAAGATCCCAGGTACCCAATTTAGCATTTACACCTGCCTCTATCCGGGGCTATGTCCACAAATTAGGTGATTCACCCAGAATACTCAGCTATTGTCCCTTTCTTGTCTGTATAAAAACAACCTATACTGACAACTGTGCTAAGCACTTTACATAGATTATATCCAATTCTTACAATAATATTACGTATTACAATTTAAAAACTTGAAAAAGTACAAGAGCTGAGATCCAAACCCACATCAGTCTCTGACTTAATCTGGGGTACCATAAGCTCCCTAGAACTTCTGTTGCTGCATCCTTTGGAGCAGATTGGACACCTTTCCTCAGCAGGTCAATCATGTGTAGTTATCTGAGCTTTAGATTCTTGAGTCTACCTTCATATTTTTTCTCCTTGCTGCTCAATCTTGCAGCCAATCAGTATTAGTCATTGCTCTTAATTGCAACCAACGGATACAGACTTTAAATAGCAAAGGTATTAATTATAAGGCATTTGGTAACTCAGAGAATTGGTGGTCATCCTGGAGAACCAGGCTTGAAGCTAAGTCTTCAGGAGATAAGCTTACAAGCATGTCACAAGAGCATTAGCCCTGTAGCTACTTGTGCAGTAAGATGGAGGAATGCCTACCATCCCAATGAGGTTAAGTCTGGGCCAAGAATTGACCTTGCATCATTTGGGTCATTATTGTCCCTGATGCTGTTACCAGGAATAGTCATAGGCCACAGCAAAACCCCCAAACCTCCAACAGAATTAAAAGCTTCTTCCTCACATTATTCCCATCCAAATGCAAGTGTCTCAATTCCTGCAATTGATTTCTGGAGCCTCAATCACATACCTCCATCACAATTTAAGGGAATTTGGGAATATCAGTTTGACCTTTGAATGAGAATGGAGAAGCTCATATTTTGAAAATTTGTTCAAGCACCAAAGGGCTTTTCAAAAGACAGTGTGCAGCCCTGTGTATGGCCAATGCCCACCACATTTGGCTAGCCCTATAACTAAATTACCTCTGTATACTCTCCACTGCCAAATACCTCCTTCAGTCGACCAATTCACAGGCCCCAAATGCCAACTGTAATAACATTTAATAACGTTTGCTGTACAGAAGTAGAACTATGAAAAAGCAGTTGGAATTGAGTGTTATTTGCAAAGCTTTTTCTAAAATGAAGAAATTGTTTCCTAATATTTGCCCATGATTTCAAGTTTTACATTTATTTACTTGGGTTTATAATATTCTTCTGAAATCTATATTGTCCCTGGTTTACCCAGTACTATACTGGACTGCCTGAGGTCCCCAAGGTGAAATAAGTAAGTCAGTAAGCAAGCAAGCAAGCAAATAAGTAAGTAAAAGCAAGTCATGGGTACATTGCTCCAGGATCAGAGTGCTACAGTACACTTCACAAAGACACATTAATCAGAGTGCTGCACCATTTACAATGACAAGTGGCCCCTCCTCATTATCACTGCGACAATACTGCCAAATAACAAAACACAAATAAAACTCTCTAGAGGAAAATGGTTACAAATAATTAGGGGCAAGGAGTTTTGTGGTGACTGAAATGCTATAATTAGAAGGGAAGATTGGAGCACTATTTGATGGAGGGGGATCGATAGAAGAGTTATTTTCTCTGCTCGCAAGAGCTTTTTCAGCTATCTTTGTTCAGTGGTAAAATGGAGTTATCTTGGAGTAGATAATGACCCTGGGCTTTTAAGGACCTGGGACTGCCTTGGGATGGGGAGGGGGCCTGATGGGGCTGGGAGGTTGTGTTATAGCATGGATTTTTGCGATCATGTTGTTAATAGTAAAAAAAAAGTTATCAAAAACAATAGTGATAAATAATTTATTCCCTTCTGTTTGTTCTGGGTTACTTTTCCTTTGAACATTAGATATCATACAATATTACTTTAAGTGAAATGCTTGTTTGTGATACCCAATTAAAACCATTTCAATACTGAATAATAATTTACTGTCACTTTGGATCTGATTACCTAGATATTTTGTTTAGAATGTTCTAAACTGATCAATAACTAAGAGGAAACTTAAACTCTGAATTCATTTTCCCATATTCCTTTTCCGAAAGTGATCATGATATTGCATACTTATATTCACATGGTTTATTCCTCAGGCTATTTCTTACTGTGGTTTCATTTGAATGTGTATTTTGTAATTGGGTATCCATTTCAAAAGGTGGTTAACTCTATTATTTGTACTTAGCATTACAGAATCCCATGAACAGAGGGACTTTTCCACCTCTCAGGGATGACTTGAATTTCTTTCTACTGCTTTGCTGGCCAGTGGGTAATTGACTTGCATCTACAATATCCCTAGAAAGTGGCCACCTCGCTGTTCTTGAATATAGCCCCTCTTTGGACTGTGCTCTCTGACAAACTGTCCTGTTATTAATCTGAATTTTTTCTCTTGGTAGTGTCTTCTCATTTGTCCTAGTTAGTTCTCTTAAGGTTAGTAATTTTTGTTTCTGTTTTTGCTGTTTATCTGTGGCATAATATGGTTGCTCCGCAACTTTATTGGAGGGTATATAAAGTGCTTGTTATGCAGTAGATCTTGAAATGCACATTGTGCTTATATATTTGTAATAATAAATCTTTTGGCATTTTAACACATTGGTTATATTTTCAATTTACTTAAGAAAAAAAAGAATTTAAGTTTATAGAGACTGAATGGGGTGGGAGTGAGAGTTTGCAAAGTGACATAGAGAAGCTAATTTCACAGCATACAATAATTGTTAATTTTTCCATTGAGATATATATCTGTAAGCGTGACTTTTACCCTGCCGTGGAGAGGGAGCTGCAGAGACTTTAAAGCAAGCTGATTAAGTATGCTCCTCATTTAAGAAAGTTATATCCACCAATATCTCTTTAATTTAATTCTTGCTTTGTTAGTGGAGATATTGGAAAGTTTTCTTTTTCCTTTAATTTGCTATTCCAGTGCTAGTAATACAAATCCCCCTGTACTAAGTCCAGAGGAGAAGATCCCCCTTGTTTTTGCTTTTACCTGGTTCTTTCTCTGGTTATACTCTTCAGTAATTCAGAACTTTTGAAAAACTGAAACCCCTTCAACAAGTTGCTGGGTTTTTTTTTTTTTTATTTTATTATATCCCCCTCATTTATATAAATTGAACCAGAATTAATGAGGAATAATAAATGAAAAAGGAAAGCTAATCAATAGGAGATACAGAAATTATAAATACCAAGAAGAAATAAATCTTTAAAAATCACAATAGACAGAGTTCAAATAAAATTAGGATATTTGAAAGGCCAGTTGATATGTTTTTGTGATACCTGTGGGTAGGTACCACTTGGATTCCCATTTTATAAAAGAGGAAACTGAGAATCAGACAGTTTACTTTCCCCACAGCCGCAGGACTAGCAGGTGATTGAGACTAGATAATTGGATTAAATATGGAAATAGGCTGCGTTTGAAAACTGCTAGTGAAATGGAAAGGGAACTAATACCCATTGAATGTAAACTATATGACAAGTAATCTGCTGTCATTTGGTGCTCAATTATTTCTCATTACAATGATATGGATTAGATTTTATCATCTCCATTCTGAAGACAATGAAACACAAGCTTGGAGGGGTTAAGCCATTTTCCTACACTGCCCATTTGGGCAGCTAGAATTTGACCATTGAGCTCTGACTGCAAAACCTATGACTTTTCTACTCTACAAAAGAATTGTAAACTCGTTTAAAGCCAGAAAATAACTTTACTTGAATATAAATACCAAATTCTGGGCCTTCATAGAGCTGTTGTTTTTACTGTCATTACTACTCCAATGAGTCATTTAACATACTGTCTTGATTATATGTGTACATGTTCCATCTAGATTGTATGCCCCTATGGGACAGGACTTGTGTTTTCATAATTTTTGTATCTCACACAGATACCTACTGCAGCAGTATTCCCAATGCACCCCTTCTTTTATATTTTTTCAATCATAAACAATATAAACTTACAGTTTCATGAAACCTATCCCTCCACTTAAATAGATTCCAGCTGTGGCAATGTTTATAATTTCCTTATATCTTGAACTTTCATCAAATTTCTACTTTTAGAAATGCAAATTTGCAATTAATCAATGAATCACTCAGAAAGTAAGATTCACTCTTTGGTCATAGGGCATACAGAGGTTTGTTATAAGGTATGAGACTGAACATTGACAATTTCTAACTTATGAAAAACATTTCAACCACCTAAAAAGAGATTTGTGAGAATTTGTTAGAGGACTGGAAGTTGTTCTCTGAGTGGTGTTAACAGTGCTGAGTAAATTTTTTAATAAAGTCTTCTAAAATGAAATATAAATATTTTCATTCATATTTGATAGTGTCATAAAATATCTTTGTTCCTCTTTGAAAGCTATTATATTACAAAATAATTACTTTATGAAAGAGGTTTTCAGTTTTCAAACACAGATATATTTGTTATTAAATATCCTAGGATAGTTTTTGAGAGTCTGAAGTTATTGCCAATTACTAACCATGGAAAAGTGCTTTTTGTGTAGGTCTTTGTTTGCATGCCTGAGGCAATTACCATTAAAACATTTTTTCATGTGGCTCCTTTTTATCAGGATTTTGTTCAAGCTTTATTGAGGTATAATTGGCAAAATTGTGGGATATTTAAAGTGTACAATGTGATGATTTGATATACATCTACATTGTGAAAGGATTTCCCCTCCCCCATTGAGTTAATTAAGATAGCCATCACCTCACGTTTTTTTCCTTTTATTTGGTGAGAATATTCAAGTTCTACTATCTTAGCAAATTTCATTTATACAATACAGTGTTACCAACTATAGTCACCATGTTATACTGATACAGTAGATCCTCAGATCTTATTTATCTTATAAGTGAAAGTTTGTACCCTTTTGCCACTGTCTCCTATTTCCTCCACCTCCATCCCCTGGCAACCACTTTTCTACAGTTTCTTAATGTTTCTATGAGTTCAGCAGTTCTTTAATATTCCAAATGTAAGTGATACCATACAGTGTTTTTCTTTTTCATTCTGGTTTATTTTTTCACTTAGCATAATGCCTTCTAGATTCATCCATATTGTTGCAAATGACAGGATTTCCTTCTTTTTTAAGGCTGAATATCTATGTGTCTATATCTATATCTATTTACTTGCCTACCTACCTACCTGTATCTTATATTTTCTTTATGTATTCATCTGTCAAGTGACACTTAGGTTGTTTCCATGCCTTGGATATTGTGAATAATTCTGCTGTGAACATGGGAGTATGTATATCTCTTCCAGGTAATGATTTCATTTCCTTTAGATATATACCAAGAAGTGAGATTGTTGGATCATATGGCAGTGCTATTTTTCATTTCTTAAGGAACCTCCATACTGTTTTCTATAGTGACTGTATGCGTTTATGTTCCCACCAACAATATACAAGGTTTTCCCTTTCTCCATGTTCTCGCTAGCATTTATCTCATCTTTTTGATAATAGATGTCCTAACAGATGTGAGGTGCTATCTCATTGTGGTTTTGATTTGTAATTCCTTTATGATTAGTGATGTTGAGCACCTTGTCATGTGCCTGTTTGTCACTTGTTTGTCTTCTTTAGAAAAATGTCTATTTAGATCCTATTGGGTCTAACCAAATTGGGTTATTCATTTTTGTTTTTGTTTTATTACTGAGATGTATGAGTTCCTTGTAAATTTTGGATATTAACCACTTAATGGATATGTGATTTACAAATATTGCCTCCCATCCCACTAGTTGTCTTTTCATTTGTCAAAGGTTTCTTTTGCTGTGTAGAAGCTTTTTAGTTTGATGTAGTCCCACTTGTTTATTTTTGGTTTTTGTTGCTTTTGCTTCTGGTATCAAATCCAAAAAGTCATTGCCAAGATCAATGTCAAGGAGTTTACCCTCTATGTTTTCTTTTAGGAGTTTTACTATTTCAGGTCTTGCATTCAAGTCTTTAAACCACTTTAAGTTGATTTTTGTATATGGTATAAAATGATGCCCATTTCCATTCTTTTTCATCTGACTGTCCAGTTTTCCCATCATCATTTATTGAAGAGACAGTCCTTCCACATTGTGTATTCTTGGCTCCTTTGTCATAAATTAATTGACCATATATGTATGAGTTTAGTTCTGGGCTCTATATTCTGTTCCATTGATCTATGTTTGTTTTTATACCAGTACCACAGTGTTTTGATTACTATGGCATTGTAATATAGTTTGAATGCAGCAAGTTTGATGCCTCCAACTTTGTTATTTTTTCTGAAGATTACTTTGGCTTTCAGGATTTGTTGTTGTTGGTGGTGGTGGTTCCATACAAATTTTAGGATTGCTTTTCCTATTTCTGTGAAAATGATATTGGAATTTGATGAGGATTGCCTTGAATCTGTAGATTGCTTTGGGTTATATGAACAATTTAACAGTATGAATTGCTCCCATCCATGAACATTGGATACCTTTCCATTTATTTGTGTCATCTTCTATTTAGTTCATTAATGTCTTATAGTTTTCAGGGTACAGGTCCTTCTCCTCCTTGGTTAAATTTATGCCTAAGTGTTTTATTTATTATGATGCTATTGTAAGTGGGATTATTTTCTTAATTTCTCTTTCTGATAGTTACTTGTTGGTGTATAGGAGCACAACTGATTTTTGTTGATTTTGTATCCTGCAAATTGACTTAAATCGTTTGTTAGTTCTAACAGTTTTTTGATGGAGTCTTTAGTGTTTTCTGTATTTAAGATCATGTCATGTGCAAGCACTGACCCAGTACTGGAAGTCCTAGTTGGACAAGAAAAAGAAATAAAAGGCATCAATTTGAAGTAAAGGAGAGTAAAAGTGGCAAGAGCAGGTATCATTCTCTTGTTCCTGATTTTAGAAGAAAAGTTTTCAGCTTCTCATCATTGAGTATGATGTTAGCTATGGCCTTGTCATACATTGCCTTTGTTATGTTGAAGTATGTTCCCTCTATAATCACTTTGTTGAAAGTGTTTATCATGAATTGGTGTTGAATTTTGTAAAATGCTTTTTTTTTACATCTATTGAGATGACTGTATGATTTTTGGCCTTCATTTTGTTAATGTGGTGTATTACATTAATTGATTTGTGGATGTTGAACTTTCTTTGCATCCCTGGAATACATCCCACTTAATCATGGTGTATGATCCTTCTAATATATTGTTGCATTTGGTTTGACAATATTTCATTGAGGAATTTGTGTCTATGTTCATCAGGGATACTGGCCTATACTTTTATTTTCCTTGCAGTGTCCCTATCTAGTCTTGGTATAAGGATAATTTTGCTCTCATAAAATGAATTTGGAAGTGTTCCTTTCTCTTCTGATTTTTGGAAGAGTTTGAGAAGAATTGGTATTAATTATTCTTTAAATGTTTGGGAGAATTCACCAGTGAAACCATCTAATTATGTATTTTTTGTTGTTGTTGGGAGATTTTTGATTACAGATTCAATGTCTTTATTAGTAATTGATCTGTTTATATTTTCTATTTCTTGTTGATTCAGCCTTGTGAGGTTGTATACTTCAAGGAATGTATCCATTTCTTCTAGGTTGTTCAGTTTTTTTGGCAGATACTTGTTGGTTGTTCAGGTTTTTGGCAGATACTTGTTCACAGTAGTCTCTTATGATTCTTTGTATTTGTGTGGTATCAGTTGTAATGCCTCTCTTTCATTTATAGTTTTATTTCTTTGCATTCTCCCTGTTTTTTATCTTGGTAGGTTTAGCTAAAGGTCTGTTGTTTACCTTAAAAAAAAAAAACTCTTAGTTTCATTAATCTTTTCTCTTGCCATTTTGGTCTCTATTTCATTTATTTCTGCTCTGATCTTTGTTATTTCACATGGCCCTTTAAAACACATTTCCTTGTGGTTACGTGAATAAATTATTAGAAGCTGTGTTAAGAATTATAATTTTATATATATAGTAATGACTTTTCTTTTGACCCAGCTTGGTGAAAGCCATGCTGACTGAAGACAGTTTGTTAGAGTTTTCAAGTTTTTAGAAGGCAGTTTACTCAATGTATTTGACAAGCCTTGTAATCCTACATTCCTGCCCTAAGGCATGATCTCCCTTAAAATAAAATATAAAACGAACTCTGGACAGTTCTACTTAGAAGTTTTACTCAATGTTTTTAGTGCACAGTAGGGTCGGGATCATACACCATACTTCATGAAGCAAACTCCCTAAGAAATCATTTTCTTCCTTCTCTTTCTCACAGGGTCAGATTCACCCAGACAGCTCTCCACAGCTCACTTCTCTAGCTCTAGCTGGAATTCCAGCTCTAGCTCCAGGCCTTTCTCATTCCAGTTTGACTCTCTTCTCCCTCTTAACTTTACATTTTCTGTGGCATGTAATTCATTCTTGTATAAAGCAGTTTAGCCTCTCAAAGGGTCTTCTAATTTTTCTCTACATTGAATTCCTAAATCAGTACAAGAGTTTTTGGAGCCAAGCAGAGCAATGGAAGAGTCCTTCTTAGAAGGTGCAGATAGCAGAAAGCTTGTGCCTATTTATACTTTGATATTTTTGCCCTATCACAGTGAGAATTTAAGATTTCAGTTTACTTCTGGGTAATAGTCCTTTGGGAAAGCCACACCAATAGGGCCTCACAAGTTAGCTTTACTTAGGTTAATTTATCACCTTCCAGGGAACAGCCCTCAGCTTTGTAATGAATCTGATTTTTATGATCATCCAAGAGCACTTCTGTCTCACACTAATCACAATCATATGAGACCCATGTGTAAAATAAGAATGATTAATTTATATTGGCAAATGCAACTTTTAAGAGGGCAGGTCTCTGTTTGACATGCCTAGTTCATTTCCTCCCTGAGGATGACCTAGGGAGAGAGCCAAATTTTATCATAGGAAAATTGTTTGTTATATCTAGAATAAGATTGGGGAGATTAAATAGTTCATTCTTCCATTCATTCTACCAGTATCATTTGATCACTTAGTCTAGGACAAGGGCTCTGCAGGGAAGAAGGACTACAATGATAAGTATGTCATATCAACTGTCCTCATGTTGCTTAGTGTTCATGAGAGTGGGTAACACCTGGCTGACTGAATATATGGTTAGAAAAGGCTTTTCCAAGGAAGTGATGTTTTAAGCTGACTTCACTTGAAAATGGCTATGAGTTAGCAATGAAAAGAGAGTTTGTGTGTGGAGTTGGGTGGGGTGGTGGAGACAGTGGGAAGAAGGGTTTTTCAGGCAAGGGGAATAACCTGGCTAATGTGTAGATTGTGGGACTGATGTTATGTACCTAGTTAAGGCTTTGGAAATTTGTTCTGCAACAAGAGGAGGCTTATTTTCCTGAGAGGACTAATACGATTAAATTTGTATGTTAAAAAGTTAAGTCTGTTATGGGTAGAGAATATGGTTGGGGGTGAGGGAGACCCAGTGAGGCCAATTAGAAGGCTATAGCAGAAAATGCAATTAGAATGTGATGGTCATTTGGCTTAAGATGCTGAAAGGGGAAAATGAAAATGTAAATGACTTCCACATATTTATGAGGTCAAATCCATAGTATTTAAGACTGATTAAATGTGGGAGATGGATAGTAATAAAAGTGACTCTAAGGTTATTAGCATTAACAGCTGGGTAAATGGTGGCACAGAACAATGGGGAACACCCAGGTTTGAAGGTAAAGTATTATTCAATAAATTCAGTTGTGTACCAGGTACAACTGATTTAGGCTGTGTAAAATCCAAATAACAGTCATTTAAACCATGTAAACCCCTCTACCCTGATATACCAAGAAGACTGAGAGAGTAGTTCCAAGGTGATCCATTGGTTCAGTGGCATTTGCCCTTTTGTTCCAAGTTTGTTGCTTCATTGTTACAATGCAATTGTGTTTTCATTGAAGGCATGAGGATGGAAGAGTAAAGACTTGACAAGATCTCCTCTATTCTTTCCCCCTTTAGAATAAGCAGTAAGTAAATGTTTTCCTCTAAGACCGCCAGAGGACTTCTTTACTTCTTTATAGTTTTCCCTGTCCTTGGCCTCCCCTTGCTGCAAAGAATGATGAGTGCTTTGTAAAAGAGAAAGGGATCATTGCAGTTGGCTTGGAACAGTGGTTCTCAACCCTGTTAGACACCAAAACCCCTTTTAGTAATCTGAAGTGAAATTCATAGACAATATAATTTGCCTATATACCTCATACGAAAAATATATTTAATGATCTATTTGTCATAAAATAGAAAAATTAAACGATATGTAAATGTTTAGGCAAGGTTCAAAATGAGGTAATTGGATGTTTGCAACTCTATATATAGTGCAGTGGGGTACATGATGTTTGCAGCAATATGTAGAATCACCACAACATAGCAGTGGTGATCAGACTGACACATATGTGCTGTATTGGTGTCACAAACAGCATGAGTGGTGTTGCTATCAACCTCTTCTAAAATGTTGAACAAGTCTTGGTAACACAGTGAATAAAACAAACTATAACAACATGCTAGTTCCAATCCTGGAGGCACATTGAAGAGCATGTGGAATGCAGAACAGTTCTACAATATGTACTTTTGTCCCTCATATTGCAGGGAGACACACCTGGGACCCCACCAACCTATGCCAGTACTGTCTCTGATCATTGTGACCAGCAAATTTCCAGGAAAAAAAAAAAGTGTGATTGACACACTGTAGAGCAGAGAAGAAATGTAAGAGCAGCTGAAGGCGAAGAAAGATTGATTTCCCTGATTTTGAGCGGCATCTCATAAATTCCCATGTACTGTCTACAGCTATTACAGACATTCACCATAAAGTTAAATTAAAACTTACCCTGCACTAATTCTCATTATGTGTCTAGCCCTAAGGAGTCTGATTAATTCTGTCCAGCATAACACTAATTGAAGGTCAAGGTTTCCTTGCGAAATCTTGCTCAATACCTTAGGCACTGGGGAAATATATCTAGTGAAAACAACTTTTAATCCATGTTCTCAGGACTTTCAGTGAAATACCTAACTTATATTGTTTGATCTCTAGAAAAAAATTTTCATCATTTTAGGATATTTTCTTTTAAATTATTGGCTCATGTAGTTCATCATCCTATACTGAACTAGCTAGACTTCAACTTTTTCTTTCTTATTATTTACTATAGTCTAACTTGCCAAACTTTTTTGCTGATGGCTATTTGCCCATTAGAAATCAAAAGTTAAAAGCAGTTAATCTTGAAAATGATTAACAGAGAAACAAAAAGAAACTTAATTAGTATAATAAAGTTTCAAATGCTTGGCTTTTTTTCTTCTGCTACATGAAGGAAATAAGAATTTTTCTTTGAAATCTGGTTCTCCATCTGCATGGACAGCCTAGTAAGAAAATAATTTTGAAATAAAAAAATAATTTTGAACAACACATTAGTATTTTTAGAGACATTAAAATTATATTTTGCATTTAAGTTAAATTAGAATTATTTCACCAAACAATTTCAAGTAGCAAATAGAAAGAGATGTCAAGGAATGAATTTAAATATCAATATTTTATTGTTTTTCATTTGGAATATTTTAGTGAAGTCATTGGTCTTAAAATTTCTAAACCCTATTTAAAATATTTAGTTTAGGTAAGAAATAGTCATTTTATTAATTTATCAACCCAAAATGAAATATTTGGGGAATAGGACTTTACAGCGGAATTTGGAGAATACCCCAGAATCACAGCATTTAGGCAGGAAGACAAAATTGTGTGTGTGTGTGAGTGTGCATGTGTGTTCTGTAAAATAATAAAGACTGTTACCTCTATGAATATGTGAAGTTTTGTAGTTTATTGCTATGAGGTTTGAGATCAGAAAACTATAAAGCAGGACAGATTAGCAAAAGATTAGAGAAGAGATTAGTGAATGATAGATTAGCAAATCATGGGCATAGTTTTTAGCAGGGGCTTGAAGGAAATGATGAATATATGACAGTGAGAATATTGATATGACATTGAGGGCTAAGAAAATATGGAGAAAATAAAGCCATCTTGAACTGGTCATGGAGGAAGAATGGCTTGGCTGCACTGATAAAACTGTGTTAATGAGGAATTGAAAAATGCTTAGAAATATGAATGTTGAGAGAATGAGGAGGTGGTTGATTTAATGTCATAGATTCAGATGACAAAATGCCAAAATCTTCCAGAGATGCTTTAGGTAAGAGGGTGGTGTTACACGAACTATATGTGAAATAGATTTATGGTATCTTATTGGATAAGGGCAAGGTTAGAGGGATCCAGAACGGTTATAAAATTGTTGAAGTAGTTCAGTTATGAGGTGAACAAGGACTAGGTGATTAAACTGCTGGAAAAAAAAAAGAATACAGATGCTAGAAATAGAACCTGGTAATGAAAAAATGAAAAGATATGTTTGTGTGTGTATCTATCTATCTATCTACAGGTATATATATATATATATATATATACTATTTAACCAATTTTATTAAATATGAATTAAAGGAAATATTATTTTTCATTATTATTTCACAGTATATAACTGTAATTTTATTTCCTAGGGGATGGAGGTGGGGGTGAGAGACTGAATTATAAGGTAACAATCCTTAAATTATTTTGAGACAGGGTTTGAAAGTGCAAACAAACCCAGACAAAAATTTCCAAAATTTAATGCTATTATCTTGTAGGTTTCTACTGAATCAGCATAAACCACATTTGTTAAATTAACCATATATCCTTGTGAAGTGAATAGAATGAAGGATTGAATTAGTTGCTGGATTAGTAATGAATCACATGTAAATTCAAAGATAAATGTGCTGTAGTAAAGTAAGAAAACATTTATTCTGCTTACAATATACTTATTTTATATATGAGTTTAATATTTAAATCTTTAATGTTCTTAACTATCTTCAGGAATCATTTCTTTTATTTTAGTTTAAAATAGAAACATTTTTAATGATAGCTAGTATTCCTACCTGTATATTTTCATATTTTGTCTGACACTTGGAAAATACTAATTTCATAAAATAACTATATAATAAAAGAAAGAACAGACTTTCCCAGTTTGTATATACAAAATGGATACTTTTAGAATCTGAATTCACTCTTGCAGTAACAGGATATGCTCTGAGATAAAAAACATAAACTCACTTTTCTAAAATTTAATAATTTCCAAATAAAATTTCTAATATACAATTTTATAGTTGTATTTACTAGACATGCCTTGTGCAATCCAGTAGTCATTAGCTACGTATGGCTTATTAAAACTAAATTAATGAAAATGAAATACAATTTAAAATAGTGTGTTCATCTCTTGCTGTGGAGCACAGGGGTGTTATTTGAATACTCTTTGATCTTTTTAGGGTTTACTTGTTTCAGTTAATGCTAGAGTTTGGAAAGCCCATACTCCTGTAAACTACTAAGAAATATTTTCTGAGACCCTCCCAGGTAAGCACTTGTGCTAGATGATAAACATGAACATTTTGTATTAATCCAATAATTGTTGTGAAGTTTGTAAGACATTGTATTAACATAAAAACTACTTACTTGTAAAAGACATTGAAATATTCAGGAATTTTCTAGTGAAAGAGACACTGAAATGTTCAAGAAAGTTATAATGAGTTATTCATTCCAGTGAAGATTAAACACCAATAAATAAGACAATACAGAAAGCATCCATTTTTTTAAATTGAAGTACAGTTGATTTACAATATTGTGTTAGTTTCAGGTATACAGCAAAGTGATTCATATATATATATATATATATATATATATATATATATATATATATATATATTTAAGAAAGCATCCATTCCTAATCTTGACTGCAAATAGGACAAGAGGAAGCAGAGGGCACAAAGATACTATAGAATAAAAGATTTTAGTTAGATATAAGGAAATGTTTCCTGGTGTGGAAAGTAATTCCACACTGGAAGGATTTACTGAGTGATGTTATGGGATTTCTGGAAATCTTTAAAAATAGAATACATTTCGATCTCTCTAGAGAGGTATGTGATATGCCAGCAGGCATTGAGTTGGAGGATGAATTAGATTCATTGCCATGTTTTTTTCACAGCAACAGTTCTATGAATCTGTAGAGGACAATGACATTGGATAATTCTCACTGTGCTCTGCAGGGAGTCAGGTCTCCAGACTGCTTGTCCTTACAGAATCAGGGCCAAAATATTATCCTACATTCAACAGCTTCTCAAAAACAGGAAATTAAAAAACCTGAAAATTACAAAATGCTAGTGTTTTGCCATTTTAAGAAGCAGTTTTTCTTGAAGTGGATTAGCATTTCCTTTCCTATGCACGCTTTAGAAGCTGTGCATAGTTCTAATTACGTCAGACTGTATATTCAAATTGTAATTTTATGGTTTAAAAATTAGAAAAGTATGTAAGGAAGTATAATTGCCACTATTTTAAAATAGTTCAGTTAAATACTGCTACAATATTTGTGTTGTGCTTGAAAATATGTACAGTTTTTTCAATGGTAATACCTTTTCCTGTCCTTAAATATATCTATAGAGCGCCTTGATTTTAACATTACCTTTTTTCCAACATTATCTTTTACAAATATTAATAAGAGTTGTTGCTTTTAGAAACTCTACAGGAAATAATAGCTGGAAAACCCTCTGTAGCTTAAAGTCAGTCATTAAAACTCACAACAGGGTAAGTAATTAGAACTACCCACTCTTAACTTGTAAATAAGCATAATTCGTTCCAAAGAGGAAATATCGAAACTCGGTTCATGTCTACTGTAATGTATTACTCAGATACTACTGAGCATTGCACATTAAGAACTTATTTCAACAACCACAACAAAGACCAAATCTGAACTGCTGATGTGGCTGTTCTGCAGTGAATGGGCTAATGTATTTACTGTGATTTCAGAATACATATGAAATAATGATTTGTGCCTTTAATCTGAGTGACATGATAAGCCCCCTCCTCACTTTGTGTGAAAATATTCCATCGGAGTTATACAAGTTTGATGTTCCAGCTACCTGGATTGTGTTCTAGCACTCCAATATTCAAGCCTGGGGCTGTGATGGAAATGAGGCAGTGGGCACCCAGGTCAGAGCCACAGAGAACCAGGAAGTTGGGAAGTGGCCTGAGTACACCCACTAGGGAGGCATTGGAAGAAACTGGACAGTTAGGAAACTGGGACAGGAGGACTAGGTTTGCTGTCATAGTTGACGGCATGGCTGCTTCAGAGCTGCAGTGAATCTCGTCACATATCCTGTACATCAAAGAAGAAATCCAAAGCCACAGCTCACCCGAAAAGCCAATGACTAATTTTTTTTATCCATTGATGTCATTCTTAGCCAGGTTTAAAATGGAAAGCAGAAGCAGGTCAGGCTGAGTCATACTCACAAGGCAGAATTTGGGAGAAGCAGGAATCAAAGGCTGGACCAGATGGCATTTTAAATCTGCAGAAAACTGTGTTTGAGAATAGCCGACCAAATAAACAATGAAAAATAATAACTGACCCTGGAAGGAGAACATGCTCCTGGGAGATGGGTGGGTGAGGAAGTCAAGATAAAATTGCCTGTGTGAGGCTTCGCCAGAGAGAAGGTTCTTTTGATAGGCAGCCTGATGTAGCAGAACAAGCCGCTGCTTTGGGGTGAGACAAACACAAGTTTATTCTCATACACTGGCTGTGTGATTCTGAGCAAGATACTTACTTAATCTCTGTTTCTTCATCTGTAAAATTCCAATAATAATTCTTATCTTCCAGGTTATTCTATTTAAAATCGAACAAGTACTGTGCATAATAATGTAGTAGAGAATCAGTGAACATTATTATGTTGAAGTTTCAGTGGATGGAAAGTGCCTTTAGCATTCATTCATTCACTGCATCATTCCTTCATTCATTCATTCAGTAAGTAATTCTTGAATAGACACAAAATGCCAGAGAGTGCTGGAGGCAGAGGATACAATCAGGAGATAGTTACATTTCCTTAGAATATAGATCACTGGTAGCAAAGTATCAGCATAGTACTTGCCACAGAGGGGAAGGCACCAAGATTTAAGTAAAGTACAGAGAGGAATTGCATGAGTTGGGTATTTGTTCTTATCGGGATCATATGGTTTCAGACATCTCAACATTTCATGTGTCCCTAATTATTCTCTCTAGAGGGATTTCTTCCTCTCTGGGTAATAGCACTTTAGACAGTCTCACAGGAATTGAGGCACTACTAAAGGCTTTCATATATATATGTATGAAATGTGTGTGTATATACATATATATAATATAAATTAGAGTTTGAGTAAGAAAGCAGAACCATCATGAGTGGTTTAGACTAAGGGATTTTTTTATTATTATTGGGATTAAACATTTCACAATTGTAAGAAACACTGGGAAAATAAAGATCTGAAAAGGGGTGATTGAGGGATCCGAAAAAAACACTAATTAATGGTGAAGAAGTTCTGTGGAAAGCTGCTACCTACGCATGTGATGACAAGCATGATGTCCTTGTAAGTCAACTGGACAGCTGGACGTAAAGCAGAGATAAAGCAAGAACAAGCTGGGAGACATGAGGACACTCTGGAACCCACAAGGACAAACCGGAAGCCACGTCCATCTGTCACTACACCTAAACTCAGTGTTGTTGGCTATTTGCTGAAGAAACTGATGGCCTTCATCAGGGTCCTGCACATGCACCTCACTCAGGACACCAAGGAACTGGAAGAGGATGGGGAGAAGGGTGAGTTTGAACGAACTGCCAGTTTGGCTACTTTCCTGTGCGATATGGTGCCATCAAATTAGCCACAAAGGGAGTGAAATGCAGCGGCTCGTGGGGCCCTGCACAGACCTCTTGAGGATAATGAGTGATGCTTTATCGCCACCTTCCAAACATCGTGTATATTCCTGTATGGCCAACCTAACCCAATACCACAAAGGAAAGGGAATTCCGGGAGATTCAGTTTTCAGCCTTTCCCGGCTGGCACAGTGCAAAACCACCCCTGAGACAGGGAAGCCTTTTGGTATCGTTATCCTTATAGACAAACTCCCTGCAGTGTGATTCCATTAAACCCTGTCTGCATCTGTGATTCTCAGAAAGAGGCGGAGGAGGAGGTGAGAAGGGTAGAGCTAGGTGAATAAGGGGAGGCATCCAAGAATCACTTCAGGAGCATTTTCTAACTGCTCACCTCTGCTTCTGTTTCTTCACCTCCCAACGCCCTGAGATTTTAATTACGTATTTTGATTTACAGCAAGAGAACTTACTCTGCTACTGCTGCAAAAATCACAGCACAGGGCTTCCGTGGTGGCACAGTGGTTGAGAGTCCACCTGCCGATGCAGGGGACACGGGTGCCATGGCCGCTGAGCCTGCGCGTCCGGAGCCTGTGCTCCGCAGCTGGAGAGACCACAACAGTGAGAGGCCCGCGTACCGCCAAAAAAAAAAAAAAAAAAAAAAAAAAAAATTACCGATACTGGTGGAAATGTGCCCCTTCCATTGGATATGTCTGTGTGGAATATAGATGAGTACCGCTGTTTTGTATGCTATAGTAGTATTTGTTTGTTTTTACTACTGAATTCTCGGCTCCTTAAAGGCAAGAGGAGAGTCTTTCTTCTGTCTTTCACACTCTGTTCCAATTTATGTTTAGTCTTGTTATGCAGTAACTCTCAGTTCTCAAACTCAGGTGCCCTCAAGGGCCAAATACACAACACAAATGTGCGACCAAAGAGGATGGTGGGGGCTGAGTGCTAGAACCAGAGTGGCAGTACCTAACCTAAAGCCATTCACATGGGGCGGGGCAAGTGGGAGGCAGGGGAGGGAGAGCGAAGAGTGAGAGTGATTGATAGGGGAAGAGACCAAATAAAATGCATATACCATTACCACCTGCCCCACCCCCTGGGGAGGTGTACACACCACCTGCCATCACTTCTGAGAAAATGGTGGAGGTTGCCATTTTAATATATAAAGTTTACTTTTATTACTAGGAGCCTAAGGTTCATCCAATGTGGCTTACATTAAGGAATCAAGTATTATGGATTATACTGTGACCAGCAAATGATGTTCATAAACAATACAGATCTCTAACAGCTTTGACAATAACCCTCTAATGGAAACTAAAATTAAAATATTTTAATATTTCAATGAAGTAGCATATGACCTACTTAAAAAGCCCTTGATTGCAACTTATTGACATAGCTGGAGGAAAATAAGAAATGTATTAATATATAACATTGGCTTATTTGTTCCTCCAATTAGTAAAATATTAGGAGTTTAATAACATTAAAACTGTGAATGTGATCTGGTATTAAATAAAATGTCGTTTACTGTTATAATTAAATTAAGTTACTAAAAGAGTAAATGATCCTGAATTTACAAAAATAAATAATATTTATGTTAGTAAAAGGTCTGCATGTTGTGATAAATCTTAAGTTTCATAAATGCTAACTTATAAAACATGGCTTTGCATTTTAAAAATTTTACAAACAATACTTACTAAGAAAGTACATTTCACACCAGTTCTTCAGTTCATAATTTTTTCTAGTTGTTCAGTTTAAGCTTTTAAAATGTTGCTAAAATGTTACATTGGAAAATTAATTGCCACATTTTAAGATAAATTAATATATAATTTAGAAAAGTCTACCATATATTGGATACAGAAATTTAGAGAAAATCTTATTTTCAGCTCCAATTTTCAATTCTTTTTTTAACTTTCTATGCAATGCATGTACCCCACCCCCCCACCCCCGCCCATGCACTTCAGGGCACAAACGTCCACTGGCAGTGAGAGGTACTATTAAACTTTCATAGGTAAAAAACCAGAGTTGACAACTGGGACATGCTTGGTGCTTTTGGAACTGCTCGCTGATGAACAAATAACTGAATGAGTAAGTAAATAAATGAACGATTTCTACGCTTTGATTATTAACTAGTCTTCCTTTTAATGGTAAACTATCCTCCAGTCAGTTGTTAAAATACATAGCTGTTTGGGAGTTTTGAGATATACCAGTCTGGTACATTTTATACTTTACATAATGTTCCACCTGTCCTTTCTTACATATTGAAGGCACAAATATGTCTCTCATATATTCATCCAATATTTTTCTCATTTACAGATAGACACTACTTGTTTTTCTTTTCCAGAGTTTATTAATTACTTATAAATCACTCTTCATCTGTAGGATGAAACAGATTTACAGTGTTGCAAAACTAATGTTGGCCACAAAAGTCAATACCTTGCCTACACTCTATAAGCTATTTATGTAAAAAATTGATGTTAGTCATTATAACCCAATTTATATCATAAATAAAGGGATAAAAAATCGAACAGTTAAAAAGAAATTATTGGCAGCGGAAGGTACCACTGATAGGGCCTAGAAAATTAAATTTATTTTATGAAAGCAGTGAGATACATATGATGGAAAAAGAATAAAGCTTTACGGGTCGGTGAGCCTGTGTGCTAACTCAATACTGACATTATTTTCAGAGATTTTGTGTGTAAACAACAGAGAGCAAATATGGGTTTTAACCATGAAAGGGATTTTTTTTGGAAGGAAGTTGTTAGCTCATAGAGTTAAATGGAATGCTGGAAACCACAGATTTCAAAATGGTTAGGAACTTAAGACAGCTACTTGGCAAAATCATGCCATTGGAATAGTGGCTAGGATCATTCTGTTGCTGATACTGGACCCCACACTGACCATACTGACACTATTGGCACTGACACCACACGTGGGTGCTGCACTGTGGCTGTGGTTATAGTTGGTTTTTAACTGCCCTTAATTCTTTGGGTCACTTGCTCTAGATTCACAGTCCCAGATGATGTCTTCCTGAGTCACATGTTGATGCTCTGAGGCCTGGAACCAGAGAAAGCAAGCAAGTAACTGGAATGTTCTGGTTCTACTGCGGGAGGGAAGACCCTACCTCTAACCAAAAGATAATAGGAAGACAGAGTCTCCAAAACTGGAAGCATGAATTGTATGTATGTTAAAGTGAAATTTGTATGTATCAAAATGACTAATAAGCACTAAAACCATTAAAAAGCTGTGTGATCTAAGAGGGCACATGATTCAACTTCTCTGGATATAATTTTATTTTTTTTTAATTAATCAATTAATTTATTTGGCTGCATTGGGTCTTAGTTGCAGCCTGCGGGATCTTTCATTGTGGCGTATGGGCTTCTCTAGTTGCGGAGCGCTTGCTTGTATCTAGTTGTGGCGCATGGGCTCCAGAGTGCACAGGCTCAGTAGTTGCGGTGCATGGGCTTAGTTGCCCCGTGGCACGTGGGATCTTAATTCCCTGACCAGGGATTGAACCCGCATCCCCTGCATTGGAAGGTGGATTCTGAACCACTGGACCACCAGGGAAGTCCTTGGATATAATTTTCAAACCTGCAAAATGAAGACGGGATATCCATAATGTCTACCTTAAAGCAGCATAGGTTTTAAGTTCACTTAGAAAGATAATGCAAGCACACTGTGCAAACAACAACAACAATCAGTGAGAATCTGGACCACTGGGGGTGAAATGATAGAGTACTGGTAAAGAAAATGTTTACACTATTTGATAACTAGTGATATCAGAGATGAGTAACTTGGGGGCTAGTCAGCTCTTTACCTGCATGATGTATACAATTCACCACTTCCATGAACACCATAATGACAGCTAGATGTTATTACTTTTAAGGCAAATTTTCACAAGAGTGATGAAAAGGATGAGAGCTTTTGGGAGGAGCAGGAAATAGAGTCTGTGACAAAACATAGCAATCTTTCAGGTTATTTACAACAGAAAGTGGGGTAAAATATTGTGGAGTTTGGGGAAAAACACTTTACAGAAATTCTCTTGAAAACAAAGTCAGCTACATAGTGATTGGAGAGAAATGTACCTCATATAATATACCATTATATGTTTCATAATTTTTCATATCTTTCAATATAGTTTATATCTGTAAGAAAAAAATTACTACTTTTCAGATGCCTTAACAAATCCAAAGGTTAGAATCATCATAGAAGTACTCAAGTATTTTTCAGAATATTTTTATTTTAGCAAATTTTGCCTTGAGACATAACAGTCTCTCCCATACTTCTTTTGATAATAAATAACACTTTTATAGCACCTTTTATCTAAGACCACTTCAGTATCACTATAATTTTTCCCTATCCTTTTGCTTATAATTTAGTTAAGGTATCTAAGCAAATATGTAAAATTGAAAGGGCTTAAACCTCAGTGGACTAGAATTTTTAAAAAGCTGTGTTTCATTGATTAAAATTAAAAAAAAAAGAAGATTGTAGAACCTCACTATCACCAACTCTGTGCTTAGGAAGTCACTTTTTCTCTCCCCTTTCCAATGTTCTCATATGACAATGAGAGAGTGTCCTAAATGATTTCTAAGATTACTTTCATCTCTGAATCTATGTGATTCCATCATACCACTCCTTACTTCAGCAAGTTACAATCTCGCACTGTGTGCATAAGTAGTATTGAGTTCATGTTTCTTGACATATTTAACTCTCCTGTTAAGAATGTGTAGCTGACAATAGAGAGTTAAATGTGTAAGAAACACAAATATCCATGTATCTATTTGGATATGTGCTCTCTCACTCTCTCTCTCAAAGAGAATTATAGATATAGGTAGATAGATCTCTGTGTCTATTACATGTGTGTTCTTAAATTATGATAACATAATTTATTCTATGGATATTTATATTTGTACTATTATAATTCCTAATGTAAGTCTCTTATCTAAAAACCTTAGAGGCATGTTTTTGAATTTATAATCTGAAAAGTAATATAATGCATATACCATGTTTTATATAACACCCCCAGAAGGATTTGGACAGCAACCCATACTCAAATATTCTACAAATATTTCTACATTCAAATATTTCTATGTTGAAATGTATTTACTATTCACAAATAAACATTGCAGTTGAATTTTTACCATGTGCATGTATTATACTTAAATAAAATCAAAATACTATTAAAAAAAGAAAAGCAGAATATTGTGTTCAGAAAATAAAACCCTGATGTTTAAAAAAAGAAAAGAAACAAATTTCAACAGCTTCACGTCAAGTTCATGCCTAGTTTGCCAAATTAGTTCAGATCAGGTCAAGTTTTGCCATCAAATGAATTAGAAAACAAAACCTTTAGTTTTAAGAGATTTTTGGATTTTACTTATGTGCATAATGGATTTTGAACATGTCTATGCTTTGTCTGACCAGAAAGGCCCTCTTTTTAGAAACAGTTTTTGGATTTGCTTCTGTTCCAACTAGATGTTCTGCATTGAAGCTTAATGGCATCTACAGACCACATCCCTTGCTGAACACAGTTGCTTAGCCCACCTGGGGACATTTACCTCCAGCTATGACAATCATATTTTTCCTTGGGAATTTTAAATTACAGCAAAAAGACATGAGTGCATCTGTCACTTTCTCTCTGGTGGCAGAGGTTTGAGAACCGTCAGGAACCCTGTTTCTTGGCTTGCAGGAAAAGTTTGGCCGCACAGAGAGAAAATGAAGGGACCCTATATGGAGATACAAGGGTGAGAAGTGGAGAGTGTCCTGTCAACGTTGCAGTCTCTGATTCTTGTTCCTGAAGCATCCCATTTGCAACCCTCTCCTTTCCAACAGTTTTGTGGTTCCCATGGCTTTAACAAACCCGTGTACATTCATTTACCTTTAGTAGTTTGAGCTGGGTTTTAATTATTTTCATCTGAAAGACCCCTAACCAAGAATGGAAATATCTTTGTTGAGCTGCAGATGTTCATTTTGATATTTGAGCCTTTCCATTTGTCTTGAGTCCTGCAGAGTAACCCAGGTGCCCATTAATACCTTCATCTCTAAAGGACAAGCCTGTTTAATCAGAGGTAATGCTGTGGCAGCAACTTAACCCAGAAATCTCCTTTGCTTAACACAGCAGAAGTTTGTTTCATGTTTACTGTACCTCTAAGTCAGTTTGCAGAGAGCTCTGCTTCATGTGGTCACCCATGGGCCAGGCTGACAGAGGTTCCACCATCTTTTACTTGCACCATCTGGGGAAGGTGGCCTCCTGGTCACTGTGAAGAGGAGGAGAGGACTGAGGGATCAAGCGCATACTCTGAAATGCTTGTGTCAGGAGTGACACACACCACTTCTGTGCACAGCCTTTTGTACAGAAAGAGTCAGTGACTCTACTGATGCACAGGAGGGCTCCTGGTGCTGAGAAATGGAGAGAGGAGCGCACGGGTTATTCCGTGAACTGCAGCCACACTGTCATCTTGGAATCCAATAAAATCTAGACTTAAGTTTAAGGGGTATCAGACTTAACAGTTGTGATGGACAAAACTTTTTTCTTGGAAAATAATTAATCGATGGAGGCCAAAGGAAAAGAGAGCAGCCTCTGTAGGGGACTGTGTGCCAACTTTCTGTCAGTAAAGGCTTCTGATTGGAGTTCTGGGTTCTGCATGTTGTTTCTCTTCTCTGACTGTGAAGACACCTTTCTGTGCAGTTCAGTCATTTCCTACAAATCTTCTGATCAAGATTTAAGTGATAGATGAAGGGAACTGGGGAAGGTCAGCGGGATAGTAGGTTATGGAAACATTTCCAGGAGAATTCCTTTCTCCTTTAATCACTAGTTTTACTTTCACTCAAGCATGTTAATGTAGATGTTCTTAAGTCAGGAGTATATTTATTTTGAACCTTTTAACACTGCAAATCAGCTAGCTGAGTTTCATATTCTAAAAGAACAAGGTAAACAAATGACACTAGTGAATAGAAAATATTAATCTCTCACATGCTTTAGTTTAAATAGTTATAGGAAAGTGCTCTCCTATTAAAATACATTAGCCTATAGCAAACCATTAAAAAATTCCAATGAATCCTTTTCTTCCCAAAGAAAACTATTTAAGCATTCAATCAGTTAATATAATGGATTAAAATAGAACATCATTTTGGTGGCACAATTTCAAACCAGAAGGAATTAGAGACATTCAGATACTGAACATTCAACACAAGCTATGATTTCAGCAGGGAGTCTTATTTGTCCTTTCTTCATTCTAACTCCATCAATTTCAAATTTCATTAACAGCAATGGGACACAAAAAGTTCCAACAGTGATGCTTTACAAAACCCTGCAAGTTTTGAATAATAGTGATCTTTGTCATCATTTTATTTCCAAGTGTATGTTTTTATATTGTTTTGCTGAGGAATGACTCAGTATTTCTCCCAGTGGGCATTGAAGAATTAAGTTTTAAAAGACAATGAGTATTCAGTTTCACTGTGTATAGCTGAAATAATCTGATTTAACTTGGTTAGGTGTAAAAATTGGGGTAAGACTAAGATAATTACCTAATTACCTTTTGAGAAGACTAAGATGAATTACCTAACCTTCTGAATCATCTGCTGAAATAATTAGATTTTCAAGAATAAGAAGTTATTATTTTCATGTAAATTAAAGGTGTTTTCAGAGTAGTTAGAACTAACACAGGAAGTTATACACACACACACCTGCCCACCACACCCATCCATACATGCATAAAGTGATGTTTTGTGTTTCAGTGTATATTGTCCATGAATTGTGTAAATGGCAAGCCGTATGATTTGTTCAGTAAAATTAGTATTTTAGAGTGGTAAGGGACAGAAGTAGGAACAAAGGAAACCAACGCAAGTTCCCAGCTTCGAAAAAGTAGGTGCGCTACAAGTGATTATCAGTGTAGACTCTTCAGTACTGCTAGATGGTGGTGGTTAGCTCCATGTATTAGGACTTGAATAATTACACAAACTACAGCTGGGTAAGTGGTCAGAAACATTTTCAACATTTGTGAAGGAGCAAAGTGGCAGAAGCCTGGCAGCAGGATGAGGGCAGTACCTTTTAGTCACTTCATGGGAATTAGGAGGTTAGGGTTGCTCTGGGGTCAGTAGGTTATCAGATTATTGGAGGTTATAAAACAAAGTCTCAGATTATCAGAGGTTACAGAAATGCCTTGTTTCAGAGAAAGGAGAGAAAAAGAGTCTTACTAATAAGATTATTATTTCTGGGTAAAATATCCTCAAAAAGTGCTACTACTGAAAAATTAAATTATTAGGCAAACACACCCTGGTCTGTGATGTTGAGAAGAGAGATTGAATAGAATAGAGTGCTACTCCTTTTCCTCATAATCCGTTTCTCTCATGCCACACACACACACACACACACACACAGAAACCCACTGATTTTGCATTGTGTTTAGTTTCTTTGTTTCTTTTCTTTTTTTTTGCGGTACACGGGCCTCTCACTGCTGTGGCCTCTCCCACTGCGGAGCACAGGCTCCAGACGCGCAGGCTCAGCGGCCATGGCTCACGGGCCCAGCCACTCCGCGGCATGTGGGATCTTCCCAGACGGGGGCACGAACCCGTGTCCCCGGCATCGGCAGGCGGACTCTCAACCACTGCGCCACCAGGGAAGCCCATGTTTAGTTTCTTAAAAGTCTCCCAGAATCTCTATTTCTACTGTCTTCTATTCCCCTGTTAAAGGAAACCTCTTCAATTCCCATTTATTCAGTTTATTACATGCCAGGAGCTGGGCTAAACACATTAATGTATTTAATATTATCTGGTTAAAAAATTTAGTGATAACAGGCATTGACACTATTTTTCTCTTCACCATGAAACATATCTGTGGGCAATATCCTAGGAGGGAGATGTTTAGAGATTTTTAGTGGAAATATTTAGTGGCATTTAATACCCCTCACTCTTTCTTTCCAACGAATGAAAAACAACAAAACTGTTCAAAACTTACTACTTCCTTATTATATTTCTATATTACATTTTTTGTGATTATAACTGCAACTGTCATAATCATAAAGGAGAGCAATGTAAGACCTCTGAAGCTCAAATTCAGGAAAAATGGAAAACAAATTTATAGTAATCATTCATATGTATATAGGGGAAACTTTTGACATCTTATTTAAGTGAACTTACTGGACACTAAAATCCAAAGTCCTTAGAAGACTACATTCTGAAATGTAGCCTGGCTACATTTCATTAAAAAATTATTAGACTTTCTGGGATGATGACTTCCCCATGAGAAGATGCCACTTGCAAAGGATTTCCTTCATCTCTCTGCAAGATAGAAGAGGAAACACAAGAAGTGCCTGATGCAGAGCCCCAATTCCTACTTCATGAATGTGAAATGCCTAGGATGCTATAAAATCACCACTGTCTTTAGCCATGCACGAGCAGCAGTTTTGTGTGTTGGCTGCTCTACTGTCCTCAGCCAGCCTGCAAGAGGAAAAGCAAGGCTTACAGGAGGATGCTTCTTCAGACAGAAGCAGCATTAAAAGTACCCTGAATCAAGATGAATGGGAAACCATACCATAAACACATTTTGAATACAAAAGCATCATTAAAGATGAGAAAAACTTTAGATTCTTCAGCAATTTGGAGAACTGTTCATAAAGGTAAACCCTTTGAAGATGTCTGCCTTAATGGACAATGTTCTTGAAAAAAAAGTAAAGTTGGTAAATTTTAATTCTGATGAATTCAGGAAGCACAGTGAGAATTCAGTGTTGTGGAAGGTGATAATGACACTGCATGCATCCAGCTTCTAAGACATTTAACAGCTCTGATTAGCAGTAGAATAGCCTGGCCAGAGCATTAAGTCGTCTGCATGAATTTTTAAAACATAAAAAACCGAAAAGAAAATAAAAACCAAGAAGTATTTAAAGTGCTTGGCAGCAACTGAAGTAATTTATATGTAAACCATGCTAGAGATTTCAAGATATAGAGGAAGAGAGAGAACAGTGGAGACATGGTGCCTCCTGGCTGCTAATGGAGGACGTCCAGTATCCACAACAACAAAAACTGTCCCTGGGCACATTTTTGTGAACATTTCTGATGGTTATCTACCACTAGGGAAAAAGGAAGACCAGGTATTTGCCTTCTGAGAACTCTGGCGGATGAGTGGCAGACATTGGGCTACACTCAGCCAATCATAAGCATCCTCCTGGTGTGTATTTAGTCTGGATGTATCATTAAAAAACAGGGATAGTTTAAAATCTATTCTGCAAGTGGCAGCAGCAACAGCACCCTCTTGGCTCCAATAGGGTAGTGGGCATGGGAGCAAAGGAGCCAAGAGCAGTTTAAAAACACAGTCTTTGTGAGGTCATCTTGAGTGTGGTTCTAACCACCAGGATTCCTTTGATTTCTGAACATTTTCAAGCCCGAATCACCCTCATGCCCTGTCATCCAGAATCTTGACTGCAGCCCACATACAATAGCCAGATACCACAGTGGATACAAATTGTCCCAGCTTCCACTGTGAGCCAGATCTCAACCATATGATTCTTTACCATTGTGAGATTCTTAAAGTTTATACCATAAATTTACTGTTTGCAGTCTGGAAGAGAGCACATAGTGATATTTAACAAATACCTCTTGAATGAAAGAGTGAAGTAGGCATTTTATGCATAATTCAGTGGAAGTTTGAGCCTCACAGATTCAAAGACCTAAAGCTATTTTATAGAATACACTAAAGCCGGTAACAGGAAGCTATACAGAGAATTACTTGAGCACAGGCAGGGGTGTTAATGGTGCAATGGTGGTATGCAAATATATGCCACATGCTTTACTAAAAACTCAATTCTAATGATTTTTTAAACATCTTTATTGGAGTATAATTGTTTTACTTTGTTGTGTTAGTTTCTGCTGTATAACAAAGTGAATCAGCTATATGTATACATATATCCCCATATCCCCTCCCTCTTGCCTCTCCCTCCCACCCTCCCTATCCCACCCCTCTAGATGGTCAGGAAGCACCGAGCTGATCTCCCTGTGCTATGCGGCTGCTTCCCACTAGCTATCTATTTTACATTTGGTAGTGCATATATGTCAATGCCACTCTTTGTAAGAACATTCAACTTAATTTGCTGAAGTAGATATAAATAATTTATAAAGATAATGTCACTCAACAAAGGACTGGAAATGTGTAAGAGTGAAATGTGAAGTCTTTGGCCAAAACATAGGCACTACTTTGTAATGGTCAATGTACCAGAATCCTGGCTGATTAAGCAATGTGACTGCCATCCATCAAGGCTTCAAAAAGACTAGTGATTTTCATTTTCTAATCTTGCAACCTGGTGGACTAAAACAAGTTGTCAGTGTACACCCTTTGAAGAGAAAATAATAAAATGTGAGAACGGTGAGTGAATATTTTTCCATGGTTTATTTAAAGAATTTAATAAAGCAATAAGATTATTAACTGAATGACGCTACCCACGTGGTGCTTTTAAAATAATGTTTAATACAGTAGTCTCTTTTTAGAACACATTACTTTGAGAATTTCTTGCTTGGAGAAATTCTGCGTGTTCTTAATTATCCTGAAACAAGTATAGTTAAAAATAGATTTTCACATAATAGTTTTACCTCCAAGGGAATGATATTTCATGTCTTTGTAGACATCTAAGAAGATATAATATATGTATATTTAAAATTCAATTGCATAGACACCAGCATCCTTCTAAGAACAATAGATGAGTTTGGGAGACTGGAGAATTGGCCTTCATAAAATCTCACTATGGTTGTGGCTGAGTTATTTATTTATAAAATGGGCAAAATGCATTAATCATAAATGATAGCTTTTTAGAATACAGAGCAGAGTCTAGAATTATGATTATCATGTGTTTCCCACAAGATCTAACTGATATGCCATGTTGAGATGGTAACTTCTGTCCTTGAGGCACTTCATTTGGCTCTTTTCACTGCTCTTTAGAAGAAAATAAAGCTCCTTACCCTGCTTTGAGTTTGCTGTAATATGGCCTGTGATAATTTGGCATCATAGTTTATTGCTTCAGGTAAACTCATAGCATGAAAATAGGAAACTATTTATTGAGTGCTCACCACATGAGGGATCAGATGTACTAGTTCTGGGTTTCTATTGTTTGCCCCTATACATTGAACTGCTGGTGGTCTGTGAACTTGCATTTCAAATTCAGTTTTGCCCTTGGAAACTGCCTGTTCTCTCAGTACCTATTCTGCTATCGATTGCTGCCTGTTTTCTCAGACTTAGCTCCATGTTCTGTGGATATGTCCCAAATCACTTTCTCATTTAGATCAGGCTTCAGTCTGGAATATGGAAATTTACATTTGATCAGTACATTATAAAAGAAACAAAATTCTAATTGCCTCCCTGGGAAATCTCACTGAAGGAGGTATCGGGAAGATACTTAACAATTTTTGTAATCCTCTGATGGATTAGTTAATGATGATTTACTTGTAATAATTATCGATAATAACAGTGGTGAGAAGGGTGATCAAATTAGGACTAAAGTGTTTTTCACTGGTTTAAAAACAGTGCTTTATGTCACTTTGACTGATTGTACAACTTTCATTCACATACAGGGAGGTCAAGAGTTGTTAGTGCGTACATTCAAGTGCTTGTCAATAAAAGAGTAATACCTCCCAGCATTCATACTACTCTGACAGTGTATTTATATATATTCCTGATATCAGCTTTAGTAATGAATACAACTTGAAATAAATTTAATGACAATTTAAAAACTTTCCACAGGTGCCAGCTTATTAATTAAAAGATTTTCATCTACAGTGTACTCTCCTTAAAGATATATGAAAATATGCCTTTAATTTGCTTTAACACTGGTTGATTAATGTTAGAAGGTTTACATTGAGAATTTTTATGAATGACCTGATTTCACAGCATGTTTAGTGAATTGTGTTTTATCCATTACTCCATCATATGATATGAAATTTTAGTGCTGGTAGTCTATATGTTTCTTAAAAGATTAGATGCTTAATTTTCTTTTTTTAATAAGAAGACGTTTATGTAGGTATGTATGTATTTATTTATTTGTTTGTTTATTTTTGTTTTGTAGGGTTTTTTTGGCCACATCTTGCAGCATGCGGGATCTTAGTTCCCAGCATGCGGGATCTTAGTTCCCTGACCAGGAACTAAGTCCCCTTCATTAGGAGCGCCGAGTCTTAACCACTGGACTGCCAGTGAAGTCCCAGATAATTTATTACTGTAGAAAGAATATGCACTTAGGTTAGAATTCTGGCTTTGCTTCATTTGATGTCGTGCAGGTTACTTAATTCCTCTAAAGCTTTGGTTTATTTATCTGCAAAGTGGGATGAATGATGTCTATTTCATAGACTTCCTCCCTCCTCACATCCAATCTGTTTTGAGCCCTGTAATTTCTTTCTGTAAAATACTTACGAAGCATAATATTTCTGAGACATAAACCGATGTATTTTCTTCCTTGGTAATCTCTAGTCCCTGGTTGCCCATAGGTTTACATCAAGAACCACCCCTGGTGGACCTTCACTGGAGAGTTATTTTCATGTTATGGAGAAGATAATCTTTACATCTGAGTTCACAGGACTGTGAGACTTCCTACCACTAAGAATGAGGACGAGATGATGTAAGATAAATTTAGATCACATGGGAAGAAAAATAGGAAAGCTTGTTCCTTTTGCTGCTTTAGAGTGCAAGTAAAGAGAAGCAAGCAGCCAAGTTACATGTATTTCCTGTTGAAAATCCTAGAAGTGGAGAGGGAAAGGCAGCAGGTGCTTGGGTCTTCCATCATAAACGTGGGAGAAGACTGCAGCTGCCTGGGGTAGACCAGCATCAATGGTGGCGACCCAAGCAAAGTAGGAAAGTGGTATCACAAAATGCTTAAGAGAAGAGAGGGTCAAAAGTAGCCATCCCAGATTTGCCTGGCAGGATGCAGAAGTTTCTACCTGCTTTGCGGTATATGGCACGATATATGCATTCAGCAGCAGTGTACTTGTATCAAGTCCCCCATGACTGAGCATGAGGTGTCCCCCTACAGAAGCTGAGGGCTGGGCAGCTTTGGAAGGAGCTGTTGGAGGACGTGGTTGATCTTAGAAGGTCCACCAATGCCACCAACTGAAGGTTAGGCCAAATCAACAAAAACAAACAAACAAAAATGCCCTCCCCCCGATTCTAACAGTCATATCAGGAACAGAGAAGCCAGGAAAACTCCCAGCGATCAGGTGGTAAAGGGAAATCACCAAAAAGAAAGAGAAAACCCAATGTACAGCCGTGAGCATGCCCCCTCTACTCTCAATGAGAGTGTTTAAGCATCCTTCTTCACTAAAGTCACATTCTCCTATAACATCTTACATAATTTTAAAGCTTTACTATTTATTCCTAAGTCTTTAATCCACAATGATTTGTTATATGTGTGTACCCATAGGAGGTGTAGTCAGGATCTAACTTTACCATTTTCCATGGAGATAACTTCTTGTTAAGGAACCATTTATTAGAAAGGTGTTTCTCTCCACATTGAATTGTAATACCACCACTTTCAAACAGTATTTCTCTCTCTAAATATCTATTTATCTATCTTATCATCTATCTACCTATCTATCTATCTATGGATTCCAATCTATTCCAGTGTTCTATTTGTCCACCCCTATATAACTCAATACACCATGTTTATTTATTTATTGCCATAGTTTTAAAATTAATCTTGGTATCTGGTAGGGAATGAGGCTTAACTTTGTTCTTTTCTTCAAAATTGAAAAATGTCACTTCTTGGCAGTTTTTTATAAATTTTAGGGTCAGTTTCTCTAATTCTGTGAGAAACTTTGCTAAGATTTTGATTGAAATTGGTGTAAATTTATAGTTAAATTCAGAGACAAAGGGCATATTTGCAATGAGTGTCCTCCATCCAACAACAAACAATCTCATGCTGTTTTTTTTCCTGGTCTGCTAAAGTCTCTCAGCAATATTTTGTGAATGTCCAAAGGACAGCTCACACCTATTTTGTTGGACATTTCTGGGTACGTTATTATTTTGTTGCTATTATAAAAGGGTGTTTTATCTCCCCACTTATTCTTTCAAATCAGCTATTTCTGGTATAAAGGCATGCTATTAATTTTGTAGACTGCTATAACACCCAGCACCTTTGCAGCAGTTTCCTTAGTCCTCAAACTTTACAAATACAGTTTTATCTTTTCCTTACCAGTTTTAATATTAATAGAAGTTTAGACAGATGGTTCTTTATTATATTCCTAATTTTATGTGAATATTTTAAAATGCTTCCATTAAGTATTGTTTACTTTTCATTTTTGATAGCTATTCTTTATCAACTTAAGGGGTTTAACTTTTTTTCTAAGCATATTTTTATTCAATAGACAATTTTTTTTCAGTGTTTTTTTTTTCCTTTTATTGAGATTGGTACATGGTTTTCCTTTTTTAACCTATTAAGTTAAATGTTACTTTAGTAGATATTCTTGTGTTGAATCATACTCTGGTGACAATATTACTTTATCCTCTTTTTATATTCCCATTTCAACAATTACCAATGTATTTCTTGGTATGATTATTTTTTTTTTTTACCTTGTTTCAGGTCCCCCATTTCTCAGTGTTTGACCTTGTCCTCATCCCCTTCCGCACTTAAAAATTTACATGTGCATCTCTTCTCTCAACACTCCTTCTTATCTTAAAGTAAAAGGTGTCCTTAACACTCACTCTTCCCCATTCTCTCTGTTTCACCATCTTTCCATCTTCTTCAGTTACTTATGCTATTTCATTTCTGATGTACAGCTTCATCTTTTCTACTACTTCCATATTCTCTGCTTCCAAAGGTGCTTATGCACCTGTTCCCTGCAATTCCTTCGATCTGCACTTATACCCGAGATGGTCTACCCTTTTCTTTATTTGACATCAGATTTTGTTTGTTTGTTTGTTCTTTTGTTTTGCCCCAGTGTGTGCCTTGTGGGATCTTAATTCCCTCATCAGGGATCGAACCTGGGCCCTCGGCAGTGAAAGCATGGAGTCCCAACTGCTGGACTGCCGGGGAATTCCCTGACATCAGATATATTGGAGGGATAGAAAAGGCTTGGTGCTCAGGACCTCAGCTCCCCCACCCCCCATTGTTCTCAAACTGCACTAAGTTTATCTGTGACCTAATTACTAAGTCAATTAACCTGTTTTCATCCTTCATTCAGTTGAATCTTCTTGATGCATCTAACATGGCCTGCTGTCTTTTTGATATAGCTGTCTTCATTAGTTTCTGTGACACTGTTTTTCTTTGATTTTCTTTCTATATACTTGATAATTATTGCTGTAACTTTTTTCCTTGCTGTCTCCCCTCTAAATATTAATGAATTTGTACATAGGAAAAAAACAAAAAGCATCTTTTGAAACATTAAAGGTCTGTTGATTACATAAGTTTCACTGATGATTGGAAATTCTGTCTAATGTGGTTTTTGAATGCCTCTACATTATAAATAAATTATATGGTCAAATTAATATCATCAAAAATTAATTTTTTTGCATTAGAGGTATTTTCTCTCTTTTGTCTCTGTAATGATTGAGCATATCATACATGAGAATGTCAAAAAGTGAACATCTGCTGGTTAAAATACTTACATTTGGGATGGGAATTAAATATATGTTCTTTTTCAACATTAAACCAGCTTAAGGATAAAAAATTATTGCAGTCAAGTTTTGTTTTGTTTTTTTTCCGAAATATGACTAACATATCTCTTTTGAAATAGTTATTTTTAAGGTTGTCTTTAATTTTTTCCCATGGTTTAACATTGCTAATTAAGCCTACAAAAATCTGTACATAATGCATACTGATGCATAAAGAAAATGCATCAGCTTACCAGATTGTTCTATGATGGCTTAGATTATCAAACATTTGCAAGTTAAATTCAATATTACTGTAAAAATTTAAAGAATTGGTGGAAATTAACATAATTTATCTGCTCTGTTAATGAATAACCAAAATTTTAAAGTTCTTCAAGCTATTTTATATGCTTATTAGGGTACTTTTAATTATTCATTTTTATTTAAAAATTAAATGACGTTAAGCATACAGTGTTTGATGAATATAAAAATATATACTATTGAATTATAAATCATTTTCCCTCTAGCTTCCAACTTGAAATGCCAATCATTTCACTGATCTTCATATTTCACGTAATGTAGAACCATTTATGGTCCCTGTGCTGCCATACGGAAAATAGCAATACTCGTCAACAATTTAAGCTTCATAAAGCCAAAAGGCGTTATTTCATTTGTGAGCTTCTTTTGTAATAAATACTGATCAACTCTCCTCTCTTATTTTTCTTTGTGACTTTACATGATGTTAGGCAGTTAGCACTCACCATGGAGGGTGTTTATTTGGTTTCTCCATGGCAGGAGACCACAAGCTCAGTGAGGGTGGCAGCAGGTCTTTCTTATTTGCCATTATATTCTCAGCACTTAACATAATGAATGGTTAGCATGAATGAATGCATTTATTTTCAAACTTTTGTTTCTATGCTTTTGAATATAATTATTAATTAAAAATGAGCCACCCCTATGTCTTTATCACTGCTTGGTCCCTAGGGCGTCAGAAGAATATTAAAACATGTTGCCTCCTGTCAAAGGCCTTCAGCATAACTGGAGATACAGATTAATGAATATGGATCAGTATAAGACATTATATAATTAAGATCCTACTTGAATTTCATAAAGTATAAATCATGTAGGTATTCATTATGAGGGCCTTCTACAGAGAACTAGGTCATGGAAGTGATAGCAGAATGAAGCATAAGAGAAGAAATATGTGCAAGAAACAGGGGAACTTTGGTTTTGGCATGAATGGAGCAAGACATTGAAGGCTTGCGGAAGGAAAAATCATAAAGCATTGGAGGGGCAAGAGGACCCAGGTCTCATTAAAAAAGAAAAGAGTGTTTGGAAATCGGGTAGTATTTGTATCTTGATAATAAAGGATTCTGAAAGGCAGGTAAAGTACTTTTTACCTTAGAGAGAAAAACATATACGGGTCTAATGAATATTTGTAGGGAAAGAATAAGCTGATGGTATATTGCAGTAACTAAGGTAAAATCATAACTCAGATAAACTGAAGTACAGTGTGAAATTCAGTGAGTGAAGACCTGGGATTTAGGTAGAGACAGCAGGAAGTAAAAGAAGAAAAAGATGGGGTGACTGACTTCAGATAAGTAAATGAAAAAGAGGTGAACCAAGCTGTCCAATTTGGGTAAAGAAATGCACTGGGCTTCTGTAGTTAGAGATAGGAAAATTGAGAGATAAAGGTGAAGTTTTGACACGTGAAATTTGAGATGGTAGCCAGATAGTTACATGGAAATGTCCCCCAAAATAACGAAACTACTTATGGGCTTCCCTGGTGGCGCAGTGGTTGAGAGTCCGCCTGCCGATGCAGGGGACACGGGTTCGTGCCCCGGTCTGGGAAGATCCCACATGCCGCGGAGCGGCTGGGCCCGTGAGCCATGGCCGCTGAGCCTGCGCGTCGGGAGCCTGTGCTCCGCAACGGGAGATGCCACAACAGTGAGAGGCCCATGTACCGCCGGGAAAAAAAAAAAAAAAAAAAGAAAGAAAAAAAGAAACTACTTAAACTATACTATACAAAATAATTTCCCAAGCCCACCTACCTGCATACATATTCACACTATTTTATTCTCTTTAATTGTGTCTGTTTCTTCTAGAACATTTTCATCTTATAAATTTTATTTAGTTTTCACTATCATTTTTTTTAATTTATTTTATAAATGGGTAAGTGCTTTCAGTAGGCTACTGCAGTTATCAAGAAGAGTGAAATGTTGTACAATCATTCTAAATACAAAATTGCTTATTTGAGAAAGATATAAAGTTTCCCTTCCTTTAAAATGGAGATGATAATTCTTGCCCTACCTAGCTCACAGAGTTGTAAAGATCATCAGAGATGATGGGCATGAAAGCACTTTGAAAACTAAAATCCTTTACAAATGCAAGCTCTCATAATTATGATTATACAGTGCCCTCTATATGAACCTGAAACAATTTTCAATTTTCATCTATCATGTCACTCTTCTAATTCCTGTAGAGTATGTCCCACAGATTTTTATCATAGGACCATATTTTAATCAACGACAAATGCATTTTCATGAAAGCATAATATTGTTTCTATAATAAATATTCTTTGAACTCTGGATGAAGACTAATATGCATTTCAAGGACCATTATACTTCTGAGAGTTTTTTCCTATCTCTTTCATTCTATAACTTCATCTTTTCCCATTCTGTGCATTTTAATTCTAGGATAAGCACTACCCATGGGCTCTACCTGCTTGTACCAGTCTGTCCTAGGAATCAAACCAGACATTGAAGGTCTTGTAAGAACGTGGCACCGTCAGCCTCATCATTTAGAGCAGCTTGGAACTGGGGCTTGGTAACGACCAGACCCAAAAGCTGTTGTGTCAAAGAAAGTTCTAATTTTTCTTAACTCTCCTCCAACTCTCTATCAAATTAGTACTGAGACAATGCTTATAGTGTTTGTTTTGCCCATTGACATAATGATGACAACAAGAGTGGCATAATCCCTTGGGTAAACACGGGTTTTATGATTATCATCTCTTTCTGCCCCCCAAATCCAGAAAAGTAAAGCAAATAGTTCAAATTCTCTAGATGTACAGTATATATTAGAGCATTTTACATGCATATGAATAATCAAATGCTCCATTGACATATGTTAATATTGCCATTTTTGGAAAAAATTGAGTCAATTTAGTTGTTACAATACTGGGCTAATTTTATGTTCCAAACCTCTTAAAAGATAAAAAAAAAAGCATTGCTGGTTGGAATACTAAATGCAAGAAGTTAAATTTAATCAATTTCTAAGAGACATATAAATGGATTTTTGGATAAGACAAATTTCAGATATGTACTGTTATTTTTAAAGAAATCCTTAAAAACCATCTAATCATGTGAGAAAAGTTACAATAAAAATGAAACTTCGGTATTATTCTTACTTCATCTAAAGATCATTTTAGAATGAAAATGACAGGGACTGTGATTCCCCTGCATCTACTCTCAGTCCTCAATTCTGAAGGGCTTCTTCCTAGGTCTTGGGAGGAATAGCCCCATTGTTCTGGATCATTGCATAACTTGTATTTTTATTCCTTGACACCTCTTCCCTAGAATCTTTTACAGGCCCTCTTCTCAAGGCTGACTCTCTTTGTATCAGAACCTGATGAAACTGGTCCTAGGTTTATGAAGCCCCTTGGCCTCTGCATTGTGGCTTTCCCAGCTGCACCTAGGAAAGGTGCCAGAGGTGTCAGGGCCAGCTTTTGGTTTTAGATCAATCTCAGACATCCCACACACTGCACCTGGTAAGCTGGTCTGTGGCTGGCCCTGAGCTTGACCATTCACCCTTCTGATCTAAGTCTGTTAGCCAGTTTCACCACACTTCTAGGAGGCTGTAGTGAGGAGCTGATTGTAGGAAAAACTGCCATATTCTTCCCACTATATCATTCTGCTGCCTCATAAGATGCCCTCATTATATTTCACCCTGATAACTTTAACTGTCTCTCCCTCTCTCTCTCTTTTCATGGCACTTATACAGAGAAATGCAAACATCCACTTAGGGAAGAGGGCATCCTGTCAGAGTTGGGGTTTCTTTGATACTTGGATTAGGTCACCAAGTCACTGCAGATTTATGGAGGAAGGAGAAGCACTGCACTTGAGAATTTGCTATAATTGCCACAAGCTCCAAACCTGTAATTACTATTGCCACTCTGAGAACTTCAAGTGAAGCCTCCATAGTTAGCTTTTGCCCTTAGCTGTCCTGAATTTCCTGCCATATTTTTCTATGTTTGCCTTTGTTAGAATGTATAGTGGAAGCAGAAATTTAAAGAATCCAGCTGAATGTTTTTAGACTAGTACAAATAATGAGTTTTTAGAAATTTGTTTGATGCATAACACGTATCAACATGCAGAGGAGAAATTTAATTACTGGTAATATAATTAACTGTTCATTTTAAGAAAAATTGGAGAGAGTTGACTAGTATTTTCAGTGTTCGTGCTCATAATATAAGACTTATGTAGCATTTTGTAATTCAGCATTTCAGTATAGTCCCATGAAGTAGGTGTTATCTTTACTCCATTTAAAGAGAAGGACATTAACAGGCTTTACAGATGAGGGATACTAAGAGGTCAGAGAACTCACAGATTGGCCTGATTCAGCAACTAGGGGCTCTCAGACTGCAATACCATACTTCTGGGTTCTGTGTAGAGATCCCTACATGGCAGTGACCACTACCTTACTTAAATTCATCCCTTAGTTCCACACTGTCTTCAGGGTAAACGACCAAGGAGGGTTACAGGTATTTCATTATATCACTCCATCCTGCAGCTCTGTTCTCCTCTTGCTACGTCCCTTCCTGTACCTTGGTCATCCTCGACCTCTTGTAGAGCCCATCATTTGGAAATGTCATCCCTCTTTTTAACCTGGATAACTGACTCTTATTTTAGGGACAAGATCCTTTGGGAAAACCTAAGTGTGGTCTGAGTTGGCCTCTGATGCCACCTTGTACAATCTCTATTTGAGCCATTAGCACCGTTAATGTACTACTCTGCTTCCCTTAGATTTAGCTTCTCAGGGTAATGACTGCCTCTTTCACTTTTGTTTCTTCTTTCTTTTCATCTATAAAATAAATAGAACAATAGCTACCTTGTAGATTTATTGGGAGGATTAGAGGTAACGTATGTAAGTAAAGTAACTAACAGTGCCAGAGACATGGGAATAAAACTAACAGTAACTCATATTTATTAAACTCATTTTCTGTGTGTCAGGTACTATGGAAGGCATTTAATGTGTATTATCTATAATCCTTATGTAATGATTTTATTCAGTGGTCTGAACTCAAAGCCAATATAAGCAGAAAGCACTTTTACTTTTTGTCTTCAACTGTGTTATCACATCTTTGACCCTGTGATTTGATACATGTAAGGCAGAGGCCATAATTTTTGAGACCGTTGGTTATAAACACAGTTTAATTTCAACAACTGAAATTTATTTTCAGTTATTAAAATTTTCAAGCTGTCCTAAATTCAAATAAAATTCAAAATGTCTCCCATCCCCTCAGTTCAGGCCTGCCACTAGCTCTAGCCCTGCATTTTAGAATAATTTGTGAATTGACTGGGATTTTTCTAGTCTCTCTCAGTAATAGATATCTCCGTTACTGGCAGGAGCTGTCTGCTTTGTGGGGTATACTGGTAGGCTCTTTAGAACCCTGCTATCTCCCCCATACCACCACTATTTTGGACCTCGGCTCTCTGATAATGGACGTTTGCATTTTACCTATCACCCAGCTCCAGCACACAGTAACCAATCCAATAACCTCCTTCTCTTACTTTGGCAGGAAATACTTTTCTGTAGGATCCTATAAGGATAGCAAAATACTTTCAGTGGGATGCACCGAGCCTATAGGAGATGCAGGCATTCTTGTCCTGACAAGTAATGGAATGTAGGTCTGCTTGTCTGCTGTCTTCCAGCCAGCATTCTGCTTTCTGAATTCTCTAGGAGGGAAAGGGTCAGTCATTTCGATGCTCAAATGCTTCCCCAAAATCCAGGGGCCACAAGCCAGCTGTTCCAAAATCTTCTCATCACAGTGGTCATGCAGAAATTTGTCTGCACACTTCTGCTCAGCAAGCCTGTGGTCAGAATTGAGGCACTGGTCTGATCTGCCCCACCCACTACTTTTAAATCCCTTGGAGCTGGTCCCCTAGGATAAGTGTGTGGAGTGTGTGTGCAGGGCAGGAGATAAGCTGAAACCGCTCCTTTGGATAACATCTCATTGCCTTGACGACTTTCTCTCACGATGCACTCCAAATTCTGCATTTGATGATCCAGATTAAGGGCTAGGTTTGTAGCCAGTTTTGCTGCTTGTTAGGAAACCCTAGGAGAGGTGCCTAGCAGCTACTCTTTAGAGTCCTTTCTCTTATCGTTCTCTCTCTTTTTTTTTTAACATCTTTATTGGAGTATAATTGCTTTACAATGGTGTGTTAGTGTCTGCTTTATAACAAAGTGAATCAGTTATACATATACATATGTTCCCATATCTCTTCCTCTTATCCTTCTCAATTGAGGCTTTAGCTGAAATGTTTGAAGTAACAGAAAAACCCTGCTTCACATCTTGTAATATATAAAGCACTCATTTACATCTGAAGAAACTGTCTCTAGGAGTTATGTTATTTTTCCTATGGCCACTAAACTTATTTAGTGAAAGTCAAAACTCAATTTGCATCTAGGTTAGTGTGATCCCAAACAGACGGTTCTGTTCACTGTACTGTTTACCTCTGAATGCGATCGTTCAACTGTAAGTGGTTACCAAAGGGCATCTACAAGTTGAGACAGACATTAGTGGCACTCTTTGGGATTTATTTAGATACTTACCACGTAAAATGGAGCTTTGATGCTGTAGGCATATCAAGGCTTTTCTAACTTAATTGACTCCTGCATTTGTGCTGGTAACTATTAGTCATTTTCCCCCAGTAAGTGAGGAAACATTTGATATAACAAATGTGGCACCCTGCTCATTGTGAGAATTCAGTAAATATTTGTTAAAATGAAAGACTGCAGGAATTCAAAGTCCCCGACGCATCTACTAATACTGTAGAGTTTTGTGACTGCTTTCATTATGCAGGTCTCACTGTTGTTTATCCATCCATCAACACTTACATTCAAGGAAATGTCTTTAGCATTTTTATTAGATGACTGCATGTCTCTTTACTTGCAACTTCGAGAAAGACCAGGCATTCAAAAGCAGCCTGATTGTGTCAGTGTTGAAACTTTAATCAGCAAGAACCAATTTCACAGAGCCAAGTTGTAGCAAAATCCAGAGAATTCTAACTCTAAATGTAAAATCCTTTCCTGTTTCCCTATAGCCTCAACCTTCTTTTAGCTGTTAAATTAAAAAAATGCTTATAAATGGCCACTGCAGAATAGCTTAGTACAGTACAATAGGTATTCTCATTTTTCTCTCAATGTTCAGAGGGAAAAATTCTGGATAAATTCTGGGGATCTTTGAGGAATTTTAGAAACTGTCTTCTTGATCAGATCAATTTATTAAAGATCAGTTAGTAAAAATTCCATTGGAAATATTTAGTCTTTTTCTTATAGATAATATTATTTATTTGTAAAGAGAATCTATTGAAGAGATTTACATATAAAATTATGAATGAAAACAAAAATATTAAATTCAGCTACAGCTGACTTATATATATGGTCTTGTACCTTTACACCTAGTGCATTTGAAATATACACTGAGCATTTAAAAACATCTCTGTGTATGAGATTCTAGAAAATGTAAAACTATAATGAGAGAAAGTTGATCAGTAAATAGTTGCCTGAAGGAGTTAGGAAAGAGGCCTGATTGCAAAGGGGCACATTAGTTGGAAATGCTTTACATCTTGTTTGTGGTGGTAGTTACATGAATATTTCTAGCTTCGAAAATTTATCAAATGGCATACTTATAATGGGTGAATCTTTTGTATCTACATTATATTTCAATAAACTTGGGGGAGTGGAGGAGAAAAAAATCTTTGTTATTGAGTTTAGGCTATTTTACTTGTAATATCTTTTATTCTGATAAAGTGGATAGGACCATGGTGAAGAGTTTATTTTAATTATGTTTTACATGAAATAATAATAGAATCTCAAGTTTCAAATTATCTTAAAGATCAATTAGTTTAATCCTTTCTTCTTTCATTAGCTTTCCACTTAGTTGGTATCCATGGCTGCTTTCTGTGTTTTAGGAACTGAGTTAGTTGCTGGATACATGAAATCTAATAAGGTATAGTCCCTGCCTCAGGAATGTGTATTAGTTATCTACTGCTGTGTAACAGATTAACCCTCAGCATTTAGTGGCTTTAAACAACACACATTTATCATCTCACAGTTTCTGTGAATCAGAAATCTAGGCCCTGCTTATCTGAGAGAGATTTCTATTTCAGGCTGACTTACGAGGCTGCAGTCAAGATGCCAGCCGGGCCTGGGACCTCTCATCTGAAAGCTCAACTGGTAAAGGATCTGCTTTTAAACTCACTAATGTGTATGTTGGCAGAGTTCAGTATCTTGAGTGCCGTTGCACCTAGGGCCTCAGTTCCTTGCTGGCTGCTGACTGGAAGCTGTTCTCAGTTACTTGGCTAGTGACTTAGTCCAATATGACCCCTTCATTAAAGAGCACAGACAGAGAAGGCAATAGAGAGAATCAGCTAGGAAACTGAAGTCACAATTTTTATAACCCAGTCACAGAATGACAACCCCTCAACACTGCTATATAATCTTGGTTAGAAACAAATACTCAAGAGAAAGGCATTAACAAAGATATCAATACCAGGAAGCAGGGATCTTTGGAAGGCATCTTAAAAGCTGCTTACCACAGGAAGCCTACTTGATTCAGCTAACTACCCAGGCTTAATCCCTGAAGAAGCCATCTGACAAGTGCTTTAATTCTTTTCATATTAAGAATAGTGCATAAGAGTGGGGGCTTTATAATCAGACTCTTTTTGTTTAACTTCTAGTTCTACCACTTACTAACCATACGTCTGGGAATTTATTAGACTCTTTAAGCATCAGTTCCCTAATACATGACAAAATTGCCTTGAAAATTAAACACAATAATGTATGTAAAGCTTTGAGCATGGTAGCCAGCAAATAGTAAGCGTTCAATGAATATTAATTATTTTTTATTTTTATCTGCGTACAAATCTTATTCCTGACCTGAAACCTATCTCTCTGAAACTTCTTCCTGTTGGACTAAGTTGAAAAACTTGGGACTTACTAATCAAGTCAGATTCACTATCAAACGCTAGCCCTGCCTTTAGTTTGTTGCCTCCATTTTTCCCCCTCCCCTACACATTCCAGGCCTCTCTGTTTCTACAAATGTTCCTGGTATAGCATGATTTCAAGCCTGCAAGTCACTCTCTTCTTAACATTCCTGTTAGATTATTAGTCGATCTGTAAGTTGTTACACAAAACTGAAAAAAATTTTCAGGTATATTATTTATTTATTTATTTACTTATATAATTTTTGGCTGCATTGGCTCTTCATTGCTGCGTGCAGGCTTTCTCTAGTTGTGGCGAGTGGGGGCTACTCTTCCTTGCAGTGCGCAGACTTCTCATTGTGGTGGCTTCTTTTGTTGCGGAGCACGGGCTCTAGGCACGCAGCTTTCAGTAGTTGTGGTGCACGGGCTTAGTTGCTCCGTGGCATGCGGGATCTTCCTGGACCAGGGCTCGAACCTGTGTCCCTTGCATTGGCAGGTGGATTCTAAACCACTGCGCCACCAGGGAAGTCCCTTCAGGTATTGTTAATCCATGCAAAACAAATAATTATTTATGAAAGAAAGAAAGAGAGAACAGGAGGAAAAAAGGAAGGAAGGATTATTATTAATGACATGGATAGCCTATAATTATAGAATAATTTTAAGTAATTAGTTTTTTGAACATTTTTATTGGAGTATAATTGCTTTACAATGGTGTGTTAGTTTCTGCTTTACAACAAAGTGAATCAGTTATACATATACATATATCCCCATATCTCTTCCCTCTTGTGTCTCCCTCCCTCCCACCCTCCCTATCCTACCCTTCTAGCTGGTCACAAAACACCGAGCTGATCTCCCTGTGCTATGTGACTGCTTGCCACTAGCTATCTATTTTACATTTGGTAGTGTATATATGGACATATATACACTACCACTCTTTCACTTTGTCCCAGCTTACCCTTCCCCATCCCTGTGTCCTCAAGTCCCTTCTCTAGTAGGTCTACATCTTTATTCCCGACTGGCACCTAGGTTCTTCATGACCTTTTTTTTTTTTTTTTTAAGATTCCATATGTATGTGTTAGCATATGGTATTTGTTTTTCTCTTTCTGACTTACTTCACTCTGTGTGATGGACTCTGGGTCCATCCACCTCACTACAAATAACTCAATTTCGTTTCTTTTTATGGCTGAGTAATATTCCATTGTATATATGTGCCACATCTTCTCTACCCATTTATCTGTTGATGGACACTTAGGTAGCTTCCATGTCCTGGCTATTCTAAATAGAGCTGCAATGAACATTGTGGTACATGACTCTGTTTGAATTATGGTTTTCTCAGGGTGTATGCTGAGTAGTGGGATTGCTGGGTTGTATGGTAGTTCTATTTTTAGTTTTTTAAGGAACCTCCATACTGTTCTCCATAGTGGCTGTATCAATTTACATTCCCACAAACAGTGTATGAGGGTTCCCCTTTCTCCCCACCCTCTCCAGCATTTATTGTTTGTAGATATTTTGATGATGGCCAATCTGACAGGTGTGAGACAATATTGCATTGTAGCTTTGACTTGCATTTCTCTAATGATTAATGATGTTGAGCATTCTTTCATGTGTTTGTTGGCAATCTCTATATCTTCTTTGAAGAAATGTCTGTTTACATCTTCTTCCCATTTTTGGATAGGTTGTGTGTTTTTCTTGATATTGAGCTGCATGAGCTGCTTCTATATTTTGGAGATTAATCCTTTGTCAGTTGCTTCCTTTGCAAATATTTTCTCCCATTCTAAGGGTTATCTTTTCATCTTGTTTATGGTTTCCTTTGTTGTGCAAAAGCTTTTAAGTTTCATTAGGTCCCATTTGTTTATTTCTATTTCTCTAGGAGGTGGGTCAAAAAGGATCTTGCTGTGACTTATGTCATAGAGTGTTGTGCCTATGTTTTCCTCTAAGAGTTTGATAGTGTCTGGCCTTACATTTAGGTCTTTAATCCATTTTGAGTTTATTTTTGTGTATGGTGTTAGGGAGTGTTCTAATTTAATGCTTTTACATTTCCCAGCACCACTTATTGAAGAGGCTGTCTTTTATCCATTGTATATTCTTGACTCCTTTATCAGAGATATGGTGACCATATGTGTGTGGTTTGATCTCTGGGCTTTCTATCCTGTTCCATTGATCTATATTTCTGTTTTTGTGCCAATACCATACTGTATTGATTACTGTAGCTTTGTAGTATCGTCTGAAACCAGGGAGCCTGATTCCTCCAGCAATGTTTTTCTTTCTCAAGACTGCTTTTACTATTCGGGGTCTTTTGTGTTTCCATACAAATTGTGAAATATTTTGTTCTAGTTCTGTGAAAAATGCCCATGGTAGTTGGATAGGGATTGCATTGAATCTGTAGATTGCTTTGGGTAGTATAGTCATTTTCACAATGTTGATTCTTCCTATCCAAGAACACGCTATGTCTCTCCATCTATTTGTATCATCTTTAATTTCTTTCATGTGTGTCTTATAATTTTCTTCATACAGGTCTTTTGTCTCCTTAGGTAGGTTTATTCCTAGGCATTTTATTCTTTTTGTTGCAATGGTAAATTGGAGTATTTTATTAATTTCACTTTCATATTTTTCATCATTAGTGTATAGGAATGCAAGAGATTTCTGTGCATTAATTTTGTATCCTGCTACTTTACCAAATTCATTGATTAGCTCTAGTAGTTTTCTGGTAGCATCTTTAGGATTCTCTATGTATAGTATCATGTCCTCTGCAAAGAGTGAAAGCATTATTTCTTCTTTTCCTACTTGGATTCCGTTTATTTCTTTTTCTTCTCTGATTGCTGTGGCTAAAATTTCCAAAACTATGTTGAATAATAGTGGTGAGAGTGGGCAATCTTGTCTTGTTCCTGATCTTAGTGGAAAAGGTTTCAGTTTTTCACCACTGTGGATGATGTTGGCTGTGGGTTTGTCATATATGGCCTTTATTATGTTGAGGTAAGTTCCCTCTATGCCTACTTTCTGGAGAGTTATTATCATAAATCATTGTTGAATTTTGTCAAAAGCTTTCTCTGCATTTATTGAAATGATCATATGGTTTTTCTCCTTCAATTTGTTAATGTGGTGCATCACATTGATTGATTTGTGTATACGGAAGAATCCTTGTATTCCTGGGATAAACCCCACTTGATCATGGTGTATGATCCTTTAAATGTGCTTTTGGATTCTGTTTGCTAGTATTTTGTTGAGGATTTTTGCATCTATGTTCATCAGTGATATTGGCCTGTAGTTTTCTTTCTTTGTGATATCTTTGTCTGGTTTTGGTATCAGGGTGATGGTGGCCTCTTAGAATGAGTTTGAGAGTGTTCCTCCCTCTGCTATATTTTGGAATAGTTTGAGAAGGATAGGTGTTAGCGCTTCTCTAAATGTTTGGTAGAATTCACCTGTGAAGCCATCTGGTCCTGGGCTTTTGTTTGTTGGAATAATTTTAATCACAGTTTCAATTTCAGTGCTTGTGATTGGTCTGTTCAAATTTTCTACCTCTTCCTGCTTCAGTCTCGGAAGGTTGTCTATATCTAAGAATTTGTCCATTCCTTCCAGGTTGTCCATTTTATTGGCATATAGTTGCTTGTAGTAATCTTTCATGGTCCTTTGTATTTCTGCAGTGTCAGTTGTTACTTCTCCTTTTTCATTTCTAATTCTATTGATTTGAGTTTTCTCCCTTTTTTCTTGATGAGTCTGGCTAATGGTTTATCAATTTTGTTTATCTTCTCAAAAAAACAGCTTTTAGTTTTATTGATCTTTGCTATCGTTTCCTTCATTTCTTTTTCATTTATTTCTGATCTGATCTTTATGATTTCTTTCCTTCTGCTAACTTTGGGGATTTTTGTTATTCTTTCTCTCTAATTGCTTTAGTTTAAGGTTAGGTTGTTTATTTGAGATGTTTCTTGTTTCTTAAGGTAGGTTTGTATTGCTATAAACTTCCCTGTTAGAACTGCTTTTGCTGCATATCATAGGTTTTGGGTCGTCGTGTTTTCATTGTCATTTGTTTCTAGGTATTTTTTTATTTCCTCTTTGATTTATTCAGTGATCTCTTGGTTATTAAGTAGTGTATTATTTAGCCTCCATGTGTTTGTATTTTTTACAGACTTTTTCCTGTATTTGATATCTAGTTTTATAGTGGTGTGGTTGGAAAAGATACTTGATATGATTTCAATTTTCTTAAATTTACCAAGGCTCGATTTGTGACCCAAGATATGATCTATCTTGCAGAATGTTCCCTGAGCACTTGAGAAGAAAGTGTATTCTGTTGTTTTTTGGATGGAATGTCCTATAAATATCAGTTAAGTCCATCTTGTTTAATGTATCATTTAAAGCTTGTGTTTCCTTATTTATTTTCATTTTGGAAGATCTGTCCATTGGTGAAAGTGGGGTGCTGAATTCACCTACTATGATTGTGTTACTGTCGATTTCCCATTTTATGGCTGTTAGTATTTGCCTATGTACTGAAGAGTTCCTCTCTTGGGTGCAGAAATATTTACAATTGTTATATCTTCTTCTTGGATTGATTCCTTGATCATTATGAAGTGTCCTTCTTTGTCTCTTGTAATAGTCTTTGTTTTAAAGTCTATTTTGTCTGATATGAGAATTGCTACTCCAGCTTTCTTTTGATTTCCATTTACATGGAATAGCTTTTTCCATCCCCTCACTTTCAGTCTGTATGTGTCCCTAGGTCTGAAGTGGGTCTCTTGTAGACAGCATATACACAGGTCTTGTTTTTATATCCATTCAGCCAGTCTATGTCTTTTGGTTGGAGCATTTAATACATTTACATTTAAGGTAATTATCGATATGTATGTTCCTATTACCATTTTCTTAACTGTTTTGGGTTTGTTACTGTAGATCTTTTCTTTCTCTTGTGTTTCCTGCCTACAGAAGTTCCTTTAGCATTTGTTGTAAAACTGGTTTGGTGGTGCTGAATTTTCTTAGCTTTTGCTTGTCTGTAAAGTTTTTAATTCTCCATCAAATCTGAATGAGATTCTTGCTGGGTAGAGTAATCTTGGTTGTAGGCGTTTCCCTTCCATCACTTTAAATATGTCCTACAACTCCCTTATGGCTTGCAGAGTTTCTGCTGAAAGATCAGCTGTTAGCCTATGGGGATTCCCTTGTATGATATTTGTTGATTTTTCCCTTGCTGCTTTTAATATTTGTTCTTTCTATTTAATTTTTGATAGTTTGATTAATATGTGTCTTGGTGTGTTTCTTCTTGGATTTATCGTGTATGGGACTCTGTGCTTCCTGGAGTTGATTAACTATTTCCTTTCCCATATTAGGGAAGTTTTCAACTATAATCTCTTCAACTATTTTCTCAGTCCCTTTCTTTTTCTATTCTTCTTCTGGGACCCCTAGAATTCGAATATTGGTGCATTTAATATTGTCCCAGAAGTCTTTGAGATTGTTCTCAATGCTTTTCATTCTTTTTTCTTTATTCTGCTCTGCAGTAGTTATTTCCACTATTTTATCTTCCAGGTCACTTATCCGTTCTTCTGCCTCAGTTATTCTGCTGTTGATCCCTAATAGAGAATTTTTAATTTCATTTATTGTGTTGTTCATGATTGTTTGCTTGGTCTTTAGTTCTTCTAGGCTCTTGTTAAACGTTTCTTGTATTTTCTCCATTCTATTTCCAAGATTTTGAATCATCTTTACTGACATCATTCTGAATTCTTTTTCAGGTAGACTGCCTATTTCCTCTTCATTTGTTACATCTGGTCAGTTTTTACCTTGCTCCTTCATCTGCTGTGTGTTTCTTTGTCTTCTCATTTTGCTTAACTTACTGTGTTTGAGGTCTCTTTTTCACAGGCTGCAGCTTGGTAGTTCCCGTTGATTTTCGTGTCTGCCCCCTGTGGCTAAGTTTGGTTCAGTTGGTTGTGTAGGCTTCCTGGTGGAGGGGACTAGTGTCTGTTTTCTGGTGGATGAGGCTGGATCTTGCCTTTTGGTGGGCAGGTCCACATCTGGTGGTGTGTTTTCGGGTGTCTGTGACCTTATTATGATTTTAGGCGGCCTCTCTGCTAATGGATGGGGTTGTGTTCCTGTCTTGCTAGTTGTTTTTCAAAGGGTTTCCAGCACTGGGGCTTGCTGGTCGTTGAGTGGAGCTGGGTGTTGGTGTTGAGATGGAAATGTCTGGGAGATTTCTGCTGTTTGATATTACTTGGAGTTGGGAGGTCTCTGGTGGACCAGTGTCCTGAACTTGGCTCTCCCACCTCAGAGGCACTGCCCTGATGCCTGGTTGGAACACCAAGAGCCTGTCATCCACATGGCTCAGAGTAAAAGGGTGAAAGAAAGAAAGGAAAGAAAGAAAGAAAGAATGAAAGAAAGAAAGAAAGAAAGGAAGGAAGGAAGGAAGGAAGAAAGGAAGAAAGAAAGAAAGGGATACAATAAAATAAAATAAAAAGTTATTAAAATAAAAAAAATTATTAAAAAAAATTTTAAGTAATCAGAAAGAAAGAAAGAACAACAAAACCAAAAAACAAATCCACCAATGATAACAAATGCTGAAAACTATACTAAAAATCAAACAAACAAACAAAAAACGGGCAGACAGAACCCTAGGACAAATGGTAAAAGCAAAGCTATACAGACAAAATCACACACAGAAGCATACGCATACACACTGACAAAAAGATAAAAAATATATATATATCGTTGCTCCCAAAGTCCACCTCCTGAATTTTGGATGAGTCGTTTTCTATTCAGGTATTCCACAGATGCAGGGTACATCAAGTTGACTGTGGAGATTTAATCCACTGCTCCTGAGGCTGCTGGGAGAGATTTCCCTTTCTCTTCTTTGTTCGCACAGCTCCTGGGATTCAGCTTTGGATTTGGCCCCATCTCTGCATGTAGGTCTCCTGAGGGCGTCTGTTCTTCTATCATAAAGGACTGGGTTAAGGGAGCAGCTGCTTCGGGGGCTCTGGCTCACTCAGGCTTGGGGGAGGGAGGGGTACGGAGTACCGGGTGAGCCTGCGGCAGCAGCGGCCAGCATGACGTTGTACCAGCCTGAGGCGCGCCGTGTGTTCCCCCAGGGAAGTTGTCCCTGGATCACGGGACCCTGGCAGTGGTGGGCTGCACAGGGTCCCGGGAGGGGAGGTGTGGATCGTGACCTGTGTTCGCACACAGGCTTCTTGGTGGTGGCAGCAGCAGCCTTAGCATCTATCTCATGCCTGTCTCTGGGGACCGTGCTGATAGTCGCGGCTCGCGCCCGTCTCTGGAGCTCCTTTAAGTAGCGCTCTTAATCCCCTCTCCTCGCGCACCAGGAAACAAAGAGGCAAGAAAAAATCTCTTGCCTCTTTGGCAAATCCAGACCTTTTCACAGACTCCCTCCCGGCTAACGGTGGCGCACTAGCACCCTTCAGGCTGTGTTCATGCAGCCAACCCCAGTCCCCTCCCTGGGATCTGACTGAAGCTGAAGCCCGAGCCTCAGTTCCCAGCCCCACCCACCCCGGCGGGTGAGCAGACAAGCCTCTCGGGCTGGTGAGTGCCGGTTGGCACCGATCCTCTGTGCGGGAATCTCTCCGCTTTGCCCTCTGCACCCCAGTTGCTGCACTCTCCTCAGCGGCTCCGAAGCTTCCCCCCTCCGCCACCCGCAGTCTCCGCTCGCAAAGGAGCTTCTGGTGTGTGGAAACCTTTCCTCCTTCACGGCTCCCTCCCACTGGTGTGGGTCCCATCCCTATCCTTTGTCTCTGTTTTTTCTTTTGTCTTTTGCCCTACCCAGGTACGTGGGGAGTTGCTTGCCTTTTGGGAAGTCTGAGGTCTTCTGCCAGCGTTCAGTAGGTGTTCTGTAGGAGTTGTTCCACATGTAGATGTATTTCTGATGTATTTGTGGGGAGGAAGGTGATCTCCGTGTCTTACTCTTCCGCCATCTTGAAGCTCCCCTCAAGTAATTAGATTTTGACTAGTACAATGATATCCATGAATATTATTCTTGAAAATGATAGTAGTTTACAAATGATCTAATGGTGGGTATAATATTATTTAACCCCTTACTTAAATAGAGATTCATGAAAATAGGTATGAAACAAACTGAAAATGAAGTGCAGCTATATAATTTGATACCTCATGGTTCTTCTTTTATATATTTCATTTAACATGAGTAGATGATTTAGCAATAATATAATCAGGATACTTAGAGTAAAGAATCCTATTTCTGTCATTGCTTAATATTAATCCAAGCCTAAAAGCAATTCTTGAGGTTGAATTGTAATTTATTCCCTTATACATAGAAAGTGGCATTTCTTATCTTTTAAATAAAATATGTCACTGATTAAAATAATCATTTAACAGCTTGATCAGATTTTTTTCTTAGGGTTATAAATATACAGTGTTTATCAATATGCTATGATGAAATCTTAACTGAATATAAATGTGATGTTATAAATATTTTTGTCTATGGATTTTCATGACTCAATAAAATATACTTTCTTGATAATCCACAATTTTGTGCAAAGGATTTCCAAAGAAAGATAAAAGTAGCTTTAAATATTTTTTTCCTAAGTGAACAATTCTTACAAGTTCACATAGAAATAGAAAGTGCTATTTTAGAAAAGTCAGGCATAGTGTTTTCTATTTTTTCTCCTTAGAAAGTATAATGAAACTAAGATCATCTTTATTTTGGCTCATAGATTAAACATGAAATTTATTTTTAACAGAAAGGTCAATATTGTTTAGTTTTGCTTGTTAAAGTAATACATGTTCCTGGCAAAACATTTGGAGACACCCAAGATATAAAGAAGAAAATAAAAAATCATCATAACCCATAGAAACCACTGTCCACATTTAGTGTATATTGTTTTAGACATTTATCATAAGCCCACTTTTTATTGGGATATTCATATTTTATTTAATGGTTTTTAAAATGTCTTTGATTTATGTAAACATATTCATGCATGTAGTAGAGATTTAAGCTTTATGTGTTCTTTTTTTCTATCTTTGTTGTCATGTTCTATTTCCATTGAATGTTCCTTTCCACTGCAAAGACATTCTATTTCCACTGCACCTACTGCCCCAACACCTAATTCCCACTTCCCTATTTCCAATAAAAATAGAATAAAATATTTTAAAATATAATTTTATATGTATTTATTAATGAATTATGCAGTGAGGTTATTTTCAGTAACTTAGAATTTTAGGTTGAAAATATTTCAGGATTTCTTGTGATCAGAAATTTATGTTTATTTTCTTTTGTAAGAAGAAGTGCCAATATAATTAGTTTCAAAAATCTTCAGTGTTATCTGTAAATGAAGTAATTTACCATCAGCATTTGCATTTTCCTTCAAATTAGAATAGAAATTCAAATCAATGACATTTATTATTTTTCTATTGAATAACATTGAACACATTACAAATATTCATATCATCACTGATATTTTTTAAAAACATCAACAAAATTTAATGTGCACATGGGATCCTGAGGTAATGGAGAATATTTGTATGAGGATTAATTATTTTATTTAAATGAGTTCTCTTTCCTTTTTGAGACTGATAGTGAAATAAAAACCATATCTTTGGTAAAATTTTCTAGAATGAGAAATATTAAGGGTGAAATGTTTAGAAATTTAATATAACTGTGAGGAAGCTACTTCATATATCTTTTCCCAGGGATATAAGTTTAAGTAAACTAATTTTAATTTATAGATCATGTGTTAAAGTGTTCTTGCTTTTAGATAAGGGTGTAATTCTCGATATGATCATATATTAATTTTGAAGTTGATTTATTAAACAATTTTAGAGGAAATGTATTTTTTTTAAAGTCTTAACTATATTCATTTTATTTAACTTTTTGTTTTGCTGCACATAGGTTAATTATTTATCAATTAAAATATTGCTCTTGTGCCTTGATAGTAATTATTGAAAAAAATATACTAACTGTTTACAAATTCAGCAAGTTGTTAGAAGTGTGTTTGAACTTGTCATGTGCATCTAGAGTAAGTCCTATATCAGGATGCTTTTAAATTAACTTGAAATAAGAATAATATTTATGGATCATTTTTATTTGAAAATGTTTCTATTGTAAGATTGACTTATTAAGGACTTCTTTAAAAAGTACTAACGTATTTGGAATGAGGCTTGTCTAAAAAAGCTTTTATATAGTTCTCACAAGTTGATTGAACATCAGGTTTGCATTTACTATTTCAAACAGCAATGTTACTTTGCTTTGAAATGTGGAAAGATAAAAGTAGAGTTTTGTCTTTTAACATATAGCCATCTGAAATATAGCTTCATTCACTCACTCATTCATTTTAATAAACATTAACAGAACCACTTACTTGTGTTTTAAGTTCTAGGTATCTAAGCACTTGCAGACCAGAACGGGGAATGACAGACACATTAAAAAAAAAAAAAAAAAAAAAAGAAAAAAGAAAGAAAAGAAACAAAAAGAATTAATGAAAATTGCTTTGACATAGATATTTAAATCTTATCTATATTTGAAATGTTCAGTTATTCTTAATTAACAGAGAGTAGCAACTCAGAAATTTAAATATTTAAAAGTTTGGGGGTTTCCCTGGTGGCACAGTGGTTGAGAGTCCGCCTGCCGATGCAGGGGACACGGGTTCGTGCCCCAGTCCGGGAGGATCCCACATGCCGCGGAGCGACTAGGCCCATGAGCCATGGCCGCTGAGCCTGCGCGTCCAGAGCCTGTGCTCTGCAAAGGGAGAGGCCGCAACAGTGAGAGGCCTGCGTACCGGAAAAAAAAAAAAAAAAAAATTGTCAGTAATCTTTATAAAGTTTGGTGAAATATGGTTTTAGAAAATATTACTTTGAAAAAAATGGTCACATTACAATTATTGAGATTTTCTTCTGGTTTTGTTTATAATCAATACACATGGGGCCTAATATCTAATGTGTAAATACATTTCCATTAAACAATTAACTTAGTACAACCTTGCTGAAGACAGAATAATGGCCCCCCAAAGATGTCCACTTCCTAACCCCCAACACCTGTGAATAGCTTACCTTACATGGCAAAGAGACTTTACTGATGAGATTAAATTAAGGATATTGAGATAGAAAGAATCCTGGGTTATCTAGTTGGGGCTTGATGCAATCATAGGGTCTTTATAAGAGGGAAGCAAAAAGATCGAGGGCAGAAGAAGATGGGATGAAGAAATAGAGGTTGGAGTGATATGCTTTGAAAACAGAGGAAGGGGCTCCAGCCAAGGAATATGGGCAGCCTTCAGGGCAGGAAAAGGCAAGCAAATGAATTCTTGGGAGCTTCCGGAAGGAATGCAGCACCGCATATATCTTAATTTTACCCCCATAAGTCTCATTTTGGACTTCCAACCTCCAGAACTGTAGAGAATAAATTTGCATTGTTTAAGTCACTAAGCTTGTGGTAATTTGTTACAGCAGCAATGGGAAACAAATACAAATTTACACAGTAATAACACTGTCAAAAGGCTTCTATTTTGGTAATTTAATTAGAATCCTAAATTCATTCACCAGATGAATCACAGCAGAGACGCTTATCTAGTAGAGCGGAATATGAAACCTTTTTATTACTTCCAGGGAAACATAGGTAGGTAGCTGCTAACTCTACCCATCACGCTAAGTCTTCACAGGAAACAAAGCAGCCCAAAAGCAGGTGCTGGTGGAACCTAGGCCAGAGCCATTGCATTTATTGATTGTCATAGTTTGTTTTTAATTGAGTCTCCAGATACCACTGGAATTCTAGGGAACAGCATAACAATAAAACATTTGAATGTGAATACTTCAGATGCCTCCTCAACTGTTACACGTTCAAAAAAGAGCCTTTCCTGGTAAATAATCTGAGTGGTGCTGTTTGTATATCAATCGCAGACAAGCAGAGAGCTAAACCCTGTACTGCTTCTCCTGTTTTCTGGGAGTATTCAGTGTTCGAGAGACCAATACTGTTTTTTACAAGGTGAGGGGAAAAACTGTAATAACTTCTATGCCATTATTTTTGAAACTCTAGAGTTCATTAAAACTCTCTCTGGCTTTCTTCACTGCCATCTTTCTCCCTTCTTATGACTTATTCAAGGCAGATTTCAGTTGAGGTAAACAGTTTGATTTGAAGGTTTTTGTATCTGGATTTAGATGCAGTAAGAAGTGTTAAATGTTCAGAATTTTAAGTGTACAGAATGGCACAGACTCAGCTATTAAGATGGAAGACATTTGCTGTTAATGCTCTGGGGCTGCTGTTGCGACTTCAGCTTGGTACTGTTTGTCATTCTGAAGTAGGCAGGCATTATGATGCCTGTAGTATAAATCAGACTTTACAGAGTGCTTGGCCCCCAAGCACTTTGAACATTCTAATCCACCTCTCAGTTAACAGAACATTTTTTGATTTTTACAAGGTAAAGTTTCCCTTTTTTATTTAACCTTGCCAATGCATTATTAATCTCTATTAGTTTTCAGGTATTCTATACCAAACAACAAAACATTTTTAGCCTACGTGTTTTCTTGTGGATAAAATGGGTTATAAATTTTGACTTTTTCTTTCAACAAATAATGTGAAAGCTAAGAGGACCTAGGAGACATTTCATTTTTTATAAAACTCAAGGTAAGCCTGAGTTTTCCTTTCCTAATAATCATCTCCTCCTTGGATTCTGTGTCTTAATTTTAATTTTTTTAAACACTTAGCTCATGGAGTTACATACCTGAAAAAATGATGTATGAAACACATGGCTGAAAACTACATTTGCTTTGGAACTAATGGGCAGAATTGTTTCAGTGCAGTGTAGCACATTTAAAAAACCAATCCAAGGAAATCTTATTATAGTTCTGTCATTTACTAAAGTTCACTTCCCTAATGTCAGTTTCCATTAAAGCAGTCTACATAAAATTATGTTTGTAAAATTATGCCCAGGTGGTACTGCTTTTAGGCAAAGCATTTTACTCATGTTCTCTGCTCTCACATGATGTCATTAGCAGCAGAGGTTTCATTTCCTAAGGAATAATGAGAACTAACATTTATTAATTACTATATGCTAGAGCATGTGCTAAGTGCATTACATGCCTTATCCAAGTTAATGCTCACACTGACTGTATGATATAGTTTTGGCTAGTATCCCACCGTATAGCTAGAAAGTTGCTTGCAGGGCAATAGTCTTGAATCAACCTCTCTGACATCAAAGTCCATGCTCTTAAATACTCTGCCAGTAATTGCAAATTCAAACATGTATAAGAACATAGATTTATGAAGTTGCCCAGTATAATGTAATATGGGATGATGGAGACTTTAGCAAATTGATTACAATTTAAATGCATTTACATTTAAACTACATACTGGGCAACCGGTGCATATTTGTGGATTGTATTCAGCTTTTGTCCTCTGTTTTAAGCTCTGCACAAAGACATGTTGCTTTCAAAAGCATCTACTTATATGCATAATTATTCCTTTATTAATTTCAGTTTTATCAGGGAATATAAAAATTCCTGTGAATAGAGTATGAACAGAACTATGTTGCCCAATTACCCTTTCATGACAAAGACCTGTGCTTTTGCCTAGTCATGTGGCCTATCTGGTCTCAGGATGGAAGAGGGAGCTTCTTATCTGAGCCTGGGGCAGATACTGAAATCAGAGGGATGTTCAGATTCAAAAGTCAAGGCAAAAGTTGAGCTCTGAGGAGGGCACATATATTGAAGGGACTAGAAGAACATATTAAGATCTAGCCTATAGCATTGATTGTCTTATGGCCACAGATATGAGACTGATAGCAGCTAGTAAAGGCAACTGAGGTAATACTTCTAAACCAGTCCTGTAGGTGATTGACCCAGCCATGGTGTAGGGCAGATATGGGCCATTTTTGAGGGATGAGGGGTGAACTGTATGTAAATTTTGCACATAAAGATTTAAAGATAGACAAAGTATTTAAATTATCTAAGAGAAAGCTGTGAAAAAACTCTGTAGGTACCATTAGTTTCTTTAGGTGTGGAAATCCACTTCAGGGATTTTCATTGCCCAGTTTTCAACTAACAAAGAAAGGTAGGAAAACATTTGCTATTTGTTTGATTATTTAAGAAGGAAATATATTTTTCTGACTTAACACAGTCTTTCTGGATAAATTTAATTAAATTATCCCCTCTCAAATATCTCTAATAACTCCTCATTTTAGTTATAGCAGAGATCCTTAATTTGATAAGTTATTTTAGTTCTCTGGTCTTTAATTTCCATGAAACTGGGAATATGACTTATAAACTCTCTTCACTGGATATGCCAATAAAATATGAAACTTGAAAATCACTGAGACTGTGCTTGATCAGATCCCTGTCAGCTCTAAAATTCAACAGGTCAATAGTCAGTTATGACAAGACCCTTCATTACTTGGTAACCCTTTCTACTATAATGCACTTAATACACTTTTTCCCCTATTCTATTTCATTCTTTTAAAAAACAAATTTCATTTAATCCTTGACTCAGTGGTTGCTTGTGGGAACGGCTTACTTACCATTAGGGGGCACTTGAAAACATATGAGGGAATTTTCTGTTTTCTCCATAACTAAAGGAATAGAGGGGACCTATTTAGTAGCCAGAGGTCAGGGATGCTGTTAAACATCCTACAGTAGGTGGGAAAATACTCTCATGTAAAAGGTCATTATCACTTTTATGAGAAATATTGTAATGGGTCATGTCCTTGAAGTTTCAAGATCACTGCAGTAGAACTAATTCCTTTTCTGATTAAGACTTCCTTGGTTTGCTCACGCTCTCTCTGCCTCTGAGCATTTCTCTTGGTTACCCTGTCCAAAACCTGATTGTTTTTTTAAGGCTCAGCTCAGATCTCATCTCTTTTATGAAGTCACTTGTAAACCTCTCACTTTAAGCTCAGAGATCTTTCTACTTTTTGATGGCCCTTGTGTAATCTTTCTCTTGAACACAAGTTTGAATAATCTCCAAAGGCATAGGCAACTTGAGAAAAATGTCACTCCCTTACCCACTTCTACTTTCCACATCAGTTTAGCAAAGAGCCTTGTAAATGGTCAAGAGATCTGGGTTTGTTTTGTTTTGTTTTATTTATATTGATGCTCCTATAGAGAATTAGACAATAAATAATGAAATGATAATGACATTTTCACCAGCAAAAGCATCACTGTGTTAAACATGTTACCTAAGATGAAGAGCTTGAGAGCTCACCTTACGTTGTTCATTTGTATTAATTTATTGCAGGAATTAAATTAAATTAAATCTGTTTTTTAATACCCTTTTCTGTTGGTTTTGTCTTGAATACATGACTTAAATTTCAATATATAGACTACATAATAGTAATAAAGATTTTTTTTTTCCAGAAATAAAGGTAGCTTTCACGGCTTCTCTTAAAAAAATAAAAAAAGTATATAATCTACTAACTACCAGTTGACTAAAACAGGATCAAGTGCATTGGCCCAATAAACTCAATAAAGGAATCAACACTATCCTTCAGCCTGATGATCTTGACTTTAACAAGCAAGACATGCTGTTTCCTGCCACATGTTGGTAGTGAAAGTAGCTACTGCTAACATCGTTTCCAGGACTTATGTCTGGAAACTACGTGCTCTTTCAGATTTTCAACTCATTTCAAAAAGATTAACATATCCTTTGAGTTTGTAGTTTGAAAGACGACTTTGACATTAAAGTTTTAATAAGAGAATAGAATTGTTTCTTTGAATATACTAATCTATTTTGGAAGGATATTATTCAAACCATAAATAATGATGAGACTCTTCATTCTAAATTTTTTAGTTTAATAATCTACATGTGTTCTTATTACTTTTTATTGAGATATAATTGGCATATAACATTATGTTAGTTTCAGGTGTACATCCTAATGTTTTGATATTTGTGTATATTGGGAGGTGACCAGCACAGTAAGTCTAGTTAACATCCATCACCATACATAGTTACCAAATTTTTTTCTTGTGATGAGAATTTTTAGAGCTGCTCTCTTAGCATCTTTCAAATATAAAATATGGTATTATTAATTATAGTCATAATACTGTACATTACATACTTCATGAGTTATTTATTTTATACAAGGAAGTTTGTACTTTTTAACCCCTTTCACCTATTTTGCTCACCCCGGGCAACCACCAATCTGTTCTCTGTATCCATGAGCTTGGTTTTTAGTTTTTGTTTGTTTTTGTTTTTTTAGATACCACATATAAGTGAGATCATACAGTATTTGTCTTTCTCTGTCTGACTTATTTCACTTAGGATAATGCCCTTAAGGTCTATCTATGTTGTCTCAAATGGCAAGACTTCCTTCCTTTTTATAACTATATAAATTTCCCTTGTGTGTGTACATATGCATGTGTGTGTGTGTGTGTGTGTGTGTGTGTGTGTGTGTGTGTGTGTACTGCATTTTATTTATCCATTTATCCATAGATGGACACTTAGGTTGCTTCCATATCTCAGCTATTGTAAATAGTGCTGCAATGAACATAGGAGTGCATATATATTTTAGAATTAATGTTTTTGTTTCCTTCAAATAAATACTAAGAAGTTGAATTGCTGGATCATATAGTAGTTCTGTCTTTAATTTTTTGAGGAACCTCCGTACTGTTTTCCATAGTGGCTGCACCAATTTACACTCCTCCCAACAGTGAATGAGGGTTTCTTTTTCTTCACATCATCACCAACACTTATTATTTCTAGTCTTTTTCATAATAGCCATTCTAACAGGTTTGAGGTGACATCTCATTGTGGTTTTGATTTGCATCTCTCTGATGATTAGTCATACATGTTTTCATTCTTAATGAATAATGGTCATAAGCTAGAAAAACAGTGCAAATGAATTGTAGACTTTTGCTTGATGTGAAGGAAGCAAGATGATTCTATTCCATTTAGGACCTAAAAGAAAAGGAAAACAGTTCAGTTAACTATACCACCACCTCTTTTATTCCTAATTTGGATCTCAGTGTTTTAGGTAAGAGACTGTTGTATATATGTTTACCTTTCTTAAGGCATTTTCATGGCATTGGTTTTTTCACATTTTTAAGTGGCTACACAAATAGTTGAGTAGCTGAATTAACACTTCTGGAATTCTGAGTATATTAGTAAGTGTTATCTATTTATGTACATCTAGGTGCTTATTATTCCTTCTTTTCAGTTAGAGTGTGCATTTCCAGGATTTAGGGAATCTAGTTATATTTCTTCTTGAGACCCTGGGTTGTACACTCACTTTGAAAATCAATTTGGCAATATGAAGTCACATGGGGGTAATGATGAAGGTGGGTCGGTGGTGAAAATAAATGGGGAGAAAACCTCCCTTACCTTTTGCTTATTTTACTAAATAACATTTGGGAATATAATATTAGGTAAATATATTCAAATTTATTCTGGATTAGAAAGTGCTAGGTAAGTGGAAAATAAGAGGTGGCACTTCTGGCCATTTCCTTTTGATATAATATTGCCATTTTAAATAAATCTTTTGCACAAACATGTGCATATTACCTCTTACCCAGGAACATCAAAACTGAATACTTAAGTTTATATAATCAGGAAACATTTCAACTACCATGGGCCTAAGAGTCTAAGACATGTTGAAATAAATAAAATACCAGTGCTCTCTAAAAGCATTAAAGAACCTCTTGCATTCAGTGTTTGCTGGAATTTGTCCTTTTTGGCATTGAAAGGAGATTATGGGCAATTATACGGTCAAAGCTTCTGGTTCTCAAATATAATCTTCAAAGGAATGCTGGTGCAGACATAGAATAATTTTAACAGACTTTGAAACATCTGGAAGCAGGGAAGAAAACTTACATAGCAACAGGAATTTTGTGAGTATTTTTTGCTTTCCTCTGTCTCTCTCTAGGAGATATACACATGATGCTTCAATGTTTGAATAGAAAATAGAGAATTGTTCTCTTACACAAAAATATTGGTAACATTTTTTTCTTAAATAATATTAAGATACATTTCAAACTTTATTTTATTCTCTATTTCAAATCCTGTAGGCTTCCTCCAACACATTCTCTTTTTTTTAAACAGCTTTCTTGGGACATAATCACGTATCATTCAATTCACTTACTTAAAACGTACAATTCAGTGTTTTGCTGAGTATTTCACAGAGTTGTGCATTTATCACTACAGTCAAATTTAGGACATTTTCATTACCCCCAAAAGAAATCCTGCACTCCTTAGTCTTCATCCCCAAACCATCCCCACCCTTCTATACATTTTTATCCCAGGCAACCACAGATCTATAATCTGTCTTTATAGAGTTGCCTTTTCTGGACTTTTCATGCAAATGGAATCGTACAATATGTTGTCCTTTGTGACTGGCTTCTTTCACTTAGCATAATATTTTTAAAGTTCATCCATGTTGTAGCCTATATTAGTTCACTGTATGCTTTTACCACATTTTGTTTACCCATTCATCTGCTGATGACCATCTGGGTTACTTCCATTTCTCGGTTATTGTGAATAATGCTGCTGTGAATATGAGTGTGCAAATGTCTATTTGAGACCCTGTTTTCAATTCTTTTGGATATATACACAGAATTCTGGTCATAAGGTAATTCTATTTTTAATTTTTGAGGACCACCATACTGCTTTCTAAAGCAGTTATACCAATTTCAAATCCCACCAGCAGTGCACAAGGGTTCCCTTTGATCACTTTTAAATTGGGTTATTTATCTGTTTATTATTAAGTTGTGATATATTAAAACCATATTTCCAACACATTCCTAAATAAAACCACTACATGGATTAATATAGTATTTGTTATAGCTAAGGGTATAAGCTCTAGTTCTAGAATCAGAGTACAAACTCTGGCCTTGGATGAGCTATGTCACCTCTCTATCTCCCCTTTTCCTGTTCTGTGAAATGGAGATAATAATAGCACATAATCATAGGTTTGATTTGAGGGTGAAATCAGGCACTTAATGGCACACAAAACAATGACTGACAAATGATAAGTACTAATACTGCTAGTTATTACAATTATAATAATGTTATTCTTTCAGACATGAGCATCAGATTGTTTTGACAACTTGATCTCTGTGGTGTATTTATACATCTTTGTGTACATTTTCAGTGAGTGGTAAATCCTTTAGTGGTTTCTGTTCTTGTTGTTGTGCATAGCTGGTGGTGGGAAGACGCACCCCTGCACAGCTTGCTGCCTTCCTCATCATGGCTACTAGTTCCAGAGTTTCAAAAGAATACAAAAGACAAGAACAGAGTTGTTTTTTTGTTTTTTATAATTTCTATTACAGTAAATTTCAAGCATGCAAAATTAGAGATAATGATTGAAGTAACCCTATATACCTATCACCCAGATTCAACAATGATCAACAGTGGCAAACAGTGTTAGAATAAATAATGTGCAGACATAATGAAAATATCCTGACTCAAGACTGAACAGGTTTAGTTTCCCATGTATTTTTTATGTACCTCTTATTGTATTAAAATTTCCTGTATCTCTATCACAAAGAAATGTGTTTGCTGATGTTGTTCTGTCTTTGGACAGAAGGTGGGAGAAAACAAACTTTCTGAATGCAGAGTCAATTTTTACTGGAACATGAAATGTTAAATTATAAGTTTTTAAAATTGTTTCACTTTGAAAAGCTGATTCTCTTAATAAAACATGTTGATCTTTCATCATCATGATAACAATAATAATATAACCTATAAATATTGATCACATACTATGAACCAGGCTCAACATCATCTCAATTCTCACAGCAACCCTATTAAAGACTACTATAATTATACAGATGAATAAATTGAGGCTTATTCCTAGTTATAAATTGTCCAAGGCAAGTGACAAGACTAGAACATAAATAGAGGGCTGTCTCTAGAGATTACTTCTAAGCACTATAATGTATCTAAAAACATTTTACAATCTTTAGCCTAATAATCTAGGAATAGGAAGGCTATGAAATATTACTTTATTTAAAAATAAAGTTTTTTATGTATTTATCATTTTAATTATACCTGCAATGATATAAATCTAAAAACTATATATATATAGGCTAGGCCAGCTGCTGCACTAATAGATCCAAATATTAAGATCCCACATGCCGCGGAGCGGCTGGGCCCGTGAGCCATGGCCGCTGAGCCTGTGAGCCGCAACAGGAGAGACCACAACAGTGAGAGGCCCACGTACCGCAAAAAAAAAAACACAAAAAAACAAAAAAAAAACGATTCCAAAAAATGACTAAAATATTTTGTACATTTTTATTCAGAATAATAATAAAGGTATAGCTCATATTGATCAACTGCTTACTGTGTACTAGGCTGATCATCTCATTTAATCTTCACGATAGCTCTATGAGTTAGATGACCAATATTGTCTCCTTATAGAGGTGGATTTTGAGTCTTAGGTTATATATCTTACCTGAGGGCACAAAGATAGGATGTGGCAGGACCAAGATATGGATGTGCTTCTGACTACCATGGTGCTTTTCAAAGCACTTGTAGCCATCTAGCAATAAGAATGTCATATAGGTAGGGCTGCTAGATAAAATATCGGACACTCATGCTGTACTGGGGACACGTTTGTACTAAAAACGTATTTAGCGTTTACCTGAAATTTAAATCTAACTGGATGTCTTACATTTTCATTTGTTAATTCTAGCAACTCTACATACAGGATTATAATTTAAGAGAAATAGAGAAACTGTTGATCTTGCATTACACTTTCCTATTAATGTTTAGAATAACATTACCATTGAATACTTAGCACTGTGGTATAATTAACTATAGACATCCTCACATGGGGAAAGTAGTGGGATAAATCTGTCTTGATTATATTATGGGAGAAAAATGTGTGCTTAACTTCCCCGAAGGAGATGCCTAGGGTTAGAAGACAGGTGCACTCATCACTAGATCATCCATAATGTTGCATAAACTAACTTTAATATGAAATATCTTAATATTTAACATTAAGTGTGTATCAGGGCATATTTTTATATTGTTATTGAGTTCCCTTTACTCATGTGTGATATGCATTATTTTATTCATTATATATTAAAAATTATTTGAATATTACACTAGGTACTCTAAGATATATAAGTGAAAATTAACATTATCTCTGATTCTTTACAATGTGAATAATTTATTATCCAAACTGGACACTATTGAGAAATAAAAGGATGCCCTTAATAATTATTCCAGGACAACAGGTGAAAATTGGACAGTCCTGAGAAACTGGGACAAATAATCACTTTGTTGGGCCAGTTTTTTTTAAGATTTGGGATCATAGACTCTTAGAGGAGGAAAGCAATCACAGACTTAATTTACTGTAATATTATATTAAAGTGAGAAATCTGAGGGCCAGAGAAAAAAACAATATTTTCTATAGATTAATGATTCTTATTCAAGTTGATGGCATTTTTAAATGAGTGATTAATATGACAATTTTGCCATCCATTCACTGCACTACATGGGACATAGGATCATTATATTCTAAAACAATATTAACATCAGCTAAGACTCTAAAGGCCAGAATTAAATCTTTCATATTAATAACGGATATCTGTATTAATTCCTTTAGAACACAAATTCACTTCTTCTAACCCTATTAAGTATGTGTTATGTGAAGTTTATTTTATATATATATATTTTCATCTTATAGTCCAGACTATATTTTTTATATCCTAATGACTCTATGTTGTAGAACAAATAGCATGTCTCTCTTTGACAGACCATAGAGCTGAACCAAGAAATGGCCAAGCCGCAGAAGCTCCATTAATACGGTCTCTGGTAAACATAAGGGCAGAACACATCTTTGGTGTTTCTAGAGATAGCTAAATATGAATTTCACTTGAAATTACTATATTATTCTTTGAGTGTCTACCATATGCCAGACACAGGTTATTAATTGGTAAACAAGAAAATACTCTCTGAAAATTTACCCCCTGATTAACATATATTTAAGCTTTCTCCTTTGTCTACAATAATGTAAAGGGAAAGACAGTATTAAGTGATGTTAAGAATCTGCACCCTAGAACAAGACTACCTGGTTTCAATTCCTGACCCTGTTAACCTACTACAGTGATATTATGTTAACTTTTTGAGCACTTTATAGATTAAGCAAAAAAAAATGATTTAATAAGAGCCACTGCCTGTGTTTGATTAAAGTGTGTTTATTTTACCACTGTCCTCTTCTTAATGCTTAAAGAAAATATTCCCCAAGTATTTAAGTTGGAATTTTAAAGTGTATATTAGAACAGAGCAGAATACAGTTATTTTCTGCTTGACAGCTTATGATATACATACAAAATGAGAAAGGAAATAAACTCTAGGATGAATATTATTTCAGTAAGTTATAGCTTTTTTACTGAAAGTGGGAGATTTTTTTTTCGAAAACAACACCCAAGATCAATAAATGTTCTTATTCTAGGTTTAGAAACTAAGATAATATTTTTTTTCAAAAATTTCTTGAAAATGAAATAAACATATGGATGGGAATTTGACAATAACCAGAACAGACTTTTTTTTCAAAAAATGTATCTTGTTTTCAGAATGAGCAAGTCAAATATTTTATGCTTGACTTTTTCCGATGCTCCTGTCATTGAGGATACTTACTCCAGCACCCGTGCTTTCCACTGCCATTCCTGAACTGCAGAACATTATTAGAAAAAAATAGAACAGCTTGCTGATGTGGTCCACTACCTACGAAGCTTCAGGTTAACTCTCAACTGGTATTTCACAGTCTCTTTTCTTTCTTTCGTTCTTTCCTTTTTTCATTTTCAACAACTTAATTTTGTTGCCCTTTCAGTGGCTTTTCCAATATTTCACTATTCCCATCAGTTTCACCACACTTTTTCTATTCCCTCTCCCTCTAAACCAGGTGATCTCAAGCTCCTTAACTTAAATGGGGATTGTTGAACTCTCTTCACTTTTTTCCTGGTTCTGTTCTTTAGAACAAGCAGTTCAGTTCAACAGTTTCCACCATCTGTCTGCAAGTTACTGTGGCAAGCACAGTCCTCACCATTATGAGGATTAAATGAGATGATCCATGTAAAGCACTTAGCATAATGCCAGGCACATAATAATGATAACTATTATTTCTCTTTTACCCTATTAAAGAGTGGGCAAAGATTCAGCTACGGATTATTTTTTTAAAAACTTTTCCTTCAGTTGAAATACTTGCCTTTGAAAACAAGGTATTTTTACAACTGTTGGAAATTGCCATATGTCATCTAATATCCAAAAATAACTGCATAAAATAGTGGTTAGGGGGCAAGAGCCAGACTCCCTGGGCTCAAATCCCCTCTTTGTCACAAGCTATGGGACGAATATACAGGTACTTAAACTTGCCTGTTTCCTCATTGGTTAAGATGGGTTATAAGAGGGCTTCCCTGGTGGTGCAGTGGTTGAGAGTCCGCCTGCCGATGCAGGGGACACGGGTTCGTGCCCTGGTCCGGGAAGATCCCACATGCCACAGAGCGGCTGGGCCCGTGAGCCATGGCCGCTGAGCCTGAGCGTCCGGAGCCTGTGCTCTGCAATGGAAGAGGCCACAACAGTGAGAGGCCCGCGTACCGCAAAAAAAAAAAAAAAAAAAAAGATGGGTTATAAGAGAGTCTATGGCCAGTGTAATAAAGAGGAGGAAGAACATTAATATATGTAAAGTGCTTATAAGTACCTGCATGTGCTAAACACTCAAAAATGTTAGCTATGACTAGTTTCACGGTATTCAACATTCATTATTTCAGCAAATATATTGAATCTTTAATCACTGTGATTTATTTTAGAACACAAGGCAATTTAAAATATATTCCTTCTAAGGAGGAACAAATATTAACGAAATAAATACAAAAATACAAATAAAACTACAAACTATATTAAGAGCTAGGAAAGAAAACATCCAGTGGACTGAGGGAATCTGATTGACTATGGAAAATGAAGAAAGTGTGCGATCCTAAGGATGAGTAGGTGCTTTACTTGAATTTTATTTTATTTTGTTTTGATAGAGGTAATGTTTTATTTTCTGAATATAATAAAATCTAAAGCATTATCTATGTTGTTTATCTGAATGTTCACTTAGAGTCTTCTCACATGGATCCTAGATTGTCCTTTATTAAGGAAAGCAGGACATTTTTGGTCTAGAGAGATTTTACTGTGGGTTTTGTTTATATCACAAGTGAATTGCAGATCCCAAAGTCTTTTACATTGTAAGATGATATTAGTAGTTGGGATACTAAGGTCCCAGTTTTACTCTTTTAATAACCTTCTAATTATAGATTTATTTTCCTTTAATTTCAGCCTTTATATTAATGATAAAAGTAATCTGCAATCTCTCTGAAATAACTTTTAGGCTAAAAGCAATTAAGTAGATATCTTCTGGGCTCCTTAGAGAGAAAATAGATTAGACATGCAGGAAAAACTTTGTCATTAAGGGCCCAGGTAACTGCAGTCCTCTAATAGTACAAGGAATTGGGCTCAAGTAGTGGCATATAGTATAAGGTAAAAACATTTTGATCCAAAATTCCAAGTTGCGTTCATAATTGGTGAACTTACCAAGAGGTTATGAAAGCAAAACCGTACAGACTTTGGAGGATTAGGTGGCAAGTTCACTAAAAGGAAAGGCAGGAAGAGGAATCAAAAAGAAAGAATGAAACAGAGAAGAAGTAAAAGGGTTAACAAAGGTCTTGCTAAAGAAATATTTACTAGAATTCCTTTCTCACTGCTATTTTATAATACTAATTATATGTATTACTAATTATATAAATACTAAGTAAGTAATTATGTACTGAAAGTTTTCTAGTTCTTCAAAATCCATTATCAAAATTAGAAGTCTCCAACAAGACTGTCATGTTAAGACCAAGAGAAAGTCCTGGGAATTTAAAAAAAATTAGGTATTTTAAATATTTTCAGATATTTTCAATATTTTTTAAGTTATCCATTTCTCAGTTATTGTTATACCTTGTGTAACATTTTCATTAATTTAAAGATTATAAATGAATATTATGTTTATTTATTTAGAAATATTACAGTTTTTTGGGGGAAAGTAGGTGTTATTCTAACTGGACACTATATGTTTGCAGAAGAAGGAAAAAAAAATCCCTCTTCTTATCAGACACAGCTATACTGATACCCAAATAATATGTTTAGAAATGTTTTTGGATGAGCAGCTTAATTTATTGGATATTCTAAGATCTTTCACTGTAAGTTTTGCATATGAAAAAGGAGAATTTATCTCACTTTGTCTCATTTTTTCATGATTCTCTGGAATGTATTCCTTGTAGAAAGCCTTATATTTAAAGTTGTCAAACACAGTTGATCTTCAATTAGAACATGCATAAAAGTGCAAATTGTTGTAATGTCTATCTTATGCTCTACTCAAAATGAAGGAGAAATGCATAAGGTTTTATTTGAATTGAATAGACAGTCTTCATTTTACAAATGATTTGCATATAGAATGAGTGTTATTATAGGGAGTTACTAATGTAATCAAGAAGATCAGTTTCTTGTTCTCTGTTTTAAGTCATGATCCAAATCTTTCATCAAGTATGTAGCTTAGAGTTTCCTGATTGGAATGTATTATTATTTCTAATCTTATTTTTCTTTGTATGTCTTATATGTCAGTGGGGTTTTCTACCTATTGAAAATCTAATTTTTGTATGCTAGATTTTTTATTATATTTAATGTAGTCTCAAATCCTTTTAAGTAAAGAAATCTTAATATGAATTTATAAAAGAATGTAATTAAACATAGCTTCTGGTATGTTAAAAAAAATGGTTTCACCATGTTCCTCCCTTTTTGTCCCCTATGAGATTTATTTTCTCATAATCTCATAATAACATTTTACCACTTTGTAAATTTTCTTGAAAATTATATTCAACTCTGTTGATATAATTCTACATCAATGGTTATTCTTTGTAGTAAAGAAACATTAACAATATTTTTGCTGTTTTCATTCACTTTTGGTCTATTCTTGATGGTCCTCCTTCTATTTTAGTCATAATACATTAATGTGAATTTCCCAGGAGAAAGTTTGCTGAAAATAGCCTCTCTTATCATATATGACTGTGACTTAGAAAGTTTACTTATGTCTGTGTTTCAAATGGCTAAATGTCCTTGGTTTCTATAATGGCAGGAGAAGGGCAGCAAATGAAGATGTAGACCAAATGTAACAGACTGATGCAAAACATAGTTAGATCTTGTATCAGTCTATTATTCCTATGTTTTTGTACTTTTCACTATGATTTTATAGCATCCAAGGTAAATGATTTTGAGTATAGTTGATGTGCAGACTTTTTAAGATTCAACTACCAACATTTACATTATCATTAAAAATGTAATAAAGTTCAGGTGCCATTTTATCACTACAAGTGAAGTGTCTGAATATCTGAAAAGAAGTAACTTTAGTTTCTTTGTTTGAATTTTTATGGCTTGCTGGTGTTTATACTTTATTTTCCCTCAAAATAATAAAAAATGTTGTCCTGGGAGAGACCTTAGAGGTCCATACTGAAACCCAATTATGTGGCCTAGGAAATCTGGAATAAGAGAGGTGATTGTAGTGCTTCTGTGTTCTGGTTTCCATCCCAGTACTATACTGGTTCTCATCTCTGGATGTATATGGTAATCATCTGAAGCTCTTTAAACAAGATTAGACCTATACCCTAGAAACACTGAAATCCAAGATTCAGAATGGGTCCTAGGCATTCCTAATTTTTAAATCTATAGGTGATTGTGATGGACTGTAAGACTGAAAACATTTATTTCATACATTTAATTTTCCAGAAAGAATACAGGACTCAAGTGATTTCTTACTAGCAGAATTGAAATTATAATTAGGCTACTTGATACTACCTTCACTATAAAATACTGTCTCTGTTTTTAAAGAATGGAAGTATTCTATTTGGAGACACATTTTCAGTTTAACCATAAACTTGGTAAACAGTTTCCTTGCCTGGATCCACCAGCCTGCTCTGCAATTCTAACTGAATTGTTAAATTCCTCTGTGTCCTAGAGGCACTGTGTCCTTATGTGCAGACCATATCTAGAAGTGAAAACTGATATTCTTGTATAGTTAACAAAAATAAATTACTGAGTTGCCATGGCAATATTACTTAATCTTTTAATTATGTGTATCTTTGTGTGTGAATATAGAATTTTTATGTGTAATTTTTTTAGGAAATGCACTGATTCTCTGTTATCAACACACTTCTTTCTCATTTATTCATTTATTCATTCATTCACAAAATATTAAACGTTTAACACATCTGTTACTCTCGGATACCAACATCAGTCATCAGACTTTTTCAATGCCAACAAAACTACATGATTAAGGGTCATTTAAAGATGAATTAAAGGTTATAGACATCTTTGTATCATACAAATGTACTGCTTATTTGGCACTTTGAGATTTCTTACATAGTAATCACCCTTTGGCAGTGAAAGATATTCTGTTCTTCATATATCTGCTAACTTTTTATTCACTCAATATTTATTGAGCATTCATTATGTATCAAATACAACCTAGGAACTGGGAATACAAGATGAGCAAAATTATACCTCATTCTGGTCCTCATTATACATAAGAGCTACTCGTTAAGACAGACATGAAATATAACAAATAAATGTAGAATTCAACCTGTGATAAGTGCAGTAGCCCAAGGAGCTAAGCTAGTCTGTGGTAGGAGTCAGGTTGGATGAAGGATCAAAGGAAGGCAAGGCTTCCCTGGGATGGTGGCACTTAAGTAATCTTCAGATGATAAGGAGGCATTAAACAGGCAAATATGGGATCGAACCCGTGTCCCCTGCATTAGCAGGTGGATTCTTAACCACTGCGCCACCAGGGAAGCCCCTAATATTGTTTATTCTTGGACCAAGTTACAGAAAAATGAATTCTTGTGAATGCATACCCTAGGAAAACACTGCTTTCTTAGATGTTTTATATAATTTCTTGCTATAGAGCAATAAGCCACCAACCAACCAATCAGTGTTTAATCTTTTTCCTTCCCTTTCTTCCTTTTCTTCTTTCAAAGAAATATTTGAATATTTATAGAATATCTACACTGTGCCTGGCCGAATGCTAGGCAATGAGTACATGGCAGTGAAAGAGGAAGAGGAAACAAAATGAATTTGAGGAGGCTTTTGAGACAGCATAGGAACAGCTGTAATATGTGCACCAATTAGGAAAGGAAAAAGAATATTTTTAGAAACATTCCTGGAGAGTAGTTTCCATTTCTTGGTGTTCCAAAAATATGAACTGAAAAATTCTATTCTTCCAGATTCTTTATGCCCAAAGCTCCAAAAACCATTTTGACAAGGTAGGGTAGAAATTAGAAAGTCCAAATTAGAATACACAGTATTCAGTAGAAGGAAGAAGAATGCTGGGAACAACCTCTTGTAAAGCCTGGACTATTTTCTTTTGATAGTGACACTACTTTTCTTTTGGGTTGCAACAAAATTCAAGGGGTAGAAATAGTATCACAAAATCAGAAGTATTTTGTGTCCTTTTTCTTGTGTGACATGCTTTCCCAGGTGAATTGAGTTTGTCATGTTCCTCATTGCTGGGACCATAGCCATCTTTCTTTCTTACTCTCACTGCATGGTATGAGATTGCTACCTTCAGATACCTAGTTGGGAAGGGGGAATGGGTTCCCTCTATGCTAGATTCCCCACACATGTATCATGATATCTCAGGGGAAAAGAAATAGGCAAGACAAAAGGCCCAGCCCAGAGACACACTTCATGTTGATATGTATCTTGCTCAACTATCCTCAACTATCTTTTCTCCATGAACTCCATTCTGCTTTAGCAAACTCACTCTTTGTCATCACTTCTGGTTTTGCTTCCATTGTTCTGCCTGGAACTCACTGTCTCTCCTGTCTTTTCAACTCCTTTATCCAGTTCTGCACCTGTAGCACCATCCTTCCTACCTTCCTTAATCTAATAGACTTACTTGTCTAGTCCTATACAGAGATGCCTATCAAAATTGATAATTCAAATTATGATCTTAACTTTTACATGTTCTTCAACATCTTCTTGTCTGATTTTGCTAAACAGCAATTCAAAACTTTTCCCTCCAGCTAATTATCAAACTCGATGTCCTATCCTGACTCCAGTGGAAACTTGATCAGCCTAACGGTGGGATCCAATTGCAGGATCAGTTGTTAGGAAGCAAGATTTGTGTGTGTGTGTTGGGGGGGGTGTGGTGCTTGGAGAGTAACATCAGCAGTTGACAACTTGAGGTGAGAGGTAAATCTGGGTTTGGTTGCTTCCATTGCAGCACGTGTGCAGTCTCACTTGGGGCAGTGAAACTGGGAAGTAAAGCATATCTATCTCTCTCTCTCTCTATCTATCTATCTATCTACCTATCTATCTATCTTTCAAAGTATAAAGAAATTCAGGATAACAGTATATATTTTTTTACTTATCTTTGGCTGAAAATCTCTCCAAATATCTTCCTGAACTGAGATCCAGGGCCATTTTACTAATTTTGAAGGCCCATTTACTAAGATAAAAAACAAAGAGGAATTTCACCTTGGTTATTCAAAATGGAAAAGAGCAACTGGGTATGTGGGAGAAGACTGAGTGTTAAAAGCACATTAACAGGATGGTACGTACCACTGTTTGCCTCAGCAGTTAGAATAGGCTGTCAACCAGAAGTCCAGACTTTGCCTCAGCGCCCCCATCCTTTCTCCTCACTCTCTCCAGAGTCTTTTTTGTATAAAGAAGCTGATAGTGTAGTGTTCTTGTTGTACTTTATTTAAGAATGGCTCTCAAATTTAGACTTCCACAGAAGCACCTGGGGAACTGGGTAAAATGATGATTTCTGGACTGTATCCTACAGATTTAGATTCTGAGCTGGCCCAGTAGTCTACGTTTTAATTAAACATTCTGTGTTTCTCTATTGCTACTGCTCCAAAAATCACATTTTGAGAAAACATTGACCTACATAATGATGTCCAAACACATTTACATGAAACAAAAGACCTTTTGAAGTCCATTCTTTATTATCATTTTCTGCTATCTGCCCTTAAATATTTTGTGCTTATGTATATTACTTATCTTCTCATGTTCTCTCTCCACTCTGTATGTACGTATACATATGTGTATATATACATATATGAACAGACGTAGAAAATCGTTCCAGATACTTCGCTCATATTGAAATTATTTTAAAAATGAAGATTTCTGTAGAACATATAAACTCTTAAATTATTATTTATACTTTCCTTTAAAAAACATATTATTATTTCTCAAAGCTAATATTAAACTAAAAAGACATTCAGGTGGCCAGATGGTCATTGATCATAAGAGCTTTTCCACATTCGTAAAATTTCCATCACTTCTAAGGAGTCCCGCATGTATTTTGGCTTCATTCTAACATGGGCTGTGAAAAATTGGTTTCAGTTCAGATTTAGAGTTTAAATGATTTACTTCCTTTTGTCTTATTTAGAATACAGCTAGTCAGAAATGGCTCATGGTTAAACAAAATCTTAAACACAGAGCTCTTGTTCTAAATGGATTTAGTCAGCCTTAATCCAATTAAAGATTTCTCTCTTTCTTTGACCCTTTGTCAATGTCTTTGCTTATTGCTTCCAGAAATTAAGTTAGAAATTTTGCTATAATATCTCTATCAATTTCAACCTTTTTTTATTTGCTCACAGTACATGCTCACATGTGCACAGACACGCATAGAAACACACAATGTATTCATGAGATGAATTCAGAAAGATAAAATATATAAGTGGGAAGTTACCTGCTATCATTACCACAGGACCTTCTACTTTAAATCTCCTAACTTATCTAAAAAACTAGAAGTTAAATACGAAGGAAATTAAGTGTTGGTTATGTCTACTAAAACGTTACAATTTATAATTCATAAACCACTTTTAAGGTAGAACAAATACTATTTTAAGGGAGAAATTGCCTATTGATCAATTTTTCTTCTCTTATATATTTTTTTGTGTTTATTTTCACATGAAAGATTTATGGGGGTTTCTTTTCTGTTTGTTGTAACAAAATTTATGGCCACTTTTTCTTATCCAAAGAAATCCAAGAAAAGCGAAACAAAAACAAAACCCCTTTTGATAAGAAACGCAGAGTGCCTGAGTGAGAGGTGTAAGGAAGAGGCAAGAAGAATCATATTCTATGGTTTAATGCTCCGGGCTTACAAAAGCGTGGTGTTGGAATGGTAATTGGATTTCTGAGCATTGCTTTTGAGAATAGACTGCTTAAATCATTGAAAAGGAAATCATTGCAGAAAAAAAGCAGTGAAGAATTGCACAGGCTGTTTGAGTACTTACAAAATGAGAATAACATAAGGAACAATGAAGAATTGGTTTAGTGCTGTTGAGATTTGACATCTTTAAAAACCTGATATTTTAGCTGTAGTTTTGATATTTATTCTATTGTTGAATATAGTTCCAATGTATTTTGGACCAATATATAAATGAGAAGTGAAATAAATGAGACCTTTTAAATGTTTTTAAAGAAAAAAACAACATTTTTTCCTCCAAAGGCTACCTTATACTTCTGCATGAAAAATAGATGTGGACAAGTATACATCTCTATTTTTAGTTTGTTTCACATGTTTACCGCTGAGGCAGTTTAATTGCTTTTCTTAAAATGTTAGGAGATTCTTAGGTCCCCGAACTTTCATGTTAATAGAGTGGCTGGCACAGAGGAAGCATTTCCCATTTATTTTAATGTGTGTCGGGGGTGGAGTGGGGCTTAGATGATGGAGGTGGAGGAAAATCTAGATATCAGCCTCTTAAAATCTCCAATTAAATTTCCCATCAGCAATTTTAAGTAAGACATGACATTTACTAGGCAAATCGAGTTTAAGACATGTCCCCTAGCCCCCTTTTCAACAATACTCACTATCCTTGTATGGATAGCATGGACATGGGCAAAACTCTTACCTTCAGGTAACTTAAGTGTATGACTCCCACCCCAGATTTTAACATTTCGCTGCAAAATAAGCAGGAGGAAATGACAAAAGGCAAAGCACAGATTTCTGCAGAGAGTCTGTTGTGCCATTTTTCATGGAGATTGTACAGTGCAGATTTTCACTTCTCCTTGTTAGATTTGCCACAGTAGGGACATTTGTTTAGTGCACACTCTGTGCTAGACGGTCTGCTAGTTACCTCAGTTCTATATTTACTGTGCTCTCCCCAACAGCCTTTTCCTTCTTTTACAGTGAGAGAATGGAAAACCCAGGTAGTGACGAAACTTTCTCAGGGATGCCATAGCTTAGATTTCATTCCACTTTTACCTGCCTCAAAAGCCCTTCTTTCCCTCTATCATGCTATCATATATATTAAGCATTAGTTATATTTGAAGACAGTTTTGTCTTTGGGGAATATTCACTGCTTTTTGGAGATCCTTTTTATATCTATACTCTGTTGTGAAGTTCAAGTGCAGATGTACTTTTCTTTTTGTTCAAAGTGAGGAAGGAAAGTCACTAACAAAGTGGTAATGCAGAGACTAGAAGAACATTCTTATTCTCCACCTGAGACCCAGCTTTATAGAGACAGTAAGAACCACTGTGAGAAAACTAGTGAGCGTCAGTGGCTTCCTCTAGTGTAAAATTTGAAATTATTTCATGAAATGATTTTCAGGGAGGAAATTTTAGAAATTAGGAGTTTCATGTTTTATCTGTGAACGATCAGTTCAGGTCAGGGTTTAAGTGCATAAATAACCAGAATTAGAGAGTTACCCATTTGAACCAAACATTCAAAATACACTTTTCTCTTTTTCCTAAGTAGTATGTTTGGGCTTTTTTATTTATCAAAAAATATTCTCAGGGTGTAAAATCAAGATAACTTTGTAAAAATCATGTAAAATAATTAATTATGTAAAAAGCTATTTTATAAAATCATACAGCATAAGACACAAATTTACTTTTTTTTTTTTTTTTTTGCGGTACATGGGCCTCTCACTGTTGTGGCCTCTCCCGTCGCGGAGCACAGGCTCCGGACGCACAGGCTCAGCGTCCATGGCTCACGGGCCCCCAGCCACTCCGCGGCATGTGGGATCTTCCCGGACCGGGGCACGAACCCGTGTCCCCTGCATCGGCAGGTGGACTCTCAACCACTGTGCCACCAGGGAAGCCCTGTACTTTTTAAAATAAAATTATGAATAACTGTTTTGAATTTTTTAATATTGTAAGCATTATTTATTATAAAATTTCCTTACTGGATAGATTCAGACTATGTAAATAAAACATATATAAATTACTTACTTTCAAAGCAGATTAGTGATCAAGGAAATGTTCCTCTAGCATGTTTCTTTTAATTTATTTATTTTTTATTTTTGGCTGTGTTGGGTCTTCGTTGCTGCACGCAGTCTTTCTCTAGTTGTGGTGAGCAGGGGCCACTCTATATTGTGGTGCACGGGCTTCTCATTGTGGTGGCTTCTCTTGTTGTGGAACACAAGCTCTAGAGTGCAGGCTCAGTAGTTGTGGTGCATGGACATAGTTGCTCCGCGGCATGTGGGATCTTCCCAGATCAGGGCTCGAACCCATGTGCCCTGCATTGGCCAGCGGATTCCGAACCACTGTGCCACCAGGGAAGCCCTAGCATGTTTCTTTTATAACTGGGGTTAGTTTCATGTGTTTCTAACTGTGCCCTGAGATGGGACAGTGCCTGCCACAGCATCGAAGTAGCATGTAACTGGGTTTCATGATGTCACATTTACTTTCTGTGTGATATGAGGCTTATCAGTTAACCTCCCTGAGCATGAGCTTCTCTTGTTTAAAGTAGGGCTTTAATGTCTGTCTCATAACAATTGCAGGGGAAATTAACTTACCAACGTAGTAGTACAGTGATGGTAGCTGGCATACTAAGTACTTAGCACTGTGTCCACAATCTCCTCATCTTTACAGGAGTTAGTATATTTACCCTCAGAACAACCTTGTAAAGTATGTCTGTACAGTTCACCTCCCTTTACATATGAGAACACTGACGGGCAGAGGGGGAGGTTACACAGCAGAGTAGTGTCAGAACCAGCGTTGGAAGCCAGATGCTTTGACTCCATAAATCAAAGTACTATGTACTTGATCAATTTAGTATGCTGACTCCCACCACCTACACCACACCAAATTTCTCTTAAAAATATCCCTATCGGAAAAAAAAAAAAAAAAAAAAAAAATATCCCTATCGGGCTTCCCTGGTGGCACAGTGATTGAGAGTCTGCCTGCCGATGCAGGAGACATGGGTTCTTTCCCCGGTCCAGGAAGATCCCACATGCCGCGGAGCGGCTGGGCCCGTGAGACGTGGCCACTGAGCCTGTGCGTCCGGAGCCTGTGCTCCGCAACGGGAGAGGCCACAACAGTGAGAGCCCCGTGTACCGCAAAACAAAAAACAAACAAACAAAAAAACGCTTATCTATCTATCTATCTAGTTATGTGTTGAATTGTGTCCCCCAAAATGATATGTTACAGTCCTAACCCCCAGTACCCCAGAATGTGACCTTGTTTGGGAAATGGGTCATTGGAGATGCAATTGGTTAAGATGAGGTCTTACTGGAGTAGAGTGGACCCCTAATGCAACATGACTTGTGTCCTTACAAGAAGATGATGTGAACACACAAAGGAAAATGCCATGTGAGATGGAGGCAGAGACAGAGGCATGCAGCGCCAAACAAAGGAACAGCAAGGATTGTGGGCCACCCCCAGAAGCCAGAAAGAGGCAAAAGAAGACTACCCAGAGTGTCAGAGGGAAGATAGCTCTGCTGACATATTGATTTTGGACCTCCAGTCTCCAGAACTATGAGACAATAAGTTTCTGTTGTGTTAAGCTGCCTAGATTTTTAGTTTGTGGTCTTCCTGATAGGACTTCTAGGAAACACATATATAATAGTTACATAATATTTATATAATATTATATATGTGATTGTAAGCAATGTGTCAGTGTAATAATCACTCCATAAATGTTTATTACTATCTTTTTATAGGTTAGTGGTATGGGAATCTGTGCTTATGGCAACCTTAAAAGTAAAACCTCTTCCTATATATCATTTTCTAAAGTTAAAAATCTATAAAACCTTGGAATTCTTGTATACTCCATCAGGAGACAGATATATATCTCTGTGGACATAGGTGTTTCTTTTTCCTTCAGCCTAGTAGCAAATGTACCCAGAACTTGCACTTATAATTTATGGCACCCAGGTGGGCCTCTATATGGCTGTGCCGTATTTATTTTTATTCCATCTATGTTATTTTTTTTTCTGTATTTAGATTGTAAATTCTTAGAGAGGAGGGATTATATTTTGTACTTTTGTAAAATACATAACACCTAAAACAGAATGATGTTTATACATGGGGTATATTTTTTTTTTCAAATTTTGAACCACGACAAGAACTATTCTTTCAGTCAGTGATGTTCACATTGGATGTTTGTAAGTGGGAACCACCATTGTTCAGCTCAATGGTGTCTTTTGTTCTCAAGGAGAACATTGCAAGAAGGTATACTAGTGTGCTAGGGCTGCCATAACAAAGTACCACAGACTGTGTTGCTTAAAACTGCAGAAATTTATTTCCTTACAGTTCAGGAGGGTACTCTGAGATCAACATGTTGGCAGGGTTGGTTTCTTCTGAGGCCTCTCCCTTTAGCTTATAGATCGGTCATCTTCTGTGTTTCCACATGCTCGTCCTCTGTACATGTCTGTGTCCTAATTTCATCTTCTTACTACTAGGGACACCACCTTAATGACTTCATTTTAACTTAATTACCTCTTTTAAGACCTGATATCCAAATACAGTCACACTTTGAAGTCCTGGGGGTTAAGACTTTAACATATAAATTTTGGAGGGACACAATCAGCCCCAAACAGAAGGCATGAAATAGCTTGTGTCTGTATGGATTTTTAGCTGAGGACCTACCTAGCTTTCGAAAGCCCTAAGAAATATTTGAAAGTAGAATTGATATGGGTAGCTAAGACGTTTCTTTAAAAGCAGATTTAGTACCATTTCAACAAAAGTCAATGTATATTAGTAATAGAATTGCTTCTCAACCTGGTAATTTTTTTTAAGTAAGAAAAATATGTATTTTTAAGTTGAGAGATTTGAGATTTCATTTTTGTTATATTTATTTTGTTGAAATACCTGATCAAACTGACAATATATGTTTTGATTTTAGTATAGTATTGGGTTGGCCAAGAAGTTCATTCAGTTTTAAGAAAAAATAAAAGACACACTTTCATATTCACCAAGAATTTTACTGAATGATAGATTCACTTACAGAACGAACTTTTTGGCCAGCCCAATACGTTTCTATTATTTCAAGTAATAATATCTCTAAAAAGTAATGAATGGGAAGGATAAACTAATATTCTGAAGATACTAATATGACTATTCTAAAAAATATGACATGACCTCTTCAGTTGCCCTCATTGGATTTTAGATGGACTAAAAATGCATTAGTCTCGGGACTTCCCTGGTGACCCAGTAGTTAAGAATCCGCCTGCCAATGCAGGGGACACGAGTTCAAGCCCTGGTCCGGGAGGATCCCACATGCTGCAGAGCAACTAAGCCTGTGCGCCACAACTACTGAGACTGCACTCTAGAGCCCGCAAGCCACAACTACAGAACCTGTGTGGCACAACTACTGAAGCCTGTGTGCCCATGCTCCACAACAAAGAGAAACCACAGCAATGAGAAGCCTGCACACTGCAACAAAGAGTAGCCCTGGCTCACTGCAACTAAAGCCTGTCCACAGCAATGAAGACCCAATGCAGCCAAAAATAAAAATAATTAAATGAAATAAAATTAAGAAAAATGCATTAGTCTCTTAAAGGATGCACTGTCTCAGTTTGAGAAACTTGGAAGTGTAAGAATAACAGCTAATGTGGAAAAAAAGAAAGTCTTTACATTCTTTAATGTGTAGGATTATGTGATTCTAGGAATCTGTGATTATTTCTCTCTGTACCAGAGCTTAGTAGCCTACACGGATATTAGAATTCATAGCTTTATGTAACTCAAATTTATTTCTGTATGTGAGAAGGGATGTGATTCTCTTTCCTAAAAAACATCTAGTGTAGACATGACATTATCACTCTGTTATTGGTGGAGATGTTGCAAATCTTGGATGAAAATTTCTTCCCAAAGTGCAGATTTATGGTGCTGAGTATATTGATTCACATCAGGCATCACCTGCAAAGAAGAATATTAAGTAATAATTTGTAGTTTTCAGAATATTTACAGAAAAAAAGAGAAAATCCCTTAGAGGGGACTTTTAAATTGACTCCAGATGCATTAACACATACTAAATACATAATATAAGTAAATTAGGCATGTGCTATAATTGCTTTATGCTACCTGCAATATGACAAGATTGGGTCATGTGAGGTTCTTTCCTTAGATATTGTCATTTTTAATCTCAACATGTCATAGACCCTATAATTTCCTTGTTCTCTAGGAATCAGATATTCAGAGCAACCACTACCATACTCACCACAGAGACTGAGGCCAGCCTGTCTTCCATGAAGCCTGGTAGCCCCTAGTTACTTCTAGAACTGGCCTTTTCTTTCACTCCTCAAACTAGGCATCACACTGTGTTTTAAGGTCAGGAGCTAGTCTCCCCTACTCTTTCTTAGCACGGTATCTATATAAGATATCCCCCAGACTCACTCCCGTAGAGCTGTCCTTCTAATGGAGATGAAGGATTGGATAGAGGATGCTTCCTTCTCTGGAAGCATTGTTGTGCTGGATTAATAATCTCCTTCCAGCAGTCATAGGAGTCATTTTTATTCCAGCTTTCTCCCTTTTCTCTAATGTGTTCTCCTTGTTGAGACACCCCTGTTTTATATGACATATGGTACTTGTCTAGAGGTTGCCAACTCAATTAAATGTTAATTTCAAGCCTAGGTATACATAATACAAGCAGTGGCAGAGTTTCTCATGTGCATTTTGATGTAAGCATTGTTTTAGTTTGTTTTTTTGTACCATATTATTTTGAGGGGCTCTTGTTCCTATAAGTTACTTACATCATCTGTAGTTCTGTTTTCAGGATTTTTCTTTCTGCATCATGGAGACTAGATTAATTGTGATTGATATATTGTTGTTTTTTATACATATGTCATTTTATTCTGATCATAGTTTTCATTTGATTTATGTTCCTAATTTTAATAATTAAAACACAGATGACTATACAAGTATTTTCTTCAGCCAAAATTAATAACATGTCAGATTCTTATGGTTACAGTAAGGAGAAATGTTTTTGAAAATGTGTTAATACTTAATTGCAATTTAAAAAATTAGCAGGGACTTCCCTGGTGGCGCAGTGGTTAAGAATTCCCCCTGCTGGGCTTCCCTGGTGGTGCAGTGGTTGAGAGTCCGCCTGCTGATGCAGGGGACACGTGTTCGTGCCCTGGTCCGGGAGGATCCCACATGCCGCGGAGCGGCTGGGCCCGTGAGCCATGGCCGATGAGCCTGCGCTCCAACGGGAGAGGCCACAACAGTGGGAGGCCCAGGTACCGCAAAAAAAAAAGAATCCCCCGCCAATTCAGTGGACACGGGTTCGATCCCTGGTCCGGGAAGATCCCACATGCTGCGGAGCAACTAAGTCCGTGTGCCACAGCTACTGAGCCTGTGCTCTAGAGCCTGCAAGCCACAACTACCAAAGCCCGCACGCCTAAAACCCGTTCTCCGCAATGAAGAGAAGCCACTGCGATAAGTCTGCGCACCGCAACGAAGAGTAGCCCCCACTCGCTGCAAGTAGAGAAAGCCCGCGCGCAGCAATGAAGACCCAATGCAGCCAATAAATAAATAAATTAATTAATTAATTTAAAAAATCATCTGATTGGCTATGCCAGATTTATACTTGCTAATCCTTCACTCATGAATACCAATAATCTTCACTTGTTTAGCCTCAATTTCAAACTTTTTAAGGTAACAATGCATAATGATGTATTCAGTCATAGTTACTTTCAGAAACAAATTTTAAATCAGTACAGTATATGATAGAATGAATATTAACTCATAATATCTCCAAGTTATGTTATTTTACATTTTTAAAATATATTTTAAAATATATTTTAAAATTTATAAATTAAATTTATAATTACTGCAGAAGGTAGGAATTTGCTATGAAATTTTATGAGAGAGAAAAAGCTTACAGCATTTCATATACAAGTGACTTTACATATTAGAGTTTTAGGTAGGTAATCATTTGGAGTATTTATTGACCAACACTAGTGATATTTATTTTCAGGACTTGGAATGCATACATTCTTCAAGGACTGAAAAAAGGTATGTATTTGTTAATGGTAAAAGTGATCTCTTTTATGACATCTATTTTTTTTTTATAAATTTATTTATTTATGATTTTTGGCTGTGTTGGGTCTTCGTTGCTCTGCGCGGACTTTCTCTCGTTGCGGCAAGCCGGGGCTACTCTTCGTTGTGGTGCACAGGCTTCTCATCGTGGTGGCTTCTTGTCGTTGAGGAGCACGAGCTTTAGGCGCTCGGGCTTCAGTAGTTGTGGCTCACAGGCTCTAGAGTGGTGGCACACCAGCTTAGTTGCTCCGTGGCATTTGGAATCTTCCAGGACCAGGGCTCAAACCTGTGTCCCCTGCATTGGCCGGCGGATTCCGAACAACTGCGTCACCACGGAAGTCCCTGACATCTAAAATTTTGACATGACCCTAACTCTGCGAGAAAAAGAATAGAAAAGTGATTTAAAAAATAAGAGCATGAGTTCAAATTCTGTTTTTTTTTTTTTTAAATCAGTGTCTTCTGAGAAGAAAGAATAAAAATAGTTTCTACTTCTCATAGGATTATTTTGGAGGGATTGAATAAGATAATGGTACATGACAAGCACGCAGGAATGCAGCTACTCTTAAAATTAATCTGCTGTATTCTCCTGTCCCTGGTGAAGACAAAGCAGTTTTCTGTCCCTCTAGTTTTACCTTTGCAAGAATGTCATATGAACGTAAATATACTGTATGTAGTCTTTTTAAAGTCTTGCTTTTTTCACTTAACATTTGACATTCATCTACTTTGTTCCACGTATGAATAATCAGTTCCTTTTTATGTTGAGTAGCATTCCATTGTGTGGATATGTCACAGTTTGTTTATCCATCATCGATTGAGGTTTTTGCATTCTTACCAGAAATAAAGGAGAGTTTTAATTGCTTGACATTTTTGCCATCATTTAGTATTATCAGGATTTCGTCTAACAGTTATGTAGTGGTGATGTATTTATTTAAATAAGAAAAGTACATTTTCATCAAGCATATGAAAGTATAAAACAGTTTACAGTCTAACTGGTGAATACAAATTTGTACATTTTCTTCTAAGAGAATTTCACATTTCCTCCTTTACTTCAGACTTTTCAGGAGGAGAAGCTCTGTTGAATTTCACTTTTTTCTATGAGTTTTATAAGGCACTGTGAGGCACTCTGAAAATTCAAAATTTTATAAGAAATGGTCCCTGTCTTCAGATCGCTCATAATTTATTGGAGTTTGGAGCCCTGAATAGAGGCCTAGGACTATTTAGGAGAGAGACCACAGTTCAGCGCAGCAGTTAAATGTGTGAATTTTGTTGATCGGCCAGTATGGATTTGAAAAATGGTTGTGCTGTTTATGACCACAGGGCATAAGAGAGCTTTGAATGATCAGATTTGGACATTTAAAATTACCTTCATTTTTGAGCTAACTATAATAATACTTAATCTTTTTCAGTTTGCTTTAGAACCCTTAAATGTGGATGGTAATGTATTCAAAATAACGGAGCAGGTAGAATGGTGAGCTGCAGGAGATAGAAGAACCGAGGAAAGAGAAAAAGGGAGGTAGAAAAAGAGAGGTGTTCTGAGTAAAACCTTATGTCTGTGCCATCTTAAATCAGCAAATTCTTTCATATTATGATTACTTAAGTACAATTCATATTCCGTTATAAGCATCAGGGTTTTTTGGGGACAAATGGGCTTTCACTTGTGGCTGTAGTCCTTCAACTGTTGACTCTGTGCTTAGAATTGCACTGCAGTCATTTGTGTGGGTTCTTGACTAAAGCATAAACAGAAACTTCCAATTGGCTTTGAAAATTCTTCTCTGGGTCAAAGTATACTCAAATGTTTTTCTCACAGATACAGGTATATGTTCCTCTAACCACCATTTAAGAATGAACTGAACATAAGCATTAAGTAGAAATACGAAAAAAAAAAAAAAACGCTTTGTAAAAAAATGCTATTTTAAACAAAAGGGAATATCACTGAACACTTGAATATTAGACAACAGCAAAAAAAGCAAAAAGAGAGAAAAGCAGGAAAAGCTATGGAAATGCATTTGAGATGTTTGTTACCCTCTTATGTGGTTTTACTTTACAAACTCTTCTGAAATTTAAATTTTCTTGGCACACACATTTTTTGAAGAAATATGAGAAAAAACTATAAATATACATCACTGTGATGACACAGCTAAATTTAAGTGGTAACAAAATATATTATGGATGCTCCGTTTTTAAATTAGGATGTCTATTTTAGCACTTGCAATTTGATTCTAATTAAATGCTTCAAATTTAAAAGCTGCATATAGAATCTATTTTCCTCAAGATCCAAACCTGTACACGGCTTTTATTATTTGTTCATTCCCTTAGTCCTCAGACAATGACCATTTTTGCTTACCTTCTACATATCAAGAACTACAAAAAGCTTTGAGGCACAAAACTGAATAATATCTCCTTCCTAACCCCAAGGTGCTAACTGAAATGTGGGATAAAGTTTCCATAGGAGCCCCTATGGAAAGAGAAGACAGACGTTGACTCAGTAATGTCTGGGCTGCAATCAAGGATGAATAGAAAGACTTTCCTTTCACAGATGACAGCATTTAAGGAGACGAGGAAGTGTTGAGCTGCATGTTTGGATGCAGGCTTGGGGAAGCAGATGCTCTATGCAGGTTTTAGTATTGTAAGTATCAAGACAAGGAATAACAGAAAACAACTAGGGTTTGGTCATGAAAGAACTTGCATATCATGCTACAGATATATCTGTTTATCTGCCACTTACTGAGAGGGAGTCAGCATACTATATTGGTCAAGTAGTGGATAATACTCTGGTTTGTGGAGTTAAAACGCCTGGCTTCCAACACCGGTTCTGACATTCCTCTGCTGTGTACCTCCTCATCTGTGAATAGAGGTGTCCATACACACATATCTTACAAGGGCTAATTATAAAATGCCTGCAAAGATGAGAGGATCATAGCCACATTGTTAAGTACTTAGTATGCCACGTACCATTATTACATTACTACATTGGTTGGTTAATTCTCCCCACAATTTTCATGAGCTGGATGTTAATGACCTATTTTACTGAAGAGAAACTCATGCTCAGGGAGGTTAACTGACAAGCCTAACATCACATAGGTAGTGAATGGCACCACCTAACAAAGCACCATTGGAGGTTTTTTCTGCAATTATAAAATAACTTCAGGGAGTTTTGCCTCTATGACTCTATGAATTGGGGAATCATTGACACTAGTTAGGTAAAAAGCCCAAAATGAAGACAAGGAAAATAACTAGTGTGTCCTGGATATTTTTATTTTCACTTAATGTTTGGGAACTCACCTCTCACAGCCTGAAGCTTCTGTCTTATCCACGCGTGAGCAGTAGAGCTGGTTGGTTGCCTTGTGGTAAGAATGTGGACTGGGAATCTTATCTCACAGGAAGAGCTTGAAATATATGAGTTTCATGCATGTTCACTCAGTCTCTTCCTATGAAACACTTAGTTCCCGCTGGTACAGCGTGGGTACTTGGGGCATGCCCTGTGATCACAATCTCAGTGCATCTGGGAACCAGGCAGACATTGAGGAAAGCAGCAGGATTAATTCCATAATAGTTTCTTAAGTTAATTCTTTGGATGCAGAACATCTTTCTTTGAATTTTTCTGGAAGTGCACAGCCCCTTTGTTTAGCTTTAATTTTCCCATTTTTTGATATTGACTTGGATAGAAAAAGTGCTTCACTATCCTCTTAATTCTATCCTAATAAATAAAATAACACAAATTTGACGATGAATAGTGACCTCCAATGCCAGTGAAGTGGTAAAGTATGGCGTGGATGAATTGGGGAAAACATGCCACACCTAAGCAAACGTACCTTGTAGTTCTGCTTCACTGCTGATGGATGAGGCCCCAGTATTTTCATTTTTTTCAGTTTTTCAGTGGAAGCTAGAGTAGCAGAATCTTATGTTTTATGTTATTTTTCTTTTTGTGTATACGTAATTAAAATAAAACATACAAAACAATACACTGTGTGGGCCAACAGTAGGAGAGCCAGCCAAAACAGGCACATTGTGTAACCTGCCAGTCAGCTGCCTCTTTCTGGGTAAGGAGAATATCAGGAGACTGCTCAGCAGAAGACAGAAATGGTTAGATCTGCATGCTAGATAGATCACTCTAGCAGACCCATTTGTCTACTGTGTCATTATCCTAGAGGTTGTAGTGAAACCATGAAAGAAGATAAAATTTCCAGAGAAATGGAAAAAGTGGAACAATCAGAGAGTCCTGGTTGAACCCTAGGCATAACCAATAATGAGAGACGAGCATATAGAAGAAACAGAAGGAGTAATCAGAGAGGAGAAATAAGTTTAAAAGAAGTACACATCATATGCTTCAGAAGGATCCAGTGAAATAAAGACAAAGTCCTTTGAATTTACTGGGAAATTAATAGGAGGAGTTTTGGTAGATGAAAAATGGCAGTGGCCAGTATATGCTACTCTTTTGAGAAGTTTAGATTAGGAAGGAAAGAATAGGTGTTGAAAGTCAGTAGAAGGGGAATTAGCTATCGGGAAAAAGTTTATTTTTATGAAAAAGACTTAAAAATATTTATTATCAGGGAAATTTCTATAATGCTTACCCAAAAGGTGGAAAGAAACTACTTTTTATTAACAATTACCAAATTCCAGTTCCAAATGTGTTTAGGTTATCTCATTAATTCTCATAACTCTGCCGAAAGCTAGCTGAACACCTTTCTTTTATAGATGTGGGAAATTTAGTTTCATAGAAGTTACATATCTTTCAGGAAGTTATGTGACTCTATAATCAATATTTATCCTTCTGTTTGTTATCCACCTAATAGCTGTTCTAGAAAGATTTAAGAAGATTTAGAAGAATAGTTAGTACATAATCATGAACCAGGAGAAAACGAGTCTGTACTTTTTTCTTTATAGCACACTATCAGAGCAATATATTTTTTAAATTTTTATATTAAAACTGTATTACATGTTCCATTTGCTTCTTGCATATCAGGGAGAACATATCATGTTCTAGTTTTGTTTGGGAAATAAAACATTAAAAAAATGTTTTCTCTCATCTCTTCATGAAATGAGGGGGAGAGGTCTGTTGATATTTAATATTAATTTATATTTTGTTATCAATAATAAATTATGCTATAAAATTTAGAGTTTCATATTTGGTCAGGATCAAATTACCTTCATTTTATTTATTTGCAATGTGTTTGAATTAATTGAAAAACACATGGGCTCCCTCTTGTGACAAAATCAATGATCTTAAATGTTTTTCTGTGCCAAACTAAATCACTCATCTATGCCTTTTTGTTTTCAAATAATATTATATATAAAATTATTTAATCATTTATAGTACTTTCTTTGATAATTAATTCTTTCAGTTTTTTTAAAAAGAGATCAATATTTGATTCTAATTTGTATTAAAAATGTGTATATATTTTAAAATATTGAATTTTAAAGTTATGTTGAAAATACCAAGGAGAAGAGGAAAGAACAGATTTGTCTTCCCTTCTTTTGCATTTTATATGCATTACTATATGTTTCTGAAAACTCTTTGGAGAAATTAGTCCTTGTAATATTTTAACTGGCTGGCACTCCAAGCTACGCATACAATTTATTTTATATTCTAAATGTTCCCCATGCTTGATAGATGTGCTTGTATTTCTCAAAATGTGTGGTATTTCTCTCTGTTTTGCTCTGCAATCTATCCATGTGTATTGTTTCTACATTCCCCAAGGAAGCAGCACGCACACTGAACTATTAGGAATGTCCACAATGAGAAAGTCTAACAAGAACAAATTAAATTTTCAGCTATTTTTTTAAAGGAAGGTTATATGCTATGTTTGCATGTGTGTGCATGAAAGAGTGTAGTGGGGGGAAAAAATCACTTAATAGTTAAATTCAGGGACCCAGCTCTGAAAGGGTCTTTTAAGGTCATCTCAGTACCAGGCTATGAAATAAAAGAACTGGATTTAATCTTGGCCCTATTATGGACTACCTACATATCCTTGGGAAAGTCATTTTCCTTCTTGGAATGTCTATTTTCTCACCTGTGTAATAAGGTAATTAACCCACATCAGTGATTTTCAACTTATTTTTTGTGTAAACACATCTGTGGGAAATAACATATTTCTATGACTCACTTGAGTATTAATTATTGAGGCAATGTCTGTGGGGTGATAGAATAGGGACTTTGGCAGCCTGTGAATGAAGATATCAGGAGTGAGGGCTGTAAAACACAGCCCAAGACAAACATATGTTCTGGAGCTGACAGGGGTGCCATGCAAGGGCCATTCCCCGCTGGTTAATCGTAAACAAGCTAGATTCCCAGTTTTATATTTTATGTTCTATAAGGCTAAACCATTTTGGCATTGCCATATTGGTAGGTAGTATGAGAGCCAGGACTGGGATTTTACTCTCCTACCCATGTTATTCTTTTTCTATTTCTGTAATTGATAAATGGTCCAGCATTTTGCTGGAGTCATAAACTATAGGTTATATATTGCCCACCAATTTCAAAAACTTAAGTGCAGGGCATGAGCTTTCTTTCCACTCCAAGTGCTGTCAGTCTGCTATGATTTTGCATAGCCTACTTCAGTCATTTATATTACTTCTGAGACTCCAGGAGGCCATTGAGTTTGTGGCCTGAAATGACATATCAGGAACTGGGGTCCATTACCTGTGTCACTAGTGTTGCATTTTGCCCAGAGAACTTCTATGTCACCAGCATCTCCTCAGGTTGAACGACAAGCTTCTCTAGGGATCAGCCACCAGGTTCTTCACCTGCTCAGGAATGCACCCCACTTCTGAATCATCTTGTCTGGATCCCTACATTCTTCTTAGTGTCATATTCCTGGGCTTCTCTCCTTTTGGAGTGACACCTGTGTGGACTACTTGCCTTGTCTTTGAGTTTCTTTTGATTCCTGGGGTCCATTTCTCAGATCATATGCTGGTCCACAGTCTGTGGCCCATTGACCAATCCTTCCTTTTACTCTGTACCTTGTCCAAGTACTGATTCATCTGAGATCAGTCAAGTTAAAATGAGCCACAGCAATGGCTAGCGAGATATTTAACACTGTCATTTGTCCACTGCTAGTTTAGGCTAAAAACGTTTATTGGATGAGTGCAATCTAGTAATTAGATCCCTTTTGCATTAAGAAATTTGGTACCAGATGAAACCCTTTGTGGGAAGCTCAGGACAGAGAACTGTTTCTGATCCTTCAGAGAGATATGAAAAAATAAGATGGACATGGGTATCTTGGTGTGGACAGCCAGAGCTAGAAATGTATGTGTGTATTTGTTTATTCAAGGAAATCTATTGTTTGCCTTCTAATACTGTTTTAAGATTCCACTGAGAAAGAGAGACATGAAGGAAGGGAATACATTGTAATGCACATCGTATTGTGGGTGGTGGTAGAACATACAAATTTTGTATATAAGCAACCACAGGAGCCCTTATTGTGCATGGTAGCTTTCATGCTGAGAGAAAGATTTTTGTATGGCTTAATATATAAATGAGATTATATATAAGTAACCAGAGTCAATGTCATTTTTTGTTGCAGTTATTAAAATAGATAAATTACTAGGAAGGGGCTCCATAGGTGAGAGGAGGAACCTTCCATTTAGTAGCAACTACCCTCCAGCCCAACCACCCTATGATACATACAAACCTAGTTTTTTATCTTAAGCCTTATATGGCTTGTGTTCCTGGGCATGTGTGTGAGAGTGTGTGTAAGAGTGTGTGTTTGGGGTGTGGGGGGGGAACTGGGTAGGAAGAGAGTTTAGAGGTTTTTTGGTTTGGTTGTTGATATGTTTAAATTGATGGACAATTTCCATTTGATGATTTGTTATAAATAATGTTAATTCTGAAAAGTTTTTTTTTTTTTGTCTCAATTCAGTTTCTGGCTTCCTACATAGTGCACAAACAATTTATGAAGAGAGATGATGTACAATTTTCGTACAGGATTATTCACACTCTAGAATTTGTGCTACATGACAAAGCACTAGTAGAGACTCTTTCTTTTTTTCTGCAGTACGGAAATATCAGTAACTTTGGAGTATCACCTCTGTGACTCTGAATTGGGGAATCATTGACCCTAGGTGGGTAAAGAGCCCAAAATGAAGATAAAGAGAGCATCTATCTTGCCTTTCCTGAATCCTGGGGATTTGTACTTTTAGTTAATGCTTGGGAACTCACCTCTCAAAGCCAGAATCTTCTGTCTAATCCATCGGTGAGCAGTAGAGCTCCTGGGTGACTTGTCCAAACAGGGACTGGGAATCTCATCACAGATGAAAGTTTTAGGATATACGAGCTTCACGCATGTCTACTCACTCTCCACGTTTAAAACCCTTAGTGCCATGCTTGGTGCAGAGTGGATGCTGGGGTCATGATAGTTCCTTTCTCTTTCTCTCAGCTTTGCATTCTTCCAAAAGAAATTCAGAATATGAACTGCTATAATAGTCTCTGTTTATCCTCACATGTAATGATAATATGCAAATATCCAGCAAACATGAGATCCAGTCCCTTCCAGATAATGGAACCAAAATACTAAACGTTTGTGAACTATCTGATTTTCTTCTTGATTTCACTGTTTCTATGCTAATTGCAGAATGATCCCCTCTCAGGAGATTAAAAAAATAAATCCTTAAACAACAGAATTTTGCCTCTCCTAAAATATGTCTATATTTATATTGATCTTTCTTTTTGTCTTTTTAAATTGCTGTTTTCATTCAGGACAGAGCAGGACTGCAGAAGGTGCATCCTCATCCCAAATGCAAAAGTGGCGGGCTTTGAAGCACTTAGCACCTTCACAGCAAAGAGAGAAGGGTTGTTATATTCCTTGATGGATTCAGGAGAGAAAAAATGTCTTATGATCCTGTTTGAGTGCTGCTTGCAAAGCTCTTTCCCATTACTAAAAACCCTTTCCTTTGTAGCTGTATTCTCTCTTCCACCATAAATGTCCCCACATGTTCTTTGGCTAAACCTAGTGGCTGAGTAAGGGATTTGCTTCTTTTAACTGTTCAGTGCCTCCATGCAGTGCTTCCTAACCCTGGCTCCCCAAGAGAGTTTCTGAGTCATAACTCAGAACATTAGTCTTTTGAAGCTAAGGTTCAGAAGCAAGGCATTTTCATATCATGGGTGTTTAATAAATCTCAACTGAATAAAACAATGGACTTAATTAAATTTTTATGTTTTCTCAAAACTATACTCTCTCCCCTAATTGATTTGCATTATTAATTTTATTCTTCCATCCAATCTTTCTAATTTGTTCCTAATATGAGGAGGCAGTAAGGGGAAGGGGTGTATGGTAGTGTGTTGATACATCCATTTGCTCACGTAACTGCCTCATTATTGCTTTTACCACATTCTAGTGCAAAAATTTAAGTACCTGTCTCCCTAGAGTAGATTTTGTGATACTTGATGGAGGGACCATGTCTTCCTCATTTTCATGTCCCAGGACACAAGCTCATGTCTGAATTTGTAGAAGGTGTTCAGTAAAAAAAAAAATGAATGAATGGATTAGTTATAGCACTGTTCAGATTTTTGTTTAAAAGATGCGTGAAAAGTTCTAGAAGATTTTAATTTAAGCATACATTAAAACTTTAGCTATTACTCCAAAAATATGGTTTAAAATGATACCACCTAAGCGACTGGGTCAGAATTCATTAAAACTAACAAAGAAAAAATATAATTTGGTTCTGATGCAGTTTACATAACACATTAAGGAATGCTTACTAAGAAGATGACTGCTTTTAAAGGGCCTGGGAGAACTGGGAAACTTTTGACAGGGGAAATCAGAAATGTGCAGTCCAGTGAAGAATTGAAGTACTGGGAGTAATAATATGGGCTGATGCACTCAATGTAGCAGTAATGCTCTCTGAGAAGGATAGGAAATAATTCAGTTCCTCCAGACTGCATGGAAGCTAAATACAGTATGACAAGAAATAGTAGCAGTGCTCATTATGTCTGATTGCTAATTACCCCTTTGAATGATTCAGTTATGCCTGCTACTAGATAATTAGTTTCGTAATTTATGGCTGCAGCACAAACTAGTATTTTAATTGTTGAAGCACAGTTTTCACAATACCTACAGTTCATATAATATCTTTCTTTTTTATTCAATTCTAAATTGCTTTTTTGAAGGCCTATAAAAGAGCAAAAATCCTTGAATTTTTTCCACATTATTTCATGCAAAAGTTAGGCACTTTATGGAATTTTATTTAACTTTAAACTGCAGGAAAATAACATCTTATTAAGTCCTGTTTCATTGTGCTTAATTGTTATAATTTTGTGAGCAAAAGGGGTGAAATATTTTAGAAGATTCTATCAAGTGACTCAATTTAACAAGATGCCAAATTTCATGTTCCAGAAAGACATTGAACTTTTGATAATTTAAGTAGATAAATTTCTACTTCATGTGTGGGTTCTGTTTCTCCTGGATATCACCTAGGAGTAGCCAGTGGAGGACAGCTGTTCCCCACTCCTACCCAAGTTTGGTGTGGTACACAAACAGGTAAAGAACTAGATTGTAGGAGGGTTCTAATATTATCCTCTATTCCTATTTGAGTAATGTGATTAATTCTAGCTAAAGAAAGTAGAATTGAGTCACCGTGGGTACATTTTAGTCTTGGATCGTTTATTTCTTGAATCCACCTGCAGTCTGCCAATACTGCAGCTACCTTGATGGGTTTTGTAGTGGGGTAATGGTCATTGTCTTAAAATATTTTGTCACCGTTCATAAACACTTATTTTTAGTTCAACATTCCCATCAACTTTTAGGTTGTTTCCCAAATTCAGATAGTGTTAAGAAATCTAACCGAGTTCCCTGGTGGTCTAGTGGTGAGGAATCGGTGGAGATGCTGCAAGCCACGTGGGGTGGCCAAAAAAGAAAAAAGAAACTAAATCTGTGAGAGAGAGTGAGAAGTTGATATTATGGTATGCTAAAGAATTCTGATGATTCCAATATAATTTCAGGTTTTCAGCCCAAAGGCACACATTGATCAATTAAATTCACATGACAATTTCAAGTTAATTATATATTTATTTTCTTTATTTGTGTAAATAGTGGACACATTTGCCAAACTGTTGAGTAATATTATGAATTAGGATCTGACTTAAAATTGCCTTATTTAGATTTTGGATTATGAAGGCTTGAATTCTGAGCAGCTCTTAGAAAAATTGTGACTTAAAATCAATGTAATTAAGACTAGATAATTTTCACAATGAGAGGGAGCAACATAATGCTTAGAATAACAATTTTTTTTAAATCTCATTAAGCATTTGGTTTTGCCATCCCTAATATATTAAAATGAGTGCTTTGAATATTAGTTGACAATACCACAGACACATTTGCCTTATGGCTCAGAGTTTTTATCTAACAACTCAAAATTAAGAATGTTTGGCATTACTTGAAGCTCCCCTTTGCTTTCTACTTGGTACTTTTTTTTTGTTTTTTGCTGTAATACGATTCAAAATGCCCATGGTTTGTACTTGCTATATTGTTCTTGTACCTGATATTTACCAGTGAGGGATCAATGTTCTAAAGGGCAGCCCTGACTGTGTTATTTCAGTGAACATCAGGCTGGTGTTTATTACAGACTGAATCTATGCCCTTTATTGCCAACAGTCTTACTTGAAATATGTGTTCCTTGACCCATTTAATAAATGGTTCCCCACAGATAAGGCAGTGTTCAACTCTTCCTTTTTTCTCTAGATGCTTTTTTTTAAAAAAATTCTTACGCATAAGGCAGTCTGTCTAACCATCAAAGCATCATATTGACCTTTTCAACTTTGTTCAGGGTGACAGTTGGCTGGTTGTTGATGCTTCTTTTTTTCCTAAGTTGCTAACTAGAGAGCTAACAGAATTGTGTGCTGTCAGAGTCTGAGTCCAGTCAGCTATCTTCAGATGTGTAGTTCATTCGTCATTACTTATTTCAATTCTAATTGTTGATAACCTAAAATAGAATGCAGCTGTTATAAAGTGTATAAATATATCAGTAATAAGTTAGACACAAAATTTACATATAGATAGATTTTTGCCAATATTATAAAGCCCAATAACATATTACTTTTTAGTCTATATTATGAAATTATTTTGGTTCTCCTCCCACTAGTAAAAACAATGAAGAAAACATTGCTTATCAAAATTGATATGGTATGTTTTTAAATGAATTAATTGTTTATAGAACTCTTTAGAAGGAAAATACTATAAATCTTGTGTTGTAAGTCTCAGCCAGCTCAAATTTTTTCAAGAGTTAAAGAAATGTTGTCATGGCTTTCAGAATTGCATTGTTCACAGAACATTACTATATTTGGTGTTGAACTTTTCATGCCTTTTTCTACACTTCTTCCTTGACCTTTAATTTTCTAAATATAAAATGTAATAGATTATTAGATAAAAAAATCTAAAAGAAAGGGAAAATGTTCTTTGCATTTCTGTATATGTATATTACCTATAGTTAAGATATTTTTGGACATTTTACCTCAGGAAAAGTTAGCCCATTTCCCAATATTATAAATTTGATTTACAGTGATCACCTTTATCTTATTTGAGTACACTGCTTAAATACTTGCAGTGCAGTATGTCCTACTGTGTCTCATCAGTGCTTTTAAATAATTAATTAGACTGACGTAGAATTTGTTAGTTCTAAGTGTTAAGAATTTTAGTCATAATTCCTTGATATATGATATTATATTGCATCATATAACTTTGTATAAATATGTAATTTTTTATACTCACATCCTCACATATATCCACATGTGTGGATGTATGTGTGTACATATACATACAATATACAATTGGAGTTCTTGGCTGTTTACAAGTTCAACATCCAGAGGTGCTTAACAATCTCTAGAGACTCTTGTATTCAGACACGATATCTCTGAAAACAAGGGAATGAGGGAGGAGTGAGTATGGACATCATGGTTGGTGAAGAAGTAACATTTTAGCATACTAATTATTTATTTGTTTTGTTAAGCTTATTGAGCTATATGCCAAGAATATAAATAGGAATATAAATAGGAGCAAGCCAGACTCCATGCCCACAAAGAGTTTAAAATCTAACAAGAGAGATAAATGAACACACATAATTTATAAGCAGTCAAAACAAGAGACTGCAATCAGAGAAATAGACTCAAAGTGCTCATCTGACCCAGAGAAAGGAAAGGACAATTAATTTAGTCTTGAACAATTGTCTCAGACTGACGCTGTTATTGTCCTCGTTCAGGGTCACAGTATTAATGACATGAGCATTTCTTGTTAAGAAATGAATTAAATGTGCCTGATAGTTTCATTAACATTATCTCAAAAAAGTTTCATTGGTTTTAAAAAAAATTGTGTACTTTGGGAGCATATAGGTATAAGCAGACAAAAAGAGCGTTTTAGATCCTTAAGTGGAAATGAAACTTTGACTGCCTTTCTGTTTGCAAAATTTTGTACCATTTTATGTTTGTATGTATGTATGTATGTTGTTTGCCAAACCCAGGTGTAGGCTAACTCAGTCTCAAACATAAAAGGCTAGCAGAAGTTATGATTCTGGTATAAAAGCATGCTTAAAATTGGATATAATAGAGGATTTCATGCACTTCCAGAATTCCAGTGTCAGAAGTAGCACAACTCTGGTCTCAAGGCAGACTGGATGCTTCCACAAAGAACAAAATGAGTATACTGTAATGTGAGGGTCCTGCAGGTGAGTACCAGTGAGAAGGAGGTAGGGTCTCCTCCAGGTAAGGCAGACATTATGGACAGAATACCTATCCAGACCAGAGTCATTCTAGAGATGCAAGATGGGGGCAGTGGTAGCCAGCATCACGTAGATAAACAATTAGACATCTACAAGTTCTGTGTTTGTTTGGGGCAGTGGGGCAAACTTTTTTTGAAAATCTGTTGTGAGCTTTTGAACTCTTCCTGGAAAATTGCACACATACATACAAACTGCTGTTATATAATTTCAAGGACTTCATAGACTAACTGAAACCTTTACCGAGTTAAGGACCAGTGGTTAAATAGAGGCAGGGATAATGGAAGGAGGGTGTTTTCCTTCAGCTGAAAAAGAGCCTTACATCTCAGATCAGCCTGACTGGTGTTCAAGATTACATCCTTATCCTGGACACTGTAGTTAAAACCATGAGCTGGAGGTCTGGGGGCTGGAGGTCATTTGGCTGATCTGGCCACGTGCACTGGCGGAATCTTTGTTGTCAACTCTTTGTGTTCTCTCTCATTTGGTGTATTCTTTCTCATCTAGTTTAAGAACTAATTCATACATTTAATACTTCAGGAAGCTGTTGTTTAACATTCATTGCTCAGTACCTTTTTTTTAATCTCATAATTCTCTGCCATAATAAAGTCACAGCTTTTCGGGAGAACGGACAGTGTCATTCATTTCTGAATCTCTGTTCCCAGCTCAGTGCCAGTCACGTAGGAGGAACTCAGGAAACCTTTATTTTATGAATGAATAAAAGCCAACTGCTATATTGTGTACAGCAGGTTTTGCTCTGTGCTAGAAACTAGGATACTCTTCAGAGCTTCAGAAAGATTAAATCAATGCATAAAAGATTCACGTAATCTGCAACAAGTTATTTTATATGGATTGAATTGGGATAAATATACACAGTATAATATAAAATGCACTGCCATGCAAAGGGGAAAAAAATGAGCCAAGCATAGCACAGAATTTGGGAACAATGACTGGGGAACAATTTTGAAGTAGAGATCTATTATGTGAGCAAATCTCTGGCTGTTAATCGGTCTCTCCTGATTGTTCAGCTAATGTCACTTCAAAACAGCCTGTGCTTTCTTCATGTTAACTCTTTTTTTCGTATTGAAATTCCTCAAGGCTTCAGGACTGGATAAGGGATACCTTGAGTCTGGTATAAAAGATAAGGCATTCACTGTGGAATACAAAACAGAAAAGTGGGATTATTTTCTTCCAACAGGAAAAAAGAAAAAAAGTTTATTATGAGAGAAGAAGAGGCTTTTTAATTAGAGTAGGGAAAACAAGATCAAACAGAAAAAATCTGTGATTTAGCTGTCTTCCAAAAGTACTAGCTTTTGCTCAAATAAGTACCCCAAATTACTCAGATGTTTGTATTTGTAAAGAAAATATAGTATTTTATAGGACTCTGGACCATTTCCTTTGTTTCAAAGAATTATGTCATTCAGGACTTAAATATCAAAAAACAGATTTAACCTAAACCTGATAGTACACAAAATCAATCACAAAAACTATGATAATCAAATATCAAGAGCTTCTTTATATTTACTTATTTTCATATACATTAGGAAATTATTTCAGTTATTCAATCTCTTGCTTTTAAGAACTCTAAGTTAACTGGACTGAAATCATCGTTAAGTCAGTTTCCATATAAATTTTCACATCTGTTTTATCATTGTACTGGAGATCTTAGAAATATATTTGTTCCCCAAGCAATTTACATGAGACCTTACCCATGGTCACTTTCTCTAGTCTGATTTCCTAAATCTTTCTAATAGCATTGCAGTTCCAGCCTGTCTTCATCCTTGCTATTTTCTCTACCTAGAACCCTAACTCCAACCTCAGTTTTATCTGATAACCCTCTAGGCCTTATTGATCCTTTAAAACTCAGCTCAACTTTTTCAGTGTATTTCAGCTGACTCATTTTGTTCCTTGAGCAAAATGTACACAACTCTAAAATACCCTTGTCTCTGCCCCACTTTGGCTTTTTGAGACAGAAACTGTGCAAAGGGTTACTCTCTAGTGCCCAACACAGATGTTGGACCATGGCAAGTTCTCAAATGTTTTCCAGTACATTAATGGATGACTTTTCAAGCTCCAATCTTACAGCTATTCTAAACACTTTACATGTATTAACTCATTTAATACAAAATCCATCGGAACTTGGTATCCCTCTTATACCAAAGAAGATGGCAAAGTGTACTAAGGTTTAGAGAGGTTACTTTACTTTCCCCAGGTCCGGCAACTAGTAAGCGGCGCAGTACTTACTATAATATGATAATCGCGATACTGACCCTAGACATCTGCTGCAGAGCACACACTCTTCCTGATTGTGCTCCGTTCCCTGACCTATCCTTGAAAGTACTGGATGATTAACCTTGTTCCGAAGAGAACAATGAATGATTTGTTGCTCATATGCATGCTCAAAGTACTTATTAACCTCTGTCTAGTCATTAATTCCATAAATATTTATTGCATCCCTACTATGAGGCAGGCACTGGGAATATACAAATGAATAAATATACAATGACTACGGGTGACCAAGAATCATAAGGGCAAAATGTATTATTAACATTCTGTATTTTGTTAACGTGTCATAGGAACTTTCAGTCTATATTACTTCATTTTAGAGTAAGAACAATGACATTAGAGAAGTTTTAAAAATTTTGTTCTCTATCATGTAGACATTGGACTCTGACAAAGATATTAAAGTACATTTTGTAATGAATTGTCATAATTGCTCTCCATAGATGCTCAATTTTAGGAATTGCTTTTGTATCCATACATTTCTCTGCAATGCATAGAGTTTATGAAACTATCAGAAAATAAAAGACTAATCTAAAATTAAGAATCTCTATTTTATTTTTGTACTGACAATGAAAATGCTTATCTAAAAATTTTTATTTTATTCCCTGTTCATAGCCAAGCCCAACTTTAACACTTCTAGAACTTAGTTTCCTTTCCAGTTGTCATTCTGAAGAATAAATGGAATATAGGGTTTGGATATTTGCTTTTCATGAATAAAAAGAAGTAAAAGCTGTTTCCCCCAATCCCTAAATTATGTAGCAATGACTCACAGAGCAGATAAGGGATATTACAAGATGTCATTTTCACAAGCACTTTTCAAAACCTGGCAATGGATAATATAAAAATTTGAGTATACTTTAAAAATTTTAAATGCTTTTTGATGGCAGGAGTGGCTTTCATTTTTGTTTTTATTGATAGTGTTTTTCCTTTCTTGATTTAACCGTAGTCTAGTAGACCATTTCACTCTTTACCAAATGTCTTGAGGCATTCTAAGTACATATAGCATGTTGTTTTGCAATATTACAGAAAAGGGACATACTAACATTTCCATATTTAGAAACATTTCTTGGAAGGAATAGAATCATTTTATAATCATGCTGTTGTATGACATCATTGTAGATTTACAAGACTTTGTGACTTGTGTGTATTTAATGCATTCTGTTATATTCTATTCTTTGCCTTGTCTATTTCATTACCCTAGTTATGGGAATCACTCAGATATTGCTTATTCCTAATGTCTTTTTATCTCAACATTAATCCCATTCTTTTATTTTTGTATTGATAACATAGTTTTATGCTAAAGTACAATTATAATTCTTCAATAATTTACTAATTATGAAATCTGTTAAGAACAAAATATTTTTAAAGTAAATCCTCTAAATGAGAGCATTGAGTGTGTCAGGATATTCTTTTAAAATATTGATGGAAATAATTATTAATGATGACCAAATGATTATATTTTGAAATTATGGGTGATAACTAGCAAGGCAAGGTTTAATGCTTTGTTCAAATTTTTACTGTTGCAAATATGATTGATGGGTATATTTGTGCTGTTCCTCAGAAATTACTTCTTTCAAGCTTCTGAGATATCTATTTATGGATCTCACCTTCCTGATGGAATGAGTAATATCAGTAAGTTAGGTAAGGTTTGCATAACGGTGCCTGGATTTAGGAAACAATAAATAGTAGCAAAAGTAATTCTAGTTTAATTTGTCTTTTTAAAATACATATATATCATGGATCATGGTTGAATTACAATGCTGTTTACCTAAATTTGTACTCTTTTTAAGCCTAATTGTTTGCGTATGCTTTTCTCCTCTCCATTGATCTTGAACGAATGAACTTGAATTACTCACCCTTCTGAAATGAATTTTAGGTCAGAAAAAGTTAGATTTCCTTTCCTTGGTGTATCTACAGCTCTTTTTGCTTTCTCATATTATTTCCAATTACCACCTTATAGTGAACTTATTTAGGTAACAGTCTGTCTTCTGAATTATATGATGACATCCACAAGATATCAAACTCTATCTTATTTATGCTTTTAGCCCCAGTGCCAAGAATACTGTCTGGCACAGAGTAGATCCTCAGTAAGTGTTTTTTAAACTGCTGAATAGTTTATAGTATAAAAGGCCTTAGGCATCTGCTCAACAATTAATTTTTACAGCCAAATAAATCAATGTCTTGTTTAACTACAACTTAATTCTTTAATTTGTCAGGAAATAATGTTGAAATTGTATGAAATAATCAACTTCATCTGTATTTTTCTCTAATAGTTCCCTGCATGTGACAGTTGATTCTTTGCTATTTAGATGATATGACAAATGTCAAATATGATTAACGTGTAGTCTTGCATCTTCATATACTGGTCCAGTGTACATAGTTATAGAAATTTCCATATAGGTAAAAAAATGAGGTCACAAAAGTACAATTCTTTATTTCCAAACATGACTCAAAATTAAATCTTTCCACCACACATTTTAAAGGATGTTGTTAAGGTTCAATACTGTATCTAAAATTGTTGTTATGTTTAATGTTGGTTATATCAAGTCTTGAGTCTTGGGACAGAAAGTCATTTTTTTTTCCAAATTTTGTTTCATATGACACTATTATATGCTTTCTCCCCTAGTATAGAGCTACTCCATTATCTTTGCTCTCTTCTTAATTAAAAAAGTACATTGAAGCATTTGAGAAAAAAAAATTCAAACTTATAAAATATATTTCACAATCATATAAAAAGAAAAGGTACGTCAAGGCTGGAACCTACTAGTATTTATAATGCTACCTTAAGTTTATAACTGATAAGAAGAATGATGTAACACATAAAAAGAATTTTGGTTAGCTTGAAAGAAATTTCAAAAAAGATTTTATTATATTTATTATGGCCTTAAAATATAAAATCAGAAAATATTAGTGTTGATAAATGGATATTTATAAAAATATCATAAGTGAATAATTTTTATTTGATCACTCTCCACCCCAAATGAAGTATATATTTATTTTTTCCTTAAAATGAACTGAGAAAGCACAAGAATGGAGAATTCTCATGGGAGCAAAATCATAATGATCAATTAATTTGATTTTATTTTCAAATCAAAGCATCTGGTATTAGAAACTCTTGAGACGTAGTAGTGAAATGTAAAAAAAAAAAAGGATAATAAGTTAAATAACAAGTCCATGCCAATTTATTTATAAATATTTTTATAACATATTTATTTAGCTTCTACTCTGTATGTAAATCTAATGGAATCAATGTCTACCTAACAGTGATTGTATACAATGTGATAAATGCTATGGTTAAAGTCTACAAAAGTGTTCATGAGACCACCTAGAAGTGACATCTGACCAAGATGAGAGGTCTAGAAAATTTTTCTAGAAAGTGTTGCATTTGGGTTGAGTCTTGAAAAAGTAAGAGGCATAATTAAGTGAATAGTAAGTAAAATGAAATGCATTTCTAACAGGTAAGAGATTAGGGCAAACATGGCAGATCAGGGAATTGTGCGGGAGTATAATCTGTACATGGAAGTGAAGAGACATAGAAATGAGCGGGCAGCAAGTGTTCAAATTCTAAAGGACAGTATAGGTCATGTTAAGGAGTTTATCCTAAGGGCAATGGGGAATTACTGAGAGGTTAAGCAGAAGTGCCAATGTCAGTCTCACATTCTTTTCACTGGAGGCAAAGATATTGGTAGTTATAGGGGAGAGGGAGCTGGGAGAGAAGGCAGAGAATTTCTCTTTGATAGTTTCTGTTTTCTCTATAAGTAAATTGCTGAAATCGTCCCCTGTGGGTGAAGAAGAGGAGAGTGGAGTAGTGTGTTTATGGAACATGGTGAAGACTTATAGTAGCATCTGTGGGGAAATGGGGCAGAGAACTGACTGGGGAAGTTATGAGAAGTGATTGCTGCACACTGTCAAACTTCCTTTTCAGTTTATCGTGGTACTGGTTCACGTCCTTTTTCTCCTTGCTTGGAAGTCTATAAGAAAGTCCAGAAAACACTGCAGCTAAGTCCCTAAAGCACAGACATCTCAGTTTAGGTTGATGTGAAATTTAGGCTTTATCAAATATGGGAAACAGGAACAGAGTTAAGGGTGTTGGAAAGCAGCCAAAGTGATGAGCTGTGGAATCTTGACTAGATACAGAAGGGGGTGAAGACAGGTTGGAGCAGATAGATTATATATTGAAGCCTAGTAGTCTAGAATATGTGGAGAGGACATGAGGGTATGAGAATCTTGAAAGGATAGAAGGAGATGTTGAAAGTGTAGAATACTGGAGTTTATGGTTTTAAAGGTGGAGGAATTTTGGGAAAGTTCAAGAGATTCACCTAAAATACTTTTAGAAACAATGATGTAGGGACTTCCCTGGTGGTCCAGTGGTCAAGACTCCGCACTCCCAATGCAGCGAGCCCCGGTTCTTTCCCTGGTCAGGGAACTAGATCCCTCATGCCACAGCTAAGACCCAGTGCATCCAAATAAATAAATATTTTTTAAAATATTCAAAAAAAGAAACAATGATGTAGTTTTATAAGAGAGTGAAGTGAAAATGTAATTAAAAATCAATTGTCTTAAAGAATCTTATTATTTTTACTCCTATGATTATTCACCAGGAAATAATTTAGGGTGGCACAAATATTGTTAACAACTTAAGATGTTCATCAGAGCCTTGTAAATAATAGCAAATGATTGCAAAAACTTAGAAGTGCAATAACAGAGGAAGGTTTAAACAAGTTATGATAAACCAAAATATTTATGGAAGAATAAGTTAGTAGAAACTTTATGGAAGCAATTTTGCCTTGTCCATCAATTTTATATGCAAATGTCATTCAATCAGGAATTCCAATTCTACAACTTTACCCTACAGATATATTTATACACATGCAAAATGAACAAGGTAGTTTGTAGCTGTGTAGTTTGTAAGAGCAAAATGCCCATCAGTAAAGAACTGCCTGGAACATTATGGTACATCCATTAAATGAGATATTATGAAGTTATAAAAACTTAATGTGAAAACTCTTTACTGATGTGAAATGTTCTCTAAGATACATTGTTATTTTGAAAAGTAAAACAACAACGTTCAGAACAGAGCATGTGGTATAATGCCATCTTATATTAAAAGGGAGAAGTTCATACATATATTTACATACATATGTATATACATACAAATTATTTTCAGATAAATTTATGAGAAAATAATAGGATTAGTCATTGGTGAGAAGAGAATTTGGAAGGTGAGGAGGACAGAAATGGAGAAAGAACTTTCATAACCATTTTATTGTACATCTTTTCATTCTTAATGAATTTTGAATCATAAGACTGTATTACTATTTGGAAATTTAAAAAACTCATACTATTGATAAAACAAATCTAACCATAAAAGTTATTGTAAACTTTTATTTTAGTGACTTGGAAAAATGTTCAAAATAATGAGTCTGGGGACAGGGGAGAGAAAATTCAAAAGATAAGGGTATATAATGAAGGCACTGTAAGATAATAAGAATGTACACCCCAAAATATCAGTATGGATATAACAGGTGATAGGATTGCATTGCAAGCAATTTTTGTTAAAGAACATTGTGAATATATCTCAGTGAATACGCATTATTTATATTTGGGTAAGTTGAAAAGTATTTTTAAAAAATACCTTTCAATAATTCCTAAAACTTCATTCTTTCTAATGTGGAAACCATGTTTTGGATAGTTTGCAATAAAATTTAATAGAGATAAATGTGGATTCTTCTATAGTATGTTGAATTTGAACAAAAGGCCAGTCTTGTGACACATGTCCCTACCAAGAACTTTTATCTGTTATCATAAATAAAATATATTCACTTATATAAATTAAGAGAATATTGCAAGAATGAGTCTCCAAGAAAAAATTAATGAAGAATAATATAGATTGTTAGAAGGCACACATAACTCACAACTAAAATGAATGGCCATTTTGTTTTACAACTTCAGCATAACTGACAATAAAGAAGTAGCTTACACTAAACATTCAGATGAGCATATCTTATAAGTATAATCTCTGCAAAATTTTGGTTTCAGGCAGAAGCTAGAAATTCTAGTGACCTAAGGTCACTGAGATTTTTGACTATGTTATCTTCTAGGTGTTTTATAGTTTTGCACTTATGTTTAGGTCTATAATCCATTCTGAGTAATTTTTGTGAAAAACATAAGGTCTCTGTCTAGATTCACTTTCTTATTATGTGGATGTCCAGTTGTTCCAACATCATTTGTTGAAAAGCTTTCATTAAAAAAATATTTTTTTTTCTATTTTATCTATTGACTTTCTATTTCCACTCACAAATTGCAGGTATTCAAACTCATTTCTACTCTGTACTGCAAGTTTTCTCCCCAGAATACTACACTTTTAGAAGAAATCTTCCACGTTTTCCCCAACCCCTTGTCTAAAGAAGAAATCTCTTTCATAGCCTTCCTGCAGCTTATCATCAAATCCTTATTAAAGGGCAGGTGATGACTTCATAAAGCAACTCATACCTTGGTTGGATAACCCAGTTATAATTCATTCATTCATTCTGCACACTCATTATATGTCAGATATTGGACTAAGAAGTTACACTGAGCCTAAAATTAGAAGATCTTGGTGCAATTCTCTTGAGCAATATACAAACATCAATTTCCTCTTTTATTGACTTTGTTAGATGTTAGAGTGCCTCTCACTCCTTCTTTCATCTTAACACTTTTCTGTTCTTTCAAACATTCCTAATGTGACATTGATGCACCTTAATCAGAATGAATTATTAAGTAAGCCTTAAATCTTTGGTGTTCTTGCTGCCAAAATGGCATAATACACCATTATATTAAATTCATTATGAAGTTAACATTTGCCTGGTGGTCATATTCAATATTGTTTCTTAAATATAGAAAATGTCACTATGAGATGCCTTGAGTGAATGTAGGAGTAGGGGACTAATTTTAATTGAACTGAACATTATACTAAAGTATCCAAAGTACTATAATAAGAAAAATGCTGGATATGGCATTGGAAGGCCCAAATTTAGCTTGTATCTGATACATATTAGCAGTTTTCCACAAGTAAGTTATTTAACTTCTTTGAGCATCAAGTCCTTCTCTGTGAAATAATGAAGATAGCAATACTTACCCCATATATCTTCTAGTGAGATTTAGAAAATTAATATGGAGACATATATGAAAATAATTTCTAAGTAAGGTTCACTGAAGAATAATTTACATACAGTAAAAATCATCCTTTTTAGTGCACAGTTCTATCAGTTTTAACAGATCATACAGTTATGTACATACCACTGCAATCATGGTATAGAATGATTCTACCACCCATCATATTCCCACCAGCCTCTTTGTGGTCCACCCTTAGTAACCACTAATATACTATATGTCTTTATAGTTTTGCCTTTTCCAGAATGTTATATAAATGGAATCATACTGGATGTGGCTTCCTTCACTTTTCATAATATTCTTTGATACTTATCTATGCTGTTATATTTATCAGTAGTTTGTTTCTTTTTGTTGATATATGAGGAAAAAGTAGTTTTATATAATTGTATTGAAATCCAATTAATATATTTTGAGAAAAAGATAAAAAAATATTTCTTTTATAAAATTATTATTAAATTACTTGATTGAATAAAGATATGTAATACATCTATTGCCATAAAATATAGACAATGGCATTTTAATAGTTCTCTTAAGCCTTGTACCATCATTTTGGAAATATTTATCTATTTCTTTCAGGTGAAAACTGAATTCCCAAGGGCATAGTTTTCAGAAACTATAACTTTGTAACATTTGTAGTCATATAGTTAGAGATGAAATTAAAAACAGGAGGTGGTTTCCTTGAAACATGGGATTGAAAGGCCAGGGTATGACTGATTGTGTAGGATTTTATTTTTCCTGTTGCCAAAAAAATGTCTTTTTGAGCTGAACAAGAGAGGTATAAAATTAAAGTAATTACACACTTCAGATTTTCGTAACACTGTGAAATCTTGCTGGCAGTGTGCTGTTTTACAGACATTGTGGCCCGCTGGCCTGTTGCGAGGTACATCACATGTGAATTCCCAATGATTTTCTGAATGATCTTGTGGAGTAGCTCTTTTGATATAGCAGCAGTACGCTGGCTGAAAGCCAGCTTGTGTTCCAGAGCCTGCTTCTTTAAATCTGAAAGTTATTCCATTTCCTTTTTTTTTGTTTGTTCCTAATTCCCTGGTCATTGTGTATAATTATATGTTAGAGGGGTGATTACACAAACGAATTACAATCAAACTTGGCTTGTTAGTATATAAAGCCTTGGTTGTTAATCGCAGTTATTTAAGCAGGAGCTCACTCTCCCTGAAATGCAGATGCCACGTTACTATCACTTAGAGTTCCTCAAATCAGGCCCTGTTGATGTATCAGAAGGACCATTTTGGTGTCGTGTTCACCATGTCACTTTTGTGTAACACTGGACATTGCCTCTTGGCTTTAACATTGTTTGGTGAAACGAATCAATACACAGACATGGTGTCAGAAGTATGATTTCTGCTAAAAATTGTGATGATTTTCTAATTGTTTTTTACATAGAAAATCAAATTACACCACACCTGGTGGGGAACATATTGAACTATTGTATTTCAAAGTTATTGCTGTAAACAGAAATAGGGATTTTTAAAATAACTTTTTTGATTTGAGGCTTTTTAAAGACAGAAAACAACAAGGATTAGAAGTCTCCCAGTTTCCCAAACGTCACGTTACCATAAATTAGAACATATAGGATTATTTTACAGCCAACATTCTACAAAAACAAACAAATAAGCATTTTGTAGAGCAAACCTCACTTGAAAGATGCAGCATAGACCATGTATCCTCACTGTGACCTTGGGTAAATCTCTTAACCTTGTGAGCATCAGTTCTGCGTCTATAAAATGGGGATGCTAAACTTTCTCATGGGATTTTATGAGGAAAAATGAATTATATTGATAAAGTTCTTGGGACATTTACTTGGCTCACAAAAAACACTATGGAGTGTTTGTTATTTAAAAGAAATAGATCTGGTAATCTTGGCAGTATATTGAATTACAATACTTTGGACAATGACTTACACATAGAAATTAGGGGCTCAGTGTTTGTCTACTACATGACAAACTTCTCAGTAAAAACACTTTTATGACTTCATTCATGATTGGTACTTTAATCTTTACCCTTTTATACAAAATATTCTAAAAATTTACCGTGGATTAGCTAATATCTCATCTGCTGCTAATCTGGTAGCCATGCATTGATGTACAACTTGGTAAAAATATCTTTTGTCAATTCATTCTTTCATTTGACTGTTCATTCATTCATCATTTATTTATTCATTCAGAATCTACTGTGTCCTTGGCTATACATATCTGTATAAGGTGTTCTGCCTCTCCTTTCAAGGGAGATAACTATGTGAATTTTTATAATACATGGGGATAAAATGTTACCGAACTCAAGTTTGTGTGTCCAACGCACAACAAAGAAACCAAAATGTCAGGGTTTGGAGCAGAGAAAGGTTTATTGCAGGGCCATGCAAGGAGATGGGTGGCTCGTTCTCCCCAAACCCCAAACTCCTTGAAGGGTTTCAGCAAAGCACTTCTAAAGGCAAGGTGAGGGAGGGGCGTAGTTAGTTGTTGCAAACTTCTTGGTGTCAGAATCTTTTTTTTTTTTTGTAGCTGTCCATGTAGGTCAGGTCACTATGTTCCTGTAACCCTCCAACAAGACAAATGTTATTCTCTGTTCTGCAAATTTTAATCTCTATATGAATGGACTCTTAAATGTCCAAGCCCTGAGAATAGGCTATCCTGTATATTTCAGGCTATAAGTAACATTCTTTTACAAAAGTTGCAGAGCCAGCATGACTAAGCACAGGAAAAGGAATAGATCTAATATGGAGTCAGATTTGTTCTTCCCTATTACAAAAAGTTGTTTGGTGGCAGAAGAAAATGAAGAAAAAAGTCCCAAGGGAGTTCAGAAGAGAGGAGCTATTAATTCTCTCTGAGATTGGGGAAGGCTTTAAATTGAGCTGAAGAAATAGCTTGAGACATGTAAAGAGAGAATTCCAGGCAAAGAGAACTATAGAACCAGGGGATCAAGCAAAGTATCTTAGTGTTGGGGACCTAGTCCATTTAACTGGAACACATCAAGTACATAAAGAGGGGCTGGGGGAAATAAGATTGGAAATATAGTTGGACCAGCTCATAGAGGGCTTTGAATGCAAATGAGGACTTTGTGCTTTATTCAATGGCAGAGTGTGTGCATTCATACCTGGAAAAGAGTAGATGAGTTCACATCTTTTAATGAAATCAAGCTGGATATTACTTAGATCTTGAATGAGGATGAAAAATGCCTTATGACTTATTTATTTTTACTTTTCTGAAATCTCTCCTTCATTATAATAGCTTCAAAATTATTATTTTCTTCCCAAAACTGTTCTATGTGGATCACCTACTAGCTTACTCCCTTATAAGGATTTATTTTAATGGAATTGTCTTTGAAACTCTGCTACAAAACTCTTTTTATGGCAGTTGTGAGACCAAAATCCTTGACTTTGGTGGCTCACAACTTTAGAATACTATCAGCAAAAAATAAATAAATAAAAAATAAAGGAAAAATTTAAGAAGCTTTAAAAGAATTTCTTGTAGTAGTCCTTTACATTCCTGTACATATCTGTGGGGAGAAGGGGTGGTTCATTTAGAATGATCCATATACTAATAGTATGGTTTATTTTTGCCCCCCTTTAGTCTTTTCAACTGATTTATTCAGATTTCTTTAAGAATTAAACTTCCATATGTAATATAATATTTGTGCTACAAATTCTTAAGAAGTCTCTAATTTAAATTATACACTTAAAAGCAAAGGAATGTCAAAGAAAAGTTTTACATTGAGCAGATAATCCAGTTAGGTAAATAATGATAGAATACACTTGACTCTGCTTAGATGGGATATGTTAGGCTCTTATTATCATCATCATCATCTTTAAAATGTTTAATAATCTTTAAAATACTTTTACCAAGAGATAAATAAAAAATTAAAAGTGAGTTTATGCAATTAACATTTAGTATAAAATACTCAAATTTACTTATTACTTTTACTAATAGATCTTTTTTAAATTATGTTTCAAACTTCAGATGTTTTAAAGAATGAAATCTTCCTCTTTATTTGATATTTTTGCTTTTAAAAAAATAATCCTCATATGATAAAGTATTTTAATACAATATACAACATCCTATATATCTCACACTTTTGTATGTGTTAATTTTGTATACATTTCATAATTTAACAATGTGCTTTAATTTTCCATTAGTTATTAGAAATAATTTTAAGTTGGGAAAATCTTAACATTTCAACCTGTTAGATGAAGGCAGTATTAATTCAAGAAATGAAATTTCCATACATTTATAGGTGCCAAGCCATATTATTTATGTTACATTTATTACCCTGGTCTGACATATGAAACCTGCATAATATGCAAATAAATTCCTTCTATATAAAGTATTCTGTGTTATTGTTATTATAAATACTATAATATTATCACTGGTATGCATAATAAGATTAATTTTTAAAAATCTCTGCCTCAAAGAATAAAATGGAATTTGGTTTATCAATATGAAATTCTTGGTTATATTAAAGTGCCTTCTAATTCAGGGAATTAATGTTTCTGATGCATTAAGTAGCTTAGCTGTGAGATTCTTGTCATTATCAGGTATAGGATGAAATAAAAGTGGGTTTATTTGCTGTTTTAATAACTGATTTCTTGTCAGCTTCGCCACTATTGGCACCAGCTTTGCTACAAAATTTAAAATGGGAAAGAAACGGAGACTTAATAGTGAAATGAAGTGTTAACTGAAGATTATTTCAAAGCAGAAAGGTTAAATTAGCTGAACACAAAATTTTAATAGCACATAATTTCCACTTCAATAGTTTCATGCTTTTGCCTGTAAAAGTCTTATTGTTATTTGCCCCAAATTTTGGAAATCTTTGGAGTTGTTTGAGTTAAAAAAAAAATCTTTTCAGTAAAAGTAGTAAGAAACTGTTATGGAAAAGTAAATTTCTAATTATTTTTCCCTATTAGAAATGTGTGTTAATTAGTTATAAACTATTGTTATAACCAGGAAATGGGATAAGTGCAAGTTTATGAGCAAACTGCATGGAACTATAATAAATTTTCTAGCTCTTTAAAACATGTACATGTGGAATAAGTTCCTCCAATGGAGTTTCAAGCTCTGTAGGTTATTACTTAGGAAATATATTTGCAATTATATTATGCAATAATCTCTCAGACTTTATCTTGACTTTGTACTGAAGGTGAAAAGTCCAGCTCCATTGCATTGGAGCCATCCCTGCAAATGTACTTCCTACAAGTGCATTTGCTGAGGAAACTTCGATTTTTAGAAGTATGTTAGACTAAGTTTTGTGTGGCGAGTGTACTCTGTACTCAGCTCTCTATTTCTTTGAAATAAAGAAACAGAGCTTCCCTGGTGGCGCAGTGGTTAAGAATCCACCTGCCAATGCAGGGGACATGGGTTTGAGCTCTGGTCCAGGAAGATCCCACATGCAGCGGAGCAGAAGCACGTGCCCAACAACTACAGAGCCCGCGCACCACAACTACTGAAGCCCGCATGCCTAGAACCCGTGCTCCACAACAAGAGAAGCCACCACAATGAGAAGCCCGTGTCCCGCAATAAAGAGTACCTCCCCGCAGAAAGCCTGCCCGCAGCAACGAAGACCCAACGCAGTCAAAAATAAAATAAATAAATTTATTTTTTAAAAAAGAGACAGAAAAATCACGGATGTAAAGGCAACTGCTTTTTAAAGACATTTTAAAATGTATAAAACAAGTTTGGACAGATTGGAAAAGTCTCTACTTTAAAATTTCCAAGGGCTTAGTGAAGGGCCAGAAAGATAGAAAAATGTGTTTAGATGTATACTGAAGAGGGGAGACTATAGTTTCTTTTATAAGGATTGTGAATTGTGATAAATTTTAGCTGGTACGTTAGACAATAATGTTAAAAGAAGTTTCTAGTTTCTTTTGGTACCTAGTGGCTAAAGAAATTATTGGAGGTATGGTCTCTAGGATTTTTTTTTTTTTTAACCTACTGCAGTTGTTACTGTCTCCTCACTTTGGAGTGGATCAAGTCTGTTGTATTAATGAACTCTTTCAAGAAAACATATTAGGTTGGCATATTTTGGTTGAATGCATGATATATAAAAGTATTAACTATTTAGTCAAAGGAACGACAGTAGAGAAGATTTTTCAATTTGGCTTTAAGGTTACTAAATGACACGAGGTGAAATATGAATCAGTTTAAGAGGTCGGAAGGATTATACTAATAAGACATTCATTCAACAAATATTTGAGTTATTTTTACCTTGTGTCAGGGATAAAATGGTGACTGAAAATGGATACAGCTCCTGACTTTCTGTATCTTACAGTCCGAGATAGAGGTGGTTTTAGGGTCCATATGGAAAATCACCATTAAGAAGAGGAACGTGTCTATGGTGGAGCTTTTTGACTAGTTGGGGAGGTCAGAGGCTATGCTCATTAAAACATGGGATGAATGCAATCCTATTTCATATATCCAATTGATTATTTATATCAAAGGAAAGTTAGCATGGAATCATCTCTGTATAAAACTTTTATGTTCCACAAACAACCTAATAAATATCAAAACATGTCTCAAGCTTCTACTTATATACCCAATGCCTTGACTCTGTGGAAAATCTGCCTTGCTTTCTAAAAAGATCAAAATCAAGAAAGCTGAAGTATCCTTAATCTTTTTTTAAATCTCATCAAAATGCTATTCCTTCAACTCTTATTATTATTCCCTTGAGGTTAACAGAGGTTTACTTGCTGATAATCTCTAAAGATTTGTCATATTCCTTTTGATACCTGAAGGTTCTTGACTCACACTTACTATCTCTTCCAACCCATATCCATCAGAATAGTATCTTTATTCCTTCATTGCCACATTTCTCAAATACATTTAATCTACTTATAAAGATATCCATGGAACCAGAGCAAACACATTTCTCATGCTCTCCCAGGCTTGTGATGTCTTACTAATTGGGGGAAAATGTTGGAGCTATAAAATGATGCAGAAAATGTAGAAGAGGTGCAACCTTAGAAAGAAGTTTTAATTCAGTTTTGAACATTTTCATTTTGAAGAGGCCCTGTAGGTAACTGCAGTAACTACACCTGGAGCTCAGGTGTAAATACACCTGTAGCAAAACAGATTTTGTAGCATTAGATTTTTATATGGTAATTAAGGCACAGTTTTGGAAGGTGAGGTGATCCAGTGATATAATATAGGGTAAAAGGAACACAAGGAAGACCTCCGTGCTCCTCACGCAGGGTAAAAACATTGTGATAGAAGATTTGGGATCATAATATGCCACTTTCTTTGCTTCTGTTTGATTCACTTATCCTTTTGTAAAGTATTGATACAAATCTTACCCATACTTTATTTTCTAGATTAAATCTCAGATCTTTCTGTTCCTATTATCCCCACAATGGCTGTATTGGGCATTTTGACCTAACTCACAGAAGGCTTTGAACTTCTTTACATCATTCATGCATCTACATCTAATTTTTGTTAGGCAGATTGTAAGTGTTGAGGTTTCTCCTTTAGAATCCAACCCTGTGTCTTTCTCACCACGAGCATTCTCTCTATTTGTCAAAATTCATTGTGACTCCTGGTTCCTTTTCATAATCACTTTAGGCAAAGGTAAAAATACTAAGCAGTTTTTGGAAGTTGCATTTCAGACAAAAGAATTGGATTACAGCTTCACAGAAAGTGATTTTTAGCATTTCATCTTGATTCTCAGAGCAGAGACAATAATATTTCTAGCATTATTTCTCATAAAATGACTACCAGTGATATCTTTAACTCCCTTCAGGATTCAGAGGAAGTTATGATACCTGTCAAATAGGCTTAAACAATAATTGCATCAGACCAAACAAGTAAAGTGTAAGAGTATCAGAATAGAAACTCCTTTTATACCATAGGTGAGGAATAGTTTTCATTGATTTTTGTAATGTCTCCAACTAAATACTTGTTGAATAAATGAATTTTTTTTTTATATTTCACAGCTCGAATAACATTTTAATTTTTTTTACTTTAAAACTCCCTATTTCTTGCAAACATGAATTCTCAGTCTGAAATTATCAGTAAAAGTCTTTGTGATACAAAATATGTATTAATATTTAAAATATTAAAATTAAAATATTTAAAATCTATTTTAGATTTTAAAACTATTAAAATTTAAATAAAATTTAAAATTTAAATAAATTTTATTTTTAAAATTAAATAAATAAATTTTAAATAAATAAATAATTATATAAAATATATAATTATATAATAATATAATAAATAAACAAACAAATAAATAAATTTTAAATATTTTTTAAAAAATAAAATTTAAAACACTTGTATGTTTGTTTATGTATGTTGATACAGGTGTCACTTATCTGTGATTTATTTATTATTTGTTTATTTATTTATTCCTTAACAAAGTTCATCCCTACCTTTGTTCATAATATTACTGATTTATCGCTACTAAGGCCATAAATACATCCTGGTTAAAGAGGTGAAGGGATTGTCCCCTATGGTGAGAATTTATCACCAAATGGAGGAAAGACAAAAAGGTAGATAAATAAATAAATAAGTAAATAAATAAATAAATGAAAAGCAGTATAACATGTTCTGAAGATGGGAAGGGAGAAAAGGAAATCTGACCTAATGTCTAAATAAAAATAACTACAACGTCCAGATTTCTATGATAATCACTTTTTGCACAAGCAAAAATACTGAACAGTCTATCAATATTGTCTATATGTCAAAATCATCTATTTTGGCCTTACAAATTACAGATGTCTGGCCCTACCCTAAATAAATTGAATCAGAATATCTGGGGATGGAAACTGTTTCTCTGTAATTTAAAAAGCTCTAGATATTATTTTAATGACCTCTGGAAATAAGATAATCATCCATCTTGTTTGCCCAGGAGAGTCTTGGCTTCCATGCACTAATTTGCCGGCAGTCATTCTCTCTATCTCTGTCTCTCTCACTGTTTCTGCCCAGAGGTGTCTTCTTCACATACTTTCTTCAGGCTGTGTCATCAACACCTCCCTTTTATCCACTCAGATGGTACGGACAGGGCGCTGCATGTCTCTTGTGCTTTCCCCTTAATCTCACACACTTTTGTAAACAATTCCTGTATTAAAATCTCCAAAATACCCCAAATTAAATGTGCTTTCTTTTCCTGAAGACCATGACTGTTCATCATCATTATACACAAATACTACATGACAATTGGATGCTTAAAATAAAGCTCCTGTTTTGAATGCAGAAATCGATCTTTCCTGCTTCCTTCCATAAACATTGTAACGAAGATGGGCAGCATAGAATAAACACAAAGGAACATTTGGGCCAACCATTTTATTAACCACAATAAATGGCACAAGATTTTTCCCCCAAATGACTGGAACCTGTGTTTAAGATTCAAATAGTGCCTGATCTTCCAAAACTAAGGATACATTTCACCTTGGAAAGCAATGAATAGTTATTTGCAAATTATTTTAATTCATATCTTTAAAATAGTCAATCAGTTGACACTTTAGAGGACTTTATTCTGGAAACTCTAGTATATTGTTGGTATAATTAATGATTATTCTTATAAGAGAGGAAAATTGTAGTGTAGCAGGAAGTGCACTTTACAGATTACTTTGCTACTACTTATACTGTTGCCTCCTCCTCCTGAGTCTGGTTTCTAGATATTAAAAACAACATGAATTGTAATTCTCAAGTGTCCTCTTTCTTAAAGTTGAAGTATAGTTGCTGTACGATATAAGTTACAGGTGTACAATATTGTGATTCACTATTTTTAAATGTTATACTCCAATTATAATTATTATGAAGTATTGGCTATATTCATTCCCCATGTTGTGCGATATATCCTTGTAACTTATTTTATACCTAATACTTTGTACCTCTTACTCCCCTACCCCTATATTGCCCCTCACCCCTTCCCTTTCCCCACTAGTAACTACTAGTTTGTTCTCTCTATCTGTGAGTCTGATTCTTTTTTGTTATATTCACTAGTTTGTTGTATTTTTAGATTCCACATATAAGTGATATTACACAGTATTTTTTTCTCTGACTTATTTCATTTAGCATAATACCCTCCGAATCCATCCATGTTACTACAAAGTAGTCTCTTAATTAAAATCCAGCTGTTTTCCATTTGAGCCAGTCTTCTCAGTGTAGATTATATAGTCTGCTGAGAATTTGGAAACATTAACCACTTCAGATAATCAGAATATCTTTTAATGTCCAGCAGTTGTAAACTGATTTGACTGAAGTTGGAAATTACATCCTGAGATTTGGTATTCAAAGCAGATTTGGGCAAATGGATTCTGATCCACAGTAGCATCATAGACTAATCTTACTGAAAAGAGAGAGAGAGGTAATACTGGGACATGGTTTTGTTTTCAAAGGAATTGATATCAGTTAATTCCCAGATATTTACTGAGAACTTAGGCTGTGTCCTACTTGAAATAGTTAACAATTGTATTTTTAATTTAATCTGCTAACACCCGTAAACCAGTAGACAAGTGGGGTCCTTGCTCTTATTGTTGTTAAATAAATAGGCTTTGGTTATTAATTAATTATATTTAAAGCTGAATATAAACAAAATATTATTCTGAACTCTTCAAGAGATATTCATCTAATATATATTCCAAGTTTGGTACATTATGAAGAATAACTGGAAAATATAAAATAGAAAGGTGCACTTTAATTCATGACTATGACTCATTATCATTATCAAAAGAAAACTAAAATGGGTTAATGATCTTGAGTTTGAGTGTACATTGGTGCTTGTAATGATCTTGCCTCAGTGAGGGAAACAATGCTTACTTTAAGAGCTTTCTACAGGATTCCCTTAGGAAGACAACTGTCTTTGTTTAGCAAGGCACCTTAATGAATGCCTTTGGCTTTCTAATTAAGGACACCTGTGCACATTCTAAATTGAATAGAGTAAGAAAAACAGATAGCTTAAAAGCTCGGTGGGAGAAACTGCTCTGCAGAAAGATACACAGAGAATTTTGGAGGAGGTAGGCAAGTAACTCAAAGAGGAGATGGGGAGAAGAAAGTCAAAAAATGTAGTGATAGGCTAGGGTTCAAAATAGAGTGTTGTAGTTTCTATTGGGCTGAAAAGAGAAACCATTTTCTAGAGTCCCTGGTAGAAGGTAGAAGGACTAGTAATAGTGGAGAAATGACTTTTATATCCCTGCATATTGCTGATTCTGAGCAATAAAGCACAGCTATGAATGTGTGCCAAAAGTAGATTTAATAATCTTGGTTGTAATTAGTTTCTGCTGCAACTGAGGGATGGTTTTCTAAAGTAAAGAGCTAGTAAAATAAAAGTACTCCATGAAAAAGGTTTAAAATAAATTAAATATTTTAATATTCCCTTAATGTTTTATATTAATATAATGTTTAGTATCATCTGAATTTACAGATCACTGAGTATATTAACTACCCAATACATGCTTTGTTACCATAGACAATTATTATTATTATTTAACATCTTTATTGGAGTATAACTGCTTTACAATGGTGTGTTAGTTTCTGCTGTATAACAAAGTAAACCAGCTATACATATACATATATCCCCACATCCCCTCCCTCTTGCGTCTCCCTCCCACTCTCCCTAGCCCACCCCTCTAGGTGGACACAAAGCACTGAGCTGATCTCCCTGTGCTATACAGCTGCTTCCAACTAGCTATTTTACATTTGGTAGTGTACATATGTCCATGCCACTCTCTCACTTTGTTCCAGCTTACCTTTCCCCCTCCCCATGTCCTCAAGTCCATTCTCTATGTCTGCCTCTTTACTCCTGTCCTGCCCCTAGATTCTTCAGAACCATTTTCTTTTTTTTTTTAGATTCCATATATATGTGTTAACATACGGTATTTGTTTTTCTTGCTCTGACCTACTTCACTCTGTATGACAGTCTCTAGGTCCATCCACCTCACTACAAATAACTCAATTTCATTTATTTTTATGGCTGAGTAATATTCCATTGTATATATGTGCCACATCTTCTTTATTCATTCATCTGTTGATGGACACTTAGGTTGCTTCCATGATTGACAATTATTATAAAGAGCAGAAACAGGGTTCAGTGTGCCAGCAGAAGAATGTGTAGAAGTCTTGGCCAGGTCAGGATATAAAGGACAGCTAGAATTTGAGAACAGTCTATTTTTAAGAGATTATTTGTACCATAAATATATTCATCACCTCAAAGTTTCCTCCTACCCTCCTTATTTATTATTCTTATCTCCAAACTTATTAAGTTATATACATTAAATATGTACAGCTTTTTTGTCTATCTCAATGAAGTTGTTTAAAAAAGATTCATGGTTATTATAAATTGTATTTTTCTAAATCTCATTTTCCAACTGTTCACTAGATTATATAGAAATAAAATTGATTTTTTGTATGTTGACCTTGCATCCTACAGTGCTACAAAATTGAGGTATTGATCTTCTAGATTTTTTATAACATTCATAAGGATATTTTCCATAAACAATGATGTTGTTTAAGAATAATGGCCATTATACTTCTTCCTTTCCAATTGTTATGCCTCTTATTTCTTTTTCTTAGAGTATTGCACTGGCTAGATATTCCAGTGTGGAAATAAAATGGTAATAGGAGACATCTTTTCCTGGTTCCTTCCCTTAGGGGAACAAAGATTGATGTTTCATGATTATGTATGATATTAACTGTAGAACTTTGGTAGATGCCCTTTTTCAGGCTGAGCAAGTTCCCTTCTCCTCCTATCTTGAATTTTATCAAAAAGATATTTTCATTAGTGCTCACAGAAAACCTGTTTATAATAGGCAAACCTGGAAACAATCTAAATATTCATCTACAAGAGAATGGGTGAAATGCTTGAATAGATTTTTAAAATATTCATACTCAGTGATAAGAAGGAAAGGAACTACTAACACATGGACCCACATGGATAAATCTTACAGACATTATGTAAAACATAAGAAGCTAGGGTTTCCCTGGTGGCACAGTGGTTAGGAGTCTGCCTGCTGATGCAGGGGACACGGGTTTGTGTCCTGGTCCGGGAGGATCCCATGTGCCGTGGAGTGGCTGGGCCCATGAGCCATGGCCGCTAGGCCTGTGTGTCCGGAGCCTGTGCTCCACAACAGGAGAGGCCACAACAGTGAGAGGCCCACGTACTGCAAAAAAAACAAACAAAAAAAACCCATAAGAAGCTAGACAGAAAATAGCTCATATTGCATTCCATGTATGATAACAGAAAAGTAAAACTAATTAATGGAATTAGAAGTTAAAAAGATGATTGCCTGAGGCTGGATAGTGTGGTTTGACTAGGAATTGACAAGATACTAGTGAATGATCTTGTTTTATTTTGTTTTTAGTTTAAATAAATTAAATAATAAAAAGCTAAAGTCAGTGACCTTCAAAAAATTAAATTTAAATTAAAAAAAATAAATTTTAAAATAAATAAATAAGAGCATACCCAAGCAGAGCTTTTTTTTTCTTCCATTTTTTTAAGATATAATTAACATACAGCACTGTGTAAGTTTAAGGTGTACAGCATATTGATTTGACATACTGATATCATGAAATGATTATTACAATAATTTTAGTGAATATCCATCAGTTCATATAAATACAAAATTAAAGAAAAAGAAAAAAAATGTTTTCTTGTAATAAGAACTCTTAGGATTTACTCTCCTAACAAGTTTTATATATAACATACAGCAGTGTTAATTATATTTATCATTGTTGTATATTATATCCCTAGTACTTGTTTGTCTTACAACTGAAATTTTGTATCTTTTGACCACCTATATCCAGTTGCCCCCTTGCCCACACTCCTCCTCTGGTAACAGCAAATGTTATCTCTTTTTCTATAAGTTTACTTGTTTGTTTGTTTGTTTCTGAAGTATAACTGACAGACACAACTATGTTAGTTCCTGTTACACAACATAGTGATTCTATATCTTTATACATTTTGAAATGATAGAAATATGTTACTTAGGTATTGACTATATTCCTCACACTGTACATTTCATACTTGTGACTCATTTATGTTGCCACTGGAAGTTTGTACCTCTTAATCTCCACCTATTTTTTTTTCCTGTCTGACCCCTCTTCTCTCTGGCAACCACCTACATGTTCTGTGCATCTAACTCTGTTTTAGGTTCCACATATAAGTGGAATCATACAGTATCTCTCCTTCTCTATCTGACTTATTTCCCTTAGCATAATACCCTCTGGATCCACCTGAGTTGTTGCAAATAACAAGATTTCGTTCTTTTTCATGGCTAATATTCCATTTATATATATATATATATATATATATACACACACACACACACATATATACATACTATATATATATATATACATACAATATTCCATTATGTGTGTGTATATATGTGTGTATATATATATATATTTACACACACCACATCTTCTTTATCCATTCACCTATTGATAGGCACTTAAATTTCTTCCATATCTTGGCTATTGTAAATAAATGATGCTGCCATGAACATAGGGATACATTAATCTATTCTAATTAATGTCTTTTTCTTCCTCAGTTAATTACCCAGGAGTGGAATTGATTGATCAGTTTTTATTTATATTTTTTTTTTGATGAATCTCCTCTCTTTTTTTCATAACCTCTGCACCAAATTACATTCTCACCAAGAGCCAATGAGGGTTACTTTTTCTCCACATCTTCACCAGCACTTGTTATTTGTTTTTCTTTTTGATAATAGCCATTCTGGTAGGTGTGAGGTGATATCTCATTGTGGTTTTGATTTGCATTTCCCTGATGATTAGTGATGCTGAGCATCTTTTCATGTGCCTGTTAGCCATCTATATATTTTCTTTGGAAAAAATGTCTATTCAGAGCTGCTATTTTTAAATCAGGTTGTTTCTTTTCTTCATATCGAGTTGTATGAGTTCTTTGTATATTTTGGATATTAACTCCTTATTGGGTACACTGTTTGCAAAAATCCTCTCTCATTCAGTAGATGTTCATTTTGTGTTTTTGACAGTTTCCTTTCCTGAGCAAAAGCTTTTTAGTTTGTTGTAGTCTCATAATTTTTGGTTGTTTCCCTTGCCTGAGGACACATTTCCCCCCAAAATATTACTAAGTCTTATGTCAAACAGTGTACTGACTATGTTTTCTTCTAGAAGTTTTATGATTGCAGGTCTTACATTTAAGTATTTTATCCATTTTGAATTTATTTTTGTTCATGGAATGAGAAAGTAGGCCAGTTTGATTCTTTTGCATGTAGCTGTCCCGTTTGCCCAACACCATTTATTGAAGAGACAATATATTTTACCCATTGTATATTCTTACCTCCTTTGTCTTAGCCCATGTAAGTATGGATTTATTTCTAGGTTCTATATTCTGTTTCATTGATCTATATATCTGTTTTTGTGACAATATCATACTGCTTTGATTACTGTAGCTTTGTAGTATGGATTGAAATCAGGAAGTGTGATGCTTTGTTCTTCTTTCTCAAGATTGTTTTGGGTATTTGGGAACTTTTGTGTGTTCATACAAACTTTAGAATTATTTGTTCTAGTTCTGTGAAAAATGCCATTGGTATTTTGATATGGATTTCATTGAATATGTAAAATGCCTTGGGTAGTATGGTCATTTTATATATATTAAATCTCCAATCCAAGAGCAACGTTCCATCTCTTTGTTTAATCTTCAATTTCTTTCATCAGTGTCTTATAGTTTTCTGAGTAAAGGTCTTTTACCTCCACAGATTTATTCCTATGCACTTAATTCTTTTTGATGCAGTTTGTAGATGGGATTGTTTTCTTAATTTCCCTTTCTAATAGTTGGTTGTTACTGTAGAGAAATGCAATAGATTTCTGTATATAAATTTTGTATCCTGCAACTTTACCAAATTTATTTATGAGTTCTATTAATTTTTTGATGGTGTCTTTAGAATTTTCTGTTTAGTATCATGTCATCTGCAAAGAGTGACAGTTTTACTTCTTCCTTTCCACATTGTCTTCTTCAACTATATATTAAAAGGACCATTCATCATGATCAAGTAGGATTCATTCCAGGATTCATGGATAGTTCAATATCCACAAATAAATCATACAAGCAAAAAAATAAAAAGAAGAAATCTATGCATCCCATAGATTTTGCATCACTGTGTTTTCATTTTTATTTGTCTCCAGGTATTTTTTTTTTTAATCAGAATCCATTGATAGTATAGTAGCACATTGTTTAACTTCCATGTGATTCTTGTGTTTGTTTGTTTGTTTTACAGTTCTTTTTTGTTTGTTTATTGTAGTTGATTTCTAGACTCATAGCATTGTGGTTGGAAAATAAGCTTTATATGATTTCAAACTTCTTAAATTTACTGGGACTTTTTTGTAGCCTAGCGTGTGATCTATTCTGGAGAATGTTCTGTGTGCACTTGAAAAGAATGTATATTCTGCTACTTTTGGGTGGAATGTTTTCCCTATCTATCTACCTATCTATCTATCTACCTATCTATCTATCTACTATCTATCTATCTGGTCCATTTGGTCTAATTTGTTGGTTAACTCTATTAAAAACATTTAACTTTTCAACTCTATTCATCCAATTTATCTTGAGTTCTTTGAACATCTTTATGATCATTACCTTGAACTCTTTATCAGGTAGACTGTTTATCTATACTTCACTTAGTTCTTTTTTGGGGTTTTATCGTGTTCTGTTGTTTGGAACATATTACTTTGTTGCCTCATTTTCTCTAATTTGCTGTTTTTACTTCTGTGTACTTGGTAGGTTGGTTTTGTTGCCAAACTTTGGGGAAGTGGCCTTTTGTAGGAAATATCTTATGTGTCTCAGCAGTGCACTCCTCTCTGGTCACCAGAACTCTATTCTCTAGGGGTGCTCCATATGTGGGCTGCATGGGTCCTTCTGTTTTGGCAAGCTAATGACTGTGAGCAGTCTGGTAGGCATGGCTGGCCCCTGACCCAGTTCATTGCCAGGCCCTGTCTTGTATGGTGGCTACTGTGGCTGGTAGGCAAGGTCAGGTCACAAGGCAAATTTCTGCACAGTGTTTGGTGGTGGGGATGTGGTGCCTAGCCCACTGGTTGGTGGAGCTGGGATCTGGGGTGGGTGACTATGGGTCTGTGGGGCTATGGGACCTGCTCTATTGTTGGCCTGCTGGTAGGTGGGGACAGTTCCTGACATTGCTGGAGGCAGGATCTGAGGTGTCCTAAAGCTGATGTTGGCCTGTTGGCAAGTGGGGCTGGATCCTAGGGAAGCTGGGTAAGGGGTTCAAGTTGTCTTAAAGTTGGTATTGGCCTGCTGATGGTCAGAGACAGGGTCCAGGGGTCCCAGAACTAGTTCCAGCTCAGTGGTATGCAGAACCTGGTCCCAGGGACTCTGGGTGAAGGACACTGGGGTCCTAGAACTGGTGTTTGCCTGTTGATGGGTGACATTGGTTTCTGACACTGTTTTTGTGGGATCCAGGGTGTCCCAAAGTAAATGTTGGCTTGTTCTTGGGAATAACCTGAGCCCATGGATTCCTGTGGCTGGTGCCATCCTGCTGGTGAGTGAGGCTGGGTCTTGACATGGCAGACGGTTGAACTATGGTGATCCTGGGGCTGGTATCATGCCAGTCTAATGTAGGCACAGCCTGGTCCTGGGGTCTCTGGCTCCAGGGCTCTGGGAGTCTTAGGGGTTACTAGTTCGTACACTCAGCAAGGCTAGTCCTAAGACCTCTGGTAAATAAGGTCAGTTTCTAGGGTGGCTGTGTGGTCAGGAGGTCTTTTGGCAGCTGGCTTGCTGGTGCATTGGGCTGTGTCCCCTCCTGGCTAGTTGCTTGGCTTGATGTGACCCAGTACTGGCTGTTGGGCATGGCTAGGTCCCAGGGTTAATAAGCTAGAAGGAGGATTCCAAAATGGTGCTTAATAAGCACCAGTGACCTCATGGTAAACAAGTTCACAAAATCAGCTAATGCCAGTGTCTATGTCCCCAGGGTGAGCTTCAGTTGTTTCCCGCCTCTCGAAGAGGCTTTCAAAGATCAGCACGTGGATCCTACCCAGGATCCTTTTAAATTACTGCTTCTACCCTGGTTCTCAGAGCATGTGAGATTTTGTGTGTGCCCTTTAAGATTAGAGCCTATTTCCCAACGCCCTCTGGCTTTCCCTTAAGTACGTCCTGCTGACCTTCAAAGCCAAAATTTCTGGGGGCTCATTTTCCCAGGCTAGGACCCCCAGGCTTGGGTGCTCAGACTCCTCACTCCTAGAGGAGTACCTCTGCAAGTTGCCCTTCCTGGTGTATGAGTCTTAACTATACTGCATCTCTGCCCCTCCTACCCATCTCATTTTGGTTCCTTCTTTCTATCTTTGGTTGTAGAAGATCTTTTCTGCTAGTCTTCCAGTCTTTCTTATCAGTAGTTGCTCTGTAAATAGTTGTAATTTTGGTATGCCCTAGGGAGGTGAGCTCAGGATCTTTCTACTCTGCCATCTTGGTGTCTCCTTCCTAGCTTGATTGACCCAAATTTCCAGTGATTCTCAAGTTAGGTCCTAACTGTCAGAGTTAGTATATTCTTAAAATTTCAGGTTCTAATTATAAGTATGCTAAATTTTTTTAAAGAAGAATTTTAAGAACCTGAATTTGGCACTACATTTTTAGTTCAATTTATTAATGTTTAAAATTTAAACTAATACAATTATATATCCTTAGATAATTTCTAGTTTACATTTTTAAAATTTATAGTAATACCTCAACATTAGCCACCATGGTGAAGTTTGAATCTAGGACTTAAAATCTTTGCTTTAAGTATGTTTTCAACAAAATGGATCCATTAAATAAAATTGTTCCTTTGATTCAAAAAGGCGATGACTGCTTTGTTATTCCCTATTCAGAGTAGACAAACATGTAATACTGGCTGAAATATAGACTTATCACAACAAAAGTAAGAGACCAGAATCTAGTTTTTCTTGGTTGTTTTAAGACATACCCTGGAAGAAACACATACTTCTCCACTAAAAATCCAGATATTGGTTACAATCCAGCCCCTTGGTGGTTTTCATTTAAAAAAGAAAACAATAGGGCTTCCCTGGTGGCACAGTGGTTGAGAGTGCGCATGCTGATGCAGGGGACACAGGTTCGTGCCCCAGTCCAGGAAGATCCCACATGCCGTGCAGCGGCTGGGCCTGTGAGCCATGGCCGCTGAGCCTGTGCGTCCGGAGCCTGTGCTCCGCAACAGGAGAGGCCACAACAGTGAGAGGCCCGTGTACCACAAGAAAAATAATAATAAAAATAAATAAATAAACAGAAAAGAAAAGAACAAGAGAATATCATAGAGTGACAGAAATGTGCTATAGCTTGCTTGGGCAGTATTGTGTAAATGTGTACATTGTTAGCCTTCATAAAGTTGAATATTGTATTTAAGTGTTCATTTTTAATGTGTATGAATAACACCTAATTTTAAAAAGGAAAAAAAAAATGAAACTGAAAATTTAAAAAAGAACTGTGTTCTAATATTGTCTAGAAATATATTCAAAACCAGATAAGGAAAATTGATGTTTTTTCAATAGTGTGTTTTCTTCAATTAATATATGATTTTGCTTTACTGTAGTACTTAACAAAACCAGAAAATTAAAAAAAGAATAAATCGATTGGTAGAAACACATTATTGAGAACAGAGGAGTAATATCTTATTTTTTTCCTTTTTTAATTTTCCAAATATGGATAAAGATAGTATCCCATATTAGATAGCATTTTTGAAAAAATATCGTGTATAACAAAGTTATTTCCATTTTTAATCCTATGGTCTGTAATAAAAGTACTTTGCTGGTCTGGTGAGAATGAATATTTAGCACACTAATTTTATTTTGTTTTTGACTTTTTTGTGTGCTCTTTTATGCTCAAAGAATAATTTTGTGTTTTTCTATTAAATGATTGAACTATTTATCTGTATTCTTCTGCAAAAATTTAGCCAGTCTTAAATTCCATTCAACATTTAGCAACCTCAAAAATCTCCATCAGTCTGTAATTGCCTACACTCAAGTTGCTGAAAATGCTCATGAAAAAAGACCAACAGAACATAGACATGCACTACAAAGACCTATGTGTGTCAGGGTACATGTTTTTTAACAGTGGTTCCCAGTAGCACTTGCTTTTATTTTAACAATTGCTATAGGGACCTGTGCATCTGTTTCATTTCCTGCTCTTATAGGTATAAGATCATCTCCACTAATGCACCCATCATTAAAAGAATTACATTATAACCAAATAATTTGGTGTGTGATGGCATAAAGTGTAATGGTATTTGCACTTTCATGAGAAATAATGACACCATTGTAGGTCACTGATTCACTATTGATAAATGAAAGTCCTAAGCAGACACACAGTGAAAATAGCACTTTTGATTTTATCCCCAGATTGGTAAGGCACTGAGAACTATAGTAAGAACTATGTTTGATATTATTTTTCTGTATTGTGTCTCAATTAAACTCCTTATGGAAAAGATATACTTTTGAGATTCTTTGCTATACGGTATATTTTAAAGGATCTTGACAATACATAAAGCAGAGAATCAGAATAAAATCAACATGAAATACAGTATTCATGTAGATTTAGCATTTAAAATAAAGATAAAATTATTTATTCCAATTTCTAATTACAGATTTCAGTTTTATGTCTAAATGTGATGTTATTTTCCTCTAATTCACATACCTATATAACATGATATGGTGCTTTGCTAATACTCTAAAAAGGCAGCACTTAAATTTTTTCCTCTGGAGATTAGACATCTTATTTTCAAAGACTAACATTGGTACATCACTTTTTCCTCTTTGTCTTCTCATTGAAATGGAGAGTATTAGTTGCTCCTATAACGTAGCAACTGTGAAGTCACTGAGGACCTCTGAGTGCTTGGGGTCAATCAGGTCACAATGTCGTGACTAACTAATAACTTTCTTAGGATGCTAATACTCTGAAAATTTTAACACCTTAATAGTACTCTGCTTTCTGTTTAATAATAACACAATGATTATAAATCACTTAAATAATGTGCCTTTGTCCTTAAGCTTAATTCCACCTATGCGCAGCCAAGCAAGCACATCGTCAATTCAAGGGTGGTAAATGTGATAATTGATGAAAGGATGAGATGATTAACTGGGAGGGCAGTTATCATCAAGAAAGAACAGAGAGACAGAATTATCCTATTTTTGCAAAGCTGTTAAGAGATAAAACAGAATGGATTGGAACTGAAAGCCAGTTTTGAAAGAAAAAAAAAAAGCCTGCCACTTTTTTATGCAATGTCATTTTCTAAGAGAGAATATAGTTTTACTGTAAAATATTTCACATCTTCTTTCACTTATCCACTTTACGTATTTTCTGTTCCTGTTATAATGTTCAGATCTCCCTTTAGATAGACATTACTGAATTACATCAATTCAAAGATGTAAATAACTTTTCCATTTTAATATCTCTGAAATTAAGTTACATTTTTAAACTGGCATATGTTTAATGCAGCTTTCCTTTCTGGAAAAACGTTTCTTAAGTCTACAGGTTTTCTTGAAATAGATAGCACCTTAGAAGTCAAGAAAAAAGGGTCATTCAATAAACTCATTCATTTAACAAATATTGAGCACCTGCACTTCCAGGAATAAGGTTAGATGCTAAGAAAACTTCAGCAAGGACAGACGAGATTTCAATTTTCTTAGAGTTTTAGAAGGTAAAATAAATATATAAACAATTAGCTAGAATACAATCTAGTAAACTACCACTGCAGTGTAATACAGATATATTTAAAATGCCATAGGATAACCAAAGAGGGAGTTAATAATTCTGGACATGCTATTCAGAGGAGAAAGAACTCATCAAGTGGTAGGATACCAAGCAGGGGAAGGAACATAAGCAAAGGCAGGGAGGTGTGAAATGTCAGGGTGTGTGCAAGGAATGATGAGTAGTCTAGAAGAACTGTAGTATAGGGCAGTTTCTTTCAAACATGAGTAGTGAACAGAGCACTTTAAAAGGAAAGAAATATCTTGCCAATCTGTAGTGTTGACTCAAGGTATTTTTATTATGTTATTTTAAATATGTAATATTTATTTCATTTTACAATGATAAAAGTCCAAAAATGTATTTATTCATTAAATATGAACAAAATCACAAAACCAATTAAAATATAATTATCAACATTAATTTAAAGTGATATGTGAGTTTTATTTTGGAGCACAGTGAGCTTCAACTAAGCAATGAACTAGTTTTTATTTCTTTTTTTTTTTTTTTTTTTTGCAGTATGTGGGCCTCTCACAGTTGTGGCCTCTCCCGCTGCGGAGCACAGGCTCTGGACGCGCAGGCCCAACGGCTATGGCTCGCGGGCCCAACCACTCCGCAGCATGTGGGATCTTCCCAGACCGGGGCACGAACCCGCGTCCCCTGCATCGGCAGGCTCACTCTCAACCACTGCGCCACCAGGGAAGCCCTGAACTAGTTTTTTAACTAGTTTTTTTTCACTGATCTGTGAATTAGATATAGACCAATCAATTTAAGTATATCACAAAATATACTTATGACTAACAATGGTTAGTTTTATTGAGTGCATATTATATGCCAAACACTGTACTAACTTTTTTCAGTCAATATCTTATTCTTGCAAAGACTTTTTCAGGTGGCTTCACATACACCATACAGAAGTGTGCTTCCTCTCTGGTTACCCCTCTCAGACATCTTTGCTGATATATCCTCTTCTTCTAAACTTCTAATGCTGGAGTGCTTAAGGATTCCATCTTTCCTTCTATGTACTCTGTTCTTTGGTAATCTCATTTAGTGCCATGTATTTCATATCCCTCTATATCCTAGCAACAATCACATTTCTATATCCAACCCAGACTCCTCACCCATACTACAAACTCATATATTAAACTACCTGCCTGACATCACCACTTTGGTGGCAAATAGATATTTCATACTCAACACATCCAAATTTGAATTACTGATCTTCTCACCAAACCTGTTCCTTTTACAGCCATCATCATCTCAGTTGATGAAAATTCTACTCCTACAATTATTCAGCACAAAAAACCTTGGAGGTCTTCTTATGTTTTTCCTCTCATCTCATGTTCAAAGTTCTCCAGGAAACTAAATGGGTTTAACTTTCAAAATATATCCAGAATGAAGCCTGCTCTCACAGACTTCACTGTTACCACTATTATCTATTATGTCATCCGTATTTTTGAAATAGCTCCTAATCAGTCTCCTTTCTTCTATGCTTAACTCTCCCATATTCCATTGCAATGTGTTCTTTTTCTTAAATTAATTTTTATTGAAATATAGTTGCTTTACAATGTTGTGTCAGCTTCTACCGCACAGCAAAATGAATCAGACATACATATATATATATATATATATATATATATATTCCTTCCCTTTTGGATTTCCCTCCCATTGAGGACACCACAGTGCATTAAATAGAGTTCCCTGTGCTATACAGTATGTTCCCATCAGTTGTCTATTTTATACATAGTATCTATAGTGTATATGTATCAATCCCAATCTCCCAATTGCTCCCAGGCCACTCCTTTCCCCCTTGGTATCCATACATTTGTTCTCTCCATTTGTGTCTCTATTTCTGATTGGCAAATAAGGTCATTTATACCAGGGATCCCCAACCCCCTGGTATAACAGCTGTGCTGTTAGGAACTGGGTGACACAGCAGGAGATGAGCTGTGGGCAAGCTTCGTCTGCCACTCCTCAGGGCTCCCCATTGCTCACAGTACTGCCTGAACCATCCCCACCCCTGTCCGTGGAAAAATTGTCTTCCATGAAAATGGTCTCTGGTGCCAAAAAGGTTGGGAACCATTAATCTATACCATTTTTCTAGATTCCACATATATGAATTAATATATAATATTTGTTTTTCTCTTTCTGACTTACTTCACTCTGTATGACAGTCTTTAGGTCCATCCATGTCTCTTCAGATGACCCAATTTTGTTCCTTTTGGTTTTGTTATGTTTTAGTGTGGTTATTTTACCATGTAAGCTACATTATGTCACTTCTTTAATTACAAAAAAAAACATTTTTTTCCTTTTTTAAATTTAAATTTTATTTTATTTTGTAGCATAGTTTATTAACAATGTTGTGTTAGTTTCAGGTGTACAGCAGAGTGATTCAGTTATATATATATATATATATATATATATATATATATATATACACGTATCAATTATTTTTCAAATTCTTTTCCCATTTAAGTTATTACAGAATATTGAGCAGGGTTCCCTGTGTTATACAGTAGGTCCTTGTTGGTTATCTATTTTAAATATAGTAGTGTATACATGTAAATCTAATCCCTCCCACCAACCCTTCCTTCCTGGTAGCCATAAGTTCTTTCTCTAAGTCTGTGAGTCTGTTTCTGTTTTGTAAATAAGTTCATTTGTATCATTTTTTTTTAGATTCCCCATATAAGCAATATCATATCATATTTGTCATTCTCTGTCTGACTTACTTTACTTAGTATAATAATCCCCAGGTCCATCGACAGATGAATGGATAAAGAAGATGTCGTACATATATACAATGGAATATTAATCAACCATTAAAAACAATGAAGTAACGCCTTTTGCAGCAATGTGGATGGACCTGGAACTTATTATTTTTTCTAAGAGTGAAAATTCTGACAATGGCTTCTAGGGCCCATGTAATCTGCCCCCTAACTCTCCATGTTATGGAGTGTGGCAGCAGTGTGCCTACTATACTTGACACTCGTGGGGGACTCTTGCTTAAGACTCCCTTCCTCTATACAATAAAATATATTTAGTAATAATAATGAAATGAAACAAGTAATCATAATGGTCAGAAAAGGATTCCAAGCAGTGAAATTTTTCTTTTATTGAATTTGTATGTATATACCAGTAAACATAAATAAATAAAGAATTAAAAAATAAAACAAGTGTCCAGTAATGGTGCTTAATACTTACAAATTATATTAATACACTTTGGGAAAAAAAGGAAAAACTATGTTTTAGTTTTTTGCAAAAATAAATACTAACATTTTGTTTTCCAGCTTTAACTTCTGCAAATTTTCAATGACTTTGTCCAAATTAATCTTCTTTGTATATTCATGTTCAATAGACAGTATAAATAGATTTGTTGATCTATCTATGCTCATATCTGGGAAATAAGAGATATACACAAACATAGAAAAATATTCTTAATATAAGACTAAATTAGAAAGGGATGCATAAAAATTCCACTTCACAATAAACTCCAGAAAATTTATAAATACATAAAAACAACAAGTAATGACATCAAATGACGAAGGTAAAATAACTCACATTCAGTTTCTTCTTGTGTACAATCACAGTATCATTCTTGTTTATATCTAGCCTACGGTTTAAGTGCAGGGATAGGGATATGCAGTAGCACAGGGTTTGGAGACTGAACTGTGCCTAAAGTGGGTTCAAATAATACAAAACTTCACAGAAACTTCACTCTTAAAATACTCATGGATGCTCAGAGACTGACTGTATAACAAAGTCGTCAGAATTAATGTCCATATAGAATGTCTTTTTATTTATTTTTAAGGATAAATAATAAAAACAGAACAATTTGAAACTTACAAATAAAGCATTAAAATTCAAAAATAACCAAAGCAATTGTTTAGAATTTAGACCCATCAACAATAATTTTCATGGAAAGGATTTTTCACTGACACTGGTTAGAATCACCTGCACCCTGGTATACTGCTCCCACTGCCCCACCCTTGGTAGATTACTGGATTACAGGATAATAGTAAGAAAACTAAGATAAATATACTTTAAAAGAATTCTTTGGATACATTTGCAGAAGTCAAGTTCTGCTTCACTTTGGCTGAATCTTTGATATACAATAAGTACACTCTGGAACTGGTGGTTGGTTAATAGAAAAAGACCTTTAATGTGTGAAATAATTACCAGGTTTTTAATATAGAGCAGAGGTCAATAAATTATTGCCCAGGGGTCTAATCTAGTCTATCACCAGATTTTGTAAATAAAGTTTTATTGGAACATAGCCATGCTCATTCATTTACATATTGTCTATGGTGCTTTAAGCTACAACGGCAGAATTGAGTAGTTGAAATAGATATCAAATGGCCTGCAAAGCCTAAAATTTATACTCTGTCCCTTTATAAGAAGTCTGCAAATACCTTTGCTATTACAGTTGTGTACAAATTGGGTGTTAAAGTTTACTTTATAATGAATTTATTTATTAAATTCTGTTAATGAGAAACAGAAAAGCAAATGAAATTGATCTAGTTTGGCAAAGATGTATGCAGTAAGGATTTACTATCAGAGAAAAATGTTACTGAGGCAAATGTTTGTAACAGGGCTGTGAATTCAACAGAAGAAAGATGTTTGTTTCCATTGAGTGAGATTATGAAACATTAGCTCTGTGTTTGCATTAATATTGGAACCAAAATAGCATTATAGAGAAAGAATGATTGAAGTGTTAGCATCTGTGCAAGGTAGGATAACAGGAAATAATTTATCATGAGATAATTTATAACTTCACTTTATAGAGACAGTTATTTTCATGGTACACATACTTTATATCTGGAAAAGATTGTAACAAATGTGATTTTTTTCCCCTTCAGCTTAAGTTGTATGGCCTGCTTGACAAGTTTGGTTGTACAAATATGATTGAATACTGTACTTGTGCAATTAACTGCATGAATTATCACTTACAGCGTTTAGCAAAGAGCTTAATATTAACTTTTAGAGGCCTTGTCAATCCAGAATTACAATGGGTTTGGAAGTTTCTTAGTCTAAAAACACACACAGGTGAGTAGTTTGGAGCCCAATACCCAAGAGATTCCCATTTTCAAACGTCCCTGGTTTTTATTGTTGTCCCTGGTTTTTATTTTTGCTCCTGTTTCATTGCTATAAATTGCTCCTGAATATAAAATGTCAGTCTTCTCTGGGTCCTGGGCTGAACCTCTGTGCCTTGCTCGTTTTCTTCCCAGGAGTCTCCTTGGACTCTTTTAATTGATCTATTTCCTCCTTTACTTTCATTTCTTATTACCAAAGGACATTGGCTGGGGCAGTGTTAGTCAGACCATTGGAAGTCAGATTATCCCCTGCTCCCTGTTCTCTGAAGGATGGTTACTTGCCATGCATTTGCATAGCTGAGAGACCAGTTAGTAGACTACTATAGAGAAGATCATTTCCAGGGTAATACTGGGCGCACCTTGGACATAAATGGACTATATATAGCTTCCTGTTTCTAAAATAATGTTTAACATCTGCCTTACAGTGTTGCCTGGAAAAATTCCTGGAGCCAAGCAGCTTTTAGTTATTGGTGTTTTAATGCTTCCACTAGACACTGAAGGTTGGAACTGTCAAGTAAGAACACGAGTCAATGAGAATTGACAAATCTGTTGAGACATTTGACTGTAGGAGGAAGGAGAAAAGGAAGGCAGGGGCTAGAAAAGAATTTGAGAAGAGAATGCATATTTATTATGTGAAGGAAAAGGATGTCTCCAAGAATACGTTTCAGGAAGAAAAAGATTTGAGTGCAATTTAGGCTTAGGGTAAATTAGAGATGGAAAATTTCAACTTTAAGAATGGCAATTGGTGGTATTTCTGTGAAGGAAGCAAGGATTTCTAGAGTACAGGTAGAAGAATTCTGGAGGGATCATTCAAAATTATTTAAATTTATATTTGTATGTATTTCAAATATTCATTCATATTTTTAGAGATCCTTCATATAGAGAAAGGATTCCATTTATTTTGTGGTATTTTGCAAACAGACATGAAGACCTCTGGGAGGAGTTATGAGGAGTCAAAACTTGGAAGAACTCTTTTTCCCAAAATAAGAATAGATTTATTGTTTCCCCTGATTATATAAGTAGTTCATGCTAATAATTTTTAAAAATGAAGACAAGTATAGGTAAGAAAACCAAAAAAATCTGAAGTCCCATTACAAAAAGTCTTTTTGCTAACTATTTTTCATACCACTTTCTCTATAAGTACCCCTACATATACAGTTGAGGTAAATGGGATTATATGATACATGGTATTTTCATCAGGGGTCTATTTTAAAATAGCCCTAAAAATATAGCTCTCTTTTCTTTTTCCCATTTTCCTTATATTCTCTAACCTTACCTGTCTCCAACTCAGATAACCATAATTAATGATATTGTATATTAATCTATACCTTAGAATCCTTTATAGTATTTTCTCTGTCATATTTCTAGTTTCCTAGGATATAAGTGAGGAAATCTTATACTATCTGACTATTTTCCTGTAAGTTATTATTATTATTATTTTTGTCTAGAGGTCATAAAATTTTGTCTGACACTTTACCTGAATATACCTATGTGTACTTAAAAAAAATTCCTGTTTGGAACTAGCCTTTTTGTGACACAGAATTAAATCTTTCCTTAAACTAGGGAAATTCTGTATTATTATCTTTTGAATTTCTGCCCCTTCTCCATGAGTTAATGTGTTTCCTTCTACTATGACTCGTGTTTGCATTTTCTGTCTCCTGGTTTTGTCATAACCTCCTCATTACTATATTTCCCTGATTATTTTTATCTTTTTACATGTTTTCTCTATGCTTCGAAATACATTTTGCTTTTCAGGAGTGAATGACATTTTGTCTTTTAGTTCCTGAAGTCCTTAAGACTTTAAGCTGGAATTCTCATTAGGGGGCTCTTTTTTCTTTCCTTCTTTTTCTCCTTTTGTCCTTTATTTCTTCCATGAAAAGACAAGGAGGAAGCTTAAATAGATGATACTAAGTTAAAGAAGCCAATCTGAGAAGGCTATATACTATATGATCCCAACCATATGATATTCTGGAACGGCAAAATTATAGAGATGGTTTGTCCTTCCTTCTTTCTTTCCTCTTTTTCTCCCTTCCTTCCTCCCTTCTTCCTTTCCTTCATTCCCTATTTGGGAAAATTGCTGTCTTTCTCCTCTAGCAGTGTTACTTTTCTGGGAGCCACCTATTCTAGTACTGTTTTCCCCTCTTTCCCTAGTTCTGAGGTCTGAGGTACTTTGTTATTCTCTTTTATCTTCTCGTGTCTTTGTTGATGCTTGGGGCAGGTCAAGCTAGTGGGAAGTCTCAAGAGGAAACAAACCAGCAGATGCAGGAGCAGCAGTGTCTTCTGCTGTGGCTGGTTTTGTACCAGTTCTTAAGCTCTCTGTCTTCCATTGAGCAGCCCCTAAGCTCCCAGGTCTTTATGGTCTCAAGACTTCAGCAAATCTCGGCTGAGGGATAGGACAGAAGTCAACCTACTTTGGTAGCTTTCAAAGCAGTTCTTACTAAGCCAGGGATACTCAGTAGGTGCTCCTTTCAGGGGTGGGCTGCAAGGTATGGCCATGCAGCTCATTCATGGTTCCATTTCAGGGGCCACCATGCCCATAGGTTATCATAACAATGGCATCTGTAATGCTGCAGCCCTGTCCTGTGGACCAGGGAGAGTTGAATCTTCACCTTACCACCATGCTGCTGCAGTCCTCAGTGTTCCTGTGTGATCCACGGGACAAGAAATTCACTCTCTCTGTGCATGGCAGAGTGCAAATCATCCACACACGGACAGAGCCAGCCCATCTGTTAGTGTTGTACTAAGTCTCACAGGAGAGTTTCTGAGATACAATGTGAGGGTGGGGGCTCTGGAAGTGGCCCTACATTTTTTCAGCATTTTTTTATGCTTTAACAAGAATTAAAGATGAAAGCTCCAGGACAAAACTTTCTACTATCTAGGGATTTTTAAAAAATGAAGTTGGATGTCTTATAAAATAAGTAGTTAACCTATGATCAAAACTAGTCTTACAGACTTTTTAATGACAATTTTTAGAGAGGTTTTAGATTCACAGTAGAATTGAAAGGAAGGTAGAGAAATTTTCCATATACCCTTTGCCCCCAAACATGCATAACCTTCTCCAATATCAACGTCCTCCACCAGAGTGGCACACTTGTTACAATTGACGAACCTATATTTTTGCATTAGAATTACCCAAATCCACAGTTTGGTTCACTCTTGATGTTTTACATTCTATGGGTTTGGAAAAATTAGTAATGACATTCATCCCTCATTTTAGTATCATAGAGAGTATTTTTGCTACCCTATAAATCCTCTGTGCTCAGCCTATTCACCACCCTCCCAGCCCCTAACAACCACTGATCTTTTTACTGTCTCTATAATTTTGCCTTTTCCAGATTGTCATATAGTTTGATATATCAGTGCCCTTTTAGATTGGCTTATTTCGCTTAATAACATGCATTTATGGTTTCTCCATGTCTTTTCATAACTTGCAAGCTCATTTCTTTTTAGTGTTGAGTAATATTTCATTATCTGGATGTACCAGAGTTTATTACCTACTAAAAGACGTCTTGGTTCCTTCCAAGTTTGGCAGTGATGAGTGAAGCTGCTAAATATCCATGTGAAGATTTTTGTGTGGACATAAATTTTCAGCTTCTTTGGGTAAATACCAAGGAGAATGATGGCTGAATGATACAGTAAGAGTATGTTTAGTTTTGTAAGAAGCACCAAACTGTCTTCCAAAATGACTGTACCATTTTGCATTCCCATCAGGAATGAATGAGAATTCCTATTGTTCCATACCCTCACCAGCATTTGGTGCTGTCAGTGTTCTGGATTTTGGCTATTCTAGGAGCTGTGTCATAAATTTCTGATAATGATCTTTCATGGATGCTATGGAGTCAATTCTAATGTTAAGAAGCAAGTAGTTTTATAACACAGATTTCTTTCTAGTTTTATTCTTATTCCCTAGATCCTTATCATTCCACTTTTTTTGGTAAAATTATGAAAATTAATAGGTGAACAGCAATTTGTGCTATCCAGTTTTAAAGGTAAAATTTTTCATACAAATAAAGCAATGTTCTAGAAGTCACACAGTAATTATAGAATCAGTATTTAACTTAGAACTATAAACAACCAACTTTTTTTTAGAACTCTAACATTGCCACTTGACAGTAACAAAAATTTAATTTGAGAGAATGGAAGATTCAAATACACTGCATAATGTAGTGAGGATTTATTTCCCCTTCTTTTCCTACATTACTTTTAAATTTCAGTGTGAAGGTAATACATAACCATGGTTTTAAAAAAATAAAAATAAATGATAGAAAATCAGCAGTAACTTTCCATTCCAAACCCAAAACAATAATCCCTGTTCTGAGAAGCAATCACACTTAAGAAACTCATTTATGTAATCCAGTTGTATAAGTTAAAGCAGAGCTTTTTAATTAATTTTTTTTTTTGGCGGTACGCGGGCCTCTCACTGTTGTGGCCTCTCCCATTGCGGAGCACAGGCTCCGCACGCACAGGCTCAGAGGCCATGGATCACGGGCCCAGCTGCTCTGCGGCACGTGGGATCTTCCCGGACCGGGGCACGAACTCGTGTTCCCTGCATCGGCAGGTGGACTCTCAACCACTGTGCCACCAGGGAAGCCCCTAAAAATATTTTTTAATTAATTAATTTATTTTTGGCTGTGTTGGATCTTCATTGCTGCGCGCAGGCTTTCTCTAGTTGCAGCAAGCAGGGGCTACTCTTCATTGTAGTGTGCGGGCCTCTCATTGCGGTGGCTTCTCTTGTTGCGGAACACGGGCTCTAGGTGCACAGGCTCAGTAGTTGTGGTAAACGGGCTCTGTTGCTCCGCGGCATGTGGCATCTTTCCAGACTAGTGCTTGAACCTGTGTCTCCTGCATTGGCAGGCGGATTCCAAACCACTGTGCCACCAGGGAAGCCCAAGCAGAGCTTTTAAAAGAGATTTGCTTACAAAATATTTTTGCAAATATTTAGATATTGTATTATAACTCTGCTCCAAAAGCTAACAAATACTTCGGTAAATCCTCCTTGCTCTCTAAATTACATTCAAACTCCTTTGCTTAGCATTCAAAATCTCCACAATCTGACCTTAATTTGTCTTTTCAGCAGATCTCCAAACTGCTTCTTTATATGTATGTAGTACATTCATCAAATTGAATATTCTATGAAGCTGTTCATGTTTTTTTTTAATCTGTTGAAAACCTTTCTCTTTAACTAACCATTCAAATGCCTCAAGCTTCATTAAGTGTACTGGATACCATAGAAGATTGTGTTTTTCCCTACTATGATTACCCATAATACAAATGGGTACACATTATACAAATGAATGAATACATCTTTAACAAGGCATTACACATAACAGTTTCTTGTGTTATAGTTATATTTGTATTTATGGTTGTATTTGCCCTTTAATAGATTATAAACTCTGAGAAGGGTCCCATTATTATATATTTTCCACACCAGAGGACCTACTTAGAACAGACACAACATACATTCATCTTTGATATACACAGTAAAGACTAAGATCTTCACTTTAGCTCTTCCTTGGGGAACAAATTTCTATTAAAAAAAAAAGTGACCTGCAAATAAGCAAATGGTGCATACTTTATATGCCTTTAGATGTGCCTAAAGTGGTACATGGATTATCCCTCTTTCCAGGATAACTGGAACAGTGTCAGAGAGATGTAAAATATTTTGAGACATCGATTTAAAAGTGTCATTTTGAATTTGTGATGGCTTATTTAAAGCTCTGTTTATTTAAATTTTGTATTTTCTGTTTTTAGTACACATTATTCTTTGATATTTTAAAAATATCCATCAATAGATGATATTTTAAAGAAACATAACGATATAAAAGCATGCAGTTTCATAGTTTTACATATTTACCTGGAATATGGAAGCTTTTAGGAACAGGTAACTAATTTATTTATATAAGTTGTATGGTATTTGGAAATTGTTCTGACTATCTTATTGATCTTTCATTTCCACTTATCTTCATTCTGAAAACTTTAGGTACTCACTTTTCTTACTTTTTACAGCCTTAAAATTAAACAGTTTTATGTTTTCTCTTCTATCTGTGCTCTTTGGCTCTTTTTCACAGTATGAATAGAAGTAAATGTATAAGGCATCTCTTCAGAAGGAGCAGGAATGAGGAAACCATTGAATTACCAGTTACTGGTTACTATTTACTATTTTGTAGTGCAAAGATAATAGATTTTTTGAGGATAGACACACTGATTCAACACTCTCTAGCTGTATGCTTTTGAATAATTATGAACTTCTCTGAGTTTCCATCTGCTTATTTATAAAATATTTAATATGGCTTGGTGACATTTAAGTATAAGTGGAAGCACTGTGCCTGACACATGTAGGTACACATTTATTGAATACCATCTACTGGAAAAGTTGCTCTTTATGGTACAATAAATGATTTCAGTTAGTGAGACTATTAATAGAAGCAGAAATAAAAACCATATTGAATTTATTATTCATTTTATTTTGTTATTTTAGGTTTAGTCATGGTGTTATGGGCCATTTAGACCCCAGTCTCTTTTCCACGTGAACAAGCAAGGTAGTGAAAGGACTGGTTATACATGGAATATCAAAGATAGTCACGTTCCAAAGTTTGCAAGCTAGTTAGTACTATCACCAAGTGTTCAGTTTTGGATTAGATGAGTATGTTTGGAATGCTGTAGATTCCCTCAAAGGGCAGTTTGACAGGGTTGACATGATATTGTCCTTTCCAGTGTTGTTTAGATATTTCCTTCTGTGGTAACAATCAACTCGTAACCGTGCCTTTAGTAACTAAGCAAATTTAACTACTGAGTATATACTCAAATAATTTTGAGACATAACTATCATTCTCAGAATGAACCCTCTTAGTGAAGCAAACTTTAGCTTATCTGTATTCATGAAAAAGATGCAATGATATTCTTATATGTAACCTGGGAATATATATCTAAATATATCTACATACGTATCTAAGTGTATGTGTGTGTGTGTGTGTGTGTGTGTGTGTGTGTGTGTATTTCCAGCCCTGACTTTTAACTTCCCAAGAACACGTCAAACCACGGTCAATCAGATTCAAAGTAATGTAATTGCAGTGTTATCTTCACCCTTCTCCCATGTTTTTGTGTTTATTATAAGTAATCAGTATAATGTTAGGGCAATTTTGATATTTTTTCCATGGTATTATGGCCCCCAAATCCAAAAAAAAAAAAAAGAAAAAGAAAAACAATAGAAATCTTCCTCTCATTCTTACTGGAATTCTCACTGAGGCTAAACACATGAAGAATAACTGATAAGAACCAAAATGTACCTTAATAGCTGCTGGAGCACTTAACATTCTAATTCAAACTCTGGAAAAACTGGGTCATGACACCGCTTAGGCTCACGATCTAGTAAGGGGCTTCTTACTACCCATTAAAACCTCCATCCAGATCTTGGGATCCTACTACCATCTGGTAGTAGATAGAGAACCAGTAAGTACTACAACATGGTATAGAAACGTGTCTATGTGATCACCACTCAAATGTCTACATGGAGACAGAACAAGAGTGAGGGAACCTACAGGGCCTCTTGTAAGGCCTGAATCAATCTACTGACTCAGATCTACAAAACAGGGAGCAAAGTATGGGTTTATACCTTTCATAACATGGTGACTACACCTGCTAGTAACTGTAGTTTATTAGATGACTCAAAATCAATTCACCTATTTAACTGCTGCTTCCTGATTTGCACATATGTGTAGAATGGAAAGAATGAGCTTTGGGTAAGAAAGTTAACTTTCTACCCTTTCATGATATGCTAAACTCTTAAGATTGTATATATAGGTATAGCATTGTGTAGGTTATTAACAATATTTTATTTCATCTATATCATAAGAAGAAAGAAGAAATGAATTTCAGAAGAAGAAATGAATGATTTTTAAGTTTGCTTTTATTTATTTATTATTTTTTGTGGGTGGTACGCGGGCCTCTCACTGTTGTGGCCTCTCGCGTTGCAGAGCACAGGCTCCGGACGCGCAGGCTCAGCGGCCATGGCTCACGGGCCCAGCCGCTCCGTGACATGTGGGATCTTCCCGGACCGGGGCACGAACGTGCGTTCCCTGCATCAGCAGGTGGATTCTCAACCACTGCGCCACCAGGGAAGCCTGCTTTTATTTTTGAGCAGTAAAGAAATCATCTCATTCCTATTTGCTAGAAGCCAACATAACTCTGTTGTAATTATTAATCACTGAGAGCCACATGCTTATCATGTGTCCTGTAGAAGCTAGTATAATACCCAGGTTTAAAAATTAGAAATTCATAAAAGTTTCATGCTCCAAATGAATAAGCTCTCTTGAGTTTGCATGTTGTAGACTGAGTATCATCACCCTAGGATATTATTTCCATTATATGATTAGCTCTTCAAAATTCTAACTACTTTCTTGAACAGTATCAAATCCTTCTTTTTATATTCAGTGTCATTTTCTGTGATTGAATTGAATAATAACCATTATTCATAATTCCATTAATTACTTATTTTTACTAAAAAGCCTCATCGCAATGACTAATATATCCCTCTTAGGGCTTGTTAACATGACACCTCGAATAAAGCACTCAGTGTCTGGTAGCAAGATGTACTTCTAACCTTCCTAGTATTGAAGATGCCCATTAATAGTACTTTTAACCTCTAGTGAGGGAAATAGGAGATGCTGGAATTGATATGTATTTAAGTTTAATCATCAAAGCTTCCATAGAACTCTATATATTTTGTTCTTATTCACATCTAAATGAAACTGCCTTTTTGTAATATATTCCTTTAGGAGAAACAGGGTAATTCTTACATACTTTTCAACATGCTAAGTTGAAATGTTGTATTTCCTAAGACAATAGGAAAGACTTTCTATAATTCCATAAGAACAAGTCCAAATAATATCCAGCATTAAAATTATATTCATAGCTTTTTTATTTCCTTTCACCTAATGATGATTGATGAACACCTGTTAATTCAGGGTATAAAAGATTTTTGCTGATAGTTTATCTTTTTATGCTGCCTTAATACATGTTTCATTAGGCAAACTTTATTAAATATTTACTATGGGAACAGCCTTGTGAGTAAAAGGAAGAAATACAATATTGAGAATATGCAACCAGCTTTCTTCAGTAGCTTATATTGTGGTAGAGGAGCTTATAATGAATTCTTTAAATTGCTTTTTCAAGCTGAAGTTCTTCCTTGATAAAATACCGGTTTGGGGAAAATAGGAGTAAATATTAAATTAGTGAATTGTGAGGTTTCTTGGCAAATCTTAAAGAAACAAATTATCACCACAATCAAGCATTAGCTTGACATATCCATCACCTCACAGAGTTAACATTCACCACCACCAATATCCCACCTTCATAAGGATACTTACCTACTCCCTTAGCAAATTTCAAGTATACACACTGTGGTGTTAACTGGCACCACCTGTTCTTTGGATTTCTAGAGCTTACTCATCTTGCAGAGGTGAAACTTTGACTATTTGACTAACATCTCTCCATTTGCCCCTCCCTCAAGCGCTGACAACCACCCTTCTACTCTCTGCTTTTGTAAGTTTGACTATTTAAGATTCCATACATAAGTAAGATCATTTCATAATGTATGCATATATTAAAACATCAAGTTGCACACGTTAAATATATACAATTTTTATTTGTCCATTTTACAAGCTGAAAAAAAAAGACTCAAAATGAGAGACATTGAAAATCATTAATAAGATCTGACAATTATTTTTTTAATTTTTATTAAAATATAGTTGATTTAGAATGTTGTGTTTCAGGTGTAAAGTGATTCAGATATATATATATATGTATATATATATATTATTTTTTTACATTCTCTTCTATTATAGGTTATTACAAGATATTGAGTAGAGTTCCCTGTGCTATACAGTAAGTCCTTGTTGGTTATTTATTTTACATATAGCAGTGTGTATTTGTTAACCCCAAACTCCTAATTTATCTCTCTCCTCCCTCCCATTGGGTAACCATAAGTTTGTTTTCTGTCAGAGTCTATTTCTGTTTTGTAAATAAGTTTATTCGTATCCTTTCTTTAGATTCCACATATAAGTGATATACTATATTTGTCTTTCTTTGTCTGACTTACTTCACTTAGTATGATAATCTCTAAGTCCATCCATGTTGCTGCAAATGGTATTATTTCATTCTTTTTTATGGTTGAGTAATATCCCACTGGGTATATATATATATATACCACATCTTCTTTATCCATTCATCTGTCAATGGGCAATTATTTTTATTTAAAGTTTGTTTACCCGTATTACCTCCTTTTAACCAGTAAAGCAGTGGTGTATTTTAAGCATTGAACACAGACAGTGGAGACTTGTTGTGCCTTCTCCTCCTACGGTGTGATTTAGGGAACTCCCAGACAAGGCAAAGCCAATCAAGAAAAAATCATGGTGCTTCCTCACATTTCTAGGGAAAAGGTCTAACCTTGCACTTAATTGAGGGATCATTAAACTCATTGGCATTTATTGAGCAAAAACTTATTCTCTTTTTTGAGAGTTTATAGATAAGATGATTTGTAAATAATTTATTTTCTTTTACAACCAGGATAATCTGAAGTATAATTTAACATCATGTATGTAGTACTAACTATAAAACTGAAATACAATGATTTAAAAAAAAACAATCTTCAAAATATTGCAAATCGTTGCTTTTCTGTGTCTTTTAGAGCTGCAGTGTTTGTTTTGCAAACTTGTTCTGGCCTTTTACTTCATGACATCTGGTAAACTTTACTGATAATCAAAGCTGAATAACTTATAACATCTACAATCAGAATGCAATCAAATCTGATGAAAAAACATTACACATGCTTATTTCATTCCTATATATATATAGTTTTTTTTTTAATGAACTATTTTTAAGTGCTGCTATTTAACATCTTATCCTGTAGCTCTAGAACTAGAAAAGTTCTTTTTGTTACTGATGTCCTGGCATGAATGGGAGTGTTCAAAATTAATGTGGTATTAATGATGGCAATTAAAATCCAGGTCTTTATGTTTTATTCTGCTTGTCCTTATCTCCATTCTAATACTGATTTGGGGGTTAATACAGGTATTTGTAGGAAAACTGCATTCTGAGGAGTCACTTCTAAATACTTGGCAACCAAAATGTTACTAAATGAAAATTAATTGCTTTTCATAAAAAAAGGACATTTTACAACACTGTGCAATCATATTAAAATAATGACTGGCATTACTAATGGAAATTAAATGTGGTCTGGGTGTTCTGGCAGCATAGCCTGGGAGCTAGGTTTGCATGTCGAAGTGTAATTTCTACCCCCGTTGAGCAGAATTTTATTCTCAAAATAATTAGTTCTGTCAAATAATTAATGTTGTTGACAGGACTAAGTTGGGAATATGCAACCTCCCTCACATATATTATAATTATTGGGAATGACAAGATAATATTAAACAATAATCTTCAATTCTGGCTGTCAAACTTGATCGGATAGTTTCTTTTAATACAGAGGTTCATGTTAATAACCTTGAATGTAACATATAAGTCATCATCTGCAGTGCTGTTTACATATGGAATGTTCATTGTACTCATCGAATTTACTCTGTGTGTGTGTAGGAAATGTTACTGTTTTTACAAAACACTGCAGTTCACAAGGAGATAAGTTCTAGGCCAATATTCCAATTTTAATATACTATTTTCTAAGACTCCTTAAAATGATGCAGTTATATAAATTTATGTGTTTCTTTTGCTCTTCAAACTCAAATAACATTTAAAAACTACATACTGTTACCCTTCAAATGTCATTTACACATCCAATTTAACTTTCTTCATAGATTTTTTAGAATGTTAGAAATAATGAATCATGTCTTATATACACATTCACACACAATTGATTTGCCAACGTAATTCTTTATAAAACTGTGAAACTTTGTGATATTACAATTCAAGTCATCAAAATACTTCCTATTTAATATTATTCTGTTACGTCCATGGTCAATGCAATAAGACATAAACATAATAACATATTTCAGAATGATGATTTCCCGCAGACAAAATGAAAACCAATTATATAAACCAAAAAAAACACATTATAATAAACATGTGTTCAAGAAAGTTAGAGTATATTAATCTATTGATCTATGTCTATTTTTAAGTCTGCATTTCTGTCTTTCTGTCTCAGTCTCATAAAATCAAGATCTTTGGGGATGGAGCCCAGCTGTCATCTTTTTAGAAACTCCTTACGTGGTTCTTTTGTACTTCCAGGACTGGGACCTATTGATCTGTAATTTAAAAATTAGAAATTTACTCAAGGATTTTAAAAGAAGCCTTAAGTAAATTAATATATACTAGCCATGTTTCTAGGAGGCAAGATTGACTATTGTAAAGATATAGATTTTTTTCAAATTAATTTATAGTTTGTATAGCAATCCAATGAAATACCAAATTCTTAAACAATTTGGGAAGTGACAAATTATTCCAAAGTTCTTATCTAAAAGTATATAGTTACATTTCTATACACTATTTAAAAGAAACGTAGTAAGAGTAGCACTTTATATATTCATACAATACACATCTGTACATACAATAATTAGCATAATCCTCATGTGTATAAGAAATGTATTGCAACCATTGGCTAACCAAATTATTGTTCAGTGAATGGTGTTGGAATAATTGGCTGTTCTTAGGGGGGAAAATCAGATGAAGATACAGAAAAATCAAGTACATCCCTTGATCAATTTATTTTTATTCTAGGAATCCATAACAAAGTTAAAAATTAAAGTGCACAAAGATGTAGACTTACTTATGATTAGTAATAGGGAAAAATAAGCAACTCTAAAATTCCAGTAATTATTAAATTCCCATGACAGAAAAGTCTAAAAATAGAATACCAAAACTTTATTTTTAAAAAACTGAAATAAGAAATAAATTGGAAAGAAATATGACAGAATTAATTATATCCTTTGGGGGTTATTTTTATGCTTGTGTGTTTTTAGTTTTCTTAGTTCCCATGTGCTTTTAAACAAACATGAACTTATCATGAGTTAAAAAAATATATATCGAATACTATATATGGGAGTTAATTTATTCACTAAAACTTTTAAATTTCACTGAATATAATAAAATTATCTAAAAAATGGCTGAAAATATTGCTGTATTGGAAGACTTAATATCAAAATGTCTTTTCTAAAAATTTAATCTGTATATTAAATTCAGATTCCATCAAAGACCCATTTTTTTAAAATGTAATCATTTGGTACCTCCAGTGTCATGCTGAATAGAAGTAGTCATGGGGAACATACTTGGATTTTTCCCAATCATTGAGGGAAAAACTTCAAGCTCTCACCTTTAAAAATGATGTCTAGGACTTCCCTGGTGGCACAGTGGTTAAGAATCTGCCTGCCAATGCAGAGGACATGGGTTCGAGCTCTGGTCTGGGAAGATCCCACATGCCACGGAGCAACTAAGCCCGTGCACCACAACTACTGAAGCCTGTGCTCTAGAGCCCGCGAGCCACGACTAGTGAGCCCGAGCGCCACAACTACTGAAGCCCGTGTGCCTAGAGCCCACGCTCTGCAAGAAGAGAAGCCACCACAATGAGAAGATGGCACACCTCAACAAAGAGTAGCCCCTGCTCACCATAACTAGAGAAAGCCCGCACCCAGCAAGACCCAACACAGCCAAAATTAAATAAATAAAATTTTAAAAAATTATTTAAGAAAAGATGTCTAGTGTTGATTTTTTCTCAGCTTTATCAAGATTTAATTGACATATAACCTTGTGTAGGTCCTTTTAAGGTGTACAGTATGATGATTTGATACATGTATATAAAAGACCCAATCTTTTAAAAAGCTGGAAAAATAATGTACAGTATATTGTGAAGAATGAATTGGAGAGAAAAATTTGAAAAGGAAAAACATTAAAGAATTTTTTGACCCATCCATTTTGATATCAGAATGTTGGCATAGCAATAGAGAAAATATTATTAACTAGAAAGAAATTCCAGAGAAATTTTTGATTACTGTGAGAATTTAATGTATTAAGAGGCCTCATTTGTTTCCAATGGAAGAAATGGTAGTATAGTTGATAAATAACATTGATATATTGGGCCATCCATCTATAAAAAAACTCAATTCTACATTTAAACCTATAAAAATAATGAAAACAAACCAAAAATATCCAGAAGATTGTAAAGATTCAAAAGTGAATATTAATTATTCAAGTATTAAACAGATATAAGAAAGTATATTAATCAAGATATGAAAATGATTTAAAGGAAAATATTAATATACCTAATTTCATAAGAATAAAAATGCCTTGCTGATGAAAGTCACCATAGAATCAAGATACAAAGAGAATACTGGGAGATACTTAAGTAAAATAAAGAATTACTATGGTTCTTGTGCAAAGAGCACCTAAAAATTGATAAGAAAAATACAACTAATGTAGTTTAAAAAAATAGACAAATTATGTTAAAAGGAAATTCAAAGGGAGGAAAAGCATATGGATAATAAATATATGAAATGTTAAAAATCATTAATAGAGAAATGTAAAAGGAAATAACAATGAGCTATCTATTTCACCCATCAGATTGGCAAAAACTAAACTTTTAATAATATTGAATGCTTTTGTGGCAATGGAAAAATTGGTACCCTTACATGTTTCCGGTGGAACTGTGAGTTGCTATGAATAATAATTTTGGAGTTAAGATCACCATATCTAATTAAAATTTTAAAAAGTATATAATTTTACCCAGTAATCACGTTTGATAATTTTTCTACATAAACAAAAATGCCAATGTATTAATCATACATGCATCGAATGTTTTTGCGGTATGCGGGCCTCTCACTGTTGTGGCCTCTCCAGTTGTGGAGCACAGGCTCCGGACACGAAGCCTCAGGGGTCATGGCTCACGGGCCTAGCCGCTCCGCGGCATGTGGGATCTTCCCAGACCGGGGCACGAACCCTGCATCGGCAGGCGGACTCAACCACTGCGCCACCAGGGAAGCCCTGCATCGAATATTTTTAAATTATTTATTGCAATGACAAAAATAAAGTGTTTGCATGGTAATGGTATAAGGGACTGGTTAAACAAAATATATTTAATCTGTTGTAGAAAATATTATGCAAGATTTAAAAAGAATAAGTAACTTTATATGTACTGACTTGAAAGGATGTCCATATTGTATTGTTAAGTAACATAAGCAAGTTGCAAATAACGTGTATGATATGATACTCAAGTGTGTTAGGTAAGTTATAGCATATACATAGACAAACAGACACATGCACACATGTATACACACCAAGTAAAGCTATACTGTTTCAGATTTAATTAGTCAAAAACAATCAGTACAGAGAAGAAGTGAACCAGTGTACTTTAGCACTTATTCCCTTGGCCCCAAGGTCATGAGCTGGGAGACTGGAGAGGCTCAATTATTGCCACTCCCGCACTCCTACTCTTTTATACTGAACGTATAAATAACTAATTGGGAAAAATTTTAAATTGTCGATTTCTGTTATGCTGTATATTGACTCACCTGTCTTTGGAGTCAAATTCAGTATCAACAGCACTTCATTCCCATCTGAGGGAAGAAAGGAGAGTCAGATGCTGCCTATCCATGAACAGTACATCTGCCTCCATCTTTTCAGCATCCTAGGATTCCCATTTACCATCAGCCTGCACTGGATTCTGATTCAATACCTTTTAATCTTCTTGGTTCTAAAATAGAGTTTCATCCGGGCTCCGCAATTCCAGAAACATTTCCCTCTTTCATAATGCTTTTGTGCCTAAAAATTTGATATATTCCTACATACATTTTTTTGTCTATGTTTATATATGCTTCAAACAAGATGGGCAAATACACATTAAACAATTCACATTTTAATGGAGGGAGAGGAGAGATGTGTTAATATTGAAAGAAAAGATTAATTTTTATCTATAATTTTTTTCCTGCGTTGTTTTACTTGTCATATACTAACAGTAAATTGTATGATTTTTATCAGTTAAAAAACATTTCATGAAAAGAAATAACTAAAATTAAAAAATATATAGAATAATGTGGAGATTTTTGGATGATTTAATATTAAATGAAAATAATCTAAAATTGCATGAGATTAGAAATATTTTTCAAAAGGTAATCCCAAAATAGAATAAATAAATAGCCGTAAGGGAAATTTATTAAAATTTTAACAATAGTTGTTAGGTGGTAAGGTTAAAAAGATAAAGTTCATAAAAATGTTGGCAGTAGTATATTGTGCATAGAATCACTGAATATATGGTGACTATTTTTGTTTATTTTCTAATTTTTACTCGTGTAATTATCATTATGTGTTTAAGCTTGTTTTTCTATTTTGTGTATCTTCTTTATATTTGTTAGCATATTGTGGTACAGAACTTCATAATTACTATTTAAATGGTAGCAGTGACAAAGTTAACATTGATTAAATTGACCATGACATTAGAATGATACTATTCTCTGCAACTCCTGATTTGTTTTTATGCATCATTGTTTTTTTTGCTTTATGACCAACTCTGTTCCAACTAGATCACCATGCTGTAAGTAATATTTTAAGTGTTTACTATGTTCCCAGGCATTGTAATAATTGCCTTCATCTTCTTTCTGGGTTTCTGAGAAAAGTGACATCATTATCCTAAATTTACAAATAGAGTAAACAAAGGTGAAGTAAGTTACATATCTTTCTCAAAGACATGCAACTGCTGGGAAATTGTGCTGCCATTTGAACCAAGGTCATTTGATTCCAGATTCTATGATTTTAGTATTCTGTTTTTGCCTCCAGGTCTGTAATTTAATTCATAGAAAATTGGATTTTTCTAAGTTTTATCTTTGTCATTAATTATTACAAACTTTATAATTCAAATTATCATTTGCTAAAGCACTGGTAATCAAAATATTTTATGAAGTATTAGGTTATTAGATTTTTTCAGATTTGGAAATATATTTATTTATGCTAAATGAAACAATGATTTTTCTTATGACAAGGAAGTTAAGTAGTTTTTTCTAAATCCCATTAGGATTAAAAATGGTTTTGAAAGTTTAGTCAAATAATAGATTAGGTTGCAGTAGACTAATTTCCAATTACTTTGTATTTTGTCCAAAAATATGGTTTAAATTATTCAGCAGATAAAAAAATAAATCTACATTCATAAGATACACGTACTATTTGTGACCTTTAAATAGCTTAGTTGAGATGGAATAAAAATAAAAATGTACCTGGTTGAAATATCATTTTTAGATTGAATCCTTTCAGCCTAAATCAATCTGTTCTTTAAACTTTCATGATACCTGATATTTTGCTCTCTTCTGAAGGTAGCAAAGGCAATATAAGTTTCCACATCTGAAACCTGTCATAAGGCAGAGCTCAGTTTAACCAAAAACTGTATAGACTTATGTAATCAGAGAAAAGCTGTCATCTAGTTGGTGTTTATCTAGAAACCACTATACTTTGACAAATGTGTCTAGAACATACGATAGAACTGTTTTTTCTTTTTTCCCATCGACATGGTAAATTAATGATAGTGGAGTTTGTATTGTCCTCCACTATTTCTACTCTGCACTTTCCCTGCCCCATCTCCTTTTCTTAAAGAAAAACAAAAATGTTCTAGAATTACTAGGATACTATCCCCAAAGCCTATTTATCCATCAGATCTAGAAACATAATTGTTTGAGTTAGAGATTCTGTTTTGATTGATTCTTATTAACTTCAGGTGCACAGAATTAAACTAATAATTCTTGGTTGATGAGACAGGCATTATTGGTCCATATGTGACCCATTTTATTTTAATTAATTATTTAATTATCAGATACTAAAATCTAATTATGAATTCTTCAAATGTGTCATTCTTAGTAAAGCAATATGCAGAGATTGTGGCTGGGTGGGATAAACTAATAGTTTTCCAGTCTAAAATGCAGGCTGTGGCATCTGGTTAGTTGCAATTAGGAGGAAATAAAAAGGTCCATCTAAGTACAAAGTATATTAATTTGCCATTAAGGATGGATTGTCAAGTCTCATTAAGCACATAGGGTTTTTCTTTGCTCCTTTCCTGCTCTGTGACACAGGAGATAAGACTGAGTGACTTTACAGCTAACAAAGGTTTATATTTCCCTCCAATGGCAGGGCACAGGTTTGACACAGAGGTCTTACCCTGTATTCACAGAGGTGAGCTTTAGCCAATGACTTTGGACATTGGCATAGACAATTACAAGCTATTTGCTTGGGTTTATATTTCACACAGTAATTATTAGGTCCTTATAACAGTATATTTCACAATTAGCTAAAAGAGAATTTTAAATTTTTGCTCTGGAAGGCCTTGTATACAAAGTTAACCCTTTCTGAAGGAGGGAAATCAAGGACATATTTCACTAGTTGATACCTGGCAGTAGATTAATGACTGACATTTCCAAGACTGTGTTGAAGAATGTAAATAAATACTAAACTTGATGCATTAGAGTCAATGTGCTCTTGTCTCTATCATTATAAAGGGAAATGATTCAGAGAAAAAATTAAAGGAAGTCATGTTAGGCACATGGAAAAGGTCTTACAGAACTTCAGAAACACTATTTTTTTTTAAAGATTATTATCCCTCAGAATAGAATTCTCATACAATTTAATGTTCAGGTTTGCACACCTTGAAAAGAAAGTAAGATCCTCTAATTTGTGAACAAGGTAAACACTTTTCCAAGTATTACTTTTGACGGTCACTAAAGTTACAATGAATGAGTTAATCCAGTGGTTTATACTAAAATACATCGCAAACAGAAAGAGTGTTATATAATATAAATGCTGCTAAATTAGGTGTTAACTGGTCCCCAGTACTCAGCTCTGTAGCTGCATGATCAATATCACTGGATATTTGAGCCTTAGTTGGTTTCTGTGTAAACAGCACCAGTGATACAAGTCCCATCTACTTCACAAGGTTATAAAAATCAATGAGATAATAGTAATTAAGCATTTCGTGAGCTTCAAATTACTATATAAATATAAACATAGGCTAAATAAAAATCTCGAAAGGAACTGTAGTGTGACAGATATGCTGATCATTAACATTTATTAAATGAATATTATTTGCTAAGTACTGCACAAATTATCTGTAATATTTTTTTAAAACTGAATTTTTCAAAGTTTGCCTTGTGATTGAGTTTTATCTTATAAAATGTATAACCCATTTTACTCAGAGGAAATCAAGAATGCGAAGTTAAGCATTTTGCCTTAGATCAGGGGTCCCCAACCCCCAGACCACGGACAGGTACCAGTCTGTGGCCCGTTAGGAACCAAACCTCACAGCAGGAGGTGAGCAGCGGGGAAGCAAGCAAAGCTTCATCTGTATTTACAGCCACTCCCCATCGCTTTCATTACCACCTGAGCTCCGCCTCTGTCAGTTCAGCGGTGGCATTAGATTCTCATAGGAGCGTGAACCCTACTTGAGCTGTGCATGCAAGGGATCTAGGTTGCACACTCTTTATGGGACCCTAATGCTGGATGATCTTAGGTGGAGCTGAATCAGTGATGTTAGCACTGGGGAGTGGCTGCAAGTACAGATTATCATTAGCAGAGAGGTTTGACTGCACAGAGACCATAATAAACGAATGCACTTGAATCATCCCAAAACCATCCCTGCCCCCGTCCTTGGAAAAATTGTCTTCCACAAAACTGGTCCCTGATGCCAGAAAGGTTGGGGACCACTGCCTTAGATTATGATTCTTAAGCTACCACTATTTCTATTGTACCAGGCTGATGATGCATTGTAAAAATTCTAATAATAAAGGAGTTCAAACAAATCTTTTAAACTCAGACATATTTTATAAAATTTAAGAATTAATTATAAGAAGGATATACATAAGCATGTTAGATGAACATGAATGTGACTATAGTTTGTAAATAAATAAATAAATTTTGGATTCCCCAAATATTGTTCTGCTTACACATTTGCTTGCCAAAATACCTTTAGAAAAACTATATACATAGCATGTTGATTATATATATATATATATATATATATATATATATATATAATACTATAAAAGGTATCTGGTTGGAGAAAGAGACATTTCTAAAAACAACACAATGCATTATATGCTACAGTTTAAAGAATTGGGGGGTTATCTGCCTGGATGGACACATCTAGGGTTGATGTGTCCACTCTGGTTCACTAGGATTGATGCTAGTACTTCAATAGGGTTCTTCAAAGGAGAAGATCTTCTCAGAATGAGAAGGAATTGCATGTTTTTGAGTTGCTCTGCTTCTTTGTCAAATCCTCCAATATTGAAATTTTGAAATGAATTGTGATACTGAATGAGGTATAATAGCATGATGGACTGGAATGAGGCCCACTTTGGTCTGAATCTGAACTCCACTGCTTTGTAGTTGTGTCACTTCAGACAAGTTAGCCTCTGTGTGCATCATTTGTTTGATCTCTGCAACGTGAGTAACACTGCTTGCTTGCTGTTTTTTTTTTTTTTTTTTTTTTTGATTTAGTGACAACTTATGAACTATCTAGGACAGACTCTGACAAATGCCCACTGAAGGGCAACTGTTAATAACCCAACACAGAACTGACAGGATGAAGTCTAGCTAAAACCTTGACAGTTCTCCTGGTTTTGTTTGTTTGTTTTGTTTTTCCCCTTGGTTACTCTTTCTTTTCTTTTCCTCTTCTTAATTTTCAGACAACGAAAAGCTATTCTTCTGGGTTTTTTTGTTGTTGTTATTGTTGGTTTTTTGTTGGTTTGTCTCATTTCCTTGCTTAGAGGTTATAACTTATGACTTACACACCCAACTTAGATTGTGCCTCTTCTCTGTATACTGTGTGTACAAAAGCGAAACATATGTAAGCCCGGATATTGTTGAAGTATTACTTTTTTAACTGTATTGACAGGTAATAAGGATTAGTTGTCCATTGACTGTCAGTCCTTACATTAATGCCTTAGTGAAGAAACTTACCAGCCAGAAGACACTATTTAAGAAATGATGGTGTCCATGGGGGTTGTGGCTGCTGATTCTCACTGAGGTTTGTACTCCACAGTGCACAAACTCATGATTTTGAGCCATTTCTTGAACATCCTTCTTTGAGGTTTGGTATCAGGAAATGTAATATCTTGTTACATTTAGATAAGGTTTCACTGGTTTAGTTTTTTTAAATGATGCATATATTCTAAATTAACTTTCTTGCTGATAATAACTATAATAGATATAAATCAATTACCTCATGAAATATAAAATATGGAAGGAAATTAATATTAATGAAAATGTATCTAATATAAACTCCTTCTCTGAAGATAAGAAACACCAATGTGTGACAACCACCTAGGTGTCCTGACCTACTTTAGCTTTACAAAGTAAGGAAGTACAATGCTGCTTCCTCTAAATAATAGTATACTTGGGAATTTACTATCACTGAAGAGTCAGAAGAGCTAATAATGTGGTAAGACCTTCTTAATGTCAGATTTTGTTTGATCTCCAAGTGTTTTTAAAGTTTAACAATGGACATCAGTTTTATCTTACTCTAAGAATGGACATTATGAGCCTTCACCGAAATTCTAAGCAGTCTTTGTGTTGTGCGTGGATTGCACACAACGTGGGCTACCCCAGAAAAGACACAGGGTTTCGCAGATGCTAGCATTATTACAGATGAGGAAGTCCTCTGGAGAGCCCTTGGAGTTCTAACAGGTGGTCCTCTAGAAGTGGCTGTTATATGTAAAGTGTTTTATGGAAAATCAGAGATAATCAGATAACACTACAGATAATGCCCACTAAATATGCAATAGGTAAGAAAGTATCAGCACTCTTTTAAAAATCATTTTGCCTTCTGGACTCTCAAGACTATAAAATCTACTTATATATTACAATATCTATGTTTTTCTGTATAAATCTTTGAAAAGTTGAGGACCTTACTGACTGTGTTTATGACCCTAAGTGACATTCAAGTTTATTTTACCAAATAAACTACACAGCTATCAACTAAACAATAGCTACAAAGGGATAGCTATTATTTCTAAATATACTTTAGTAAAATACAGGCTTTTTTTTAATATAATGGAGGGAACTACTCCCCATCCAATTTTCTTAATAGCTCTTATTTCCTGTTTGAATCTATTGTGTATTGTGGGTGTTAAAATGTTTTCATAGTGAGGAATGTGTTTTTACACCATTTTAAAATAATGAGATCCATTTCCAGTATGGAATTGCATGTCCCTTAATTCAGTACTGAGTACATATTCCTTTCAATGCTGTTCACAAAAATTGTGAAGATGTTTAAAAGCATACCATTAAAAATAGTAGTCAAAAGTATTTCTTACATATATCAGATTCTCAAAATTGTGCTTTTTTCCTCCAGAAATATGATAATCCCTGCCAGATTGTGTATTTCAATCTATTTAGTTTACATGTGTATTTAACTTATATAGACTCTTCTATTTGATTTAGATGGTTTGCACATGCCAAGAAGGACAGTAATCATTCTTTGCATGTATAGGATATGTATATATGGAATAAATTTTCAGTTGAAAATTATATATATGGAATATATAGTATGTATATGTGTGTGTGTGTGTGTGTGTATACACACACACACATATACATGGAAAAATTTCAGTTGACACAACTGGGAAAAAAACATAGCTCTTGCCAATGAGATATGACACAGCCTTTTACAAATGTTAACCTGTCAGAAAGATTTTTCTCCTCCAATGGAATCTCTTACTGCTTCTGTCAGGAATTTTGACTCTCAACACAATTCATCATACAATCATTGAAGGCAATGAATTTACCAACGAATATTGTCTTATAAAATTATCTCAAAGGTTAAAAATAATAATCTAATTGCTATTTGTCTGGTTGGGGAGTTGGAGTGGTAGTGTTGCTGTAGAAGTATATATTTAATTCAAACTAACAACATCAATAAGAACTAAAAAGAATTTTAGACACTATTTCAATCATTCATTCATTTTTTAAAATTTTTCATTTACAAATTTAAATGAACTCAGTGAGAGTTAAGCATCTGTGGTATTCAAAACCCTGAGCTAAATTATATCACAGAGTTAAAATGTATATTATATATAGGTGTGTCTATATATGTATATACACATGTAATGGATAATATATTTCATTCCTGCATTTAACTTAGTAAGAAAATAAGAGACGTGTGAAAGGATAGATATAGGCCATAAGTAGTTCACTTTGATCCTACACATTTTCCCCTAAATTGTCTATAAGGTCAAATGTACAACCATTTTATGCCTATTTGCAAAATTTTATATAATTCATTGACCAGAAAATTAAATATCTTAATTGAAACCATACCTGAAGAAGGTATTTTGTTGCTTACATTTGGACCTGCATGAATTCTTCTAGGATTATAGTTTGAAATATTTTAAATAATAATATGTTCTGAGAAAAATTCATATATGAAGTTTGTTTTGAAACTCTTCAGTGACAACTCTATTGAACCAAACTTTCATGTCAACCCAAGGTTAAGAGTCTCTTTAACGTCAAGAAAAGCTAGAATACCTTAACTGCAGGACAAAGACTGTATAAAGCAGGAGACTCTACACCATTCTCCACTTCTCAGGTGTAAGCCTCCCTGGGTGTCCAGTCCCCAGGAGGATATCTCACTGCAAATTGTTTCCCTATCCAGGGTGGTGTTCCCTTTAGCTGCGATCCAGGTTTCATATGTGTGAGACACACAGAGCTGTTCTGCCTGCACCTTGTCATGTTGGCTTAGTACAGACATTTGTAAATTATAAACCATTTCTATCAGTGTGCATGTATGTGTGTGTGCAACTTACCATATGAATATTAATTTCTATCTGTTTCATCACCTTGGAAGCTAATAGAAGCCCAATGCAGCATATTTCTGAATACCTACAGTAGTCTGCATACAATTGGCCAATCTCTGAAATCTGACTTTCCCAGAATTTTACCCCCACAGACTATCTCATTATTTCTAGCAGAAATTATATCATTATTTGCAGCAGCATCTCAAATTTATAGAAGAAATTTCTAATATAAATGTTCAAAAAGAGCCCTAACCAACACTATTACCTGAGTACATGAAATGTACACTCCAGATGAAGCTTAGATCCACATAATTCTTGTGGTCCCTCTGTAGGCTATTGCAGACGTTGCTTGCAAAATCAAGAACTCAAAGAGAAGATGTATAAAACATGAAGGTTATTTCGGAAATTATATGTACAGACCAAAACACTAGAACTTCTATAGCATCAGCCCTTGACAATGATACTCAAGGGCTAGGTCATATTGCCAAAGGCAAGATACCTGTAGAATCACAACTGCTCATGAATACACAGACTCAACCAAGGCTGTGATGAGTCACATGTTAATTAAAACCTCTCCAGTATGTTGATTCACAAGGACCCCTTTTGAGAACAGCGTGCTGACTTTAAAGTTGCAATGATCTCAGATATAATATTATTTGAATCTGTGTCACTCTGTGTCTCTAGAATTCCCTGTAAAAGCACTCCGGGAAACATCTGGTATAAAGCACTAGAAATCAGAGTCCAAATCCAGCCTCAGAGAAGTTATCAGATTACCAGAACATTGCCTGAGAATCTGGAAGCAGTCAAAGGGGAGATGTAAATTATCCTTGGGTCAACTCTATGTATCTGAAAATGGATAAATGTAATTTTCACTGAAGAAAAATAATCTAGGGAATGACTTTCTAACCTATCCATGTATTCTGAATAATAACTCAGCGAACATTTTTTAATGAATTCCTGTGTGCCAAATACTGTATTTAGTGCTTTACTGCATCTCTTTTAAGTCTCTTAGGAGTCGTATCAGTAGTTGCTATTGTTATTCCTAAATTTCGGGTAAGAAATGAATATCAGAGGTTAAATAACTGCTCAAAGTTACTCACCTAAAAGGAGGCAGAGCTGAGACTGGAATCATTGTGTGTGTAACTCTAGTGACAGCATTCTTTAAAAGGTAGGTTTCCTCCTCAAGTCTGACAAGTTATACTAGTTATGCCAATATTAAAACCTACTCTATATGTGTTACCAAGTCCAAGCTTGTACTGCTTGCTGCACAACAGGTCAATAAATCGAGAGACAAGTTGTTGGGGAGTAATAGCGACTTTATTCAGAAAGCCAGCAGACTGAGAAGATGGTGGACTAGTGTCCCAAAGAACCATCTTACCCAGGTTTGGATGCTAGTTTCTTTTATAGAACAAAGATTGAGGAGGTGAAGCAGTAAAGTAATAAAGGTGATAGTTGCTGCAAATATTTCCTGGTTTCAGCCAGGCTTAAAGGATGTTAATTTCCTATTTCCTGCAGCCTTTCATGGTGGGTCTGGTCAGAATGTTTTTTGTGAACTGAACAAACGTATTTTAGCTTAAAGTTCAGGCATGGAAGGCGGGGTTCCCAGAGATGAGCCAGTATATATGCTTTAAGTTATAGGTAACAGCAGTTTAGTGATTAACTTGTAGCGAAACAAATAGAATGCAAAGGTTAAAGTAAAAAAAAAAAAAAAAAAAACAGATCTAGGGCTTCCCTGGTGGCGCAGTGGTTGAGAGTCCGCCTGCCGATGCCGCAGAGCGGCTGGGCCCGTGAGCCATGGCCACTGAGCCTGCACGTCCGGAGCCTGTGCTCCGCAACAGGAGAGGCCACAACAGTGAGAGGCCCACATACCACACACACACAAAAAAAGAAAAGATAAAAGAAAACAGATCTAATATGGAGTCATATTTGTTCTTCCTTATTGAATGTGGAGACTGCAAACATCTAGAGAATTAAGACACTTAAGTGGCATAGTTATGTCTTACCTAGAGTCAACCCTCTTCTTACCTATTATTTCAGGAGTAAGGTCTTAACAAATGTTAACTTTTACTAAGCGTATGAATGGGTGATCATTAATAATAATCCTATAGCTTTTATTCAGAAAAGGGAATCCATAATTTTTAATTTCTACATCACTTGGGATTTTCTAATGTTTTGTGGAGATTCTGCCTTAGATAGCTAAGGGGAGGGGAGAATTGGGAAGTCTTGATTGTCATCATAGAAAATTATATCAACAGGGCTGGGATTTATTCCACCAAGGAGAAATTATGTTCTGAATTAGCTTTTTCAATACGTGGGTTGCTAGATGCTATCATGAATAACACTGCATCTGCCTTCATAGCTGTTGAGTTTAAGGAATTTGTAAACAAGAATTTTATCTGATCTAGACATACAGTAGGCATTTTCACTATATCATTTTTATTGCTACTTAATACAACCCCAAACTTTAAAGTTTGTGAAGGGAAATTCACCGTTGCACTTATTGTAGGGAATTTATTTATATTTTAGGAGAGTACAGAAATTTCAGGGGATTGGTTGTGTGATTTAAGACCTTTCACTCTAGGGCCAGTCTTCCAAAGCCACATGGATAATGATTGAAAATTGTTCATCTCTGCAGGCAATTTAGTAGCCTACATGAAATCACTTAGTGGTCTGAATTTAACTCCTGAGGGAACAGTCATGACTGACGTTTGAACAAAGAGGACAAGAGTGGAATGGACCTGTTAAGTAGGAGTGAGTGAATTTCTCCTATGGGCATGACAATGTTTACCTCCTGCAATTTAGCTTTAAGTGACCTAAGAGTTTTAAAATGGAGAAGGATGCTTTGCTCAGTGGAGGCATACGGGGGATAAAGCAGAGTTTTATTTCAGTGAATACACAAGAATAATTCTCTTACTATTTCTCCATTGCTGGCCTCATATCGTACATCAATTAGAAATGAATATTATGATGCTTTTACTTCGAATCTCCATATTTTCTTTATTATACTTGATTAAGTGAACTACACCATACCATTTACTATTTTGTGAGTCACAGAAGAAGGAAATACAAAGTTGTATGCTTTCTATTCTTTTATATTATTTCAGGGAAAATCTAGTTGGAGTTAGTAAATAGATGGATCTTATAAATTCTGGGAAAAAAATTATCAGAATAATCTCTGGGCATTCTCAAGATACTGTGTTACCTATGTGTCATTCTTAATATAATTTTTAATATAAATCACAGACTGAGTCTTAGCAGTTTGTGGTTATTCCTGTTTCAGCATAATGTGAATAGTTTTGGTGGTGAAGAGGCTTCTCATTATAGAACCCTTGGGCACTGCAGTGATCTGTGTCTTTAAGTAACTTGGAACACCTCTCTGGAAATACTCTAGATCCCAGAGGAAATTAGAGGAAAAGGTAGAACCCTCTCCTTACTACTGTATGTGAATGAATATTTTAATAAGCACTTAAACCAACAGCAGGTATATAATAAGTGCCCTGTGCTTGGTAAATATAAAGTAAGTGTTTTAGAACTGCTTTTGAGATAGTTTTAATAATTTATAGACCATGTTTTAAAATACAAAATCTCCTAAATGGAACCTGTTTAGCAATGTTTATAACAGGCATTACAAAAGAAGAAGGGGGGCTTCCCTGGTGGCACAGTGGTTGAGAGTCCGCCTGCCGATGCAGGGGACGTGGGTTTGTGCCCCGGTCCGGGAAGATCCCACATGCCACGGAGCAGCTGGGCCCGTGAGCCATGGCCGTTGAGCCTGCGCGTCCGGAGCCTGTGCTCTGCAACGGGAGAGGCCACAGCAGTGAGAGGCCCGCATACCGCAAAAAAAAAAAAAAAAAAAGTGTTATGTGACAAATAATGAAATGACACTGAAAACTTGTTCCATACTTTATTTTGACTGCGTGGTCCCAGCCCACTGAGGGATCTTTTCAAATAGGTCTTGGTCTCTACTTGGATTTGGTTGACTACTCACAAACCAAGGTACTAGTGCCTCGTGATCCATGGCTCTCTGCCAACTAATGGTTCAAATAGCAGTCAGTGTCATAGGGCTGTGTCTGTCCTTGTTGTATGATCCCTGATAATATAGATGTAGCGCCAATCACAACATCTCCAGTGGTTCAGAGGGAGCTTGTTTCTTATTTTTTCCATTTCCCAAGACCCTTATATCACAAGTGGGTACTAACCCTGATTGACCCATTTCCCCCAGTCAAGTCGAAAGAGTCTAATTATTATTGATTTGACCTCCCTATATAACTCAAAACAATCTTCTGCCTAGGTCATGTTGACCAGTAGAAAGTCATCCTGGAAGCATAATTACAGTCATTATCTTGGACAATTTGTGTGATTAAAGGCTCTATTTTGCATAGAATATCATATGCAGTAAATTTCATAGAATTATATCAATTTGTTCATATTCTAGAGAATATAAGTGTACCTAAGGACTTATAAATGCATACTTTTGAGTTATACCATCATATAGTTTTATCTCTTTGAATCTTTTGGTTTTAATTTAAAGTTGTTAGCAAATTTTTCTTATTTGTAAAAAATTCACTGGAATCTTTCACACTGAATGTAGTTATTGGATAAATAGACAATGTTTACATGATCCCTGATAGAATAGATATAATATCAGTCACAACATTTGTAGTGGCTCAGAGGAAGCTTGTTCCAATTGCTGAAAACTCCAAACACAAGTGGGTTCTTAACTTTGGGTGATGTGAGCTTCTATGGACTAAATTATGTCCCCTCAAAATTCATACACTGAAGCCTTAACCTCCAGTGTGATGTTATTTGGAAGAAGGGCCTTTGGGAAGTAATTAGGTTTAGATAAGGTTGTGAGGGTAGGGCTCTCATGGTGGTATCACTGTCTTATAAGAAGAGGAAGACAGGCCAGAGTGCTCTCTCCACCATGTGAGGACACAGTGAGAAGGTGATGTCTGAAAGCCAGGAAGAGAGGTGTTACCAGGAAATGAATCGGTTGGCACCTTGATCTTGGACTCCCAGCCTTCAGAACTGTGAGAAACAAATGTCTGCTGTTTCAGCCACCCAGCCTATGGTAATTTATTACAGCAGTCCAGATGACTCATGCATGAGCAAAGAAAGGAGTTACACTGATATATTCCCTAATTTATCCTTGATGCTTGGCCCTGCCCAACCATGTTCTATCATATTGGCCATGATTTCCATATGGATGTGTCTGATCTCTCACAAACCTAGGTGATGGTCTCTTAAAGACTGTAACCCTCTGCCCAATAATGGTTGTATCTGCAGCAACTCATTAAATGTCTCTCAATAGATGGTTTAACACTTATCATTACTCTGTTTACAAAATTTACTAATTTGCATTTTCCAAAATAATTTTAACTCAGTTTAACACAAAAGTTGATTAATATCCCAAATTCTTAACTAAGTTTGAAATGCTGCCTTACCAATATTCATTGCTTTCCAATTTTATAGTTATAATAACCAATAAAAAATCATTAACTTTTTATAACTATAATTGTTACATTATCTATACTTATATATTTATTTTTTTCTCACCAGTCAACTACTTGATCTCAATCTCTAGATGAAAAATACTTATTTCTCAGTAGCTAATGATTCTTTTCAGATCTACTCACTGCTATGAAGATATTTTAGCTAACATAGTTTGCTTTACAAAATTAATGCCATTTTTATTTATATAATAATTTTTTCAATTGCTTACACAATTTTATTAAATTTTTATGTTCTGCCTTGAGCTATTGAATGAATTTGCCTCATTTTTTAAACCTTTCTACATCATATTGTCATTTTAAAACATGTTTCTTCCAAAAATATCTCATATTAATCAATTTCTATGAAATTTATCATATCACCTTTATTATTAGTGAGTCCTTATTAAAGAAAACTATTTTATATTTTTAAATATTTTTACACATAGATTTATAGATAAAAAGGAAAATGAAAAATGGGTTTCTAGTTTCTTATATCGTGCTACGGTCACAATATTTTACTTGGTTTCTGAGGCACATAGTTTTAAAAAGGTGTAAAAAATAATATGATGTGAATATAATTAATATGTTTTCAAAAACTGTATAACTAGGAAATTTCACTTTTTCTTCTGAATATCATTCATAATTGTAGCAACTCAATTGCAATACTAAGATAGAAGGGCTATCTATCTTATCAAATGTTTTAATATGTAGTGTTTTTTAATTTCTATATTATCAACCATTAATTTTTTAATAAACATTGAACACATACTATTCACCAATATTTTAAAATATAATATGTGGATTTAATAAAGTGTGCATTTAACAAATGAAATCAGAATAACGTTTACTACATTTTTAAATAATAATGACTTTGATGATATACCTGGAAGCTCCAAACATTAATTCATTTTCCCTGAGTACAAGGGAATTAGGCTGTTTCATTATTTGCCTGTCTAGCTAAGCTCTTAAACAAACTTCACTTACTTCATTTCAGAGATCAGATTATCCCTCTCATTTAACTTATGATCTGCCCATTCCTCCTTTTCAACCTATTGAGTCAGAAAATACTTTGAATACTTAGGGAAGAACTGGCAGGCATCAAAACTACTTTGAGTAACCTGAAAGAGCCACTGCTGCTGGGAGAGGAGACGTGCTCAACCTTTCCAGAAAGTAGCTGAGTACTGATAATTAAATAACTTAAAAATATATTTTTCCATCTTATATTATAGATTTTTTTGTGATCTAACAAAATTGGAATCAAATTTAATATTCATTAAGAGAATGAAGATTATGGTATAGCTTTATTACTATGTAACTATTTGTTATATCCAGTAAGATTATTTAACAACATGATAAAATGGGTATTGCAGTAATAAGTAATGGCACTTGGATGTAAATTATGATGACTTTTTTTTTTTAATTTACATTTTTTTCCCAAGTACTAGAAAGAAATGACAAAGAAAATACATCAAAATTTTAACAATGAGTATTTTTTCAGGTCGGGGTTATATTTTTTCCTTCATTGCACACATTCCCTAAAAGTCTTTACTTTTGAAAAACTACATTTGGCTTATTTCAGGGAGTAGTTTGAGGCTTAAGAATTGAATTTAATTCTAATTGTGATATTTGTTTTTATGAATGGTAGAGGTATCACCAAATATACTTGGTGATTGCCCCATGGCAAAAAAAAAAAAAAAAAATCAAAAGATTTTTCACAAAATAGTGTTTATGATGCTTAAGATCTGTTGAAGAATTGTCACTGCCCTGATGGATATGTTGTATCTTTCTGAATTGGGGATGGTTTTCTCAAGAATAAATTCAGACTTTTCTTTTCATTTATTTTGTCCAGAAGAGTTGCTTAAAAACATTAGTTTATTTCAGTTCAGTTTTTCTTTTTCCTTTTTCTAATTATAAGTCAAAGCAATTTTATACCAACTCGTTTAATGAAAAAATTATTCAAGTATGTGTATATGAGTTAAAGTATTTAAAAAAACAACTATCTTTCTGTGAATGCTGAGAAACTAACTGTATGCCCAGTGAATTCTTAATAATATCCTTTAACGATTAATTCATATATCATCTGCTTCAAAAAGTTGTCATTGGTCTTCTTCTCATTTGGATATGATCACTTTTTTTTCTGAAATTACAACTTTAGTTTGTATATCTTGCAGCATTTGCCAGGTTTTACCTTATCTTACAGGATTGTTTTGAGTACCAGCTTTAGATTTCAGCATATGATGAATTTTAGGGTATGACTTGGTTTTATAAATTCATTTTTGGATCCCTTTAATCTCTTCCTGGGTTCTTGAATACAGTATGTGTTAATATTGTTGTCTGACTTTTTGAATCCTGGGTATTTCTCATTGTTATTCTTATTTTTGTTGTTTGTTTCCTTTTATGGCTGAGTAATATTCCATTGTATATATGTGCCACATCTTCTTTATCCATTCATCTGTTGACGGACACTTAGGTTGCTTCCATGTCCTAGCTATTGTAAATAGAGCTGAAATTAACATTTTGGTACATGTCTCTTTTTGAATTATGGTTTTCTCAGGGTATATGCCCAGTAGTGGGATTGCTAGGTCGTGTGGTAGTTCTATTTTTAGTTTTTTAAGGAACCTCTATACTGTTTTCCATAGTGGCTGTATCAATTTATATTCCGACCAGCAGTGCAAGAGGGTTCCCTTTTTTCCACACCCTCTCCAGCATTTATTGTTTGTAGATTTTTTGATGATGGCCATTCTGACCGGTGTGAGATGATATTTCATTGTAGTTTTGATTTGCATTTCTCTAATGATTAATGTTGTTGAGCATTCTTTCATGTGTTTGTTCACAATCTGTATATCTTCTTTGGAGAAATGTCTATTTAGGTCTTCCGCTGATTTTTGGATTGGCTTGTTTGTTTTTTTGATATTGAGCTGCTTGTAAATTTTGGAGATTAATCCTTTGTTAGTTGCTTCATTTGCAAATATTTTCTCCCATTCTGAGTGTTGTCTTTTGATCTTGTTTATGGTTTCCTTTGCTGTGTAAAAGCTTTTAAGTTTCATTAGGTCCCATTTGTTTATTTTTGTTTTTATTTCCATTTCTCTAGGAGGTGGATCAAAAAGAATCTTGCTGTGATTTATGCCATAGAGTGTTCTGCCTATGTTTTTCTCTAAAAGTTTTATAGTGTCTGGCCTTACATTTAGTTCATTCATCCATTTTGAGTTTATTTTTGTGCATTGTGTTAGGGCGTGTTCTAATTTCATTCTTTTACATGTAGCTGTCCAGTTTTCCCAGCAGCACTTATTGAAGATGCTGTCTTTTCTCCCCTGTATATTCTTGTCTCCTTTATCAGAGATAAAGTGACCACATGTGCATGGGTTTATCTCTGGGCTTTCTATCCTGTTCCATTGATCTATATTTCTGTTTTTGTGCCAGTACCATACTGTCTTGATTACTGTAGCTTTGTAGTATAGTCTGAAGTCAGGGAGCCTGATTCCTCCAGCTCCGTTTTCCTTTCTCAAGACTGCTTTGGCTATTTGGGGTCTTTTGTATTTCCATACAAAACTTTCCAAAAGTTTTGTTCTAGTTATGTGAAAAATACTAGTGGTAGTTTGATAGGGATTCCATTGAATCAGTAGATTGCTTTGGGTAGTAGAGTCATTTTCACAATGTTGATTCTTCCAATTCAAGAACATGGTATATCTCTCCCTCTATTTGTATCATCTTTCATTTCTTTCATCAGTGTCTTATAATTTTCTGCATATAGGTCTTTTGTCTCCTTAGGTAGGTTTATTCCTAGATATGTTATTCTTTTTGTTGCAGTGGTAAATGGGAGTGTATTCTTGATTTTACTTTCAGATTTTTAATCATTAGTGTAGAGGAATGCCAGAGATTTCTGTGCATTAATTTTGTATCCTGCAACTTTACCAAATTCATTGATTAGCTCTAGTAGTTTTCTGGTAGCATCTTTAGTATTCTCTATGGATAGTGTCATGTCATCTTCAGTGGCAGCTTAACTTCTTCTTTTCTGATTTGGATTTGTTTTACTTCTTTTTCTTCTCTGATTCCTGTGGCTACAACTTTCAAAATTAGGTTGAATAGTGGTGGTGACAGTGGGCACGCTTGTCTTTTTCCTGATCTTAGGGGAAATGGTTTCAGTTTTTTACCATTGAGGACAATGTTGGCTGTGGGTTTGTCATATATGGCCTTTACTATGTTGAGGAAAGTTCCCTCTATGCCTACTTTTTGGAGGGTTTTTATCATAAATGGTATTGAATTTTGTCAAAATCTTTATCTGCATCTATTGAGATGATCATATGTTTTTTCTCCTTCAATTTGTTAATATGGTGTATCACATTGGTTGATTTGCTTATATTGAAGAATCCTTCAATTCCTGGGATAAATTCCACTTGATCATGGTGTATGATCCTTTTAATGGGCTGTTGGATTCTGTTTGCTAGTACTTTGTTGAGGATTTTGGCATCTATGTTCATCAGTGATATTGACCTGTAGTTTTCTTTCTTTGTGACATCTTTGTCTGGTTTTGGTATCAGGGTGATGATGGTTTCATAGAATAAGTTTGAGAGTGTTCCTCCCTCTGCTATATTGTGGAAAAGTTTGAGAAGGATAGGCGTTAGCTCTTCTCTAAGTGTTTGATAGAATTTGTCTGTGAAGCCATCTGGTCCTGGGTTTCTGTTTGTTGGAAGATTTTTAATCACAGTTTCAACTTCATTGCTTGTGATTGGTCTGTTCATATTTTCTATTTCTTCCTGGTTCATTCTCAGAATGTTGTGCATTTCTAAGAATTGGTCCATTTCTTCCAGGTTGTCCATTTTTTTGGCATATTGTTGCTTGTAGTAATCTCTCATGATCTTTTGTATTTCTGCAGTGCCAGTTGTTACTTCTCCTTTTTCATTTCTTATTCTATTGATTTGAATCTTCTCATTTTTTTTCTTGATGAGTCTGGCTAATGGTTTATCTACTTTGTTTATCTTCTCAAAGAACCAGCTTTTAGTTTTATTGATCTTTGCTATTGTTTCCTTCATTTCTTTTTCATTTATTTCTGATCTGATCATTATGATTTCCTTCCTTCTGCTAACTTTGGGGGTTTTTTGTTCTTCTTTTTCTAATTGCTTTAGGTGAAAGTTTCAGTTGTTTATTTGCGATGTTTCTTGTTTCTTAAGGTAGGATTGAATTGCTATACACTTCGCTCGTAGAACTGCTTTTTCTGCATCCCATAGGTTTTGCGTCCTTGTGTTTTCATTGTCATTTGTTTCTAGGTATTTTTTGATTTCATCATTGATTTCTTCAGTGATCTCTTAGTTATTAAGCAGTGTATTGTTTAGCCTCCATGTGTTTGTATATTTTACAGATTTTTTCCTGTTATTGATATCTAGTCTCATAGCATTGCGGTTGGAAAAGATACTTCATATGATTTCAATTTTCGTAAACTTAACTAGGCTTTGTTTGTGACACAAGATATGATCTATCCTGGAGAATGTGCTATGAGCACTTGAGAAGAATGTGTATTCTCTTGTTTTTGGATAGAATGTACTGTAAATATCATTTAAGTCCATCTTGTTTAATGTATCATTTAAAACTTGTGTTTCCTTATTTATTTTCATTTTGGATGACCTGTCCATCGGCTGAAAGTGGGGTGTTAAAGTCCCCTAGTATGATTGTGTTACTGTTGATTTCCCCTTTTATGGCTGTTAGTATTTCCCTTATGTATTGAGGTGCTCCTATGTTGCATGCATAAATATTTACAATTGTTATATCTTCTTCCAGGATTGATCCCTTGATCATTATGTAGTGTCCTTCTTTGTCTCTTGTAATAGTCTTTGTTTTAAAGTGTATTTTGTCTGATATGAGAATTGCTACTCCAGTTTTCTTTTGATTTCCATTTGCATGGAATAACTTTTTCCATCCCCTCACTTTCAGTCTGTATGTGTCCCTAGGTCTGAAGTGGGTCTCTTGTAGACAGCATATATATGGGTCTTGTTTTTGTATCCATTCAGCCATTCTATGTATTTTGGTTGGAGCATTTAATACATTTACATTTAAGGTAATTATCAATATGTATGTTAGTGTTTCAGGTTTCTTATTGTAGGTCTTTCCCTTCTCTTGTGTTTCCTGCCTAGAGAAGTTCCTTTAACATTTGTTGTAAAGCTGGTTTGGTGGTGCTGAATTCTCTTAGCTTTTGCTTGTCTGTAAAGTTTTTAATTCTCCATCAAATCTGAATGAGATCCTTGCTGGGTAGAGTAATCTTGGTTGTAAGTTTTTCTCCTTCATCACTTTAAATATGTCCTGCCACTCCCTTCTGGCTTGCAGAGTTTCTGCTGAAAGATCAGCTGTTAACCTTATGGGGATTCCCTTGCGTGTTATTTGTTGCTTTCCCCTTGCTGCTTTTAATATTTTTTCTTTCTATTTACTTTTTGATAGTTTGATTAATATGTGTCTTGGCGTGTTTCTGCTTGGATTTATCCTGTATGGACTCTCTGTGCTTTCTGAACTTGATTAACTATTTCCTATCCCATATTAGGGAAGTTTTCAACTACACACCCTTCAAATATTTTCTCAGTCCCTTTCTTTTTCTCTTCTTCTTCTGGGACCCCTAGAATTCGAATGTTGGTGCATTTAATGTTGTCCCAGAGGTCTCTGAGACTGTCCTCAGTTCTTTTCATTCTTTTTTTTCTTTATTCTGCTCTGCAGTAGTTATTTCCACTATTTTATCTTCCAGGTCGCTTATCCGTTTTTCTACCTCAGTTATTCTGCTATTGATCCCTTCTAGAGAATTTTTAAATTCATTTTTTGTGTTGTTCGTCACTGTTTGTTTGCTCTTTAGTTCTTCTAGGTCCTTGTTAAACATTTCCTGTATTTTCTCTATTCTATTTCCAAGATTTTGGATCATCTTTACTATCATTATTCTGAATTCCTTTTCAGGTAGACTGCCTATTTCCTCTTCATTTGTTAGTCCTGCTGAGTGTTTGCCTTGCTCCTTCATCTGCTGTGTGTTTTTCTATCTTCTCAATTTGCTTAACTTACTGTGTTTGGAGTCTCTTTTTTGCATGCTGCAGGTTCATAGTTCCTGTTGTTTTTGCTGTCTGTCCCCAGTGGCTAAGTTTGGTTCAGTGGGTTGTGTAGGCTTCCTGGTGGAGGGGACTAGTGCCTGTGTTCTGGTGGATGAGGCTGGATCTTGTCTTTCTGGTGGGCAGGTCCATGTCTGGTGGTGTGTTTGGGGGTTTCTGTGGCTTTATTATGATTTTAGGTGGCCTCTCTGCTAATGGGTGGGGTTGTGTTCCTGTATTGCTAGTTGTTTGGCATAGGGAATCCAGCACTGTAGCTTGCTGGTCATTGAGTGAAGCTGGGTCTTGGTGTTGAGATGGAGATCTCTGGGAGATTTTCGCTATTTGATATTACGTGGAGCTCGTAGGTCTCTTGTGGACCAGTGTCCTGAACTTGGCTCTCCCACCTCAGAGGAACAGCCCTGATCCCTGGCTGGAGCACCAAGAGCCTTTCATCCACACGGCTCAGAATAAAAGGGAGAAAAAATAGAAAGAAATAAAGAAGATAAAATAAAATAAAGTAAAATAAAATGAAGTTATTAAAATAAAAAATAAAAGAAGTATTAAGAAGAAAATTTTTTAAAGTAAAAAAAAAATACGGACACACAGAACCCTAGGACAAATGGTAAAAGCAAAGCTATACAGACAAAATCACACACAGAAGCATATGCATACACACTCACAAAAAGAGAAAAAGGGAAAAAAGTATATATATCTTTGCTCCCAAAGTCCACCTCCTCAATTTGGGATGATTCATTGTCTATTCATGAATTCCACAGATGCAGGGTACATCAAGTTGATTGTGGAGATTTAATCCTCTGTTCCTGAGGCTGCTGGGAGAGATTTTCCTTTCTTTTCTTTGTTTGCACAGTTCTCGGGGTACAGCTTTGGATTTGGACCCGCCTCTGCATATAGGTCACCTGAGGGCGTCTATTCTTCGCTCAGACAGGATGGGGTTAAAGGAGCCGCTGATTCAGCGGCTCTGGCTCAACTCAGGCCATGGGGTAGGGAGGGGCAAGGAGTGCGGGGAGAGCCTGTGAGGCAGAGGCCGGCGTGATGTTGCACGCTGTGCATTTTCCCGGGGAAGTTGTCCCTGGATCACGGAATCCTGGCAGTGGTGGGCTACACAGACTCCCGGGAGGGGAGGTGTGGATCGTGACCTGTGCTTGCACACAGGCTTCTTGGTGGCGGCAGCAGCACCCTTTGCGTCTCATGCCCGTCTCTGGGGTCCGCGCTGATAGCCGCAGCTCACGCTCGTCTCTGGAGCTCCTTTAAGCGGTGCGCTTAATCCCCTCTCCTCGTGCACGGGAAACAAAGAGGCAAGAAAATGTCTCTTGCCTCTTCGGCAGCTCCAGACTTTTTCCTGGACTCCCTCCCAGGTAGCCGTCGTCGCGCACTAGCCCCCTTCAGGCTGTGTTCATGCCGCCAACACCAGTCCTCTCCCTGCTATCCGACCGAAGCCCGAGCCTCAGCTCCCAGCTCCCCCTCCGCCCCGGCGGGTGAGCAGACAAGCCTCTCGGGCTGGTGAGTGCTGGTCAGCACAGATCCTCTGTGCGGGAATCTCTCCGCTTTGCCCACCGCACTCCTGTTGCTGTGTTCTCTGCGGCTCCAGAGCTTCCCCCCTCTGCCACCCGCAGTCTCTGCCTGAGAAGGGGCTTTCTAGTGTGTGGAAACCTTTCCTCCTTCACGGCTCCCTCCCACTGGTGCAGGTCCCGCCCCTATTCTTTTGTCTCTGTTTTTTTCTTTTTTCTTTTGCCCTACCCAGGTACGTGGGGAGTTTCTTGCCTTTTGGGAGGTCTGAGGTCTTCTACTAGCATTCAGTAGGTGTTCTGTAGGAGTTGTTCCACATGTAGATGTATTTCTGATGTATTTGTGGGGAGGAAGGTGATCTCCATGTCTTAACGCTCCCAGCATCTTGAAGCTCCTCCTGTCTGCAGTAGAGTTTTGATTACCCCTTGCAGAAAGGGCAGGAGCAAACTCAAACTGCTTGGGTCTCTGCTGCATTTTAAGTCTTTACACTCCTTTTTTTTTTTTTCCTTTCCCTTTGTGCTTATTCTTTCACTTGCTCGTAGGATGCCTCACTTGGAAGCCTTGTACCCAGTGCTTCAGATGGAGCTCCTAGTGAGAAAAAAATCAATTTTTCATTTTAGATATTACAGTTTTCATCTTTAGATGTTCCACTTCATTCTTTCTTGTATTCTTTAATTTCTCTCCTGATTATGGGTCATAGTTTTTGATCTTGGGATCTCTGGGAGGTTTTAACTGGATTCTAAAGATTTTGTATTTTATGTTGTTGACTGTCTGAGTTCTAGTTTTCATAAAGAAGTATTACGCTTTGCTCTCATAGACAGTTAAGTTGTTTTTTGGTTTAGTTTGATCATCCTGAGAGTTGTTTTTAAGTTTTGTTGGGGTGGTCCTTGAGTACTTTTTACTCTGAGGATTATTTATGCCCATTACTAAGGCCTGGTCCTTCTGATGTCTAAATTTAATGATTGAGGGATTCAATTTGGACTTTCTACTGTCACTTGTAGGAATTGAATGATACATAGCCTTTTGTGGGTCTGGGAAGCATTCAGCTCACAGCTTTCCAATAACTTTTTAACCAGCCTCATAGAAGTTCATCTACTGCATGCATACCCTAGGAATCAGCATAGATTCAAGGGACCCCTAAGGTGATTTCTGGAATTACTTCTCTGTATAGCTCTCTTCTCTCTAGAAATCTGCCTCACAAATTCCTGCCTCTTTAGACGCCTTAAACTCTGATCTATCACATAAATTCAGTAAGGTCACTGTCTCTGCTTTCAGTGATACACACACACATGCACACGTGCACACACACACACACACACACACACCAACTCTATGACATGAAATATGCTTCCCAGACAGAAAGCTGGGGCAAGCCTAGACCTTACTTTGTTATTTATTTACTTATTTTTGCTCAGCTGTCATAGATCTGCACTGCCTATGGCTTAATGTCAGAAAAAAAATTTGTTCCATGTATATTAGCCTGATTTTCTAGTTGTTTGAGTCAGAGAGGTAATTTAACCCTTGTTATTCCATCATGATGGAAAGTGGAAGTCTTTCTTCAACTGACGAAGAGTCATGTAACAGAGAAGCACAAACTAAATATTACATTATGAGTTAAGGCTTAATTTTTCAGAGAATATTGATAGTGTACAACACAGTGACAAAACTCTTTCATTAATAAAACCTGGTAGAAACTGGCAAGTCAGTCTTTATGTGAGCAGTTAGATACACAGAGACTTTAAGGTGATCAAAAGTCATTAAGTGGAATTACACAAAAGGCAGTTTGGACTTACAGTTATGAGAGTCATCTACATATAGTAAAAGGTTGGAGTCAGAGAAAGCATGTTGACACTTACAGTAAGAATTCAGAGTGCAGCTGTGCCCTCATTTTAAATTTGACTCAGGGTCACTGTCAAAGAAAGACCACTGGGCTCTGTAAACCATGTTTATGACCTCTTCTAACAATTCTTGTGTTTCCATTTTAACCAATTTATTCCTGTCCAGGAATAAATTTTCTTTCCTGTCCAGGAAAGAAAATGTCAACCATAAGAATCATTAATTCTTAAAAGTAGCTTTATGATATTTCTAAAAATATCTATCACATAAGAGCAAAAAGAAAATAATATTATTTCTATGGATTGCATTACTGATGTTGGACTAGAGTTGTAAGAAAGGTAGCCCTTAATACATTCTGGAGCCAAAAAATGGATATTTAGTTTATTTTTCCTCTTCAGTGTGGTTAAAATACACTAGATTATATGAGGAAGCTAAATGTTTAAAATACATATGTACACCTTAATTTTTCTTATTTGAATTGATTCTCAGAGCATTAGCTTAAGGTATGCAATAGCTCAAATTGCAAAATTAACAAAAAAGAATCAACTTTCGTTTCCTTCAACCCTAACCTTGAATAATTCTTAAAGGAAGCCCTTAAATGTAGCTAAGCCAAAACAAAACAAGGCAGCAATATAATCCCTGTTTTTAATGATGCCATACTCAATTTTTATGTGAATAGCTGTTTATGAAGTCAGCCCTCATTATAAAGAGATATGTATAATGTTGTGTCCAATATTTAGTAAAATTTTAATAATCCAAGAAGTAATCATTAACAGCCTAATTTGAAACATTTTTGTGTTATGTGGTTGCTCTTGATTTTAGAAGTAGCTGCTTTAAATGAATAGTGAGTAAATTTTCAAGTATATCTAATTTACATGCCTTTAAAATTTCCACCCCTTTAGTGCTCAATTTAGAAATGTCATTTTAAATTGTTTTTAAAAAAATATACACTTATTATTTATATAGCTATAAGATTTTAAGATATTATTTGTATAAAAATATGTCACTGATAAAATGTATCAATTAGCTAGTGTTCAACAATTATCATCAATATTAGAGATTGTATCCTTGTTGAAATTTTAGTTTCACCATACTAGTTTCTTTAAATTGGTAGGCACTTTAGAAGATGATGTCTGGCAAAAAAAAAAAGAAAAAGAAAAAAAAATAGTGCTTAATAAATATTGTTGAATGAATGAATGCATTTTTAAAGGCTTAAAAAATAAATCTGTAAGTGCTGGAGTACTTGGAAATAAAAGTTTCATTGAGTTTAATTAAGCACAATTAAATACTCTGCCAAACTCACAAAACAGTTTTTAGAAATACTAGCAGTCCTTAGGCAACATAGGAGCCATTAGGTAAATGAATTAAAAATGAGGTTGAGAATGGAAATTTCAGTACAGATGCCCAGTCTACTAATTTGCTGATCATTGATGAAAACTAGCTACACATGCTGTTGTTTTTTTTGTTTTTGTTTTTGTTTTTAAACTGATATTTGGTATTGGTTACAGAGAATGTACAGAATTAATTCTGGTTAAATCCTTTATTTTCAAAATATGTTTTTCTTATGTTAAATTTTCCAATAAAATTTTTAATTCCTTTTTTTCTCTTCCACAGCATTTAATGAAATGAATTGTTAGTTTCTGATAGAAGTGTTTTGATAATGAAATAGCTAACATATCTACGTATTATAGAAAATGTAGAAATTAAAATGCATGTTCTCCACCATAAATGGAAGTTACAGTACTATATTCCACCATCAGACCTTAGCCATTCTGGCTTTTCTTTTTCACTGATAGATTAAGGTGGCTTATTTCTCATACTTGCTTCTGAAATATTGATAGACTTAAAAATAAAAACTACAAAAACTATCACTGTGCAGGCCTGAATTTTAGATAAATTAATCAGGAATTTATTTATAACTGTATGCTAAATAATTATAATTATTTTTCTACTTCATTTTGCAATGCAATATTCACCTTTTATTAATATATTATTAAATTTTCTTCTCAAGAAAATCAGTAGTACTTGGGGATTTGAGTTTACCTGATACACTATTGAAAAATTGTTAAAAGCCAGTGGTATCCATTCAATCTAATTATTTTCCTTTTGATTTTTTTGTTGTTGTTGTTTGTTTAAGGACTAAAACAAGGTGAGCCAACCATGACTGGCAAAACACAGACCAGCAATGTCACCAATAAGAATGACCCCAAGTCCATCAACTCGCGTGTTTTCATTGGCAATCTAAATACAGCCATTGTCAAGAAAGTTGACATTGAAGCCATTTTCTCAAAGTATGGAAAAATAGTTGGCTGCTCAGTTCACAAAGGTTATGCATTTGTACAGTACATGAGTGAGCGGCACGCAAGAGCTGCAGTGGCTGGAGAAAATGCCAGGATCATCGCAGGCCAACCACTTGGTAAGTCCCTCTCCGGTATGGGTTTCACATTAGTGTTCTAGTTTCTGAGCATATCTGGACAAGCACTACTATTATATTTATCTCTTAACCAATTATAGTACTTATATATTTATAATTTATATTTTTTTCTTGTTCTTATATTGGTTTACTTATAAGTGCCTTATTTTCTCTACAAATTTATAAGCTTGAGATCGTCTGCTTTGTAATACTTGTTACCTCCACCAGTCTTAACAGGTCCAGGCAGATAAAAGATACGCATCATGTTTAACTTTATTTGACTTGCAATGATGTCTTATCTTCTAGGAAACACTTTGTGGAGTAAAAAATAAAATAAAATAACTACTTTTTATACTTATAGCACTTGCTCTGAGGGGCTAATGTATTTTCCTCATTTACTGTTTTTTTTGTGGGGGGAGAAGGGATAGAAAATAGCAAAAGGAAGTAAATCTTAATTACTGGAAAAGGAATATAAACTATTCTTTCTTATCTAGGCAGGAATCTTGTATGTCATGCCTGTTCAGTCATGTGCAATAATCACATTTATGTCTGATGTCCAGGGAATAATATAGTTTTTTTTTCAAAGAAATAAGAATATAGTCTGAAGTAAAAGGAAAATTCTTAGGAGAAAATACTTTGTAGTAAGTATGCAGATAAAAATATGAATTAGACACTTTTTTCTACATAAGGAAAAAGTATAATTAACACATCAGTGATTCCCTAATTTATATCTCTTGTGAGGTTCAGATTCTTATATTAAACTGATTATACCAGGTCTTCTTTTGGATATCCACATCGCAACTTCCTTCACCTGCATACTTCTCCATCACAATAAATGGAACCTTCATTTATCCAGTTTTTCAAACAAAATCCTAGGTATCAACCTTGATTCTTCTCTTCCCCCCACACTCCAAATGTAATCCATCATCATGTTTCTTACCATCAATATATCCCAAACCCAATCAACTTTTAAATCTATACCAATAGCCGTCTTATACAGGCCACTATTATCTCAGGTGGACTACTGAAATAACCCCCTAACTGGTCTGCCTCTTCCCAGTCCTGCCAGTGTCCCTTTAAAAACATAAATGAGATTTTGCCATTAATTTGCTCTTAAGTCTGTAATGCCTTTCATTGCACCCAGAATAAGGTTTATATTCTATACCATGGCGATGATGCACCACATTACCACATCTTCAACTCCATCTCCTTCTCTCTGCCTTCTTGTACCACTTCAGTGTTGCTGGCCGTCTTGATATGCTACAAACATTCCAAGATTGTTCCTACCTCAGAGGCTTTGGACTTGGTATTCCCTCTGCTCAGAAGACAGGTCCTTGCTAATCATTCTTTCCCTGCTTTACTGTATACTGTGCTCAAATTTTACTTTCCCAGAGAGGCTTTTCTGACCAACTTATCTAAAATAAAATAGTCTTCTACCCTCTTGCCTGCACTGTCTATTCTATTATTGTACTTTGTATTTTTTTCATAGCCCTCATCAGTATCTGGAATTATATATTTTTATAAAAAAATTTTTGGCCACACCGCGTGGCTTGCAAGATCTCAGTTCCCCAACCAGGGATTGAACCTGGGCCATAGTGAGGAAAGGCCAGAATCCTAACTGCTAGGCCACCAGAGAACTCCCTGGAATTACGTATTTTAATTTATGATGTTACTTCTATCATGCCCACAGACATAATAAAGATGAAGGAGCATATAAAAGAAACAAGCTATAAAAGCATAAACAAATCAAGTTAGAAGAATGTTAAGAATGTTGTATTATCAAGTTATACAATGTAATTACAAAAAATTGGGGGGAAGGTGTGGAATTCAATAAAGTGAGAGTGAAGCCTGAGGTAATAGTCTTGAGGAAAAAAAGATGTTTTACATAAGTGCTTGCAATAAAACCACAAATAATCATTACCGTATAAGAATATAGTTTTATTTATATTTCTCCAATTCACTTTTCTATATTTTAAAGAAAAGTAATGCCATCCAAAAGACATTGGTAAGTTTTACATATTTTTTTTTTTTTTCAATGTCCCAATTCTACTTGTTTACCTTGATATTGGAATTTTCTGTCCAATTTTGCTTTAACTTCTAAGTTGAAATCTCTACTTAGGGCCACATCTGAGCCAAAATCAGAGAAATACCCATTTATTGCCTCTACCCTGATTGTTATGAGATTAGTACATACTAGTAGAGATGCATTTAACTATTAATTTTTAAAAATTAATGACCAATGTAAAGTCCAGTTCACGTGTTAATGAACTATAGATAATTTTCCAGAGTCCCTTTCCTATGTCAGGGAGGGGGAAATTTCCCCCTTTACTCCTCTTGAGTACTTGTGGGTGGGCTAGTAATAAAATTGACACAACACAGATTAACAGGAGAAAAGGGAACAAATTGTAATTTGTGCACATGGAGGTCTCAGAAATGGGGCCTGAGAAGTAGCCAGAGCAGGCAGCTTTTATACTTTTGAGACAAAGAAACAATAATTTTTTTTTAACATCTTTACTGGAGTAAAATGGCTTTACATTGTTGTGTTAGTTTCTGCTGTATAACAAAGTGAATCAGCTATATGTATACATATATCCCCATATCCCCTCCCTCTTGCCTCTCCCTCCCACCCTCCCTATTCCACCCCTCTAGGTGGACGCAAAGCACAGAACTTATCTCCCTGTGCTATGCGGCTGCTTCCCACTAGCTATTTTACATTTGGTAGTGTATATATGTCAGTGCCACTCTCTCACTTCATCCCAGCTTCCCCTTCCCCGTGTCCTCAAGTCCATTCTCTACGTCTGCGTGTTTAATCCTGTCCTGCCCCTAGGTCCTTCAGAACCATTTTTCTTTTTTTTTTTTTTTTAGATTCCATATATATCTGTGAGCATACGTTATTTGTTTTTGTCTTTCTGACTTACTTCACTCTGTATGACAGACTATAGGTCCATCCACCTCACTACAAATAACTCAATTTCATTTCTTTTTTATGGCTGAGTAATATTCCACTGTATATATGTGCCACATCTTTTTATCCATTCAAAAGAAACAATAAATTTGAGAGGAATTGACAGGACAAAGAAACTTAGGTTTGGGGACTTAATTAGTAAGGAGTTTAAGCAAAGTGTGGGCTTGAGTAGCACGTTAGTAAAGAAGTAAGAAGGTTTGTTTAGACAGGTTTCTCTGCCCAAATTCCCTATCGCTGGCAATAAAGGTGTTCTTCTACCTCCTGTTGTAGGGAGGGCACCTTTCACATGAGAGAGATTTATTTCCTGACTTTAGAGAGACAGAGAGGAGGGTTAGTGTCCCTCTTGCATCAGCTCTTTCTTAAGTAACTTTAATTCAAAATAATCAATATGTCAATGAGGCATATTTTGGGGCAGCCTACACCTGTCACTGCTCACTTATTCACTGTCCTTTTGAGAAGAATGCAGTGAGGAAGGAGCAATACCCATACTAAAATTTAGTGCCTTAGTTAGAAAAACCCAAGGAAAAAAATGACGACACCAAATTACTATGCTTTGAGAGCCACAGAATTAAATTGTGCTTCTAATAAGATACATTTTTCATTCCCAGTCATTCTGGGATCCTCTCTCGGTTGTGTCCTCCAGTTAATCTCTGGAGCATCTATTTAATCAGCCATAATCACCCTTTCTGCCTGAATCCAAGTCAAAGACTTTATTCTTTTAGTTGAAATCTAGTCTCTCACTCCTTGTGTCTAAGTTGAAGGCCTTTTCATACAAAGCAAGTGCTTTATAACTTAATAACCTTGCTTTTCAGGGCAAGTGTTTCAACATACTCATCTTTTCTTAAACCATATTGCTGGAGACTCAGGAACATCTTGTCTTCCAGATGTTCCTTATAGGAAGCTGGTTCCTGAAGAAAACGGTTTCCCGGGAGGTATATTAATTTCTGGCTTTAAGTATTTTGCTTTTGGTGATAGGGGAAACTTAGGTTTAGGTAAAATCACTGGCTTCTTGAAATTTTTGATACTCAAATAAACCTTTTATGATTCACAACTCCCACTAAACCCTACAAGCCCTTGACTTGAAGTGGATTGATTATGGATAAAATATAGACCACTGACATAAGAAATAGATATTAACGTCATGTACCACAACCTATTTAAGCATTGTTATTTCTCTTTAGAGTGGGAAGAAAATTAATATTAAGCCATGCATTGGGCTAGTACTTTACCTATATTATCTTATTTGACCTCAATGCATATTCAAGTAACTTCTTCTAAATAGAAACAATCTTCATATAACAATGTATTTAAAATTTTTATGTACAATTTAGAAATTAGAGTTAAACATCAATAGTACCAGAAAAAATTAAACATCCTAATGTGAGTTCTTATAGTACTATGGAATTATAGATTTATCCTTAAACTAAGAATCGGTTATGCATGTGATGAAACATTTATTAAATGTTTATTTATTTATTAAATAGCATTTATTAAATGGAAAATATTAATAACCATTTTGTGTCTACAAGTAAGGGGAAACACTGAAATATTTTAAGTTGGGGAGTAATATGTTGACATTTTTTAATTGAAAGAATAATCCATTAGCAGATTGATGGATGGATTAATGTGATATAAAACTAGAAGCAAGGAAATGTGTTGGGAGCCTACTGGAAGAGTCAAGGTATCTAATTATGGAAATGAAGAAGGAAAATGAGGTAGGATCAATAGGACTTAATAACTAGTTGGCACACTGGGTGAGACAGAGGGAGAGAAGACTCAAGAATGATTCCCATATTTCTGGGTTGAGTTCTCTGTTGGATTGACTTGCAGAGCACTAGGATGATGGAGAATGATTTCCAAAGGGAAAAAGATTTTTGTGTAAGACAATGAGTTCAGGATTGAATAGAGGTATTAAGATTGATGTACATGCCTCAAGATATCCAGGTACCTGTATCTAGTAGAATCTTGAATATGCAGGTCCAAACTAAGAGGAGAGATTTGGACTAAGAGTAAAAAATTTGTGAGTTGGGCTTCCCTGGTGGCACAGTGATTGAGAGTCCACCTGCCGATGGAGGGGACACGGGTTTGTGCCCCAGTCCGGGAAAATCCCACATGCCGCGGAGTGGCTGGGCCCGTGAGCCATGGCCGCTGAGCCTGCGCGTCTGGAGCCTGTGCTCCGCAACAGGAGAGGCCACAACAGTGAGGGGCCCGCGTACCGCAAAAAAAAAAAAAAAAAAATTGTGAGTCATCAACACAGATAGTGTTAAAACTATGGGGATGGATAAGCTCACTCTGGGAAAGTACATAGAGTGAGAAGAATATTGGCTGAAGACAGATCTGTGGAGAAATCTTTGGGTCCAAATAACTAGAAGAGACTTTCTGATAAGCCTTCTGGAAATCTAAATCTGAACTACTTTATGCACAGCTCTTTGATCTCCCAATTCTAAGTTGTAGTTACTATGTCCTTCCTAAACTTCCTAAACTTATTGGATGACTACTTTCTTAGTTATTGATTCTTGTATCAGTTCCTTTAACCTACTAATGATTTCCAAACTGCCAAGGCCATATATGCAAGTGTTCTTTTTGATTCTAATATTTAAAAAACTCATTTAGGAGAGCTTAGTCATAGGACCTTTAAAGCCTAAGTTTCTTTCCATATCAGTGTCTTCTATACCCAAAGCCATCTGCCCAGCTGAGTAGCAGAGAAAACATAAAATGAGAAATTATTTTAAAAATTGCTGGATTCTACCTAAAAATTATAGTTCATAGAGAAACTAAGGGAGATCAGTAATGAGAGCTCAAAATATTGGAACTCTAATCTGATTTTTGAAAATAGGTCACAGTCTATTATGGTTTGATTAACTTTTCTTCCTTGGATATTTTATTTTTACTATATCGACAAAGATTCCTAAATTTTATACCACAACACATGAAAAGGCACCTTGAAATAGTTCCATGGTCTGTGCATTTTACTAACATGATAATGAACACAAGGAATATTTTATTGAATACGTGTTTTTTTTCCTGAGGTTATTTCCCTTAACGGCATATAGCATATAAACTAATAATTAAGGTGATATTTTTCCCTTGGGGTAAGACTCCTATATATTTATTACCCCAGAGCAATTAAACAAAAACAAAGAAAAGTACTTATTTCCCCAAACTGCAATGAATGTTCACAGTTCTTTTTTTTAATCTATGATCAAGGTATGTCCCAAACTTGATTGTGACTTTGACATATTTATTTTGGGTGCCCTGTCCCCTTTTCTGTACTACTCTTTAAAGTTTATGCCTTTTGTTTTTCATTGCACAGTTCACTCATTCAAACTTGTGTGGCATGTGACCTCATGCCAGCTGTGACCCCAGTCTGTGAAACGTGTTTCAAAATCATTCCCTCTTCGTTTCCCCAGTGATATCTCCTCTTCTTATTCCCATGTCAAGGTTGGCACTCTGAGGAAATTTACCTGATAAATACCCTTTGTCATGTGTTTTGAGATATGATAACTTAACACATTAAAGGATTTTAAATAAATAAACTGGGTGAAGACATGGATTTTTGGTATTGCTGCCTTCCGGGTACCCATCACAGCATACACTGTGGGTATTATGAAGAAAAGGAAACTTGGTCACAACTTAATTTTGCTGTATTATATGTTTTCAGCTCTTCAGCACATCTTTTTCACCACAGTAGAAGAGGGGATATCCCTTTTTTAACCCTGGCTTCCTGCCTTTGACATGTAATGAAGGATTGCTAAACTGTGGAAAAGAACAATTGATTGCATTTTCATCCACAGTACTTGGGGATTCTTAAAAAATCAAAATCTGTGAAATTATTCTGAATAATTTTTGTAAAAAACACATTTTCTATAATTAAAGCTCACTATAAAAATGTATTTCAATTTGGTTATTTAAAATAATTTATATTTAAAAATTTAAAAGAGAATCCTCTCCTTAATAATTCATTGAAATTGGATTCTAAATTTTGTTAATATTAGAAATATTTATTATATTTTTAATCGAAATTTAGCCATTGCAACTGTTTTTTCTCAAACACATTATGTGAAAGGTGAAATAAACATCTTAAATGTTTAATACTGACAATTTTTATATGAGAGGTCACACATAAAGTGTTCTTTTGTACCAAAATACCATGCAGAGGTTGAAGACTAAGTCTCGATCAATGTCAATTTCTACTGATTGCACTTTGTTTGATTACACACAGGCTATAAATAGACATTTGTAAGGTCTTTATTTTTAGATACTTTCACTCTTAGGTTGGTTGCAAAAGCACAATTTATGAACTTAGGAAGTCAGTTATTAATAATAGGAAGAATCCAACACTAAAAAATCATTTATCTGTAGAAATCATTTTTTCTCTAAAGCCTGTATACAGGTTCTTTTTGTTGAGGACCAAAGTCTAGCTTAAAAAAAGAATACATAAAATAGAGAATTAATTTTATTATATTATAAAGGTCTTATAAATGCTTAAGGAATTCAAAGAAAGAACATGAATAGGGATTGCTAATTTTAAAGTAAATCTGGTGAATATTCTTAATTCTGATCATGAGGGAAGTAATGGAAAATTCATTGATAAGAAGGAATATATTGGAGAGCAATCCTGGGTGTCGACAAAGAAGAAGAAAACAAATGCTGGTAACGATCTATCAAGGGTGTCCTAGGAGTAATGGATTTCAAAATTGTTTTTATTCTCAGCTACCATTTTGCATCCAGAGTGATCTTTTCAAAATACAAATTTAACCGTATCACCCTTTGATAAAAACTATGTATGATTTTCCATTGTTCTCAAAAAAGAAACTGAAACACTTGCTGTGGCCTACAACTTTCTATGTGATTTGTTTTCTGCTCATTTGCAGACTTACAACATCATCTTCTGAGCCTTTCTTGGTGCTCCATCTGAATTGACTTATATCAGTTCTTTGAACAAGTCATCTTTTCCTCACCAGGACATTTGTGCAGGCTGTGTGAGTGTGTGGAATATGCTTGCCAAGCTTGCCACCATCTCACCTCACTTCCCCACTTCTTCACTCCCTTCAGTTGACTGTTCATCCTTCAGATCGCAGGTCAAATGTCATTACTTTAAGGAAACCTACTTTGATACCTCAAACCTACTGGTATCCCTTTCTAGCACATACCTTCTTTTCAATTATATTTTTATATTTACTGTTTTGTGATAGGTATCTTTTCCTTCTCCCCATTCGCTAAGCTCCTGGAGAACAGTGACTATATATGTTTATATTAATCTTCTTAGCACCTTGAAGTGTGCTGACACTTCCATGGCAAATGCTCAGTAAGTATGTGCTGGGTGAATGGTTGGATGTTTAGAGGAATGGATGGATTTCACTAAAGGGCCTTTTACCCCCATTTAAAAGTGTAACACAAGAAGATGAAGAGAGAAAGAAAAAAGGAGAAGGATGAGGAAGAGAAGGAGAAAGAAGAAGAAGGGTTGGTTGCAAGTTCCCTGAAAAGCAAGTAATTGCAATGGGTTTGCTGTAAAGGGAAGGCAATGTGGTCTCCATGCAAGGGGATTCAGTCTCTCAAAAGTCAGACACCTGAGAAGTAGCTATGCAATAGGCCTGATTTCTCTCATGATTAGCAATGATGAGCATCCTTTCATGTGTTTGTTGGCAATCTGTATATATTCTTTGGAGAAATGTCTGTTTAGGTCTTCTGCCCATTTTTGGATTGGGTTGTTTCTTTTTTTGATATTGAGCTGCATGAGTTGCTTCTATATTTTGGAGATTAATCATTGTCAGTTGCTTCGTTTGCAAATATTTTCTCCCATTTTGAGGGGTGTCTTTTCGTCTTGTTTATGGTTTCCTTTGCTGTGCAAAAGCTTTTAAGTTTCATTAGGTCCCATTTGTTTGTTTTTATTTCCATTTCTGTAGGCAGTGGGTCAAAAAGGATCTTGCTCTGATTTATGTCATAGAGTGTTGTGCCTATGTTTTCCTCTAAGAGTTGGATAGTGTTTGGCCTTACATTTAGATCTTTAATCCATTTTGAGTTTATTTTTGTGTATGGTGTTAGGGAGTGTTCTAATTTCATTCTTTTACATGTAGCTGTCTAGTTTTCCCAGCACCACTTATTGAAGAGGCTGTCTTTTCTCCATTGTATATTCTTGCCTCCTTTATCAAAGATAAGATGGCCATATGTGTGTGTGGGTTTATCTCTGGGCTTTCTAGCCTGTTCCATTGACGTATATTTCTCTTTATGTGCCAGTACCATACTGTCTTGATGAGGTATCACCTCACACTGATCAGAATGGCCATCATCAAAAAATCTACAAACAATAAATGCTGGAGAGGGTGTGGAGAAAAGGGAATCCTCTTGCACTGCTGGTGGGAATGTAAATTGATACAGCCACTATGGAGAACAGTATGGAGGTTCCTTAAAAAACTAAAAATAGAACTATCATATGACCCAGCAATCCCACTACTGGGCATATACACTGAGAAAACCATAATTCAAAAAGAGTCATATACCACAATGTTCATTTCAGCTCTATTTACAATAGCTAGGACATGGAAGAAACCTAAGTGTCCATCAACAGATGAATGGATAAAGAAGATGTGGCACATATATACAATGGATTATTACTCAGCCATAAAAAGAAACGAAATTGAGTTATTTGTAGTGAGGTGTTTGGACCTCGAGTCTGTCATACAGAGTGAAGCAAGTCAGAAAGAGAAAAACAAATACCGTATGCTAGCACATATCTGTGAAATCTAAAAAAAAAAAGATTGGTTCTGTTGAACCTAGGGGCAGGACAGGAATAAACATGCAGATGTAGAGAATGTACTTGAGGACACAGGGAGCAGGAAGGGTAGGCTGGGACGAAGTGAGAGAGTGGCATGGACATATATATACTACCAAATGTAAAATAGATAGCTAGTGGGAAACAGCCTCATAGCACAGGGAGATCAGCTCAGTGCTTTGTGACCACCTAGAGGGGTGGGATAGGAGGGTGGGAGGGAGAGGCAAGAGGGAGGGGATATTGGAATATATGTATACATATAGCTGATTCACTTTGTTATACAGCAGAAACTAACACAACATTGTAAAGCTATTATCCTCCAATAAAGATGTTTAAAAAAAAAGCCTGATTTAATTTTTCTAAATATAATCCTGTCTTCAGTAAGCATCAAATGTTAACATACACATATTTTATTCAAAGTTTATAGTAAATGATATATGGGTTTAAAGAAAGGTTTTATTCATTGAATACTTCCTTTACATTCCTTAAAATGGTACACTTTCATAGTTTTGTCTTATTAATGGCTAGATATTTGCACTGTACTTCATCATTGTCTAAGCTTTTCAAGCACAGATTATCTTTTTTGATGCCTATTCTGCTGGATAAGAACTGAAGCTCTGAGAAATAAACTTGCCTTATAGCACACAGATGCTTCTGCAGGATATCAAGCTCATGTAATCTCATTCTAATTATTTTCAATATTTATTCTCACCAGCAATTTTTTTCATATAAGTATATTAGTAACATGACTGTACATCTTATCATCCAAACCAGGATACTTCTGAGAGTGAGAAGGGATGCTATTAATGATTATTCTGTGATGTCAGGCTTAAACCAGGCAACTTGAATGCATGGTCTTTATTATCTATTGCATTTTTACTTAAAGTAGAATCGTCAACTTACTTGATCTTTCTCATAAGACAACTATTGTATAATATTTTAGTTAAAGTATACCAGCCTCAGTATCAGATAAACCTTGACATTTCAATAATTAACATAATAGAAATTTATTTCTTTCTCACATAAAATACAATCAGTGTCCTAGGGAGGAGGTGGGTGAGGATGGAAGCTCTGCCCCTCTTTCATCCAGGGACCAGGCTGTGGGATGTTCTGACATCTTTCAGTGAGTGGCTACTATAGGGGAGGTGAACATTTCCTTTCTTCTCTTCAAGGTTTTCTGGCTGATATAATTATTAAATTAATATAAGACAGATTAACAGGAGAAAAAATTAATTTGTACATACAGGACCTTATAGAAATATGAAACTAAAAAAAGTGACCAAAGCAGGCAGCTTTTATACCTTGTAGACAAGGAAACAATAAATTTGTAAAGAATTGACAAAACAAAGGGGTTTGCCCTTGGGGTAGTAAATTAGTAAAGAAGTAACAAAGTTTGTTTATACAGGTTTCTAGGCCTCAAATTCCCTATTTCTGGTGATAAGGATGTCTCTTTAATTCCTGGAACAGGAAGGGTACTCTTCCCATGGGAGTTTCTTTTTTTTTTTTTTTTTTTGCGGTACACGGGCCTCTCACTGTTGTGGCCTCTCCCGTTGCGGAGCACAGGCTCCGGACGCGCAGGCTCAGCAGCCATGGCTCACGGGCCCAGCCGCTCCGCGGCATGTGGGATCTTCGCGGACCGGGGCACGAACCCGTGTCCCCTGCATCGGCAGGTGGACTCTCAACCACTGCGCCACCAGGGAAGCCCTCCCATGGGAGATTTATTTCTTGCTTTCAGGGGGACAAAAGAGGGTTAGTGTGTCCTTCCTGTATTGGCTGTTTCTCAAGTATTAATAACTATAATTCGAAAGAATCAATATGCCAAAGTGACATATTTTGGGGTGGCCTCTCCTGAGCCCCTCACTATCATGGAACACGGAAAGAAGTCAAACCATCAGACTGGTGAAAAAAGAGGGAGGATTGTGCTCTGGAAGTTTCTGCATTTCAAGCCTGGAAGTAGTCCTCATCTTAATGCTTACATTTCATTGACCACACCTAGATGCAAATAGGACTAGGCAGCCATTCCCACCCATAACCAGTGTATCTTTAGTGTGCAGATGATTCTTTGCCACAGTGGTAAAGTAACTTGAAGAAGTTATTCACTCAGAATTCATTTCCTAGCCTGTAAAATGGAAATAGTAGTGTTTAGTTCAGTGTACAATGCAGAACTCGTATGTTTGTGAAGTGCTTAGAACATTGCTTTTATATGGTGCAAGCCCTGTAATAAAAATTTACACATGGTGATTTTAGCCCCTGAAATCATTCTAGTGCTATGAGAAATCCTCTGGTTTTTTTGCTTTTTTTTTTTTTCTTTTTTTCTGGCTGCACAATTCTGAGCAGATTTTGAATAGATGGTATAGGCAGTCCATAATAGTAGGGTTAGTGATTGCTGAGAATAAGAAATTATTTCAGGTGATTACAAGTGTGATGGGAGATAACTCTAGAAGAGGAGAGATTTCAAATTAGTGTTATAAGGATGGGCAGATATGGAAAGGTAATTCTAGGTGGATGAAGCATTATACCTGGAGTCCTAATTCAGGCAGAAGTGAATAAAGCCCTGTGGATGAAGAATGGTCTCATAGAGAAGAGTGGAGAGAGATAAGATTGACACCAGGCTGTGCAGGGTCTTACATGATTAATCTAAGTGAGTAGAAATACTTATGAGATTGTATTCAGTCTAATAAAGACTGGCTTCAAAGGAATATCTTATATTTGTTAACTATCATTTAAGTTGCTGTTATGCTTTAGTTATGTAATATATTATTTAATATGCACATTGATTTCCTAGTAATGTTGAAATATTCATTCACTTCTTCATTCATGTGTAAAAGAATTATTAATGTTCTATTACAGCCAGGACATCAATTAGGGTGAGGTCCACAGGAAATGAAAATTACTCTCAGATTTACAATTGTTACAAGCTATTTACTGAATATTTAATTTTTATTCTTGGTTCTCATAATATAATTATCTGTCATTAAGTAACATGGTGCCTGTATTTTGCAATTTCTGGTGGACTGTATATAGCACTGCCTCTGTTTAGAGCCCTGTTTCCTAACCTTGGCAGTATTTAAATTTTGGGCGTTTGTTATGAGGGCTTGTTCTGTGCATTGTGGGATGTTTAGCAGCAACCCTGACTTCTACCCACTAGACACCAGTGGCACCCACTCCTAGTAGTGACACCTGAAGATGTGTCCAGATATTACCAAAAGTCCTCGGAGGGAGGACTAGTTAAAACCACCACTGGTTAAGAAGCACTACTTTAGAGTAATCATAACAAAACAAACTCCATTAATTTAGAAATCTTACAATAGTTTTAAACAAGATAAACTATATGAAAACAATGCCTTGCATTATTTTGACAGTAACTCATAATTTATAATATGGATAGATCTTTTCCCGTTGTCTGGTATATGCATTTCAGAGCAATTATTATAATGTGTTTATGGCCATAGCTTACCACTTGTATCACCAGTTGTTTTTTGTTTGTTTGTTTGTTTTTGTTTTTTTTGCGGTACGCGGGTCTCTCACTGTTGTGGCTTCTCCCGTTGCGGAGCACAGGCTCCGGACGCACAGGCTCAGCGGCCATGGCTCACGGGCCTAGCCACTCCGCGGCACGTGGGATCTTCCCGGACCGGGGCACGAACCCGTGTCCCCTGCATCTGCAGGCGGATTCTCAACCACTGTGCCACCAGGGAAGCCCTCACCACTTGTTTTTTTTAATCCTTAAAAACACAAACACCAGAAACAAATTAAACATCTATACAGTTGACATGTTTATACGTTTACCTATTTAAACAGTTTTTAAAGTTCTCTTTCTCTACACATCTTTAATGTAATTCCTTTAAGAGATGTGATTTTTTTTTCATTAAATCCTTCCATTCAAACATTTCAGATCACCACTAGAAATTATGAAGAACAAGCCTTATAAAAATGTTCCATGAAAAATACTGAGTTCTGAGACTACTCAGATGCTTTAATGATGTTCAAATATATTTTATTCAACAGTACCAGTAAAAGCTTGTTAAAACAAAGAAATTAAGAATTGCAGCATCCCTAGTTGATGTTTTCTCTAGCAAATACATTAGTTCTCCCATTGTGTCTGTCCTACTCCATTTTGGTGAGAGTTATTCTCCTGCATATGCCTTCATGTACAAGTTAGATGCAATGTCTGAACATCCAGTAAGGACAGACTGACAGAGAGCCTGGGCTGAAATGATGAGCACAGTTGATCACTTCGGACATTGTAGTCTATTGCAGAACCCCTTGCAAAGTGCAGAACCCCTTAAGAAGTATACAACCCTTGTAGGGGCTTCTAAGTTATGAAAATCTTGTAGAAAACTTCCAAAGAATGCTGCCAGTAATAGAGAACATTTTTAGCAAGGCATCATTATATAAAACGATTACAATTTGTATTGATAAAAAAATAATAGCTTTTGCCTGCCTCAGTGTCTAAAGAACATATTATCATCATAATTTCTCAACTTGATAGTTTGACAAAGTTTTCAATTCCCAGGATATGACTCGTAAGCTAATCCTTCAGTTAATTTAAACATTAGCTGCAGTGAGAATATGAAAATTGAATTAGTAAATCTTTGACTTTTTTTTCCTTTTGAACTATTTGCCATTCCAGCATTTTTGTCCACTAAAGAAATGTCAAACACATCCCTATAGTTGAAACAACCAATTTTCCAACAAATTTTATATTATCCAGATATACAAAGTGGTTGCCAGTTGCAAAATGTTATATTTAGATGGCCATTATATTTGTTTTCAAAAATCTATTCACAAGGCTGTGAAGGCTCTTGAATGGTATACATGAGTGAAGGCACAAAGAATTACTTATTGGATGGTATTCAGTATAAGTCATTTTTATTTCATCTTTTCTGTAGTTAAGAGAAATATGTTACCATTCTAAAATAGTAGATTTGGGCTTTCCTGGTGGCGCAGTGGTTGAGAGTCTGCCTACCCAGGGGACACGGGTTTGTGCCCCGGTCCGGCAAGATCCCACATGCCGCGGAGCGGCTGCGCCCGTGAGCCATGGCCACTGAGCCTGCGCGTCCGGAGCCTGTGCTCCACAACGGGAGAGGCCACAACTGTGAGAGGCCTGCGTACCGCAAAGTAAATAAATAAATAAATAGTAGATTTTAGCAAGAACATTTTCAGCTATATGTTATTTTCACTCATCAAACTTCTCAAAGAAGTTCAAGATTCACTTCATTACATTTAAAAAATAACTTTTCAACATCCTTCATGGATGCTAGATAATTAATTTCATTAACCCCATTTTACAAATAAGGAAATCTTATACTGTACTAAATGTTATAGAGAGCATGTTTTCAAGAAAACAAAAGCCTTGAAACTTCCTTTTAATATTTTTCAAAATTACTGTAGATTATCCTTCATTCTACTCTCCAAACTATACATATTTGGTAATTGCTTGAGAAGTCTTTGTCCTCTTCTTCCTCCTTCCTTGTTCATCCTCATAATCCACTGTTCTCAGATAATAAATACTGAAAACAACACTCTGGACTGCAGAGCACAAAACACTTTTCAGGTTTTCAATAATTAAACAGGGCTACTTTATGTGCTCTAAACAAATGCTAATTAGCAAAATTCCAAGATATGGTGAATTAAAGAACTAACGTTTGTCAGCCAGGGAGATACATGCCCCCATATATGATAGAAAGACTGAGGTATTTTCTTTATGTCTCTAAAATTGTTTATTTGACTCAATCACTGAACCTAAATTAGTGAAAGCAGTCGTAGATACTGTTTATGAGCAATTTTTCACTAAGACTATCACTGGAAACTCCTGAGCAACAGTGAGAAGAACCTTATTAGCTCTAATTTGTTCTAACTTCTTCCCTAGAACAAACCTGGACACAATGATAGATAAAATGCAATGCCTCAAGTTATCCTTTAGTCTTGTTAGTAAAATATCTGAAAATCACAGTTGAATTAATTTCAAAATACCTTACTGATAAGAACATTTATTCTTTCAATAGTATTTGTATAATTGTGTTAGATGCTTGCCAACACATATCAAGCTCTAGAAGGGAGTAGAAACACAATGCCACACCAAAATAAAATAAAATTAAAATAACATCGAGTAAATTATAATGTAAAATAATACAATAAAATAGAGGACTGCCCTTAGGAAATATTTTAATCATGTAGTAAAATATGTAGACATAAAATAATATGCAACTGAATACAGCAAATATAAAATAAAGCATGAAATAATGCAGCTCAAGTACCACAAAAGTATTGTAAGTTTATTGGGGCAATTGTTGAGTGATATATACTGGTATTAAATCACATACAATAGAGGGTGGAAAATGTAAGATAAAACATATTATAATGCCAACATTAAGTATAATGCCAACATTTTTTTAAAGGGATGCAGTATTGTAAGACTGGAGAAGATCTTTTGGGAAATGTAGACTTGAATTTAATTAGCTCAGAAACAGTCGGTGGCAAAAATTTGAATATTAATCCTATCTAATTATAGATACTGCAGTTCTGAACTTAAATGAATTGAAACTAAAGCACAGGAATTGAAATTATACCTTCCAGTGTTTGTGAAAGATGGTGGTTAAGAGTACAGGCTCTGGACTCAGGCTTCCTATGTTAGAATCCTAGCTTTCCACATACCAGTTGGGTAATTTGGGGCAAGTTACTAAAGATCTTGGTGTTGTTCCCTTGGTGTTGTCTGTAAAATAGAGATAATCATAAGAGAACCCACCTTATTCAGTTGTTTTGAAGATTAAATGCTTCAATATATACAAAATGCTTAAAACACCACCTGGGACATATAAAGTGCTATAAAAAGCAAAGGAAAATAAAAGGCTAGGCATCTTATTAAGTCCTATTGTTAAATCGTTCTCAAAACCTTCTAAAATTTAATTCAGAAAATTGGAGTCCTGGTCTTTGATTTTGAGCTTCCTGGAGGTGTTGAGCCTATTCAAGAATGTTTCCTGTCTGGGCTCTGATTTCCTCATACGTGAGCAGAGCATGGGCTGTAAGTCCCCAAGAAGTCCTCATGTCCGTTATGGTTTGTGCACTTTTTGTCCCATTGAATAACTGCTTACTCAATTGTCACAAATACATCCTCCAGGTTGCCTTCTAAGGGGATTTTTGAATTTTATTATTTACATTTATATTTTAATACATTTGGAATTGAATTTTTTTATGTTGCCTGTTAGTGAACAAATTCACTTATCCTCATATGAATATCCAATTAATTCCATTTCTGAAGGATCTATTCTTTCCTCACTGCCCTGAAATGTCAGTGTGGACACAGAAAAATATGTAAATAGTTATATATAATATAAAATATATTTCATATGTAATTAGACATATAATTTTATTTAGTATCTATTTATATATATAGTTACATTTGTGCTATAGATATTATACTGTAAATGATACTGATACTACTGTAAATGGCATCATTTTGGACATTTCATTTCTTAATTGTTCATTACTGGCATATTTATTGATATACTCATATGTCTTCTGAATCCACTTATTACCTTGTGGTCATAAAAGATACTTAATATGATTTTAGTCTTGTCAAATTTATTGAGACTTATTTTGTAGCCTAGCATGTGATCTTTCTTGGAGAATGTTCCATGTGAAATTGAACAGAATATTTATTCTGCTCTTTTTGGATAGAATGTTCTGTATATATTTATTAAGTTCATCTGATTTAATGTTTTGTTTAAGGCCAATGTTTCCATATTGATTTTCTATCTGGATGATCTATCAATTGATGTAAGCAGGGTGTTAAAATCCCCTACTAATATTGTAATTCTTTTAATTTCTCCTTTATGTTTGTTAGTATTGGCTTTATGTATTAGGTACTCTCATGTTGGGTGCAGATATATTTGCAAGTTTTTTTTTTTTTTTATTGCTGGATCATATGATAATTCTATTTTTAGTTTTTTAAGGAACCTCCATACTGTTCTCCATAGTGGCTGTATCAATTTACATTCCCACCAACAGTGTAAGAGGGTTCCCTTTTCTCCACACCCTCTCCAGCATTTGTTGTTTGGATTTTCTGATTGATGCCCATTCTAACTGGTGTGAAGTGATACCTCATTGTAGTTTTGATTTGCATTTCTCTATTAATTAGTATGTTGAGCAGCTTTTCATGTGCTTCTTGGCCATCTGTATGTCTTCTTTGGAGAAATGTCTATTTAAGTCTTCTGCCCATTTTTTGACTGGGTTGGTTGTTCTTTTAATATTGAGCTGCATGAGCTGTTTCTAGATATTGGAGATTAATCCTTTGTCCGTTGACTCATTTGCAAATATTTTCTCCCATTCTGAGTGTTATCTTTTCGTCTTGTTTATGGTTTCCTTTGCTGTGCAAAAGCTTTTAAGTTTCATTAGGTCCCATTTGTTTATTTTTGTTTTTATTTCCATTACTCTAGGAGGTGGATCAAAAAATATCTTGCTGTGATTTATGTTAAAGAGTGTTGTGCCTATGCATGTTTTCCTCTAAGAGTTTTGTAGTGTCTGGTCTTGTCTTACATTTAGGTCTCTAATCCATTTTGAGTTTATTTTTGTGTATGGTGTTAGGGAGTGTTCTAATTTCATTCTTTTACATGTAGCTGTCCAGTTTTCTCAGCACCACTTATTATTATTTTTTGTGGTATGCGGGCCTCTCACTGTTGTGGCCTCTCCTGTTGTGGAGCACAGGCTCCGGACGCACAGGCTCAGCGGCCATGGCTCACGGGCCCAGCTGCTCCACGGCATGTGGGATCCTCCCGGACCGGAGCACAAACCCGTGTCCCCTGCATCGGCAGGTGGATCCTCAACCACTGTGCCACCAGGGAAGCCCCCAGCACCACTTACTAAAGACACTGTCTTTTCCCCATTGTATATCCTTGTCTCCTTTGTCATAGATTAGTTGACCATAGGTGCATAGGTTTATCTCTGGGATTTCTATCTTGTTCCATTGATCAATGTTTCTGTTTTTATTCCAGTACCGTATTGTCTTGATTACTGTAGCTTTGTAGTATAGTCTGGAGTCAGGGAGTCTGATTCCTCCAGCTCCGTTTACTTCCCTCAAGACTGCTTTGGCTATTTAGGGTCTTTTTTGTCTCCATACAAATTTTAAGATTTTTTGTTTTAGTTCCATAAAAAATGCCATTGGTAATTTGATAGGGATTGCTTTGAACCTATAGATTGCTTTGGGTAGTATAGTCATTGTCACAATATTGATTCTTCCAATCCAAGAACATGGTATATCTCTCCATCTGTTGGTATCATCTTTAATTTTTTTCATCAGTGTCTTATAGTTTTCTGCATACAGGTCTTTTGTCTCCCTAGGTTGTTTTTTCCTAGGTATTTTATTCTTTTTGTTGCAATGGTAAATGGGAGTGTTTCCTTAATTTCTCTTTCAGATTTTTCATCATTAGTGTATAGTAATGCAAGGGATTTCTGTGCATTAATTTTGTATCCTGCAACTTTACCAAATTCATTGATTAGCTCTAGGAGTTTTCTGGTGGCATCTTTAGGATTCTCTATGTATAGTATCATGTCATCTGCAAACAGTGACAGTTTTACTTCTTCTTTTCCAATTTGTATTTGTTTATTTCTTTTTTCTTCTCTGATTGCTGTGGCTAGGACTTCCAAAACTATGTTGAATAATAGTGGTGAGAGTGGACATTTTTGTCCTGTTCTTGATCTTAGAGGAAATGGTTTCAGTTTTTCACCATTGAGAATGATGCTTGCTGTGTGTTTGTTGTATATGGCCTTTATTATGTTGAGGTAGCTTCCCTCTTAGCCCACTTTCTGGAGAGTTTTTATCATAAGTGGGTGTTGAATTTTGTCAAAAGCTTTTTCTGCATCTATTGACATGATCATATGGTTTTTATTCTTCAATTTGTTCATATGGTTTATCACATTGAATGATTTATATATAGTGAAGAATCCTTGCATCGCTGGGATAAATCCCACTTGATCATGGTGTATGATCCTTTTAATGTGTTGTTAGATTCTGTTTGCTAGTATTTTGCTGAGGATTTTTGCATCTATATTCATCAATGATATTGGTTTTTAATTTTATTTGTTTTTGTAGTATCTTTGTTTGGTTTTGGTATCAGGGTGATGGTGGCCTCGTAGAATGAGTTTGGGAGTGTTCCTTCCTCTGCAATTTTTTGGAAGAGTTTGAGAAGAATGGGTGTTAGCTCTTCTCTAATTGTTTGACAGAATTCACCTGTGAAGCCATCTGGTCCTAGATCTTTGTTGGTTGGAAGATTTTTAATAAAGTTTCAATTGCAGTGTTTGTGATTGGTCTGTTCATATTTTCTATTTCTTCCTGGTTCAGTCTTGGAAGGCTATACCTTTCTAAGAATTTGTCAATTTCTTCCAGGTTGTCCATTTTATTGGCATAGAGTTGTTTGTGGTAGTCTTTTAGGATGCTTTGTATTTCTGTGGTGTCTGTTTTAACTTCTCCTTTTTCATTTCTAATTTTATTCATTTGAGTCCTCTCCCTCTATTCTTGATAAGGCTGGCTAATGGTTTATCAATTATTCTTTATCTTCTCAAAGTACCAGCTTTTAGTTTTGTTAATATTTGCTATTGTTTTATTTGTTTCTATTCCATTTACTTCTGCTCTGATCTTTATGATTTCTTTCCTTCTGCTAACTTTGGGTTTTCTTTGTTCATTCTCTAGTTCCTTTAGGTGTAAGGTTACATTGTTTATTTGAGATTTTTTCTTGTTTCTTAAAGTAGACTTGTATAGCTATAAACTTCCCTCTTAGAATTGCTTTTGTTGCATCCCATAGGTTTTGGATCATCTTGTTTTCATTGTCATTTGTCTCCAGGTATTTTTTGATTTCCTCTTTGATTTCTTCAGTGATGTCTTGGTTATTTAATAAAATATTGTTTAACCTCCATGTGTTGGTATTTTGTACCATTTTTTCCCTGTAATTCACTTCTAATCTCATAGCTTAGTGGTCAGAAAAGTTGCTTGATATGATTTCAATTTTCTTAAATTTACTGTGGCTTGATTTGTGACCCAAGTTGTGATCTATCCTGGAGAATGTTCCATGTGCACTTGAGAAGAAAGCGTAATCTGCCCTTTTTGGATGGAATGTCCTATAAATATCAACTAAATCTATCTGGTCTATTGTGTCATTTAAAGCTTCTGTTTCCTTATTTATTTTCATTTTGGATGATTTGTCCCTTGGTGGAACTGAGGTGTTAAAGTCCCCCACTATTATTGTGTTACTGTTGATTTCCTCTTCTATAGTTGTTAGCAGTTGCCTTATGTATGGAGGTGCTCCTATGTTGGGTGCATATATATTTATAATTGTTATATCTCCAACTTGGATTGATCCCTTGATCATTATGTAGTGTCCTTCCTTGTCTTTTGTAACATTCTTTGTTTTAAAGTCTATTTTATCTGATATGAGTATTGCTACTCCAGCTTTCTTTTGATTTCCATTTGCATGGAATATCTTTTTCCATCCCCTCACTTTCATTCTGTATGTGTCCCTAGATCTGAAGTGAGTTTGTTGTAGACAGCATATATATGGGTCTTGTTTTTGTGTCTATTCAGTGAGACTGTGTCTTTGTTTCAAGCATTTAATCCATCATGTTAAGATAATTATCAATTTGTATGTTCCTATAACCATTTTCTTAATTGTTTTGGGTTTGTTTTTGTAGGTTTTCTCTTCTCTTGTGTTTCCCACTTAGAGAAATTCCTTTATCATTTGTTGTAACGCTGGTATGGCTGTGCTGAATTCTCTTAGCTTTTGCTTGTCTGTAAAGCTTTTGACTTCTCCATCGAATCTGAATGAGATCCTTGCTGGGTAGAGTAATCTTGGTTGTAGGTTCCTCCCTTTCATTATTTTAAGTATATCATGCTACTCCCTTCTGCCTTGTAGAGTTTCTGCTGAGAAATCAGCTGTTAATCTTATGGGAGTTCCTTTGTATTTTATTTGTCATTTTTTCCTTGCTGGTTTCAGTAATTTTTCTTTGTCTTTAATTTTTGCCAGTTTGATTACTATGTGTCTCAGCGTGCTTCTCCTTGGGTTTATCCTGTATGGGACTCTCTGAACTTCCTGGACTGAGATGGCTATTTCCTTTCCCATGTTAGGGAAGTTTTCGACTATAATCTCTTCAAATATTTTTGCGGGTCCTTTCTCTCTCTCTTCTCCTTCTGGGACCCCTATAATGCGAATGTTGGTGCATTTAATGTTGTCTCAGAGGTCTCTTAGGCTGTCATCATTTCTTTTCCTGCTTTTTTCTTTATTCTGTTCCTTAGCAGTGAATTCCACCATTCTGTCTTCCAGGTCACTTATCCGTTCTTCTGCCTCAGTTATTCTGCTACTGATTCCTTCTAGTGTAGTTTCCATTTCAGTTATTGTATTGTTCATCTCTGTTTGTTTGTTCTTTAATTCTTCTAGGTCCTTGTTAAACATTTCTTGCATCTTCTCCATCTTTGTCTCCAGTCTTTTTCCGAGGTTCTGGATCATCTTCACTGTCATTATTCTGAATTCTTTTTCTGTAAGGTTGACTATCTCCATTTCATTTAGTTGTTTTTCTGGGTTTTTTAGCTTGTTCCTTCATCTGGTACATAGCCCTCTGCCTTTTCATCTTGTCTATCTTTCTGTGAATGCGGTTTTTGTTCCACATGCTGCAGGATTGTAGTTCTTCTTGCTTCTGCTGTCTGCCCTCCGGTGGATGAGGCTACCTCGTGTTGTGTTTTCTTATTGGATTGATCCCTTAATCATTATGTAATGTTCTTCTTTATCTCTTGTTACAGTCTTTGTTTTAAAGTCTAATTTGTCTGATACAAGTATTGCTACTTCAGCTTTCTTTTTGTTTCCATTTGCATGGAATATCTTTATCCATCACTTCGCTTTCAGTCTGTTAGTGTTTTTAGAGCTGAAATGAGTCACTTGTATGCAGCTTATACATGGGCCTTGCTTGTTTTTATTCAAGCAGCCACCCTATGTCTTTTGATTTGAGCCTCTTTTCTATTTACATTTAAAGTAATTTTTGGTATGTATATACTTATTGCCATTTTGTTAATTGTTCTCAGCTGTTTTTGTAGTTCTTCTCTGTTCCTTTCTTCTTCTTTTGCTCACTTCCTGTATGATTTAATAACTATGTTTAGTGTTATGTTTGGATTCTTTTTCTGTATTTTTTGTGTATCTATTATATGTTTTTAGTCATGGTTAGTTTGAGGTTCATATATAATGATTTACATATGCATCTGTCTATTTTAAGTTGATGATCTCTTAAGGTTAAATGCATATAAAAGCCCTAAATTTTTACATTTCCCCCAATGTTTTATATTTTACATCTTTTTATTTTGTGTATCCCTTAAGTATTCATTTTAGATGTAGACGATTTTACCACTTTTTTCTTTTAACCTTATTACTAGCTTTATATGTTGTAGACCCACTAACTTCATTATATGTTTGCCTTTACCAGTGAGATTTTTTTCTTTCATCCATTTTTATTTCTAATTGTGGCCGTTTCTTTTCTGCTTAAAGGAACCACTTTAATATTCCTTGTAAGGCCAGTTTAGAGGTGATAAACTCTTAGTTTTTGCTTGTCTGTAAAGTTCTCTATCTCTCCTTCAGTTTTTTTTTTCTCCTTCAATTCTGAATAATAATTTTGCCATGTAGATTATTCTTGTTTGTTTGTTTTTTTCTTTTAGCACTTTTAATATATCATATAACTCCCTTCTTGTCTGCAAAATTTCTGCTTAAATGTCTGCTGATAGCCTTATGGGAGTTCTGTTGTATATAACTAGTTGCTTTTCTCTTGCTGCTTTTAAGGTTCTCTGTCTTTACTTTTTGCCATTTTAATTATAATGTGTCTTGGTGTGAACCTCTTGAGGTGCATCTTGTTTGGGACTTCTGTCCTTCCTGGACCTGTATTTCTGTTTCCTTCCTCAGGTTAGGGAAGTTTTCAGCTATTATGTCTTCAAATAAGTTCTATGCCCCTTTCCCTCTCACTTCTTCTTTTGGTACCTCTATAATATGAATATTAGTATGCTTGACGTTGTCCCAGAGGTTCCTTAAACTATCTTCACTTTCTTTAATTCTTCTCCCCCACCCCCATCTCCAGCCTGGGCTTGTGTGATTTCCACTAGTCTGTCTTCCAGATCACTGGTCTGTTCTTCTGTATCATCTAATCCACAATTGGTTCCCTCTAGTATATTTTTCATTTCAGTTACTGTATTCTTCAGCTCTAATCGGTTCTTTGTTATATTTTCTTAACTTCCTACTGATGTTCCCACTGTGTCCATCCATTCTTCTTCTAGTTCTTTGAGCATATTTATGATCATTACTTTGAACTTTTTTTCAGGAGGTTGCTTATCTCTTTTATGTAGTGGTTTTTCTGAGTTTTTTTCTTGTCCTTTTATTTGTAATATACACCTTTGTCTTCTCATTTTGCCTAATTCTTTCTATATATTAGGTATGTCCATTATATCGCCCCATCTTGGAGAAATGGCCTTATGTAGGAGGTGTCCTGTAGGGCCCAGCAACATGCTCTGCTTTGACCACCAGACTCAGATGCTCCAGAGGTGTCCCCTGTGTGGGCTGCATGCTGCCTTCTGTTGTGGTGTAGTCAACTGTTGCTGGAATGCTGGTAGGAAAGTGAGGTATCTGGCCCAGTTGGCTTTGAAGCCCTGTCTTACATGGTAGTTGTGGTAATACTGGTGGGTGGGTCAGGCCTCTTGGGACCTCAGCATGGCTGACTAAGAAGCCCAGCTGCATGCAACTTCTGTAGGCCCACTGGTGTAGGTGTGGTACCCCTATGCGACTGGCTGCAAAGCCTGGTGTTGTGTGAATGCTGCAGGCACTGGTTGGCAGGGCAATCCCCCAGAGCTAATAGGCTAGAGAGAGAATTCCAAAATTTCTCCTGTCACACTGGTGTCAGGACTATACAACAAGATAGCAAAAATGGCTGCCACCAGAGCCTCTGTTCCTGAAGAGAATACTAACTGCTTCCTGTCTCTCTGGGAGGTTTTCTAAGATCAGTAAATGGATCTGACCCAGGTTTTTTTCAAACTAAGTGCATCTGTGCTGGACACTGAGCATGTGAACTTTTGTGCATGTCTCTCAAGAGTGGAGTTTGCAGCATTTACTGTTTTTTAGATTTTTTGATGATGGCCATTCTGACTGGTGTGAGATGATACCAAAGGGAACCTTCCTACACTGTTAGTGGGAATGTAAATTGATACAGCCACTATGGAGAACAGTATGGAAGTTGCTTATAAAACTAAAAATAGAACTACAGTATGACCAAGCAATCCCACTCCTGGGCATAAACCTGGAGAAAACCACAATTTGAAAAGATACATACACCCCAATGTTCATTGCAGCACTATTTACAATAGTCAGGACATGGAAACAACCTAAATGTCCATCGACAGATGAATGGATAAAGAAGATGTGGCATGTAAATAAAATGGAATATTACTCAGCCATTAAAAAGAACAAAATAATGCCATTTGTGGCAACGTGGATGGACCTAGAGATTGTCATAATGAGTGAAGTAAGTCGGACACAGAAAGACAAATACATATGATATTGCTTATATGTGGAATCTAAAAAAATAGGGTACAAAAGAATGTATTTACAAAACAGAAGTAGAGTTACAGACGTAGAAAACAAACTTATGGTTAACAGGGGATAGGGGAGGGATAAACTGGGAGATTGGGATTGACATATGCACACTACTATATATAAAATAGATAACTAATAAGAACCTGCTGTATAGCACAGGGAACTCTACTCAGTACTCTGTAATGACTTATATGGGAACAGAATCTAAACAAACAAAAAATGCAGACATATGTATATGTATAACTGATTCACTTTGCTGTACACCTGAAACTAACACAATATTGTAAGTCAACTATACTCCAGTAAAAATTTAAAAAATAAATAGATAAAGAGTGGAGGTGGATTCCTACAGCTCTCTGGTTTTCCTAAATGTAAGCCTTGCTGGTTTTCAAAGCTTGATGTTTTGGGAGCTTGTCTTCCCAGTGCAGTGCCCCCAGCTGGGGAGCTGAATATGAGGCTCAAACCCCTTGCTTCTCAGGGAGGACCTTCTATGTTGTGATGTGCTTCCTGCTTATTGGTTGCTGTGCCAAGGATGGGGATCCTAATTATACTACATCAAATCTTCTGTTAACTGTCTCATTGTGGCTCCTCCTTTATATTTTTAGTTGTGCAAAATCATTTCTGCTAGTCTTCAGGTTATTCTCAGTAATAGTTGCTGTGTACGTAGTTGTAATTTTGTGGTACCCATGAGAGGAGGTGAACTCAGGAACTTCCTACTCCACCATCTTGATCCCAACTTCTCAATAGTTTTATTTCTTATCTCCCAATGTTTATTTCTTTCCTTGTATTATTATATTGGCTATTATCTCCAGAAAACTATTCAAGGGCAGCAGTTGTAGCAAATATTTTTCTTATTACATGAGAAAGCTGTCAATATTTTGCAATTATCATTTGCCATAGAATTTTATTTTTGTGGAAATTCCTTATCAGATTAAGAAAGTTCTCCTTATATTTCTATTTGGCTATTAGTTTTCATTGAATTGTATTCAATGTTTTCCTATATAGAAATAAATATGATTTTTCTCCTTTATTCTGTTGATATGAAGAACTACAATTGATATTTGGATGTTGAATCAATTTCACACTCGTGGAATCAATGTAACATGATAATAAAGTAGTATCTTTCTTTTTAAACCTTTATGTTCATGATAGAGATTTAGAGATTGGCCTGCATTATTTTTTTTCCTGTTATGCCCTGACTAGTTTTGCTATTGAGGAGATTCTGTCTTCATAAAATGAACTAAGATGTGCTCCTTTTATTCCTGTTCTCTGGAAGAGTTTGTACATGATTGGTATTATTTCTTTATATATATTTGGAGAGTCTACCAATTACGTGTTTTGGGGTGGGAATATTTTGTGGAAGCATTTTTAATACAGATTAAATTACTTTAATAAGCATAGGACTATTCATATTTTTAAAATTATTCTTGTGCCAGTTTTGGAGAGATATTTTTTTCCAAGGGATGTGCTAATTTGATATACATTTTCAAATGTATTGGCATAAAGCTCTTCATGGTATTCTCATATTTTATAGTCATTAGGATCTTCAAGTGATGTCTTTCTATTTTCTAATTCTAATATTAGTAAGTTTTCCTTAAATTTATTTTTTAAATCACTTTAATCATTTATTCCAATAACCAAATTATGGCTTACTGTATGTTCTCTATTGCACATTTGTTTTTGTTTCATTATTCTGTAATCCTATTATTTGTTTTCTTCCATTCTGTTTGGTTTAGTTTGCTACTCTTTTTATACTTCATGAATGAAGACCTAGATAATTCACTTTCAGCTTCTCATGTTTTTAAAAAATGCATTTCATCTTATAATTCTCTCTGAGCAGAGCTTTAGCTTTATCCCACAAGTTCTAATACATCATAATTTCAGAATCAATAGTTGATAAATATTTTGTAATTCACATTGAGATTTCTTCTTTGATCTACTGGATTATTTAGAAAGTTTGTTATTGAATTTATAATTTTTAAAATTGTTTTTAGCTCAATTTCACTGTAACTAGAGAATAAATTAGAATTCAAGGAGACCTTTTTCATAGCTCTGCATATCATCAGTTTTCATAAATGTTCTTTCATAAGCGTTCACATGTATTCTGCTGTTGTTCTGTGCAGTCTTTTTATGTGTCAGAAAAGCAAAAATCACTAACTGAATCTCTCTGATTTGCTGTATCATTATTGATTTTTGTCTTTTTCTATCAATTATTAAGAGAGATGAATTATGATTATTGATTCATGTGTTTACCTTTTGAGTTATTTTAATTCTTGCTTTATATATTTGAAGCAATAATATTTGGTAAATAAAACTTGAAATTATATCTTTCTAATGGATTCATCCTTTTATTAGTATGATGTATCTCTATCTCTAGTAATTATTTTTGTCTTAAAGAAAAAACGTCTAATCTCAATATAGCTGAACTCACTTCTTTTGATTAATGTTTGCATAGTATATCATTTTTCATCCATTTTAATTTCAGTGATTCTGTCTTAATATTTAATGTATGCTTGTAAGCAAGATACAATCTGTTCAAAAATAGTCTTGGAGCCTTGTCTTTTCATTGTAATAATCTATTCACATTTAATTACTGATATATTTGAATTTATATCTACAAGTGTGCTATTTTTTGTTTGTTCATGTGTTTCATGTTAATTTTTTCTTTTCCTTTTAGATTAATCTTTCATTATTTTATATTTTCAATTATATTAGTATGTAAATTACATACACTTCTACTGTTCTTATAGTATTACCCTAGAGATTGCAACAGATATCCTTTATTTATCAATTTAATGTAATTTATTTGTTACTTCCCAAATCATCCTAGATTCATAGAATACTTTAAGTTCATTCTTCCTCTTCTCACCTTTTGTGTTATAACTGTCATGAACTTAAATTTTGCATATATTTTGCTTTATTTCTTAACTTTTTATTTTGGTGATTTTCAAGTATATTTTAAGAGTGAAGAAACCAGCTTAATGAACTAGATGTACACATGACCCTATCTTAAAATTATCAGTACATAACCATATTATTTTTTCTATACCTCAACCATTTCCTTCCTAGTCTCTAGATTGTTTTGAATCAAATCCCAGTCATCATTTAATCTACAATTATATGTATATATGCATATATATATAATATATATAATGATTTTTAGAGAAAATAAAAGCATGATCTCACTGAATAAAATTGCTACAATTCCTTAGTATCAATCTAGTAATAATTTCCTGTTTTTATAATCCTGTCTTATACAGTTTTATTAAATTATTTACTTGGAATACAAATAAGATACAAAGATTAAGATTCATTGATATGTCCCCTTCAGTCTCCTAATTTATACATTCTCCTGATATATTCTTGTTGGAGGAGGTCATAGAGAAGATGTGACCACCACTTGCCACGTGAACTGGACCCAGGCAATTGGAGGCTCCTTACTCCCCACTGCCCACCCCCATTCTTGGAATGTGCATTCTGCTTGCCTTTCCCATTCCCAGAAACTGCCACAAGGATATAGCCTTGAGACAATATGTGGTGTTGAGACTATCTGGATGGTATATGTGACTGAACCCAATTAAAGCCTGTATATAAACTTAGCGGGTGAGTGTGGAAAATTAGTCCTCTAAGGGCCACTCAAGACAAGCCTCATAATTTCCCTAGCTTATTAAACTTGCCACCTACCAACATGGAGTGGTCTGCTGCTTTCTTCAGTCTCTATGGCCTCCTTGTATAGGAGTCAGTTTCAGATTACACCCTGGAAGCTCCCAAAGAGGTTGTGAACTAACAATTTCCCCAGGTCCCTTTGCACTTTATCTGAAAGAACTGGGACATCTGTCCTATAAAGTTTCACAAATTCTGCAATTTGGTGATTGCATCCCTGTGGTACCATTAAACATGCTTCTCTCTTGGTTGTATTTCCTAAATTTTTTTAACTGTATCTAGAGGCTTGGTCAAATTCAGTGGAAATTTTTAAAGATTTCTTCATAGGTGATTATGTGTACTTGTATCAAAAGGTACATGTGTCTTTTTTTCTTTTCTTTTCTGTTGTGATGCTAACAGCTACTGAATATAGTATTCTATTTCTATCATTTTTATTTGCTTATTAGCTGGAATTATTCTAAAATGAAAAATTCTTTCAGCATGTATATGGTTACCCTGAGTTACTGTTATTTAGGGGAAAAAAAGGATAACTTCTTTCCCTTTATACTATTATTCAGTATAGTAAGGTGATTCCTTAGCATCCTTTAAAGATTAAAGTGAATTTTAAGAAATTGTTAATAATTTTATAAGTTCAAGAATTAAACATATTTGGTATGTTTTAGTCCCTAAAGAATATTTGGTGTGTTTTGCAGTTGTGATCTCAATTAATGATTAAATTATCCTTTTTCTTGTGGCACCATATTCACATTGTTCCTGGCTCATTTTGATATAACTTTAGTGGGTTTTTTGTTTGTTTGTTTGTTTGTTTGTTTGTGTGGTACACGGGCATCTCACTGTTGTGGCCTCTCCTGTTGTGGAGCTCAGTGGCCATGGCTCATGGGCCCAGCTGCTCCACAGCATGTGGGGTCTTCCTGGACTGGGGCACGAACCCATGTCCCCTGCATCGGCAGGCGGACTCTCAACCATTGTGCCACTAGGGAAGCCCATTCTAGTGTTTTTGATAGTTCCCTTTATTTTTGATATGACAAAATGTTCCAAGACCATAATTTCCTGCTTCATACTGGGAATCAGTCAGTTCTCCAAAGAGCTTTGAGCTTTGATATCATTTAATGGAAAATGTTATTTAGATCCAACATTCTTCTGGGTGCTAAGGAGGCTCATTGCTACTGAATTGTTTCTTGATTCTCAGTTGCTTCAGCAGTCAGAGCTAGACTACACACACACACACACCCGCACACCGATACACCCCCCCACACACATTAAAGATAAATAAATCATTTCTGTTTATATATGTATACTTCCTATTAAAAATACGGACTACAGGAATTTTAGTTAACCTCATCAATTTTACATCTATATCTCCTTTCAGCATTACCAGAAATCTCACTTCTCAACATCACTTTATAATTACTCATTTGATTTTTCCATAGCATACATTTAAGTGTCTCACAAAATAAGTATCATCAGCACCAATATCATTATGATTTCTGAAACAGTTTAATATTTTCTTTTTTTTGGTGTGTTTTTTCATAAAGAATATTCTACTAGGTAATAACAACAAAACTATAAACTTTTAAAGTCCTTTGAAGTGGTTCCTTTCTGTGAGATTATGTCATTAAGTAGATACCCAATTAAAATGCTGGATTATTAGGGATTGTTTTACTTTTTTGTTTTAACTTTATTGAGGTATAATTGTTGTAAAAAAATTACACATATTTAATGCATACATCTTGCTGAGTTTGGACATATGCATACATTCATGATAGCAACTCCACAATCTAGATGCTAAACATCCATCACCTCCACAAATTTTCTGTTCTTTTGTGTATTTTTTGTGTGTGGTAAGAAAACTTAACATGAGATCTATCCTTTTAACATATTTTGAGGTGCACAATACCATATTGCTAGCTATTGGTGCTATTTTGTATAGCATATCTCTAGATATACACCAGCTCCTGGAAACCACCGTTCTATTCTTTGCTTCTATGAGTCTGAGATACCTCATAGAAGTGGAATCATGCAGTGTTTGACCTTCTGTGACTGGCTTATTTCACTTAGAATAATGGCTTCAAGGTTCATCTACATCAAACTAAGAAGGTTCTATAGAAGAAGAGAAACAACAGAGGTGAAAAGGCAATCTATGAAATTGGAGAAAATATTTGCAAACCATTTATCTAATAAGGGGTTAATATCCAAAACACATAAGAATCTCCTACAACTCATTAGCAAAAAATTTAAAAAATAAAAATAACCTAATTAAAATGGACTTGAATATACATTTCTCCAAAGAAAATAAACAAATGGCCCACAGGTATATGAAAAAGTATTCAACATCACTAATCATCAGGTAAATTCAGATAAAAACCACAATGAGATATCACTTCACACCTGTTAAGATCACTATTATCAAAAAAAAAAAAGATAACAAATGTTGGAGAGCATGTGGAAACATTAGCCACCTTGTATATACTATTGTTGGAAATGTGAAAGGGTGCTGTAGATAAAAAGTATGGAGATTCCTCATAAAATTAAAAACAGAACTACCATTCAGTACAGAATTTCCACTCCTGGATATTTATCTAAAATAATCTCAAAGAGATATCTGCACTCCCATGTTCACTACAGTGTTATTTACAATAGTCAAGATAACCCAGTGTTCATCAAAAGACAAATGGATAAAGAAAATGTGTTATATACGTACAATGGAATATTATTCAGTCTTAAAAAAGAAGGAAATCTTTCCACTTGCTTTTCTTAAACTTATTTTGTTTTACAACTATGTGCAATACTTACATGACTCCAAAATCAAAGTTAAAATAAGATATATTCAAAGACAGGTTAGCTGTTATCCCTAGCTCCTCTAAAGTATGCTCTCACCCCTATTTATAATTTTTAAAATTAGCTGTCTTTTGTTGGTCTGTCTATCTCATTATTTGTCTATTATGTAAGATCTAATCTATTTATCTATACACTATCCATTTTAGATAAATAATGACATACTAAAAATACTTTATCCATATTTCCTTTTTTTGTGTGTAGTCTCATTGGGTAACAATTCCATATCTCTGAGATATTTTCATTCTTCTTTACAGCTGCATAGTATTCTTTTGTGTAGATGTTCCATGTACTGTACCTTTTCCACCAGACCTCTGAGATGGGTTTTTGAGTTTTCCCAATCTTTTTCTACTACAAATAATGCTGCAATAAATAAGTTTTGATATGTTCTTTCATATTTTACTCAAGGTTCTCTGGAATGGATTTCAAGAAATGAGAGTGCTGGGTCAAATAGTAATAACATCTTACATTTTGCCAGATATTTCCAAATATCTCATTTGTAGATGTTATTCGATTTTACATTCCATCTAGCAATGCATGGCTGGGCCTTTTCCCCACAAACTCCCTAAAAATGTATGTTGAAAGAATTCTGAATGTTTTTCCCACCTGATGTATGATACATGGAATCTTATATAGCTTGAGTTTGCATTTCCCTAATTATGAGTGATGTGAGTTAATATTTTTCATGTATGTTAGTTTTCCTCTGCTTGTGGAAATTAAAAAATAATAATTATTTAATTAAACTCATTAACATTTTCACTGTCACTCTTGAATCATACTTATATTTATTTATTTTTCTTTTATTTTTTGGCTGTGTTGGGTCTTAATTGTGGCACATGGGATCTTTCTTGAGGCATGCAAGCACTCTTCACTGAAGAAGCACTTGGGTTTCTCTCTAGCTGCGGCACTCAGGCTTCTCTCTAGTTGTGGCATGTGGGTTTTCTATCTCTAGTTATGGTGCGCAGGCTCCAGGGTGCATGGAGTCTGTAGTTTGCAGCATGTGGGCTCTCTCATCGAGGCACACAAGCTCAATAGTTGTGGCAGATGGGCTTAGTTGTCGCTTGGCATGTGGGATCTTAGTTCCCCAACCAGGGATCAAACCCGCATTCCCTGCATTGGAAGGCAGATTCTTTACCACTGGACCACCAAGGAAGTCCCTTGAATCATATTTATAAAAATGTTTTTCTATTCCTAGGTTCTATAAGAACTCACCCATTTTTTAAATTCTGTTCCTCATGATTTTTTTTTATATTCATTGCTCTGATTTATTTGGAATTTATCCTGATATGTGAATAAGGAATTTTCTAATTTTACTATATCCCATATGGCTATCTCATTATAACATCATCACTTATTTTAAAATCCATCTTTTCCTTTATGATTTTGAATCCTGCCTTTATGGTATACTAAATTTCCATAAGCAATTTGTTCTGTTTTTGAATATTTTTTCCTGTTCCATTTGTATGTCTCACTTAAAACCAATCAATACTAAATTATTTTCATTAAAGAAGGGTGTGTCTTGACATTTGGTAGGGTATATCCCTCCACAATGATTTCCTTTTTTCAAAAATGTCCTGCATCTACTACCAGTTTACTCTTTCAAATCATTTTTTATTCAAATTCAAATTTTTATTCAAATTTTATTCAAAATTTTTATTCAAATTTTTATTCAAATTTTTATTCAAATTTTTAATTCAAATTTTCTAGATACAGAAAAAAATATTTTTTATTGGGTTTGCTTTAAATTTATAAATTAACACGGAAGATTGACATCTTTGTGATAGAGACTGTAACCAAGATGTATTTCTACCTTAGTATCTTTCAGCAATGTTTTATGGTTTATTTCATATGTTATCCATATATATTTCTTTTTCAATTTCCACTTTAGTATATTACTTTAATTTTTTTAGTGTAAATGGAGTCTTTTCTTACATCGTATCTTATAACTCATTTTTTATATATAGATACTATTTTTGGTAGTACACTAATGATCTACTAAGATCATTAACTACTTAAACTGTCTATTAAGTGGTCATATTGATATTTTCTGGTTGTACTAGGATATATTCATATGTGCAAATAAACATATATTATGGCTCCTTTTATAATTATCACTGCTTTTTCTTGTCAAATTATATTGAGCTCCAAATGAAACAAATATTAGTGGAAGTAGTGGGTGTTTTTCTGTTGCTCCTGATATTGTAGGAAAGTTTCCTGTGTTCCCACATTAGGGTTTTGGTTTTGGGAGACCAAGTTTATGTATGTTTGTGTGTCTGTGTGTCTGTGTGTGTGTGTCTGTGTGTGTGTGTGAGAGAGAGAGAGAGAGAGGAATTTTAATGTAAATGTGTACTGAATTTTATCAAACATCATTTTAGCATTTATTGAGATCATATGACTTTTATCACAGATCCATTAATGTGATATATTCATAGAAATTAATGAATGTCTTAAATATTGAACCATCCTTGCATTACTAGAACAAACCTCACTTGATCACAATATGTTTGTTATTGTGTTGCTGGATTCTGTTGGATAAACTTTAGAATTTAGTATTTTACCTTGATTTTTATGAGTGAATTTGATTGGTTGTTTACTTTTTTTGAGAAATCTTAGTCAGAATTTGACAATAATATTATACTCTATTCATTATATGAGTTAGTTTGGAAGTAGTCCTTCTTTTTCTATGCTTGGTGTAGGCTAAGTAGGTTTGAGATTATCTGATTGCTTAAAGATTTGGCAGGATTCTCCTGGATAATCTGTGCTTAGGTGCTTGGGGGTGTTTGGAACACTTAAATTACTTTGTTTATATCTTCAATAATAATTGTGATATCTTACCTCTCCCCAACCATTTAATTTTTATTATGATAGTGGTCCATTTTGTTGAACTTTTCAAAGGAAAGCTCTTGAATTTATTATTTTTAGTTATTCTATTTTTACCTTCAATATTTTTAATATTTTTTTTCTTTTCCCGATTTTTGAGTGTGTACTACTTTTTATTTTTGATTTTAAAGTTTTATAGATTTTTATTGCTATTTGTAGCATTTGATATATTATGCTCTTATTCTATTTTTAATTCTGTAATTTTATTTTTATCTACCCTTTGATCCAAGTTACTTAATATTTTCTTTTCTCTTTTATCTTTAGGAATACCTTTTATTGTTATTAGTTTTTTGTCTTACTGAAGTTTTCTTTGTAGCCTAATTTGCAGCCACATTTTAGTGAACATTGATGTCTTCCATGTTAACTTCAAGAAATGAAGTCCCCAGTATTATTTTTTTTAATTTAATAAAGTGCAATAATATCTATCTTACTGATCATGTTGTTTAGGTTTTCTATACTCTTACTATATTTTAAATGCTCACCACAAGTACTTATCTATGTCTCCAGTGGTTTTCCTTGTCTTAAGCTTGACTTAAGCAGATTCCTCAGAAAGCCTCATGGGAATAATATTTCCTGAGTTTTTACATTTTTCCTCAAAGCTGTGGCCTTATTGTTGAAAATCAGTTTGAATTGATATGAAATCCACCTCTTATTTTGCTTTCCTGGATTCTTTCTTTTTTTTAATTGAAGTATAGTTGATTTACAATAGTTTCAGGTGTACAGCAAAGCAATTTGTGTGTGTGTGTGTGTGTGTGTGTCTGTATGTGTGTATATATCTATATATATATATGTAGATATATATTCTTTTTTTGATTGTAGGTTATTACAATATATTGAATATAGTTCCCTGTGTTATACAGTAAATCCTTGTTTTTTTAATCTATTTTATATATGGTTGTGTGTATCTGTTGCTTTCCTTGATTTATAATTACATTTCTGCATGGTCTTCTGCTGTAAAGATTTGCTGTAGGATTCTGATGACTAACTGACTTTCTTTCCATTATAAGTGACTCAGTGTTTTTGACAGAATGTCAAAAGGATTTTTAAACTATGTTTTAAAAGACACTATCTGTTGGTGTTGGCTGCTTGGGGTCAATTTTCTCAGGTATGCAATGTTTTCTTTTATTATATATTTTCAAGTCATCTTTTCTTTCAGGAAAGTATTCTTTAATTATAATTTATAATTGTTAATTTACATTGTTTGAAGTTTCTTTGCTATCTTCTATGTCTATCACTTTTTCTCAAATTCTTTTTATCATTTTTCTTCACTTATTATTGATTTTAAAAATTTACCTCCTTTCCATCTCCTACTTCTCCTAAGACATTATCTGATGTGTTTACTTGTTCATGTGTTCCTCATAACTTAGATTTTCTTTAAGAAATTATTTTTTTCTATTAATTACAAAGTTTCCTGAGTTCTGTCAGATATTTATAGATATATTTCCACTCACCTTATTTAAGAGAGTTTCTTATTTTGTTCTGTGTAGTTATTTCATAAACTTCTGTAATTTCCTTAAAATAGTTAACTAATTTAGAAATTGTATGGTATAATTTTATTGTGTTTGTAGCCATGTATTTTTGGTATGCTTTTATTGCCTATATGAATGCTTTCATCTTCCTTATTATATTTTATTTTCTCTTAAAACCTATTTTGGGACTTATGTAGCATCTATTTTTGTTTCTCATTCTAAAATTAAATTCATTATCTAATGTTTTTAGAAGAGAGACAGTAGGACAAAAAAGGTTTTCTCATTCACAACTTTAAAATTCTTATATTGTTTTCACAAATGATTTTAAAACATGTCACCTTACAATCTGAGATCTCTTTCCTGTGCTCACTTTTCAATTTAAGCTGAACTTTTCTTTTCTTTCCTTTACTTTTCTTTCTTTTGCCCTTATTGTCCTGTTCTGTTAAATTTAGAATTTTTTTGCCTGCAAATTTTTGTGGGATTTTGCTTGGAATAATATTGCTGGTTGTTAGTTAAGAGCTTAAAAGGTCAAAGCTTCTCTGGAACAAAAAAGGTTTCCTGAAAATTCAGACCCCTCTTTCCAACAAATTGGATAATAACAGCCATCTTAAGGTTTTGGCTTCTATTTCCATATGGGTCTATTACATTTTCAGGGAGTCACTGCTTGTAATGCTGACCAGTTATTGTTATTACTCTTCATCCAACACAGATGCAGTCATGCTTTATAGGTATTTTAGCAGGTGATGATTTTGTTCCATGTACTTACTCACCCTCAGAAGTCCAAGGGCATATCTTTGTCAGGAGCTCAGCTGAGCTGGAGAGAGTTGAGCTGCCAGATATCAGAATAGTTGATTAAAACAAGAAGCCAAAATGAAAGTAATGGTCAAGCTTTTCATGTGATATATCATCATATCTTGATGGTATAAGCAAGAGATTAAACTGAGAAAAGGGCCAACTCCTCCGTGTTCCATTTTTCCCCAAGGGCTGGCATACTGGTTGAGGGTCAGGTGAATTAGCAGAGATGTGGGGGTCATCATCGTCTTCTCATTGCTTAAGGGGCCATGAAGAAAAGCTTCCTGCCTTTTTATGAACCTGAGGCTAAGGGAAGAGCAAAGGAGAAGGGTTCAGTGTGGAAAAGTACTGAGTATTGAGTCAGAGTGTAGAAGAGTATTTCAAGGCTTCCTGCCTCCCCCAGCTAGTAGGTTTTGGCAGAGACTCTGAGGAAGATATCTTGGAAAGGCACCACACAAAGAAAGTTTTGAAGAGAGATGCCTGGGATGGGAATGCAGATACTCAGAAGAGCACGGCTGGCCAGGGGACCCTGAGTTCCTGACTGCAAGTCTGCAATGCCATTCAGAGACTGTAGTACATTGGCTGTGCACCACATCTGGTGTAGGGAGACAGCTTTCCCTCATGAGACCCTTCAGGTAAAGGCTTTGTAATTACATATGGTCAGACCTGAAAAATCCATAGGATTTCTGGCTGGGAGATGAACTTCTCAACATCCTTACTGATATTTGTTGCATATGTTGTATTTGGATTTGTACTTTCGTTGCTCTCTCTGTTAGAATCCATGCTGCCACCATCACCTACCCATAATATTCACTACATGTATTTTAAGCAGTGTGAGATTATATGTTTATTTTTCTGTACAGCCAATGACCGTTAATATTTACCCAAATATTTACCCTTCCTGTTACTCCTCATTGCTTCCCTTTTTTTCCTTGTTTCTCTCTGAAGAATCCTTTTAGCATTTCATTAATATCAGTCTGATTGTAAAACTTTCTCTCAATTTTTATTTATATGGCAGTCACTCTCTCTCCCCCTACCTTCTTGTCTGGTTTCACTCTTGAAGGTTCTTTTCACCAGTTATAAAACCTAGGTTGGCAGTTATTTTGTTTCAGCTCTTTAAAGATTCCAGAGAAGTACTAGGGGATATAATATAGATATTTTCTAATAATTGAACAGTCTTGCTAACATAGCAATTAAACTTTAATCAAAATATGTGAACAAAATTATTTGCTTTATGTTTCCTCCATGATATTGAAAATATTATCAGGTTTTAGATTTCAAATAGTATTATAGCATTCCTTGCTTAACCATTTAATCACTAAAAGTGAGCTGAAAAACCTGCCTATGTAGATTTAGTTAATATAATGTTTATCCAGTTCTAAAAAATATACTTTTTTATTATACAGCTTTCTACCTTACTTTGCAAAAGTAAAAGGGGGTTTATATTATAACAGAAATATTGTAGCCCTTTAGAAACTCATAAGACAGTCTCACTATTTCAGAATATAAAACTTATAAACAGAACTTCTACAAATGCTATTATTCTGAAAGTTTTCTCCAACAAATCTTTATGAAAATAAAGTTTTCTCCAACAAATCTTTATGAAAATATTTACAATAAAAAAATAAAGACTCCAAATTTCTTAGTAAGTTTTAACCTTTTTTGTTTACTAGCTATAAAATATCATAAGAAACCTATAAACAATTATTTTTCAAGGTAAGAAAATAATTACAGCATTGCAGTTGAATCTTAGTTCTGTAACTATCACTCATAGTAGAAATATAACCTAATATTTAAAAGAAAAACAAGGAAAATGAGGTACAACAAGAATTTTCAAAGCTACAGACATTTAGATGCAAACTAAGGAGACATTAACAAGAGAATATGTCAGTTTTTCCTAGTTTTAAAGTTAAATTTACTATATTTATTATAACTTCCTGTTTTATTTATTTTCCTACTGAAATTTAGATCTTTTCTAGATAAACTCTAGAGAAGAATGCAAATGGCACATGAAATTAACCTTTTTGAAATAATTATAACAGAAACATCCAAAGTCATATTTTTGACAATATAACTTTTTATTGTTTCAGTTAACAAGCTTTTACAAAAAAAAAAAAATTGTGGATGAGCATAGTTGTTGCTGGTTTGAAAAATGGGAATAATATAAGACAATTTGGACCTCAGGATCATATAAATCCAAATCTACCTATAGTTCATAGGATTAATAGATTATTTTATATATACTTGCTAGGTGAACATGGTATAAAAAAGAGAGGAAGTTAAGATGGGATTAATTAGGTAAAGTTTTTCTTCCCTAAAAAGTGACTTTTGAGTTAAAAAAGTTGTCATTAATGAGGTGGTAGAGTTGTAGGTAAGCACATTGCAGGTAAGAGGAATAGTTAAACAAGAAAGAACTGTAAGGAAAGAATATTCTTAGGTGGATGATACATACATGTACCTAATGGCAGTGATTGATTACACTGGAGAGCAAGGAAAGGTAATTACAAAAAAATAGTGGGGATATGTTGGGGACAGATACCCACATCTACGTTGTTCAGGGTTGTATGCACTTGTCCTAGGCTAGTGAGTGGTGCTGAATAAATATTTGTTGGAATAAATCCATGTCATTTCTTCCATGGTTGGACCAAAATAGTAACTGTAAATGAAAAGGATTCATTAAATCAGTCATTTTTCCTCAACTCTGTTTTGAATGCCTACCGCAAAGGGAATAAAACATTGCCCTGGTTCTACAGATCTTCACATTTTTCTGGAGGCTATAGAGTGACAGGAATATACATAATTTCAGTACATTTTGATAAGTTCAAAAGGAGAGTGATGAATAAAGTAGGAGTAACTCTGTCAGAAACTTTTAGGAGAGGAAGTTTTATGACTTAGTTATTGGATATCGAAAGTGGAAAAAAAAAGTTGAGAGAAAATGAGTTTGAAAATCACTCCAAAGTTGAGCTGAACTGGGAGCAATATGGTTTCAGAAAAGTTCTGGAAAAAAAAACAAGATGGCTATACTTCCAATTAAATTTAGAACATATTTTTTTTTTCATCTGTCATGTGAACTACAGTGAGATGTGTATTCATTTGGGAAATGGAAATTCAGCAAGGTAGCTGTGTCAAAGTGGGGTCATTGTTGGTGAATCTGTCTCCCAATATGGCCTCATCCAGACACACATCTTGTTCTTAAAAGGTAAAGCAAATCAGCGAAGTTTTACAGATGAGAAAAGTCCCACTTACAAGCTAAAGCAAACAATCCTGTTAAGATATCTGTGGCTCCTTTCTTGATGTTACTTGATTTTATAATCTTGCTATTATTCAAACCTGGTACTCTGATTTTGGATCTTTGTTGTGACTTTGGCTGCCGAATTAGACCCACTTTTTTCTTCATATTCCAACTGCTGACATTTTTTATAGCTTCATGTAGTGGTCATATTAATTCTATCCAATTTACCAGCCTCATGTTTAAAATATTTCCATCAACTCATTATATATAAGAAGTGACTTTTGAAATTTGAAATAAGAAGTTATTATATTTAAAGAGTGTTCAATGTAAGACAGAGTGATAACAGAGATGTGGCTATTCAATTAAGTAGTTTAAGATGCTGGGGTGGGAGTCAAAAGGCATGAGAGAGAAAGTCCACACCCAGACACACACACACAGACACATACATAAATGAGCTCGTTGAGGAAGAAAGAAAACTTATGCTATTATTCAAAAAAATTAAATGTCAAGACATACAAATTTTAAACAATTTCAAATTCACATACAGTAAAATCAATCAAATCTTATGTAATATGTTAAGGAAAAGACACTACTCATTGTTGCCAAGCATGGAGGAGAGATCAATGACATATTCTGGGTCTGAGCAAGTTTTTTCTTACAGATCTTACCTATAAACCTTACATCACCCCTCAAGCGAGGCATGTTTTCAGGACTGAGCTATGTACCTCAAACTGTTTCAAGGCAAAAATAGTAACACTGAACATTAGAAGTGTTCCTATAAGAGTGTCTAATAAACTATTTAGTAACCTCTAAAACGAACTAGAGTAACCTTTTCTTGAGGTATTTAGAACACCATGAAAATTAGTAGCTTCCTGGCCTCTGTGCCCGGAAAAAATATGAATGAATATGTAATGAAAATCAAGTCATAAACCCAAGTAAAATCAAGTTATAGGTGACAGTGGACCTTTAAGAAAATTAATGTTCTTGGCTTTTGCTGCCCATTTCCTTTTTAATATGTATATCTATGTTAGCAGATATTTATATACTATTAGCCTACTGATATGAAGTGGTGTATGCAGAAAAAGTAACTGTTGTACAAACATTTGCTGTGAGGTGAATCATCTTTCCATACATATAACTATTTAAAAATATTTAGAATACTAAATTAACCTCTAAAAAAGCATTTAAGACAGAGTTAGTGTGACATAATCACATTCTTAATATAGTTTTATTTTCTCATATTCCTTTAATTATCTTACAGAATTGAAACTTAGTAGGTTTCTTTTAGAAACTTGATTATAGTGATGTAATAGTAGTTTTAAAATAACAAAATTCCTTGCAAAATTAAGCTATCATAGCTGAAAGACATTTATTCATGTTTGTGTAGGCAACAGTGTTTTATCATTAGCTGAAACCATCTCAGTATTTTTCACTTTAAGTTAATTAGACTATCACACATTTAAGAAACTGAAAATGTAACAGACAACAATTTTTTGTAATTTCTGGGAATTCATTGTGTTTTTCTTTGCAGTCAGGATGAGTTCAGTTCAATGTGAGTGTGTATCTTTTGAAGAGAAAATATCAAAATGACTATTACTTGTCCAGTGTTTCTATTATACATAAATATAACTATTAAAAATCCAGTTACCAGGTTTCTCTGTCTTTGCAAGGGATATTTACAAATAAACACAGTTGAAAGAAGCAAAAATATAAAGCTTACCAAATACACCGCTCTGACCTATTGTTTTCTCCAGCAACTGTTAGTTCTTGGGAGTCTTGTTCTCTGCCTCAGAAAAATCCTTTTACCCAGAACAAATTCCATTTCCTTATCACAAACCAAATCTCAATCATTTTCACCCTCATTTCACTACCTCCTTTGCAACATCCTCCTATACAACAGCATCTCATGCCCTAAGTTAAATAATCCTAGATAAATCCAAGTGAATAAAAGGTAAATGTCCAAAGCATTTTTTAGGCCCAACATACAATTTTTTATAAATTATTTCTTCCAAAAAATAAAGAATATGGTGAAAAGGCATCAACCTTTATAATGTGAATCATATATTTTTGGTCTATTTAAGGGATTTTTCAAACATGGTCATTCACTGGGCTCTTGATGGGCCCTATTGAACCTCATTAGTCTGTTGCATACCACAGACTCACTGGAGGAAATCACTCCCCTCTGTTTCCCTAAGTGGTATAGCTCCATCTTAAGAACCATTTTCCTAACCAATGAACACTTGAATGAACAAAAGTAATGCTAAGGTTTTGGTTAGAAATTTTCATTTAATATGTTCCAAGGTTTCCTTTACGTTTTTTTTTTTTTTTGGAAATAGATTTAGCTTCTGAGAAGTGGCCTCTTATCTTCTGGAAACTACAACATGCTCAACATGTAGATCATCTCTTAAGTATGTGAGGATCATTGTAGCCTATATAACATTTTCTTAATTTGAAATACATAACAATCAAGCTACTGGCTAACAGTTTATTGTGAAATAAATATAATAACATGTAGTTACTTGCACTAGAAAGAACAGGGGGAGTGTATAAAATTTTCACTGTTTTGGATAATTTGCTTTCGTGAAAAGTCATGAACATTAGAACGTCAGAACGTAAAATGGCCTGCTCACTTGAGCTTACTTTTACACATGTTTTATTATGAAATTTGTCTACTCCCTTCCCAGATTAATTGCTTTCATATCATATACATTTGCAGGAACAATGTGACAAATGATAAAAACAAAATAAGGTCATTTTATTTGATTAAAGACAAGAGTGATTCATGCAAAATAGTATTAAAAATGACTATTTAAATTGCACATTGCTTGAACTTTTCAGAATTAAAGGGGTATGAGGTGTAGAGATGATGGATGAGGGAGAGGTGGAAAGCATATTAATGTACAAAATTCTAAGAGGATATTCAAGATTTTTACATTATGTACCTCATTTAATACTTAGAATAAAGCTCTGAGACCGATATTATTAATTTTTTTTTTCAGTTGAGAAAACTGAGACAGAGAGGGTTTGCTCCAGATCAAACAGCTAGTGAGTGTCAGAGTTTTAGTCTCATCATGGCTGCCTGACTCCAAAGACTGAGCTTCTGGCCACCAGGAGGGATTTGTAAAAGACAAGAAAATCGGCTATATTGTTTAATCACATCCCTAACACATTATTTACAGTGGTAATTTTTGTAACATTGGGCTCAGTTTTTGACTTCTTCTACACTCTTGCAACGAGTCCTTATAGGCCGAGTTTTTCTCTACCCAGTTGTCAGGGTTGCTCATGAAACTCGTTTTGACTAACAGAACATGAGAGGACATGAAATATGCTACTTCTAAGAAGCAGCTTTAAATGTGCTCATATTGTTTAATTTTGCCGCTTCTGTTTATGACCATTGTTAATGTAACAGCATGTCTCAGGCAGGGCTGCTCCTTCAGCCTGAGTCTCTGAGAAGACAATACTGCAGATCTGAACACTGACCACACTGACCACAGCCCAATACAAAGGCATAACCACTATAATTTGAATGAAAAATAAGTATTAAAGCCACTGATATTTTGGACTTAGTTGATCCTCAGCCTAACTTAGAGAAATCTGAATAATTCATTTAGCAAGCATCTAGGAAATAATCTTACATCTAAATTGACAATTGGTAGCAATTTACAATAGAAAACCTAACTTGTTACAGTTCTTTTTTAGCATGTATGGAAAGCAGAAAGTTATTCTAGAAAAATATATTCATCCTATATAGATAGCATTGGTTAATTAAATTTAATTCTGTCAACATAGACAGAATACTATTTTTCAGCATAGTTTGGTTTACCTAATGCCAAGAAAGGGGCTTCTATGAAAATATACATCCTTACTATGGTAGGTGATAGAAATTCATTCATTTTGTATAAGCAGTGCTTTCTCTACCTAGGTAGCTTTTATAAATAATCCTGGGAGTGGTAACTCATTATGAAAGCAATGCTTTACTGTGCATGTGTTCATCAAAATAATTTTCTCCATGATTGGACAGATCTGGGGTGGGCACAGAACAATCAGTAGTTACTGAATGGAAAGGAAAGGATAGAAGTCTAAAAGCAGAGGGAAAAGAGGCACAGGCTGAGGAATGAAAGGACTATTGTGACTTCCTTTATATCACTGTGATCACTTTATAAAACAAGCTGGAATAAACATTCTCTTTAAACATTTTGATATATGTATTATGGTATGTGAATGAGAATGATATACCATAATCTGAATTGTATGAATGACCATCTTTTAAATGTGTATATTGCACAATTTCAGTGCTAGAAATTTACAAAAGTTTGTATTTACAATAGAGTTGGCCCCGAATATCACAGCTATAATTTCCTGGGCTAATGGGAAAAGAACAAATGCTGATGTAATAGGCCGTTGATTCATTTGAGTGAAGATAAAAGTTACAAGACTTCAAGTCACACTGCCCGAAGGAAGATTTTGCAATAGTTTAACAAGAAAAGCCATAAAATGTTGTCATTAGTGTCATAGCCCTGGGATTTAACACAATGCAGAAGTGTAAAGAACTGCACCACGCAGCTAAGTTATGTGTTCATTTTGTAAGCTGCTATTTAGTTTATGATACAACTTTATCCATCACATTAAATTTATGTTGATAATTTGAATTTATTTATATTGTGGTTTTTTTCATTTATGTCAGTTCAATTTTATATGTATAGGTTATGTGTTAATTCTATACCTAATTTATATATAAATAGTTTATACCTAGTTTCATGTTTATATATATTTTAAGTAGTACAAAAATATAATCTAACTCAGCACTGAGGTTTGCAAGAAATTTGCTTTTTCTTTATAGAGTTCTACTCATTAAAGAAATCCTATTCTCAAAGTATGCATATATATTAATTTATATATGTAATATCCAGTTGAGATTCTTAAGTGATTTTACTTATAAAATGTCCCTACTCTAAGCAGGGCATGGGTTAGAAAATCTGTGTTGGATAAATGAATATTTAGAGAGAATGAGACTGGAAATCCTGAGTTCATAGTCTACCCTACTTCAAGGAAGTTTGGGAAGCAGTTGTGACAAAGCCTACTCTTGACAGAGCCTTATTTTAATTTTATGTGAATTATGGTATCTATATTTGCAGCTAACCTAATGAGATATGAAAGGGTATTTTTTGTTTAAATCCAGTAATCTCTACTGATGAAATTTAGAATCCTTTGAAGGCAATCCTTGTTCGATGTAACAACAGCAATAAAAGGCTTTGTTCACAGACACTAGCATCTTTATGCCAGGTTTTGAGAATATTGACATACATTCAAGGTGCTTACATTGATGAAGAAATAATTATGTGTTCTAAGTTCTCATCCATCATTAACTGATGACTTCCTTGGCTTGTCATGCATCCAGCTGTTGCACCCTTCTACCCAGATTGGCTTTTCAGATGTTCTCCTACACAACTAGGTACCCATTAGATGCCCTGTAGTTCTTTGAACTATAACCCAACACCCTGGAGAACTCTGTGCATGAAAGTTCCTTGAAACATCCTCCTCTTCCTGGAATAGTGTAGGTTGTTCATCGGAATATCTGAGTATTTTGTGAGTAAAGCTGCCCAGTTTATTGTTGTGATCATTTTAAACTGTTCTTCAAAATAATATTAGACCCATACATTTCATGCAGAGAAACTTCTTCCTTGAAACTGATGCAGCCAATGCACCTGTGTTCCTGGCCAAATTCCCTGTGATTCCAAGTGATAAAAATTTTTCCATTGAAAAAATTCATCAAACCCTTTTTCTCTTCTTTTCAACTGACCTTTATGATTCATTTGAGGCTGTAGTTTCCTTGTGAAAATATATGACTCTGCAAAACTGATCATTAAGAGGTGAGAAGTCACTATTTGTGAACTGTCATTTATAGACTTTTAGTTGTAGACGATTGGAGCATTTCTTGTATTATATTTAAGAATACTTTTTAAAAATTTGTTTTGAAATGATAGTTGCTATTTCTGTTAGTGGAACTCACTTCTGTACTATTTCTTTTAGCTGAAATCACTTCTCTGGGTTCATTTCCCAGTTTTGCAATTATCAGTTTTTTTTTTCTTTCTGCGTTTATGTTGACCTATATATACTAAAATTTGAATTTAAAATTTCTGGTCGCTGGAGATGAAAGTTTTCCTACAGAGATAATTAGGCAGTATGGATGTAGTTTTTCAACATGTGCTATAAATTTCAGTAAGGATTGTCCTCTATAATTGCTTTTAGCACTTTCTAATTTTGTCCTTGGCACCATGTTTTGAGTTCCGTGGCACCTGAAACACATCATTCTCTTTCCTCTGAAGAATGTCACTAGGCTTTGCCCTATGCAACTGCAACTGTCCTGAGACTGTGAGAGAGCACAATGACAAGCAACAATAACATTAAGCTATAAACAATACCGTAATAGCACATTAAACATTAATCACATTTTCATGTAATTATATTTTTTCTGAAAAATAATTGAATGTTTGTTAACTGAAGCTCAAAATAGTACTTTCCATTCATTCATATGGTTCTTTCTCTAATGTTTTTGTTTCAGTTACTGAATGATATTTTCTATTTATTTGGGAAAAAAAGTGATAAAATGTTTTTTTATCCTTATATTAGTAGTTTGATTAATGAAGTGTTTTGTAGCAAGTTTATAAGTATTTAATATAAGACTTATTTTGTAATAATAAAAATGCACAGTGTGAAGACATACAGAAATAATTGTACTTACAGATGTAAGAGTGGAATTTTCTTAGAAGCAAACAAGAATTTTGTTTAACCTCCTCTGGAACCACAAAATACATCTAAGGACACTCTCAAAAAGCAGAATTGAGACTCATTTTGTTCTTTCTTTATTTATTTATTTTTAAATTTTGAAGCTATTAACACAGCCTTTGCTATAACCCATTCGGCAGTTTGAAAAATATTTATCTTTGATGGAATTAAATTTATATTTCATGCTGATTCATTTTTCATGTAAAAGATCATGATTTTAGCTTATTGTATTGACTATTGTTTTGAATAATCATGGGAGCATTAGAAGTGGTATAGTAGAATGGGAAAAATTAGTATATGATTACTAAATAAATAGTAACAAGGCAAAGATCTGGCTGATAAAAATTACTGTTAATGACAGTGAGAACTTATTTCAGAATATAAGGGGCTCAGGTGGGGAAAAGGTGGACATCTCAGGATGTGACCAATCTGTGGTCAAGTTTTCAAAATAGATAAAATCAGGTCAGAGCAGAGAACTAACACAGGTCAGCTATGAAGGGGCTAGAGATGGGAGGAAAAGTAGGCTGCTCAGAGATAGTGAGGGTTAGGTAATAAGTTCCAAGGGAACTGTGGAGGCATATTGAGAGCATGCAAAATCCCAATCACGTCAAATCAATGTATCCTAATTTTTTAAGTTCCCAGAAATAGATACTAGGCTAACCTAAGCAAAAACAGAATTGATTGAAAGGCTGTGTGAGAGCTTATAGCATCCAGGAGAAGATTAGAGAAACAGACATGGAAAACAATAAATCCCAAGTAACTCTAGGGTCTAAAAAGTATGACTGCTTCCTAGACTCATGGGGGCACGTTTTCCGTTTTCATTCTTATGCATGATTCAGATTATAAGGAGAGAGTCCAAATGCCAAGCTCAGGTTACCCGAGCTACCTCTTGGCTAGAGAAGGGCAACGCAATTTGATTAAGGCTCTCCCTGGGCTACAAACTATAGAAGAGGAGACAATTTCTCAGAAGAAGAAATTACCCAAAGAAGGTGAAATGGATACTAGACAACAACAACAGAAATTAATAATAATAATAGCAACAAAAGGTAGAAACTCTCTAATGCCATAAGTAATTCTATAGATACCTAACAACTTCTGAAGGACCAACACAACAACAGTGGAGACACCATAGCATAAGATATAATGATATTTTTATTAAATAATCCACCATGATCACTATTTCAGTTTCATAATTGTGATTACTAGTTGTAGCAATGCTTTTCCTCCCTGAAGAAACTATGAAAAACTCTCATCAAAGATATCAAAGTTAAAGCATGTCAGTTAATCTAATTTTTAAATTGGAGCTAAGTATATATGAATACGTAAAGAATATCTAAAGAATAATATCGAGGTAATGGCTCTGGAAGAGGAAAGAAAACAAAATTGACGAACATGGAAATTGTGCTTCATTCTGTGTTTCTCTTTGCAAAACTGCTGGTTAAAAGAATTACCTTGGTTTAGGTCATCCACGTACTTTGAAGTATGATTGAAGCCTGTATCTATGAACAATTTTCAATGCAGCCTTTCAGATTTTCCCCAACAGTCATTCTCTGATTTCAGAATGTAGGATGGTTTGGTCTACTGCCATTTCATCCACAGCCATGCCAAGCTTCAAGCTGTAGTTCAGTTTAACTTCCACGTGTTTGCTCATCTACTCTGCTTATATTAGTGATTAAATGTCCAAACTCAATAGCCAAACATTCTTGGATTTAAATCCTGACCACACCACTTGCTAGTTGTGTGACTTTGTGAAATATATGCCTCTGTTTCCATATATCTGCAAAATGGTGAATATAAAAAATACCTGCCATGCACATCTAAAACAGTTAACCAGGTACTGTTGCATAATAAGCATTCAAAAGATATTAGCTGTTCCTACGTCATTGTTCAATTCACTTGGCTTCCCTTCTTAGAGAGTCATTCCAGAAGTGTTCCATTTGAGTGACCATAGTTCTGGTTTTGATCAATTGGGCAATTATAGAAAACTGATGTATTTTGTTATTTAATGTTCAACAGAAGCCCTCTAGAAGATTGGTTACCGTCATTTCCTTAGTTTCGTTTATATTTTGACCTAATAGTCCTACTTTTTAATTGTCTCCTATTGTTTGATTATCATGAATCATATTATACAGTATAAGAGAACAACATTCCCCATAATTCCTAAAGTATGTTGGGTTTGCATATAGTTTTCCTGGCACAGGTTTATATGTATTCTTGCTATCCTTTAGAGCTAGGAATGACTCAAGTGTTTATGATATAGACTGTAAGCTCAACAATGGCATATGCTAAGTATTTTTTAACTTGGGCACAAATGGGCTTGACCCTCAATGACAAAGACTAGGGAAAGCAATAAAAAATTGCATCTGGCACGATAGTCCATAATCACACCAACTCAGAAATCTACCAAAGGAATAAGCTGCACCATCTTGTAGCAGCAGAGTTCAACAATGCAGCAGTGCAGAAAGTCAGAAGAAGGGAGGCCATTCTGACATACTTGGTTTATGCCTTCACAGCCTCGCCTACAGAGGCATCCCAGGCACATGCCAGGATGCTCTGCAGCTCTGAAGTCCTCTGCAGCACCTTCTGTTTACCCTCCAAGCCCTTCCCCAAGGAATCTTGTCAGATCCTCCACATTTGCCCAATTCCTTCCACCAGAGGAGAGCTTACCAGCTAGAATGTAAGCCCATCCCTGATTGATATTTATTTTACTGGCATAGGGTTTTACTCTTTATAATATGATTTGCCTATGGAGAGTGAACTGTAAGCCGTCCATCATGGTTAAGGCCAGCACAGCCCTTTCCACCTCCCTGTGGTTAACTTCTGCCATGACATTGATGCCCTCCATTTTTAAGGGTATCAAAAATCTAGAACAGGGCTTCCCTGTGGCACAGTGGTTGAGAGTCTGCCTGCCGATGCAGGGAACACGGGTTCGAGCCCCGGTCCGGGAAGATCCCACATGCCGCGGAGCAGCTGGGCCCATGAGCCATGGCTGCTGAGCCTGCGCATCTGGAGCCTGTGCTCCACAACGGGAGAGGCCATAACAGTGAGAGGCCCGCGTACAGCAAAAAAAAAAAAAAAAAAAAAAATCTAGAACAAAACTTATCCATGTCTTCATATATGATTGGGACCAACGCATATACTAAAAATTCACCACTTTAATACAAATACATTTATATCAATATAATCTACAAATCATTTCAAAGCAAGCAAAATTATGAGATTATTTCTTCTTTTTTGAATTTTATTTTGTTTTTTTATACAGCAGGTTCTTGCTAATTATCTATTTTATACATATTAGTGTATAAATGTCATTCCCAATCTCCCAATTCATCCCGCAACCACCACCTCCTCCCACCCTGAGCTTCCCCCACTTGGTGTCCATACATTGTTCTCTACATCCATGTCTCTATTTCTGCCTTGCAAACCAGTTCATCTGTACAACTTTTCTAGATTCCACATATATGTGTTAATATATGGTATTTGTTTTTCTCTTTCTGAATTATTCACTCTGTATGACAGTGTCTAGGTCCATCCACATCTCTACAAATGACCCAATTTCATTCCTTTTTATGGCTGAGTAATATTCCATTGTATATATGTACCACATCTTCTATATCCACTCATCTGTCAATGGGCGTTTAGGTTGCTTCCATGACCTGCCTATTGTAAATAGTGTTGCAATGAACATAGGGGTGCATGTGCCTTTTTGAATTATGGTTTTCTCTGGGTATATGCCCAGTAGTGGGATTGTTGGGTCATATGGTAATTCTGTTTTTAGTTTTTTTAAGGAACCTCCATACTGTTCTCCATAGTGGTTGCATGAATTTACATTCCCACCAACAGTGCAAGAGGGTTCCCTTTTCTCCACACCCTCTCCAGCATTTGTTGTTTGTAGATTTTCTGATGATGCCCATTCTAACTGGTGTGAGGTGATACCTCATTGTAGTTTTGATTGGCATTTCTCTAATAATTAGTGATGTTGAGCAGCTTTTCATGTGCCTCTTGGCTATCTGTATGTCTTCATTGGAGAAATGTCTATTGAGGTCTTCTGCCTATTTTTTAATTGGGTTGTTTGTTTTTTAATATTGAGCTGCATGAATTGTTTATATATATTGGAGATTAATCCTTTGTCTGTTGATTCATTTGCAAACATTTTCTCCCATTCTGAGGGTTTTCTTTTCCTCTTGTTTATAGTTTCCTTTGCTGTGCAAAACTTTTTACTTTCATTAGGTCCCATTTGTTTATTTTTGTTTTTATTTCCATTACTCTAGGAAGTGACTCAAAAAGGGTCATGTTGTGGGCTTCCCTGATGGCGCAGTGGTTGAGAGTCCGCCTGCCGATGCAGGGGACACAGGTTCATGCCCCGGTCCGGGAAGATCCCACATGCCACGGAGCGGCTGGGCTTGCGAGCCATGGCTGCTGAGCCTGTGCGTCCAGAGCCTGTGCTCCACAACTGGAGAGGCCACAACAGTGAGAGGCCTGCATACCACAAAAAAAAAAAAAAAAAAAAAAAAGGGTCATGTTGTGATTTATGCTGAAGAATGTTCTTCCTGTGTTTTCCTCTAAGAGTTTTATAGTGTCTAGTCTTACATTTAGGTCTTTAATCCATTTTGAGTTTATTTTTGTGTCCAGTTTTCTCAAAACCATTTATTGAAGAAACTGTCTTTTCTCCATTGTATATCCTTGCACCTTTGTCATAGATTAGATGACCATAGGTACATGGGTTTATCTCGGCTTTCTATCATGTTCCATTGATCTATATTTCTGTTTTTGTGCCAGTACCATACTGTCTTGATTATTGTAGCTTTGTAGTACAGTCTAGTCAGGGAGTCTGATTCCTCCAGCTCTGTTTTTTTTCCCTCATGATTGCCTTGGCTGTTCGGGGTCTTTTGTGTCTCCATACAAATTTTAAGAATTTTTTGTTCTAGTTCTGTAAAAAATGCCATTGGTAATTTGATAGGGATTGCACTGAATCTCTAGACTGCTTTGGATAGTATAGTCTTTTTCACAATATTGATTCTTCCAACCCAAGAGCATGATATATCTCTCCATCTGTTTGTGTCATCTTTGATTTCTTTCATCATTGTATTATAGTTTTCTGAGTACAGTTCTGTTACCTCCTTAGGTAGGTTTATTCCTAGGTATTTTATTATTCTTGTTGCAATGGTGAATGAGATTCTTTCCTTAATTTATCTTTCTGCTTTTTCATTGTTAGTGTATAGGAATGCAAGAGATTTCTGTGCATTAATTTTGTATCCTACAACTTTAACAAATTCATTGTTTAGGTCTAGAAGTTTTCTGGCAGCATCTTTAGGATTATCTATGTATAGTATCATATCATCTGCAAACAGAGACAGTTACTTCTTCTTTTCCAATTTGGATTCATTTTATTTATTTTTCTTCTCTGATTGCCATAGTGAGGACTTCCAAAACTGTGTTAAATAATAGTGGCAAGAGTGTTCATCCTTGTCTTCTTCCTGATCTTAGAGGAAATGCTTTCCGTTCTTCACCATTAAGAATGATGGTTGCTGAGGGTTTGTCATATATGGCCTTTACTATGTTGAGGTAGGTTCCTTCTATGCCCATTTTCTGGAGAGTTTTTATCAGAAAAGGGTGTTGAATTTTGTCAAAAGATTTTTATGCATCTGTTGAAATGATCATATGGATTTTCTTCTTCAATTTGTTAATATGGTGTATCACATTGATTGATTTGTGTATATTGAAGAATCCTTGCATTCCTGGGATAAACCCCACTTGATCATGGTGCATGATCCTTTTAATGTGTTGTTGGATTCTGTTTGCTAGTATTTTGTTGAGGAGTTTTGCATCTATATTCATCAGTAATATTGGTCTGTAATTTTCTCTGTTTGTAGTATGTTTGTCTGGTTTTGGTATCAGGTGATAGTCGTCTCATAGAATGAGTTTGGGAGTGTTCCTTCCTCTGAAAGTTTTTGGAAGAGTTTGAGAAGGATGGATGTTAGCTCTTCTCTAAATGTTGGATAGAATTCACCTGTGAAGCCATCTGTTCCTGGATTTTTGCTTGTTGGAAGATTTTTAACCTTAGTTTCTATTTCATTACTTGTGATTGGTCTGTTCATATTTTCTATTTCTTCCTGGTTCAGTCTTGGAAGGTTATACCTTTCTAAGAATTTGTCCATTTTTTCCAGGTTGTCCATTTTATTGGCATAGAGTTGCTTGTGTAGTCTCTTATGATGCTTTGTATTTCTGCAGTGTCAGTTGTTACTTTTCCTTTTTCATTTCTAATTCTATTGATTTAGAGTCTTCTCCCTTGTTTTCTTGATGAGTCTGGCTAATGGTTTATCAATTTTGTTTATCTTCTCAAAGAACCAGCTTTAATTTTATTGATCTTTGCTATTGTTTTCTTTGTTTCTATTTCATTTATTCTTGCTCTGATCTTTATGATTTCTTTCCTTCTACTAACTTTGGGTTTTGTTTGTTCTTCTTTCTCTAGGTCCTTTAGGGGTAAGGTTACATTTTTTATTTATTTATTTGAGATTTATTTATTTATTATTTGAGATTTTTCTTGTTTCTTGAGGTAGGATTGTATTGCTATAAACTTCCCTCTTAGAACTGCTTTTGCTGCATCCCATAGATTTTGGATGATCGTGTTTTTATTGTCATTTGTCTCTAGGTGTTTTTTGATTTCTTCTTTGATTTCTTCAGTGATCTCTTGGTTATTTAATAAAGTATTGTTTACCCTCCATGTGTTTGTGTTTTTTACCTTTTTTTTTTCCTGTACTTTATTTCTAATCTCATAGTGTTGTGGTCGGAAAAGATGTTTGATATGATTTCAATTTTCTTAAATTTACTGAGGCTGGATTTGTGACACAAGATGTGATCTGTCCTGGAGAATGTTCTGTGTGCACTTGAGAAGAAACTGTAATCTGCTGTTTTTTGGATGGAATGTCCTATAAATATCAATTAAATCTACCTGGTCTATTGTGTCATTTAAAGCTTGTGTTTCCTTATTAATTTTCTGTCTGGATCATCTGTCCATTAGTGTAATTGAGCTGTTAAAGTCCCCCACTATTATTGTATTACTGTCAATTTCCTCTTTTACAGCTTTAGCATTTGCCTTATGTATCGAGGTGCTCCTATGTTGGGTGCATATAGATTTATAATTGTTATATCTTCTTCTTGCATTGATCCCTTGATCATTATGTAGTGTCCTTCCTTGTCTCTTATAACACTCTTTATTTTAAAGTTTATTTTATCTGATATGAATATTGCTACTCCACCTTTATTTTAATTTCCATTTGCATAGAATATCTTTTTCCATCCCCCCACTTTCAGTCTATGTGTGTCCCTGGGTCTGAAGTGAGTCTCTGTAGACAGCATATATATGGGTCTTGTGTTCGTATCCATTCAGTGAGCCTGTGTCTTTTATTGGGAACATTTAATCCATTCACATTTAGGTAATTATTGATATGTATGTGCCTATTACAATTTTCTTAATAGTTTTGGGTTTGTTTTTGTAGGTTCTTTTCTTCTCTTGTGTTTCCCACTTAGAGAAGTTCCTTTAGCATTTGTTGTAGAGCTGGTTTAGTGATGCTGAATTCTTTTAGCTTTTGTTTGTCTGTAAAGCTCCTTTGAATCTGATTGAGATCCTTGTTGGATATAGTAATCTTGGTTGTAGGTTGCTCCCTTTCCTCACTTTACATATATCGTACCACTCACTCTCTTCTGGCTTGTAGAGTTTCTGCTGAGAAATCAGCTGTTTACCTTCTGGGAGTTCCCTGTATGTCATTTGTCATTTTTTCCCTTGTTGCTTTCAATAATTTTTATTTGTCTTTAATTTTTGTCAATTTGATTACTATGTGTGTTGGTGTGTTTCTCCTTGGGTTTATCCTGCCTGGGACTCTCTGTGCTTCCTGGACTTGGGTGGTTATGTCCTTTCCCTTGTTAGGGAAGTTTTCCACTATAATCTATTCAAATATTTTCTCAGGTCCTTTCTCTCTCTCTCCTCCTTCTGGGACCCCTATAATGCAAATGTTGTTGTGTTTAATGCTGTCCCAGAGGTCTCTTAGGCTGCCTTCATTTCTTTTCATTCTTCTTCCTTTATTCTGTTCTGTGGCAGTGAATTCCAGCATTCTGTCTGCCAGGTCACTTATCCATTCTTCTGCCTCAGTTATTCTGCTATTGATTCCTTGTAGTGTATTTTTCATTTCAGTTATTGTAGTTTTCATCTCTGTTTGTTTGTTCTTTAATCCTTCTCGGTTTTTGTTCTTTAATTCTTCTAGGTCTTTGTTAAACGTTTCTTTCATCTTCTCAATCTTTGCCTCCATTCTTTTTCCAAGTTCCTAGATCATCTTTACTACCATTATTTTGAATTATTTTTCTAGAAGATTGCCTATCTTCACTTAATTTAATTGTTTTTCTGGGGTTTTATGTCGTTCCTTCATCTGGTACATAGTCCTCTGCATTTTCATTTTGTCTATCTTTCTGTGAATGTGTTTTTTGTTCCACAGGCAGCAGGATTTTAGTTCTTCTTGATTCCACTCTCTGCCCTCTGGTGAATTAAGCTATCTAAGAGGCTTGTGCAAGCTTCCTGATGGGAGGGATTGGTGGTGGGTAGAACTGGGTGTTGCTTGGTGGGCAGAGCTCAGTAAAACTTTAATCCACTTGTCTGCTGATGGATGTGGCTGAGTTCCCTCCCTGTTGCTTGTTTGGCCTGAGGCAGTCCAACACTGGAGCCTACAGGCTCTTTGATGAGGCTAATGGTGGACTCTGTGAGGGCTCACACCAAGGAGTACTTTCCAGGACTTCTGCTGCCAGTTTCCTTGTCCCCACAGTGAGCCACAGCCACTCCCCGCCTCTGCAGGAGACCCTCCAACACTAGCAGGTAGGTCTAGTTCAGTCTCCTATGGGGTCACTGCTCTTTCGTTATGGGTTCTGTTGTGCACACCAGTTTGTGCCTGTGTTTGTTCTTCATTGCTGTGCATGGGCTTCTCATTGCAGTGGCTTCTCTTGTTGCAGAGCACAGCTCTAGGTGTGTGGACTTCAGTAGTTGTGGCACACAGGCTCAGTAATTGTGGCTCATGGGCTCTAGAGCACAGGCTCAGTAGTTGTGGCACATTGGCTTAGTTGCTCCACAGCATGTGGGGTCTTCCTTGACCAGGCCTCTAACCCTTATTCCCTGCACTGGCAGGCAAATTCTTAACCACTGTGCAACAAAGGAAGTCCTCTTTAGTGCTTCTTATTTAAACAAACAAGCAAATATGTAAATAAACATTTGAGGTATCTATGCAAATTGTCTTACTTGAAGTGTCCACAGCATCATTACTCTACTATGTCTACTTATTGTTTTGTATTAGGCCATGCCCCAAACAATCAGAGAAGATTGTACAAATTAGTTAAATGTCAGTACCTAGAACTGGAGTGGAGAATGGAGTCAAAGAAGCCAAGAATAATATCAAAATGTTATGAAAACAGTGAATTCCAGCCAGTTGTAATTAGCAGTTCCAGCAAGTGGGCAAATGATTGTAACAAGAAATTCAGGGGGAAATGTTCTCGAAAATGAAACAAATGGACATTTGGCTTTAGCATTGAGCATCGTTCATCAACGAGCCAGACTTGTGACCCTGGGGCTTCTCTACTCCACATGGAGGGCACAAGCAGGCAGGGCACTTAAAGAGTTGGAGAAGGAAGTTTAGGAATATGGAAATATGAATAGACTTTCTTGCTACTTTTCTCTTTACAAATCATTACTAACTACATTAACTACTCCTTTGTTATACAAAGTATGTTCTGCAGACAAGAAACATCTACCTCACCTGGGAGACACATGAGCCCAAATGGAGACCTACTGACTCAGAACTTGTATTTTATTAAAATCTCTAGATAATTTTTGTACACATTAAAGTTAAGGAAGCATCATGTTAATCTCCTGATGTTCTCAGAGACTCATCAGAGACCATGCAGAGAGGTCTTGAGCACAGAACTTAATCACCATAAGTACAGTATAGGAACCTGTGGTTTTACAGCATAGAGTCCTTGGGATATGATGGTCAGAATACCTGGAACTAGCTTTGTCTACAGTAAAGTGTAGCTTTTGGAAATGAATTGCAGTAACTGGTACATGGGCAATCCTAGGAGTACTTACCTGATGATTCCTTTGTAACAGATGAGCAGCATTGGTGGTATAGTGGTGACTATAGCTGCCTTCCTTTGTAACAGATGAACTACACAGTACTGGCCTTGACAGCAAGGAAACCTGGCAGCAGAGAAACTTTATGATGCCTTCAGTGGAGGACACATGGCTTGCCGACTGGTATATGACAGGCCCACAGAACAGAAAGTGCAGGTTTTTTCTACATGAGATTCTATAGCATATTGCCCTGATTCTCAAAAGAAGCTCATGAGAAACAAAACAAAACAAAACAAACAAACAACAACAACAAAATGTCCCTGAGTGCACTGAGAAATTAAACAGAAGATGAAAGAAAGTAATCACCACAGACATCTGCTAGGGAAGAAACACAAATTGAAGGAGGCAGACTGTTACTTTCACCAAACAGAAATAATAACAAAAGCAACCAAAGGAATCTATTGCATAAAAATTTACACTGGAATGACAGAAACATTTGAATTTAGAAATTCAATAAATGAATTAAAGAAGAGGTGGGTTACTGCTGAGAATTTGATTATTAGCCTAGAACACCTAGAATAAGAAATATTTAAAACACAGAGCCAAAATGCAAAGAAATGAAACCATGAAGGAAAAGGTTGAAATGAGACAAGGCATTTCAAGGCAGTGCTTTATAGGAGATACAAAGAAAAAGTTAGAGATGGAGGAAAATCAATAAGTAAAACATACTAGAGAAACATTTCCCTGAGTATGCATGTTGAAAGGGCTACAGGAAAGCTTGAATACAAAAGAAATTACCTGGACATATCTTGCTAAAATTCTCAAATTCCATGCCTAAAAAGAAAAAAATAATTCAAGCTTTCATGCAAAAATAACTTAAAAGGAAGAGTCTGTTATCAGACTTCTCATTTGCAACATGAAGCTAGAAGACAATAGAATAACATTTACAAACTACTACTGAAGGAAGACGTTTACAAGTGAAGAAATATATACTTAGTCAAAACACCATTCATCTGTCAGAAAAAAAAAAAAAACTTTCAAGAAGACAAGGACTCAGAGACTATATCCATATTGTGTACCCTATTTGTCAAAAATACTTTTAAAGTTACTTTGTTAAAAGTACTCTTAATGAATCAGAACAGAGACCTAAAGAAGGGAGTAGAAGATGTGATAAGGAAACAGTAATAAGCATTGAAACTTGCACACTCCGTTTGTGTACATGAGTGAATATGTATGCATGAATCTATGTGAATAATATTGGAATGACTGGGAATTTGTAATAAAATGGCTAAATAAAGATTTTCGTAATAGAGGAAATGTACTTAAAGAAAAGCCTAGTAGTTACTTGGAATTAAGATTTTTATACAATCTCAGTAGAGCCAAGGTGGTAGAGGAGGACAGAGTCAGTAGAGGGAAAGCATTCTACTGTGGGAAAGGGGGTGAGAAGCAGTGCAGAGTGAAGGGAATTTAAAATCTCATCAACCTGGAAGGGAAAAGAAGGAGGAGGTGGCAGTTTTGCTTAGTAGGTGGGGGAAGATGGATATAGCTTATATTTTTTTTCATAAAATAGAGAAATATGTGTTTGATTATGATCGTGGAAGTGGACAGCAAACCTCTCCTGGAATGGAAAAGGAAACAGGGTATGAGATAGTTATCAGTCATCAGACTAGCCCCTCTGATACACCCAACAGGTAAAAATTCAGTTATCCTGAGGAGGAATGGAGTAGAATATAGAAAGATTTAATGAGCATTAATTAGAGCATTATTAGAGCTACTTAAATTTCTCCTAAGTTAACAGTTGTGGCTAATGTTAAATATCAATATTACTGTCAATGCCATTTAATATTTAAAATCTAATAATCACTTTATATCTTTAGAATTGTAAAACTGTGAACTCATGATGGACACTGTTTTCATAGTATTTTTCCAGCAATGTCTGGTAATTTGAACTTTCTTATTGTTTGGATTCTGGAGTAGGAGCAAATATTTTCATCAGTCATCATTAATGTGAAAAAAAATCAAAAATAGCCTTTTTTAGAAGTGAAAGTTATCAGATGACTTATCTGCAAGAGATAATTATTCATATTTATAGCTGGAATCTTTGAACACACATCTGAAAGTTCACTTTGAACATATCTGAAATGATCCCAAACTTTTCATGCACTTGTTCAAATTTTCAAATGGTTACCTGTTATGCTATGTGATTGTTAATCTTCTAAATGTAAATCTTTTGAAGTTTAACTTGGCTAGTCAAGAGATTATATTTAACTCAAGTAAAATTTAATAAATATATTTCAGGAAATAAAGAGTGAGCATGCCAATATGATATAACTCTATATGATCACAATTTCTTTATCTAAGCCTTAATTTCATCATCTGTAAAATGGGAATAATGTTTTAACTGTGACCAGCCCTGGGCAATCTGAGTCAATCTGCATCCTCACTTCTGAGTCCTTTTGCCACCTCCAGCTGCCCCACTTCTCCACATCCCCAGAGGCCAGGATGGGCAATTTCTTCAGCAGAACTGTGTCAGGGTCACGTCATGTGTTAAATTCTGGCTCTAGCCCAGTCCAGGAGATGTATATCTTCAAAAGGAGGAACAAGAAGAGATGCCTCTGTTGGAGAAAATCTAAGAATGATGAATGCATCCATTTATCCACAAACTTACCTCAAATCACACAACCACAGTGCTGGGGCTGAGGACAAGAATGGGGTATAGTTGATAAAAAAAATGAAAATCTTACCCTTATTCCACAGTTACCATAATTATCACAGTAATTTCATTTTGCAAACCCACATAATTACTAACAAACTCAAGTCCCTAAAAATATAAAATACAGTCCTATCTCATGGACACTGATATTAGATATGGAAAATGGTTATATATGATATAATTTTGCATTCTTTGATTTCATATCTTTTAAATAGTTGTTAAGCATATGGATAGGTGTTCTCTTTCTATATTTAGTGTGACTCTCTTGGAATAATTTTCTGCAGAGATGTAATTTCAGGTACCAAGGGAACCTCAGGGAAAACTTTGTGCCTTATCTTAGAAACACCAGTAGTTTGGGACAGATTTAGAGCCCTTACTGTAAGCAAAAGCTGAGTGATTAAATTGGGGAACTTTTAAAATTTTTATTTATTTATTTTTTGCTAATTCCTAGCAGTCAATATGTTACAGTGAACTTAGACCTTTTCTTTGTTGTTTTTATGTGCAGGAGATTGCTTCACTAGAAATAAACCTTCTTTTCCTTAAATTGTGGTTAAAGATAATGCCTTAAAGTGATGTCTCTTTGTTAACTTTTAAAGTTTATGATACTATGAATCTGTTGCTTATTTTAATAACAAGATTCTATATATATTTGGTAGATATACTTTATTATAGATTTTACCAAATGTTACATTTAATTGTTTTTTTTTTTTATCTTTACACTTGAGGACCATAATTTTAACAGTTTAAAAATTTCAGTATTAATTAAGAAATTCCTAGATTTTTATATTTATATGAAAGCATATCTGATAATTTCCCTGGAAGAAATTAGGATATGTCTAGACAAAAAAATGTATTTACATAAACTACACTCAGGTGACTGGGTATTATCTTACAGTTTTCTTATCTCTCTCACATGTAATTCTTCTAACCATGTTTGTTCTGTCGATTCCAGCCTTAAGATCAATATAACTGATGAAAAAGTTGGATCAAAATTATACGTTAAATAGCCCTGCCTTCTCTATCATCTCTCCTTTTATTAGGTGCTCGTGTGTACTCGGAATAATGAATCTTAGGAAGCAAAAGGACACTAGATATCCCTAGCCCAATCTCACACTCAGTGTAGAAATGCCTCTGTATAATATCTGTTAAAAATGATAATTTGGCTTCTCTTGAATGCTTTCAAGAATTATTACTTTTATTACAAAATATATTCTTGGATTAAACTTAAATCTGTATTTTTCTAATGTCTACTGTTGTCCCAAGCTTTCCATCTGCATCTTTAGAGAAGCTTAACACTTTATCCATATAATATCCATTTAGATATTTAAAACTGCCATCATTGTCCTATGAAAGTCTTATATTTTCTCTGTGCTAAACAGCTCAAATTCCTTCAATATTCTTCCCATGAATGGTTTCTAGACCTTTTGTTTTCCTGCTTGTCCTTGCCTGGTTTCTACTGAAATTGTTGGTAACTTTTGGGAACAGTGGGGATTTTAAATATATAAAGACTTTTTCAATTATTGCCTGAACACTGGAAAGGAAGGTTTTCCTGGGTCTGAATCTCTTAAGCTATACTTTACCATATTTATGTTAATGTTACCCAAATTTAATGGATGACTTAGCAATGCTTTATTTTACATTGTAATGATTTTTCAGTCAAAAAATATTAAAATCTTGTTCATATAAAATACTATTTAGGCAAGTCCCTTTCATGCTGTCTTCATGCAATTTATTTATCTGAATGTAAAACTAAGGCATTATATTTACCACTGCTAACATTCATTTTGTTAATTTGTTTTCATAATTTCCCTTTAGAAAATTGTTTTAAATTTTTAATTTTATTTTCTAATATAATAGCAACCACTCCCAGACTTGTGTTACCTATATTCTGGTGACTAATGAATGGGACAGTATAAAATTATACCCTAGAAAACCTCTCTTCAGAACTATATAAATGACACATGTAGATGATGATAAATAATTATCTAATACTATTTGAGTGCAGAATTTCAAAGACATAAAGCTACCAAAGTATATGGTTTTTTTTTGAATTTTACTTTATTTTTTATACAGCAGGTTATTATTAGTTATCCATTTTATACACATTAGTGTATACATGTCAATCCCAATCTCCCAATTCATCACATCACCATCCCCACCACTTTCCCCACTAGGTGTCCATAATGTTTGTTCTCTGCGTCTGTGTCTCTATTTCTGCCCTGCAAATCAGTTCATCTGTACCATTTTTCTAGGTTCCACATATATGTGTTAATATACAATATTTGTTTTTCTATTTCTGGCTTACTTCACTCTGTATGACAGTCTCTAGATCCATCCATGTCTCTACAAATGACCCAATTTCATTCTTTTTTATGGTTGAGTAATATTCCATTGTATATATGTACCACATCTTCTATATCTATTCATCTGTCGATGGACATTCAGGTTGCTTCCATGACCTGGCTATTGTAAATGGTACTGCAATGAACACTGAGGTGCATGTGTCTTTTTGAATTATGGTTTTCTCTGGGTATATGTCCAGTAGCTGGATTGCTGGGTCATAGGGTAATTCTATTTTTAGTTTAAACTATATGTTTATATAACCATATTTCTATAATATTGCCTATTTAGCTAGCACAGGAAAATTTATGAAATATCTTGCCAAAATCAGGATTTTCAATTTCTATAGCTTTTAATTTATGTACTATTTCTAGTATTCAAAAAGAAAATATTTATTTGAGTATCATTTAGTTTTACTAAACTCAAGTTAGTTTCTAGTGTTTAAATAACTACCTGAGGATCAGAGAGCTTCCATAGTAGCCCTAAACAAAGCTCTTTTTTCTGGTAGCTGCAAGGTTGATATAGCTGAAAATGAAACACAAAATGTAATTGTGTGTGTTGTTATATTACAATTCCAGTTTAATTCACAGTCTCAGTAAAGGTCTCATATGAGTCAATTAGAGCATTAACTGATAGAGAATGAGACGCTAAATCTTGGAAAGGGTACTCCTGTTGTTCAACATAGATGAAACTGACAATCTTGGGCCCCAGAGCATTTTGAGACTCCCATTCCAGTGGAAATAACTTTCCCTCCAGTATCGGAGAACACTAGCTTTCTTTCTCTTGAAAAACCTGTGATAACCTCATTTGGGATGAACATCTGAAAAAGGATGTCAATTCGCAAGAACTACTTCCTCCCCTTGCTTCTATACCCATAATTAGGATAAAATGTCATCATATTCCAAGAGCAACAGTTATATATTATTACCTAGGAGAAAACAGCTTACACACCAAAAGAACTGCAAGTCTTTGCAAATATATGTCAAGAAATCTGAGGAATGAATGGGAATGGATTCTAAGGATGTTAGACCAAAGGAGAATGGAATAGAAACTGAAATCTGGCTGAGTTCATTGATATGGGTGGAGCTGCTGGAGATTCTGTTTTTATGAATTAGGTGTGCAGCTGGAGATGGCTCTGAAAGATTACTTGGTTCATCGACTGAATGTTGTTGGACCTCATGGTAGTAACCTACAGTTAATGAGGTTGACACCCTACTGCTCCTCTAGCATGATGTGGAACAGGGAATCCAAGGACTTAGGGAGTTAGAAATGTTGGACTGAATTTATCATGTATAACTATGTTCCATGAGAAGGCCCAGAAAACATTGCCCTCAGTAAGGCACTGAGAAAACACTTTAGTGAGGGAATACCTGCATTCTTGAAAAACTTTGTGGTTACTCTCCTTTCATGGAGGTAGGGCAGAATTTTTTACTGTAGGCACTATTGACATTTTAGATGGAATTATTCTTTGTGTGAGGGACTGTCCTGTGCATTGCAGGATGTTTAAGAGTATTCCTGGTCTTAACCCTCTAGATGCCAGAATTACCCTCCCCTGAGTCATGACCATCAAAAATATCTCCAGATATTGCCAACGTGTCCTGAGGGAAACAAAATTAATCCTGGTTGAGAACCACTGTTCTATGGAGTGAAGCCCATATTAGTTGCCTATTGCTATTGTAACAAATTACCAGAAATTTTAGTGGTATAAAACAACAAAGATTTATTCTCCTACATTTCTGGAAGTTGGAAGTCTGAAATAAGTCTTACAGGGCTAAAACAAGGTGTCCACAGTGCCTCTTCCTTCTGGAGACTCCAGCAGAAAATCTGTTATTTGTCTCTTTCAGCTTCTAGAAAGAGCTCATGGCCCCGTTTCAATATTCAAAGTCAGTGTAGGATATCTTTTCTCTGACCACCTGCCTGTCTCTCTCTCGCTCTTAAAAGGACCCTTGCAATTATATTGAACTCACTCAGATAATCATGAACAATGTCTCCATCTCAAGATCATTAACTTAACCACATCTGCAAAGTCCATTTTACCATGTAATGTAATATATTCACAGGTTTCTGATATTAAGATGTGAACATCTTTACGAAGAGGAAGGAAGGGGATTGTTCAGCCTACCACACTATCATTAAATGGGTTCCCTGATTTCAATGGGGATTATAGGATCCCAGAGTAGCAAAAGCCAATGCCAATATTTAATTGCCGAAGACAGATAGGAACATGTGTTCTAAAGGTAGCAGGGACATATAGGTAATCAGAATGCCTTGGCCTCATAGATATCTTTGGAGGTAAGCAATCACGCTTTCTCTAGGAACAAAATACGTGGGCAGACTACTAGAGTATCACTTGACCTATGTAACTGGAAATGTTCTAGGTCTGGTGGCCATAGACCTGATCTGAGTCTCCACAATGAGGAGCCATGGCTCTTCACTCCCTTTCCAGATCTATGTCAATTCACAGGTCCAGAGTCTCTTGATTTAGGGGGAGGCCAAGTCTTCTTGAAGAAGTACCCTGCACCGCTGGTAAAACTACACACCTTAAATCTCCCTCTAATTCTTCCCCAGATGGATGTGGACCATTTACTATGTTTGAATGTGCAAAGTCAACCCATTTAAAAAGTGACCCATCAGACTGCTAGTTTTGAGTAGGGATGAGAAAATGAGAAGGCTCTGCACCAAGTTCAGGCTGCAGTGTAAGCTTTCTTACCACACAGGCCTCATGATCTAGCAGATCCAATAATGATACTTCAAGTGTCCTTGGCAAAGAGAATTTCTATATAGAGCCTCTGGCAAGCAGACCTCTAGGTTTTGGACCATATATATGTCTTCCTCTGCAGGTAATTACCCTCCTTTAGAGAAACAACTTCTGGTTTGCTGTGGGGCCTTGGTAGAGACAGAATGTCTACCACAGGACACCAGATGGCCATGCGGCCTGAGCGCCCCATTGTGAGTGTTGTCTGACCCACTTAGCCAGAGGGCTGAGATCAGCTATACAAATGGTATAAAAAAGGTCAAGTTTGAGCAAGGATCCAGAAAGTTGTGGGAGGTAAATTAATTTGCATGAATGAGTATCTTGGGCTCCTTTGACATGAATCATATAGTGATTATAACTAACCAGGTATTTTAAAGACTATCTGAAGCACAACTCTTTCTAAGGACAAATTAACTACTGAATTTTCCTAAAGTTCCTATTGGGTGTGCCTTTATTTCTGGTTTGATGCAGTGAGGGGGATTTAGAGTCAGATTTTGGGGGGTTCAAATTTTAAGTTTGCTATTTACTCACACTGTGAATCTTCGAAAATGTACATAACTTTTCTGAGCTGCCTCAATTTCTTCATCTATACAATGGAATAAGCCCAGTTAACATGGGCTATTGTAGTGATCATTTTGCAACTTATACAAATATTGAATCATTAAGTTGTACACCTGAAATGAATTAATGATATTTCAGTTATATCACAATAAAAAAGTAAACAAAAAAATTATACAGTAGATAGAACAGCACAAAATTGTCAGTTTCCTACATTTCTTCATCCCGTGCCTCTCCCCAGTAACTAAAGATGAAAAGGCTTAATTGCCTTGTTCCTTAGTACACTGAACACAAAACCAATTCATTTGAATTAGGTCAGGCAGAAGTTCAGTCATTTGGCTAGTAGTATCCATCCATAATGGAAGTATTACAGTGTGTGTTTTTTCATAGGGGCCATTAGACTGTAGGCCATTTGAATGTCTTTAGAAGAAAGAATGATGATCTTGAATTGCATAGAGCATTTTGTGCTTTCTCATTCTATAACATTTTCCCTTTGCCTTTTTAAGAGAAAGTCCTTCTGCAACAAGAGAACTTAAAAACTATATCCTGGTGATATTGTGCTATATTGTAATAAAAATTACAAATACCCAAATAAATTCATAATATGAAAAAAATTGTGGGGCAGGGCTGGGGACTATGAAAAAAAAACAATCAAAACAGTGGGGATATGTTCTTGAATTAGAAACAATTATATACTGAATGACTAAAGGTTTTAGAAAGCTATGACAAAATAAGGATTTCTTTTTCCTCTTTACATATGCTACAGCCACTTATTTTTCTGTTTGATTCATATTACACTTATTATATAACTGTGGGCACTTTTACTTTTGTTAGCTATTTTATTTTACTTTTATTTTATTCATGTACTACAAATATATATTGACCTTCTGAATGTTCAGAAATAATATAACTAAATGAGAAAGCACACCCATGATTTTTTCAGATGGTTGCAGACATTATGGTTCAATTATCTAAGTTAATGAAGGAATAGAGTCAGACAGCTAATCCTGAGAGTACATAATCCAAATTTTACTGGGTAATGTAGTATTTTTAAAAAGCTGAAATGAGGCAGGTGACATACAGTTTTTCTAAAACCAGTTATTATTTTGGGGTAAGTTATCTAAATTATTGAAGTGCATTAGGCCTCAGTTTCTCAGGTTACACTGTTTTGTAAAATGAGTATACTCTTGAGTCTGTGATTATATTAGGTTTTTCAGACTGACTATGATCATATATCTGAATATAATTTTCCTCATTAATGGTTTCTTTTTATACCTATCCTATATCATGGAACAACTTCTTCCTATTCATCATTTTCATTGAATGTGGACAGAATCTCATCTTAGAGTTATTCAAATTATGCCTAAGGAATGACTACTTGCCCTCATTTCTCCTCATGACTTCCAGAGGACTAAGAGGGCTATTAATGGTTTAGATTCAAAGGCCTTCTGAGGTCTTTCTGGAGTAGAGTGTATAAGGAAAAAAAAAAACAACATAGGCCATAAAGATCCCTCAAAACACCTGCAGTAGTAAAGTGTGTTATTGTCTGCACAAAGAAGTGTAAATTGATGTTTGCTTTAAGTGTAATAATTTAAAGTGTATTGCAATCTAGAGGTTAGTGGTTCTCAAAATTTGGATTGTTTCAAATATGTTAAATTCTTAAAGGTCTGAATCCTGCCCCAGATTTATTGGGGTGGGGTAAAGGAAGTTGGGGAAGGGTAGACAGCTTTGTTTTTAATTGGATTCTAATGCATCAAAATTTACCCATTGCCAGAACCAGTATTTATGGCCTGAATATTGGCACATCCTCTTACTGAACTAGAGTGATCATATAATAACTTCTCTAAACAGGGATTCATTTGAAAGAGGGATCTCTTTAATAATTATGTCAGTACAAAAGATAGGACTTCTGGGGCAAACTAGAACCAATACCTAAAACTTTTTAAAGAGAATTGAGAAACTTCTTTCCTCTTGTGTAAAAAGGAAGTAACATCTTTTCGAATCAGTTTACATGCTGTTTCACATTGTAATATTTTCCTTAAAACTCCCCCTTTCAAAACTCATATTATTTGTCTACATGATACAAAGATAAATTGTTTTGAGGATAATAAAGGTTTCTGAAAACAGAATATGAATAACAAGTCACAATCTGGCTTGTCTTTCCTTCCTTCCATTAAATCAACTATTTAACATATTATGGGAACAGACGTGGAGATTTCTTTTTTTAGTAAATTAGGCTTTACAGGGAGATTTAAAAAGATTGATTATATGGACTTTCCCCTGCTCAGTTTACAATCAAATGAATGAAACTCAGTTCATACACATGAGCAAAAATAGGTCATAAGCAGAAGGAAACCAACATTAAACGCATACTGTATAAAGAAGGCATCTAAGGAAAAATCAGTATTGAATGGATTTACTTGTGAGAAGGGAGGTTTTAGCAAACAGAATGATATGGGTTTTGGATTAAATAAGACGGGAAGAATGGTTCAAAAAGAAAGACAGTAAAAATGATTGTAATCAGACTCATAGGTGGGATCTAAGGTTTGTTAATTGTGATGGTTAAATTTTGTGTCTAGTCATATGATCAAACACTAGTTTAGATGTTGCTGTGAAGATGTGTGTAGATGTGATTAACATTTACACTTACCTGCCTTTTATGTAAAGGATATTAACCTTGATAATACAGATGGGCCTCATTCACTCATTTGAAGGCTTTAAGAGCATAAATTGAGCTTTCCCAGAGAAAAAGGAATTCCGCTTGAAGACTATAACATACAGATCCTTCCTGAATCTTCAGCTTGACCTACAAATTGTGGACTCAAGACTCCAGCGTCAACTTTTGCCTGAGTTTGCAGCCTGATGTACTACCCTGTTGATTTCGGATATGCCAGCTCCCACAATTGTGTGAGCTAGTTCCTTAAAATTACACACACACACACACACACACACACACACACACACACACATATATATCTACATAACATAAGTAGAAAATTTTACAATGACATATAAGGAAGCAATTTAGTCTTAAAACATCTGCATTTTAATTGGAGTGTTTAACCAATTTATATTTAATATAATTATTAACATGGTTACATTAAAATCTACCATCTTGTTAATCTGTTTCATTCATCCCACCTTCTCTTTGTTCTTTTCCTCTTTTCCTATCTTCTTTTAGATTAATTGATTTATTTTTAGAATCCCATCTTATCTCTTACTATTGGATTATTAGCTATATCTCTTTGCATTTTACTTTTCAGAGGTTGGTCTAGAGTTTACAATTTGCAAGTTTATATTATCACAGTCTACCTTCAAATCCTGTTATAATATAACTTCATGTATAAAATAACATTACAACAGTATACTTCCATAAACTTCTATGGTCCTTTTCTGGCCATTTTTTCACATTATATTTTATATATATTACTAACACCTAATACATTGTTATTATTTTTGCTTTGAACTCTCAATTATCTTTTAGAGAAACTAAAAAATGGGAAAATATTTTATGTTTATCCATATTTACCATTTCTAGTGTTCTTTTTCCTTTAATGTAGACTCAGTTTTCCTTCTGGGGTCCTTTTCCTTCTATCTGAAAAACATCACGCAGATCTACCGGCAACAAACTCTGTTAGCTTCTGATGGGCTGAATTCTTGGCCTTCAGTCTTGAAGGAAAATTTCTCTGGATATAGAATTTTAACTTGACAGTTTTTTCTGTCTATTCTTTCAAAATGTCATTCCATTGATTTCTGATTTAGATAATTTCTGATAAGACTGGTAATCTTTGCTGCTAAGTACAAAATATGTCTTTTTTTCCTCTGTTTTTACAATTTTTTTTCACTGGTTTTCAACAATTTGATTAAGATGTACTTGGATATGGTTGTCTTACGGTTTACCCAGCTTAAAGTTTTGACAGGTCTTGTAACTGAATGCTTATTGGTTTTATTAAATTTGGAATATTTTTCAAATATAGTTTCTGCTTTCCCTTCCTTCTTGAACTCCAATTCATGTATTTTAAGCATCTTAATATTTTTAAACATGTGACTAAATTACTACTTTTTTCTCATTTATTTTTCTCTGTGCTTCAGTTTGGATATTTGGTATTGATATGTCTTCACTGATCTTTTTAGAATAAGTGTCAAATCAGCTATTAATCCCATCTATTTAGTTCTTCACTTCGGATACTGTGTTTTTGATTCATAGAAGTTCAATTTGGCTCTTTTCTTATATACCTTTCTTTTCTCTTCATTGTATTCATGTTTTCCTTTAAGCTTGAGCCTATTTATAATATCTCTTTCAAAGTCCATGCTGAAAAAAAACAAGCTGATTTTAAAAAGGCCGAAGACCTTAATAGATACTTCAGCAAAGAAGATACAAGGATGGCAAATAAGGATATGAAAACATGCTCCACATCATAAACCATCATCAGGAAAATTCAAATTAAAATAGCTGTTAGATACTGCTACACACCTATTAGAATGTCAGAAAGTCTCAGGCAAACCCTTATGCAGATTTCTGAATCTCTTTCTCCATTTTCTTTAGGCTTTTGCCCTAGATATTCGAGCTGCTTCAGTTTTACCAAACGAATATCTCTGCCTCTTCAACTCAGAAAGCCTACTGTTTCTACTTATCTTCACCCTCTTTCCACCTTTCCAGCACAGTGATCTGGAAGCAGCCTCCTGGAAGAAAGCTGGGATGGTTATCATAGGACTCACTTCGTACATTTCCTTTTTCTCTGTTTTCACAGTCCAGTGCTGTCTGCTGTTCAGTATCTGAGCATGTTTGTTTCATATATATTTTTCATGTTTTTAGTTGTTTATGGCAATAGGACAAGATGATTCTAGTAATTCTGTCAGTTGAAAGTGGGAGTAAATAATGCTTTACTTTGCATTTTTAATCCATCAATAAAGCTAAATATTTGGGTATGTCTCCACTCTTCTGTCATCAGACTAAAACTTGATTAAGAATTCTTATCATATTTTTTCTTTCATGTCCATTATTGGGCAATATTTGTTTATGTGACATACAAGGTAAAAGTCCCTGGAATGCAGAAAATTCTGGCTAGATTTCACCCAATGTTGCAATAATCACAATTAGGTTTTGTTTTCATTTTACTTCCATAATGATGCAGAAATCTTCAACCTCAGATTTGTAAAATAAAATGGAAAAACATTGACTATGATTTATAATATTATTATATTTTTATTCTGCAGTAGAAATTAAAAGTCTTTTCTATTTATTTCAGTGATACCAAATCTCCCATTTAGTCTCCCATTAAAATCTCATATATGTCTGTTGCTGGTCTATAAGTCAGAACTAAATATTTGTGTTTATTTTTTGTTTATAATCAAATATAAACATAAAATATTGTATTTGAAATATATACCATTATGTAAAATAAAGTTCATTTTTTGAAAACTAAACTAACTAAAGATAGCTTGAAAGACTTGCTTCCTTCCATAGAATCCTAGAAGGGGAGCAACTGTTTTGTGTTAGTTTAGTTTAAGAACAATTTTTTTCTATGAAACAACTTGTTTTACAATTTTAGGCATTAGTGCTGGTCAATAATTGTCTAGTGTGGCATGGAAAGTGTTCTCACTCACAAGATTGAGAAGAACAGCTCAGTCAATAAAGGATCATTCTTGTGGGGCGTATCTTGCTGACACAGCAAAAGCTCATTCATTTATTTTTTAACACCTTTATCAGAGTATAATTGCTTTACAATGGTGTGTCAGTTTCTGCTTTATAACAAGTGAATCATTTATACATATACATATGTCCCCATATCTCTTCCCTCTTGCATCTCCCTCCCTCCCACCCTCCCTATCCCACCCCTCGGTCACAAAGCACTGAGCTGATCTCCCTGTTCTATGCGGCTGCTTCCCACTAGCTATCTATTTTACATTTGGTAGTGTATATATGTCCATGCCACTCTCTCACTTTGTCCCAGCTTAACATTCCCCCTCCCCATATACTCAAGTCCATTCTCTAGTAGGTCCACATTTTTATTCCCATTTTGCCCCTAGGTTCTATGGACCATTTTCTTTTTTTTTCCATTTTTCTTTTTTTTAGATTCCATATATATGTGTTAGCATACAGTATTTGTTTTTCTCTTTCTGACTTACTTCACTCTGTATGACAGTCTCTAGGTCCATGCACCTCACTAAAAATAACTCAGTTTCATTCTTTTTTATAACTGAGTAATATTCCATTGTATATATGTGCCACATCTTCTTTATCCATTCATCTGTTGATGGACACATTGGTTGCTTCCATGTCCTGGCTATTGTAAATAGAGCTGCAATGAACATTTTGGTACATGACTCTTTTTGAATTATGGTTTTCTGAGGGTATATGCCAAGAAGTTGGATTGCTGGGTCATATGGTAGTTCTATTTTTAGTTCTTTAAGGAACCTCCATACTGTTCTCCATAGTGGCTGTATCAATTTACATTCCCACCAACAGTGCAAGAGTGCTCCCTTTTCTCCACACCCTCTCCAGCATTTATTGTTTGTAGATTTCTTGAAGATGGCCATTCTGACTGGTGTGAGATGATATCTCATTGTAGTTTTGATTTGCATTTCTCTAATGATTAATGATGTTGAGCATTCTTTCATGTGTTTGTTGGCAATCTGTATGTCTTCTTTGCAGAAAAGTCTCTTTAAGTCTTCTGGCCAGTTTTGGATTGGGCTGTTTGTTTTTTTGATATTGAGCTGCATGAGTTGCTTGTATGTTTTGGAGATTAATCCTTTGTCAGTAGCTTCATTTGCAAATATTTTCTCCCATTCTGAGGGGTGTCTTTTCATCTTGTTATGGTTTCCGTTTCTGTGCAAAAGCTTTTAAGTTTCATTAGGTCCCATTTGTTTATTTTTGTTTTTATTTCCATTTCTCTAGGAGGTGGGTCAAAAAGGATCTTGTTGTGATTTATGTCATAGAGTGTTCTGCCTATGTTTTCCTCTAAGAGTTTGATGGTGTCTGGACTTACATTTAGGTCTTTAATCCATTTTAAGTTTATTTTTGTGTATGGTGTTAGGGAGTGTTCTAATTTCATTCTTTTACATGTAGCTGTCCAGTTTTCCCAGCACCACTAATTGAAGGGGCTGCTTTTCTCCACTGTATAATCTTGCCTCTATAAAAAAAAAAGGTGACCATATGTGCATGTGTTTATCTCTGGGCTTTCTATACTGTTCCATTGATCTATATTTCTGTTTTTGTGCCAGTACCATACTGTCTTGATTACTGTAGCTTTGTACTACAGTCTGAAGTCAGGGAGCCTGATTCCTCCAGCTCCGTTTTTCTTTCTCAAGATTGCTTTGGCTATTCGGGGTCTTTTGTGTTTCCATACAAATTGTGATTTTTTTTTTTTTTTGTTCTAGTTCTGTGAAAACTGCCAGTGGTACTTTGATAGGGATTGCGTTGAATCTGTAGATTGCTTTGGGTAGTAGAGTCATTTTTACAAGGTTGATCCTTCCAATCCAAGAACATGGTATATCTCTCCATCTATTTGTATCATTTTCATTTCTTTCATCAGTGTCTTATAATTTTCTGCATACAGGTCTTTTCTCTACTTAAGTGTTTTTATTCCTAGATATTTTATTCTTTTTGTTGCAATGATAAGTGGGAGTGTTTTCTTAATTTCACTTTCAGATTTTTCATTATTAGTGTGTAGGAATGCAAGAGATTTCTGTGCATTAATTTTGTATCCTGCCACTTTACCAAATTCATTGATTAGCTCTAGTAGTTTTCTGGTAGCATCATTAGGATTCTCTATGTATAGTATCATGTCATCTGCAAACAGTGACAGCTTTACTTCCTCTTTTCTGATTTGGATTCCTTTTATTTCTTTTACTTCTCTGATTGCTGTGGGTAAAACTTCCAAAACTATGTTGAATAATAGTGGTGAGAGTGGGCAACCTTGTCTTGTGCCTGATCTTAGTGGAAATGGTTTCATTTTTTCACCATTGAGGACGATGTTGGCTGTGGGTTTGTCATATATGGCCTTTATTATGTTGAGGAAAGTTCCCTCTATGCATACTTTCTGGAGGGTTTTTATCATAAATGGGTGTTGAATTTTGTCGAAAGCTTTCTCCACATCTATTGAGATGATCATATGGTTTTTCTCCTTCAATTTGTTAATATGGTGTATCACGTTGATTGATTTGCATATATTGAAGAATCCTAGCATTCCTGGGATAAACCCCACTTGATCATAATGTATGATCCTTTTAATGTGCTGTTGGATTCTGTTTGCTAGTATTTTGTTGAGGATTTTTGCATCTATGTTCATCAGTGATATTGGCCTTTAGAAACTAAAGAACCTCCCAGGAGAGGAGGTGTGGATAGTGACCTGTGCTCACACACAGGCTTTTTGGTGGCGGCAGCAGCAGCCTTAGTGTCCCATGCCCGTCTCTGGGGTCTGCGCTGATAGCCACAGCTCACGCGCATCTCTGGAGCTCCTTTAAGAGGCGCTTTTAATCCCCTCTCCTCGCACACCAGGAAACAAAGAGCAAGAAAAAGTCTCTTGCCTCTTTGGCAGCTCCAGACATTTCCCGGACTCCCTCCCGGCTAGCCATGGTGCACTAACCCCTTCAGGCTGTGTTCACGAAGCCAACCCCAGTCCTCTCCCTGCAATCCGACTGAAGCCCAAGCCTCAGCTCCCAGCCCCCACCCGCCCCGGCGGGTGAGCAGACAAGCCCGTTGGGCTGGTGAGTGCTGGTCGGCACTGATCCTCTTTGTGGAAATTTGTCCGCTTTGCCCTCCACACCCCGGTGGCTGCGCTTTCCTCCGTGGCTCTGAAGCTACCCTCCTCCACCAACCGCAGTCTCCGCCCGCGAACAGGCTTCCTAGTGTGTGGAAACCTTTCCTCCTTCACAGCTCCCTCCCACTGGTGCAGGTCCCATCCCTATTCTTTGTCTCTGTTTTTTTCTTTTGCCCTACGCAGGTACGTGGGGGAGTTTCTTGCCTTTTGGGAGGTCTGAGGTCTTCTGCCAGCGTTCAGTAGGTGTTCTGTAGGAGTTGTTCCACATGTAGATGTATTTCTGATGTATTTGTGAAGAGGAAGGTGATCTCCACGTCTTACTCTTCCGCCATCTTGAAACTGCTCCGAAAGCTCATTCTTAAAGCACAGGTCTATCAATGAGTACCTGTGTTCCATAATGAATAGAGACTTGCACATTCCCTCCATTTTATTAATCAGGTCAAGGTAATGGGAGAGAATCCTCTCATTGCATATCCAAGAGTCTATATTTGAAAATTAGAAGAAGTGATGTCAACCACATAAATCTGATTACTTTTGAGACAGCAAGCGATTAAAGACAGCCCAGGCTTTGATTACCCTACAGTCTTTAGAAATGGGAATACTGGATATGAAACAGTTGATTATTCTATCACATCCTTCCTTGATTGTAAAACAAACAAAAATACCTTATAATAGTTTATCCATTAGTTATTATCTACCATAAGGCACAATCAGTGTATATTTTCTTCAATCACTTACTTGTTAGTTTGAAAAAAAAAGACTCATTAAAACTCTGTATTTTAGCCTTTCATTTATGTACACTGTGAGATTTTTATGTTAGTTTCTTCTTTACCCTAGAAATATAAATAAAACAAGCAGTGAACTTAAGTATTAAGGAATACAAGTATAGAAAAGTCTTTTTAAAGCATGTGTTTTGATTACTATAAATAAAGTTGTTTAACAGTTAGATATTTATATTTAATTTCAGATTGCATGAGAACACATGGCTGGAATTTAGGAAAATTGTGCCAACTTTTATTTTGCCTGTGACGGTAGATAAATCAGTAGCTGCATTGAATGGCAGATGCATTGGTTTTTTTGCAACCAAAAGTGAATGACTTCAGGCAATACATTTGCTCTTCCGGTTGACACAGTTGCCATCACTCCCTGTAGCAGTATAGCTTGAGGTTAAGACTGCAGTCTCCAGAGGTAGAAAGCTTGAAATTGAATTCCACATTTTCTTATGGCATGACCATGGCCACATTACTCCAGGTCTTAATTTACATATCTGAGAAATGAAGAGAATCACAGTACCTTATAGCACTTTTGTAAAAGTTAAATAAATGTATATAAATATTTCTTGAAACCATATCTGGCATATAATAAGCCAGCAACAATTGTAATAGCACTAGTAGCAGTAATAATATCTGGTCTTTCCACAAATATTTTACCTGCTTGGCTCCAGAAGACATTTGAATTTGTAACAGAAGCTCTAAACCTTAGTTTACACTGTTCCAGAACAGAGTGACATGGTTAATGGCAGAACTCCTGGACAATCTACTTTCCAGTCTACAGAATCTATTACTATTTTTGTAATTCCACCACCTTGGCTGTCTTCCTGTTCACTGAACTTTTGACTGTACATAGAAGCTGACAGGTGTTTTCCCAGAGCTGACACCAACTGCTTCACACAGCTGCTATCTGACAGTTTTCAGGTCCTTCTGAGGAGAGCACATGACAGAAAGGCCATCAGACAAGCAGGCCAACAGTTACATTTGGCATAATTACATGCTTCTTCGAGGAAGGAAACAGTCAATCTCACAATTTTTAGTCAGGCTGACACTATCCACCTATTTTGCAAGGTACATTCACAAAGTTCAAATAGTTGATTGACTGAAGCTGAGGAGGAAAGTCTAAATGTCAGCCTTTTAAGATGGAATTGGTGGCAGCTCTCTAGCAGCCTGGCAGGTAGAGTAAAAGTCTAGAATTAAGAGTGACAGAGGAATGGCCAGTGTTGAAGAGAAGACTGTGTTAGCTGGAAAAGAAGAGTCAGCCCATGGTTAAAGTATGTATGGGTTTTGATTAGGGGTAGAAAGGCTAGAATGCATACTGATTTATGTTTGCACAATTATTTCAACATTCAAAAGAGAAACGTCCGTGATTTTACTAAGTTAAAGCTTTAAATCTCTTTACTTTTGTGATGTTAATATAAATTCCTCCTTTTTCAAATGATCCCAAGATACTGAGATTCTGCTTAAAGATCATTTTATATATTTATTACATTTTTATCATGCTGGTCTCTGCTTTAAGAGGTGTGAAAATCTAGGAAAATAATAAATATATTACATTGATAAGATGGCAGAAAGTAGATAAAATAAATTCAAAGTTAATGAGAAAATAAAATATGTGAAAAGTTTTGATTCATGGTATTTCAGTATAAAAATAAAGTAAATATTTTAAATAGTACAACAAAATAGTAGATAAAACATCTTTAATAAAACTCAGCATCTAATGTGACACCATTAGCTTTACTCTGTGTGTTTCTAACACTAACTCTTTTTTCCCCCCTTATTGTGAAATGAGAGGCAATTAAATTCATGTATTAGTGACCTGGACTATAGAAGTCATTGCATAAATTAAACACAGTCTTCTTGCTCTTCAGAATTGGAGAAAATTGTGAGAAGATGAGAATTATTAACTAGATTCTGTCCTATTTTTTTCATTAGTTAAGTATCTAATAAGTTTTCAAGAAAGAATTATGGTTATCCAGTTCTATCCAATAGACATACCATGTGAAACACACTTAAATTTAAAATTTTATACAAATCTAAAAAAGAAACAGGGGAAATTAATTTGTAATATACCTTATTTAACCTACTATTTAAAATATAGTTTCAACATATAATCAATGTAGAAACTATTGTGATAATGTACAAAATATTAAGTGGTTAACCAATATAAAATTATTAATGAGATTTTTACATCATTTTTCATGCTAAGTTTTCAAACCCTGGTGTGTATTTTACACTTATAACAATTCTCAATTTGATCAATAGCCACATATGGCCAGTGGCTATCTACCACAACCAACCACACCGATTTAGATACTTTACCTTCATTTCATTCATTCACTCATTCATTCATTCATTATGTGCTCGAAATCCATAAGTGAGATAGTAATTGATGCCAGATGTATTTTATTTTCTAAATTACATACTAAACTGTATTTTCAAGTTCTTTTTGGTAATATTTTGTTTTCAGCTAAAGAATATCCACTGTTAGAGGTTTTTCTCAGACGTATCATCATTATAAATATTCTTAAAATTATTAAAAACATTGTTCCAGTTGCTATTGCTGCATAACAAGCTACCCCACATTTTATCAGGATAAGACAACCATTTTATCATGCTCACAGATTCTGTGGTCAGTATTTAAAGGGGCAGAGCAGGAGTGACATGTCTGTGATACCCAAGTTCCGGAGCCTTGAATGTGATTCAGGAAGTCTGAAGAATGACGCAATGTCTGGGAGCTGGAATCATCTGGAATCTTTTTTCACTCCCTTATCTGTGGCTCATATGGGAGAACTGGGAGACAAGAACTACCAACCACAGCACCTCCATCTGGCCTCTCCCTGTGGTCTGGCTTCCCCCTGTGGCCTGGCCTCCTTACAGCATGGCACGTCAGGGTGGTTGGGCTTTTCCCGTGGGGCTCAGGACTCCAAGTGTAAGTGATTCAGCAAATACGACCCAAGTTGCATTGTCTTAAAATTCCCACAGTGTCATTTCCACTCCTTTCTATTGGTTACATGCTAGTCATTAAAGTTCAGTCCAAATTCAAAAAGAGGTGACTCACTTCTCCATTTGAGTGTCAAAGAATTTGAGAACATATTTTACAATCATCATATAATTTTGCTTTTTGAAAACTTTGCTCCCCCATGTCCACAGTTATGTGTGCTCTATGAACTTTCCTCAGTATTTATCTATTGTAACTCCAGATAATCACTGTATCCAGAGATTCATCAGAGATCTCATTTCTGCATGCCCAGAGTCTGACAAAATGCCACCTTACTGCACATGTAAGTTATGGACTTGTGAGGATTACATTAACTGATAACATGGTAAGTATTCTGCAGAGGCTTGGAACACTTTATATACTCAATAACTTAGCTTTAAGTGTCCTAGAGAGCTGTTACCATAATGATACTCTTTAAGTTCCAGCTCTACTGCCTTTGACATGTTTTACCTTCATTAAGTTGCTTCAATTCTCTAAGTCTCTGTTTCTTCTTTGTAAAAGGAAAATAATAGTCAATTTTATAAGATATTAGGAGTAATCCATATAAATGATTATTATAGTGTCTGGTACATAGTAAGCAAAATATTTTATGAAAGTTTGTCCTGAAGTTTTAATTCCAACAAACTTCTCTATAGACTATTCTATGGAGGAAGGACTTTTAATCAACAATGCAGAGGAAGAGGTAGTTACTTATTCTAATCAGTAGAGAGGGACAAACCTGGGGCAGTTTAATGATGATATATTTTATTACATAATATCATTTGTGTTCTTGAAATAGTCTAAGTCTAATCAAATCAAATTTCCAGATTGATATTAAAAATGACTGAGCATTGAAAATATTTATAATTAATTAAATAAAATTAGGATAATTAGGTGTCTTCTTACATGTCTGATTCTTACCCTAGTGTAGAAGGTTAAGAAAAAAAAGAGTTCCACACAATGTTTCATTGTGATATTCCTTTTCATATATTTTAGTACATCCAATACTTCCAAAGAGGCTAAGAATTGCTCTTCATATATGTTCAACCATAATTACATACTCCAGTCATGACTATCAGAGTTTAAAACTCTGGTTAATTTTACCAATAAACATTGAAGACTTTTTGAACTGCAATGATAACTACTGTTATAAAAAATGTAACTTGGATTTTTTGTTCAAATTTTACTTTTATTTCCTGAACAGTAAAAAGACATAAATGCATAAAGAATCACACTTTCTTGGAAATAGTATATCAGACTGGTGAGTTAGCATCAGCTGTTACCCACTTCACAATGTAACTGAAAAAAAGTTCCAGGCATCCTACTTAGCTTGTTAAAAGATCTGTCATTTTTCCGCATGACACATTTGATTGGTATTGCTACAAATATGTAATATTTTCTTTTTTTTGTTTGTTTTTGTTTGTTTGTTTTGGGGTTTTTTTGCGGTACGTGGGCCTCTTACTGCTGTGGCCTCTCCCATTGCGGAGCACAGTCTCCAGACGCGCAGACTCAGCAGCCATGGCTCACGGGCCCAGCTGCTCCGCGGCATGTGGGATCTTCCCGGACCGGGGCACGAACCAGTTTCCCCTGCATCGGCAGGCGGACTCTCAACCACTGCGCCACCAGGGAAGCCCTGTAATATTTTCTTGAACATTTTTGTTATCCTCCTATTTATAGTTCACTTATGATGGTAAGAAAACTATTTTAAAATGTAGATGAAACTGTTTAGTAAAAACATCACTGAGAGGAGTTAGGAGAGCTGGGTTGCAGCTCAACTGCTCAACTGCTAACAAAGTAACTGATTTTTGAGCATGCCCCTAACCCCTCCAGGCAGGTTTGGTATATAATGGTTGGTATGGTCTAGAAACTATAAGGGCCTTTACCTACAAATGTTCGTTGATTTCATAAACTATGCATAGATTTATGTCTCATTGTAATGATCAATATTACATATACAATTTTTATAGACTAAAAGCTATATATAGTTTGGGATGTTATGAAACACTAATTTAAACTTCCTTTATTCCTAAGTAATCAATGGCATTCTTAACAATGACATCCTTCCTGACTCCCATGTATCTGCATACTAAACGACACTGAGCTGCCTTAGTGACAGAAATCAATGACAGTGATTTGGTCTTTGATATCTTTGTTCCCTGTGTTTTATTTTTACGATAAAAACTGACCCAATATTTTCTTGATCTTCTGATAAACAGCAGTGCTCTTTCCATGAAATGAAATAACCTTATAGACTTTTCAATCTTTAGTTCACATGTGAACTTACTGAAATCAGCTTGCAGCTAGCTAGGGTAAGAATACTTCCAGACTGTTGAGTCGGAAGGTTTTCTAAATTAATTGTTGAATTCCAGGATATGAGTAATAAAGTTAATTGATGAAAGCTATGTCTGTATATGGTAAACTTTCTTCCTGTCTACTTTGAGACCTTAAAATGATCTTTAGATTGTTTTATATTTCTGGAAGAATGAAGGAAACATCCCTGAATAATTATAAAGCTTAGTCCAAAAAAAAAAATCTAACATCTTTGATGACATAGTATATGCCAAGCTTTGCTTGGTAGCTTAAATATCTTACATCATTAAATCCTTGCAACAAGGATGTAAGTTGTTATTGAAAAGTCAAGAAAACAGAGGCTTAGAAATAGTGAAATTATTAGCCACATTTATTCAGCTGGGAAAGTTTAGAGCCTGCATATAACCCATGATCACAAAGTTTAGGATACCCACACATTTGATGATATTTTTAATTGGAAAAAGTCAGATGATATCAGAACATATTACATGCAGAATATATACAGAAAACTTATGGAAGCAAATACACCACATTCACATAACTTCTTATCTTTCTTAAATACCTTTAGAGATTTACTCTTTAATAAATACCTTTAGAGGTAATATAGATTAAACTTAATAAGGATTTAATCATTTTGATTATTTTTTTCTTATTCTCTTAAGAAAGTTATTAATATTTAAGTGTATTTTCTTTCAAGTTTCTTTTTCCATGCAGTAATATTATTTTGTAATCGCCTGAGATATGCAGAAGCAAAAGAAATTCGACTGATATTGTGTTAAAGAGCTGAGATTGTGAGTCGAGAAAAAAATAAAGTAACTATCACACAGAGGTAATGGATCCACTAAAACACATCTCTTTTCCATCTCCTAATATCTTCTTAGGATGATGGAGAAAATGCTAGACAGATGATTTTTCACTTCCACTAAAAGCTTTCTGTAAATGACATTTCCTAGAGTGACTCTGTTCTCTGCCATGTTACTCAGCATCTAGGGAAATGCAACGCTTTTTCTGCCTTACTGATTGTTCAATGAGTAATATATTCAGGGTCCTTCCTTGACTTGAGACATTTAAGTCAACCTTCATCCAGAATGTGTGCTTGAGTCTTTGTGATTGTTATGGGTATTTTTGATAATGGTGTTGAATTGTGTTAAACAATTTAGAATCTCTCACTTTCCTCTTAAGCATCAGGTATTGATGTATGTGCCATGATGTCACTCATTCTTTCCCTGAATGCATTAACCTTCATTCTCTGTGTTTGTGTATGGTCTGCCTGTCTAATTTGGAATTAAAACTGTCTGGGAAAAGCCTAATTTGGTGCTGTGTACATTCTAAAGTCATTGCATGAGCTCAGTAAATGTTTATTAATGAATATAATTGTCAACATTGTTAGTGGGTATTATTGATTCATAGTAGTGATAATAATATGCATTGATTGTTACTGGAAGGAGGTAACTAGACCTAACTTGTCTTAATGAGAGAAATACAGTTGCGTGTGTATACATATACATCTATATTTATTTTTGTGTGTATACACACACACACACAATTATATATGTGTGTGTGTGTATGTATATTTAACAATGGTTGTTTTTCACATCCACATTGTAACAGAAAATGTTTCTTGGATGACTGTTTTATGCTTCATTTAAATATACTTTAATCTAAAATGACAAAGGAAATAGGAAGCATACATCTAAATGTTTGCATTGGAATTTTAATTTATTCAGAAAATACCTTTTATTTATACATTAACATATTTGTCAAATGTGCAAAATACTCTGCTACATATTGGAGACAAAGGAGAAACAAGAAATGGTCCTGTTTTCAAGCTGCCCATCATGCAAGGTACATATGAGTAAGCAGACACTTGCAGTCTTGGGTGCTGAATGCTGAGACAGGGTCAGGTGTGCAAAGCTTATCTAAGATTCCCTTAGGAAATTTGCTTTCTAGGATTCTTTCTTGATTCCAGGAGAGGACCTTATTAAGCACTACCATGTACTAGCCCAAGTTAAGCTTCAAAAGAACCATAGGAGGTATTTGATTTCCATTTCCATATGAGAAAACTTCAACTTAGCGTTATTTGTGATTGACTTGTCCAAGGTCACAGAGCAGCTATTTGAATTCAGGCTTGCCATACCCGAGTCCAAAACTCTTTCTACTTAATGACTCCCTAAATCAAGCCGTCAGATCCAAGCACTTAGAAAATTAGGAAGCCTTCCTTCATTTGATCTATTAATGGATGCATAATAAACCTATGATTTGACTTATTAAGAGTTATTATCCATAGAAGAATAGTAACTAATATTTATTTATTTTTTTAAACATCTTTATTGAAGTATAATTGCTTTACAATGGTGTGTTAGTTTCTGCTTTATAACAAAGTGAATCAGCTATACATATATCCCCATATCTCCTCCGTCTTGCATCTCCCTCCCACCCTCCCTATCCTACCCCTCTAGGTGGTCACAAAGCACCGAGCTGATCTCCCTGTGCTACGCAGCTGCTTCCCACTGTAACTAATATTTAAATGCTTAGTCTCAAGCTAATATTGTAAAATTAAGCTGGAAAATAATACTAGTAATATTTTCTTTAAAAAAAACTACATTGCAAGTTTCTATATGCTCCTAGGGCTAAAGGTAAATCTAATATTCTTCTTAATATTTAAAAATATGTCTTATGACCTGATAATACTCTGAACTTACTGGAGAGGCATATTCTTTTCTTATGCTTTGACTCGGTAATGTAAGTGTACCATATAAAGTATTTTTGTGATGCCAACATCACTGTACAAAAATTGTATGACTCATTTTCGTTCACTTTATCTGAGTTAAAAAGCAATATTTGTGTCCAGGCCTGAAAAATGGATAACTACAGCATGTATTATTAAATACAGTAGTCAGTGAAGTCAGCATAAGCTTCAAGTAGCAAGCAGTACTCACCCTTGAGAAGCAAGAAGTACAGACATAGCCCAGTCAAATGCAAATTATTTTTCTTGATGTTGCCATTTATCTATTCATAGAACATAAGGTTATGGAATAAACATAAATTAAAAGTGGACATTTTCTTCACTCATTATGATGGGAACATTGAGATACAGTATTTTTGGGTAAATGTTACAGTATCAAATTATATTTTCTATTAATTTTTAAGTTTACTTGAGGTTGCAAGTTCCTTGAGATGGAATCACAAGAGACTAAGTCCTAGAGAATCACTCACTTCTTAAGGCATTGATAATTGACTTTAACCTACAGTCCATTCCCACTTCAGAGCAATCATATTGAATTTCAGAAGGCTATATGATAGTTTTTAAATTTTATTTTTAAGTCCACAAATTGTGTTTCAGAGACACTTATTCCATAAGATATAATAGTATTGACAGTTTATGTAGAAAAAGTGTTGTGTAAACAAAATTAAATAAGTATGTTTTTTCTATAACACTTTTTAGAACTTTTCATCTCCCAGAAAAGAGTTACAGAAAGGAGGGTTTCCAAACTTATTTGACTAAGAAATTTTTTATGATTAGAAACTAAAATTAAGGATTTTCCAGGCAAAATACCACAATAGTTATAACATGCTGTTTTCATTAGCTGAAATTTTAAATTATATGTATAAAACTTATATAAAATTTACATAATATATAAAACATATAATTTATATATCTATATAAAACTTAAGGACTTTCTAGATGTCTCAAGTTATTGTTGAAACTCTGAAACTGAGAACAACAGCTGATGCTAGTCCACAACCTACTTAGAATGGCTAAACACATTCATAATAAGTGAGTAAAAACAGGGTGCTCGGCAGTTTTTAAGTCTCCTTCAACCCATATGAGAATGCCAGAAATTCAACAGGATGATGGCATAAAGCCATGGAAATAGAGTTGTCAGCCTCGCTAGAGACTAAAACGTCATTTCATATGCCCACTTCTATTCTGAGCCTGTACCACCCCTACACACACACACACACACACACACACACACACACACACACACACACACACACACAGGAGTGCAGGGGACTCCTACTACCTCTCTAAGCCAAGGGAACCACTTCACAGCTTTGTGGTTTTCTGGAATGTCCAGGGTGGCATTGCTCTCTTCAGTTGGTGAAATGTTGAGCTGAAGAAACGGGTAGAACTCACGTGTGTATTTGAGGGGCATTTAGCAAGATGATTCTTTTTTTTCTTTTTTTTTTCTTTTTTGCTGTACGCGGGCCTCTCACTGCTGTGGCCTCTCCCGTTGCAGAGCACAGGCTCCGGTCGCGCAGGCTCAGCGGCCATGGCTCACGGGCCCAGCCGCTCCGCTGCATGAGGGATCTTCCCGGACCGGGGCACGAACACGTCACCCCTGCATCGGCAGGCGGACTCTCAACCACTGCGCCACCAGGGAAGCCCCTAGCGAGATGATTCTTGAGAGAGCTTGATTTAGGTCACTAGATTAAGGAATGTATGTGAACATAGAGACTAGTACCTGATTCTCATGCTTAAGCTTTTTCAAGCTGTGGACAGTTACGGTTTAAAAAAAAAAAAAAAAGGGCAGAATGAGGAAAGAGGTTTCTGTTTCTTCATGCCCAGAGTATGTTGAATGTATGAGTTTAAAGTGGACCAAGTGGCTCAATCAATCATCAAGATGGCTTTTGCACAGCAGCCACCTGAGAAGGCAGAAAGAAGCTGTGCCGCTAGGAATGGCTGCCGGAGGCGGAAGGAGCGTTAGAGCCACCTGACTCGCTTTACGGAGCTGTGCAGAACTCTGCGTAGGGTATATGGTATAGAGCAGTGTCTTGAGGATGTCTTTGAGGAAATCACATATGTGCCTCACAAAAAAGCCAGTATTTGTAGATGGGCCATAGTGGAGAGCATGATGGTCAGCCAATATTAGCCAGATGAGAACTACTAAGGAACTAAGACTTTTGCATGCCTGCCTGAAATTCCTCCTCGCTTGCACTGACCCTGGAAAATACAGGAGATAGAGGTGGCAGGATAGCTGATGACTAAGTCACACTCCCTTCCCCACTGGGAGATCCAGAACCACAGTTCAGACCAAAATGAAGGGAAAAGAAGAGCATTTAACTAGTTATAAATATGAATTTTAGATTTATTTAGGACTGGAGTTATCAATAAATAAGAGTTGTTTTTGTTCTTTCCCCCATCCCCTGATACGGGACTTGTTCTAATCAATGATGGTGACTGTAAAGCTATAACATCTCATGGAGATGTATTCTAGGGATCTGAAAAGGATTCCCCAAAGAACACATTGAACACATGGGTCTTGAGAAAAATAAAGCTTGTTTATTTACATTTATTTTTACTTATTATTTATTTATTTATTTTGGCCATGCTGGGTCTTCATTGCAGTGTGCAGTCTTCTCTAGTTGTGGTGCGTGGGCTCAGGAGTTGTGGTGCACAGGCTTAGTTGTGGTATGTGGGATCTTAGTTCCCCAGCCAGGGATCAAACCCCAGGCCCCCTATATTGGAAGCATGAAGTCTTAACTGCTGGACCACCGGGGAAATCCCAAGCTTTTTTTCTTAATTGTATCCTATTAGATTCTGTCCGTCCGATATGCCAGTTACAGGCATTATGTTTAATTTCCTTGAAATTAATTTTATGTTGAATTATCAAGTATTCATTATTAAAATAATACAAATTTACTAACTTCAGATGAGGTTAATGATGCCACAATCTTGGAAGTAGCATATATTTCATATACAGGTGCATAATTTATATATAGTAGCTTATGAAATATTAATGAACATAATTGTGGAAATACATATTTTAGAACATTAGATTATTTATCAGGAAAATACTTTTAAACAGCTAATATTGTATTTTGTTATCCTAATTCATAGCTTAAAGCCCAATTATTAATCATATTCAGCTGATCATATCTAGCACTGTCAGAACAAGAGGTCTAATGGCAACTTAAATTAACATCTGTGTCACATTTTAGGAGAAGAGCAATAAGAATGCCAAAAGGGGAAAAGAAGCATAAGAGTATGAAATAAACTCAGGCATTCTGTGTTGTAAAATTATTTAAAAAGTCATATATAATATTTCTATATCATGTAGCTTGTGGCAGAGACATCAGTCATCATATTACCTGTACATTGAACATGATGAATTGATTGTGTTCCAATGAGAGGACCTAATTACTTAGAGAAATGAAGAGGACATATGAGAGGTCTTTAGCCCCAATGGCCATATATTATCATTAATAACACTGAATCCTGTGTGGTTTAATTCCTCTGTTCTGTACATTTTGGAGCACAGAATCTTCCTAATTCATTTCTTTAGAGAGAGATCAGATAATTAATCATTCTCCTAAAAATAGCGAGGGAAAATATCACATGAAATTCAAGCAATAATGATCAGAAGTTTTGCACATCAAATTTTTTTTTGGTCCTTGTTAAACCCCCATAGGTAACAAACATTAAGTTTATGCATAATCATTGGTTCAGAATATAGTTGTTAAACTCATTCAGTAATTTCTGTAGCATATGTGATCATCAAATTATGTTGTCACCTTGCTACAGATATAAAACAGAATCAAGACTCAAAATTATTTCAACAGTCTGGAATTCAAGGTCAAAATCAATAAGATGAAATTTAACAGAAGAAATGAAAACTTGTGTGTTTGGGCATTAATGGTCATTTGTGCAAATGTAGCATATGGAGACGTATGTTGATAAATGAACTGCTGAATAAGAGCCCACTTAAGAGTGAGAACATTGCACAACAGTTGAAGGACACTCTTGTGGAAGGAGGATTAGAGCTGTAGGCAGGTGAAACTATGGAATTTATCTTCAGATGGTTTTAAATTCAAGAAATAACATGTTAGGGTTTCCCTGGTGGCACAGTGGTTGAGAGTCCGCCTGCCGATGCAGGGGACACGGGTTCGTGCCCTAGTCTGGGAAGTTCCCACATGCCGCAGAGCGGCTGGGCCTGTGAGCCATGGCTGCTGAGCCTGCGCGTCCGTAGCCTGTGCTACGCAACGGGAGAGGCCACAGCAGTGAGAGGCCAGCGTACCACAAAAAAAAAAAAAGAAAGAAAGAAAAAAATAATATGTTAGCAACCAGAACTATCAAATATGAAAATGACTACTTTGCAAGATAGTGAATGCTTTCTCCCTAGTGTCCTTGGATACTTCCAAGCAATGACTATATAACTATGACAGGAAGGCTGATTCTATAAAAAGCATTTCTGCAATCAAATCTGGAAGAAATGATTATGTCACTAAGGTCCCTTCTGATTTTAAGATTCCTGGATAGTATTTTTTTTCACTTATGTAACCCATCACCTCTCTCCGTGGCATTTATATTCTATCTTGCTAATCACAGCTGTTTATGTACATGTCTAGTTTCTTACTAGATTTTTTTCTTATACAGTGAATTCCATAAGATTAGTAAGTGCATTTTATTTATAGTCTTACCTCCTATAGGAGGTCTAGAAGCCTTGAACATAAAAGCACAACATAAATATTTGGGAATATTATAAAATTAATATGTAATAGTACTTTCTTGAACATATAACATTTTCATGAGAGAGGGCTCTCAAGAACTGTGAGAAGCCTGAGGTTTTACCCAGCTTGCATGTTAAGAGGTTAGCCCTACCTCAGTTTTATGTATGCTGACTGAACACTCAAGATTCTTGGGTCAGAGAATGTTAACAGAGGACCCAGGATGCCTGGGTTAGAGACACAGGATTTTATTACTCACAATAGAGTGAAGACTATGAGCATTAACATAAGTGAGTCAGTTCCCCTTACCACCAGGTATGGGTGGCGAGTGGTCATCCATATGGGCCAAGATGGTGCATGCATGTAGCCAATGGGTTGCATTACAGAAGAGAAACCTGAACTTGGAACCCCAAATATTTTATAATGGAGAGTAACCATGTTTTTCCTCTGCTCCAGAGGGAGAAAATATATCATCCTAGGCTGTTTGTTATATGAATATCTTCGGATGAAAAAATAGTTCAAAGGAAGTTTAGTTGGTGCCTCTCACAAGACATGCAAAAACACAAGAGACCCATGAAGAATTGTCTCCCACTCATAAAATGGTTCTGCATTGTGAACAAAGGGTGCAGAGTTTGAGCCACACTTTGATATAGCACTGTGTGAAAATGATGGGGAAAAAGAAAGAAATGGAACATGAAATTTATAAATACATTGTGTTAGAAGTGACCTCAAGACTATGAATTACCATTAGATAAATAATTTGTACAGGGTACAAATAGCAGTGGCTAGCTATGGCCTCTCATGATATTGGTCACTTTTTCATTGTTAGAACAACTCTGATTCTATCTTCACAATAGTTTATTTCTTCTTTGATGTTCAGATGTTACTTTTGTACCTTTGTTAGTCTGTACTTTAGTTCTTATTTTACTGGCCACACGTGTGAGCAGCTAACCTGTCATTTTGAAGGGATGGTGTTCCTAACCAGGATGGGAGACTTAAAAAAATTGACCTATAAAACACAACTTCCAAAAAGACAGGTCCTCTATAAACATTTCTGTAAGTTGGTTGGTTTACATAGCTTAGAGACCAGCAATTCTATTTAAAGGCATAAGAAGAAGATAGTAGATATTATCATGAAAATATACAGGGACAAGATCCTTATTTACTTTAAAAGTTTCAGAGAAAGCAAGTTCCTTTTCCAAAATAACAGTATTCACTCTATTCAGAAATAACCAAGGCCTTCATTCTCTTTGCTTTCTTTTTTCTTTCCTCTGTAGATAGGCAAGATTTGTAAATTATACAGATCTATTTAGGATACACAGAATGTATGGTTTAAATTTCTATAAATTCTGTGGAATTTTTTGCTATAAATAATTACTAATTTTAATTGAATGGAATCTGTTATCATCATTAACATCAGGTTCTATTTTTGAAGTACTTAATTGAATGTGGGCCTTTGAATACTGTTGAACAATGATAATTAATGCATACAAAATCAAGTAGATGATTATAATGATATACTATCCCACAATAGTAACTGAAACAGAGGAAATATCCCATAACTTATAGTTGAACTGAGCAGACTGGGTTTATGAGGACAAAGAATAAAAATCAGAATTTTCATAAAATGTTTCAATAATTATGAAAATAACTGAATATCATTTTCATTATTAAACTTTCATTTCTGCCTTCATCACTCTCTGATTTTCATACAAGGATAAGGATATCCACTAATAGGTTAGTACTGTCTTATCTAATACATACATTTTTAGCCTGCAGGCTCTCTGAGAACCACTGAGACATTCTTCTTGGGTGAATATACTGCATTGGTAGATTCCAAAACTACATTAAGAGCATCAACATTACACATGTGCTTTTACACCTCGTCTACTTACAGTACATTTTAAAATGTACTTGTCTGGATCTTATTCTTTTACTTTAACATAAGAATAAGGCAATGACTATCTTATTCATTTCAGAAGAAAAGCTGGTGTCTCTAAATGTTACACTGAGGTTCCAGAGACCCTTATCCTTTCAGTGTGACAAGGTGGTTCTGAGCACAGGTAGAAAAGAGAACTGGATGGAATCCTAACTCTACCCCTAACTCTTTGTGCTACATACAACACGTTCCTTAATCACACCAACTTAATCCTCAGTTTCCTCTTGTTTAATGGTGACAATTCCTACCAGATGAGGGTCATGCATATCCCATGAGACAAGATATACAAAGGACTAAGCATAATCCTTTGCACGTATTCAACTATATGATTTCAGCTTCTCTGGGTCTTAATTTCTTTAACTCTAAAAATAAGATTAGACTATATGATCTCTAAGGCATTTCCAGCTCTAACTTTATTGGAATTTTACCTGGGGTTCCTCATTTAATATTGCCTATAGTTCTCCTTACTTTTGTTATCTTTCTAGGGTAAAGTTTTTTTGTTTGTTTGTTTGTTTGTTTGTTGCTTTTTATCCACTGAGTATGTAGTACCTAGAGACTAGAGTACAAATGTATGATCATAAATATATAGCACACCATCATGACAGACATCTAATAGTCAGACAGGGCAAGTGAGGATTTTTGATACGTAGTCTTGCTACTCTCCTGGCTCTAGTTCACCTTTGATAACCAAATCATTGATGAGGACCAGAAAGAGAGGCAGAGAGACAGAGAGGGAGGGAAAAAGGAACTGAGGGAGGAAGGGGAGGGGAGAGGATGAGCATCCCATAGATTCCACAAACTGAGTGCTACCTAGATGTTGATTAAAAAGATCAAGGGATAGGGTATGACAGAAATCATAAGCATTCTACAGAATTGGAGTTCTAGATTCGGAGCCTGTTTTCACTGAGAACGGCTCTTGACATGCAGAAATGAGCCCTATATTTGTAAAGGCCAATTGACCAAATGTTGTTAGACAGTAAACTCAATTGTCTCTTAAATTCTAGATATTATCTGATACTATATTAGATACTTAAAGTAGTTTAGAAGCTTTTTCAGCATGAAAAATAGCAGTAAGCAGTGTCTCTAGTATATTTAATGAGAATTAGCAGATAGGTAATTTAGAATGTATATGGCAGGCATATGACTCAATAATTACCTACTTTCACTTAAAAATTACCCATTTTCTTTGAAGTTGTAACTGTAGATGTTTTAGTTTTTAGAGGAGGCAATCATACACATACATATAAATAATTAATTAAAGACCTCAAGGCCACTGTCCTATGCAGAAGTTCAGATAGGTTTTCCCTTGCCCACGAATGTAGTTACAGATTTAGGACTTGTATTAGATCATTGTTGGTATATCTGATATAGCCCTCTTGCTTCCCTGGATTGTAAATAGCTAAAGGACTCTGTCTTAGTCATTGATATAACATTAAGACACAGAAAACGCTACCATCCTTGTCACTGAGGAAATATGTGCTGAAACAATGTGAAGTTGAACACTTGATTTTTCTCTTTTGATCTAAAAATTTCACAGACATAGAAAACAAACGTATGGTTATCAAAGGGGAGGAGGGAGGAGAGGGATAAATTAGAATATGGGGATTAAAATATACACACTATTATATATAAAATAGACAACCAACAAGGACCTACTGTATAGCACAGAGAACTATACTCAATATCTTATAATAACCTATAATAGAAGAGAGTGTGAAAAAAGAATATATATATTTTTATATATGCATATGTATAAACGAATCACTTTACTACACACCTGGAACTAACACAACACTGTAAATAAACTATATTTCAATTTTTAAAAAAGTAAAAATAATTCAAAAGTCATTCTAATATATCTTAAAGGAATAGTTTAGTGTCTCAAACTATTTCTGTAAATCTTATATGTTTTTGCCCATAGAAATGCTGGTTTTGCTTTTCCAAAGTGTGTTCAGTGGTCTTCCAAGTTGAAATGTATGGGGTTCCTTTGAACAGCATCAGGGCTTTTCTCCTTGGCTACAGTCAGAATTCTGAGAGTATCTTTTATCTCATCAGTTGAGTGTTATATGAGAAATAACTAGCCCACCTCTCTACTTCTATGATGTGGGGAATACACTTCCTCCTTCAAGAACCTTACAGAATGTTCCTTCCTCTGTGAGGTTCTCCTGAAATCTCCTAGGCATGTTTAGTTGAAATGTCCTCTATAAGCTAGCAATACTTTGTAAACACTATTACTATAACAGTCATCACTTTGTATTGTAGTGTGTTATCTTTGTCTCCTTTGTTAAACTGAATTACCTCGTTAAGCCAACAACCAACATCTCTTGGTTATGTCATCATGAGGGTGCCCTCCTTGAGTCCCATACATTGAGCATATTATTTCAAATACATGGCATGAACAGAATACAAGTTCTCTCATTCTCGCTTGTATCCAGCCCAAGTGAGAATGAACTGAACGGAATACTTTAAAAAGTATGACCTACAAAATGTTATTTCCAATGAACCAGTTCCTCTGTTAACATTCCCTGTATTATTCTCAAGGGAAAGAAATATTTTTGCTCTTCTCAGAATTAGCTGATTGTTACCACTCTGAGCTTGTAGAATATATCACCTTCTAAAAATACTTTTTTTTTTTTTTTTTTTTTGCGTTACGCCGGCCTCTCCCATTCGGGAGCACAGACTCCGGATGTGCAGGGTCGGTGGCCATGGCTCACGGGCCCAGCCACTCTGCGGCATGTGGGATCTTCCCGGACTGGGGTACGAACGTGCGTCCCCTGCATCGGCAGGTGGACTCTCAACCACTGAGCCACCAGGGAAGCCCTAAAAATATTTATCTTTTAACATAACACATATATAAAATTTACCTCTTCATTTTAAATGATTTTTATACTAAGGACAGAGAAAACATACACTGAACAAACATTTGTTATTTTGTTACTTTCAAAATGTTGACATAAGTTACAGTTATACAATAAAAAGACTTTTTCCTGTGATATATTTAGTACCATAGTTTAAAAAACTGTGATCCTATAAATCTCAGTGTTCTTGAGGTGAATAGGGTCTCTTGAAAGAAAGTGGAGGTCACAGTGGATTTACTTTATGTGTCAGACGTGTCACCTTTGGGCACTGTATTAGTTTCCTAGGGCTGCAGTAACAAAGTACCAAACTGGGTGGCTTCAAACAAAAGAAATTTATTTTCTCATAGTTTTGGAGGTTAGAAGTCTGAAATTAAAGTATCAACAGGGTTGGTTCCTTCTGAGCTTCTGGTGACGACCAGCAATCCTTGGCATTCCTGGGCATGTAGATGCATCCTCCAGCCACTGTCTCTTTATCATTGGCATTCTCCTTGTGTGTCTCTGCCTCTTATTATAATTTCATCAGTTTTTTTGGATTAGGGCTCACCCTAATGACCTCATTTTAAACTGATTACATCTGCAAAGACGCTCTTTCCAAAAACGGTCACATTCACAAGTACTGGGGGTTAGAACTTCAACATACCTACTCATATCAAACACATATGTGTTCATTATGTCAAACACACACATTCATTCAAAATGTATGTATTCAATTCAGCATCTGACAGGAACAGTTGAGTCAGGGTTTGTAATTCCAGCACTAGAAAAACAAAGACAGACGCTGTTTGAAATTCTCAGCTTTACCTATGTTAACAAGCACTATTGGGTGTTTTGGGGTCTTATGTCTGTGTGCATTAGTATATCAGTTCTATACCAGGAAAACAGTTGGGCATAGCGCACATTATAAACACAAAAATCTGTTTTAAATGAATGAATAGGTTTTACTAGGAAGATCATTGAACATGTAATCTAGACACTTGATTTTACAGTACAAGAGGCTGTTGACAGTATGAATGTTGAAACCTAGGCTAGTCTCTTAATCACTTTTATGAATTCTCAAAGTTTAATTTGTGAAGAAAGAAGTCCAGGAAGATGCCTATAATACATATTGACACATTGATTTTTCTTCACAGGTAAAATTTTAAAATTGCCTAAGAATAAGAAAATTTCCACTTGAACCAAGTCATCCCCTACATAAACAGATGGGAGTTTTCTACAGGAAATCCACTGCTAAACACCCAAGGAAAGAATGGTTTCTGCTCATTAGATTTGGGGATTTTCCCTTTAATTCTTATTAAAGATCTTTCTGCATAATTCCATAGCTTCATAGCACACACTTAAGACAGTGTAGATCGTGGAATTGCAAACATCTTCATGTAAAATCTTCTGGTAGCATCTTCTGAATTCATATAATAGAGACAAACTTGTATTATGTTATGTAGTAACAAGGGTGATTCTTGTAATGGAAAATGTGGAAATGGGGCAGCTAGGTGTCTGTGACACACAGCCAAAATTCAAGGGAATAGGAAAAGATATATCACTATAATCTATGGACCCTGAAAAGTTATTAATAAACTGATAGAATCCATTTTTTTTGACAACAGCTTTTTGAGATATAATTCACATATAGTGTACCACTTTAAAATATACAATTCAATGATTTTTAGTATATTCACAGGATTGTACAACTATTACCATAATCAATTTTAGAACATTATCATCACCCAAAAAAGAGACCCCATGCCCTTTGACAGCAACCCCTCCCCATTTTCCATCCACCCCCAGTTCTAGCCAATGACTAAACTACTTTCAGTCTCTATGTATCTACCTATTCTGGACATTTCATATAAATGAAATCATACAAAATGTGTTTTTTTGTGACTGGATTCTTTCCCTTAACATATTTTCAAGGTTCATCCATGATGTAGCATGTGGATATACCACGTTTTATTTATCCATTTATCAGTTGATATAAATTTGGATTTTTCTACTCTTTGACTATTATGAATAATGCCACTATGAATATTTGTGTACATGCTTTTGTGTGTACATTGGTTTTCTTTTCTCTTAGGTACACACTTAGGAATGGAATTGCTGAGTCATATGGTAGCTTTATGTTTAACCTTTGGAGGAAATGCGAGACTGTTTTCCAAAGTGTCACCATTTTACATTCCCACCAGCATTGTATAAGTGTTTCAATTTCTCCACTCCCCTGCCAACACTAGTGTCAGCCTGTGATTATAGCCATCCTAGTGGATGTGAGGTATCTCATTATTATTTTAATTTGCATTTTCCTGATAGCTATCTAATGATGTTGAACATCTTTTAATGCACTTAGTGGCCATTTGTTTATCTTCTTTGGAGAAATGCTTAGGTTTATCAGATACATGATTTGCAAGAATTTCCCCCTATTCTGTGGGGTTTTGTTTTCACTTTCTTGACTGTGTCCTTCAAAGTACAAAGTTTTTGTTAATTTTGATGAAGTCCAATTTATATATTTTTTTCTTTGGTTGCTTGTACTTTAGGTGTCATATCTAAGAAAACATTGACTAATCCAAGATCATGAAGATTTACATCTATGTTTTCTTCTAAGAGTTTTATAATTTTAGCTCTTACATTTAGGCTTTTGCTCCATTTGAGTTAATTTTTGTATATGGTATGAGACAGGGGTTCAGATTATTTTTTTTCTGCTTCTGTAGTTCTTATATTACCTACAACCTTATTCAGACTCTCCCCTGTATATCTGATCTTCTCTACCTCATGAATTCTGCTCACTCATAACTCCTGATTACTCATAGTTTCTGCAAATCAAGCTTTCAGCTGTTTCACATTGTCTATGCTCTAACTTAAAGACTCTTGGCTTCTTTTCTATCAACTGATAAACCTTCTCCATGTATCTCCAATCTCCAGTTGAGTGTCCTGAAAAAGAAAATCTGGCTGACACTAGACTCCAGGATCTTAACTTGGGCTGAGCTTTGGAAAAGCTCCCTAGCAGCTTATCAACTGGCTTTTATCCAGTATATGCACACACTTTTTAGCATCTACCCTTAAATAGAGGACTATATGAAACAGAATGTGGACACTTAGTATATTAAATCATATGTAGTCATGTGCCTTCAAACAGAGCAGAAGTGATGGACATGTTAGAAGGTAAGCTTTAAGTACACAGGCATTTTTGGTTTTATGTATCCAGTGTAAATCTCTACATACAGACCATTTGTAATATCATGGATTGTATTTTTTTGCCTCCAAGCTGGTTCATTTAAAGCAGAGGCCAGAATAGCTTATACATTTTTCATCTTAGGCCTAGAGGAATATTGCATATATTTCTTTGGTTTGAGATATAGCTTTTCCTTGGCAAAGTGAACATCTTTCTTCATAGCTGCCTAAGTTCAGGTCTAGTCTCTCTACCTTTTCCTATATTGAACACACCCATAGACGCACCAGTCTTTCTTAGAACCTCCCCATCTTCTTGTGTAAATTTATCTTCCATGTGACTATACCTCATGAGCCACTATTCTTTTCCTCACTGTCTCATTCATGGTAGCATCTGTGGTAGCATCTCCACCCTAATCTTCATTCAGTTCCTATGATCTGGCTTCTAGTTTCCCAGCCCAATTTCAGTATCATCTATCAATCAACCCCAATACCTAAAAAACATTAACATCTCTGAAATATTTATTCTTATTTAATAACTTAACTTTTTTGTTAGAGATGAAAAGAGTCATAGTACAATCTACAATGAATTAGACAAAATAGGATACTTTGAGCAATATAAAAATGTTGCCTAGCATTTAGTGATATACTAAAAAATCTTCTAAATTATTAAATTATTCACCATAAGACAAAAAAGTTCCTCCATTTTAGGTCCTAAGTGGAAACCTTTTAAGGGTTTATTTTATTATCAAATTATATTATATTATACATGTATATATATATGTAAAAATGAGTATAATTTGTTACAAACAAAATCAATATTCAGAATATTTATATTGTTATCAATAGCATTGGGGTAGCAAATAATTGAAGCATTATAATTTAACTTAAAAAAATGTGCAAACAACAACCAACCTGTCTCTTTTAATAGAGAATACATTTTATTATTATAGCACAAATCATTATTTCTCCTATCTCCACAATCATTACTTCAGTTAAAACCAATATGCTTTTGGCTAACATAGGAGAGGAGACATTTTCATGTTGACAGCCCTGAGATTTTTTTTTTTTAACCTAAATCATTCCAACCTATTGATCCTGAATCCAAATATTCAAATAAAACTGATTCATTTCATTAATGGAATGTTTAAAACGGAGAAGTCTATCAAGTTGTGGTTTCAGCTTGAATGAACCATCTCCATTTAGAAAATTGATAGTCCAGTCACACTTTTATTAACCTTGAATTTTTAGAGCATGGTTGCTTTTAAAGAGAGAGAGAGAGAGCAAGCGAGAAATTATCTCTAGTAACATTTTACATCATTGACAAGTTAGAGTCAGATATAAAATGGACATTAGAGGTAACTTTGTTTATAATAACCTCTCCCCACACAAGTTAAATGAATAATGCATATATTTAAATATGTAAGCTAGGTAACATGTAGAGCAGTAAGTAGGAAGTACTGCTGAATAGCTGCTAGGACACAATGCACACTGGTAATTCTAAAAAAGAAAAAAAACTCCAGTAAAAATAATAATTCCCCAGTGATAACTTTTATGCACTAAATTATGATAATAAGTTAATAAATTACTGAATCATATTTATGAACTGTTGAAAATGCCTCTTGACTCATTAAGAGAAAGGCATTGTTGGGATATGATTTGGTGCCCAGAATTAACTGGACACAAGGTGACTCAATCTAAGCAGTTCACAAAATACTAGAATACTTACTGGAAAACTGATTTAGAAGGAGACCATTTGGTGGAGTAGCTAGAATGCAGGTTTGGAGTCTAATACTACTAGATTCAAATTCTGGCAGCAGTGCTTGAAGTTATGAGTCTTTGGGTAAGTTACTTAATTTTCCTTAGCCCTTTAAAGTTAAGATAACATGTACTTTCATAGATTTGAATGTTAGACAAAGTATTTGTAGTTGTGATTCCTAAAAAGGAGCCACTCTAATAATGGTGGCAATAAAATATGAAACATAACTACTAAGGGCCATCGAAAATCCCATCTTCTGGCAACAGCATTTTTCCCTCTGTAGAAAATCACAGGGAGTGAAATTAAAATCAGAAAAGTGTTTTTGGTGTCCAAGAAATCAGAGCAAGAAGGATTTGTACTATGAGCCTGATGTTTAAGACACGCACCTCCAAAATAAAAAATATATATATCATGAAAACTGAGCAGGCATGATATTTAGTGAGGTTAACCCTTCCAGGGAACAAGGTTAGAGAAACTCAGACACCCACTTCCCTAACCTCCCATTCTTTCCATCTGGTTACCACATTTCAAGTGACATACACGTTCCTTAGAGGGAACGTGAGAATTTGGGCCAGCACCATCAGTTTCCCAGAGTTAGAAGAAACAATCTTACTCAGCAAAGAACACCTTCTTCCCTCATACATTTTTGTTAAGTTATGCCTCTTGGCAATTTATGTAATGTCATTCTTAGGTTTCCTCACGGGATTAGTTCCAGGAGCCCCACAGATACCAAAATCCATGGATGCTCAAGTTCCTTATATAAAATGACATAGTATTTGCATACAACCTATGCACATCCTCCAGTATACTTTAAACTATAGATTACTTATAATACTTAATAGAGTAAATGTTATGAAATAGTTCCCAGCATGCAGCAAATTCAAGTTTCACTTTTTGTAACTCTCTGAATTTTTTTTTTCAAATATTTTCTATCTGGATATTTTCGATTTAATCTGAAGATGTAGACCCTGTGGGCTGAATGTAATGTTAAATTCATTGGCCTTAACTGCTTGATTGTCATTCTTCCTAGCAGACAGTCTGGTGGGAACAAGTTATGATGAAGCCAACCCAGCCCAAATACAGAAACAAAAGTGAATTCACTTTTTTCAAGTCTCCAGTTTCTGTCCAAACTGCTTTTTGATACCTACAGACAAATTCTTCCTGGTCCCAACTCCCCTGAATAATTCTTAATTACCCAGTTGAGGGTATAGAGAAGAAAGGAATCCCTGGGTTTACAAGCATTTTTTTTTTCTTCCATTGGTATTCTTTGATTTGCTGTTGCCCTAGCTTCCTTCCTCCAACTCTTCAGCAGGGACCAGAGTGCTCAGCAGGGCTCTCCTGGGAAGTTGGGAGGGTTCAGTAGCTGATACAGTGTAGACACACATCAATGTGTGAGACCTTTTGCAACGTTCAAGTTACTTTTGTTCTCCAGCAACAGAAATCCCACTTAGGAGTTTAAAAAAGTAGTTGGTTACCATTCATGTATTTTTCTTAATTTCCAATTAAAACACTATGTTCAGATAAGAACATTTTGTAAGTTTTTAGTTATCTATGTTCAGATGATAGTGTATAACTGACCATAAAAATCACTTACAGATATTTTATTTTATTTTATTTTATAGTTTTCATTCATTGATCTCCAGGCAAGTCAGTAAAGAAGACTTACATCTTATTTTAATAAAAGTGATCACTTTATTTATTTATTTATTTATTTTTAGTCATCCATTTTATACACATCAGTGTATACATGTCAATCCCAATTGCCCAATTCATCACACCACCACCCCACCCACCGCCACGTTCCCTCCTTGGTCTCCATAAGTTTGTTCTTTATATCTGTGTCTCAACTTCTGCTCTGCAAACCAGTTTATCTGTACCATTTTTCTAGGTTCCACATATGTGCATTAATATACGATATTTGTTTTTCTCTTTCTGACTTACTTCACTCTGAATGACAGTCTCTAGATCCATCCACGTATCTACAAATGACCCAGTTTCATTCCTTTTTATGGCTGAGTAATATTCCATTGTATATATGTACCATATCTTCTTTATCCACTCATCTGTTGATGGGCATTTAGGTTGCTTCCATGACCTGACTATTGTAAATAGTGCTGCAATGAACATTGAGGTGCATGTGTCTTTTTGAATTATGGTTTTCTCGGGTATATGCCCAGTAGTGGGATTGCAGGGTCATATGGTAATTCTATTTTTAGTTTTTTAAGGAACCTCCATACTTTTCTCCATAGTCGTTGCATCAATTTACATTCTCACCAACAGTGCAAGAGTGTCCCCTTTTCTCCACGCCCTCTCCAGTATTTGTTGTTTGTAGATTTTTGGATGATGCCCATTCTAACTGGTGTGAGGTGATACCTCATTGTAGTTTTGATTGGCATTTCTCTAATAATTAGTGATGTTGAGCAGCTTTTCATGTGCTTCTTGGCCATCTGTATGTCTTCTTTGGAGAAATGTCTATTGAGGTCTTCTGCGCATTTTTTGATTGTGTTGTTTGTTTTTTTTAATATTGAGCTGCATGAGCTGTTTATATATTTTGGAGATTAATCCTTTGTTGACTCATTTGCAAATATTTTCTCCCATTTTGAGGGTTGTCTTTTCGTCTTGTTTATGGTTTCCTTTGCTGTGCAAAAGCTTTTAAGTTTCATTAGGTCCCATTTGTTTATTTTTATTTCCATTACTCTAGGAGGTAGATCCAAAAATATCTTGCTGTCATTTATGTCAAAGAGTGTTCTGCCTATGTTTTTCTCTAAGAGTTTTATAATGTCAGGTCTTACCTTTAGGTCTCTAATCCATTTTGAGTTTATTTTTGTGTATGGTGTTAGGGAGTGGAGTGCTCTATTTTCATTCTTACATGTAGCTGTCCAATTTTTTCAACACCACTTATTGAAGAGAATGTCTTTTCTCCATTGTATATCCTTGCCCCCTTTTTCATAGATTAGTTGACCATAGGTGCGTGGGTTTACCTCTGTGCTTTCTATACTGTTCCACTGATCTATATTTCTGTTTTTGTGCCAGTACCATATTGTCTTGATTACTGTAGCTTTGTAGTATAGTCTGAAGTCAGGGAGTCTGATTCCTCCAGCTCCGTTTTTTTTTTTTTTTTTCCCTCAAGGCTGCTTTGGCTATTCAGGGTCTTTTGTGTCTCCATACAAATTTTAAGATTTTGTGTTCTAGTTCTGTGAAAAATGCCATTGGTAATTTGATAGGCATTGCATTGAATATGTAGATTGCTTTCAGTTGTATAGTCATTTTGACAATATTGATTATTCCAATCCAAGAACATGGTATATCTCTCTATCTGTGTGTATTACATTTAATTTCTTTCATCATTGTCTTATAGTTTTCTGCATACAGTTCTTTTGTCTCCCTAGGTAGATTTATTCCTAGGTATTTTATTCTTTTTCTTGCAATGGTAAATGGGAGTGTTTCCTTAATTTCTCATTCAGAGTTTTCATCATTGGTGTAAAGGAATGCAAGGGGTTTCTGTGCATTAATTTTGTATCCTGCAACTTTACCAAATTCATTGATTAACTCTAGTAGATTTCTGGTGGCATTTTTAGGATTCTGTATGTACAGTATCATGTCATCTGCAAACAGTGACAGTTTTACTTCTTCTTTTCCAATTTGTATTCCTTTTATCTATTTTTCTTCACTGTTTGCCATGGCTAGGATTTCCAGAACTATGTTGAATAATAGTGGTGAGTGTGGACATCCTTGTCTTCTTCCCGATCTTAGAGGAAATGGTTTCAGTTTTTCACCATTGAGAATGATTTTAGCTGTGGGTTTGCCATATATGGCCATTATTATGTTGAGGTAGATTTCCTCTATGCCCATTTTCTGGAGATTTTTTATCAGAAATTGGTGTTGAATTTTGTCAAAAGCCTTTTCTGCATCTATTGAGATGATCATATGGGTTTTCTTCTTCAACTTGTTAATATGGTGTATCACATTGATTGATTTGTGTATACTGAAGAATCCTTGTATTCCTGGGATAAACCCCACTTGATCATGGTGTATGATCCTTTTAATGTGCTCTTGGATTCTGTTTGCTAGTATTTTGTTGAGGATTTTTGCGTCTATATTTATCAGTGATATTGGTCTGTAATTTTGTTTTTTTGTAGTCTTTGTTTGGTTTTGGTATCAAGATGATGGTGGCCTCATAGAATGAGTTTGGGAGTGTTCCTTCCTCTGCAATTTTTTGGAAGAGCTTAAGAAGGATGGGTGTTGGCTCTTCTCTAAATGTTTGATAGGATTCACCTGTGAAGCCATCTTGTCCTGAACGCTTGTTTTTTGGAAGATTTTTTATCACAGTTTCAATTTCATTACTTGTGATTGGTCTGTTCATATTTTCTATTTCTTCCTGGTTCAGTCTTGGAAGGTTATACCTTTTTAGGAATTTGTCTGTTTCTTCCAGGTTTTCCATTTTATTGGCATAGAGTTGCTTGTAGTAGTCTCTTATGATGCTTTGTATTTCTGTGCTGTCTTTTGTAACTTCTCCTTTTTCATTTCTATTTTTATTTTTATTTGAGTCCTCTCCCTCTTTTTCTTGATGACTCTGGCTAATAGTTTATGAATTTTATTTATCTCTTCAAAGAACCAGCTTTTAGTTTTATTGATCTTTGCTCTTGTTTTCTTTGTTTCTATTTCATTTATTTCTGCTCTGATCTTTATGATTTCTTTCCTTCTGCTAACTTTGGGTTTTGTTTGTTCTTCTTTCTCTAGTTCCTTTATTTGTAAGGTTAGATGGCTTATTTGAGATTTTTCTTGTTTCTTGAGGTAGGTTTGTATTGTCATGAACTTCCCTCTTAGAACTGCTTTTGCTGCATCCCATAGGTTTTGGATCATCGTGTTTTCATTGTCATTTGTCTCTAGGTATTTTTTGATTTCCTTTTTGATGTCTTCAGTGATCTCTTGGTTATTTAGTAACGTATTGTTTAGCCTCCATGTGTTTGTGTTTTTTTATGGTTTTTTTCCCTGTAATTGATTTCTACTCTCATAGCATTGTGGTCAAAAAAGATGGTTGATGTGATTTCAGTTTTCTTAGATTTACTGAGGATTGATTTGTGACCCAAGATATGATCTATCCTGGAGAATGTTCCATGCACACTTGAGAAGAAAGTGTAATCTGCTGTTTTTGGAAGGAATGTCCTATAAATATCAATTAAATCTATCTGGTCTATTGTGTCATTTAAAGCTTGTGTTTTCTTATTAATTTTCTGTTTGGATGATCTATCCATTGGTGTAAATGAGGTGTTAAAGTCCCCCACTATTTTTGTGCCACTGTCAAGTTCCTCTTTTATAGCTGTTAACAGTTGCCTTATGTATTGAGGTGCTCCTATGTTGGGTGCATATATATTTATAATTGTTATATCTTCTTCTTGGATTGATCCCTTGGTCATTACATAGTGTCTTTCCTTGTCTCTTGTAACATTCTTTATTTTAAAGTCTATTTTATCTTATATGATTATTGCTACTCCAGCCTTCTTTTGATTTCCATTTGCATGGAATATCTTTCTTCATCTCCTCACTTTAAGTCTGTATGTGTCCCTGGGTCTGAAGTGGGTCTCTTGTAGACAGCATATATATATGGATCTTGTTTTTGTACCCATTCAGTAAGCCTGTGTCTTTTGGTTGGAGCATTTAATCCCTTCATGGTTAATGTGATTATTGATATGTATGTTCCTATGACCATTTTGTTAATTGTTTTGGGTTTGTTTTTGTAGGTCCTTTTCTTCTCTTGTGTTTCCCACTTAGAGAAGTTCCTTTAACATTTGTTGTAGAGATGGTTTGGAATTCTCTTAGCTTTTCCTTGCCTGTAAAGCTTTTGATTTCTCTATTGAATCTGAATGAGATCCTTGCTGAGTAGAGTAATCTTGGTTGTAGGTTCGTACCTTTCATCACTTTCAGTATATTATGCGGCTCCATTCTGGCTTGTAGATTTTCTGCTGAGAAGTCAGCTGTTAACCTTATGGCAGTTCCCTTTTATGTTATTTGTCATTTTTCCTTTGTTGTTTTCAATAATTTTTCTTGTCTTTAATTTTTGCCAATTTGATTACTGTGTGTCTCGGTATGTTTCTCCTTGTGTTTATCCTGTATGGGACTCTCTGCTCTTCCTGGACTTGGGTGGCTATTTCTTTTCCCATGTTAGGGAAGTTTTTGACTCTAATCTCTTCAAATATTTTCTTGGGTCCTTTCCTTCTCTCTTCTCCTTCTGGGACCCCTATAATGCAAATGTTTTGCATTTAATGTTGTCCCAGAAGTATCTTAGGTTGTCTTCATTTCTTTTCATTCTTTTTTCTTTATTCTGTTCCACAGCAGTGAATTCCACCACTCTGTCTTCCAGGTTACTTATCCGTTATTATGCCTCAGTTATTTGGCTATTGATTCCTTCTAGTGCATTTTTCATTTCAGTTATTGTATTGCTCATTTCTGTTTGTTTGTTCTTAAATTCTTCTAGTCTTTGTTAAACATTTCTTGCATCTTCTCGATCTTTGCCTCTATTCTTTTTATGAGGTCCTGGATCATCTTCACTATCTCTATTCTGAATTCTTTTTCTGGAATGTTGGCTATCTCCACTTCATTTAGTTGGTTTTCTGGGGTTTTATCTTGTTCCTTCATCTGGTACATTGTCCTCTGCCTTTTCATCTTGTCTATCTTTCTGTGAATGTGGTTTTTGTTCCACAGGCTGCAAGACTGTAGTTCTTCTTGCTTTTGCTGTCTGCCCTCTGGTAGATGAGGCTATCTAAGAGGCTTGTGCAAGTTTCCTGATCACAGGTTTTTTTTATAAATCTATTTTCCAATTACCAAACTATTCCATCACATGTGTAATTTTGTTTCTTGACAGGACAAGTATGTTTTCTAACACTAACCTTCTCTATGGGCCAAGAACTTGCTTAAAGTTTCTACTAAGGCAGCCTCAGTGATTCTACTGAAAATCCAGTGATTTGTGTCTAGCAACTAGAGGAACCTCATACCGATCAATGGAGCAGAAAGGGAGAGATTGGTAGGGTCTCCCTGTTACTTAAAGAAGCAGGGTGCAAGCTTAAGGAAATATAAAATAAATAACAGAAAAAAAAGAAACACAAGGTTCAATAAACTGAGTATAAGCTTCAATATGAAAGTTAACTATTTTAAAAACTAGCTTCTCTGAAGTAAGAAAATTTCAAATAATGCAAGGTGCCCAGTGCAGTGAAGTATGTTCAGAAATATAAAAGCAGAAAGAACAGGCAAAAGTCTTTCTAAAGTAATGAGACATAGCTTTAGTTAGTGCAGTGGAATAAGCCCTTGGTCACCATGGCATTTAAATTTCTCAGAATTCTCCGAATCTATCATTGTTTGTCCTAAACTGCACCCTGTTCACTTAACTTCTCTAACATATTTGGTGATACCACCATCCACCTAGTAATTCACTCCAGAAACCTGTATGTATTTTGTAATTTCTCCCTTAAGTTAATCTCTTAATTACCTAATTCTGCTGATTCATTGCCCAAATATTCCAGATTTTTTCCCCTTCCTTTCAATCTCTACTATCAATATCCTTGCTCAGGCTCACATAATTCTTATACTGAGTGAATGAAATAGCCTCTTAATAGGTCCCTATGACTCCAGTCATGTCTCATTCAAGCCCATGCTCCATAGATTTGGCCATAGTCATACATCTAAACAAGGATGAGCAAACTACAACTTGTGAGCCAAATCTGACCTGCTGTCTACTTTTGTACAAACCGCAAACAAAAAATGATTTTTATATGTTTAAATGGCTTTGAAAAAATCAAAGGAAAGTAATATTTTGTGACACATGAAAATTATATGAAGTTCAAATTTCAGTATACATAAATAAAGTTTTATTGGAACACGGCCACACTTCTTGTCTCTGGATGCTTTTGCACTTTAACAGTAGACTTGAGTAGTTGCAGTAGGGACCATAGTCTCCATGAAGTCTGAAATATTTACTATCTGGCCCTTTGCAGACAGCGTTTGCCCAGCCCTGCTCTAAAGCAAAAAGATGACCCCGTCATTCCTCTGCTCAAAGTCTTTTGCTGATGCTTCATCACCTACAAGATAAATCAGTCTCCTGAGCATGACATACAGACCTCTGTTATCTGGGCCTTATGTCTGTTCAACATCAGACTCTTTGTATTACCTTCTGCTATGTGGTAATACCTTGCCTGGGTTCCTATGTGTTTCTCCCTAGAATGCCTCCTTCCTCCCTTTTGTCAAGCTAAATGTTTCTCCTCCCTTTAGTAGTATGGAAACCATCTCCTCCAGGGATTTCCCTAGACCTCCCTCCACAGTGATGTGTCCTCCCTGACTTCTCTTGTCCCACTTATGACATATTTTGTGGACATTGATTTATGCATGTGTCTAAATAACAAGCTCTGGATTTTAAGCCTATTAGCTGGAAAAGAGTTTTGTTTACTTTTCTACCCCTGGTGAATATCACAGTGTGTTTCACTTAATATTGCCTCAAGTAGTGTTTGTTGAATAATTTAAAAAACCTGACATATGAGTTAATTAAAAATAGCTTAGGTTTAAAAGAGGACTTTGTATATAATTATAAAAAATATCATTCTATAACAAAAATGTAACATAAAATTATTTCCAAACATTTAATTTTTATAAAACATTAGAAAAAAAATGTGTGATTTTCAGTTTGGGAATATTGCAGAAAGAAGTGTATAAACTTAAGTTAGTTTTTTACATGGAAAAATAAATTTCTATCATAGGGCTGGATAACACATTTAATAAATACTTAAACAAATAAGCTTGTTATTATCCCTTATTAACATGTATCATTGACCAGTAAAAATTTCATAAATGTATTATGATTATAAATGGAGAAAATTAAAACCTCATGTAGCTGAAATATTTTATATGCATTCTCTAGGCTAGAAGAAAAGATTTAGTATGGTGACAATAAATTTCTAGATGATGCTTTGTATATATTTTGTGAGTTAACAAACTATATAGCAAAATAAGCTGCTTCCTCCCATAGGAGCTAATAAAATAACCACAGTAAATATATCACTATTTAAATATTAGTGAAATGTTATTTTAAAAAATTAAGATAGTCTATATTTATTGAACTTATTATGATTAAAATTTACTCTTGATTATTGAGATATAAAAAGGAATTACTTCCTTTGATATTTCTAAGGAAGAAAATCTAGTGTTTTAAGTGTTTTACCATTCATTTATTTTATCACTTCCCTCGAAAAAAAGCATGTGGAATGATTCAATTGTATGTATTGGGTTGGCCAGAAAGTTCTTTTGGGTCTTTCTGTAACATCTTATGGAAAAACCCAAACGAACTTTTTGGCCAACTCATAAATGTATGTGTGTGTGTTTCAAACAAGGGAAGCTTTGCTTCCTATATGAAAAAAAAAAAGGTACTCTTGCTTCAAACTAATTGTTCCTAAAAAGGACACTCTGCTTTTGTTATTGCAGAGTGATGTGAGAAATCGGTCCAGGGTTTAAGAGGGTATGTACCTATATTCTTTCTTTTGTGATCAACCTATTCATTCTCTTGGCCTGATCTAATTTGACAATAGGATCATTTTCTGTTTTGAATATAATTTTTACATTGCCACTCTTTGCCAAATTAATGGGTAATATCCTAAGCACATACAATGGTGGGTTTTCAATCACTATTTGACTTATTCATTACTGAAACATTTAATTTAAAAACGTGCTTTTATTTTTTGCCTTAATTTTGGTTTTATTATTTTGCTTTTTTTCCCTGAAAGCAAAATAGCTGGTGTAATCTTTAATTTCACTCTGTCCCCTAAGTGGGACTCATCCTTGTTTCACCAAATTAATTCATTTTTTTTAACTTTTTATTTTATATTGGAGTATAGTTGATTAACAATGTTATGTTAGTTTCAGGTGTACAACAAACTGTGTACAGTTTATGTGATTAACTGTGATTCAGTTATGCATATACATGTATCTATTCTTTTTCAAATTATTTTCCCATTTAGGTTGTTACCTAATATTGAGCAGAGTTCCCTGTGCTATACAGTAGGTCCTTGTTGGTTATCCATTTTAAATATAACAGCGTGTACATGTCAATCCCAAACTCCCTACCTAATCCTTTTTTTTTAACCATGTAAAATAATAACACCAATCCAGGGGATGAGCTGAGGCATTTGGTTCTTTTTTGTGCCGACAAATCATGGACTGATTGTGAGCTATTTTCCTACATTGTTGGTTTATGTTAGACTCCTTCTCTCAGCTTGATTTATTTAACCTTGTGACCATCCACTCTCTGTTATTTGCCTGCTGAGCACACAGTCTCACTTTTGCACACTGCCTAGAAAGGTCTGCTCTTTAAGAAGTTAATAGGTAAAGAGAGATTGGTATTTGAGGCAAAATGTATTCCTAGGAGGATATTCATCGCTGACATTTGCTTTCTTTGCAGATCTCCCAGTCTGAATTTGCAGGCCTTGGGGCTCCATGCACAGCCCATCTGGTGAAGCAGCCCTATGCCAAGATGATTTGGATATGACTGAGGGGAATGAGGAGGGAATTTGAAAAAATCATTTTTATGAAGATTTGTTTTTCTTTTAATGCAAAGCCCCATTGTTGGAATGAACATGATTCTGCCACCCTGAACAAACTGACAACGTGATATTAGAACTAGACATCAAAGAGAGCCTGCTGAAATGTCCATTTATATTGGGAAAGGCATCAGATTTAACGTTTCATGTATTTCTACTTAATAGTTTGCATCATTGTGCTGTTAGTTACCATCAGGAAATAATTAGATTCAATAAGAGGTTTAGGAAATATTTAGTGAGCTCCTATAATGCATAAAGCAAGGTTATAGAAAATCTTAGATATGTGAAGGTATCTAAGATATGGTTCCTTCCTTCAAGAAGGTTCCAAAATGGCAGAGCTAAGATGTAGTCAGAGAATGCTATAAATACATTTGATATATACAAATAGGATACTATTAATATTGATAACACATATCTTATTATTATATATTATTACTTCACTAAACTATATTACAAATTATTTAATTTAATAATTTAATCTTATAACAAGTAATCCCCATTTTACAGGGGCAGAAACTGGGGCCACAGAGAAGTTGTGGTCTCATGTTCCATAGGTAGTCAGGAGTGGAGCGTGTCTGTCTTATTTCTTAACCTATGATATTTACCACTAAGCAACAATACCTAGAGAAAGCAAAGACAGAGAAGAGGAAACCAAAAATGTGTTCAATGCTGTGGTAGACGAATACCTCTATTGGAGATGATATAAAAACGAAATACTCATTTTTACCAGCCTTCCTGAAATAATGACATTGGGGCAGATTCTGCCCAAAAGTCTACTGATGAGATTTTAAGTAAGTCAGATGAGGCTGACTCTGCTTGGCTTCACCCTACCCTATCTTCCTGCTTTATACACAGATACAGTGGCCAAAGCTGTTGCCACCATCTTGTAACATAAGAAAAAATGCAAGAGAATTCTACAGACCAGGCTCAGAGGACTTTATGACCATCCCTAGCAGCTGTCCTCCTCTACACTTACTGTATATTGAGAAAAATAATGCTCTGCTGGTTTAAGTCAGTGTAAAGCAGGTTTTCTGATATTTAAAACTAAACAGTAACTTAAATAACAAAATCCACCTTTAACCTAAGCTAGTGATGCTGTGATGATAGTAGCATCTTCCTCCTTTTGGACATTTTTGCTTTCATTGATTTTCATGGTTCTATTTATTCTTGGTTTTGGGGTAACTGTCTGGTTAACCATACTATATTTCTTCTGTAGACTCTTTCACTTCCTGTCTCGATGCAATTCCCATTATTCCCCAAGGTCACATTATTTTCTTTTTTCCAGCTTTATTAAGATATAAATGACATATAACGTTGTTTAAGTTTAAGATGTAAAATTTTATACATTTATATATTGCAAAATGATTACATGACCTCACATAATTATCATTTCTTTTTTGTGGTGAGAACATTTAAGATTGACTGTCTTAGCAACTTGCAAGTATATAATACAGTATTGTTAACTATATTCATCACACTATCCATTAGATCTCAAGAACTTATTCATCTCATAAGTGAAAGTTTGTACCCTTTGACCAACATGGCCCCATTTCCCTCAGCCCCTGGCAACAATAACCAGTCTACTCTCTGTTTCTATGAGTTTTGATTTTTAAGAGCCTATATATAAGTGATATCATACAGTATTTGTCTTTCTCTAACTTATTTCATGTAGCATAACGTCCTTGAGATCCATCTCTGCCATTACAAATTGAGGAGTCCCTTATTTTTCATGGGTGAATAATATTCCACTGTGTGTGTGTGTGTGTGTGTGTGTGTGTGTGTGTGTGTGTGTGTGTGTGTGTGTGTGTGTGTATGCCGCATTTTCTTTATCCATTTGACCATTGGTGGACACTGAGGTTGTTTTCCATATCTTGACTATTGTGTCTGATGCTGCAATAAACATCAAATAGCAAATATCTCTTCAAGGTAGTGATTCCATTTCTTCTGGATATATAACCAGAAGTGGGATTGCTGGATCATATGTTACCTCTATTTTTTAATATTCAGGGGAACCTCCATGCTTTTTCCATAATGGTTGTACCAGCTTACATTCCCACCAACAGTACACAAAGTTTCCTTTCGCCACATTCTCACCAACACTTGCTGTCTCTTGTCTTTTTGATAATAGCCATTCTGACAGGTGTGAGGTGATATCTCATTTGGTTTTCATTTGCATTTCTCTGATGATTAAGTGATGAGCATCTTTCTATGTACTTGTTGGCCTTTTCTATGTTTTCTTTGGAAAAAAAATGTCTATTTAGTTCCTCTGCCTAGTATTAATTGGGTTATTGTGTTTTTGCTATTGAGTTATGTGAGTTCTTTATATATTCTGGATATTAATCCCTTATCAGGTATAATATGATTTGCAGATATCTTCTCCCATTCTGTAGGTTTCTTTTTCATTTTGTTGATTTTTTTGGTGTTGTGCAGAAGCATTTTAGTTTGCCGTAGTCCCACTTATGAAATTTTGCTTTTGTTGTTTTGTTCTTGTGCTTTTGATGTCATAACCAAAAATATCATTCCCAAGACCAATGTTAAGGAGTTTTTCCCTATGTTTTCTTCTAAGAGTTTTATAGTTTCAAGTCTAATGTTTAAGACTTTAATACATTTTGAGTTAATTTTGTGAGTGGTGTAAGAAAGGGGTACAAATTTATTTTTCTACATATGATTATCCAGTGTCCTGAACACCATTTATTAAAGGGATTTCCAAATTTTCCCACGTTTGGAAAATATTAAGCCATTATTTCTCAAAATAAACTTTCTGCCTACATCTGCCATTGTTCTTCTGGAAACTCCAATAATTTGCAAACTGGTTCTTTTGAAGGTATCCCATAGATCACATAAGCTTTCTTTAACCTTTTTCATTCTTTTCTTTTTTCTCCTCTCTATAATTTAAAAGGGCCATGTCTTCTAATTCACAGATTTTTTTCTTCTGATTGATCTTTTCATATGTTGATGCTCTCTATTTCTTTTTTTATTTCATTCATTGTATTCTTCAGCTCCACAATTTCTGTTTGTTTCCTTTTTTATAATTTCTTTCTCTTTGTTAATATTCTCATTTTGTTCATGTATTGTTTTTCTAATCTCATTAAATTGCCTTTTAGTGTCGTCTTTTAGCTCACTGTGTTTCCTTAAAACAATTATTTTGAATTCTTTATGAAGTGCATCATAAGTCTCCATGTCTTTTTTCTTTAACAAATTTACTGGAGTATAATTGCTAAACAATGTTGTGTTAGTTTCTGCTGTATAACAAAGTGAATCAGCTATATGTATACATACCTCCCCAAATGCCCTCCCACTTAAGCCTCCTTCCAACCCTCCATATCCCACCCTTATATGTAGTCACAAAGCACCGAGCTGACCTCCCTGTGCTATGCAGCTGTTTCCCAATAGCTAGCTATTTTACATTTGGTAGTGTATATATGTCATATAATACTCTCTCACTTCATCCCCACTTACACTTCCCCTTCCCTGTGTCCTCAAGTCCGTCCTCTACATCTATGTCTTTATTCCTGTCCTGCCTCTAGCTTCTTCAGAACCTTTTTTTTTTTTTTTCTAGATTCCATGTATATGTGTTAGCATACGGTATTTGTTTTTCTCTTTCTGACTTACTTCACTCTGCATGACAGACTCTAGGTCCATCCACCTCACTACAAATACCTCAATTTCATTCCTTTTTAAGGCTGAGTTATATTCCATTGTATATATCTGCCCCATCTTCTTTATCCATTCATCTCTCGATGGACACTTAGGTTGCTTCCATGTCCTGGCTATTATAAATAGTGCTGCAATGAATATTATAGTACACATTTCTTTTAAAATTATGGTTTTCTCAGGGTATAGGCCTACTAGTAGTATTGCTGAGTCATAAGGTAGTTTTTATTTTTAGTTTTTTAAGGAACCTCCATACTGTTCTCCATAGTAGCTATATTAATTTACATTCCTACCAACAGTGCAAGAGGGTTCCCTTTTCTCCACACCCTCTCCAGCATTTGTTGTTTGTAGATATTTTAATGATGGCCATTATGACCAGTGTGAGGAGATACCTCATTATGGTTTTGATTTGCATTTCTCTAATGATGAGAGATGTTGAGCATCGTTTCATGTGTTTGTTGGTAATCTGATATCTTCTTTGGAGAAATGTCTATTGAGGTCTTCTGGCCATTTTTGGATTGGGTTGCTTTTTTTTCTGATATTGAGCTGCATGAGTTTTTATATATTTTGGAGAATAATCCTTTGTCTGTTGTCTCATTTGCAAATATTTATCTCATTCTGAGGGTTGTCTTTTCGTCTTGTTTATGGTTTCCTTTGCTGTGTAACAGCTTTTAAGTTTAAGTCCCATTTGTTTATTTTTGCTTTTATTTCTGTTACTCTAGTGATGGGTCAAAAAAGATCTTGCTGTGGTTTATGTCAGAGTGTTCTTCCTAAGGTTTCCTCTAAGAGTTTTATAGTGTCTGGCCTTATATTTAGGTCTTTAATCCATTTTGAGTTTATTTTTGTGTATGGTGTTAGGGAGTGGTCTAATTTCATTCTTTTACATGTAGCTGTCCAGTTTTCCCAGCACCACTTATTGAAGAGGCTGTCTTTTCTCCATTGTATATTCTTGCCTCCTTTATCAAAGATAAGGTGACCATATGTGTGGGTTTATCTCTGGTATTTCTATCCTCTTCCATTGATCTATATTTCTGTTTTTGTGCCAGTACCATACTGTCTTGATTATTGCAGCTTTGTAGTATAGTCTGAAGTACAGGAGCCTGATTCTTCCAGCTCCGTTTTTCTTTCTCAAGATTGCTTTGGCTATTCAGGGTCTTTTATGTTCCCATACAAATTGTGAAATGTTTTGTTCTAGTTCTGTAAAAAATGCCATTGGTAGTTTGATAGGGATTGCATTGAATCTGTACATTGCTTTGGTAGTATACTCATTTTCACAATATTGATTCTTCCAATCCAAGAACATGGTATATCTCTCCATCAGTTTCTATTGTCTTTAATTTCTTTCATCAGTGTCTTATAGTTTTCTGAGTACAAGTCTTTGACCACCTTAGGTAGGTTTATTCCTTTGTATTTTATTCTTTGTGTTGCAGTAGTACATGGGAGAGTTTCCTTAATTTCTCTTTCAGATTTTCATTGTTAGTGTATAGGAATGCAAGAGATGTCTGTGCATTAATTTTGTATCCTGCTACTTTACCAAATTCATTGATTAGCTCTAGTCATTTTCTGGTAGCATCTTTAGGAATCTCTATAGATAGTATCTTGTCATCTGCAAACAGTTGCTTTGTGACAGTTTTATTCTTCTTTTCCAATTTGGGTTCCTTTTATTTCTTTTTCTTCTCTGATTGCCATGGCTAAAACTTCCAAGACTAGGTTGAATAACAGTGGTGAGAGTGCACAACCTTGTCTTGTCCCTGATCTTAAAGGAAATGGTTTCAGTTTTCACCATTGAGAATGATGTTGGCTGTGGGTTTGCCATATATGGCTTTTATTATGTTGAGGTAGGTTCCCTGAATGCCCACTTTCTGGAGAGTTTACCGTAGATGGGTGTTGAATTTTGTCAAAAGCTTTTTCTGCATCTATTGAGATGATCATGTGGTTTTTAGCATTCAATTTGTTAATATGGTGTATCACATTGATTGATTCACATACATTGAAGAATCCTTGCATCCCTGGAATAAATCCCATTTGATCATGGTGATCCTTTTAATGTATTGTGGATTCTATTTGCTAGCATTTTGTTGAGGATTTTTGCATCTATGTTCATCAGTGATATTGGCTTTTAGTTTTCTTTTTTTGCAATATCTTTGTCTGGTTTTGGTATCAGAGTGATGGTGACCTTGTAGAATGAGTTTGAGAGTGTTCCTCCCTCTGCAATATTTTGGAAGAGTTTGAGAAGGATAGGTGTTAGCTCTTCTCTAAATGTTTGATGGAATTCACCTGTGAAGCCATCTCGTCCTGGGCTTTTGTTTGTTGGAAGATTTTCAATCACAGTCTCAATATCAGTGCTTGTATTAGGTCTGTTTATAGTTTCTATTTCTTCCTGGTTCAGTCTCAGAAGGTGGTGCTTTTCTAAGAACTTGTCCATTTCTTCCAGGTTGTCTGTTTCATTGGCATATATTTGCTTGTAGTAATCTCTCATGTTCCTCTGTATTGCTGCAATGTCATTTGTTATTTCTCCTTTTTCATTTCTAATTCTATTGATTTGAGTCTTCTCCCTTTTTCTCTTGATGAGTCTAACTAATGGTTTATCAATTTTGTTTATCTTCTCAAAGAACCAGCTTTTAGTTTTATTGATCTTTGCTATTGTTTCCTTCATTTCTTTTTCATTTATTTCTGATCTGATCATTATGATTTCTATCCTTCTGCTAACTTTGGGTTTTTTTGTTGTTGTTCTTTTTTCTCTAATTGCTTTAGGTGTACGTTTAGAGTGTTTATTTGAGATTTTTCTTGTTTCCTGGGGTAGGATTGTACTGCTGTAAACTTCCCTCTTAGAACAGCTTTTACTGCATCCCATAGGTTTTGGGTAGTCGTGTTTTCATTGTCATTTGTTTCTAGGTATTTTTTGATTTCCCCTTTGACTTCTTCAGTGATCTCTTGAGTATTTAGTAAAGTATTGTTTAGCTTCCATGTGTTTGTATGTTTTACAGTTTTTTTCCTGTAATTGATAACTAGTCTCATATCTTTGTGGTTGGAAAATATATGATTTCATTTTCTTGATAACAATTTCAATTTTCTTAAATTTACCAAGGCTTGATTTGTGACCCAAGATATGATCTACCCTGGAGAATGTTCCATGAGTGCTTGAGAAGAAAGTGTATTCTGTTGTTTTTGGATGGAATGTCCTATAAATATCAGTTAAGTCCATCTTTTCTAATGTGCCATTTAAAGCTTGTGTGTCCTTATTTATTTTCATTTTGGATGATCTGTCCATTGGTGAAAGTGAGGTGTTAAAGTCCCCTACTATGATTGTGTTATTGTTGATTTCCCCTTTTATGGTTGTTAGCATTTGTTTTAGGTATTGAGGTGCTCCTATGGTATTGAGGTATTGAGGCATCCAGCACTGGAGTTGCTGGTCATTGGGTGGAGGTGGGTCTTAGTGTTGAGACAGAGATCTCTGGGAGAGCTCTCGCCAATTGATATTACCTGGGGCTAGGAGGTCTCTGGCTGTCCAGTATCCTGAACTTTGCTCTTCCACCTTGGAGGCTCAGGCCTGACAGCTAGCTGGAGCACCAAGACCCTGTCAGCCACACGGCACTCTTGTTTCCAACAGACGCTGCAAGCAGAGATCCAGGAGACTGACTGATGTGGTAGGAATTCTCACCTTCTGCTGGCTTCTGTCAGGTGTCTCAACATCTCTTACTGCAACAACTTTGTGGCAAGCAGTGTCCATGCATTAAATTTGTATCCCATTCTCATCCCAGCTGTTGGTTAGGAAGATTTGCCCTCTACCCTTCTAGCTTCTTCTAGGCTGGTCCTTCAATAGACAAAATAGGTAATCGGCAAGAGCTTACTCTATGGCACATAGAACTTGACTCAACACACTGTAATAACCAGAAAAGAATATATAAGACTGGTAGAATCTCATGTCCATATCTCCTTGTGGTGGGGTTCCCCCCCTTCCACATCTTTACTTAGATTCTCCCCACATGGGGAAGACAGCACCCTCAACAGCTGGTTTGCATGACTTGGAATTTGCCCCGGGGATCTCCATGTCTTCAGGATGGGTTACTGAAAGATTATAGTGATTTTTTTGCCGGTGTCATGTTTTCTCGATTTTTTCTTGTTCTTTGAAATTTTTCACTGCTGTCTTTGCATATTAGGTCTTTACCACCAGCATGTTGCAGAAAAGTTCCTCCCCACAACCCTCTGACTAGGACTTCTGAGGCTTTTTTTGACCGGCTATGGATACACCTGCTCTAGGCTTCTTGCTCCCTCTTGTGGCAGAATTCTTAAGCTTGTGTGTCTTTTCTAGATCGTTCAATGCACCAGCTTTCCTTTTGTTTTTCTAAAATGTGGCACTAAAGCTCAAGTTTGTGTTCTCTCTCTGGTTCATAGATTTGGGCCGGCTTTTTGTGTGTGCTCACTAGTCACCTGCCAAAGCTCTCTCTTGCCACCACTGTGGGAAGTGTGCACAGCGAGCTAGCCACAGGGTTGAGGGTTGTGTGGGTGAGATACAAGTAGCACTGGGGGTGCCCATGGGCCGGCTGTAGGGATCTGCAGGCTAGGTATTCCCAGTGGCACATGGGAGGGCCTCTTGACAGAGTCTGTGACACAGTTAGTTGGCTCCACATCCCTTTAATGCCCTCTGAGAGCCCTATCTGCCACTCTCCCAGCCTCTCCCTGCCCCCAGTTAGACAGCTTATGATTCAGTATTCTGGATGAGGTGGGAGAGAAATGATCCTCTTTGGCAGCATCTCACACAGCTTAGGAAACTGGGTGCTTGCTCACATGCTCTCACTTTCCACCTTGGGAGAAATCAAACCTGAGATTATCTCTATTGGTTTTAAGCTGTTTTAAGGGGCAGGGGCAGGGGACGGTGTGATGTGGATAAAGTCAAGCTGTTCTCCTTACCCTGCTCAATGCATCTAAACTCCTTGTTGTGGGTCCAGTGGTGTGCTGGAATTTCTCTGGAAATCGGGGCTTCCACAAAGGCTCTCTTGGCCATGGGTGATTGTCTAAGACATTGAGCCTCCCAGATTGCAGCCAGGAGTGGCTGGAGCCCATTCATAGGCCGCTTCAGGGTCCACAGCCAACACTGAGGGTTATATGCCTAGTGCCTGAGACATGGGTTGGCAAGACCCATCCTGTGTCTGTTGGCATTTATTGCTGTATCTCACAGCTTCCACATGGGCACTTTTGAATGTGGATGGATGCCAAAATGTCATTGTTGAGGTGGGGACCAAAACAAGAGATGTTTGATTCAGACAGGATGCTGATGTCGCTGCCATTTCCATTCTTCTCTTCTAATTTTCTCATTGCATGCACTCGTCCTAAGTGAGCTCATCCACACTTTGCTGTCAAATAGCCATGTATTGTTGCCATAAAAGTACCCTAATCATGACATCATAGTCATTTGACTCCCCAGTCTGCATCCTAGACCTTTCCCCTGAGCTCCAGACCAAAATATACCCAACAATCACTTTAAGTTCAGAACACTCAATACCTGCTTCTCATCTTTACAAACAAATTTTGTTTTCTTATCTACTCAGTCACCCAAGTCAGAAATCTAAGAAGTCCTTTTAGACTTCTCTGCATTCTCCCTTTATTTCTAATCATACACCAAATTCTGTCCATTTGTGATAACGCATGAATCTATTTAATCCATCCTTAGAGCTGCTCACTTAGCTTACCCTTTTGCAGCATTTTCTCACCTGAATTACTGCAGCAGGGCCTTGATGTATCTCCCTAATTCAAGCCTGCCCTGATTCCAATCGATTCCCCTACATTTTCACCAGAGTGATTTTCTATACTAAAAATGCATTGGTTCCATTTGTCCACTGAGATCTTTCCAGGATTTTCCAGCACTTTTAGGATTTAGTGCAAACTTTCAGCATTTCCTGACCTCTGTGTAGTTATCTAATCCATTCTCTAGCTGTCCTACCCCTTGTGCTCATGTCCATTTATCCACTGAAGAAATAATTACTGAGCACATGATATGTGTGAGAACCAGGCTAACTGCTGGGGCTACAGACTTTCCTTGACCTTCATTGTGCTTAAAATGGAGTAAGGGAGACAGACAATTTAAAAAGTCAGCGAAATGAGATCAACTTGTGATGAGTAAAATAAAATAGATTTCTTTCATTGAGAACGACGATGGGGGAGAGTAGTTTCTATTGTATGATCTGACAAGGTCTCACTGAAAAGACAGTCTTGAAGTTGAAACTTAAAGGATGAGAAGGACTCAACCACATGAAGTGTTGAGGGTAAGGATATCCTAAGCATAAGGATCAGAAATTATAAATGTCTCAAAGAGGTAGAGTCTGGAACATTCTAGAAATTGTCAGAAGGACTGTGAGGGAGACTAAGTAGTGGGACAGATGTTAATATGAACTACTTGTAATTCCCCCCAAAAAGTGACACACTCTTTATTGCCTCTTCTTTATGTGTGCTTATAATAATAATTATTATTATTATTACTATTACTATAATTATAACTGGTCGTTTTTTCAAATTCCTTTGGGGAACAGGACTTAGGTACCCCTTCCTAACTTCTCATCCAATACTGTGAATAACTCTGATAGTAATGATCACATTCCAGTGTAATTACATGCTTGTTTCTCCCCTTAGACTAAATTCTTTATAGGCTTATGCTGAGATTTATTCATGTTTAAATCAACAGTATCTAGCAGAGAAGCTAGTATTGATATGTAATTAGAACCTGATAAATGCTTATCGGATAAATGGATGCATGAATAAAGAATTGTGCCATTGTACTACTGCTACTGTTTGATAGCTGAGAAAATATGAAAACAATCAGGGAGAAAAGGGGAGGGAAGAAAGGATTCTGACGTAGGTATGTAATTTCACCAGACTTCACAGTTCAAGGCGAGGAGAGGGCTATCATTTTATTCACTCTAGAGCAAAAGAAAACAGAGGTGAGAGAGTTCAAGTAACTCACCCAAATTGGCACCTGAGTAAGTGAAAGAGCTAGGATGCGACCCCTAACCTGGCTGGCCGAAAAGTAAGCGCTGCCCCTACTTTGAAAACTAGACTTAAATAATAAGTAATACTTTCTCTGACACACGTGGACACTTGCACTATAGGCTACAGACATGTCCTTGTGGTTATGATTTGATTAAATCTAATATCTGTGTAGCTCTCTGTCAGTCACTTCATTCAAGTCTCTGCTAAAATATCACTTCTTGAAAAATGCTTTCCCAGAGTTGACGTTAAGAAAAATCTCACCGTCCTTGTTCTAGACCTTCTTTCTCAGTTTTTTTTCCTTCTTTCTTATTTTTAAAATAACACTTGTTCCTACCTGGCATTTTATATTCATTTGCCTACATTTTATGATAGGAGAACTTTTATGGAGCCAATGACTTGAGTGAGAAAGCTAATACAAAGTTTTTCCTTCTTCACGAAGTTTTCTCTGAGCAACGAGAAATATAAGATGGATATTTTTTTCCTCTTATAAAATCAGTGCCCTTCACCTAACAGCATGTCTTTAGACTAATCTATTTGAACCTTTAATGATAAATAATGAATTTCCATGCCCTACTCACTCAAAATATTTTATTTTGAGTTGCTTGTAAGCTGTGAAAGTTGGGAAAATATTCTAAATAACATGGGGCTTATTGTCTGTCAATACAAGATCTCCATTTTGGTTGCCTTTTTGTTGATCTCAAACACTTTTTTCTTAAACCTTTGCTGCCTACATAAAGGGCAGATGTTAACACATGCAATAAAGTGGATCTGAGTGCCCTCCACGCAAATGTGAGATTGATGAGAAATACACTGAAGGCTGTCTGTACTCCCAGTGCCAAAAATATAGTCCTGTTTTCTTGCTTGTTCCTGCAGGGTGTACCATGTTTCTTGCAAGAATTCTTACATACTCCTAATTCAAATTTCTGCAAACATTTTAAAATATTTCTACAAATATGTTGAAAACACAGAGATCTGACACACACTCTTTAAGAGGTTATTGTTTCTGAAATTGTAGCACATGGTAATAGGGTTGTTTTCCATCTATTCTTATTCCTTAACCTTAACCTCATATCAGTTTGCAATCCATCGATGTGTCACATTCAGGATTTGCTACCAAGAGAAACTTAACTGTCAGGTTTCCTTTTCCCTTTTAGAGGATGAAGCATGCTCTGTAGTTTTTACTTATTATATGTGATAGATGAAGGAAAACAGCGAACGCCACAAATATATAAAGGCAGGAAGGTAGATCTTTGAAAAGCCCTTTGGTGCCACCCTGTGGTAAACATTTGGTATTTTTGAAACTGTTTTGGGACATTGGGTTCTCAGTCTACTTGCATACACATTATCTTCCTAAAATCCAGCGGCCCCATTATCCTTGAAAAGGTGACTTTTTATTATAAAGTAAATCAACGAACTGTCTGAAATTGATTTGGAGAACATTTAACTTTTCAGCCAAAGTTCTTTCTTTCTATTTTTTTCTTTAAATGTGAAATAGGGGGAAAGTTTTAACTTACAAACTTCATTTAAGGAATTCCAAAAAAAAAAGAACATTATCTTTGAACAATATCTCTCATTTGGGTTTCCATCTTAGTACACAACCTCAGGTAGGTGTATATTTGTGTTCTAATCAAAAGAGCATCATCCCTCTGACTCTTTTTATTTCCAACGTTAATATGGCTTACTAGGACACAGACACTATTGTAAGCAATCCACAAAAACTAAGATTTAATCTTCTTGACAACGTTTTGCAGTAATTACCGTCACCACAACCATCATCATCATCATCTTCAGTTTCCATTCCTGCACTGGCTTCTGTAGCAGAGCCCCTTCTTCACTGCTCATGGCCATGGTAAACCTACTGATCATTGCTATCAGCCTCTAACTTCTGCAGAGTCTCTCACTTACAAGGAGTGTCCCCAGTCTACAGTCTCTGCACTGGATGCATTACTAGTCCTAGACTGTACTGTGCTTGGGACAAGCCCTGTAGATGTTCAGGTCCACTGGCAGTCATTCTTTCTCCCTATGCTGTTGGCCCAACCAGCGTGAACTCCTGCCACAATAACCTAGCGCACCACTTCCTCACTTCCTTTTTTTCAGAAATACATCTCAGGTTCCAGGTTAGAGAAAATTAACAAAATATTAATTTAGGAAATGATGATCCAGTAGTGGAGAAAGGACACTGGCCAGATCAGCAGGCCTGGACGTGGTGCTGGATAAGTCATTGCCTGGGCAGGTAGCTGCCTGATCATTTCTCTCATGTTTCTGAAATACATAAAACAGAGATATCAGCTTTTTGCTCTGCTTATCTGATACAGTTATTGTGAGAATAAAATGAGACAAACACAGATCTTTAGAAACTATGAAGTGCTGTAACAATCTGATTATTTATGGAAGTGTGGAGAAGGGTACAATTTAGAATATGTTTTTTCTCAATATATTATAATTATTTTCTCTCTATATATAATTATTTTCTTTCTTTTTTCCCTAACACATGTAACTTTGAGACCTTCATGTGATACTATTTTATAATTAACACAGAGAAATTTATCTGTGGCTTCAGCAGTCCCTGCTCCTAAAATTTCATTTACCAGAGATTATGAAAATATGCCTGTTTTCAGGTGTTTTTTTTTTAACAAAACCTATTTTACATCAAAGAGAAACAGCCCTCCTAAGACTGTTTAACTCCTGATTTAGTTTAATTACATACCTAGTTAATGACTATTTGACTAAGTAATCACCTCATAAAAACCATAAAAGAAATGTATGCTGCAAGTTTGAAACATTGGTGATAGACCAGTTTTAAGGAAATATAATTTTATATGCATATATACACATAGACATAAATATAAGGATGAAAAAAGTATTTATTACATAATTTCCAAATCAAAATTGAAGAATATTAAATTGGCAGTTAAATATGGCATTAAGACTCCAAAATTTGAAAGCCAAAAATAGCCAGAATAAGAAACTCCAAATTGTTCTGAAATGATCTAGCAGAAATTTTTAGGAGACACAACATTGTACAGATCTTCCACGACTTACAGTGGGGCACCATCCTGACAAAACCATCATTCATTGAAAATATCACAAATCGGAAATGCATTTAATACACCTAACCTACCAAACATCATAGCTTAGTCTAGCCTACTTGGGGATGAGAAGAGAGGGGCCCAGGCCCTCAGTAGTGCCTTCCTTTACTCTTTTTCCCTCCTTCCTGAAAATGTTGGATTTGGACTGGGGTAGCATTGCTGTTTTGTCAGTGCTTCTGTGCCTCTGAGAGTCTTACTGCTCCCCAGCCCTTCTGTCCCTTGAGTCCAATCTCCTTGGAACTGCTGGTCCAGTCCTGCAGTTCCTGCCTGCCTCCTGTGTGGCGCTTCTGCTGGCCTTCATTTTCCATGCAGTTGTTTCATATTCCCATCTGGGGTTATTCTTGTTCCTTTTTTTTGGTGAATGAACTTATAAACAATTATCAGGTTCTTAAAGGGAAATAAAGTGTGCATATGCTAAATTCATAGATTCCTAAGATACAATTTTTTAGAAATGACACTGATTTTTGAATTCTGGCTGCTTTAACAACACCTCTTTGCCAAGCTGCCTCTGAAAAGTCTATTGAGGATACTGGTCCTGGCCCCAGCTCTGCCGTGATTCCGTGGTTCAGTTTAATTCAGCAGAGATGTGGTGCACACCTGCTAGGGGTCAGGCACTGCACTGGGTGCTGGGAGAATCAGGCTGCAGAAACCCAAGCCCATCCACTTAAGCAGTACACAGTCTCATCGGCCTTTTTTTTTTTTTTTTTGCGGTACGCGGGCCTGTCACTGCTGTGGCCTCTCCCGTTGTGGAGCACAGGCTCCGGACGCGCAGGCTCAGCAGCCATGGCTCAAGGGCCCAGCCGCTCCACTACATGTGGGATCTTCCCGGACCGGGGCACGAACCCGTGTCCCCCGCATTGGCAGGCGGACTCTCACCACTGTGCCACCAGGGAAGCCCTCATCGGCCTTTTTTAAGCAGACATAGAATCAGAAGTCCAGAGCTTAGGCAGTTACCCCAAATCTCCCAGCCAGTGCATGGGCCAGTGGAGGAGCCTCACAACAGGCCTTTGGCTCAGAGTCCAATGATCTTTCTGCTTATCATTCTTCCTCACATGTCTGAGAATGGAGCTAGCAGAAATTTCTGAATTATGTCAGTCTTTGCTGCATACTGTATACATCCAGATGATTTGTGTAAGCAGGAGTTTCTACTAGGTCTGTTAAGTTCCTTCCAATTTGTAGGAGGCATGGAATAGTGGAAGGAGTCAGGGGCTGGAAGTCAAATAACTCAGATCTAAACTGAGCATCTTAATTTACAGTTTCTCCTTGATCAACTTCAACCCTGAACCTCAGTTCCTATCCATGAATGGGAATCTTGTCTACTTCATAGGGTTCCTATGAAAATTAAAGATAATGATATACATGTAAGTACCTATCCCCAGTGCTGTGTTATATTATGAACTCAGTAAATGAGAATTCCTTTCCCTTTCTAGTACATTTTTTGAAATCCAAACACTTGGGCCTATTAGATGTAATTGTACATGTTAAAAATACTAAGTAGAAGGTGCAAATTCATTATAACTGTGCCTGGTTCAATACTGGATTTGTATCAATATACTATTTTGGGGGAATAGATTTAGATTCATAGAAAAAAACTGAGCAGATACTGAAGAGGACATATAAATCCCAGCCCCCCCACACACACAGTTTCCCCTATTACTAACATCTGATATGTTTGCTCCAATTAATGAACCAATATTGACACATAATTATTAACCAAAGGTCATAACTTTTTCATATTTCCTTTATTTTCACCTAATGTCTTTTTCTCTGTTCCAGGATCTCATCCAAGATACCAGGTTCCATTTAATTGTCAAGTCTCCTTAGGATTCTCCTTAAAATTCTTGGCTATGACATTTTCTTAGACTTTCCTTGTTTCTAATGACCTTGATAGTTTTGAGAAATACTGGTCGGGTATATTGTAAAATGCCCTTCAGCTGGATTTTGTGTGATGTTTTTGTCATGATTAGACAGGGATTATAGATTTTTGGAAGGAAAACCACAGAGGTATAGTGTCATTTTCATCACATCATATTATGGGTACATACTCTCAACATATTTACAACAGCTGACACTGACCTTGATCACCTGGCTGTAGTAGTGTTTGTTAGGTTTCTCCACTGTCAGTTTCCTTCCCTTGCTCTCCTTTCTGTATGGTGCTCTTTGGAAAGAAGTCATTTCATTCAACCCACACTTAAGGAGTTGAGAATTATGCCTCCCCTCCTTTAGGATGGAGTATTACATATTAATTTGGAATTCTTCTCATGTATTTATAAATTTACTCAGCTATTTATATCAGTATGGAGCCATGGATATATGTACACACACACACACACACACATATATATTTGGAGTTATAATCCAATATTGCTTCATTTTATTTGTTGCTTACATTGTTCCAGCTTTGGCCATCGGGAGCTCTTTCAGTTCGGCCCTGTGCTCTTTGATATAGCCCCATCAGTGTGTGTGTGTGTGTGTGTGTGTGTGTGTGTGTGTGTGTGTGTGTGTGTTGTAGCACTTCCTTACTCTCTGATGCTGCAAGGTGTTCCAGGCACATATTGTCTACTTCCTGTCCCACTCCCAGAATCAGCCATTTCTCCAGGGAGCTTATGTTTTTATTCAGTGGAGAATGACATTAGAAACTAAGATCCCGACACTAGGTATCTTGTTGCTCCTGGTGTGCCATTTCTTTCAGGCATTTGGATCTTAATGACCACATTCATGGTGTTATTTTATCATGGTTTATCCTATCTTGCAAAAATCTGAAAGTGCTATTCTGTGAAGAAGCTATTGAGTGTGTTTTGTAAATATTTCATTCACATAGGGTTTTCAAGTAAGTGACTCATGGTCTGACGTGTAGAAAGTGTCATTAACTTCCTATAAGTTATTATATACATGAGAGAGGTAAGGTAATTTTTTTTTTAAATTGGGGTATGACTGTTTTACAATGTTGTGTTACTGTACAGCAAAGTGAAATAGAGTTCCCTGTGCTATACAGCAGGTTCTCATTAGTTATCTATTTATACATATTAGTGTATATATGTCAATCCTGATCTCCCAATTCATCCCACCACCCCCCTTCCCCTCTTGGTGTCCATATGTTTGTTCTCTTCATCTGTGTCTCTATTTCTTCCTTGCAAACCAATTCATCTGTACCATTTTTCTAGATTCTGCATATATGTATTAATATATGATATTTGTTTTTCTCTTTCTGACTTACTTCAGTCTCTATGACAGTCTCTAGGTCTATCTACGTCTCTATAAAAGACCCAATTTCTTTCCTTTTTATGGCTGAGTAATATTCCATTGTATATATGTACCACATCTTTGTCCATTCATCTGTCAATGGACATTTAGGTTGCTTCCATGACATGGCTATTGTAAATAGTGCTGCAATGAACATTGGGGTGCATGCATCTTTTTGAATTATGGTTTTCTCAGGGTATATGCCGAGTAGTGGGATTGCTGGGTCATATGGTAATTCTATTTTTAGTTTTTTAAGGAACTTCCATACTGTTCTCCATAGTGGCTGTATCAATTTATATTCCCACCAACAGTGCAAGAGAGTTCCCTTTTCTCCACACCCTCTCCAGCGTTTATTGTTTGTAGATTTTCTGGTAATGCCCATTCTAACTGGTGTGAGGTGATATCTCATGGTAGTTTTGATTTGCGTTTCTCTAATAATTAGTGATGTTAAGCATCTTTTCATGTGCCTTTTGGCCATCTGTATATCTTCTTTGGAGAAATGTCTAGGTCTTCTGCCCATTTTTTGATTAGGGTGTTTGTTTTTTTTGATATTGAGCTGCATGAGCTGTTTGTATATTTTGGAGATTAATCTATTTTTTAAAAAATTAGCAGTGATATACACATATTTTCCATTTGCCAACACTTTTTCTTCCAAGGGTGACAACATCCCAGTTTTCCTGGGACTGAGGGAGTTCCCAGAATGAGGTATTTTGATTTTTAAAACTGGGAAAGTCCTAGCAAGCATTGGCTAAATGTCCACCAGAGCTCTTATAACCATTGCAATTAGGTATTAGGCATAGACAGACTCAGGCAGAGATACATAAGTATGTGTATTTATATGTGTGTATGTGACATACACACAAACACATATTAAATTTGGGATTTTATCTGAATATTTTTATCACACATTCCCTTGCTTACTGCCTGGCTCACAGTAGGCACTCAATAAATATTTGTCAGCTAAATGAATGATTTATTATATGAATCCATAACATGTTTGATTAATGCAATAATTATGTGGCCAAACCTCTTGTTAAATATTTTCATATTACATTTCTGTTTTTAGAAATATTTTCCATCTACTTTCTCTTTATCATAGTTCATTCATCCATATTTTCTCTATACTGTAGGTATGTTGTGGTGTAGAGAATAGTTTAGAAATTTTACTATTACAGCCACATCTGTAGTGGGTGTACATTCCCAAGAAGACAAAGCATTATCTTCCTGATGGACAAAATAGAGGGTTTCCTTTTGTGAGCTTGATTTTTTTTCCTGTTTTTGATAATTTGTCTCTCTTTGCTGTTTTTTATGAATTCATTATTCCTTTTTTGTAAACTTGTATTTGTATATTTGTCTTACTAATAAGAGTTCTTTCCTAGCAATGCTACTAGCCTGTTTTCTAATATAGACTGAACTTTTTTCCCTCAGATTGTGGTTGGTCTGCTTGCCATGTAGAAGATTTCAATTTGGGGAATTTTTGTTTGTTTCTAGTGGTCAAATATATTGATTATTTCTTATGATTTCTGACTCGTGTCATTGTGACCTAAAAAAGTGTTATTTATTACAAAAACAGCATCAAAAGTGGCTCATATGGCTGTCTGTGTGCAACCCAAATCATAAGTACCTGGCCATATCAGTTACCAGAATGGCAGATGTTGCAAAAGCACAACAGAAAAGCCTAGTCCCTGTGATGAAATCTTGCATTTGTAAGCTTTGTTAGCAGTCCATAAGCTGCTTATCTCTGATCAAGAACAAGACCACTAATGCATTTTATGAAGCCAATAAGCAGCCACTACCTGCTTTGGGAAGTAACTATGAGAAACAAAATAGATCCAGCCTGTTACTGTACTCCAGAAGGGAAAAACTAAAATAAAAATTAATAAGTTTCAATATTCCTTTTTTGAGAGAATATGATTCTTTTATTTGAGGCATCACATTTTCTTTTCTTTTTATTAGAACAGTGTAAAAAACTTTCGGAAGATGTACATCTCTGTATTACTTAGGGGTACTGCTTTGTGTGGTTTGGTGTAAAAGGGAAAACTGCAAAAATCATTTAAATGTACTCTGAATAAACAAGGGATAAAAAGAGTAAGACAACTTTCGTTCAATATACTTGGAACAGCATAGCTAATGTAAGTTTAAAATGCATGCTTATGAATCCATAGTGACACAGTGACAAAGAAAAAGATTGTCACTGCATGTAAATTGCTTGTATTTTCCAGTAAATATAATTTAGTTATGGTAGTAAAATATACCGTGCAGAATGGATTATGTTCAATCTTTCTTTTGGAGGTGGTTGCAAAGTGTGATTACTTGTGATCCAAGTTCAGGGAGTGCAGAAGCTCTTGGAAAGATTAGGGGCAAAAAAAAAGAAAGAAAAGAAAAGATTAGGGGCTTATGAATTACTGTGGGTAAAGAACATAAATGGTTGGAAATATAAAATATATAAGTAAAAACAGAATTTCAATATAAAAGATTTAAAATGGAAAGAGTTATGCTTGTCTTATAGAATTATGTCAGAAAGCCTAAAGCCTTTATTTTCATAACACCTAAAAATGAATCCTTTAAACACAATAAATTTAAGCACAGTAAACTCTTAGTTGGAAACAGTAGAAACATAAAAGGTGTATTTCTTTAAAAATATACATCTCTGAAATATTTTGTCGTGTATTGATCCTTTCAAGAAATAATTGATTCTAAATGTAATTACAAAATTTTGGCAGAAAGCTCATATGATATTTTCCTGTCTTTTAATATTATAATAATCACGATAACAATAGTTAGAATCTACTGAATACTTGCCAATTGCAAGACGTTGACTCTTAGGTATCTTATATGTAGTAACTAATTGAACCCTCATAGCAGTCGTATGAAGGAGATTCTATTATTAACCCTATTTTAGATAAGGAAATTTATTTATTTATCTATTTATTTATTTATTTATTTATTGGTTTGTCTTCCTTTTTAATTTTTTTTAAACCTTTATTGGAATATAATTACTTTACAATGTTGTGTTAGTTTCTGCCGTATAACAAAGTGAATCAGCTATATGTATACAGATGTCACCATATCCCCTCCCTCTTGTGTCTCCCTCCTGCCCTCCCTATCCCACCCCTCTAGGTGGACACAAAGCACCGAGCTGATCTCCCTGTGCTATGCAGCTGCTTCCCACTAGCTATCTATTTTACGTTTGGTAGTGTATATATGTCAATGCTACTCTCTCACTTCGTACCAGCTTACACTTCTGCCTCCCTGTGTCCTCAAGTCCATTCTCTACGTCTGCACCTTTATTCTTGTCCTGTCCCTAGTTTCTTCAGAACCATTTTTTTTTTTTTTTAGATTCCGTATATATGTGTTAGCATATGGTATTTTTTTTTCTCTTTCTGATTAAATCACTCTGTATAACAGACTCTAGGTTCATCCACCTCACTACAGTAACTCAATTTCATTTCTTTTTATGGCTGAGTAATATTCCATTGTATATATGTGCCACAGCTTCTATATCCATTCATATGTCTATGGACACTTAGGTTGCTTCCATGTCCTGGATATTGTAAATAGTGCTGCAATGAAAATTGTGGTACATGACTCTTTTCGAGTTATAGTTTTCTCAGGGTATATGCCCAGCAGTGGGATTGCTGGGTCATATGGTAGTTCTATTTTTAGTTTTTTAAGGAACCTCCAAACTGTTCTCCATAGTGGATGTATCAATTTACATTCCCACCAACAGTGTAAGAGGGTTCCCTTTTCGCCACACCCTCCCCAGCATTTACTGTTTGTAGATTTTTTTGATGATGGTCATTCTTACTGGTGTGAGGTGGTACCTCACTGTAGATTTGACTTGCATTTCTCTATTAATTAGTGATGTTGAGCATCCTTTAATGTGTTTATTGGCAATCTGTATAACTTCTTTGGAGAAATGTCTATTTAGGTCTTCTGCCCATTATTGACTGGGTCTCTGTTTTTTTGATATTGAGCTGCATGAGCTGCTTGTATATTTTGGAGATTAATCCTTTGTCAGTTACTTCATGTGTAAATATTTTCTCCCATTCTGAGGGCTGTCTTTTCATCTTCTTTATGGTTTACTTTGCTGTGCTGAAAGTTTTAAGTTTCATAGGTCCCATTTGTTTATTTTTGGTTTTATTTCCATTTCTCTAGGAGGTGGCTCGAAAAGGATCTTGCTGTGATTTATGTCATAGAGTGTTGTGCCTATGTTTTCCTCTGAGAGTATTATAGTGTCTGGCCTTATATTTAGGTCTTTAATCCATTTTGAGTTTATTTTTGTGTATGGTGTTAGGGAGTGTTCTACTTTCATTCTTTTACATGTAGCTGTCCAGTTTTCCCAGCACCACTTATTGAAGAGGCTGTCTTTTCTCCATTGTATATTCTTGCCTCCTTTATCAAGGATAATGTGACCATATGTGGCATGCATGTGTTTATCTCTGGGCTTTCTATCTTGTTCCCTTGATCTATGTTTCTGTTTTTGTGCCAGTACCATACTGTCTTGATTACTGTAGCTTTGTAGTATAGTCTGAAGTCAGGGAGCCTGATTCCTCCAGCTCCGTTTACCTTTCTCAAGATTGCTTTGGCTATTCAGGGTCTTTTGTGTTTCCATTGCAAATTGTGAATTTTTTTGTTCGAGTTTTTGTAAAAACTGCCATTGATAGTTTGATAGGGATTTCATTGAATCTGTACCTTGCTTTGGTAATACTACATTTTCACAATGTTGATTCTTCCAATCCAAGAACATGGTATATCTCTCTATCTGTTTGTATTGTCTTTAATTTCTTTCATCAGTGTCTTATAGTTTTCTGAGTACAAGTCTATTACCACCTTAGGTAGGTTTATTCCTAGGTATATTATTCTTTTTGTTGCAGTGGTAAATGGGAGTGTTTCCTTAATTTCTCTTTCTGATTTTTCATCGTTAGTGTATAGGAATGCAAGAGATTTCTGTGCATTAATTTTGTATCCTGCTACTTTACCAAATTCATCGATTAGCTCTAGTAGTTTTCTAGTAGCATCTTTAGGATTCTCTATAGATAGTATCATGTCATTTGCAAACAGTGACAGTTTTACTTCTTCTTTTCTGATTTGGATTCCTTTTTTTTTCTTTTTCTTCTCTGATTGCTGTGGCTAAAACTTCCAAAACTATGTTGAACAATAGTGGTGACAGTGGGCAAGCATGCCTTGTTCCTATTCTTAAAGGAAATGGTTTCAGTTTTTCACCATTCAGAGCAATTGTGGCTGTGGGTTTGTCATAGATGGCCTTTATTATGTTGAGGTACTTTCACTCTATGCCTACTTTCTGGAGAATTTTTATCATAAATGTTTTATGATAAAAAGTTTTTTATCATAAAACTTTTTATGATAAAAAGTTTTTTATCATAAAACGAATTTTCTCAAAAGTTTTTTCTGCATCTATTGAGATTATCATATGGCTTTTATCCTTCAATTTGTTAATATGGTGTATATATTGATTGATTAGTGTACATTGAAGAATCCTTGCATTCCTGCGATAAACCCCAGTGATCATGGTGTATAACCCCTTTAATTTGCTGTTGGATTCTTCTTGCTAGTATTTTATTGAGTATTTTTCCATCTATGTTCATCTGTGATATTGGCTTGTGGTTGTCTTTTTTATGATACCTTTGTCTGGTTTTGGTATCAGGGTGATGGTGACTTCATAGAATGAGTTTGGGAGTATTCCTCCCTCTGCTATATATTGGAAGAGAAGGATAAGTGTTAGCTCTTATCTAAATGTTTAATAGAGTTTGCCTGTGAAGCCATCTGGTCCTGGGCTTTTGTTTGTTGGAAGATTTTTAATCACAGTTTCAATTTCAGTGCCTGTGAGTGGTGTTTTATACTTTCTGTTTCTTCCTGGTTCAGTCTTGGAAGGTTGTGCTTTTGTAAATATTTGTCTATTTCTTCCAGGTTGTCCTTTTTATTAGCATAGAGTTGCTTGTAGTAATCTCTCATGATCATTTGTATTTCTGCAATGTCAGTTGTTACTTCTCCATTTTCATTTCTAATTCTGTTGATTTGAGTCTTGTCCCTTTTTTTCTTGATAAGTCTGGCTAGTGGTTTATCAATTTTGTTGATCTTCTCAAAGAACCAGCTTTTAATTTTATTGATTCCTGCTCTTGTTTCCTTCCTTTCTTTTCCATTTATTTCTGATCTTATCTTTATCCTTCTGCTAACTTTGGGGTTGTTTTCTTGTTTATCCGACTGTTTTAGGTGTAAGGTTAGGTTGTTTATTTGAGATGTTTCTTGTTTCTTGAGGTAGGATTGGATTGCTATAAACTTCCCTTTTAGAACTGCTTTTGCTGCATCCCATAGGTTTTGGATTTTCGTGTTTTCATTGTCATTTGTTTCTGGGTATTCTGTCATGTCCCCTTTGATTTATTCACTAATCTCTTGTTTATTTAGTACTGTATTGTTTAGCCTCCGTGTGTTTTTATTTTTTACAGGTTTTTTTCCTGTAATTGATATCTAGTCTCATAGGAAAAGATACTTGATAGGATTTCAATTTTCTTAAATATTCCAAGGCTTGATTGTGACCTAAGATATGATCTATCCTGGAGAATGTTCCATGAGCACTTGAGAAGAAAGTGTATTCTGTTGTTTTTGGATAGAATGTCTTATAAATATCAATTAAGTCAATTTTGTTTAATGTGTCATTTAAAGCTGTGTTTCATTACTACTTTTCATTTTGGATGGTCTATCCATTGGTGAAAGTGGGGTGATAAAATCCCCCACTATTTTTGTTCTTTTTTTTTGCGGTTCGTGGGCCTCTCACTCTGTGGCCTCTCCCGTTGCGGAGCACAGGCTCTGGACACGCAGACTCAGCGGCCATGGCTCACGGGCCCAGCCACTCCACAGCATGTGGGATCTTCCCGGACAGGGGCACAAACTCATGTCCCCTGCATCGGCAGGCGGACTCTCAACCACTGTGCCACCAGGGAAGCCTCAATTTCCTCTTTTATGGCTGTTAGCATTTGCCTTATGGATTGAGGTGCTCCTATGTTGGGCACATAAATATTTACAATTTTTATATCTTCTCTTTGGATTGATCCCTTGATCTTTATATAGTGTCCTTACTTGTCTCTTGTAATAGTCTCTATTTTAGAGTCTATTTTATCTGATATGAGAATTGCTACTCCAGCTTTCTTTTGATTTCCATTTGTATGGAATGTCTTTTTCCATCTCCTCACTTTCAGTCTGTATGCATCCCTGTGTCTGAAGTGGGTCTCTTGTAGACAGCATATATACAGGTCTTGTTTTTGTATCCATTCAGCCAGTCTATGTCTTTTGGTTGGAGCATTTAATCCATTTATGTTTAAGGTAATTATCAATATGTATGTTCCTGTTACCATTTTCTTAATCGTTTTGGGTTTGTTTTTGCAGGTCTTTTTCTTCTCTTGTGTTTCCTGCCTAGAGAAATTCCTTTAGCATTTGTTGTAAAGCTGGTTTAGTGGTGCTGAAATCTCTTAACTTTTGCTTCTGTGTAAAGGTTTTAACTTCTCCATTGAATCTGAATGAGGTCCTTGCTGGGTAGAGTAATCTTGGTTGTAGGATTTTCCCTTTCATCACTTTAAATCTGTCCTTTCACTCCCTTCTGGCTTGCAGAGTTTCTGCTGAAAGATCAGCTGTTAACCTTATGGTGATTCCCGTGTATGTTACTTTTTGCTTTCCCTTTTCTGCTTTTAATATATTTTCTTTGTATTTAATTTTTGATAGTTTGCTTAATATGTGTCTTGGGGTGTTTCTCTTTAGATTTATCCTGTATGGGACTCTCTGCTCTTCCTGGACTTGACTGACTATTCCCTTTCCCATGTTAGGGAAGCTTTCAACTGTAATCTCTTCAAATATTTTCTCAGACCCTTTCTTTTTCTCTTCTTCTTCTGGGAACCCAATAATTCAAATGTTGGTGTGTTTAAAGTTGCCCCAGAGGTCTCTGAGACTGCCCTCAATTCTTTTCATTCCTTTTCTTTATTCTGCTCTGTGGTAGTTACTTCCACTATTTTTATCTTCCAGGTCTGTTCTTGTGCCTCAGTTATTCTGCTATTGGTTCCTTCTAGAGAATTTTTTATTTCATTTGTTTTGTTGTTCTTCATTGTTTGTTTGCTCTTTAGTTCTTCTATGTCCTTGTTAAGCATTTCTTGTGTTTTCTCCCTTCTATTTCCAAGACTTGGGATCATCTTTACTATCATTCTGAATTCTTTCTCTGGTAAACTGCCTATGTACTCTCCATTTGTTTGTTCTGGTGGGTTTTCACCTTGCTCCTTCATCTGATGCATATTTCTGTTTCTTCTCGTTTTGCTTAACTTACTGTGTTTGGGGTCTCCTTTTCTCAGGCTTCAGGTTCATAGTTCCTGTTGTTTTTGGTGTCTGCCCCCTGTTGGCAGGGTTGGTTCAGTGTTTTGTGTAGGCTTCCTGGTGGAGGAGACTGGTGCCTCTTTTCTGGCGGTTGGGACTGTATCTTGTCTTTCTCATGGGCAGGGCCTCATCCAGTAGTATGTTTTGGGATGTCTGTGAACTTAGTATGACTTTGTCAGCCTCTCTGCTAATGGGTCAGGTTGTGTTCCTGTCTTGTTAGTTGTTTGGCATGGGGTGTCCAGCACTGGAGCTTGCTGATCATTGAGTGTAGCTGGATCTTAGTGTTGTGATGGAGATCTCAGGGAGAGCTCTCACCATTTAATATAATGTGGGACTGGGATGTCTCTGGTGGTCCAATGTCCTGAACTCAGCTCTCCCACCTGAGTCTCAGGCTGGAACACCAAGACCCTGTTAGCCAAATGGCTCAGAAGAAAAGGGAGAAAAAAAGAATGAAAAAATATAATGAATTAAAAAATAAAGAATAAAATTATTTAAAAATTATTAAAATATAAATAATTTTAAAGTAATAAAAATTAAAATAATAAAAGAAAAGAGCAACCAAACCTATAAACAAATCCACCAATGATAACAAGTGCTAAAAACTATACTAAGATAAACATAAACATCAGAAACAAGTCAGTCGTAGACAGAAAACCCCAAGTCTACAATTGCTCCCAAAGTTTACCACCTCAATTTTGGAATGATTAGTTGTCGCTTCAGGTATTCCACAGGTGCAGGGTACATCAAGTTGATTGTGGGGATTTAATCCACTGCTCCTGAGGCAGCACAGAAAAATTTCACTTTCTCTTCTTTGTTTGCACAGCTCCTGGGGTTCAGCTTTGGTTTTGTCTCCACCTCTGTGTGTAGGTCACCCTCAGGCATCTGTTCTCTGCCAAGACAGTTTGGAGTTAAAGGAGCAACTGATTAGGGGGCTCTTTCTCACTCATCCCAGGCGGAGGGAGGGGTACAGTAGTTATAACTGGAATGTGGGGTGAGCCTGCAGTGGCAGAGTCTGGTGTGACTTTGCAACAGCCTGAGGCACACTGTGTGTTCTCCCGGGGAACTTGTCCGTGGATCATGGGACCCTGTCAACGGCATGCTGCACAGGCTTCCAGGGTGGTGTGGATAGTGACCTGTGCTTGCACACAGGATTTTTGGTGGCTGCAGCAGCAATGTTAGCATTTCATGCGCGTCTCTGCAGTCTGAGCTGATAGCTGCGGCATGCACCAATCTCTGGAGCTCCTTCAGGCAGTGCTCTGCCCTCTGTGGGCAGACAGGGAAGGAATCCCCTCTCTTTGTGCACCCCATAACAATGGTCTCTTGCCTCTTAGGCAGGTCCAGACTTTTTCCCAGACTCCCTCCCAGCTAGCTGTGGAACACTAGCCCCTTTTAGGCTGTGTTCACATAGCCAACCCCAGTCCTCTCCCTGGGATGTGACCTCTGAAGCCCGAGCCACAGCTCCCAGCCCCCACCTGCCCCAGCGGGTGAGCAAACAAGAGTCTCAGGTTGGTGGGTGCTGGTCAGCACCAGTCCTCTGTGTGGGAATCTCTCCACTTTGCCCTCTGCACCCCTGTTGCTGTGCTCTCCTCTGTGACTCTGAAGCTTCCCACCTGTCCATCCCCATCTCTGCCAGTGAAGGGGCTTCTTATTGTGTGGAAACTTTTCCTCCTTCACAGCTCCCTCCCAGAGTTTCAGGTCCCGCCCCTATTCTTTTGTGTCTGATTTTTCTTTTTTCTTTTGCCCTACCGAGGTATGTGGGGATTTTCTTGCCTTTGGGGAAGTCTGAGGTCTTTTGCCAGCGTTCAGTAGGTGTTCTGTAGGAGTTGTTCCATATGTAGATGTATTTTTGATGTATTTGTGGGGAGGAAGGTGATCTCCATGTCTTACTCCTCTGCCATCTTGAAGGTCACCCCAGATGAGGAAATTTAGACACAGAAAGGTTAGATGTCTGAGGTCACACAGTAATTGGAGTGAGTAGAAAGCAGTTCAATATAGATTATTGGTAATTTGTCCCAATAAACTAAACTGCAGCTATATTTTCAAAAGGCTGGGAAAAGAATAAAAAAGAAAGAAATATAACCAAGCCACTGACTGGGGCAATTTAAAGAAAGTTATAAAATATACTTTGGTCAAATTTCATTGGACTGAGCACTTAAATCTTGTGCATATATAAATAATAAGATAAATTCAAAATTAAACAAAAACTTTAAGGAAGAAAAAATAATTAAAAAAATAAAGCTATAAAAGTGTCTTCCTAGCTTGTCAGTTATTGTTATTTCTAAATCATTGAAACTTGCAATTTAATGACTAGAGATGCTTCCTAGAGAAATTGTTCCTTAACTACATTATATAAAAGAATTGCTGGATGTGAAAATACTATTAAAATTAGGTTTCCAGTGCTGCACCCCTTGAGATTCTGAGTGAGTTGGCCTGAGCTGGGGACAGTTGTCTGCACTCTCTCATTTGTTTGTTGCAGGCTGGACTGGGCAGGTGTGGCTTCCAGGTGCCTGCTAACAGAGAATGAATGTCTGGTTGAGAAACACAGGAAAATTGCTTACACTATCTCTCCAAATGAAAGACGGATCTATCTTACTAAAAATGGCAAGAAGAAACTCATGTGTAGATAAGACTAGCATTAGGTAAACAATATCCATTAAAATAAAGTGGCCGTGCATTTGAGAGCAAGTTAGACAAGGCTTTAAGCCATGAATAACTTTGCCAGGAATTGCAGAAGCAGCAAAGCAGAAGTAGTGAGGCCATAATGTAATAATAATGGTAATACTAAGCTAACATGGACCAGCTCTTCCCATGTGCATGTCACTGTGCTAAGTGTTATGTTGTACTATTTAATTTAGCAACTGTTATTTTCTCCATCTTGCAAGTGAAGATTCTGAGACTTAAAGAAGTTATGTGATCTGCCCAAACCCCCAAAGTAGTGGGCAAAACAAAGATGCAGACCCAGTTCCAGTCTGCCTCTGAGCTCATAGTCCACATTAGTGCTTGTCAAAGCTAGTGTGCATATCTGCCACCTCGGAATCTTGTTACAGTGCAGTTTCTGATTCAAAAGTTCTGAGTAGAGCCTAAGAGGTCGCATTTCTAAAAACCTCTCGGGTGATGCCAATGCTTCTGGTCAGAGCTGACTACATAATTGGTAGGGTCCAATGCAAAATGAAAATGTGGGTCCCCTGGTTAATCATTTCTGAACTGCAGAGCATTAAGTCAAGTTCAGGTGCTTCTTAGCAGGGCCCTGTGATGCTGTCCAGGTTCCAGACCCATGGAACCATCCCTGCATACCATGAAGACTATGGAAATCACCATGCACTAAAGTCTGTCTTGTCCACATAGAGCTAGTGCTTTTTGTAAGTGCTGGGCACTAGTGGGATATCAGTAAATATTTCTCATAATAAATTTTCCTTTAAGTTTAACTGTACATTATAAAGAACTGATTTCCATGCTTCTCCTCACATGAGAATTTTTCAAGTTCAAGAACCTACTGTGCTTGGCACATAGAAGTCAATTGATCTAATTTAGATTCTTCTTTCTTTTGAGAGCTTCAGAAGCTTTCTAAATTTTCTGAGCACCCTTTTCTTCATTTTAACATATTCATACCATTCATTCTTAACCACTTACAGAATTCTGTGGATTCTTTAAAATAATGTTCAGGAAAGAGAGGCTTTTGAAAAACTACATAGCCTTACACAATTAAAGGATTAATATTATTAGGTTTTTCAGTCTTTCAAATATTTTTCTAATTTACACTGAATCATTTCTTCAAGTCAGAATTCTCTTTGCAGCTTTTACTCAGAATAATTTGCTTCATAATGCTTGACAAATTCCATATAGAAACTTTGCCATTCCACTTCAATGGCTACAGAATTTGAGGCCTACAAGCCACCTTCTTTCCTTGGGCTACATAGTACAGTGTTTTGAGGCAAGGTATCTTCCCTTTCAAGTTACAGCTCTTCAAATTATAAGCTCTAGCAAACTAATTAAGTTATTAAGCCTTGGTGTCCTCATCTGTAAAATGAAACCCATTAATAGTACCTACCACATAGAATTGATATAAACATTATTGTTAAGATTAATTTTCAAATATCAATAAATATAAAGCACTATCGCTGTGCCTGGCACACAGTAAGGACTAAGGAAGTCTTCATTGTTGCTGTTGTTATTAATATTAGTGTTATTATTATGCTCAGTGTAGGTTTCAACGTTGGTGTCAGAATTGATCTTACAAGAACAGAAGAAAAATTATTCTCTCTACTCTGAGATTCTGTGCTGAAATTATAAGAATATGATCAGTTTACATCTTCCCCATCTCTCCAAGTAGACTCTGGCCCTAGCTCTTCGAACTTGCTCAAGAATAGGTTGCTTAACTTACCTGTGGAATAGCTGACAGATTCTTAGATGTTTAAGGCTGGAAGGGACCTTGGATATCATTGAATTCAACTCCTTGTTTCTGCAGAGGCTGTACAAACAGTGTGCTTACTAATAAAAGAGCTGGGACCACAGTCAAATTTTTCTTCCCTTCTTCCTTTTTTTCACTTTCTTCTTTTGAAAACATGTACATATTTTGGATGATAAGGAGGATGCAGTGTATATGTTGCATATGGCATTTCCTGACCTCAGGAAAACATCACCCTGATACCTGTCCTTGAGTAATGATAGCATAACTAACTGTAAAATCAGGCTATATAGGCAGAAGCCACTTATTGTATTTCCTTGTGTGCTATTATATTTTCAGTCTTTTTTACAATGCCTAATGGCTAATAGGTATTTCAAAAATACTTAATAAGCAATCATAAGCACATTTCCTTTTAATTAGAACCATCTCATAAAGTTCCACTTTTAGATACTTTATAATATTTTATGGAAATTTTTCTAAAACGGATTAGCACTTTTTTGCTGTACTCTTTTTATTAAACTGAGTTTAGTTTGCCTAATTTAAACTAACAGAGAACTGTTATGGAATCTTTCTCTTCTGTTAGATCTTGATTCCCAACTGTATCAGCTTTAAACAGCTACCCCCCGCTTTTCTGCTATCATGTTAAAAATTATGAAAAAGAAAAAGGGTAAACCAGACAGTGTCTTAGTGCTGAGTTTGGGCTTTTGCACATAATAGGATAATATAATAGTTCTATTATAATAGAACTGTGGAGGGAACAATTCAAGGCAAAAGTAGTAGTGAGTGAAAATTGGAGCTATGCTGCTATAAAAATGGGAAGGAAGATGTGTTTGATGCCCCAAAGCAGAGAGAGCAGTGGATGGTAGTAACCTAGAGAGAAGCAAAGGAAAAGCTTGTCCCAAGTTGTATTTCAGCATGAAGGGCTTGTTCAAAGTTTATTCTAGGAAGAATATAGAAGGGCTTGCTTTATTGATAATGTCAAATAAATCCCAAGAGCGATTTTCTTCCAGCTCAGAATTCAGTCTCAGACATGAACATTCATTATTTATTGGGCCAGACTATGTTGCAGGTATTGAAAAATTTTAGAATCTAATTGGGGCCATTAAACTCTGAGCAGGTTTTTACAGAGTTGCCTGAAATTTCCTAGAAAAATGGCAGCCATAAATGTAGAATTCCCTCAGGGCTAGTGTGCCCAAGGGGTCAGGTCATGTGCTCAACAGAGTCTCATGGGCATCAGTATAATTTTTCTAGAGAAGTCCCTTTAAAGATCATAAAACAAATTCCTGTCTAATTTCCTTACTGTCTAATGAGAAGGATTCAAACACCTGTGTGGTGTATAAACCCTACCAACATAAAGTCCTGTGGATCATGAAAAGCTCACATAGTATATAATGGGAAGTAAAGGAAGCAAAAATACTTTTTAGTTTGAAAAATAGACATATCCCTGTTTCAAAGTATAAGATTTGAAGTACGTATCCCAAGGTGATACCTGTATGGGAAAAAAAAAAAAAAACTATTACAAGATTGATTTATTAGTGAAAGATCTGTAGTCTTATAAAAAGTAAGAATTAGATAGACCCTATACCTTTATTAGATAAAATTTTAAGTGAATATCTCTTGACGGCATTGTACACATCACATGCTCAAAAATTCAAGATATGTATGGCTAACTAAAATTTAAATATGATTATAATATGTACAGTTCTCAGAAAACAAATGATAATAATGATGATAAGCCTAATAGAAACTTAAATGTCACCCTAAATGAAGAGCTAGCTCTTAGTTTTATTTCATTTTTAAATATTAGGTCAGTTCCATTCCTTGGTTATGACATGCTGTTGGATTTGTTCTTTAATTTTATTGCTTAAACCTTCAACAGAAACAGGTTTTCTATTAGGTAAAGAATTAGTGAGTCAAGTTACAATATTAGTCTAAAAGCATGAAACATTATTTTGATCTAGTTCACCACATAAAATAATTATTATTACCCATATTCTGTTTTAAAAAAGCATTCATTCTTATGAATAGGAAATATAGTGGTTAGGATAGATGTGTTTGTGAAATTAATAAATCTCCTAATTAGTATCTTGAAAAACACTTGACCCCTTAAGTCTTACTTTTTCTAGTGGTAAGTCACCAACAGCAGCAGAATTCAATTTATATTCTCTTAATGTTGAGATTATCACTGACCTTGATAAAAGTTCTCTTAGAGAAGTATGGGGAGGAAATTTTCAATTGGGTACATTTAGGAGAAAGTGTGCTGTGGGAACATGGAATCGAGGATTACAAACAGTGTTTTGAGAGGCTTTTTGTCATTCACTAAGTTAGAGGATACTTGAGGGCAGAAAATAAGGTAATGTGAGCATACTGACATCGAGCGGCACGTGGGGATTCCAGGCTGTGCCACCAGGCAGTTGCCTTCATGTGCCTGCACTGTGTTAATTCTGCCTGGCTTTACCCTCTAAATGATTTGTCAGTAAAATTCTGAATATCTAAATAAAGAACATAGAAAATCGACTCCCATTCTCTACTGTTGTTGTATTATTAGTTTTTGACCACACGATGGAGACCTTTCTTCACTTTTCCTCATACTGATTTTTCTTTTAAGAAAATCCACCCAGGTAAATACTAGATGTAATAAAAGACATTTAAACTACCAGAATATTCCTCTGCAAAAAATGAGGCTCCATTTGACAAGGAAAATTAATTCAATGAGTATTCACAACCAGCCAGAGATTATTTCAGATGTAACTTGAGATTGCTGAAAAATATTAGTTAATTAAGGAACATCGATTTTAATGATTCTTAGAAGAGACACTGAAAAAACATAAATATATAACTGCTTGAGAAAGAATGCTGTTTCATAGTGATTGATTTAATACAAACTGTCAGTCTGAATCAAGTTTTAAATTTATTAAAAATAGTTGAGTGATTGTACACAACATATTATCAAATTACATTCCATTGTATGCATATTTCTGCCAAATTTAATATATATTACCAAAGGTTATCGGTCTTTGACCTTTGATTAATAACGTTTTAGAATAGAGTAATAATGAGTAATAATAAGGTTTATTATTAATAATAAGTAATAAAAAGTTTGGAGAACCTTACTGTTTGCTGTGTGTTCACAGGCTTTATTTCATGTGATGCTGAAGGACCAATCAAATCCGTATTCCAGAGAAAATTTAAAGGCCTGACAGATTTGGACAAAGTAAAATTGGTACCATTACCTCCCTCCATCTTACATATTTATTCTACCCTTGGCATAGCCTTGTTCTTGAATGTATCTTTAATTAGATATCCTAAGTAGTTGCAATGTTTTTAAATTAAATTGCAGCCATAGAAGGACATAGTTCTTGTCATTTCTGGGCTGGATTGAACGAGCTAAAAAACGTTGTAAAATATTAAAACTTAGCATTCCTCTCCCCAGTTCAGAATCCCATTTTTTTCATTAGGTGGCACAACTCTTTTGGAATGATTCCCTTTTAAACCGTGATACTTTTCCATTTCAGCATCTGGGTCCCTGAAATTCCTGTCCAAGGGTGACATCTTTGTGTTAAAGCATTGTTTGGAGGAAGCCTAAGTGGTAGTACATTCATTCTTTTTTATTTATATTTATTTTTTGTTTTATTTTTGGCTGTGTTGGGTCTTTGTTGCTGCGTGCAGACTTTTCTCTAGTTGCAGTGAACGGGAGCTACTCTTCCTTGGGGTGTGCGGGCTTCTCATTGCAGTGGCTTCTCTTGTTGCAGAGCACAGGCTGTAGGCACGCAGGCTTCAGTAGTTGTGGCACACGGGCTCAGCAGTTGTGGCTCGCGGGCTCTAGAGTGCAGCTCAGTAGTTGTGGCACACTGGCTTAGTTGCTCCACGGCATGTGGTATCTTCTCGGACAAGGGCTCGAACCTGTGTCCTCTGCATTGGAAGGCAGATTCTTAGCCAGTGCACCATCAGGGAAGCCCAATGCATTCATTCTTAACCTAATTTTCACTTAAAGTCCTTCCCACTGCTCTCCAGAAAAAAGTCTTTCTGAGCTCACCGACAGTAGCAAGGTTTATAAGTCAATGGATAATTTCTAGTATTGATATTTATCTCTTAGGGTCTCTCACTGATACACACAACATATCTTTCTTCCTGCAACAGCGTTCTTCTAGGTTTCATGCTACATTTCTAGCCAGTCTTTCTCAGTTTATTTTTCCCTATTTTCTTCACTTATGAATCTATATTCTGATAAATTCCAGATTTATTTCTCTAGCTCAGACCCCTTCTCTAAGTTCATACCTTGTAGCTAACATTGAATTCTTGATGTTTTCCACTTTCCCATTGTAACAAATGGTACAATCATCCATTCTCTCACTTGTTTAAGCCAGAAGCCTGATGCCCATCCCTGATTCCCCTTTCTCCTTTAAAACCCCCAATTCCAATATACTCTTTACAATTTTTTTTTTCAAATTATGTACCCCCCTCCCAAATTAAATTCTTTCTATCTCTATTGCCATCAGCTGATCCAGGCCATCATTTCCCACTCATTCTACTGTATTAGCCTTCTAATTGGTGTGATATCCTTCTCTCTTGCCCCTCTTTCAATCCATTTTCTGGAACCTCAATCAAAGTAATCTTGTAAGAATATAAATAAACATGATGATGGGCTTCCCTGGTGGTGCAGTGGTTCAGAGTCCGCCTGCTGATGCAGGGGACATGGGTTCGTGCCCCGGTCCGGGAAGATCCCACATGCCTCGGAGCGGCTGGGCCTGTGAGCCATGGCCGCTGAGCCTGCGCATCCGGAGCCTGTACTCCGCAACGGGAGAGGCCCGCATACCGCAAAAAAAAAGTCATACAGCATCTTAGCTTTCCTTTGTAAGAGCATTATCTCTGAGAACCTGGAAGAAGGAATAAGGACTCCAAGCATAATTCTAATCACCAAAAGAGAATATCATTTAAGTGAAGGGAAATTTAGGAGAATCAGCCAACACCATTTAGAATTTGTTCCACCTAAGATTAGCACAGAAAATTACAAAAAGAAAGAAAGCAAGAAAGGAAGGAAGGAAGGAAGAAAAGAAGGAAGGAAGGGAGGGAGGATCTAAATTGAAAATAATTCAGAATGGGTAGAAGACTCTGGAAACTGAAAATCTGACATCACAAAGGTTCTACTGATTAGGAACCTGGGAGTCATCCTAAACACAGCTTGGCTACACAGTGTGCTCTGCAATGAATTCTTTTTTTTTAAAATTTATTTTATATTGGAGTATAGTTGATTAACAATGTTGTGTTAGTTGCAGGTGTACAGCAAAGTGATTCAGTTATACATACACATGTATCTCTTCTTTTTCAGGTTATTTTCCATTTAAGTTATTACAAAATATTGAGCAGAGTTCCATGTGCTATACAGTATGTCCTTGTTGGCTATCTGTTTTAAACATAGCAGCATGTGTATGTCAGTCTCAAACTCCCAATCTCTCCCTCCCCCCACCCTTCCCCTCTGGTAATGATAAATTCTGGAGATTATCATACTAAGTGAAGGAAGTCAGACAGAGAAAGACAAATGATACCATATGCAAAATCTAAAAAGGTGATACAAATGAACTTAATTACAAAACAGAAACAGACTCACAGACTTAGAGATAAAACTTATGCAATGAATTCTTATTATAAATGGGACTGGACTTATGTGAAAGGAGGTTTGTAACACACGTCAGATATGTGCATATTGCCAGGGAGGCCAATGAGCTTTCAAAATTTTTACAACAGCCATTCTTACAGGTGTGAGGTGATAACTCATTGTAGTTTTGGTTTGCATTTCCCTGATAATTAGTGATGTTGAGCATCTTTTCTTGTGCCTGTTGGCCATCTGTATGTTTTCTTTGGAAAAATACATGTCAGAACAGATATTGTCAAAAAGACAAGAAATAACAAGTGTTGGCGAGGAAGTGCAGAAAAGGGAACACTTGTACACTGATGGTGGGAATGTAAATGGGTGCAGCCACTATGGAAAACAGTATGGAGGTTCCTCAAAAAATTAAAAATAAAACCACAATTTAATCCAGCAATTTAACTCTTGGATATTAGTCTGAAGGAAACTAAAACATTAATTCAAAAATTACAGAGAAAGGAACACTCCCAAGTTTGTTCTATGAAGCCACCATCATCTTAATACCAAAACCAGACAAAGATATCACAAAAAAAGAATATTACAGACCAACATCACTGATGAACATAGATGCAAAACCCTTCAACAAAATACTAGCAAACACAATCCAACAACACATCAAAGGTATCATACACCTTGATCAAGTGAGATTTATCCCAGGGACGCAAGGATTCTTCAATATATGCAAATCAATCAATGTGATACACCATATTAACAAATTAAAGAATAAAAACCATATGATCATCTCAATAGATGCAGAAAATGTTTTGGACATAATTCAATACCGATTTATGATAAATGCTCTCCAGAAAGTGGGCATAGAGGGAAAATACCTCAACATAATATAGGCCATAAAGGACAAACCCACAGCAAACATCATTCTCAATGGTGAAAAACTGAAAGCATTTCCTCTAAGATCAGTAATAAGACAAGATGTCCACTCTTGCCATTATTATTCCACATAGTTTTGGAAATCCTAGCCATGGCAATCAGAGGAGAAAAAGGAATAAATGGAGCCCAAACTGCAAACGAAGAAGTAAAAGTGTCACTGTTTGCAGATGACATGATGCTATACATAGAGAATCCTAAAGATGCCACCAGAACACTACTAGAGCTAATCAATGAATCTGGTAAAGTGGCAGGATACAAAATTAATACACAAAAATTTCTTGAATTCCTATACACTAACAACAAAAGGTCAGAAAGAAAAATTATGAAGCACTCCCATGTAACGTTGCAACAAAAAGAATAAAATATCTAGAAATAAACCTACCTAAGGAGGTAAGAGGGCTGTACTCAGACAATTATAAAACACTGATGAAAGAAATAAAAAATGACACAAACAGATAGAGAGATATAACATGTTCTTGGATTGAAAGAATCAATATTGTCAAAATGACTGTACTAGCCAAAGCAATCTACAGATTCAGTGCAATCCCTATCAAATTACCAATGGCCTTTGTCACAGAATTAGAGCAAAAAAATTTTACAATTTGTATGGAAACACAAAGGATCCTGAATAGGCAAAGCAATCTTGAGAAAGAAAAATGGATCTGGAGGAATCAGGCTCCCTGACTTTAGACTAGACTACAAAGCTACAGTAATCAAGACAGTGTGGTACTGATACAAAAACAGAAATATAGATCAATGGAATAGAATAGAAATCCAAGAGATAGATCCACACATCTATTGTCACTTTATCTATGACAAAGGAGGTAAAAATATACAATGAGGAAAAGACAGTCTTTTCAATAAGTGGTGCTGGGAAAACTGGACAGGCAGCTACATGTAAAAGAATGAAATTAGAATGCTCCCTAACACCATACACAAAAACAAACTCAAAATGGATTACCGACCTAAATATAAGACTGAACACTATAAAACTCTTAGAGGAAAAAATAGGAAGAACACACTTTGACATAAATCACAGCAAGATCTTTTTTGACCCACCTCCTAGGGTAATGAAAAGAAAAACAAAACTAAACAAATGGGACCTAATTAAACTTGAAAGTTTTTGCACAGCAAAGAAAACCATAAACAAGGTGAAAAAACAACACTCAGCATGAGAGAAAATATTTACAAATGAAGCAACTGACAAGGGATTAATCTCCAAAATACACAAGCAGCTCATACAGCTCAATATCAAAGAAAACAAATAACCCAATCCAAAAATGAGTGGAAGACCTAAATAGACATTTCTCCAAAAAAGATATACAGATGGCCAAGAGGCACATGAAAATATTCTCAACATCACTAATTATTAGAGAAATGCAGATCAAAACTACAATGAGATATCACCTCATACTGGTCAGAATGGCCATCATTAAAAAGTCTACAAATAACAAATGCTGGAGAGGGTGAGGAGAAAAGGGAGCCCTCTTGCACTGTTGGTGGGAATGTAAATTGCTACAGCCACTATGGAGAACAGTATTGAGGTTCCTTAAAAAACTAAAAATAGAACTACCATATGACCCAGCAATCCCACTACTGGGCATATACCCTGAGAAAACCATAATTCAAAAAGACACATGCACCCCAATGTTCATAGCAGCATTATTTACAATAGCCAGGACATGGAAGCAACCTAAATGCCCATCAACAGATGAATGGAAAAAGATGTGGCACATATATACAATGGAATATTATTCTGCCATAAAAAGGAATGAAATTTGGTCATTTGTAGAGACATGGATGGACCTAGAGTCTGTCATACAGAGTGGAATAAGTCAGAAAGAGAAAAATACCGTATATTAATGCATATATGTGGAATCTAGAAGTATGGTACAGATGAACCTATTTGCAGGGCAGGAATAGAGACACAGACGTAGAAAATGGATGTGTGGATATGGTGGGGGGGGGGAAGAGGGATGGAATGAATTGGGAGATTGGGATTGACATATATACAGTACCATGTGTAAAACAGATAGCTAGTGGGAACATGCTATATAGTTCAGGGAGCTCAGCTTGGTGCTCTGTGGTGACCTAGATCGGTGGGATGGGGTGGAGGAGGTCCAAGAGGGACGGGATATATGTATAAATATAGCTGATTCACTTTGTTGTACAGCAGAAACTACACAACTTTGTAAAGCAACTATACCCCTATTAAAAAATAAAAGATATAGCGCACCAATTTTCATAGCAGCATTATTTACGATAGCCAAGAAAAGGAAGTAACCTAAGTGGTGTCCATCAACAGATAAATGGATAAAGAGGATGTTTTATGTTTATATACAATGGAAAGTGTATATATATATATACACACACACACTCACACACACAATGGAATATTTCTTAGCCATAACAAATAATGAGGAATCTAAAATAGTCAAACACATAAACATAGAGAGTAGATTGGTTGTTGACAGGGGCTGGGGGAAGGGGGAAATGTGAGTTGCTGTTCAATGGGATCAGGTTTCAGTTATCCAAGATGATTAAGTTCTAGGGAGCTGCTATTCTACCTTGTGCATATAGTTAACATGGTTCTGTACACTTAAACATTTGTTAAGAGGGTAGATCTCATGATAAGTCCTCTTACCACAATAAAAAGAATGATTGTATAAACAACAGACTGATGAACTTGACAATAATTCCTAGTAAAATTCCATAAGTCTTATGCTTGTTTTAGGAACATTCTGGAAGAAAAGTGGTGATATGAGAGGACAGCATGTGATCACTAACAAGCGCCACACCTCATTTTGTTTTCTGATAGTGTCAGTAGGTTGATAAATTAGCTAAATGCCTATATAACATCTCTGAATTTCAGCAAAATCCTGATTATCTTTTCTAATTACTGAAAATCTAGTAAGATCCATATTCATATATATATATATATATATACTGCATACATATATATATACTGCATATATATATATATACTGTATACATATGTACTCGCATACATGCATGCATACAAGCACACACACATGTCTTCTTCTCTTTTCAGTATCTTTCTGTCTGAACTTTACATTTAGTATATTCCAGTATAATAGTAACCTTGATTTATTCTTGCTGAAAGCAATGCTATCAATTCTATTATTTTGTAAAGTACTGCACAGAGACTACTTGGAAGATAGTTTTGTGGAAAACCTTATGAATATCTCCAAACAAGCATTATTTTGAATAAGAAATGAAGGAGAGATTTTCCCAGAGGAATATACAGTGTTTTCACCTCAGCAGTACTGAATTCTCACTGCACACTATTTCAGAGCACAACTCCATAATGTCTTCGTGCTATGTGTATCACATTTCCAACCGGAATGGAATACAGTTCAGTTTAAATATCTATCTCACAAATGTTTATGATAGTAACTGCAATTGGCTGCCTTTTTCTGGTTGTAAAATTAAAGAGTTTAGCCATAGATTTAGGCTTAGCATAAATTAATTTCTTTACTACAACTGATAGAATTGAACATTTTTCCCTAATATTGCCTGTGGTTGTTAGAATTCTGGAGACTTTGTCTTGAGTGAATCTCCATTTAATTCACTTTTCTGGAGATACACTATAAAATATATTTGTATTACTTTAAAATACCCTGTTTCTCAATAATAAAGTCTATAGCTAGGTATGATCACAAGCTAATGACACCCAGGTAGACCGTGGACAGTAGGAGATAACTAATTATCATATCAGGTAAATAAAGTGGAAACTGGATCTCCCTTGTCTTCTTTTTAGATTTTTTTTAATTTTTAGCTGCACAATTTGAAATACCAAAAGATGGCTGTTTCAATAAAAATAACATTTTAAAATGGATTTGATATTCAATTGAAATACAGCAACTTTACAAAATAAGGTCCTGATTATTTCATAGATAAAAATTCCTTTTGATAAAAAAAATTAAAAATTAAAAAATTGGAAAAAAACAATCCTCTATTGACAGACATGTGCTAATACAAAAAAAATAAAAAAGCATACAATTTCACATGTGTGCAAAAATAACTAGGCCACGTGCCTAGAAGTAGGATTTTTGCTTTAAAAGGTGCAATTAATAAATTTGCTGGACTTTAATAAAGTGCTGTGTGGAATAAAAAATCATTTTGATAAACATGATATCCTTTTTAAATTAAGATAAGAGAAAGGAGTAATAAATCATACATATTTAAAGCAAGAAAATATCACCACCACCACCAATAAAAAATATTAAAAAACAGACTATGAGTCAATACTAACTACACATTAAATTGCATGTGATATTTGAGAAATGAAGACCAAACAGCTTATTTTTGCATATATGCTAACTTTTCTGGTCATACCTTTGCAAATTAGAGCAGCTGGGAATATTTTCATCTCTCTTGCCTGTTTTCACTCTTAAGACAGAGAGGCATCCTGGCATCATAGAAAGAGCTGTCAAAGACTTTGCAATCAGTCAAACCTAGATTTGAATACTTCTCCCACTTGCAGTTGTTTTAATTTGGGGCAAGTTACTTAATTATTTTAAACATTTCTTCAAAGTTGAATTGTAAAAGTTTTGTACATTAAGAAGGGTTAACTAATGATCAAATGATGTACTGAATGAACTAAGCACAGTTCCTGCCAAAGAAAATCTTCATTAGTTAGTAGTTGTCTTCATAGCTGTAGTTGTAAGGATTGCAGATGAGATTAAGATTCAGCCTGATGGTATTAATTTCTGTATTAGACTAGATTAGAATTTTATTAGATTATACTTTGTGCATGATTTCCAAACTGAAATGAGTGCACATGTAAACTAAATCCTCTAATCACGCAATTTATGTGCTTCCCCTAAACATACCCTCTTCATATTTGCTTCTTTCCTCCATGCTTTTGGCAAAACCTTCCCTTGTCTTCATATCTACTTTTCAAAGACGTATGCATTAATTAAAACCCAGCTGAACTGTTATATCTTCCATGAAGTCTTTTCTGATATCACAATTCAAATAAATCTGTCCCTCTCTGCCATTCTCATAGTATCTATCATGTTCTTAAATTTGTACAGCTATTTATGAAATATCTGTCTGCCCAATTAGCCTGTGAGCTGCTGGAGCCAAAACACTGCATGTATTCAATTTTATATGCTCTGTGGCTCATAACACAGCCTTGTGTACTCAACACATCTATTTGTTTAACCACAAAATTTTCTAGCCTTTTCTATTTGAAAGGCATTGAGGATACAGCATCCATAATAACAGGTAATAACAACACATGTTTTGCACTAAAGATTTGCTTTGTCTAGTTGTTACATTTCTAGTAGACTCTGCCATCAAGAACATAGCTGTGAACCTGAAAAAAAAGGAAAAGCTTCTAAATACTAATGAAAACACTTCTCCTGAAGATCATGACTTACTCTGTAGGAGGCACAGTACTCAGGTCAGAGTGTACTTACTTAATAATGTATGTAAAATTAAATTAAGGGATTCATATGTTAGTTATCTGGTTTTTACTGGCAAAAATAGTACTCTTTAAGTCCAGGTGCCATAGGTTATAATCAGGAATGGATGGAAATCACTTGGAGCAGACTAAATGACAACATTATAAAGTGTCAACAGTGATGGATGATATAGAATAAATTATAAGAAGTAGCAGGACACAAAATTAATGCACAGAAATCTCTTGCATTCCTATACATTAATGATGAAAAATCTGAAAGAGAAATTAAGGAAACACTGCCATTTACCATTGCAACAAAAAGAATAAAATACCTAGGAATAAACCTACCTAAGGAGACAAAAGACCTGTGGGAAGAAAACTATCAGACACTGATGAAAGAAGTTAAAGATGATACAAACAGATGGAGAGACATACCATGTTCTTGGATTGGAAGAATCAACATTGTGAAAATGACTATACTACCCAAAGCAATCTACAGATTCAGTACAATCCCTATCAATCTACCAAGGGCATTTTTCACAGAACTAGAATAAAAAATTTCACAATTTGTGGAAACACAAAAGACCCTGAATAGCCAAAGCAACCTTGAAAAAGAAAAATGGAGCTGTAGGAAACAGGCTTCCTGACTTCAGACTATGCTACAAAGCTATAGTAATCAAGACAGCATGGTACTGGCACAAAAATAGAAATATAGATCAATGGAACAGGATAGAAAGCCCAGAGATTAACCCATGCACATCACATATGGTCATCTTATCTTTGATAAAGGAGGCAAGAGTATACAACTGTGAAAAGACAGCCTCTTCAATAAGTGGTCCTGGGAAAACTGGACAGCTACATGTAAAAGAAAGAAAGTAGGACACTCCCTAACACCATACACAAAAATAAACTCAAAATGGATTAAAGACCTAAATGTAAGGCCAGACACTATAAAACTCTTAGAGGAAAACATAGGCAGAACATTCTACGACATAAATCACAGCAAGATCCTTTTTGACCCACCTCCTAGCATAATGGAAATAAAAACAAAAATAAACAAATGGGACACAATTAAATGTAAAAGCTTTTGCACAACAAATGAAACCATAAACAAGACAACCCTCAGAATGGGAGAAAATATTTTCAAACGAAGCGACTGACAAAGGATTAATCTCCAAAATATACAAGCAGCTCATGCAGCTCAATATCAAAAAAAAAAAAAAGACCCAATTCAAAAATGGGCAGAAGGCCTAAATAGACATCTCTCCAAAGAAGATACACAGATTGCCAATAAACACATGAAAGGATGCTCAACATCACTAATTAATAGAGAAATGCTAATCAAAACTACAGTGAGGGACTTCCCTGGTGGTGCAGTGGTTGAGAGTCCGCCTGCCGATGCAGGGGGCATGGGTTCGTGCCCTGGTCCGGGAAGATCCCACATGCTGTCGAGCAGCTGGCCCTGTGAGCCATGGCCGCTGAGCCTGCGCGTCCGGAACCTGTGCTCTGAAAGGGAGAGGCCACAACAGTGAGAGGCCCGCATACTGCAAAAACAAACAAACAAACAAAACAAACAAACAAAAAATCTACAGTGAGGTATCACCTCACACCGGTCAGAATGGTCATTATCAAAATATCTACAAACAATATATGCTGGAGAGGGTGTGGGGAAAATGGAACCCTCTTACACTGTTGGTGAGAATGTAAATTGATACAGCCACTATGGAGAACAGCATGGCAGTTCCTTAAAAAACTAAAAATAGAACTATCACATGACCCAGCAATCCCACTACTGGGAATATACCCTAAGAAAAGCATAATTCAAAAAGAGTCATGTACCACAATGTTCATTGCAGCTCTATTTACAATAGCCAGGACATGGAAGCAACCTAAGTGTCCATCGACAGATGAATGGATAAAGAAGATGCGGCACATATATACAATGGAATATTACTCAACCATAAAAGGAAATGAAATTGAGCTTTTTGTAAGTGAGGTGGATGGACCTAGAGTCTGTCATACAGAGTGAAGTAAGTCAGAAAGAGAAAAACAAATACTGTATTCTAACACATATATATGGAATCTAAAAAAATAAAATAAAATTGGTTCTGAAGAACCTAGGGGCAGGACAGGAATAAAGATGCAGACATAGAGAATGGACTTGAGGGCACAGGGATAGGGAAGGTTAAGTTGGGACAAAGTGAGAGAGTAGCATTGACATATATACACTACCAAATGTAAAATTGCTAGCTATTGGGAAGCAGTTGTATAGCACAGGGAGATCAGCTCGGTGCTTTGTGACCACTTAGAGGGGTGGGATATGGAGGGTGGGAGGGAGATGCAAGAGGGAGGGGATATGGGAATATATGTATATATATAGCTGATTCACTTTGTTATACAGCAGAAACTAATACAACATTGTAAAGCAATCATACTCTAATAAAGATGTAAAAAAATATATATATAGAATGACAAGCTGGGCCTTTTAGTGGGAGAGCAACCAACTCCACCCATGTTAATAGACTCTGAAGGGTTCCAGTTGAGTAGAAATAAAGTAAACATCACCAAGGATAAGCATGCCTTCAACAAACAGTCCTTTGTAGCTATTAAATAATTCATCATCAGCTAAGATAAATGCACTCATCATAGCAAACAGCTGTAGAAACCAAAAGCGGCCACAAATTTTAACAGTTAACCACAGGTCTTACAAACGTGGTCATAGCAGTACATCCAAGTTGGAAACACTCTAAAATGTTTGTAAGCTATCTTTACCAAAATAAGAATTCTGTAACTACTTAGGATTTTTCCATTAGTGGATAAAACTTTACTGAATATTATTTTATAGATAATTAAAAGACATATTCCATATGTTGTATAAATCCAGCTAGTCAAGACCCATTTTGATTGAAACGTCAATTGAATTAATAATAGATTAACTCAGCTATGCATTCAACAAGAAGAACATGAAAATAGCAATTCTCACGCATAATAATTCCAAAATATCTTGACTAATTTGAGATTGTATTCCTTGTTGAGCTTGGTGTTATGATTATGACATAAAATGAGAAGAGGATTATCATATGTCTGGATTCCTGGAAGTGCTTAGCAGTATTTAGAGGATATTAGCTTTAGATTAACAGTGGTCAAACTAAAATTGCAGTAGATCTATTTAACTGATAGCTGAATTGACAGTTGAGCTCACCATCTAGGAATAAACTTATGATTCAGTGTTTGGAGTCATCAGCATATAAATTATAGTTGAAACCATAGAATTACACACAAACATCACCAGATAGAGTGTGAAGGCAGGGAATCTTCTAGGATTAGAGTTTAAACAATAGGGAAAGTTCAATAAAAAACAGAAGGAATGGTCAAAAAGGTAGGAGGGAAACCATTGTGCAGTGTGTCACAGAGAGAGAACACCAAAAAGTTGGGGGAGGTCAACATGTTAAATTGACAACCACTCCCAATTTTCATGAATTCATTCTATTGATGCACAAATGGTGGAAAAGTGGTAAACCACTATGCTCCTCTAGGTTGGTTCCACTACATTTATTGAGTTGAAGCCTTTCACCCTGTAAGTCACACTCCCAATTCTGTTTGTGACTCTGGAAAGTCCACATCCATATATTCATCATGTGGTTAGGGATAACCTGCTGTTAGACAGATTATGGTGGTATAAGGATATTACAAAGATAGTCATGATTCCTGATTGCTGCCATTATGAAGTGTACATCCTATTTACTAAGGATGGTGTTTGCTGAACATTTACATTAGATTAATTAATATGTTAAGTATTCTCTAGTTGTTTTCTCATTTGATTCTCACAACAATTCTACAAGGAGGTATGTCATATTATAATCCATACTTAATGAAGACAAAATCAAAAAGTGAAAGAATTTTTTTTAAATTTATTTACCTTATTTTTGGCTGTGTTGGGTCTTCGTTGCTGCAACAGGTTTTTCTCTAGTTGCGGTGAGCAGGGGCTACTCTTCGTTGTGGTGAGCGGGCTTCTCATTGTGGTGGCCTCTGCTATTGTAGAGCATGGGCTCCAGGCACATGGGCTTCAGCAGTTGTGGCAAGCGGGCTCAGTAGTTGTGGCTTACGGGCTCCAGAGCACAGGCTCAGCAGTTATGGTGCACAGGCTCAGCAGTTGTGGTGCACAGGCTTAGTTGCTCTATGTCATGTGGATCTTCTCTGACCAGGGCTCGAACCCATGTCCCCTGCATTAGCAGGCGGATTCTCACACTGTGCCAGCAGGAAAGCCCCAAAAAATGAAAGAATTTTTAATTGCTATGCTATGTTGGGAGAAGATAAAATAAGTCCAATTATTTTCTAGTTTACATCCCTTCCAATTTTTATAACAATTGTCGTGCTCTCTAAGTACTATCTTTTGCAGAAGAGCTATTCCTTTTATGACAAAATTTTCAGGACTTTTGTTTTCCTGGATAAATTTATCAGGATATTCTAAATGTGCACAATTACCTCTTCTAAAGCATTTTTCGATATAGTCTTTCAAACACAGTGGAATAATCACCTCTTTTATAGTGGAAACTCCAGATCTCCTGACATTACAGTCAGCTTTTCAGCAATTATATACAGTGTTGAGGGATTTAAACAAAAGTCATAAAAACCTGTCTTTCTTTTCATATAAAGTGGAATTATGTCACCTTGTCCTTGGATACGAATAATTTGGGGGTCATTATTTCTTTAGATCTAGGAGATAAAATGGCACTGAAAGTACAGATCTGGGAGGAACCTTATTCCACATAAGGCTTTTAATATGACACCTGGAATATGCATATTCAATAAATTTTAGCACCTATTACTATCAGTTTTCTGTTCTAGAGATGAGGAAATTGAATAATTCAGCTTTCTCACTCTCAACAATTAACTTTATGCCCTATAACCCAATCTCTGGATTTACGGCATCATTGGTATTCCCACTCTGAGCATAATAAAGACTACCTTTGGCTTATGAACCTCTGCTTATTCCTGGCTTAAGACGCTGAGACACAATTTTTTCAGTCCTTCCACCCCAATTCACTCTGTTTATTTGATCTCTTTCTATAATGTAAAGTGTACTTTTCCAACAAAATCCATTTGAGGGTCTAGTAGCACTACACACCTTCTTTAGAGCTTCTGATTTTTTCTTACTTATCAGGATTATCTGATTGTATTACCAGAATTTAATTTTTACACATATTCAGAAAAAGCCACCTTCCTTTTTAACATCACTCTTTAAAGTTATTCTTCTTATATTTGCTCTAAAATTTCTACAATTCACTCTCCTAAAATTTGGAATTATGATCCTTATCAGTGATTCCTTTCTAGATGATATAAATTCAAAATTGGAAACAAATGTTTCTCTCTGTAGTTTGTTAAGCTGAAGCAACTTCCTTTATTATCAGGGAAGGACCCTTCTTGTGACACTTGTAAGTAGGACAAGTTAAGAGATATACACATTTCATTTATAAGAGTAAAGGTATCCAGAAGAAACCCCAAAAATGTCTCCCCTTGTGACATCTTGATTCTGTCAGTTTGATGACCTTCAGTAGGACAGACAGATCACCATATCCTGTGTCTAGCTGGCCAGCCTGTGTGGAATACATTCCCACAAGAATAACACTTCACTTTTTTCCCTTTCATTGACACCCAAATGTTTCTCTCCTTTTTTCCACCCAGTGATTCTTTTACTAGTGTTTATCTTGTTGACAAGCAGGGCTATTCCACACTTATTTTTTAGACTGTTTTCTTTTTCACAAAGAAAATCATTCCATGGCCATAAAAATCTATCACACACAGTGACATGGATTTTTTTAGAATGTGAGGAGAAGAAAAATATATAACAATATTAAAGTACATCTTCAAATCTATTTAAAGTTAAGGTAATGTCTTGTGTTCCTTACAGAAAAAAACACCTTCACAGTTTATTTCTCTCCATTTCACCCAAATGGAAGGGCTCTTTATCTGACTTTCTAACTACTATGCTGCTGCTTGTCTTTATCTATGTGAAGCTTGAGTTTGTTGTCATATCTGAAAATTAAAATAGGAATATAGTCAAACTACTTTACTTTTCAGAAAATATACATAGAGCTATGTATACATAGAGCTGTATATACATAGAGTTATATTTAATTATGATATTAAAGTTTTCTATACTTCATGTTCCAAAATTCTGTGAGTTTATGATTCTAAATGCTTGTGAGACTCACAAATTATTATTTCATTTGATATTATTACAGTTATGGCTAATTCACATTACAAAAAGTTCTAAATGTACACCTAAACACCCTGAAATGTTTTTCAAAATTTATTTTTCAATAGAATTAAACACAATGAAAATGGGGAAATGGAAGAAAATCGAAGCTAAAAGAGAACCATATGTCTTAATATTGGCCACTCACATATTTTATGGTTGCTTATCACTTGTGTTTTCTGGCATGTTAATTCATTCAGTGAATTTATGGTGGGTGGAAATTGAAGGCAGGTATTGAAATATGATGTGCACCACGATAATTAAAATTCTATTGAGTAAAAATGTTTTTATTCCTTCCTTAAATTTTACTACTACTCAGTTGAACAATGTTTCTGTCAATGAAGAAGGGATGCGGTAGAGAAAACTGGAGCACCACTTGCAGACATTTCATCTAAATAGCAACAATTAGATAAGATTCCATCAATTCAGCTTTTGTCTCCTCTAGGATAGCTTGGGTCTGTCAAAACAATATTGCCAGGTATTTAAGGACACAAGGAGTTAGATTTGAAAATATTACTATTGTTATTGTTACTATTAAATGCATCCAGGGGTCAGGTGGGTCTTTGCTAAAAGATTTTTATGCATTTTCTCCTGTTCTCATATCACAGGTAAGAAAAACAGATTAAATTTATTTATTCATTCACTTAACCAATTATTTATCGAGCTTTTTTTCTGACCCCAGAGAATTCTTTTTATTACATCCAAACAGTGAAGGTGAGCTAGTGATGTCTCCTCTGGCGATGGCCATGTCTCTGCACATACCCTCTCTCCCAGCCACCTCGGCCCTGAGCTCAGCCAGCCCGGAGGGTCTCTCCTGGACAACAGAGTGGAGGCCGGTGGGGGCAGCAGGAAGGGAAACAGCTGTGGGCTCCGGGCCCCTACATGGCATCCCAGGCCTCCCCCTTCCCACCCACTCTGAACCACCAACAGCCAAGGGCCAGACAAGGCCAGGAGACAGGAGGGGAAAACTGGGAAGTAATCTCTATAAACAAACCACCCTGAAATTATAGAAATTTGGTATATGCCAATTAAAAAAAACAGCTGAAATATTTGCTGTCATTGGCTGATGTTCTAATAATAAATTCACTCACTTACTATTAGACATAATAAATGAAGTAAAATGTATATTAGAAGTGGATACATTCTTTAGAAAAAAGAAAGAGTAGAGCAGTGTGAGGAAGATCTGGATTGCTGGAGGGATAGCAGGGGAGTTTTGGATTATAAAGTGTCATTCTTTCCTCAGTTAAAGTTTTTGGCTTAAATTCTACTTTATTTGACATCAGGATTATAATCTCTGCATTCTTAGGTTTCATCTTGTCTGGTAAACTTTGCCTGTTTCTTTGGTTTTTAGTCTTTGAATCACTGTATTTCAGGTTTATCTCTTGTGTATAGCATAGTATTTGATTTTGTTTTATGAGCCAAATTGAAAATCTATTTTTTCATTAAATGAGTATACCCTAATGACATTTATTAAATGACTAATATGTTGGGTCGCAGTTCTGTCATAGTATTTTATGTTGTAATTACCATGTGTATTATGTTATCTTATTTTTACAGTGTTTTTCCTCTGTGTTTTGTATGTCCTCTTTGTTTTTGATATTGTCTGTTTCTTTCATTCTATACTATATTTTGGTACTTATAAAGGTTTCTATTTTTGTTCTAGTAGTTACCTTTGTTTTAATACTTTTACCATGATCTTAATTCTTTTATTTTAGTTTCTCTTTTAAATGTTTATATCTCTTCTGTCAGTTTTTAATTAGACTCCTACATAATGCAGATGCAGTAGTCAATGAACTAATCTTCCTTCTTCTTTCCTCATTTTTTCTTTAAATTTCATTATTTTGTCAGAACATATTGTATTTGCATAGTCTTCTTCTATACTTCTTAATTCTATAATTAAACATGTGAAATACTCACCATCAATCCTTTTGCCAGAGTTTCTCCAGTCAGCTTTCAACTTGAAGTTCATCCTCTAATAGATTCCTTTGGAAAGGCACATGTGTTCTTTGAATTTTTGCACATTCAAAACTGAGTTTCTACCATATGACGTTATTTATAAGTGGAATCTAAAATATGACACAAATGAACTTATCTGCGAAACAAAAACAGACTCACAGGCATAGAGAACAGACATGTGGTTGCCATGGAGTGGGGGGGAGGGATGGATTAAGAGTCTGGGGTTAACAGATGCAAACTAGTATATATAGAATGGATAAATAACAAGGTCCTATTGTATAGCACAGGGAACTATATTCAATATCCTGTACTAAACCATAATGGAAGACAATATAAAAAAGAATGTATATATAATATACAACTGAATCACTTTGCTGTACAGCAGAAATTAACACAATATTGCAAATCAACTATATTCCAATAAATAAATAAATTTGTAAAAAGAAAAAAAAAACCCTGATTTTCTATTACTTTGACACTTGAAGAGCTCAGTTGGTGTCAGAATTTCTTTTATTTATTTATTTTTTTCTTTTTTGCGGTACGCGGGCCTCTCACTGTTGTGGAGCACAGGCTCCGGACGCACAGGCTCAGCGGCCATGGCTCACGGGCCAAGCTGTTCCGCAGCATGTGGGATCTTCCCGGACCAGGGCACGAACCTGTGTCCCCTGCATCGGCAGGCGGACTCTCAACCACTGAGCCATCAGGGAAGCCCTCTTTTATTTCTTGAAAATGCTGGTTCACATTGCCTTGCTTTATATTTCATTTTTGAGAAGTCTGGTTGCCTGTCTACTTCTCATGACTTTGGTCATCAACTTTGGAGGACCTGAGGATGTTTTAATTTTCTCTAAAGTCTGAAAGTTTTACTTAGATATATTTTGGAGTTGCTTGTTCCAGTTCAATTTTTTCTGATATCCAGTTGGCCCTTTCAATGTGCAGATTCAAATCTTATTTTATGGAGAGTTTCCTTGGATTATTGTTGTAAATATTAGTTCTGTTCCATGGTTTTAATTTGCTTGGTCAAGGACTCCAGATATACAAATATTGGACATCCTTTGCTCATCTTCCATGTCCATCATTTTCAGTCTGACCCATTCTGTTTTCCTTTTTTGTGTCATATTCATTCTTCTGGTGGCTGTTTTCTTTCATCAAGGCCCTTTTCATTTGAATCTGTTCTCACTTGGTTATCTTGTACCTTAGCCTTCATTTGTAATATTTAATTTTTTCTTCTGTTTCTTTCCTGTGTTCAATTAATTCTCATTTTATTTCTTTCTCTTTTATCTATTTATGCACTGAATGTTTAATTTCCAATTCAAAGTATTTTAAAAGTATTTCTTAATGTTTGTTTGAGGATATTGAATTCGATTTGGCATATTGTGTTATAGTTCTCATCAGCTTTTTGGTTGGTTTGTTGAGAAAATTTTCATAAGCTGAAATTCTTTAATTAAATTTTCTTGATTTTTGCATGATAGTTTTGTATGGATGTAGTCTGCTCTTTTCTGTTCCTCTATGCTTCATAGTTCGAGAGTGTTCACTTGTTTTAGTTCTGCCCTACTCTGTGCAACTTCTTTTATAAATGGTGTTTTGAGAGCGCTGTGGTGAGTGGAAGGATTTGTATGTTTTTTCTTTTTGTGTCTTTGGTTTCTTTAGCTTTCCCCTCTTGTTTCATCCTTGTCATTCACAGCCATATGTCCAAGTTGTACCTCCTCATCGTCATCTGACTCCTCCCCTCTCCCCAGAAGCAAAGGTTCCTAGCAGTTGCCACTTTCAATGCCACTCACTATCCCCTAACGCAGTTCTATGAACCACCAAGTCCTCACCTGTGCTCAGTATTTCGACATTTAGTATTGAACTTTCTCTCTTTAGTTATGATTTCATTTGTGTTTTATCTAATTCATCTTCATTTATCTATTATTTTCAACTGATTCTCCTACGTCTCCTCTCGCTCTCCCTCTCAACACCCACAGGCTTACAGGGCGGGCATTGGAACTGCTATTGGAATTTTTTTCCTACTATTTACAGGTAATCTGAAGATTACTACATTTTCTGTTTCCTAGTGTTGCTAAAAGTGTGGATCAGCTGTGGTTTTACCTGTGGATCATCTCTCATTGCTGGTGTTGTAGGTTTTGAGGGGAGGGTGAGTAGGGAGAATCAAACTCAGGCAGCCACCATTGACTTCTAAACTCATCGATCTTCAAGATCTGAAATAAGGTCAACAGAGGAGATTTTAATGAGAAAGTTACATCAAACAAAGACCTGTAGGAGATTACCATGGGAATTTGGGGACAGAAACATTCAAGCAGAGGAAACAGAGAAGGTCTAAGGTGCAAACATGTCTGACATGTTTGAGGAAATAAATGAGGGGGCTGGAGTAGCCTGTGGATGTGGATGTAGGTGGTGTGGGGAAAAGAGCAGTGTGAGAGGTCAGAGAAGTGAGGGGATGGGGAGCATTGTAAAGGCTGAATTAACTTGTCTGAGGATTACATTTGGTGGAGGTGATATTCAATTCTAAATCTGTCTCCAACCTGTGTTGTTTGCACAATATAATGTTAATGTCCATAAAAAAGTTTTATGAAGTTCATCCAAATTAAAACTATAACTCAGAATCTCCAGTTTTGGATTGGTAAAATAATCTTGCAGTGTGGAAATATGGACCCAATTTATCTCTGGTGTCTGCCCTTCCCTTGAGCCTGTTATACATTTCCACTGACATCCCAGTACACATTTCTAGGGAAGAATTGAACCATTTTAACATGCAATTCAAAACAAATAGACAATCCTTTACTTTATACCCTTTAAATCTCTAAAAAAATATATATAGTAAATATAACTAACGAAACAATAAACCAAAGACTTATTAGAAGCAAAAGTGAAACAGTGAAAAAATTACAACTCCTAATAATAAAACTTATAAGACTGACATTATGTAGTGCTTATTATGTGCTAGGAGCCATTATAATTGCTTTCTATATGTTAAATCATTCATTCCTCAACAACTCTAAGAACTAAGTATCCTCTCAATTCTATTCTAAAGGTGAAGAAATTGAGGCACAGTTAAACATCTTCCCTAAGGCTTCCCATGAAATTTAGCTGATCTTGTTTATAGAATCATTGCTCTGCACAAGTGTAGATATATTATCTCCACAAAAACCTATTGGACTGTTAGAGGGAGATTAAGTTCTTTCTTCTAGCTGCCTTTTCATATCTGATTATTTCCCTCTTGTTTGTCATTCCCTGATAATTGACACTAAGTTGGGATCTACTTTCTCATATGACTCCACTTCCTTAGCAAATTGATGCGTCCTTCCCTTTTATCCACAAAGAAATAAATTCCATAGCATTCTTACTGTAAACACACTGGGGGTAAGTGTGTGTATTTCTTTAAAATAACCTAGTGGATGGGACTTCCCTGGTCGTCCAGTGGTAAGACTCTGTGTTTCCAATGCAGAGGTCATGGGTTGGATCCTGGTTGGGGAACTAAAATCCCACAGGCCGTGCAGCATGACCAAAAAAAAAGGAGTGAACATTAATAAATAAATAAATAAATAACCTAGTGGAGATTATAAAACCTCTCTTCTGTTTTAAATTTCTTTCTAATATCTTTGTGTCTAGTTAGTCACTGAGTTTATTGAAAAAGATAGATAAGTTTGATCTCTCTTTTGTGTTGTCTTGCAATTCATTAGATACATGCTTTCTCATCAGGAGCACCTGGGAGCATCTGAAAAAGAGGAGTGAAGGAACCTTTTAAATAAGTCTACTCCATTTAAGCTCTCACCATTAAACATTTTATATTCAAGTAAATGAGTCACTTCTAAGGGCCAGGAAACAAATTCAAATAAATGAATGAATGCATTAGGTTACAAGGATGAGTAAAATTATAAGCTGATCATTAAAGCACAGGACAATGTGTGCTGTAAATAGACAGAGAAGAGCACAGAGGAGACCAACGTTCTTTAAGTCAAAGATAAGTCAAGATAAACCAGTGTGTCCTAATCCTCCCTCTCCCCATATTCTGTTAGTGGAATGTTGATCTGTGGATCCGTTTCCTTGCATCCTGCAAGAAAGCTTTGTAGACAACTGTCAAACATACAAGCATTTGCACAGTGACACATACACATACATACTGCAGGCACAAATGAGAGAAAGAGTATTTCCTGTATGTGTGCCTAGTACACACAACACACTCAGCAGAAATGTATTATATACTGGAGAAATTAGTGGTCACTTTAGATGCATTCTTTTTCTGGTTAATTTAGGAGAGTTGAAAAGTAAATCTCTTGAATGACTTAAGTTAACATGAAACATTGGGGACATTTTTGTTGGCAAAGTTAACATGAAACCTTGGGGACATTTTTGTTGTGCACAGGATGAAAGTATCATAGCTTGTGACAGTAGAAAGAGCATGTGAAGTATCATGGATTCAAATCCTAGCTTTGCCATTGACTAGACATTCATTAATTTTCCCATTCATTTATTAACAAATGTTTACTGAGCATCTAATCTGTGCCAGGCACTGTTTTGGTGTTGAGATGGCAGTCATGAACAAAAACAGGTAAAATTCCTAGTATCATGCAGCTTATATCCCATGGAGGGATACAGACAAGAAGCAAGATACATAAGTGAAATATGTGGTATAGCGATAAAAGGGGACAAGAAATGTGAGGGGTGTGGTGTTCAAAATTTCAGGCACAATAGCTAGTGAAGTACTTACTGGAAAAAAGTGCTATTTGAATTAAATACCTGAAAGATATGAAGGGCTTAGTGCAAGACGTTTAATCTCTCTGCATTTAGTTTCCTCATCTGTAATTTGGGGAAGGATTAAATTGAATGGTCTATGTCAAAGTAACTAGCTAAGTAATGGCACCTAATTGATGCTTTCTACATAGTTGTCCTTTTGGCACCCAGGTTCAAAGTCAGCACCACAGAGGATTGTCAGAGGTTCTCCAGCAGAGTTGAAATGCTTTAAAGGAAAAAAGACATACAACAGAGCCAGTTAATCATGGTAAAGATTATTTTGGCCTCTGATTATACATTTCAGCATGAATATCACCTGTGGAGGTAGACCCCAGCAGACAAATTAAGGCAAGTTTTCATTCATGATTAGAAGGCTACATCTGATTCCAAGGGTGCAGCGTACATTTACCGATATATCTGACTGCATTAACTGCTGTCAGTGTTGATGGATCCGGCTACTGATCATCAACGAAAAATGAGAAAGAAGAGATTATGTTTTATTCATTCAGGACTAATTTGCATGTGTCTTGATGCAGAAGTAATGCAATGCAGTCAATAGATGGTGCCAGAGAGTTGGTTCTCATTGCAAGGTCAAAATTAGTGTGTGCAAGGATTCTGACTTCTTTTCTCAGACCATGTTAAACATTTCTCATATTTGATGAACTGTTAACATAAGAAAAATCTAAAACTTTATGTTAGATTCACATTATTGTACATCATAATTAAACATCTTCAATTTAGTAAAAATATTACATACGTTATTTGAACATATATCCAATGTACTGAATTGAATTATGAATACATATGTGTGTGTGTATACACATATTTTTTTTAAATTAATTTATTTATTTTTGGCTGTGTTGGGTCTTCATTGCAGTGTGCGGACTTTCTCTAGTTGTGGCGAGCGGGGGCTACTCTTTGTTGTGGTGCGTGGGCTTCTCATTGCGGTGGCTTATCTTGTTGTGGAGCACGGGCTCTAGGTGCATGGGCTTCAGTAGTTGTGGCACGCGGGCTCAGTAGTTAGGGTGCACGGGCTTAGTTGCTCCGCGGCATGTGGAATCTTCCCAGACCAGGGTTCAAACCTGTGTCCCCTGCATTCGCAGGAGGATTCTTAACCACTGTGCCACCAGGAAAGTCCCACACACATTTTAATAATATTGGAACAGCTTAACACAAATTATGCAGGGAATACATCGTGGTGCTATCTACCTATTTGAGGAGGTTTTCCCATCAAATCATTCCTCATTGTAGTGTCTTCTTCAGGATGGAAGGCACCATGTCTTATTCACCCATCAGTCTTTTGATCAAAATGACATTTCATAGTTTCATTCATTCAGGAAATATTGTTTGAATTAAAATATCACAGAGTGATACTGTTTTCAAGACCTCCCACCTTTTGTATTATTTTTATAAAACAGTTTAGTAATTAATAATATTCAATCTTTTATATGCATACTGATTACACATGTTTTATCCAAAACTTTGTTACAACATGGAGTACATGATTTTTTTTATAAATTTATTTTATGTATTTATTTTTGGCTGCTTTGGGTCTTCATTGCTGCATGTGGGCTTTCTCTAGTTGCGATGAGTGGGAGCTGCTCTTTGTTGTGGTGTGCAGGCTTCTCATTGCAGTGGCTTCTCCTGTTGTGGAGCACAGGCTCTAGGCACACGGGCTTCAGTAGTTGTGGACATGGGCTTAGTTGCTCCGCAGCATGTGGGATCTTCCCAGACCAGGGCTCGAATCCATATCCCCTGCATTGGCAGGTGGATTCTTAACCACTGCACCACCAGAGAAGCCCCAAGAGTAAATGAATTTTTAAAACCATTAAATTCACTTAGAATAGTGCCAAGCAACATGGAGAACATAATATCAATGTTGTTATTAATATTATTAATATAGTTAGTATCATTGATGTAGTCCATGGTTATAGTACTATTAAATAATATGCATAGAAGCACATTATTAGATTACTTATTTCAAAGCATAAGGAATGATAAAAATATGTATTACATTAAGACAAATAGGAAAATTTAATGAATCACAGAGATGTACTTCAAACTCCAAGTTTTGGCAGAATTAAGTTTACATATAGAAGCAAATGTTTTCTGTGTAATAAATATAGTGTTTGAAGTTATTTCATCTGAAAACGTTTGAGGTGTCAAAAATAAGCAGCAGAATCTGTAATTTTGTTATTTAAAATATACTACAGACTATGTAAATTGACAAAAGTTAACTATTGAAAATTATAACAATTCCATAAAACTTTACATATATGAAAAATTGTTTAAAATAGAAATAGACATTTTAGTAAAGATGAGGAAATAAAGACAATTATTGAAGTAGATTTGGGGAGCAAAGTAGATAATGTATTAAGCCAACTGTAGTTGAGATGGAGCAGAATGTCAAATTCTGTGCATAAAGCCTGGGAAAGAAAAGCCGGTTAATTGGATTAAGGTAATTTAAAAGAGTAGAGAAAGGTCTGAATATCTTGAATTTCAGAAAATGAGAAGATTTCAATGTCTTTGTATAGAAAGCATCTTAGAATCTTTTGCTAGTACACTCAGATTTGTACTTGACATGAAAATTGATCATGTTATTAAATCTCAAGAGACTAGAATGTCCCATAAGGATTCCAGTATGAGGCAATTTGGTGTCAAATGTGTTTCTACAAGTAGATATGACATTGGACTATAATTTTAAGAGGAGATGAAAATTTTAAATCTCTTCTACTGAAGAAACTTTTTGTTAGCAAAACTTACAATTTTGAATAAATCAATGACACCTAAAAACTTAAAAATTATTTCTTTATTATGAGGTTCATTGTTCTAATAACAAGACAATGGATACTATATTTCATGATTCCATCACTTCCATTTTATTATGATTTTAGTTAAAGAAATAGGATTGCACTATTATTCATGCCAGAGTATACTCATAACCACTGCTGCTTACTTTGTTACTCACTGAGTAACTATAGTTCTAACCTACAATGGCTTTAGAGTAACAGCCTAGGAAAGCTTCATAATAATCTCCTTTCAATAACATCTACAATAATTGAACATAATTCATTAAAACTTCACATTTTTTGCTGAGATCTAACTCCTTAAAATTGCTCTGTCCTGGACATGTATGTGTTTTCATCTGAATAAACTATCTTAAGCAACGAAGTTAGGTTTCACAACTCCATATTATGGGTCTAAAACAGCCTGGATAAACTTCCTTAAGAGATAAGGCTGTTTTTCAATTCTATACCTGCTTAACCCCAAAATTCTTGTTCAGTCTATTTCTATCTCTGGGGCCCATATGGTCTGGTGTCTGGGACAGTTCTGATTTATGCCCTTCTAGTTTAGCATTTGTCCTCCACCAAAGTGCCCTACTTTAGATGATAAATTATATGGTCACTCTAGATCACACTAAGAAACAAGGATTATTTAATCAGGATTCAGATACTGCATCAGTTCACTGGAAAGCTAGAAATGTGGTTTCTACTTAACAGCTTTAAAAAAAATTAAAAAGAGAATCTAAACATCTAGTCAAGTTAGTGTCTACAAGACATTTGCATAAATATCACTGTGTACAACAGTCTAACACTAAAAACAAACATGGTATGAAACTTGGGGGTGAGTATCAGAGATAAATATTAGAAATTTTTCCATGCTGCAAAAATGATTACTTTAGAAAAAATTTTTCTCTGAGTAAAATATTAATAAAGGATACTCTTCAAGTGCTTTTAATTCCCTGCCACTATTTTTTTTAACTGACATACAACAAAATAGGTTATTTTTTCAGCCAAGGGAGTTCTAAGAATATTATTATCAAAATAATCATCTATACATAAATATAGATCAGCTGAGCATGAGGCCAAAGTCCTTAAATAGCCTATGGAGGCTTTGCAATTGCTGTTCCCTGTACTTTGGAATACTTTTCTTTCTGAGATCCCCATCACTTGCTTCCACTCCTTCAGGTCTTTGCTCAAATGTCATCTTCAAATGGAGCCCTTTTTAGTTGAATTAAAGCAGTAGTCCCACATTCTCCACACACCTTATTTTTTCCCCTGCTTTACTCTTCTCAACAGAACTTGTGCTTTCTAACATACTGTGTAGTTTACATTTTTCTTATTCTTTATCTGCCCTTCTACAATGTAAGCCCATTGAGAGTAGGGTTTTTATTTTGCTTTGCTTTGTTTTTTAGGTTTATTTCTTTCACTGGTATTCTTGTGATGTATAACACAATGTCTGGCATATTGTAGGTCTTCAATAAATATTTGTTGACAAAAAGAATGAAGAAATAGATTCTGAATATACTGAATTTCAGCTTTAAGATGATGCTTTGACACTCTTGTTGGAAGTATGTTTCAGAGATTAGCATGGTGACCCACTGGAACAGCAGCCTTTTTTGATTACTCTTAGATATTAGCCATCTCTGAGAAACAGCAATGGTTAGCACCTTAGGTGCATACATAGTACAAAAGCTCACAATAATGCTACAAGATAGATATGAAATTAAATAATATGAATCTTTCTTGTAGTTATCAAAGGATAGAGGGTTCAGTTTATGACCAGTCAGTTGTTGTTTATTTGTTTGTTTGTTTTGTTTATCCTGTTGCAATGGGACATATTTGCAATATGACTGAGCACAAAGTGTAAGACTGATGTTCACTCCTGGATTGTGGATCTAGCCTCATTTCCTTTTATATACACCACGTTTGTTTGAAGATCTGCTTCCCGGGGCCCAAGACAGCTTTCTTTCTGATATTATTGAGGTTCTCATTTGATAGGCAAATATTAATCAGTGATTCTATGGGAAGACTTGAAAAACAGTTGTTCCCTTGAAATAGCTTTTTCCATTCATAGTAACATGACCAATCTCATTTAGATTAATCCATGAAAATGGGACAAGAAGTGAAAATGTTATCACTGACTGATTACTGACAATGTGCTAGGTATATCCAGTCATCGTTCGAAACTAACAAGATGAAACATACTTTTTAATTAAATTTTTATTGGAGTATAGTTGATTTACAATGTTGTGTTAGTTTCTGCTGTACAGCAAAGTGAGTGAGTTATATATATACATATATCCACTCTTTTATAGAGTCTATTCCCATATAGGTCATTACAGAGTATTGAGTAGAGTTTCCTGTGCTATACAGTAGGTTTTTATTAGTTATCTATTTTACATATAGTAATGTATATATGTCAATCCCAATCTCCCAATTTAGTCCTCTGACCTCCTTCCCCCTTGGTAACCATAAGTTTGTTTTCTACGTTTATGACTCTATTTCTGTTTTGTAAATACGTTCATTTGTGAATTTTTTTTTTAGATTCCAAATATAAGTGATATCGTATATTTGTCTTTCTCTGTCTGACTTAGTTCACTCAGCATGACTGTCTGTAGGTTCATCCATGTCACTGCAAATGGCACTATATTGTTCTTTTTTATAACTGAGTAATATTCCATTGTACCACATCTTCCTTTATCCATTCCTCCATCAGTGGACATTTAGGTTGCTACCGTGTGCTGCCTATTGTAAATAGTTCTGCAATGAATATTGGGATGCATGTATCCTTTCAAATTATGGTTTTCTCCTGATATACAACCAGGACTGGGATTGCTGGATCATATGGTAGTTCTCATTTTAGTTTTTTAAGGAATCCCATACTGTTCTCCATAGTGGCTATACAAATTTACATTCCCATCAAAGTGTAAATGCTCTCCAGCATTTATTGTCTGTATATTTTTTGATGATGGCCATTCTAACCAGTATGGGGTGATGCGTGATTACAGTTTTGATTTGCATTTCTTCAATAATTAGTGATGTTGAGCATTTCTTCATGTGTATGTTGGCAATCTGTATGTCTTTTTTGGAGAAATGTCTATTTAGATCTTCCACCCATTTTTTGATTGGGTTGTTTGTTTATTTGCTATTGAGCTGCATGAGTGGTTTGCATATTTTGGAGTTTTTTTTTTTTTTTTTTTTGCAGTATGCGGGCCTCTCACTGTTGTGGCCTCTCCTGTTGCGGAGCACAGGCTCCGGACGCGCAGGCCCAGCGGCTGTGGCTCACGGGTCCAGCTGCTCTGTGGCATGTGGGATCCTCCCGGACCAGGGCATGAACCTGCATCCCTGCATCGGCAGGCAGACTCTCAACCACTGCACCACCAGGGAAACCCGAGATTTTTTTTTAACACCTTTATTGGAGTATAATTGCTTTACAATGGTGTGTTAGTTTCTGCTTTACAACAAAGTGATTCAGTTATACATATACATATGTTCCCATATCTCTTCCCTCTTGTGTCTCCCTCCCTCCCACCCTCCCTATCTCACCCCTCTAGGTGGTCACAAAGCACCGAGCTGATTTCCCTGTGCTATGCGGCTGCTTCCCACTAGCTATCTATTTTAGGTTTGGTAGTGTATATATGTACAAGCCACTCACTCACTTTGTCACAGCTTACGCTTCCCCCTCCCCATATCCTCAAGTCTATTCTCTAGTAGGTCTGTGTCTTTATTCCTCTCTTGCCCCTAGGTTCTTCAGGTTCTTCATGACCATTTTTTTTCTTAGATTCCATATATATGTGTTAACATACAGTATTTGTTTTGCTCTTTCTGACTTACTTCACTCTGTATGACAAACACTAGCTCCATCCACCTCACTACAAATAACTCAATTTCGTTTCCTTTTATGGCTGAGTAATATTCTATTGTATATATGTGCCACATCTTCTTTATCCATTCAACTGTTGAAGGACACTTCAGTTGCTTCCATGTGCTAGCTATTGTAAATAGAGCTGCAATGAACATTTTGGTACATGACTCTTTTTGAATTATGGTTTTCTCAGGGTATATGCCCAGTAGTGGGATTGCTGGGTCGTATGGTAGTTCTTTTTTTAGTTTTTTAAGGAAACTCCATACTGTTCTCCATATTGACTGTATCAATTTACATTCCCACCAACAGTGCAAGAGGGTTCCCTTTCCTTCACACCCTCTCCAGCATTTATTGTTTGTAGATTATTTGATGATGGCCATTCGGACTGGTGTGAATTGATATCTCACTGTAGCTTTGATTAGCATTTCTCTAATGATTAATGATGTTGAGCATTCTTTCATGTGTTTGTTGGCAGTCTGTATATCTTCTTTGGAGAAATGTCTATTTAGGTCTTCTGCCCATTTTTGCATTGGGTTCTTTGTTTGTTTGATATTGAGCTGCATGAGCTACTTGTAAATTTTGGAGATTAATCCTTTTTCAGTTGCTTCATTTGCAAATATTTTCTCCCATTCTGAGGGTTGTCTTTTGCTCTTCTTTATGGTTTCCTTTGCTGTGCAAAAGCTTTGAAGTTTCATTAGGTCCAATTTGCTTATTTTTGTTTTTATTTCCATTTCTGTAAGAGATGGGGCAAAAAGGATATTGCTGTGATTTATGTCATAGACTGTTTTGCCTGTGTTTTCCTCTAAGAGTTTGATAGTATTTGGGCTTACATTTAGGTCTTTAATCCATTTTGAGTTTATTTTTGTGTATGGTATTAGGGAGTATTCTAATTTAATACTTTTGCATGTACCTGTCCAGTTTTCCCAGCACCATTAATTGAATAGGTTGTCTTTTCTCCACTGTATATTCTTGCCTCCTTTATCAAAGATAAGGTGACCATATGTGTGTGGGTTTATCTCTGGGCTTTCTATCCTTTTCCATTGATCTATATTTCTGTTTTTGTGCCAGCACAATACTGTCTTGATTACTGTAGCTTTGTAATATCATCTGAAGTCAGGGAGCCTGATTCCTCCTGCTCCGTTTTTCTTTCTCAACATTGCTTTGGCTATTCAGGGTCTTTTCTGTTTCCATACAAATTGTGAAATTTTTTTCCAATCCTGTGGAAACTGCCAGTGGTAGTTGGATAGGGATTTCACTGAATCTGTAGCTTGCTTTGCATAGTAGAGTCAGTTTCACAATATTGATTCTTCCCATCCAAGAACATGGTAAATCTCTCCAAATATGTGTATCACCTTTCAGTTCTTTCATCAGTGTCTTATAATTTTCTGCATACAGGTCCTTTGTCTCCTTAGGTAGGTTTATTCCTAGATATTTTTTTGTTGCAGTGGTAAATGGGAATATTTTCTTTATTTCACTTTCAGATATTTCATCATTAGTGTATAGGAATGCTAGAGATTTCTGTGCATTAACTTTGTATCCTTCTACTTTATCAAATTCATTGATTAGCTCTAGTAGTTTTCTGGTAGCATCTTTAGGATTCTCTATGTATAGTATCATGTCATCTGCAAACAGTGACAACTTTACTTCATCTTTTCCTATTTGGATTCCTTTTATTTCTTTTTCCTCTCTGATTGCTGGGGCTACAACTTCCAAAACTATGTTGAATAATTGTGGTGAGAGTGGGCAAACTTGTCTTGTTCCTGATCTTAGTGGAAATGGTTTCAGTTTCTAACCATTGAGGACGATGTTGGCTGTGTGTTTGTCATATACGGCCTTTATTATGTTGAGGTAAGTTCCCTCTATGCCTACATTCTGGAGGGTTTTTATCATAAATGGGTGTTGAATTTCGTCAAAAGCTTTCTCTGCATCGATTGAGATGATCATATGGTTTTTCTCCTTCAATTTGTTAATATGGCGTATCGCATTGATTGATTTGCCTATATTGAAGAATCCTTACATTCCTGGGTTAAACCCCACTTGATCATGGTGTATGATCCTTTTAATGTGCTCTTGGATTCTGTTTGGTAGTAATTTGTTGAGGATTTTTGCCTCTATTGTCATCAATGATATTGGCCTGTAGTTTTCTTTCTTTGTGATATCTTTGTCTGGTTTTGCTATCAGGGTGATGGTGGTCTTGTAGAATGAGTTTAGGAGTGTTCCCTCCTCTGCTATATTTAGGAAGAGTTTGAGAAGGATTGGTGTTAGTTCTTCTCTAAATGTTTGATAGAATTCACCTGTGAAGCCATCTGGTCCTGGGCTTTTGTTTGTTGGAATAATTTTAATCACAGTTTCAATTTCAGTGCTTGTGATTTGTCTGTTTATATTTTCTACTTCTTCCTGCTTCAGTCTCGGTAGGTTGTCCATTTCTAAGAATTTGCCCATTCCTTCCAGGTTGTCCATTTTGTTGGCATAGAGTTGCTTGTAGTAATCTCTCATGATCCTTTGTATTTCTGCAGGGTCAGTTGTTACGTCTCCTTTTTCATTTCTAATTATATTGATTTGAGTCTTCTCCCTTTTTTTCTTGATGAGTCTGGCTAATGGTTTATCTATTTTGTTTATCTTCTCAAAGAACTAGCTTTCAATTTTATTGATCTTTGCTTCATTTCTTTCTCATTTCTTTCTGATCTGATATTTATGATTTCTTCTGCTAACTTTGGGGGATTTTTGTTATTGTTTCTCTAATTGCTTTAGGTGTAAGGTTAAGTTGTTTATTTGATATATTTCTTGTTTCTTAAGGTAGGATTCTATTGCTATAAAGTTACATCTTAGAACACATTTTTCTACATCCCATAGGTTTTGGGTCACTGTGTTTTCATTGTCGTTTGTTTCTAGGTATTTTTTGATTTCATGTTTGATTTCTTCAATGATTCCTTGGTTATTAAGTAGTGTATTGTTTAACCTCCCTGTGGTTGTATTTTTTACTGATTTTTTCCTGTAATTGTTATCTAGTCTCATAGTGTTGTGGTTGGAAAAGATACTTGATATGATTTCAATTTTCTTAAATTTACCAAGGCTTGATTTGTGACCCAAGATATGATCTACCCTGGAGAATGTTCCATGAGCACTTAAGAAGAGTATATATTCTGTTGTTTTGGGATGGAATGTCCCATAAATCTCAATTAAGTCCATCTTGTTTAATGTATCATTTAAAGCTTGTGTTTCCTTATTTATTTTCATTTTGGATGATCTCTCTATTGGAGAGAGTGGGTTGTTAAAGTCCCCTACTATGACTGTGTTACTGTCAATTTCCCCTTTAATGGCTGTTAGTATTGGCCTTATGTATTGAGGTGCTCCTATGTTGGGTGCATAAATATTTACAATTGTTATATCTTCTTCTTGGATTGATCCCTTGATCATTATGTAGTGTCCTACTTTGTCTCTTCTAATAGTCTTTATTTTAAAGTCTATTTTGTTTGATATGAGAATTGCTACTCCAGCTTTCTTTTGGTTTCCATTTGCATGGAATATCTTTTTCCATCCCCTTACTTTCAGTCTGTATGTGTCCCTATGTCTGAAGTGGGTCTCTTGTAGATAGCATATATACGGGTCTTGTTTTTGTATCCATTCAGCCAGTCTATGTCTTTTGGTTGGAGCATTTAATCCATTTACATTTAAGGTAATTATCGATATGTATGTTCCTATTCCCATTTTCTTAATTGTTATGGGTTTCTTATTGTGAGTCTTTTCCTTCTCTTGTGTTTCCTGCCTAGAGAAGTTCCTTTAGCATTTGTTGTAAAACTGGTTTGGTGGTGCTGAATTCTAGTAGCTTTTACTTGTCTGTAAAGGCTTTAATTTCTCCATCATATCTGAATGAGATCCTTGCTGGGTAGGTTAATCTTGGTTATAGGTTTTTCTCCTTCATCACTTTAAATCTGTCCTGACACACCCTTCTGGCTTGCAAAGGTTCTGCTGAAAGATCAGCTATTAACCTTATGGGGATTCCCTTTTGTGTTATTTGTTGTTTTTCCCTTGCTGCTTTTAATATTTTTTCTTTGTATTTAATTTTTGATAGTTTGATTAATATGTGTCTTGGCATGTTTTTGCTTGGATTTATCCTGTATGGGACTCTCTGTGCTTCCTGGACTTGATTAACTATTTCCTTTCCCATATTAGGGAAGTTTTCAACTACAAACCTTTCAAATATTTTTCAGTCCCTTTCTTTTTCTCTTCTTCTTCAGGGCCCCCTATAGTTCAAACGTTGGTGCATTTAATGTTGTCCCAGAGGTCTCTGAGTCTGTCCTCAGTCCTTTTCATTCTTTTTTCTTTATTCTGCTCTGCAGTAGTTATTTCCACTATTTTATCTTCCAGGTCACTAATCTGTTCTTTTGACTCAGTTATTCTGCTATTGATCTCTTCTAGAGAATTTCAATTTCATTTATTGTGTTTTCATCATTGTTTTTTTGCTCTTTACTTCTTCTAGTTCCTTGTTGAACGTTTCTTGTATATTCTCTGTTCTATTTCCAAGATTTGGATCATCTTTACTATCATTATTCTGAGTTCTTTTTCAGTTAGACTGCCTATTTCATCTTCATTTGCTAGGTCTGGTGGGTTTTTACCTTGCTCCTTCATCTGCTGTGTTTTTTTCTCTTTTCTCATTTTACTTAACTTATTGTGTTTGGGATCTTCTTTTTGCAGACTGCAGGTTCGTAGTTCCTGTTGTTTTTGTGTCTGTCCCCAGTGGCTAAAGTTGGTTCAGTGGGTGTGTAGGCTTCCTGGTGGAGGGGACTAGTGACTGTGCTCTGGTGGATGAGGCTGGATCTTGTCTTCTGGTGGGAAGGTCCACCTCTGGTGGTGTGTTTTTGGGTGTCTGTGGCCTTTTTATGATTTTTAGGCAGCCTCTCTGCTAATAGATGGCACTGTGTCATGGCTTGCTAGTTGTTTGGCATAGGGTGTCCAGCACTGTAGCTTGCTGGTCATTGAGTGAAGCTGGGTCTTGGCATTGAGATGGAGATCTCTGGGAGATTTTCACCATTTGATATTACTTGGCTCTGGGAGGTTTCGTGTGGACCAGTGTCCTGAAGTTGGCTCTCCTACCTCAGAGGCACAGCCCTGAGGCCTGGCTGGAGCATCAAGAGACTTTCATCTACATGGCTCAGAATAAAAGGGAGAAAAAATGGAAAGAAAGAAAGAAAGAAAGAAAGAGAAAGAAAGAAGATAAAATAAAGTTATTAAAATAAGAAATAGAAAATAATTATTAAGAAAAATATTTTAAAAAGTAAAAAAATAAAATAAAATGGACACACAGAACCCTAGGACAAATGGTAAAAGCAAAGCTATACAGACAAAATCACACACAGAAGCATAAAGATGCACACTCACAAAGAGAGAAAAAGGAAAAAATAAAAATGTATATATATATATATTTTCTCCCAAAGTACACCTCCTCAATTTGGGAGAAATTTCCCTTTATCTTCTTTTTTCACACAGCTTCTGTAGTTCATCTTTGGATTTGGACCCACCTCTGCGTGTAGGTCTCCTGAGGGCCTCTGTTCTTTGCTCAGACAGGACGGGGTTAAAGGAGCAGCTGATTTGGGGGCTCTGGCTCACTCATGCTGGGGGGAAGGAGAAGTATGTATGTGGGGTGAGCCTGTGGCATCAGAGGCTGACGTGACGTTGCACCAGCCTGAGGCGTGCCGTGTGTTCTCCTGGGGAAATTGTCCCTGGATCACGCAACCCTGGCAGTGGCGGGCTGCACAGGCTCCTGGTAGGGGAGGTGTGGAGAATGACCTGTGCTTGCACAGAGGCTTCCTGATGGTGGCAGCAGCAGCCTTCGCATCCCATGCCCTTTCTGGGGTCCACGCTGATAGCTGCAGCTCGCGCCCATCTCTGGAGCTCTTTTAAGCGGCCTTCTTTATCCCCTCTCCTTGTGCACCATGAAACAAGGAGGCAAGGAAAAGTCTTTTGCAGGTCCAGATTTTTTCCCGAACTCCCTCCCCACTAGCTGTGGTGCACTAGTCCTTTCAAGCTGTGTTCACACAGCCAACCCCAGTCTTCTACCTGGGATTCAACCAAAGACCGAGCCTCAGCTCCCAGCTCTCACCCGTCCTGGCGGGTGAGCAGACAAGCCTCTCAGGCTGGTGAGTGCTGGTCGGCACCAATCCTCTGGGCAGGAATCTCTCCACTTTGCCCTCCACACCCCTGTTGCTGAACTCTCCTCCGTGGCCCCGAAGCTCCCCCCCACTGCCATCCACAGTCTCTGCCTGCCATGGGGCTTCCTAGTGTGTGGAAACCTTTCCTCCTTCACAGCCCCCTCCCAGTGGTGCAGGTCCCGTCCCTATTCTTTTGTCTGTTTTTTTTTCTTTCTTTCTTCTTTTTCCCTACCCAGGTACGTGGGGAGTTTCTTGCCTTTTGGGAGGTCTGAGGTCTTCTGCCAGAATTCAGTAGGTGTTCTATAGGAGCTGTTCCACATGTAGATATATTTCTGATGTATTTGTGGAGAGTCAGGTGATCTCCACATCTTACTCTTCCGCCATCTTGAAGCTCCTCCCCTATTTTGGAGATTAATACCTTGTCGGTTGCTTCATTTGCACATATTTTCTCCCATTCTGTGGGGTGTATTTTCATTTTGTTTATGGCTTCCTCTGCTGTGCAAAAGCTTTTAAGTTTCATTAGGTCCCATTTGTTTATTTTTTGTTTTTATTTTCATTACTGTCAGAGGTAGATCAAAAAAGATCTTGCTGCAATTAATGTCAGAGAGTGTTCTGCTTATGATTTCCTCTAAGAATTTTATAGTATTCAGTCTTACATTTACGTCTATAATCCATTTTTGTGTTTGGTGTTAGAAAATGTTCTAATTTTATTCTTTTACATATAGCTGTCCAGATTCTGCAGCACCACTTATTGAAAAGAGTGTCTTTCCTCCTTTGTATATTCTTGCCTCTGTTGTCATAGATTAGGTGACCATATGTGCATGGGTTTATCTCTGGGCCTTCTACCCTGTTCTATTGATCTATATTTCAGTTTTTTTTCCAGTACCATACTGTTTTGATGACCATAGCTCTGTAGTATATTCTGAAGTTAGGTAGCCTGATTCCTCAAAATCAGGCTTTTCTGTTTTGTTTTTTTGTTTTTTTCTCAAAATTACCTTGGCTCTTCGGGGTCTTTGTGTCTCCATACAAATTATAAAAATTTTGGTTCTAATTCCATGAAAAATGCTATTGGTAATTTGACAGGAATTGCATTGAATCTGTAAATTACTTTGGGTAGTATAGTCATTGTGACAATATTGATTCTTCCAATCCAAGAACATGGTATATCTCTCCATCAATTTACATCACCTTTGATTTCTTTCATCAGTATCTTATAGTTTTCTGAGTACAGGTCTTTTGCCTCCATAGGTAAGTTTATTCCTAGGTATTTTATTTTTCTGATGTGATGGTAAATGGGATTGTTTCCTTAATTTCTCTTTCAGATATTTTGTTTTTAGTGTATAGGAATACAAGGGACTTCTGTGTATTAATTTTGTATCCTGCAACTTTACCAAATTCATTTATGAGTTCTAATAGTTTTCTGATAGCATCTGTAGGATTTTCTATGTAGTGTATCAGGTCATCTGCAAACAGTGAGAGGTTTACTTTTTTTTCAATTTGGATTCCTTTATTTATTTATTTTTTCTTCTCTGATCACTGTGGTTAAGACTTCCAAAACTATGTTGAATAATAGTGGTGAGAGTGGGCAACCTTGTCTTGTTCTTGATCTTAGAGGAAATGCTTTCAGTTTTTCACCATTGAGAATGATGTTTGCTGTGGTTTTGTCATATATGGCCATTATTTTGTTGATGTAATTTCCTTCTATGCCCATTTTCTGAAGAGTTTTTTTTATCATAAATTGGTGTTGAATATTGTCCAAAACTTTTTCTCCATCTATTGAAATGATCACATGGTTTTTATTATTCAGTTTGTTGATGTGGTGTATTACATTGATTGATTTATGTATGTTGAAGAATCCTTGCATCCCTGGGATAAATCTCACTTGATCATAGTGTATGATCCTTTTAATTTGTTGTTGGATTTGTTTTGCTAGTATTTTGTTGTAGATTTTTGCATCTATGTTTATCAGTGATGTTGGCCAGTAATTTTCTATTTTTGTGATATTGTTGTCTGGTTTTGGTATCAGGTGGTGGTGGCCTCTTGGGATGAGCTTGGGATTGTTCCTTTCTCTGTAATTTTTTGGAATAGTTTCAGAAGGATAGGTGTTAACTCTTCTCTAAATGTTTGATAGAATTCACCTGTGAAGCCATTTGGTCCTGGACTTCTGTTTGTTGGACGTTTTTTAATCACAGTTTCAATTCCAGTATTTCTGATTGGTCTGTTCATATTTTCTATTTCTTCCTGTTCAGTGTGTGCCTTTCTAAGAGTTTGTCCATTTCTTCTAGGTTGTTCTTTTTTTTTTTTTTTGCATATAGCTGCTTGTAGTAGTGTCTTATGATCCTTTGTATTTCTATGGTGTCAGTTGTAACTTCTTTTTCACTTCTAATTTTATTGATTTGAGTCCTCTCCCTTCTTTTCTTGATGAGTCTGGCTGAAGGTTTATCAATTTTGTTAATCTTCTTAAAGATCCAGCTTTTAATTTCATTTGTCTTTGCTATTATTTTCTTCATCTGTATTTAATTTATTTCTGCACTGTTCTTTATGATTTCTTTCCTTCTAGTAACTTTAGCTTTTGTTTGTTCTTCTTTCTCTAGTTGATTTAGGTGTAAGGTTAAGTTGTTTGTTTGAGATTTTTCTTTTTTCCTGAGGTAAGTTTGTATTGCTAAAAACTTCCCTTTCAGAACGGCTTTTGCTGTGTCCTATAGGTTTTGGATCATTGTGTTTTTATTGTCGTTTGTTTCTAGGTATTTTTGATTTCCTCTTTGATTTCTTCAGTGATCCATTGGTTGTGCATTAACATATTGTTTGCTATCCATGTGTTTGTGTTTTTTACAGTTTGTTTTTTTTTCCTGTAGTTGATTTCTAGTCTCAGCATTGTGGTTGGAAAAGATCCTTGATATGATTTCAATGTTCTTAAATTTACCAAGCTTGATTTGTGGCCCAAGATGTGATCTATCCTGGAGAATATTCCATTTGCACTTGGAAAGAAAGTGTATTCTGATGCTTTCAGATGGAATGTCCTATAAATATCAATTAAATCTCTCTGGTCTAATGTGTCATTCAAGGCTTGTGTTTCCTTATTAATTTTCTGTCTGGATGATCTCTCCATTGGTGTAAGTGGGGTGTTAAAATCCCCCACTATCAATTTACCCTTTTATGGTTTTTAGCATTTGCCTTATATATCGATGTACTCCTGTGTTGGGTGCATATATATTTATAATTTTTATATCTTCTTCCTGGATTGATCTCTTGATCATTATGTAGTGTCCTTTCTTGTCTCTTGTAACAGTCTTTATTTTAAAGTCTATTTTGTCTGATATGTATTGCTACTCCAGCTTTCTTTTGATTTCCATTTTCATGGAATATCTTTTTCCATGCCCTTCACTTTCAGTCTGTATGTGACTCTAGGTCTGAATTGGGTCTCTTGTAGACAGCATATATAGGGGTCTTATTTTTGTATGCATTTAGCCAATCTGTGTCTTCTGGTTGTAGCATTTAATCCATTTACATTTAAGTTATTTATCAATATGTATATTCCTATTGCCATTTTCTTAATTGTTTTGGGTTTGTTTTTGTATTTTTTTTTTCTTCCCCTAGTCTTTTGTTCTCTTCTCTTATGGTGTGATGACCATCTTTAGTGTTTTGTTTGGGTTGCTTTTTCTTTTTTATTTGTATATCTATTGTAGTTTTTGGGTTTGCTGTTCCCATGAAGTTTTGGTTTAGCAGTTTATATATGTACAAGTTTGTTTTAAGTTGCTGTTCTATTTCCTGCCTAGAGAAGTTCCTTTAGCATTTGTTGTAAAGCTGGTTTGGTGGCGCTGAATTCCCTTAGCTTTTGCTTGTCTGTAAAGCTTTTGATTTCTCCATCAAATCTGAATGAGAGCCTTGCTGGGTACAGTATTCTTTGTTGTAGGTTTTTCCCTTTCATCACTTGAAATATTGATATATCATGTGACTCCCTTTTGGCCTGCAGAGTGTCTGCTGAAAAATCAGTTGATAAACTTATGGAGATTCCCTTGTATGTTATCTATTGCTTTTCCCATGTTGCTTTTAATAGTTTTTTCTTTGTCTTTAATTTTTGTCAGTTTGATTAATATGTGTCTCAGGGTGTTCCTCCTTGGGTTCATCCTGTATGGGATTCTCTGCACTTCCTGTACTTGAGTGAGTGTTTCCTTTCTCATGTTAGGGAAGTTTCTGGCTTTAATTCCTCAAATATTTTCTCAAGCTCTTTCCTTGCTCTTCTCCTCTGGAACCCCTATAATGCAAATGTTGCATTTAATATTATCCCAGAGGTCAAGATGGAATATTAATATTCTGATATTGTAGTTAGAAAGCCAGAGTTCTAAATACTAGCTTCACAATGCTTGGAACAAGTGAGCATTCAAAAAGTGTTAGTGCCTTTATTTCCCTTACCACCCTAGAGCTCCATTGTATTTGAAAAATGAATGTAAATATATAAACTTATCCAAAATTGAGTATGGATTTCCTATAAATTAGAGAAATTGTAAAAATTTATAAAAGTATTATCTATTTTTCAATATCATTTAAATGCATATAAAATGAGTAAAACTCTTTGTATCTTAAAATGCATTAAGTTTAAGGAGCCATATGTGATAGATCAATTGACTATTCTCCCATTCAATATCTAAAGTATCTTGGAAGGTTTTCTCTTTCATTTTGCATGACTCTGATTATAATTTTATAGCTGAAGTCATTCTCAAACACATAAGACAATGGAAAAATATTTTACATTGCAAAAATGAGCTCACTTTAAGCTGCTGATTCAGATTTTACATAATGCTAAAAATTGTTTCAGAGACCACATTATGAGAGTGAAAGGAATTTCAGCTGCTGACACTGTAAAGATTGCTTTCACTGTATTTTTATAAAGCATACTGAAAATCTATGTGCTTCAACAGACCTTGCATATAGTGACAAGTATATAAATTGATGTGCTGTTTCAATGGTAATTTCTTTTTTGAATTGAATAATTGGTGTTGGATTTTCCTCAATCTCTTGTACCCTCAAAAACTGTCTAGAGCAGTGCCTGGTACATAGCAGTTTCTTATTAAATGTTTGTCCATTTGTCAAAAAAGTTTTCTTTTATTGAAAAACAAAAGAATATGCTTTCACAGTAAGTTTCCAACAGCTCAAAAGAACTGCAGTCCAAAATGAGCCTCCCTCCTTTCCTAGAATCCCAGTCCTATTGCCAGATGAAACTCATCCAAGTTTCCTGGAAGACGTCAAGTTGGCAGAGAGCATTCATGCAGATATGTTTTCCTTCACGATACTACATTAATAAAATGATTTAAAAGAGTGTACACTACCAAGTTTTAAAAGACAAAAAGGGTGTTCATCTGCAAATGAACACCTTCAACAAGTTCAAGGAGACAAATTTGAATGGAAGAAAGTTGAATGAGAAAACAGAACAGAGAAAGAGGATGCCTTTCCAAAAAATGGGGGAACAAACCAAGAAAGAAGAAAGGAAATTCAGTAAACGGTGGATCCAATGCCAAACAAGGCTGTGCAACAGGACTAAAGAGTGGTCAGTTCTGGTTGAACTTGGCCCCACCAAGTGGAGGAGCAACTGGAGGAGGAGGATTCTAAGAGAATATCTCAGAAAGAAAGGGAGTCCTTCATTTAACATAGAGTGCTATTTTCTTTATTAAGTATATACCTATTTTTAAAGTATGCATAGCATTTCTCTGTGAAAGTACATATTTCTCTTTCACTCCTTCCCCTTGTCACACTTGGTTATTATGAAAATGTATACACAGGAAATTGTGGATAAGCTGTATAGTTCCAGAAACAGCAGGAAGTATGCCAAAGACAGAGTCATCAGTGCTAATGATCACATAGGAAGAGGTTCCGACAGTTTGTTACAAGATGATGAATTAGGCAATAGCCCAGGAGGAGAACTAACCACCCAGAGCTGATGTTCTGTCTGCTGGGAGATGAAGCCTTTCTGTTTGACCCTAATAGCTATTAAAAGACACAAATAAGGAAAAGTGAAGTAGTGTTATGAACTGAAGGTTTGTTTCTCCTCAAAATTTATATGCTGAATCCTAACCACAATGGGTATTAGGAAGTGGGGCCTTTGGGAGATAATTAGATCATGAGGGCTCCATCCTGATGAATGATGAAGCCCTGAATTCATACTCTTAAAAAAGGGACCCCTGGGAGTTCTTTCACCCTCTTTCTACCATGTGAGGATAAAATAAGAAGTCAGAAATCTGCAAACGAGAAGAGGGTTCTCACCAGAATACAACCATGTTGGCAAGCTGATCTCAGACTTCCAGCCTCCAGAGCTGTAAGAAATATTGATAACTTTCTGTTGTTTTATAAGGTACCCAGTGTAAAGTATATATATATATAACAGTTCAAACTCACTAAGACAAATAGAAAACTGAAGGTGATGGAAATTCTCTGTCTAGGCTACTTCAGACAGAGTAGTGAAAATGGGAGGCATTGGGAGAGGAGTTGGAGAAAAAAAAAGATAGAGAAGACTGCATCTTGGCTTTGTATTAAGCTAGATTCTCCTTCTGGCCTTATGTCTCAGTTAGCAGCTGGATATGGGTTCCCACAATAGATAAAGGTGCTCCAGTAGAAAAAGAGTGAAGAGAGGTCTTGCTAGATGGACTCTGACTTGCTTCCAGGGAGGAAATTTACTACAAATGGAAAGACAGAGAAAAGACACCTGGTGAATTTTTCTTCAGTATTAGTGGTTTTAGGCTCTATCAGCATTCTGTTTATTGGCTTATCTCCAGGTTACTGGCCAAGATACTAATCAGACTAGAACAGCATTGTTGCAAGTTGGGTTCTCCAGGAAGCAGACACTGCAGATTGAAATTAGTATGAGGGGCTACAATAGGGATCAACACCTTTATGAAAAGGTGAGAGGAAACTGGATTGGGAGGATGGAGAAGTGGAGCTGTGATACAGATTCAATAGCCTCAGCCCTTCCCAGGGAAGCTCTGAAGTTGATACTGTCTGTCTGAGTTGTTCTCCATTGGACCCAAAATGTCTCTCCATTGGGTCCATTGGACCCAAAATGGGAGAACGTTTATCTCACTGCCTGGATAAATCGTCTAATGAGGACCACCCCTGAAGCATGTTTCCTTGGTCAGTGCAGCTCTCTGCATAAGAGACAGTCTGACAAGGGCTGTGACCTGAGGAAAGACAGCTTGCTGAAAACTTTTCCAGCTGCTGAGGCAGGTGATCCCTTAAAGGAGATCTAAGTGGTGTCACAGTATGCTTGAGACATCAGAAGAGCTTGACAATGACAGAGGCAGCAATGGAAAGGAAAAAAAAAAGAAGGCCTATAAAATCTATGACAGTGGGCTAAGAGGAGGTGGATGGTCAAGGCAAATTTTGTCAGGAAGGAAATATAATAACCATTTGGCTTTATATAGGTATAATAATATCAACATTATTTATTCTTTTTGCCTTTTATATTCAACTGCTGAAATTCAGGAGATGAATGGTTATAAAACAAAATGTGTTTGTTCTTCTCATTAATAATCAAAACATAAAATTATAGATAACTGATGTTTGGGAGGAGAAAGTGGAGACAGAGTAAGGTTACAAGATAAAGTGGGAAAGCAAATACCATCTCTATTAATGGCACAAGAAATGGAGGGTTAAATAAATTATTCAATTTTACCTGGTTACCAAAGAGAAATGAAAATAGCGACATGACTATATTGAAAGGAAGGGCGAATGAAAAGTAATGATGGTGTAAATGACCTATCTTGTAATATGAGAGCAGGAAATCAAATGATATGTTAAAAACTAGATAAATCAAGAGAAACCATAGAATCATATTATTTAAAGAAATGTAAGGAGCTACCTGGAGGACTTTTTTTTAAAGCTGTTAAGAAGTAGTTGACCTTAAGGGTCAATACCAAAATTAGCAAGGAGTTAGGCAGAGAATGACAACTTTTACTTATAAGCTTTCACACTATTTGTATTCCTAAACATTTATATATGCAAAATATTTTTAAATTTTAAAAGTTCTTGTTATATGTTTCTAGAAATTTTCTATGGCCATAAAAGTATACTTTTGAAATACATACAGTCAGTCTTGTTTTTCTGCACCTTAAGCTGTTGAATCCATATCCATTCCCACAAATGGTTGATAAAAGTGCCTGTTTCATCTTCTGCCCTGTGTTAAAAAAAATGTGTATTATAAAAATTTTTACCTTTAATAATATGGTGGTAAAATAAATATTCTTAGTGATTTATGTGCATTTCTTTATGAATTAAATTAGCTCATATTCATATATTCATAAGTTTTTCCTGTGATGTGCATGCATATTCATATTTCCTTGATATATGTTTGAGTTATTAGCTATTTTCTTATTTATATATATGTATGTGTATATATATATATATATATATATATCTCCAAATAAACACCAGCACCAACTAGTTTATATATCACAGCTTTATAATGTGTTTACATATTTTAACATCTGATGGGGCTTTTCCCATTTAATATTCGTATTTCTATCCCCCTATACCCATTCACCTCAAATCCTATCTGTTTTTACATGTTTATTCTTTCTCTAGATCACCTTTCAAGTGTCAGAAAATAATGTTTGCAGTTTTATTGTTTGTTTGCTTTTGGAGGGGAACAGTCTTATGTTGGACTTAGAAATGAATATGGGAGAATTGCCATCTTTGCAATGTTGAGTTTGCCTATCCAAGAATAAAGTATTTGGGCCTTTTATTCATTTGGGGTTATAGTATAGAATTTTTGCATCAATACTCATAAGCAGGATTGGCCCCTAGGTTTTATTTGTTTGTTTTGTGGTTATATATTTATCAGATTTCATTTCGATGATATGTTGAATATTTTTAAAAAGCTTGGAGTTTTAAAGTTTTGTCTAATCTTCATAAGTTCTGGATCAGTTTAAATAATAGTAGAAACATTTATTCCACAGAAATATGGTTAGTACTACCTTTGAAATCATATAAGCATGACATTTTACAACTTTCTCAATTCTCTCTACTACAGTTGTGCTGTTTGTGTTTAAAATTCCTTTTAAAGAAAATTGTCCTAAATTTTCAAATTGATGAACATAGAGTTGAAAATTGAGAATTATTTTAATTTTATCTTTAATTATTTCTCCTATTAATATTTCTAACTTTATGTTTTCTCCTTTTGTTTCTTAACTAGTTTATTAAGTAGTTTATTTTAATATTTCTTTTAAAGAACCACATGCTGGATTTATATATTAATTATACTGTATTTGTCCCTTCTAAATGTCATTAATTTCTGTCTTTATTAGTTTTTCCCATCTGTTTAATTAGATTTATTTCACTTATTTTATTTTTAGTTTCTTTAGTTCATTTAATTTATATTTTGATGTGTACTTAAGACTATAAATTTTCCTGTAGTGACAGCTTTGACCTACATCATAGATTCTTTTTTTTTTTTTAGTGTTTTTTAATCATTATATTTTAGAAATTCTATATTTTTGTTTTTGCTTTTCCTTAGATTCCAGATTTTTATTTGAAGATGTTTTTGAGGGGGGATCTTATTTTTTATTTGATGTTTTCATCAGAAAACAGGTATATATTAATTGTAAATTGTGGAATTCACTAAAGTTATAATTGGAGCCTACTATAGAGCAAATTTTGAATATATATCCAGAAGAATTTGAAAAGATAGTATATATTCTATTTTCAGGCTGTAGAGTTTAGTACATTCGTATACATCTAAAATGCCTTACCATATGAATTATATTTTATACATATAACCCAGCTTATAAATTCTTACCATTTTGGGATTACTTGATGAGTCATAGATTAAAAAATATAAATAAAAGTCACCTACTTTTCTGATAAGTCTACTTTATTCTTCAAGTGTTTCTCTTCCATTTTTGCTTTATTTGTTGGGTGACAAATCTTTATTGTGAATTATATATGTAGTCTTGTCTTGTTTACTGATTTGGCCTTCGAATCAAACATGACTTTTACTATTATAAAAATCTCCCTATTCTTCTTGTTTAAATGTACCAGATTTAATTTCTAGACTCTCTGAGTTATTTTGTTATATGCATGCCTTTCATTTATGGCTTTCATTTATAATGATTTTATGAAAATCATTTCAATATTTTTTGACATATTTGTCTTTTATTACGTATGTTTTTTTGAGAAAAAAAAAAGGGAACTTCACCTAATTGTATGCTCATTTACTCCTTGATTTTGCTCCTTTTCTTCTCAGATAAACTCGCCTTGCCAGCATAGAAGGCGAGTTGTGCAAAATGCTTTTTTTCTCTTTCCTTTGAGCTGAAACAGCTCTATTTAGTAATATTAAAGTTTCTGTTTTGTTCTCTCCTCATGGATCCACACTAGTGATAGTTATCCAAATTTGAAAGTTGCTTTCCTCATGACCTTACAAGACCTCCAAGTTCAGTTCTCACAGAAAATTTAAAAAGTCAGCCCAGAAGTTTGCAATCTCAGAAACCCATGATTCAATATGTGACTTCTTCTCCAGCTCCCTTAACTTCACTCAATTTCTTCTTCTTTTAAATATACTCACACCTCTCAATCCTTAAAATATTTCAAAGGCTTCTCATTGCTTTCAGGATAATGCCTGAATTCCTTCACACAACTTCTCATGCCTTTCCTGATATGAATGTGCTTTCATTTCTTACCTTGCCTCTGAAAACTTCTTGTATTCTATGCTACAGTCACACTAATATATATTTTAGCTCCATGATTAACTCATGAATCTTATTTGGATCTATATTTGAACAGTATATAAAGAAAAATATTTTTGAGAAATATGACTACTAACTGGATTTTTGATGATATTAAGAAATTATTCTTAAGGTTTGTAGATGTGATGATAGTATTATGGTTTTGTTTAAATAAAGAAATCCTATCCTTTAGTTATGCTGAAATAGTTAATGGAAAAGATGATATGTCTGGATTTGGTTCAGAATAATCTGGAATGGGACAATAGATTAAACAAACTTGTTTTGAGCTGATGATTGTTTAAGTTGGATGATGTGTGCATGGTATTCATTACACTAACCTCTTGACTCCTGTATATGTTTGAAACTTTCCATAATAAGAAATAAAGAAAATCACAGGTCTTGACTAATCCAGCTGATTTTAGATATTTTTCAGATCTTTTTTTACTATCAAATAGGAACCATCTGGCAAAAAGGAATGAAAGCAATACTGGACCAGTTTTTGCTTACTCTAGTATTTTCTGGAATTTAGACGTGTTTGGTTTTGGCACACTGAGAACCGACAACCACTTTGATGGCATGTGCTTTGATAGACTTCTGGATCTGTATGTGTTTTCTTAGGACATTAAAAACAAGTACAGAACAGTTCTTCATCCTGGCCCCACATTTGTAACTCCTCAAGAAACTCAACAAATTATGTACCTGGGTTCCATCCAAAATCAAATGAATCAGAAATTCTGGAGATGGGACCAACTATAAGTATTTTTAAAATTTCCCCAGGTGATACTAACATGTAGCAAGTATTCAGGACACTGGTAAATGGCAAGTTTTGCAAGTCTTCTCCTGTGGTCAGATGAAAAGCTTTTCTTTGTCACCTTGCCTTCCATTGCTTCCTCTACTCCCAGAGCTGATAAGATGAAAAAAGGAGTTGTAAAGATAAGAGAAATGGCAGTTTGATGGTGCTTGGAATTTCTTCACTTATTTATTCTGCAAACATTTATTGAGCACATGTTATGTGCCATGTGCTGGGCATTCTGGTAGTTGCTGAGTAATACAAAATTAATAATACATTGTTCCTGCTCTGTCTATTGAGAGAGACAGGTAAGTAATCTGATCATGACTGCTAACACTAAGTGCTGAGTTGTGAAGATTAGTTTTAGATAGCCAGGTAAAATTGAGGAAGTGGAGTGGCTTTATTCAAACAGAGGAAAGAAGTCTCCCTTTATCTTTTCTCTTTTTCCACTAAACACATTTGTGGAAGAAAAATGGGTAACTTGTCCTACGATATTTTTATTTTAATTTTAAACTATTTATTTCCACTGCCCCTGTACTTCCTGTAAGCTTCAAGTTACATCTAAAGACTTGATCATATTCTGGTTCAAGTTTTGGCAGGAACACTTCATAGATACTTTTGAGTACTTTCATCAAGAGACCAAAGCTATCTGTTTGTCCCTCTTTTGGGATTTTAGTGACCATTTATGATCATTGCCTAAATCTGATATTCCATCAAGGACCCTAAAATGGTGATCTTCTATTATTCCTTCTTAATTTATTTGCTGTAATATTTCTGTGAAAAGACATTTCCTCTGATCAGCTCTTTTAGTTATGCTGCAGTACAGTGTATGTAGGAAAATCAAGATAAATTCTTGATTATTTATCAGTTTTCAAAATAATGAATTGGTTAATATCAGTTAAAGGTGACTGATGAAGCATTTGTCTTACAATTTTTATGAACTCATGCTTTTAAATACTTCATGTTTTCAATCCATTACAGCTATTCTTTTTTTTTTTCCTCAAATCTTTCCAACTTTAGTCAGTGAGAACCACTTCAGGGTGGCTCCGAAAAAATTGAAGAGATGACCAGAGTCATCTCTTATAGCTTCTTTGTTTCTGGTATGATAAAATGTAACCAACTTATCTTGTACCTTTCCTGATCCACACCCGGAATGAGCCAGTCTTTTCAAGTACGTCTATAGGAAATGGTGTATGGGGACCCATTGTGCAGTCTTTTGCCTGTATTCATATAAAATGGAGAAGATGGCTGTACTTTTCTGAGAATGAATGAGAGGAATGGGCGCTTCCACATAGCTATGGAGTGTATGGTGGTCAGGAAATGGTGCCTTAGAGACAAGGATTCTCCCCTAAGCTTTCTCATTAAAACTTTTAGGCAAATATCTGTAGACTATGTCACCTTTCTCCCATGGTGTATCTCCTTGGATGGTGAAGAAAAGCCATGTGATACTAGCAGACAATTATTTTATAAAGTACTACCACTACCTGTCATGGAATGCTGTATCTGTCAAGGTATTGATATAATGTTGATCAGAAAATGTTTATTAAATAGTCACTGTGTTAGGTATAGGGAATTCAAACGTGACTAAGACTTTACATCACCTTGTCCTTCAGTTCATTTAAATAGTGCTAAATGCTACTGTGGGAACTCAGAGAAAGAAGTGAAACATTCTGCCAAGTGAAAGAGAGAGCATTCGAGGAGGAGGAAGAAGTTTTTGAGTAAAGGTCTGGACAGGAGTAAAACTTTGGTGTGGAGGGGCTGGGGATGGAGAAGAGGATGTAAGATATTATTTAAAATAACTAGAACAGCAGCAGTAAGACCTAGGAATTTCAAAAGGGTGGCTGATTCATGTGGTTGCTGTATAAAGTGCCTCATTGGAAGTCTGAATATGATGCTGAGAAGACACATGGGTCAGTTTGTTAAGGTAGGGAGACCACTTACAAAGATATTATCTAAACTTAGGTAATTACAGTGAGAAATAAATGGAGAGGCAGATTGCTGAGACACTGTAGTGATAAAGCAGCCATCTTGGTGAGTGAATGTGAGGGAGGATTTAAAGATTTACAGATGACAAAGTAATTTTGCTTATGATGGCTGATATTACTTGGTTGATAATGGACTTAGACCATACCAGGGTAGTTAAAGCTCAAAAAATGACCCAGTAGGATAAAAATATTAAAGAACTTACAAAATCAAGCACTATAAAGAAATGAAGTAGACAGGAATCAGAGAGATTCACTAATAAATGAGTTATTTAGCAGAAGTGAGGTTAATTAACTTGCTCGACACCTCATTCATCTATTCATTTATATGAATGAATTATCACATCATTCATTCACATTCTTTCTGTCCAGGATCATCTTCTCAACATAGTATTCAAACATCCACCCAGGTACTTTATACTGCAAACACACAGATCCACTACCCTTTCCACTTTGAAATCAATGTAATGTTCATGGTACCTTGCTATGTGCAAGAAACAGAAAAAATAAAACTTGGTCCTGCCCTTGGAGCTGTTACAATATAGTGGTAAATTACAGCTAGCAGGTGATAGAAAGTTGGGATAAGAAGCCAGAACTCCCAATCTAGTGTTGGTTTTGTCACAACACCTCTCACTCTTTGACTCCATATTTTATACCAAAGATAACATGGTATTTGCCCACTTTTGCTACATGTTGACATTATAATTGATCATGAATAGTCTCTGTGCTTGGGAGTTATCACTTCAGAACACTCATGTGAGTGTGTTTATGTTTCTGAGCATATTTATGATCAACTCTGTCCAAAGCAAACATTAAGGATTCAAAATCCCTCTTCAGTATAGTATGACTATTCACCCCTTACAGGTCAGACCTTAAGTAAAAGGTGTGCTTCTACCACTAGTGGAGTAGATGTATCTAACTTTTACCCTGGTTCTATGTATTAGATTAGTAAATGACAAATTCTTTAAAAATTAAGTGTTTATTAAATAAGCATAAATTCATTCATTTCCATCAAAAACTAACTTTAAATATTTTACTTCTTAATGCATCTCTGTAAATAGAGCAATTCACAAATTAAGTCTGCATTTAAATGGATTCTTAGTCCTTTCACTCTTTTTTTTTTTGTATTCATCTTCCTTAATTTAGTCTCAAAATGTCCCCAGGTGGTTGAAGCTGACTCTTGCTTATTTGACATCAAAATTCTTGAGTGCTTGGTCCTTCGCAGCAGGGTTTAATTTTTTTACTTTAAGATATCTTCTCTAACTATCTTCCACTGACAAAAAAGAGAAAACCTTCTTTTGTCTTTTGCACAGATTTCCGACTGCTGTTGGTATCCTATTTATAAACTTTCTGCTCAGGATCAGTTCTAACTTTTTTCCCCTGAGAAGACACCTAAAGGACTTCAAAGATCTTCTGTTTTGTTTTTTTACTTTTCCTATATAAGGAATTATTCATAACTCTTTCTGCCAGGCATTCAACGCATTTTGAACACAATGCTTATAAACCAATTAACAGTTTCTCACTGTACTGTCCCTTTAAAAGGGACTTCAGGAAGGAAACATCAGATATCTCATCTTTCTTAAAGAGATTATTGCACAAAAATGTGAGAATTTTAATAAGGTATTCTCACCAAGAAGTTCTGGTTTCTAGAAATGTGCTCATCTAATTGTGTTGGAAAAATTTGCAAAGACTTTGCTTTACCAACTTGACTGTGGTTTAAGAAAAGAGTTAATGAATTTTTAGAATTTGAAGAGATGGTAGAGGTTTGACAGCCCCAATCTCTCATTTTTCAGGTGATTGCACTGAGGCCCACAGAAAGCTGGGCACTGCTAGATTCTGAAGGCTTCAGGAGGGCTGGCTTAGGCCTGGACTTCCTGTTCCCTGCTTGCTGCTCTCTCTATTCATTACATTCTTCATCATCAGTCCAAATGTCACTTCCTCTCCAGGTTCTTTCTGGCCTCTTCTTATTTCTTCAAGCCCAATTGTATAGTCAGAATGATTACACAGGACTTTATAAGTACTAAAAAGGTAGTTCTTACCTTTTCAAGACTGAATAATCCTGGTGGACAGGACAATTTATCTCTTATCCCTAGCATTTTTTTTTTTAGCCTGTACTATGCCCTCCATAAAAATTCATTAAATAAAAAAAACTCCTGCCTGCCTGTTAGTGTGACCTGTTCTTGCTTACTAAGTAATGCAAGGAATCCAATCTTACAGAATATTTTAGAATAATTTCTTCAGAGGAAACACAGTTTGACTTAAATTGGGTCCTTAGATTTAGTCTTACTTATTTTTACTTAAAATTTGATTATAAGAAGACATATGCCAATGTTGTTGGTGAAAAAAAGAAAAGGAAGACAAAACTCAGTGTCATCAACTTTTAAATAACATAGGATTCTTAAAACATAAACATGCTTAGTTAAATAATTAAAATGAAGGATTTTAAAGCAAAAAACCCATAAACAACAAGATATTTGTACTGCCAGTTCCAAACTGTTTGAGAACGATGTTATTCTGAAAGTTTAACAAATAAATATAGCAATTGAAAATTAACCTGCATTTTTCCATGAACCTTCTTAGACATGTTTATTAAATGTTTTTAATTTTTAATTGTAATGTAACTTTGGGTAATTTAAGTGGTTTCAGAGATCAGTTTGAGGAATTTCTTTCTTAAAAAATGTATTTAAATATAATCAATTTACAAGTTCAATTGTTTTTCCACCAATGTTTTAAACTAATTTATCTTAAATAAAGTGTTACAAAATACCCCTTAGGAAATTGACAGTAACACATTCATAGTAGGGGACTTTAACACCCCACTTTCACCAATGGACAGATCATCTAAAATGAAAATAAATAAGGAAACACAAGCTTTAAATGATACATTAAACAAGATGGACCTAATTGATATTTATAGGACACTCCATCAAAAAACAACAGAATACACATTTTTCTCAAGTGCTCACGGAATATTCTCCAGGATAGATCATATCTTGGGTCACAAATCAAGCCTTGGTAAATTTAAGAAAATTGAAATTGTATCAAGTACCTTTTCCGACCACAACGCCATGAGACTAGATATCAATTGCAGGAAAAGATCTGTAAAGAATACAAACACATGGAGGCTAAACAATACACTACTTAATAATGAAGTGATCATTGAAGAAATCAAAGAGGAAATTAAAAAAATACCTGGAAAAAAATGACAATGGAGACACAACGACCCAAAACTTATGGGATGCAGCAAAAGCAGTTCTAAGGGGGAAGTTTATAGCAATAGAAGCCCACCTTAAGAAGCAGGAAACATCTCGAATAAACAACCTAACCTTGCACCTCAAGCAATTAGAGAAAGAAGAACAAAAAAACCCCAAAGCTAGCAGAAGGAAAGAAATCATAAAAATCAGATCAGAAATAAATGAAAAAGGAATGAAGGAAAAAATAGCAAAGATCAATAAAACTAAAAGCTGGCTCTTTGAGAAGATAAGCAAAATAGATAAACCACTAGCCAGACTCATCAAGAAAAAAAGGGAGAAGACTCAAATCAATAGAATTAGGATTGAAAAAGCAGAAGTAACAACTGACACTGCAGAAATAAAAAAGATCATGAGAGATTACTACAAGGAACTCTATGCCAATAAAATTGACAATCTGGAAGAAATGGACAAATCCTTAGAAATGCACAACCTGCCAAGACTGAATCAGGAAGAAATAGAAAATATGAACAGACCAATCACAAGCACTGAAATTGAAACTGTGATTAAAAATCTTCCAACAAACAAAAGCCCAGGACCAGATGGCTTCACAGGCGAATTCTATCAAACATTTAGAGAAGAGCTAACACCCATACTTCTCAAAATCTTCCAAAATATAGCAGAGGGAGGAACACTCCCAAATTCTTTCTACGAGGCCACCATCACCTTCATACCAAAACCAGACAAGGATGTCACAAAGAAAGAAAACTACAGGCTAATATCACTGATGAACATAGATGCAAAAATTCTCAACAAAATACTAGCAAACGGAATCCAACAGCACATTAAAAGGATCATACACCATGATCAAGTGGGGTTTATTCCAGGAATGCAAGGATTCTTCAATATACGCAAATCTATCAATGTGATAAACCATATTAACAAATTGAAGGAGAAAAACCATATGATCATCTCAACAGATGCAGAGAAAGCTTTCAACAAAATTCAACATACATTTATGATAAAAACCCTGCAGAAAGTAGGCATAGAGGGAACTTTCCTCAACATAATAAAGGCCATATATGACAAGCCCACAGCCAACACCATCCTCAATGGTGAAAAACTGAAAGCATTTCCACTAAGATCAGGAACAAGACAAGGTTGCCCACTCTCACCACTGTTATACAACATAGTTTTGGAAGTTTTAGCCACAGTAATCAGAGAAGAAAAGGAAATAAAAAGAATCCAAATCGGAAAAGAAGAAGAAAAGCTGTCATTGTTTGCAGATGACATGATACTATAAATAGAGAATCCTAAAGATGCTACCAGAAAACTACTAGAGCTAATCAATGAATTTGGTAAAGTAGCAGGATACAAAATTAATGCACAGAAATCTCTGGCATTCCTATATACTAATGATGAAAAAATCTGAAATTGAAATCAAGAAAACACTCCCATTTACCATTGCAACAAAAAGACTAAAATATCTAGGAATAAACCTACCTAAGGAGACAAAAGACCTGTATGCAGAAAATTATAAGACACTGATGAAAGAAATTAAAGATGATACAAATAGATGGAGAGATATACCATGTTCTTGGATTGGAAGAATCAACATTGTGAAAATGACTCTACTACCCAAAGCAATCTACAGATTCAATGCAATCCCTATCAAACTACCACTGGCATTTTTCACAGAACTAGAACAAAAAATTTCGCAATTTGTATGGAAACACAAAAGACCCCGAATAGCCAAAACAATCTTGAGAACGAAAAATGGAGCTGGAGGAATCAGGCTCCCTGACTTCAGACTATACTTCAAAGCTACAGTTATCAAGACAGTATGGGACTGGTACAAAAACAGAAAGATAGATCAATGGAACAGGATAGAAAACCCAGAGATAAACCCACGCACATATGGACACCTTATCTTTGATAAAGGTGGCAGGAATATACAGTGGAGAAAGGACAACCTCTTCAATAAGTGGTGCTGGGAAAACTGGACAGCTACATGTAAAAGTATGAGATTAGATCACTCCCTAACACCATACACAAAAATAAACTCAAAATGGATTAAAGACCTAAATGTAAGGCCAGAAACTATCAAACTCTTAGAGGAAAACATCGGCAGAACACTCTATGACATAAATCACAGCAAGATCCTTTCTGACCCACCTCCTAGAATAATGGAAATAAAAACAAAAATAAACAAATGGGACCTATTGAAACTTCAAAGTTTTTGCACAGGAAAGGAAGCCATAAACAAGACCAAAAGACAACCCTCAGAATGGGAGAAAATATTTACAAATGAAGCAATTGAAAAAGGATTAATCTCCAAAATTTACAAGCAGCTCATGCAGCTCAATAACAAAACAACAAACAGCCCAATCCAAAAATGGGCAGAAAACCTAAATAGACATTTCTCCAAAGAAGATATACAGACTGCCAACAAACACATGAAAGAATGCTCAACATCATTAATCATTAGAGAAATGCAAATCAAAACTACAATGAGATATCATCTCACACCAGTCAGAATGGTCATCATTAAAAACTCTAGAAACAATAAATGCTGGAGAGGGTGTGGAGAAAAGGGAACACTCTTGCACTGCTGGTGGGAATGTAAATTGATACAGCCACTGTGGAGAACAGTATGGAGGTTCCTTAGAAAACTACAAATAGAACTACCATATGACCCAGCAATCCCACTACTGGGCATATACCCTGAGAAAACCAAAATTCAAAAAGAGTCATGGACCAAAATATTCATTGCAGCTCTATTTACAATAGCCTGGAGATGGAGACAACCTAAATGCCCATCATCGGATGAATGGATAAAGAAGATGTGGCACATATATACAATGGACTATTACTCAGCCATAAAAAGAAACGAAATTGAGCTATTTGTAATGAGGTGGATAGACCTAGAGTCTGTCATACAGAGTGAAGTAAGTCAGAAAGAAAAAGACAAATACCGTATGCTAACACATATATATGGAAGTTAAGAAGAAAGAAAAATGTCATGAAGAACCTAGGGGCAAGACAGGAATAAAGACACAGACCTACTGGAGAACGTACTTGAGGATATGGGGAGGAGGAAGGGTGAGCTGTGACAGGGCGAAAGAGAGTCATGGACATATACACACTAACAAACGTAAGGTATATAGCTAGTGGGAAGCAGCTGCATGGCACAGGGGTATCGGCTCGGTGCTTTGTGACCGCCTGGAGGGGTGGGATAGGGAGGGTGGGAGGGAGGGAGATGCAAGAAGGAAGAGATATGGGAACATATGTATATGTATAACTGATTCACTTTGTTATAAAGCAGAAACTAACACACCATTGTAAAGAAATTATACCCCAATAAAGATGTTAAAAATAATAATAAATAAATAAAAAATTAAAAAAAAATACCCCTTAAATACCAGATACAGGGGAACTAAAGGTAATTGCCTGATTCCCCAAATAATATTTTAAAATTGACTAAAAGTACAAAAATTACCACCCAAAACCTAGGGAATATTTTCAAAACTAAATTACTAAGTAAAACTTTAGAAGTTGATATTTAATTTAGGGAAAAACTATTTGATGGTATTCATGCCTCAAATACAAATATTCTCAAATTCAAACACATCTTTTCTTCTAAAAGGCCATCTTTGACTTCTTTGTCAAATCCCTTAATATTTCATTACTACGTACACTTATAAAAAGTCTGTCTTTTCTAGCTCTCCATTTTCCATAGATAATACACTGTATGACTTTTCATCATAATTTATAGACACTTGATGATCTTTTCTTTGTGAAATGATGGTGATGGGAGATACCGTTTTTTAATGTCCTTACTTGAAAGAATATTTTCCCCCTTGGAGATTTTCTGACTCATGAAATCCCAAAGTAAAGGAATCACTGATTTAGAAATATGGATGTTAAATTTGGATTTCTTGTACAATGATTATATTAAAAGTGCAGTTTATTCCTTTCTTCAAAAAATCTGTGCAATTTTGTAAATGTTCATATGGCAGAAATAGGTCTTAGTTTGTGGTTTGCATGTAAATGTACAAAGCTTGATCACAGACATAACACTTTTACTTATGGATACTTTTAGGAAGATATTGCAATCAAAACCATGTCCTAATGTTCCCAGTGTGTTTCCAAATCCCGTGTCCCTAATAGCATTTAGTCAGGTCAGCAAACAGATCTTAGGGTGAGCCCATGAGATATCTGAATCTGTCTCCATGGATTCAGTGTGTTATGCTTAAGAGCAGATGAGCATTTAAGATCCCCACCCAATCCTAGAACAGGGTTATGGATTCCACTCAGTTAATTATGCCACAGTTATGCCCAACCAAATGATTATTGAGGACCTTCTGTGCTCAGCATTTATGGGAAACAGAAGAATGAATGAAGATATTGTAATCCTCTCAAAATGTTTTCAGTTGCTTAGAGTTGACTACATACACATGGATAAGTTTGATGTACTATTGCACTTTGGGGGAATAAATGAGGAATTAAAGGAAAGAAGAAGCAGAAAAATTTCATCAAGGTGGGACCATCTGAGTTAAACCTTAAAGGCTTAACTTGTTTTTCTCCAGCTGTCAATGTCCTGGATGAAATAAAATTTGATCTTGGTTTGTCCTTGTTAAATAAGATAATAAATAGTTAAAATTGTTGCATTAGTAAAATGCATTATAAATAACATGGTTCAGCTATTTTCAGACAGTACTAAATACAGATTGGAGATGATATAAACAGTTAAAACATGGTCAAGGTTATTCTTATAACCTTAAAAAGAAAAAAAGTATGGTAAATGGGAACAAGAATAGATTACCTATTAAAAATAGTATGTTGGGCTTCCCTGGTGGCGCAGTGGTTGAGAGTCCACCTGCCGATGCAGGGGACACGGGTTTGTACCCCGGTCCGGGAAGATCCCACATGCTGCGGAGTGGCTGGGCCCGTGAGCCATGGCCGCTGAGTCTACGCATCCGGAGCCTGTGCTCTGCAACGGGAGAGGCCACAAGAGTGAGAGGCCCGTGTACCTGAAAAATAAAAAAAGGTATGTTATTATATCAATAATAATTAATTTGTCTATTTCTTAATAATCATAACAAACCATGTTTTTCAGAGACTTACTGAATCAGAAAAATGTACCTACAACATATTCTATCTAACCATTTAAATTGGTGATGAACCTGGAAATAAAAATGAATAAAGATTGCTTCTGAATGGAAAATGATTAAAACCAGCAGTATTTATTGATATTTTGTGCAATAAAAGAAAATGAAAGATGCAATTACTTCAGCTACTTTCTCAGTTAAAGCAGTTTTTAAGGAAAACTTCTTAGAGCAATGGCTAAACTGGCTCCCACATGAGATGACTTTTTTATGACATTTTCAATGTACCTTCAGTGCATGTACTCCTAGTCTAAATTATTAGCCTGAACTACTTTTCTTTTACCCACTTCAGATAGCATTTTTCTTAAAGAAATAAACACATATAGCACAAGTGGAAAATAAAACCACTTTCTATTTTGCTATTTATAGGAGGTTGAACTTCTTTGGATTGCTGGATCTATAGATTTTTCAGAACGCGTGTTTCAGAGTGAGGTCAAGTGGTATTAATTTTCTCTCAAATTACCAGCCAACTGAAAAAAAAAATCATTAGTTCAAAATTTTGAATTCAACCTATATTGTAAGTTATACAAGAGCACTTTGCTTTTCTCACTTTTTTTGTCACTGTCTATATGAGAATGGACAACAACTGATTACTAGGGCTGAATTGTCAGCTTTATGGATTACCTGCTACAAAAAGAATCTCCTCTGCCCAGCAAAATGTGTAACATTTTTAAATACAACCAATAACAGGTGTGTGATAAAGAATTTTAAAGGAGGCTGCAAAAGGTCAGACTCTACTACAACATGAAGTTCTTTCTTGAGTCTCTTTCTTATTTTCACATTTTCCTGAAGAAAGCTAATGTTGATTTAGCATTAGTGCGTAAAATAAATAATGGTAACAGCTGCCATTTATTGAATACATGATACTCTGCCGAGTCTCTGTGCTAGACACATCTGTTTGTTCAGTCTGTAAATATTTATGGAGTACCCAGTATATATCTGGTAGTACAGAAGAAATTAGAAAAAGGAAAGTGACCACTGCCCTCAAGGAACTTATAATAAAAAAAATATTGAAAGAGATGTGTTTAAAGCAATGATAAAGATATGGGAATTATGAAAAAACTGATTAGCCTTTGGTAAAGTTTTTGTTTTCTAGAGGAGTTGAGGATTGAGCTGAATATTAAAGGATAGTTAGAAGACTTTCACATAAAGATCAATCCAATGACATTCTAGATAGAGAAGTTGTGTGAACAAAAGTACTGATGGGAAAACTGTATGTGTTTAGGGAGCTACTGAGATTTTGACATTGAGGAGGTTGGGACTGGCAAAAGTTAAGGCTGAGGGGAAGTTATGTAGACTTAAAATCATGAAAGAACTGGTGTGATATGTTAAGATATTTAAACTTTATCCTATAGCTTTGAGAAGCCTATCAAGAGTTTCAAAAGTTCTGCATAGCTTATATACATATGTTACATACGTGTCCAAGTAGAGTTTATGTTTATGCGGATGTGTTACCTAGGGCTGCAGAAAAAAAATTACCATAGACTGGGCGGCTTAAACAATAGAAATTTATTTTTTTCACATTTTTGGAAGCTGGTAAGTCCAAGATCAAGTTGCTGGTAAGGTAAGTCCCATTCTGAGGCCTCTGCCCTTGGCTTTTATGTAGTCATTATGTCACTGTGTGCTCACACGACCTCTTCTTTGTGCTTGAACATGGTGAGATAGAGATAGAGAGAGAGAGAGAGAGAGAGCGCGCGCGCGCAAGCTTTATGGTATCTCTCGTAAGGACACTAATCCCATCATGAGGACTCAACTTCATAACCTCATCTAACTATAACTACCTCCTAAAGGCCCCATCTACAAATAATATCACATTGGGGGTTAAGATTTCAACAGAGGAATTTAGGGAGGAAAAAAACGTTCAGTTTATAACAGGAGAGAAAAAGGCTGTTGTAGTAATAAAGGGGTGGGATAATGAGACTTGAGGTAGAGGTGATAAGCTGGAAAGAAGGAATCAAAGAGCAGTTATGAGGTGAAATCAATGGGCTTTGGTGATTGATTGATTAGAGCTGTGGAACAAAAAGCCATCCACTTTTTTCCATCTCCACTGTCACCCATCAACCCCAAGCCACCAGGTGAGGCTACTGCACTAGGCTTTACCCTGGTTTCCTCCCTGCACATCGCCCAACTCCCACCCATTTTCTACACTGCAGCCCCTCACCCCACCACCCTCCTAGTCACCCTTCCACCACAGTGACCCTGAATATCTTCCTTCAAGTCCCTGATTCTTTCCCACTTCAGGGCATTTGCACATTCTGGTGGAAGAAATAAATAAGTATACAAATAAATGCAACTCAGTATGCTAAGTACTACTGGATCACAGAAGAGGAAGCCACTAATGGAGGTACAGCCAATTCTGCTATAACACAATATAAGCTTTTCTAAAAATCACCACACTATTCAAAACTGTGAAATTAAAAAAAAAAAAAAACACGACTAATGAGAAAGTTGAGGTTTGGAGCACAACACTAAAACATTTCATTTGTGACATATTTTTAAAATTGTTAAGAACCTAACACAAATGTAATGCTTTTATATATATTAATAGTTAACAAGTACATAAATAATACAATATATAGGGTATTTTTACCTTAAAATCTGAAGTTTGTGTTTGCCATTGGAAGAGTTGCAGTTGTGCATTATTGTGAGGTAGAGAAAGGATGGAGAGCTGAAATCAGAGGGAAGGTTGTAGCATATGTGGCTCATAACACGTGCAGTGAACTGAGGTAGCATGGCTGAGGTGTGTATGGGTCCATTTTGTGTATTTCTACTCAGTTTAAGTTCAACTGATGCCATTTTTTGCATTCATTCCCTGTTTTTCATTGGGAAAATCACACAGAAGCAACCTCAATCTATTCCCTTATATCAATTGTTCTGGAAGAAATTCAAAACAAGCATTATAGCAGAACTGAGTGTAACTGTGCCTGGAGCAGATGGGAAAATCACCCTTAAGACGGTGACAGGAGAACTGAGTCTCGAAACATGAAAAAGTGTGTACCAGCAGAGAAGAGAGAAGGGAACTGGGCAAAATGAACAGCATGCATACAGGGCGCCTGGTGTGAAAAAGTTCATCTTTGGCAAATTTCCCAATGTGTGATTTTCCTATATTAATCCTTTATATATATATATTTTTCTTTTTTGAAAATTCTTTTCCTCATAGTAACTGTTCTAATTTGCCTCCTTTTCCAACACTTGATTTGTTATTGCTTATAATTTTGGGGAAGATGATTTGCCTTCATTTGATATCTAAAATCTTAATTTTATATGTGCTTTTATTTTTGTGTAATTCACCAGATAACATGACAAACATCATATGCATTTCAATTCCTTCATGTTAACAGCTGAGTTAGATTTCCCTTGATGTTAAATATTACAAATAGTCCTTCTAGATCCCAAATTAAGGAAACATCATTTTCATACTTGAAATGACTAAAATTGCAACTTTATGAGTTCTAAACCAGGGATAATCATGTTTTCATTTTATCTGTACTCTGAAATATTGCAAACTCAAAGGCTAAAATTATTTAGGATTTTTACTTCATCCAGAGAATATTGTTCCTAGGGGTTTAATTTAAATTAGTCTATTACAAATTAATAAAACAGAAGATGCGTTTTGCATAATATGGTTTTTCATCTATGATTCAATTTCATTTCAATTCATATATCATAACTTCCAGTGCTCCCTCCTGTGCTGAGTATCATGGATATGTTTTCACACTTCTGAAGGAAGTACACTGAATGGGAAGAAATACTCAGTGTAAAGCAACAATACTATTTAATTCACTCAAATGATTGTGTTAATTGACTTCCTGATAGACATGGGCCTTGTTTTTCCACATGGATGATCAAATTTATTTTAGAGGCTAATCATTTGAGGACACTGCAATCTAAGTTTCTCCATAGCTTACTACTTCATATTGGAAATGCCTTTATTAGTTGGAACAGTCACTTGAGAAACAGTATCATACAGCAAAATCATTGAACCTATTCAAACTGTGTAGTATGTTGTCTCCTTCAGGGTGCTATTCATTGTACTACAGAAAAGTTCTAAATACTTCTTTTATTTTCCACAAAAATTCTTTAGTACTTTTGTGTTCTAGGTATTCATTAACTCTCCCACCACATTTTGAAGACAATTGTTTTACTGAAATCTCTGAGACAGTTACTGTAGTGACTCTTATTATCTAAGGACTGTTATGTAGATCCTTTGATTCGTTTCTATTCCTATTTCCCCTCCTGAAATTTTGCTCATTTCACATTGCTCACTTTGCTTATTTTTGTACTTTATGGTTAGGAAAAGTATGGGAAAGATAATAAATTTATGTCAGTTAATTCTACCACTCTTTATTGTGATAAATCAAAGAAAAAGAATTAAAATGGATTAATGAGAACTTTAAGTATTTGATTTATTCAGCTTTCCTCTCCAAATGCCATTGATTAACTGGGCTACTTCTCTATCCTTTATTGTTTTTTTTTCTTTTTTTCTTTAACTTTGGAATGAATATTTGTAATATAAAATAAGTCTGGATAAAATGTCCCTCTATGATTTAAATAATATGTTATGTTCATCTGTGTAAAATTTATTTGGTTGAGACCTTGGAATCCTATCATCTAAGAATGTTAGGTGACAAAATGACAATGAAAAAATACAGTCAAAGATGTGTCCAATGATAATATGAAAATATAGTAAATTAGAAATTACTAATGTAGAGGTCCACCCAGCATTTCCTGGGGGTTTAGCAGTGCTTCAGAGTTAGCAAGGTGTATTATTTTGTGCATTTACCATCATACCTGGACTCTCTGACTTGACAAACTGAGAACAGGGATGTCACAGCTAATTGTCCAGCCATGAAGAACTGAGGAGGCAGACCTACAACTCAACTGTCTGTGATGTTTTTTCAAGAATTTAGTGCCAGAGAAATTTGCCTTCAAAAAGGAAGTTGTGAGAAGGAAGAAGAACTACAATCATGCAGCCTGTGGAACAAAAACCACATTCACAGAAAGATAGAAAAAATGAAAAGGTAGAAGACTGTGTACCAGATGAAGGAACAAGATAAAATGCCAGAAAAACAACTAAATGAAGTGGAGAAAGGCAACCTTCCAGAAAAAGAATTCAAAATAATGATAGTGATCCAGGACCTCAGAAGAACAATGGAGACAGAGATTGAGAAGATGCAGAAATGTTTAACAAACAGCTAGGAGAATGAAAGAACAAACACCTATAAGATTTAAAGAACAAGCAAACAAATATTAACAATAAAATAACAAATGAAACATACACTAGAAGGAATCAATAGCAGAATAACTGAGACAGAAAATCGATAAGTGACCTGGAAGACAGAATGGTGGAAATCACTGCTGTGGAACAGAATAAAGAAAAAGAATGAAAAGAAATGAAAACAGCCTAAGAGACCTCTGGGACAACATTAAACACACCAACATTTGCCTTATCAAGTCCCAGAAGGAGGAGAGAGAGAGAAAGGACCCAAGAAAATATTTGAAGAGATTATACTCGAAAACTTCCCTAACATGGGAGAGGAAATAGTCACTCAAGTCCAGGAAGTGCAGAGAGTCCCAGGCAGGATAAATCAAGGAGAAATATGCCAACACACATAGTAATCAAATGGACAAAAATTAAAGACAAAGAAAAATTATTAAAAGCAAAAAGGGAAAAACAACAATAACATACAAGGGATCTCCCATAAGGTCAACAGATGATTTCTCAGCAGAAACACTACAAGCCAGAAGAGAGTGGCATGATATATTACTGTGATGAAAGGAAAGAATCTACAACCAAGTTTAGTTGACCTGGCAAGTATCTCATTCAGATTTGACAGAGAACTCAAAAGCTTTACAGACAAGCAAAACCTAAGAGAATTCAGCACCACAAAACCAGACCTACAACAAATGCAAAAGGAACTTCTCTAAGTGGGAAACACAAGAGAAGAAAAGGACCTACAAAAACAAACCCAAAAAATTAAGCAAATGATAATAGGAACATACATATCAATAATTACCTTAAATGTGAATGGATTAACTACTCCAACCAAAAGACACAGGCTTGCTGAATGGATACGAAAACAAGGCCCATCTATATGCTGTCTACAGAGACTCACTTCAGACCTAGGGACACATACAGACTGAAAGTGGGGGGAAGGAAAAAGATATGCCATGCAAATGGAAATAAAAAGAAAGCTGGAGTAGCAATACTCATATCAGATAAAACAGCTTTTAAAATAAAGAGTGCTACAAGAGACAAGGAAGGACACTACATAATGATCAAGGGATCAAACCAAGAAGAAGATATAACAATTATAAATCTATATGCACCCAACATAGGAGAACCTCAATATATAAGTCAAATACTAACAGCTATAAAAGAGGAAATCAACAGTAGCACAATATTAGAGGGAGACTTTAACACCCCACTTATACCAATGGACAGATCATCCAGAGAGAAAATTAATAAGTAAAAACAAGCTTTAAATGACACAATAGACCAAATAGATTTAATTGATATTTAAAGGACATTCCAACTGAAAACAGCAGATTACACTTTCTTCTCAAGTACACACAGAACATTCTCCAGGATAGATCACATCTTGGTCACAAATCAAGCCTCAGTAAATTTAAGAAAATTGAAATCATATCAAGCATCTTTTCTGACCACAAATTTAGGAGATTAGAAATAAATTACAAGGAAAAAATGTAAAAAAAAATGAAAAACATGGAGACTAAACAATACATTACTAAATAGCCAAGAGATCAATGAAGAATTCAAAGAGGTTATAAAAAAATTCCTAGAGACAAATGACAATGAAAACACGATGATCCAAAACCAATGGGATGCAGCAAAAGCAGTTCTAAGAGGGAAGTTTATAGCAATAAAACCCTACCTCAAGAAACAAGAAAAATCTCAAATAAACAATCTAACCTTACATAAACCAACTAGGAAAAGAAGTACAAACAAAACCCAAAGAAATAGAAGGAAATAAATCATAAAGATCAGAGCTGACATAAATGAAAAAGAAACATAGAAAACAATAGCAAAGATCAATAAAACTAAAAGCTGGTTCTTTGAGAAGATAAACAAGGTTGATAAACCTTTAGCCAGACTCATCAAGAAAAATAGGGAGAGGACTCAAATCAATAAAATTAGAAATGAAAAAGGAGAAGTTACAACAGACACCACAGAAATACAAAGCATTGTAAGGGACTACTACAAGCAACTGTATGCCAATAAAATGGACCACCTGGAAGAAATAGATAAATTCTCAGAAGGTATAACCATCCAAGATTGAACCAAGAAGAAATAGAAAATATGAACACAGCAATCACAAGTAATGAAATTGACACTGTGATTAAAAATCTTCCAACAAATGAAAGTCCAGGACCAGATGGCTTCACAGATGAATTCTATCAAATATTTAGAGAAGAGCTAACAACCATCCTTCTCAAACACTTCCAAAAAATTGAAGAGGAAGGAATACTCCCAAAATTTTTCTATGAGGCCAAAATCACCCTGATACCAAAGCCAGACAAAGATACTACAAAAAAAGAAAATTACAGAGCAATATCACTGATGAATATAGATGCAAAAATCCTCAACAAAATACTAGGAAACAGAATCCAACAACACAGTAAAAAGACAATAGACCATGGTGGGATTTATCCCAGGGATGCAAAGATTCTTCAATATATGCAAATGAATCAATGTGATACACCATATTAACAAATTGAAGAATAAAAACCATATGATCATCTCAATAGATGCAGAAAAAATTTTGGACAAAATTCAACACCGATTTATGATAAAAATTCTCAGGAAAGTTGGCACAGAAGCAACCTACCTCAACATAATAAAGGTAATATATGACAAACCCTCAGCACACATGATTCTCAATGGTGTAAAACTGAAAGAATTTCCTCTAAGATCAAGAACAAGACAAGGATGTCCACTCTTGCCGCTATTATTCAACATAGTTTTGGAAGTCCTAGCCATGGCAATCAGAGAAGAAAAAGAAATAAATGGAATACAAATTGGAAGAGAAGAAGTAAAACTGTCACTGTTTGCAGATGACATGATACTATACATAGAGAATCCTACAAATGCCACCAGAAAACTACTAGAGGTAATCAATAATTTGGTAAAGTTGCAGGATACAAAATTAATGCACAGAAATCTCTTGCATTCCTATACACTAACAATGAAACATCAGAAAGTGAAATTAAGGATATGATCCCATTCACCATTGCAACAAAAAGAATAAACTACCTATGAATAAATGAACCTAAGGAGGTAAAACACCTGTATTCAGAAAACTATAAGAGACTAATGAAAGAAATCAAAGACGACACAAACAGATGGAAAAATATACCATGTTCTCGGATTGGAAGAATCAATATGTGAAAAAGACTATACTACCCAAAGCAATCTACAGATTCAATGCAATCCCTATCAAATTACCAATGGCATTTTTTACAGAACTAGACCAAAAAATCTTAAAATTTCTATGGAGACACAAAAGATCCTGAATAGCCAAAGCAATCTTGAGGGAAAAAAAGTGGAGCTGGAGGAATCAGACTCCCTGACTTCAGATTATACTACAAAGCTACAGTAATCAAGACAATATCGTACTGGACAAAAACAGAAATATAAGTCATTGGAACAGGACAGAAAGCCCAGAGATAAAGCCACACACCTATGGTCAACTAATCTATGACAAAGGAAGCAAGGATATACAATGGAAAGAAGACAGTCCTTTCAATAAGTGGTGCTAGGAAAGCTGGTCAGCTACATGTAAAGAATGAAATTAGAACACTCCCTAACACCATACACAAAATAAACTCAAAATGGATTAAAGATCTAAATGCAAGACTGGACAGTATAAAACTCTTAGAGGAAAACATAGGAAGAACACTCTTTTACATAAATCACAGCAAGATCTTTTTTAACCCACCTCCTAGAGTAATGGAAATTAAAAAAATAAACAAATGGGAACTAATGAAACTTAAAACCTTTTGTAAAGCAAAGGAAACTATAAACAAGACAAAAAGACAACTCTCAGAATGAGAGAAAATATTTGCAAACAAATCAATGGACAAAGGATTAAACTCTAAAATATGTAAACAACTCATGTAGCTCAATATTAAAAAATACAAACAACCCAATCAATAAATGGGCAGAACATCTAAATAGACATTTCTCCAAAGAAGACATACAGATGGCCAAGAGGCACATGAAAAGATGTTCAACATCACTAATTATTAGGGAAATGCAAATCAAAACTACAATGAGGTATCACCTCACACCAGTTAGAATGGGCATCATCAGAAAATCTACAAACAACAAATGCTGGAGAGGGTGTGGAGAAAAGGGAACCCTCTTGCACTGTTGGTACAAATGTAAATTGATGCAGCCACTCTGGAGAATAGTATGGAGGTTCCTAAAAATACTAAAAGTATAACTGTCATATGACCCAGTAATCCCACTACTGGGCATATACCCAGAGAAAACCATAATTCAAAAAGACACATGTACCAAAATGTTCATAGCAACACTATTTACAGTAACCAGGACATGGAAGCAACCTACATGCCCACTGACAGATGAATGGATAAAGAAGATGTGGCACATACATACAATGGAATATTACTCAGCCATTAAAAGGGAACAAAATTTGGTCATTTGTGAAGACATGGATGGGCCTAGAATCTGTCTTACAGAGTGAATTAAGTCAGAAAGAGAAAAACAAGTATCGTATATTAGCACATATATGTGCAATCTAGAAAATGGTACAGATGAACCGGTTTGCAAAGCGGAATTAGAGGCACAGATGTAGACAAAAAGTATATGGACAGCCAGGTGGGGGGAAAGAGGGGGGGAGATGGTGGTGGGATGAACTGGGAGGTTGGGATTGACATATATACACTAAATATGTATAAAATAGATTACTAATAAGAACCTGCTGCATAAAAAAATAAAATAAAATTCAAATTAAAAATTTTACTAATGTAAAAGGTTAAGGAACACTTACAGCTTAAAAAGTTATCTTTCATTATCATATCCAAATAATATAAAAGAGAGAACCAGTCTTTCACTTCTACAGTCAAATATTAAATAATTAAAACAGGAAAATGAAGAGAAGTGGATGATGAAGTCTAAAGAGCTGGATTGTGATCACCCAGTTTTTGAACATAGCATCTGTTATTTCATATATTTCTATAAATTTATTTGTGAAATAAACTCAGACAAATGTGAATCTACAGGGAAAAAATGACATAACCACTTTAGAATAGTGTGATTGCCAATTTTTTTTCCTTGTAAAAGTGATTTCTGAGGTTAAAAGGAAAAGAAATCTAGCATCTGTAAGCATTTTACAGTTATAACATTTTTACAGGCAAGTTAAAGCACTGTTTGAAGAATTTCCACGTGACTGGTATTTATTAAACCTAAAAGTTAAAATTAATTCTTCAGTTTTATTGCAGTACAAACATTTTGTATTGTTTGTCTGTTTGTCAGTATAATTTTATAAAATATCTAGAAATGATAAATGTGTTTGTGATGAACTGCTACTGAAGGAAAGTCAAAGGGACTTTGGTTTCTGTCATATATAAATTATGGCATTCTGGATTACAAGGAGGGTTATCTTTCTCTACACATCTCTCTTGAGATAGAATCTGGGACATTCTAGCCATCTGTGGCTAGTTGAAAGTATAGATTATGTTTTAGCTTTCTGAATCTCTTTGCTGGAGACAAATTAAATTGTGCATTTTTATAAGAACAGTTTATTTTCATCACTAAGTTGTTGAAGTGGTACAAGTTGAGAAGAGGTACAATAAGATACAAAAATGAATAGTAAAACCTCCAAGTTATTATCCAATTGCATCCCTAAGGAATTAATCATCATTGCATTTAAGAAAGATTAATGGTACACCTCCTAAGTTACAAGTACTGGCATTCTATTTCCCCTGCATAGTCTAGGGTGGCAATGGTAAGGCCTATAACAGGAGGATGCTCCAGGTGCTATGTGAATCACACAAGACAGTGGCTCTATCTCTCCTGGGAGAATGGCAGAGATGGGATATCCTCACAGAAACAAAGCACATGCAAAAGAAGTGATGCTAGACTCAGTATAGTGGGAAGATATAGTCTGAATTTTTTCATATGCATAGATGCAAAAATCTAAACAAGAGCAAAATATTAGTGAATTGAATGCAGTAATCCATAGAAAAGATAACATATTATGATCATTTTGGATTTATTCTAGAAATGCAAGTCTGGTGTAACATTTTCAAATCAATCAAAATATTTCAAAATAAATGAGAAAAATCATATGCATTAGTAGATGCAGAAAAAGATTTGACCAAATTCAACATCTAATAGTGATTTTTAAAAACTCTTGGAAATAAAAGGGAATGTCTTTAATGGGATAAGGAGTTTCTGAAAATAAAAATATATGCAAAAAAGCAAAATCGTACTTGGTGGTAAATTATTGAAACTCTTTGCCGTGCAATAAAGAGTGACAAAAGAATGCCCACTCTAACCACTCATATTTAGCATTACACTGGACATCATAGCCATTACAGGAAGGAATAAAAACTGTCCTTATTTACAGATAACTTGATTGAGCTATAGAAAATATAAAACAATATAACTGTAGACTGTTTTAATCAATTAGAATTAGTTTAGCAATTCCAAAAAGTCAAGTATACAAAGTCAATTTTTTTTCTCTATACCATCAGGGGCAACAAACATATAGAAAGTGAAATTTTAAAGGCACATTATTTAAAATTGTTTTTAAAACTTCCAATATTTCAGAATAAATCTAATTGAAGATGTGGAAAATCTCTACACTAAAACCCGCAAAATCTGTTCATGAATTTGAATACCTACTATTAAGATACAATTTCTACCCAAATTAATCTATAGATTAAATGCAATCCTAATCAAAACCCCATTAATTTTTTAAAATAAAAACTGACAATCTTATTTTAAAATTCAATATGGAAATAAGAAGGACTAAGAATATACAAACACTCTTGAAACAAATAAAAAATTGGTAGATGTACACCACTAGATATCAAGGCTTATTATAAAGTTACAATAATTAAGACAATGTGTGTGGTGCAAGGATAAATCAACAGACTGAAGAAACTGAATATGGAATCCAGAAATTGATTTATATATATATATATGTGTGGTCAATTGGTTCATAATAAAAGTTACACTACAGTTCAGTAGGAAAATAGTCTGTTTAAATTATGTGTGATAAATTGTATCTCCATTTAAAAAAAAAAAAGAGCTCTAATCTTGACCCCTTACCTCACACCATACAAGAAATAAATTTCAATTATATTGGAGATCAAAAGGTGAAATTAATAAAACTTCTAGAAGTAATCATAAGAGCATATTTTCATTATCTTGGGGAGCACAAAGCTTTCTTAAAGGTAACAGAAAATAATAACTACAGCAGGAAAATTTGGATTTTATTAAAAGTAAGAACTCATGTTTATTAACTGCATCATTTAGAGAGTGAAAAGAAAGCCACAGTGTGGAAGAAGGTATTTGAGAGATATATATTTTTTACTACTGATGCATATGATTTTTTCTCATTTATTAACTATTATATCCGACCTTCATTTCTAGAATAAACCCAATATGATCATGATATGTTATCCTTTCTGTGGATCACCACATATAATTTGTTAATATTTTGCTCTGGTTTAGATTTTTGCATCCATGCACATGAGAAAACTTAGACTATATTTTCTCACTCCATTGATTTGAGCATCGCTTCTTTTGCATGTTCTCTCTCCCTCTACATATATATATATATGACAAAGGACTCCTATCCAGAATTTGTAAAGAATTCCTACAAATCAAATTAAAGGGAAAAAAACACTGAAAACTCAACAGAGAAATGGAGATAAAGTTGAAATTACACTTTAGAAAAGAGGATATACAAATGAACACAACACAATGGTTTTCAACTCATTAATCGCCAGAAAAACGCAAATTAAAACTGTGATCTCCCAGTACACAGTTACCAAACTGATTTAAATAGATATACTGACAAATGTTGCCAAGGATGTGGAACATCTAGAACTGCCATGCATTGCTGATGGGAATGTAAATTGATATAAGCACTTTGGAAAACATTATAAATCTACAACAATTAAAGCAAGGTCTTGGGCATATCTATTACATCTGATCATAAATTACCTTGTGAACTAGTAATTCCACTCCAAAATATAAATATATACCCCCTAAAATCAAATATATATGTTTACCAAAAGACTTGTTCAAATATATTCATAATAGTGTTAATTCTAAAAGCCCCAAACTGAAACCACCCAAAAGTTCATCAACAGTAGAATAGACAAAAAAAATTGTAGCATATTGATACAACCAAATACTACAATAGAGATGAAAATGAACAGATTATGTGGCACCCACCAACATGTTTAAATACTCCAAACATAATTTTGTGCACAAGAAGCCAAATACAAGTATCTACAGGGCATGATTTTATTTATATAAAGCTTAAAAACACATACAAATAACTATGGTGTTATTAGTTGGTATGGTGGTTAACTTTGGGAAGAAGTCACTGGGAAGAGACAGAACAGGGACAATTTCTTGATCTGGATGCTGATTACACAGTGTGTTCCCTTTGTAAAATGTACTAAACTCCACATGCATTCTCTGTGTGTGGGTTATTTTTCAATATAAATTTTACTCACATGAATATTACATACAGAAGTATTAGTCTGGGCATTTGGGAGAAGCAGACAGAAATATTTACACTTAATTATAAAAAAAAATCCCACTATAGTCTGTTATAGTGGTCAATATTGTCAGTAAATAATTATGTTGGCATAAAAGAAGGAAAAGCAAAAACCCAAATGATGGTATTTGGAGAAAGTTTCAAAACAGATGTTTTCTTTGAATTAACTAAGGTAGAAGGGAAGGCTTTTCAAAAAATAAGCATAGTGAAAATATTATCAACGGACAGGTTTATGGAACAACCTAAATCTAGGTGCTTTTCCCGTATTATGAAAGGTGGGTGATGCTAAGAATATATGTAAGAGGAAAAGTTACGGCCTGATTATGGAAGATCAAAAATGTCATGTCAAGAATTTTAGATGTTTTTCTCTAGTTATTTGAAAGCTACTTAAACGAGTTATCAAAATCTGAGGGGATTAGAAAGAACATTCTGATAGCAATATGAAAACTGGATTGGCCAGTCGAAAGATTGGAGCTAAGAGACCTCTACATTACTAGTGGAGAGATTTGAGCAGAAAAAGGTGGTGATAGTAGGAATGGAGAAAAGAAACCTACATAAGAGGGATATGTTGGTAAATTAGTAATAACAGGACTAGTTATGAGAGAAGGAGCCATAGAATATGACTAGTCAAAAAAAGCTTGAGTATAATGTATCACTCACTCAATGTGGTAGACAGAATAATATTCTTCTTAAGATGTCCATGTCCTAATCCCCAGAACCTGTGAATCTGTTAACTTACATGGCAAATAAGTCTTGGCAGATGCTGTTAAATTAAAGATCTTGAGATAGGAAGAGATTATCCTGGATTATCTCAATTGGCCATGTAATTATAAGGGCCCTTATAAGACCCACAGCAGGATCAAAGTGAGTAAAATGAGATATGACAGTGGACGAGCTATTGAAGTAATTCACTTTGAAGATGGAGAAAGAGGCCATACATCAAGAAATATCAGCAGCCTCTAGAAACTGGAAATGGCAAGGAAATGGATCCTCCAGATTCTACTCTGAAACATCTAGATGGAATGCAACACTGCCTACAATTTAATTTTAGTTTTTTGACCTCCAGACTTAAGAAAACAAATTTTTGTTGTTTTAAGCCACTATTATTATGATAATATGCTACAGCAGCAAAGTGAAACTAATAAAGATTTTGGTACCTAGAAGTGGGGTGTAGCTGTAACAAATATCTAAAATCATGGAAGTGGCTTTAAAATTAGGTAATGTAATAGCTACAGGCTAGAGGAATTTTGAGTATGATAAAAATCCTAGGTTGCTTTTAACAAATTGTTGGTAGAGACATGGATGTTAAAGTTGCTGCTAGGCAGAACTCAAAAGGAACTGAGTAGCATGATAGAGAAAATCTATATTGTCTTAGAAAACACTTAACTCATAATAAGTAGAATGTTAGTAGAAATAAGTACATTAAATCTGAGTTGAGGAATGCTGGTGAGGATTCAAAACGAAATGAGGAATATGTTATTGAAAACTAGAGGAAAGTGCATCCTTGTTATATAATGGTATAAAGCTTAGCTGAGTTATGTTCTACAGTTTTGTGGAAAGCAGATGAACTGTTATGTGTACATATAATATAATCATATGGTTAAGTGATGAGCTTAGATATTTAGCTGAGGAAATTTCCAAGCAATAAGTTGAAGGTATGACCTGATTTCTTCTTGCTGTTTATAGTAAAATGCAAGAAGAAAGAAGTAAGTTCAGGAAAGAGCTGTTAAGCCAAAAGGGAAAAGCCCAGACTATCCAGACTGCAAAAGATGCTAAAATAAATAATAATAAAATTCACAGTCAGGAAATCATGCTCTGGAGATATTGCAAAGTGTGTGGCTGGACAACCTTTTGCTAATGCTTTGAAAGTATAAGCATAGACTGTGTGTTCAGTCACACAGAGAGCTCTTTGAAGAGATAATAAGCATGTGTCTCATGGATCCTCTCAGTTATCTCAGCAGAATCTAGAAATAGAAATGAGATTATCCACAAGAGAATTGTGGATGATCTTCTTGTCCAATGGAGTCATGCCCCATGCCATTCATGGGAGATCCACAAGGTTCTTGATGAAGTTATACAAGCGTAAATGCTTGAACTGAAGGGACAAAGACAGGACAAAATAAACAAAACCTACTTGACTCCCAAAATTCTACAGAAAGAAAAGAGTGTGATAAAACTTCACTACTGCAAACATGTACTACCCTCAAGAAAAAATAAGGATGTCTCTGAGGGTGGAGCTTCAGGCCCAGAGGATAGAACCAAGGGCCCAGAGGGCAAAGCTATGGCCCTTGAGGTAGGAACCAAGAACCACATAGGATTATTCCCAGGCATTGAAACATAATGGAGTGGGATAGACATAACCCTTTGGGAGCTAGAGGGAGACTGTAGTGGAAATAATAACAACTTTTCTAATATGTCCACATCCCAATCCCCAGAACTTGTATTTATGTTACCTTATATGATAAAAGGGATTTGGCAGATATGATTAAATTAAGGATCTTAAAATATTGATTGGGCTTATCTGAGTGAGCCAATGTAAACACAAGAATCCTTATAGGAGAAAGTCAGGAGGGTCAAAGTAAGAAGAAGGAGATACGGTGATGGAACCAGTGGTTGGAATGGTGCACTTTTAAGGTGGAAGAAGGGGCCATGAGCCAAGGAAGACAATCAACCTTTAGAAGTTGGAAAAAACAAACAGATCCTCCTCTGAATTCTTCAGAAAGAACGTAACCCAGCTAACACGTTATTTTCAACTTCTGACTTCCCAAATTATGAGAAAAAATATTGTGCTATTTTCAAGCCACTAAATTTGTGGTAATTTTTACAGAAAAAATAGAAAATCAATATATTAATTTATTTTATAAATAAATATTAGTAGAGCAAGTAGTATATCTCAGACACTGGGTGGGCTGCTAGGGACATAGTAGCAAATGAGCAGGCATAGTAGATTACAGTTTTGTGGTTTTATGGTATGTTGTAATCTGGCCAAAAACAACGGAAGAGAAGCATGTTTTTCTGCACCATGTTGAATTTGATATGACTTTTGAAAATCTACATGAATATGTTTAGTAATAATACCTATTATTCTGGTCACTTCTAAATATTTTCTTATATATCAACTCATTTAATTCTTATAATAATTATATTAATTATAAATAATAATGTGAGGATGCTATAGATGAGGAAACTTTTACAGATGAGGAAACTGTGGTATGTATATGCAAAGCAACTTGCCCAGGATTGCAAAGCTGGTGAGTGACAGAACTGGCATTCAAATAAACCAAGCCAGTCTGGCTCAGAATCTTAAGTTTTAAAACATGTTTAGCAGATATAGAATTTGAATCTCTAGTTTTGCATAGTTGGATTAATAAACATAAATTTCATACTGGTAAGGAAAACAAGAAACAACAATGGCATATAAGCCAAGAAATGGAGTTTTCAAGAAAAAAGCTAATAATTAACATTGTCAGATATTGATTAATATCAAGTAGAATGAGGATTAACCAGAAATGCCTTGATTTGGTATTCGTTTTATAAATATTTTCTTATTACCATTTTCTGAAGTCATGTTTATTCATCACTGTTTCTCAGTAATGTGTCAGGTCTTTGCACATAATTTTCAGCAGTTTATTTGTTTCATCTGTTTTAGCGTATTTGGGTGGCTGTCACTAAACCATTCATGTCATGGTCACCAACTCACATACATATATCTTGGTTTACGTTTCTATGATGTCCTCTAGGACAGATACTATTTCTTCTGCTTCCACTGAAATTTCTCAAGATATCTCGTCCAATGATCTGTATTGAATGAGCTCTTGTCAGATACTTATCAACTTATTACACAACTTTCTATCACCACTCACTGCCAATTTTGCAAAACTAAAAGCAGCATTTAGAGTGTGAGGGTTCTGGATACATTTATCCTCTTTGATATAGACACATACTTTCACTGGTATTTTCATTAAAACATTCATTTTAAAAACCTTTAGATTCACATAATATCTATTAGTAAATAAAATTTCAAGATTAAGATCATGGCTATTTATCTTCCTCTACCCTCTATATCAAGTATACACTTAACCAGTTTTTGTAGGTTGGAGTGATGAGGCATAGAATTCTATTAACTACTATTGTCTTAATTTGAGTAATGAACAATTGTTTGAAATATGATTGCAAATTGGAAACAAACTTAACATAATAACTTTTATCAACATTATTTGTTGAATAATAATTGTATACTATCATTCACTTCATATATCAGCATATGTATTTCTTATAAGCTTTCTACTCATCTCAGTAATTTTCTCACTAATACTTTATGATCACCTGTGACTGTTCTTTCACTCCTACCATGGCACTCATCCATATAGCCTCAGAGAAGAGTGGACCTAATTACTGTCAAGGACTGGTTTTTTATACATTCTCATAGGACAGACCACACATCTACTTTCAGAGCAACTATTTTTGAACCTATAGAATATATTTTTCATATTATCACTCAATTAATGTCTGTATTTCCCCACTAAAATAAAAGCTGCATGAACAATCACAACTGTTTTTGCTCAGAGCTCTGAAGTGCACAGTTTGAGTGCACAAAGTATATGTATTAGGTATATGAAAGAAAAAAGGTTAAATTAATTTCAATGAAGGATAATAGCTGGAGTCCTAAATTTTATAATAATAAAGAATCAGGTTAATCTGATCAGGGTGGGAACATGGGTAGTTATGCTATTGGAAACTTCTACCATCAACTCCCCCAGAAAATAGCAAAAGCAAAACACAGATTTTTTTCTCATTGAATCAAGATCAGATAGTTACAAGCTGAAATCCCCTTTCTTTCTCTGTTATACTATTTTCTTACAATCATTTCTCTAGGCAGTCTTAGAAGTTAGGAACCAAAGGTTTTTTAAATCGAATAATCACCTTTTCATATGCTGTATTTGTATTCATGTTTTGTGACCCACCCCTTAATGACTTATTTAAGTATTGCACAATCCTGGCAGGATTTCTAAAGCTTTCCAAGGCATAATTTAAAGATAACATGAGATTTAGTGTTCATCGAACTGAAGGAGACAGTTTGGAAAATAAAGTTTGATACTCTTTTTTTCCCCACCTATAGCTCCTGTTTCTATATCTAAAGCCATTTAAGAAAACATCTAAAAATAGTTTTTATGACAGTAAGAAAATTGTGAATTTCATTTACATATTTACTGTTCACATACTGCTGTGCTGGTAATGGCAGATGCAGACTTTATTCAAATAGTTGTCATTGAATACATATGTGAGGTCAAATACTATCCAGGTGGTTCTGAGCCCCTTAGCAGACACAAATACACACAAAATGAGGATTGGAGCTGGATTCCTAAAATACCGTTCTTCTATGTAACACTAAATTATACCTGAAAATTCAATCTATTCAACTCAGCAGGCTGAAGTCGCTCATCAATGTGGTACTTGTAACTAAATATGAACAGGAAAGGAATTAAGAGAACGGGACTGCTGTGTGTACTACTTTGTAGACAGGCTGAAATGAATTCTATTAAAATATACTTAAGATACTTTATGCATATTTTATATTGGAAATGATTAGACATTTTAGAGTAACAATTTTGATAGTATCATTAGAAACCAAAATATGCTGAATATGATCCATAAATATAAATTTATTTTTAGCTAGTATGTTTTAAAAGTCTGTAAAGATTCACACATCTAGTATTGGTCTTTGCCCATTTAAAATATTATAGTTTAAACAATAAAGAAAACATTGTAACATCTAGCCAAATATTTTTAATATTTTTTTTGTGTGTGTGTATGTGTAGTTAACTTTTTGACCTATTTTTATCTATTTTTAATTGAAAACTTTCCCTGGGCCATTCTAAATTACCTGATTCATTTCCATGAAGAACATACTCCAAGTGCACATTAGACCTTAGGTTAATACAAATATATCATATGCATTGATTAGGCTCCTATTCTACCATTACATAAATATCTTTAGAATCCTTGTATATGCATCTCTAGAATCCTTTATTTGGAGTACTAAGATAGGTGACTATCAGCATGCATTCTATATTGAAATTCTGTATATCAACCTTATTCTCCCATTGTCTTACACATTAAAATCAGGTATATTTTCCAAAATAATGGCAGTAACCCCAGCAATTCAAACTGAAGTAAAATCCTAGATAGTGTTCCCTGTTCTCTGAATTTGTTTTTATTGTCTGACATTTATTTGTTCAATATATAAGATAGTGGTGTCATGGATTGGACATGGCTTTTTACAGTTCAAACTTGGATTCAAATTCCAGCTCTACTTCTTGCCAGCTTTATGAACTTGACAACAGAACTTCAGTTCCCTTATCTGTAAAATGAGATAACACCTCCTTCCTCACATAGCTGTTTTAAGATTAAATAAAGTAACAGAAGTATATTTTTAAAAATAAGAACAATAAGCCCAGCAATTCAAACTGAAGTAAAATCCTAAATAGTGTTTTGGCACAAAGTAAGCACTTAATAATCATTTATATGATTCAATTCAATTTTTATAATTAGTGAACAGTTTTTAATTGAAGTATCTCATGTACTTACTTTGCTTACATTATGAAACTACTATTGGTGGACTCTAGGGGTAGTGATTGAAATTGCAATATTTGGTCCTAACCATAATAATGTATACTCATTATAGCAGAAAATGCAAGGCATCTTACAGTAAAGTGATAAATCCCCTGGTTCAGCCTTTTTTGGCATCATGTTTTTATTCCTTGCTTAATACCAATAAGAATTTGAGGTAACTAACCCCCTACTTATACTCCACTATACATGTATACAATAAAGTATAGTTTTATATAGGCAAAAGACAGCAAGAAGGAAAAACAATAGACTAGAAAGACAAGACCAGATGCTTGAATTCAGAGACTAAAGAGAAGAGAATTGGACCAGTTTGATGGAAGGAGCTGACTGAGATAGAATCAGCCAGAAAAAAGAGAAAGGCAGTGTCCTAAGAAATCCACACGTGGTACAACAGGACTTTGACCACTTTATTTCTCCATGGAGCATTGCTACATTTTGCCTTCCTCTGCTTCAGGTGTCAGTTGGCTGGCACCACCATTGCCTGCATTTTCTCTGCTTTTTTAAGCATCTTCTTCAGCTACATTCTGGCCTCTAGAGTATGACATCCTTTAAACACCCCCAGACACTGTTTTGCTAGGTAGCTTTACAACTCACAACTCTCTGGTTTTTAAGATAAGTAGGTGGGTATGTGGATAGAGAGATAGAAAGAATAGATAGATGGATAGATAGATAGATAGATAGATAGATAGATAGATAGATAGATAGATGATAGATAGATAGGTAGATAGATGATAGATACATAGATAGATAAGAGTATATTTCCTATTTTGTAAATTTTGTTATAGTGAAATTCTATACATAATTTTCATAATTATGGAAACCCTTATGACTTTAAGCATGTTTTACTTTCTCATCATTATGGCTTGTAAACTCATAAGTGTCTCTCCATCTCAGGATGCAGTGGAGATGGTGTTTCTGAAACAGAGTTGTGAACTACTGAACACATGTTTTTCATAAATAAAACACTTCCAGGGAACATGGTACAGCAATTCCCCTACATCATGTTCACATCCAATAAACTATATTATTGTGTTCCTATGTCTGCAAGGTAATTCGTTATAGTTTTAGTACCTTTTATGTGGCTATGATCTCAAAGAGACTGTGTTTCTTTAGGTCTAGGATTACTACATCTTTCATGTATAATTTGTTAACAACATTTATTAAAATATGTTGAAGTTAGGTAAACTATTTACACAGGCATAAATAACTCATTTCATACTCTAGGAAATTCAAGGTTGATTTAATTGTATATGTTTTAGTCTTCTTTAAAAAAATTTTTTTAGTAACCATTAGGTATTTGGACCTATCCAAAGGTTATGATTAAAAAGATAGTATTCAATCTATTCAACTTGAGACAATGCAAATTTATCCAAATATAAATGGGCAAATAAGATGATTAAGAAGATAAAACTAAGTCTGAATAATCAAATTTAGGCTAAAGGAAAGATGAAACTGAGATAAAATGGAATGGGAACCATACAAAAAAGAGTAGCAAGCAAAAGTGAGAATGCTCAAAAACAATTACCACTAAGGAGATCTGGTGAAAATAAAGTCCCATTAGAGTGAGTTATAAAGGAGAAATATTTTAACTGTATTTAATACTTGGTATTACATATTTCAAAAATTTAATGATTTCAAAGACTTTTTTGATATTAGAGCATAAGGAATTGGAGAAAGTCCAAAGAAATCAATGAAGACAGTAATAAAATCCAATTATAGTTTACAAAAAATCTTAGAAAAGTCTTTTCCAGATACATAAAAAAATTTAATGAACCAAACCGAAGAACAAAGAATTGACTTGTTTGTTTATTGCTTCACTTTCAACAGCAATCAAGTATAAAGAAGCATCATTCAGGATTTTTTTTCCTCATTTGAACCAATATTTTTAATGAAAACTTGAACCGAACATTAAGAAGTTTTGTTTCCTTTGATTTAAAAAGAACAAATGGTGAATATATTAGTAATATGAGGTACTAGGTAAAATGATAAGATTTTTATATGATAGCCACTCAATATTTTAATTAATAACTATTTTTAGATTATCCACTAACAGGAGAGCACTTGACTTTGGACAAATAGACAAGGGTCCAGTTTCAGAGGCATTAGGCGAGAGAGCAAATCACTTAATATAGACATGTACAAAAGATGTAGATATACTGGCTTAAATTGTTGAAAAGATGGATCAGTGACTGTGCTGGGGCTGAAAATTATTTGGATGTTATCCCTGAAAGATTCTGAGGAAAGAACTTCTGTCAAGGATTTATAGGGACTTCACCAGCAAGGAGATGTTTCAATAAAGAGAGCAGAGTTCATGGAATCTGAAATAGTACATAAATGAACTTATCCATGAAACAGAAACACACTCACAGACATAGAGAACAGACTTCTGGTTGCCAAGGGAGTGGTGGGGGAGGGATGGATTGGGAGTTTGGGATTAGCAGATGCAAACTATTATGTATAAAATGGATAAACAGCAAGGTCCTACTGTATAGCACTGGGAACTATCTTCAGTATCCTGTAATAAACCATAATAGAAAAGAATATGAAAAAGAATACATATATATGTGTTCATATGTATAGTTGAATCATTTTGCTGTGCACCAGAAACTAACCCATCATTGTAAAACAACTATACTCCAATAAAGTAAATTAAAAAATAAAAAAAAAAAGCAGAGTTCATATCTGAGAGAAGAAGGGGCAGCGTTTCCACGGGGACAGCTGACATGGTAGCGAGGGAAGGATAAAGAAGGTCTACATCTGTACCTCGTGCTGTTGAGTGATAAGAATGACATAAGAGAAAGGTTAAATTTCTGTCCAAACTGGAGAAAAATTGACCGAAGGAGTGTAGAGATATCACTTATATCACTTAAGGCTATAATTTCAGACCTAGTGTGTTCAGAGGAAAAAACTGTGGGCTAACTCCTAGGGAATCTGGACTCAGGTTCCTGCTGGAAGTATGGGGGTCAAGGCCCTTGAGGTCATGCCCCACAGTTCCCTTCAGTTTTCCATCCAACAAACTTGTAAGAGCTGTCTGTTGTGGAGTAGACATCTGTAAATGAGGAATTTTGGCAGCATAATTTTGTTACACTGAAAAAATAATTTTATTACACTGAAAAATTTTAACATTTTATTATTCTAATAATTTTCTGAAATATAGATATCATGCAGTTCAAGTTAAATACTTCTATATGGTCTACATACTATGTCTTGATGAAATTCTTAGAAGTTTTATCCAAGTCAACACATATTGTAATTTTTAAACCAGATAAGGATGTTAGAACTCTGGATGGGCTAAAAATTTGATACTCTTGGCATTCTCTAAATGTTCTTTTGGTGTTTTATTTGGAGGAAAGGATGAGGGCTGGGTGTGGGAAGGAGAGGCAGGGAAGGTGACATGTCTGGGAAAGGGAAGTCACCACTGCTGCGAGGTGAGCAGACTTCTCTTGTCCCAAGCAGTCCGCTGTGCTTCTGAACTTGACTGTCCCTGCCAGCAGCCAAAACTCTGCAGTTAATTGCATCCACCCTGCTTAGAAGTTAGTTTAACATCACTCGTTGTTATGGAAACTTGTCCCTTGTGGGTCCTCATCCCCCGCTGCCTAAATAGCTGCCAAAAGTATCCCTTTGACCTTACATGGCATGTTATAGTGCACGGGCTCTGGAGAAAGGCCAGACAGTTCAAAGCAGGGCACGACCTCTTGCTCTCTGTGAGACTTTATTCTGAACACTTTGCTCTCAGCCTCATTTTACTGAAACATAAAATGAGGATGATGATGATAGTAATAATAATAATAACAATAATAATATGATAATAATAAATCCATCATAGAACTGTTTTCAGTATCCAATGAGTAATACATATAAAACTCTTAGAAGAGAATCTGGCAACTAATATGAACTCCCTAAATGAATGTTAGCTCTTATTAAACCACACAGTGTTCACTTCCTGTGATGAGTTTGGGCAAATGTCATTCTGTTGATTTCAGTACATTACTAGTGACCCTTTTATTTAACTCTTCTCCAGCAGCTGCCAAATGCATCATCCCCTAATTTGATCCTAAAATAATTTTGGTCTAGTCCCCAATTAAATGCTGTCAACCCAGCTATGTAAGTCATGCAGTGTCCCTGAATGTTACCTGTACTTGTCCTCATTTGGCTAAAGTTTACTCATTTCTAAATTGGAGGTAAAGATAGCTAAGTAACAGGATTGTTGTGAAGATTATGAAGATTAGTGATACAGTATATAACTAGCCCAGTGATTGACACATAGCACAGAGTAGTTCTCTTTCTGTCTCTCTCTCGTTCACACACACGCGCGGGCGCGCACACACACATACACACACACACACAGAGGCTTGCTTCTTCCTCTTTTCCTTTCTTTTTTTTTTTTTTTTTTTTTGCGGTACACGGGCCTCTGACTGTTGTGGCCTCTCCCGTTGCGGAGCACAGGCTCCGGACGCGCCGGCTTAGCGGCCATGGCTCACGGGACCAGCCGCTCCGCGGCATGTGGGATCTTCCCGGACCGGGGCACGAATACGTGTCCCCTGCATCGGCAGGCGGACTCTCAACCACTGCGCCACCAGGGAAGCCCCTCTTTTCCTTTCTTTCTTTCCCTCTTCCTTCCTTCCTCCCTCCCTTCCTTCCTTCCTTCCTTCCTTCCTTCCTTCCTTCCTTCCTTCCTTCCTTCCTTTCTTCCTTCCTTCCTTCCTTCCTTCCATTAAAGGAAATCATATTGTGCGGGAGTAGATATGGAGATATTTTATAAAGCAAGCAATGCTTCTTTTGACCTCTGACATTACAGGCATAAATCTGATTTTGAAGACAAAACACATCTATTCAGTCTGTATTTTTTAAGACGGTTGGAAAAACCGAATGATATGCTGGCACCTGTCTTCTTTTCACTGACATTTTGTGCCTTATTATGTCTACATTCTTCCTCTTCATTCTTTTGGCTGAAAGTTGCCCAGGTTCTGCTTTTACTAAAGCCCCTCCTCTCCCTCAGCCACTGCCCCTGCCTCTCTCTCGTCTTCCTACCTGTACTGCAACGTGGTACTCATGAATCTGGCCTTAATTCATTAGGTATATTTGAGGTCCCCAATTTTGATGGTTTAAAACAGGATTTAATCCACTGACGCGAGATATAAGATTCAAGAGTGGATGCTTTCTATACCCTGAGGTGAGAAAAGTAATGTAGGAAGGAGTTGATGAGAGTAAAAATCCCTATATAGAGCCTGAGAAAGTCAGCTTTGGTACAAGGTGTGCCAAACATTGATGACTATGAGTCAGGATATTATTTAGGGTTTTTTGGGGGTTATTTTTGGGGGGGTTTCTTTTTTTTTTTTTTTTTCTGGTACACGGGCCTCTCACTGCTGTGGCCTCTCCCGTTGCGGAGCACAGGCTCCAGACGTGCAGGCTCAGCGACCATGGCTCATGGGCCTAGACGCTCCGCTGCATGTGGGATCTTCCCAGACCGGGGCACGAACCCGTGTCCCCTGAATCGGCAAGAGGACTCTCAACCACTGCACCACCAGGGAAGCCCCAGGATATTTGTTTTAACATGCATCTGTGTATGTGTGATGATGAGTGAGGCTGGGTGAGAGGTTGTTGCATATGTGAATGAAATTAAATTGTCACATGGTCTTTGCGAAGAATGTTCAGATTGATGTTAATTATAGATAATGAAGAACTAACAGTGTAAAAGAGAAAAACTACAAATTTGATTGTACCATGTAATATTGTTAAAATTAATAGCATTTGTGTCATGTAATTAGGCTATTTCTACCTAATAATCATTAATGACATGGTTATTCATATCAAAATTATATATAACACATACGTCAGACAAACTTTGTTTTAATTTGTTTGACTGTAATAGGTTTTATGTTTGTTGGTCTTACGGAATGAGTAATTTTTATAAAAGAGAACTTGCTTGTTCATTGTGACTTTGTTCCAGTAAATTTAAAAATATATCTTCACATCTCTGAATATAAGCAATTTCATCTAAATCAGTGAACTCATTCAGACTCATCTTGGGGCCAAAAGATAGGTGTGAAATGACAAGTATTTGCATTAAGTAAGAAAGTAATTTTAGTCAATAAGCATGAATTTTGTTATTGTACTAATTCATTGAAAAATAATCTGTGATCATATTGTTTTTATCATTTAAATTTGTTCATAAAAAGTCACTTATTCAGCAAATATTTGCTGAGACCCTATTTTGTGCCAGGTACTGATCTACTCTCTGAGGAAGAGGAAGCCCTGTCCTCTGGAGGCTTATGTTCTAATAGGCAGAGACAGGCGGAAAACAAACAAGTGAATACAGATTATGTTAGGTGATCACAATGTGCTATGGAGAAAAATTAAGCAAGTAAGGTTGTGGAACATAAGGTGTATTATATGTCATTCAGAAAAGGCCTAATTTCTTTTTGAAATATTTTCATCTCACTATTGTTGAAAACACAAGGAAAATCCTCCTAGTGTTTCAGAATGTATGTAGATATATACAGATACTGACTATGCCTTATAGTAAGAAATACCCATAGTGGTCTTTGACGGAGCATCTTATTAAACAGTGCAGTTTTTTAGTCCAAAGTCAAGGAAACTAGAGAGGAATACTGCCAAAAACTTGTTAAAATGCTGTTCTTGGAATCTGTGAATATGAACTGTAGTAATTACTTAAGTGTAAAAGTATTCATGACACTGAAATAATCCTTCTATTAAGAAGAACTGTGGAAATGATATCTCCTCCTATTAGTAAGTAGCCTGAGTTTGCTAACACTAAAAAAGAATTTTGACAGTTGAAGACATTTTCTGGTTTTGGCTGGAAGATGAAGATTTATGCATAATCAAGTCATATCACATAGAAATTCTTCACTAGTGTACAAATCCTTCTGTATTTTAAATAAAAACTGCATTTCAGACACCCTAATGAGCACATAAAGGAGATTTGAAAGCACGTACTCTTGTGGAGTGTTTGAGAGAGGTAGTATTCCTGAGTTTCTGCTGTGTGCCAGGCATTGCTTTCAGAGCAGAGAGTACAAGACATACAAAGACAAAGCTTCTTCTGTGTCCAGTTGAGATGACAATGTTCAGGTAAGGACATTGTCCTTAAAATACCCAAAATACTGTGCCCAAAATACTGTGAAAATAGAGGTCTGAGGACTAAAACGAGGAGAGGTGGCGGCATGAAGGCGGGAGAAAGCTTTATGAAAGGCTTCCTTCTGGAGGGGGCAGAATGTGTAGCACAGAGTAGGTACTCACGAAACCTGAGACCCTGTTGTGCGTTCCTCTGTACTAGGCCTGGGGATATAATGTGAAAACATGTAATTCCCACTTTTCCTGAGAAGCAGTCTGTTTAGAGAATTAGACAAACCTAAAAGTGATAATTGCTTTAATAATTGAAACTACGAAGTGCATCGGGAGCTCAAAGAAGGAAAGAATTTAGTAGTTTCAAAATAAAATACAAATCTAAACATTCCAGAGTGGCTAAAAGACATGAGAATTCAAAGGATAGTTTTTAATTTATGTAAATAAATAACTGGGGTTCTTATATTTCATATTTAGATTTTCAGTTTTACTATTCTTGCTAATTATATGAATCTATTCTTAATTCAACATTATTTTGAGCACAGCACTTTAATAGTGGAGATTTTATTAGAGAACTTAACTGATATCAGTTGGGGGGAGGTGGAGGAAATACAATTTGCTCTAGAAGATTTGCATTAGATAGAGTAGTTACAGGCTGTAACATCTCCCCTGTAATTTTATGAGAATGGTATTACCCTGGCTTTCACTGTGTGATTGCTGGTTACCTTCTGTCAGTGAGCAACAGTCTTACTGCAAAGCAGGAGCACAACCCTCTCTTTGTCTCCGTGGTCAAAGCAATTACTTCTTAGAAAGTCGGATTTTTTCAGAATGACCATGTACAGGAGCAAACGCAGACATCAGAGATGTAAGTAAATTCTGACCCAACTTTTTCATATGACTGTGGTGAGAGAAACATACTTGATTTCTTAAAAGACTAATCATGACTTCAGATATATCCTGGGAGTAGAAAAGATATTGTAGCGTTTTTCACCCTAACCTTTATCCCTGTTACATGCTTGAAAGATGTTGGGGGGAAAGGGGCTAATTCACTTGTTACTATGGAAACCTTTGGAAAGGTTTACAAAATTAACAGAGAAACAGATCAAATGCAATTTCAGTCTAGCTCAGCATCCTTCATACAGGCATGATAACTGGATAGTTCTCTCTCTCTCCCTCTCTCTCTCCTTTTTTTTTTAAAAAAAAACAACAACTTATATTTATTCATCCAATTTCAATCATAACTCTCAGTGGAAATAAAACAGTTCTGAATGAAGGGGAGAGAGTTAATTGTGAATGACAAGCTGAATATTTAACGAGATATTCATTGCCAAACTTCTTGGACCAGAGCATATTTGTCATACTTCACTACAGGCATCATTTTAAAGGGTTAAAAGGAATCATCTGTAATCTAACCTAAAGGGACTGATTCTGACTGAAAAGGAGCAGCAAAATCACCCTGGCCTAAAGTCCAGAACAAAGATGATTAGGAACTGAAAGCCATTAGGATTTAGCTAAAAATCAAAGAGTCTTATAATAAAACTGTGTTTTATGGTAAAGCAATATGCCTGTCATGGAAAGCTTTCCAATCACATCTCTCTCCAGTAAGCCCAACTCGTTATCACTTTATCTTTTCCATTGCCTAAAGTAATTATTACCATATTTAGCCCGGTGTGTCCTGTCACTGACTCTATTTGCCATCTTAGACAGGTAACTACAACTTGTTCTATAGTCAAAGTTTGCACTTTTTCATTATTCCTATGATGTCTTTAGATATTATCAAATATTTTAAAACATAGCAAGACTATCAGCAACAATTACTCCATCAAAAGGCCAAAATATGATAGACATGTGATTTTCTTTTTTGAGAATGATCTCATTTTGGTCAATTTTTCACTGAAGACCAGAACACTAATATTTCTCTTGTTCCAAGAAGTTTTATGCATCACAGAAAGCTCTGAGGGACAGGACTGCCAGTTTGATTTTCTATGCCTGATTGCCTTTTGATGCCATTTCTTTCTTGTGATTGAGAAACAACATATAATAATTGCTACTTTTTTCTTATAAAAATGATTGGTATAAAATCTACAAATATATTGCTGATTAATTCCCTTGTGATTTCCTCCCACAAGAATGAATCTAAATTATGCATGTACTTGAAAACCATCTTGCACTTTTACTCCTGTATCTTTTGTACACCCCCTCATTTTTTTCCATGGGAGTAATCATTGCCTTAATACACATGACAAATAAAAGATTCTCAGAAAAATTTTACTGAGTTTCTTCCCCTAAAATGTGCTTGCTGAAGTCTGCGATTAAGCAGCAGGAAGAAATTGTGAATTACATGAGACAAGTCAGAAGATGTATAATTATACAGGATGAACACAGTAGGGTGTACTGAATGATTTAGTTTAAAAAAAAACTAATGTGTTACTTACATTTAATTGTATCAGTTAGCTGTATTACATTGCATTAACTGTTTCTATATTCTAATCATATAAAATATTGGACAGCAAGAATATAATAAAGTTAACGTACATAGAAAGCTTAGCAATAAAAGCAAATAGAATCCTTAAATGAATTTCTTTCTTATACTAACAATATTTGCAAAAGCAGAATGTAATACAATTGTTTGCTATCTAATGGATATATAAAAATATCTGAATTATCCCATCACCAAAATACAGTGCATTTCCATTTTCAGTCATATCTTTTATGTGTTTTTGATCATGTAAAAAGCATAAACTAACATAGAGGTAATTGTAATCCAATTAAAGCAATAATTGCACACTTAACAAATTTCAATGTGGGAAAGAAGGAAAATGTTCTTATGATTTTTTTTTAAACTGGAAAAGTACATAAATAAACTTTCTAATGTTCTCATTCCCTAAAAATTTAATATAATGTCCTTTTGTAAAAATAATGCAACTTTCTTTTAGAGGCTCCGAAAGGAGGAATAGGAAAGGTGCATATGATTATGCCAGGGATTTGAAAAGAAGCAGGAGAGCAAAGATACCTGTAAAAGACATTTTAAAGTGTAAATGTCACTAAGTCTTTGGAAATTCCTGGGAGATTTTGAAATCCATTCCTCACTCATGTCTAGATTAGTTATGTATAATTCCCTGTAGAGGAGAAGGAGAGAAAGGGAAGAGTACCCTTTTCCTTGCTTTTGATGGAGCAATTGTTATAGAAAAGAAATCGCTTCAATGTTCATTAAGATAGCAGATCTTACCTATGCATAACTGCATAGGGACTTTCAGTTAGATACAGAATTGGTCGAGTGGTAATAAAAAATGTTTCCACGTGTCAGATGTTGATTTCACCAGAGCCAGGCAGGTAGAAACCACTTTAAGGAACTCTAATATATGTAAGCCTATTTTTACAAATTAGGTTGGGGTGGAAATCATCACCAGTATAAATTTTTCTGTTAACATTTAAATACTGAATTTTTATACATATTGAATCAATCTATTTATTGAAGTGTGCAGCTTATGTTTAATTTTCAAAAATCTTTATAAAACAAGGTACACTTGTAATCTCCTTTGCTGAAATTCCAGATGACCTTGAGAAAACAATTTTTTGTTTTTAAAAGAGACATGGAGATAAATTCTTAAAGATGAATATGTTTTGAAATACAGACTTAAGAGAAAAACTAGAGTAGGAGCCATGTGATATTAGATAGAGAATTTGAAAAATACTACAATCCTTGTACCACAGCAGAGAAAACTGTGTATATCTAATTTTAGGTATGTAACGTTTTATCTTATTACTAACTAGGAACAGATATTCATTTTTGATTGCTAATGATATGTTTGGGTGATTTTATCTATCTTATTATGGAAATATGTGATGAGATCACTTCAGAAATCTGAATACTAGTCACAGTTCTCTGCTTGTAATCTCAGCCAAGGTCTGTTATCTCTGTGGGTTGCAATTTCTTCTTCTATACCTTCAGCAGACAGTGCAGAGAAAACGTTTTCTAAGGTGTCTTCCATCTCTAACCCTCAGTGCTTTCACAACATAGGCCTCATCAAGTAAGACTCCTACTCGAAGACGTGTGACAAGTTCTCATTGCCTAAACTGTGGCTCCGGGCTCATGTGCTTCAGATCCATGTGACCATGGATTTACTGTAAGAGGTCCTAGAATCCATATGAATATTAATCACTGCCTGTACAATGATGAAAAAATACATACATCCCCCATATGTATATCATGTACACATACCTATATACCCATATACTATTTTTTGGTTCTAATGAAAACTAATATATTTAAAAGGTCATAGTAAATTTTAATAGCTTTTAATGTCATATGTTTTATATTTTATTTTTAACAACTGTATCACACAGGGATCTCATTGTGTTTCAATGTTTAAAAAAGGTGTTCTCATATTCTCAAATATTGGGAATTGCTGAACTAGAAAATGAAATACAACCACGACCTTGTAACACAGACATTTATATCATTGTCACTCACTGCATATTTCCTTCCTGATACTATGTTCTAGCCTTTATTGGGCTACTTCATTATCCCAAACATTCATACTCTCTCATCTCCATGTCTTTGCCCATACATCTTCCTGTTGATGGGTGGCCTTCACTTGCATCTTCATGTATAGAAATCATCTCTGGTAGAGGTGTCACTCAAATGTCATCTCCTTCTTAAAGGTTCCCCCAGTTTCCAAGTCAAACATATCTTTTTGTTCTTTTTTTCAGAGGATAAATTGTAATTTTATTTACACTTTCTATATTCTGTCATATACATTGAAAATTGTTTATTCCACTAAGATTTTTTTTTTATGTGAGGTACCTTTTATTCTTTCTTGAAGCATTCTCAGAGCATAAAGAAATGCTTCGCCCATAACAATCCATCACAGACTAATAATGCTTAATCATTAAATAAATATTTATTGATCACCTGTTATATTACCTTCAGACACTGCTCTAGTGCTATGGTTGTAGCAATGAACAAAACAAAATTCTATTGGAGAAGGGAAGATGACACACAAATAACTATATATTACTCCATGTGATGCTAAGTACTATGGAAAAGAATAGAGCAAAAAAGGGAAAGGGACTTTTGGAAGGTGAGGTAGAAAATTATTATTTTCTATAGGGTAGTCAGTCAGGAAAAACCAAGGTGATTAAGGTGACAGTTGATCAGACATCCAAAGGAAATGAAGGAGCAAACTCTGCTTCCTGGATAGTTCAGGCAGAAACGGCATGTGCAGAGTCCCTGGGGTAATTGGGATATTGGAGGACCACAAAGTAGGCAATGTTGAATTAATGAAAAGATGTGAGATTGGTATTAACAGATACACACTACTATATATAAAATAGATAAACAACAAGGGCCTACTGTATAGCACAGGGAACTATATTCAATATCTTGTAATAACCTATAATGGAAAATAATCTGAAAAATAATAGATGTGTATATATGTATAACTGAATCACTTTGCTGTATACCTGAAACAAACACACCATTGTAAATGAAATATACTTCAATTAAAAAAAAAAGAGAGAATTGGAAAGAAAAAGCATCAGGAGCATTGGACGGATAGAGTAAAACATATTGAGTAGGCCAAAACGTTCTTTCTGGTTTTTCCATAAGACGTTATGGAAAAACCCGAACGAACTTTTTGGCCAAGCCAATAGAATTAAGTGGAATCGTATATTTTATGTATAACTCAATTGAGATATAAAATGCATTTATTAACTTTTAAGAAACACTATCCACACTTTTAAGTGACTCATGCAATTTTTTTTAAATGACAATTGTAAGAATGCATAAAATTCATTACACTTTGTAGTAGGCAAGGCATTCAATCATTAACTGCAAGAAAATCAAACAGCAGTCATCCAGAGGTCAGAAAGATATTATTCGAACAAGAATATTTTCTGATTTACCATCTTATGAATATCCTTGTATTTTTGATATTTTAAGATTCTGTCTCTCTTTAAAAATCTTACAATGAGAAAAAAATAAATTTATAGTTTTATAGAATTGTTATAAGACTTCTTAAGGAATGGACAGAAAGACACAGACTGCTGTCCTTCCTGGAGGACACTATTAAATTCAATCCCTGATTTCTCTGTTATTGATGCTTGTTGGGAATTCTGCTCTGAGATCTGCAATTTCTCCAGTCATTTTTTCTCTCAAGTTCTTTATATGAATACTATAACAGGTATGGATTGATAATTTGTTACATTATATATTCCTTCATGAAATCATGTCTTCATGGATAGAATCAGGATGGTCTGATTGAGCATAATGGGACCATAGTTGTCAGTTTGGGAGCAGAGATGTACAGGCTGACTGATAACACCCTTGATACAAATTGACCTTATATGGAAATACATATCAGTCAGCCCAGCATCCTTAATCATTTACTTTACTTTTACAGGCTCCAGCCTACAACTGATTCTGCCTGTGGGAATACTTATTCATTTTTCTCTCTCTCTCTCTCTCTCTACCTCTCCTCCATGTATTTTTCTTTTTTTCTTTTTTTTTTAAACGTTTTTATTGGAGTATAATTGTTTTACAACGGTGTGTTAGTTTCTGTTTTATAACAAAGTGATTCAGTTATACATATACATATGTTTCCATATCTCTTCCCTCTTGAGTCTCCCTCCCTCCCACCCTCCCTATCTCACCCCTCTAGGTGGTCACAAAGCACTGAGCTGATCTCCCTGTGCTATGCGGCTGCTTCCCACTAGCTATCTACTTTACATTTGGTAGTATATATATGTCCATGCCACTCTCTCACTATGTCACAGCTTACCCTTCTGCCTCCCCATGTCCTCAAGTCCATTCTCTAAGAGGTCTGTGTCTTTATTCCCATCTTACCCCTAAGTTCTTCATGACCATTTTTTTTTCTTAGATTCCATATATATGTGTTAGCATATGGTATTTGTTTTTCTCTTTCTGACTTACTTCACTCTGTGTGACAGACTCTAGGTCCATTCACTTCACTACAAATATCTCAATTTCGTTTCTTTTTCTGGCTGAGTAATATTCCATTGTATATATGTGCCACATCTTGTTAATCTATTCATCTGATTATGAACACTTAGGTTGCTTCCATGTCCAGGCTATTGTAAATAGAGCTGCAATGAACATTTTGGTCCATGACTATTTTTGAATTATGGTTTGCTCAGGTTATATGCCCAGTAGTGAGGTTGCTGAGTGGTATGATAATTCTATTTTTAGTTTTCTAAGGAACCTCCATACTGTTCTCCATAGTGGCTGTATCAATTTACATTCTCACTAACAGTGAAAGAGTGCTCCCTTTTCTATACACCCTCTCCAGCATTTATTGTTTCTAGATTTTTGGATTATGGCCATTCTGACTGGTGTGAGGTGATATCTCATTGTAGTTTTGATTTGCATTTCTCTAATGATTAATGGTGTTGAGCATTCTTTCATGTGTTTGTTGGCAATCTGTATATCTTCTTTGGAGAAATGTCTATTTAGGTCTTCTGCCCATTTTTGGATTGGGTTTTTTGATTTTTTGTTATTGAGTTGCATGAGCTGCTTGTAAATCTTGGAGATTAATCCTTTGTCAGTTGCTTCATTTGCAAATATTTTCTCCCATTCTGAGTGTTGTCTCTTGGTCTTGTTTATGGCTTCTTTTGCTGTGCAAAATCTTTTAAGATTCATTAGGTCCCATTTGTTTATTTCTGTTTTTATTTCCATTTCTCTAGAAGGTGGGTCAAAAAGGATCTTGCTGTGATTTATGTCATATAGTGTGCTGCCTAAGTTTTCTTCTGAGAGTTTGAGAGTGTCCGGCCTTACATTGAGGTCTTTAATCCATTTTGAGCTTATTTTTGTATATGGTGTTAGGGAGTGTTCTAATTTCATACTTTTACATGTACCTGTCCAGTTTTCCCAGCACCACTTATTGAAGAGGCTGTCTTTTCTCCACTGTATATTCTTGCCTCCTTTATCAAAGATAAGTTGATCGTATGTGCGTGGGTTTATCTCTGGGCTTTCTATCCTGTTCCATTGATCTACATTTCTGTTTTTGTGCCAGTACCATACTGTCTTGATTACTGTAGCTTTGTAGTATACTCTGAAGTCAGGGAGTCTGATTCCTCCACCTCCATTTTTCGTTCTCAAGATTGCTTTTGCTATTTGGGGTCTTATGTGTTTCCATACAAATTTTGAAATTTTTTGTTCTATTTCTGTGAAAAATGCCGTTGGTAATTTGAGAGGTATTGCATTGAATCTGTAGATTGCTTTGGGTAGTAGAGTCATTTTCACAATGTTGATTCTTCCAATCCAAGAACATGGTATATCTCTCCATCTATTTGTATCACCTTTACTTTATTTCATCAGTGTCTTATAATTTTCTGCATACAAGTCTTTTGTCTCCTTAGGTAGGTTTATTCCTAGATATTTTATTCTTTTTGTTGCAGTGGTAAATGGGAGTGTTTTCTTAATTTCACGTTCCTATTTTTCATCATTAGTGTATAGGAATGCCAGAGATTTCTGTGCATTAATTTTGTATCCTTCTACTTTACCAAATTCACCGATTAGCTCTAGAAGTTTTCTGGTAGCATCTTTGGATTCTCTATGTATAGTATCATGTCATCTGCAAACAGTGACAGCTTTACTTCTTCTTTTCCGATTTCAATTCCTTTTATTTATTTTTCATCTCTGATTGCTGTGGCAAAAACTTCCAAAACTATGTTGAATAATAGTGGGGAGAGTGGGCAACCTTGTCTTGTTCCTGATCTTAGTGGAAATGGTTTCAGTTTTTCACCATTGAGGATGATGTTGGCTGTGGGTTTGTCATATATGGCCTTTATTATGTTGAGGAAAGTTCCCTCTATGCCTACTTTCTGCAGGGTTTTTATCATAAATGTATGTTGAATTTTGTTGAAAGCTTTCTCTGCATCTATTGAGATGATTATATGGTTTTTCTCCTTCAATTTGTTAATAGGTTGTATCACGTTGATTGATTTCTGTATATTGAAGTATCCTTGAATTCCTGGAATAAATCCCACTTGATCATGGTGTATGATCCCTTTAAAATGCTTTTGGATTCTGTTTGCTAGTATTTTGTTGAGGATTTTTGCATCTATGTTCATCAGTGATATTGGCCTGTAGTTTTCTTTCTTTGTGACATCTTTGTTTGGTTTCGTTATCAGGGTGATGGTGGCCTTGTAGAATGAGTGTAGGAGTGTTCCTCCCTCTGCTATATTTTGGAAGAGTTTGAGAAGGATAGATGTTATCTCTTCTTTAAATGTTTGATAGAATTCACCTGTGAAGCCATCTGGTCCTGGGCTATTTTTGTAGGAAAATTTTTAATCACAGTTTCAATTTCAGTGCTTGTGATTGGTCTTTTCGTATTTTTCTATTTCTTCCTGGTTCAGTCTTTGCAGGTTGTGCATTTCTAAGAATTTGTCCATTTCTTCAATGTTGTCCATTTTATTGGCATAGAGTTGCTTGTCGTAATCTCTCATGATCCTTTGTATTTCTGCAGTGTCAGTTGTTACTTCTCCTTTTTCATTTCTAATTCTATTGATTTGAGTCTTCTCCCTTTTTTTCTTGATGAGTCTGGCTAATGGTTTATCAATTTTGTTTATCTTCTCAAAGAACCAGCTTGTAGTTTTATTGATCTTTGGTGTCGTTTCCTTCATTTATTTTAAATTTATTTCTGATCTGATATTTATGATTTCTTTCCTTTTGCTAACTTTGTGGTTTTTTGTTCTTTCTCTAATTGCTTTAGGTGCAAGGTTAGGTTGTTTATTTGAGATGTTTCTTGTTTCTTAAGGTAGGATTTTATTGTTAAAATATTCCCTCTTAGAACTGCTTTTGCTGCATTCCATAGGTTTTGGGTTGTCGTGTCTCCATTGTCATTTGTTTCTAGGTATATTTTGATTTTCTCTTTGATTACTTCAGTGATCAGTTGGTTATTAAGTAATGTATTGTTTAGCCTCCATGTGTTTGTGTTTTTTACATACCTTTTCCTGTAATTGATATCTAGTCTCAAAGCATTGTGGTTGCATAAGATACTTGATACGATTTCAATTTTCTTAAATTTACCAAGGCTTGATTTGTGATCCAAGATATGATCTATCCTGGAGAATGTTTCATGAGCACTTGAGAAAAATGTGTGTTCTGTTGTTTTTGGATGGTATGTCCTATAAATATCAATTAAGTCCATCTTGTTTAATACATCATTTAAAGTTTGTGTTTCCTTATTTATTTTCATTTTGGATGATCTGTCCATTGATGAAAGTGGGGTGTTAAAGTCCCCTACTATGGTCGTGTTACTGTAGATTTCCCCTTTTACTGCTGTTAGTATTTGCCTTATGTATTGAGGTGCTCCTATGTTGGGTGCATAAGTATTTACAATTGTTATATCTTCTTCTTGGATTGATCCCTTGATCATTATGTAGTGTCCTTCTTTGTCTCTTGTAATAGTCTTTATTTTAAAGTCTATTTTGTCTGATATTAGAATTGCTACTCCAGCTTTCTTTTGATTTCCATTTGCATGGCATATCTTTTTCCTTCCCCTCACTTTCAGTCGGTATGTGTCCCTAGGCCTGAAATGGCTCCCTTGTAGACAGCATATATATGGGTCTTGTTTTTGTATCCATTCAGCCAGTCTGTGTCTTTTGGTGGGAGAATTTAATCCATTTACATTTAAGGTAATTTTCAAAATGTATGTTCCTATTCCCATTTTCTTAATTGTTTTGGGTTTGTTATTGTAGGTCTTTTCCTTCTCTTGTGTTTCTTGCCTAGAGAAGTTCCTTTAGCATTTGTTGTAAAGCTCGTTTGGTGGTGCTGAATTCTCGTAGCTTTTGCTTGTCTGAAAAGGTTTTAATTTCTCCATCAAATCTGAATTAGATCCTTGCTGAGTAGAGTAATCTTGGTTGTAGTTTTTTCTCCTTCATCACTTTAAATATGTCCTGCCAATCCCTTCTGGCTTGCAGAATTTCTGCTGAAAGATCAGCTGTTAACCTTATGGGGATTCCCTTGTGTGTTATTTGTTGTTTTTCTCTTGCTGCTTTTAAAATGGTTTTGTTGTATTTAATTTCTGATAGTTTGATTAATATGTGTCTTGACGTGTTTCTCCTTGGATATATCCTGTATGGGACTCTCTGTGCTTCCTGGACTTAGTTAACTATTTCCTTTCCTATATTAGGGAAGTTTTCAACTATAATCTATTCAAATATTTTTTCAGTACCTTTCTTTATCTTTTCTTCTTGGGCCCCTATAATTTGAATGTTGGTGCATTTAATGTTGTCCCAGAGGTCTCTGAGACTATCCTCATTTCTTTTCATTCTTTTTTCTTTATTCTGCTCTGCAATAGTTATTTTCACTATTTAATCTTCCAGGTCACCTATCCGTTCTTCTACCTCAGTTATTCTGCTATTGATCCCTTCTAGAGTATTTTTAATTTCATTTACTGTGTTGTTCATCGTTGCTTGTTTCCTCTTTAGTTCTTCTAGGTCCCTGTTAAATATTTCTTGCATTTTCTCTATTCTATTTACAAGATTTGGGATCTTCTTTACTATCCTTATTCAGAATTCTTTTTCAGGTAGACTGCCTATATCATCTTCATTTGTTAGGTCTGGTGGGTTTTTACCTTGCTCTTTCATATGCTGTGTGTTTTTCTGTCTTCTCATTTTGCTTATCTTACTGTGTTTGGGGTCCCCTTTTTGCAGGCTGCTTTTGGTGTCTTTCTCCAGTGGCTAAGGTTGGTTCAGTGGGTTGTGTAGGCTTCCTGGTGGAGGGGACTAATGCCTGTGTTCTGGTGGATGAGGCTGGATCTTGTCTTCTGGTGGGTAGGACCATGTCTGGTGGTGTGTTTTGGGGTGTCTGTGGCCTTATTATGATTTTAGGCAGCCTCCCTGCCAATGGGTGGTGTTGTGTTCCTGTCTTGCTAGTTGTTTGACATTGGGTGTCCAGCACTGTAGCTTGCTAGTCATCGAGTGAAGCTGGGTCTTGGTGTTGAGATGGAGATCCTGGGAGATTTTCGCAGTTTGATATTACGTGGAGTTGGGTGGTGTCTTGTGGACCAGTGTCCTGAAGTTGGCTCTCCCACCTCAGAGGCACAGCATTGACTCCTGGCTGGAGCACCAAGAGCCTTTCATCCACACGGCTCAGAATAAAAGGGAGAAAAAATAAAAAGAAAGAAAGAGGATAAAATAAAGATAAAATAAAGTTATTAAAATAAAATATAATTATTAAGATTTTAAAAAAAATTAAGTAAAAAAAGAAACAAAAACAAAACAAAAAAATGGATGGACAGAGCCCTAGGACAAATGGTGAAAGCAAAGCTATACAGACAAAATCTCACACAGAAGCATACATACACACTCACAGAAAGAGGAAAAGGGGAAAAATAATATATCTTGCTCCCAAAGTCCACCTCCTCAATTTGGGATGATTCGTTATGTATTCAGGTATTCCACAGATGCAGGGTACATCAAGTTGATTGTGGAGATTTAATCTGCTGCTCCTGAGGCTGCTGGGAGTGATTTCCCTTTCTCTTCTTTGTTCTCACAGCTCCCGGGGTTCAGCTTTGGATATGGCCCTGTCTCTGTGTGTAGGTCGCCTTTGGGCGTCTGTTCTTCGTTCAGACATGACAGGGTTAAAGGAGCAGCTGATTCAGTAACTCTGGATCACTCAGGCCTGGGGGTGAGGGGCACGGATGCAGGGCAAGCCTGCAGCAGCAGAGGCTGGCGTGAAATTGCACCAGGCTGAGGTGTGCCGTGTGTTCTCCTAGGGAAGTTGTCCCTGGATCATGGAACCCTGGCAGTGGCGGGCTGCACAGACTCCCGGGAGGGGAGGCGTGGATAGTGACCTGTGCTTGCACACAGGCTTCTTGGTGGCAGCAGCAGCCTTATCGTCTCATGCCCGTCTCTGGGGTCCACACTGTTAGCCACGGCTTGCGCCGGTCTCTGGAGCACATTTAAACAGCGCTCTTAATCCCCTCTACTCGCGCACCAGGAAACAAAGAGGGAATAAAAAGTCTCTTGCCTCTTCCGCAGGTCCAGACTTTTTCCTGGACTCCCTCCCAGCTAGCCATGGTGCACTAGCCCCTTCAGGCTGTGTTCATGCAGACGGTCCTCTCCCTGCGATCCGACCGAAGCCCAAGCCTCAGCTCCCAGCCCCCGCCCGTCCCAGCGGGTGAGCAGACAAGCCTCTTGGGCTGGTGAGTGCTGGTTGGCACCGATCCTTTCTGCAGGAATCTCTCCGCTTTGCCCTCCGCACCCCTGTGGCTGCCCTTTCCTCTGTGACTTCGAAGCTCCCTGCTCCGCCACCCGCAGTCTCTGCCTGTGAAGGGGCTTCCTTGTGTGTGGAAACCTTTCTGACATCACAGCTCCCTCCCACTGGTGCAGGTCCCGTCCCTATTATTTTGTCTCTGTTTTTTCTTTTTTCTTTTGCCCTACCCAGGTACGTGGGGGAGATTCTTGCCTTTTGGGAGGTCTGAGTTCTTCTGCCAGCATTCAGTGGGTGTTCTATAGGAGCAGTTCCATGTGTAGATGTATTTCTGATGTATCTGTGGGGAGGAAGGTGATCTCCACGTCTTACTCTTCCGCCATCTTCCTCAACTTCCCCATGTGTTTTTCTACATATTAATGCTCCACAAAGGCAAAGGTTACTTTGGTGAGCATTTGTACATTTTCCTTTAACCTGTCTACATTCAGAAAACAATGTGGCTATCATACATCATCTGCTCTCTTAGTTTCTCTTGTCTAAGAATCTGTACTGTATTTGTATCTAGACCTGCATAAAAACCTTGACATTTACTCTGTCAGTTGTACAGGTAAATGTTCTCTGCAAAATGGCATTTAACTCTCAAAGAATGTTACAGTTAGAAATTATGCTGTAGATTTGTATTTACTGAGCACAAAAGATACACGTGTGGCAACTAGGCTCTTAGCAAAAGAAGGTTGGTATTAAAGTAGATATCAATACATCCTTTTAAGATATTGTCATGAATTCAGGGATTTTTACATGACTGTAAGAAAAGATGACCATTCAAAATCAATGACCACTATTGATGGATAGTGGGAAAGTATAGGAAGTAGTCTTTGTTCTACTTAGAAACAACTTCTTAAAAACCATAATCTAGTGTAATTATGTCTTTTGGACAGTCTATGTATTTGGTTGAGCCATATTAAATTGTCAATTTTGTAAGTCAAAAATGGCAGTTTCACATCGTTAAATGTAAATACCAGCTATGACAGAATTTGGCCAAAAAAAGGTGAGGGACAGGTAGCTAAAAGTCATCACACCAATACCAGTTGACACTAAGTCAAGGACCTTTATAGCTAAGCTAATGATGAGTATTTGATATACTAAAAGAATAGACTTAAGTGAAAGAATGCATTCATTGTTGTTCCTTATAATATGTAAAGTGAAACTTTCCAAAAAGAAAGAAAGTGTATTCAGCCTTGTCAACATAGATTAATTAAGATGACATTTTCTTGGCAAGTGACACATCCAACTGGGCTTCAAAGATTATTGAAACTTTAGAAATTGCCTACCTTACACCAAATTTAAAATGTTTATTATAAAAATTTGCTTTCTAATTTTACATGATTTTATCATTAGACCTTTGCTTTTATCCAAATGGAAAATGCAACAGCTGTAAATGAATTAATAATAATACCAGAAATGATAAAAATAACATTTGACATTTATTGAATTCTTACCATATTCCAAGTGCTGTTTTACTTATTTTGTTATCTCTAATGTAATTTATGTAATAGAGCAATAATCGAACATGTAAAAGTAATAATATAGTAATCCATAGCACTTCTGATTTTCATTGCACTTTCAAAATGTTATTAATAATTTTGATATCTAATCTCTAGGAAATTGAACAGAAAAAGTTAAATTAAAATATTTTTTTAAAACTTTTTCCCATCTTTTACTGACCTTTCATAAGCCTTTAATTTGGTGAACAGGAGACAGCTGGCCTAAGAATGTGTGAACTTCATATGGATTTCTTAATTAATATTCTTGCCAAATCTACCTTTTAATATCATCCTCAGAACTAGGGTGGACAGGAATGGCCACTTGACAGACCACACTATTTTTAAAAAATATATTTTTGAAATATAGTTGACTTTCAAAGTTTCAGGTATGATCAAAGTAGTTATGCATATATATACACACACAAACACATATATATATATATACTTTTTCATATGCTTCTTCACTATAGGTTATTAAAAGGTATTGAATATAAAATTCCCTGTGCTATAATTAGTACTTGTTGGTTATTTATTTTTAATTTTATTTATTTATTTTATAAAGCAGGTTCTTATTAGTTTTCCATGTTATACATATTAGTGTATATATGTCAATCCCTATCTCCCAATTCATCCCACCACCACCACCACCCCTCCCCACCACGCTTTCCCCCACTTGGTGTCCATACATTTGTTCTCTACATCTGTGTCTACTTCTGCCCTGCAAACAGGTTCATCTGTAGAATTTTCCTAGATTCCACATGTATGGGTTAATGTACGATATTTGTTTTTCTATTTCTAATTTCACTCTGTATGACAGTCTCTAGGTCTATCCACGTCTCTACAAATGACCCAATTATGTTCCTTCTTATGGTTGAGTAATATTCCATTGTATATATGTACCATATCTCCTTTATCCATTCGTCTATCGATGGGCACTTAGGTTGCTTCCATGACCTGGCTATTGTAAATAGTGCTGCTATGAACATTGGGGTGCATGTGCCTTTTTGAATTATGGTTTTCTCTGGGTATATGTCCAGTAGTGGGATTGCTGGGTCATATGGTAGTTCTATTTTTAGTTTTTTAAGGAACCTCCATACTGTTCTCCATAATGGCTGTATCAATTTACATACTCACCAACAATGCAAGAAGGTTCCCTTTTCTCCACACCCTCTCCAGCATTTGTTGTTTGTAGATTTTCTGATGATGCCCATTCTAACTGGTGTGAAGTGATACCTCACTGTAGTATTGATTTGCATTTCTCTAATAATTAGTGATGTTGAGCAGCTTTTCATGTGCTTCTTGGCCATCTGCATGTCTTCTTTGGGTGAATGTCTATTTAGGTCTTCTGCCCAGTTTTTGGTTGGTTTGACTTTTTTTTTAATATTGTGCTGCATGAGTTGTTTATATATTTTGGAGTTTAATCCTTTGTTGGGTGATTTGTTTGCAAATATTTTCTCCCATTCTGAGTGTTGTCTTTTTGTCTTGTTTGCAGTTTCCTTTGCTGTACAAAAGCTTTTAGGTTTCATTAGGTCCCATTTGTTTATTTTTGTTTTTATATCCATTATGCTAGGAGGTGGACCAAAAAAGACCTTGCTGTGATTTATGTCAAAGTGTTCTTCCTATGTTTTCCTCTAAGAGTTTTATACTGTCCAGTCTTACATTTAGGTCTTTAATTCATTTTGAGGTTATTTTTGTGTGTGGTGATAGGGAGTGTTTTAATTTCATTCTTTTACATGTAGCTGTCAGTTTTCCCAGCACAACTTATTGAAGAGACTGTCTTTTTTCCATTGTATACCCTTGCCTCCTTTGTCATAGATTAGTTGACCATAAGTGCATGGGTTTATCTCTTGGCTTTCTATACTGTTCCATTGATCTATATATCTGTTGCTGTGTCAGTACCATATTGTCATGATTACTGTAGCTTTGTAGTATAGTCTGAAGTCAGTGAGTCTGATTCCTCCAGCTCTGTTTTTTTCCCTCAAGATTGCTTTGACTATTCAGGGTCTTTTGTGTCTCCATAGAAATTTTAAGATTTTTTGTTTTAGTTCTGTAAAAAATGCCATTAGTAATTTGATAGGGTTTACCCTGAATCTGTAGATTGCTTTGGGTAATATAGTCTTTTTCACAATCTTGATTCTTCCAGTCCAAGAACATGGTATATCTCTCCATCTGTTTATGTCATCTTTGATTTCTTTCATCAGTGTCTTATAGTTTTCTGACTACAGGTATTTTACCTCCTTAAGTAGGTTTATTCCTAAGAATTTTATTCTTTTTGTTGCAGTGGTGGATGGGGTTGTTTCCTTAATTTCTCTTTCTGATTTTTCATTGTTAGTGTATAGGAATGCAAGAGATTTCTGTGCATTAATTTAGTATCCTGCAGCTATACCAAATTATTGATTACCTCTAGTAGTTTTCTGGTGGCATCTTTAGGATTATCTATGTATAGTATCATATCATCTGCAAACAGTGACAATTTAACTTCTTCTTGTCCAGTTGTACCCCTTTTATTTCTTTTTCTTCTCTGATTGCCATGACTAAGAATTCCAAAATTATGTTGAATAATAGTGATGAAAGTGGACATCATTTTCTTGTTCCTGAAATTACAGGAAATGCTTTCAGTTTTTCACCATTGAGAATGATGTTTGCTGAGGATTTGTCATAAATGGCCTTTATTATGTTGAGGTAGGTTGCTTCTGTGGCAACTTTTTGGAGAATTTTGACCATAAATCGGTGTTGAAATTTGTCCAATGCTTTTTCTGTATCTATTGTGATGATCATATGGTTTTTATTCTTCAATTGGTTTATATGGTATTTCACAACGATTAATTTGCGTATATTGAAGAATCCTTGCGTCCCTGGGATAAATCCCATTTGATCATGGTGTATGATCCTTTTAATGTGTTGTTGGATTCTGTTTGCTACTATTTTGTTGAGGATTTTTGTATCTATATTCATCAGTGATATTGGCCTGTAATTTTCGTTTTTTGTAGTATCTTTGCCTGGTTTTTGTATCAGGGTGATGGTGGCCTCCTAGAATGAATTTGGGAGTGTTTCTTCCTCTGCAATTTTTAGGAAGAGTTTGAGAAGGATGGGTGTTAGATCTTCTCTAAATGTTTGATAGAATTCACCCATGAAACCATCTATCTGATCCTGGACTTTGTCTGTTGGAAGATTTTTAATTACAATTTCAATTTCATTACTTGTGATTGTTCTGTTCATGTTTTCTGTTTCTTCCTGTTTCAGTCATGGAAGGTTATACCTTTCTAGGAATTTGTTCATTTCTTCCAGGTGGTCCATTTTATTAACATAGAGTTGCTTGTGGTAGTCTCTTATGATGCTTTGTTTTTCTGCAGTGTCTGTTGTAACTTCTCCTTTTTCATTTCTAATTTTATGATTTGAGTCCTCTCCCTCTTTTTCTTGGTGAGTCTGGTTAAAGGTTTATCAATCTTGTTTACCTTCTCAAAGAACCAACTTTTAGTTTTATTGATTTTTGTTGTTGTTTTCTTTCTTTCAATTGCATTTATTTCTGCTCTGAGATTTTTTATTTCTTTGTTTCTACTAACTTTCAGTTTTGTTTGTTCTTCTTTCTCTAGTTCCTTTAGGTGTAAGGTTAGATTATTTGTTTGTGATTTTTCTTGTTTCTTCAGGTAGGATTGTATTGCTATAAACTTACCTCTTAGAACTGCTTTTGCTGCATCCCATAGGTTTTGGATCATCATGTTTTCATTGTAATTTGCTCTAGGTATTTTTTGATTCCCTCTTTGATTTCTTCAGTGATCTCTTGGTTAATTAGTAACGTATTGTTTAGCCTCCATTGTTTGTACTTTTTTACGTTTTTTTCTCTGTAATTTATTTCTAATCTCATAGTATTGTTGTTGGAAAAGATGCTTGATATGATTTTAATTTTCTTACATTTACCGAGGCTTGATTTGTGACCCAAGATATCATCTATCCTGGAGAGAGTTCCATGTGTACTTGAGAAGAAAGTGTATTCTGTTGTTTTTGGATGGAATGTCCTTTAAATCTCAGTTAAGTCCATCTCGTTTAATGTATCATTTACAGCTTGTGTTTTCTTATTAAGTTTCTGTCTGGTTCATCTGTCCATTGGTGTAAGTGAGGTGTTAAAGTACCCCACTATTATTGTGTTACTGTCGATTTCCTCTTTTATAGCTGTTAGCACTATCATTATGTAGTGTCCTTCCTTGTTCCTTGTAACATTCTTTACTTTAAAGTCTATTTTCTCTGATATGTGATTTGCTACTCAACTTTCTTTTGATTTTCATTTGCATGGAATATCTTTTTCCATCCCCCACTTTCAGTCTGTATGTGTCCCTAGGTCTGAAGTGGGTCTCTTGTAGACAGCATATATATGGGTCTTGTTTTTGTATCCATTTAGCAAGCTTGTGTCTTTTGGTTGAAGCATTTAATCCATTCACATTTAAGGTAATTATCGATATGTATGTTCCTATTACCATTTTCTTAATTGTTATGGGTTTGTTTTTGTAAGTCCTTTTCTTCTCTTGTGTTTCCCACTTAGAGAAGTTCCTTTATCATTTGTTGTAGGGCTGGTTTCTTGGTGCTGAATTCTCTTAGCTTTTGCTTGTCTGTAAAGCTTTTGATTTCTCCATCAAATCTGAATGAGATCCTTGCCATGTTGAGTAATCTTGGTTGTATGTTCTTTAAATATATTGTGCCACATTCATCTGGCTTGTAGAGTTTCAGCTGAGAAATCAGCTGTTAACCTTATGGGAGTTCCCTTGAATGTTATTTGTTGTTTTTCCCTTGTTTCTTTTAATAATTTTTCTTTGTCTTTAATTCTTGCCAATTTGATTACTATGTGTCTTGGTGTGTTTCTTCTTGGGTTTATCTTGCCTGGGACTCTCTGCACTTCCTGGACTTGGGTGGCTATTTCCTTTCACATGTTGGGGAAGTTTTTGACTCTAATCTCTTCAAATATTTTCTCATGTCCTTTCTCTCTCTCTTCTCCTTCTTGGACCCGTATAATGTGAATGTTGGCGTGTTTAATGTTGTCCAAGAACTTTCTTAGGCTGTCTTCATTTCTTTTCATTCTTTTTTCTTTATTCTTTTCCATGACAGTAAATTCCATCATTCTGTCTTCCAGGTCACTTGTCCATTCTTCTGCCTCAGCTATTCTGCTATTGATTCCTTCTAGTGTATTTTTCATTTTAGTTATTGTATTGTTCATCTTTGTTTGTTTGTTCTTTAATTCTTCTTGGTGTTTGTTCTTTAATTCTTCTATGTCTTTTTTAAACATTTCTTGCATCTTCTTGTTCCTTGCCTCCATTCTTTTTCTGAGGTCCTGAATGATCACCTTCACTATCATTATTCTGAATTCTTTTTCTGGAAGGTTGCCTATCTCCACTTCATTTAGTTGTTTTTCTGGGGTTTTATCTTGTTCCTTCATCTGGTACATAGTCCTCTGCTTTTTCATTTTGTCTATCTTTCTGTGAATGTGGTTTTTGTTCTATAGGCTGCAGGATTATGTTTCTTCTTTCTTCTGCTGTCTGCCATTATGTGCAAGCTTCCTGATGGGAGGGACTGGTGGTCAGTAGAGCTGAGTGTTGCTCTGGTGGGCAGAGCTCAGTAAAACTTTAATCCACTTGTCTGCTAATGGGTGAGGCTGAGTTCCCTCCCTGTTGATTGTTTGGCTTGAGACGACCCAACACTGGAGTCTACAGGCTCTTTGGTGGGGCTAATGGCAGATTCCAGTAGGGCTCACACCAATGAATACTTCCCAGAACATCTGCTGCCAGTGTCCTTGTCCCTGTGGTGAGCCACAGCCACCACCCACCTCTGCAGGAGACCCTCCAACAGTAGCAGGTAGGTCTAGTTCATTCTCCTATGGGGTCACTGCTCCTTCCCTCTGGATCCTGATGTGCACACTACTTTGTGTGTGCCCTCAAAGAGTGGAGTCTCCGTTTTCTCCAGTCCTGTCAAAGTCCTGCCATCAAATCCCGCTAGACTTCAATGTCTGATTTGGTGAGAATTCCTCCTCCTGTTGCCAGATCCCCAGCTTGGGAAGCCTGATGTGGGGCTCCGAACCTTCACTCCAGTGGGTGGACTTATGTGGTATAAGTGTTCTCCAGTTTGTGAGTCACCCACCCAGTGGTTATGGGATTTGATTTTATTGTGATTGTGCCCCTCCTACCATCTCACTGCAGCTTCTCCTTTGTCTTTGGATGTGGGTGTCTTTTTTGGTGAGTTCCAGTGTCTTCCTCTCGATGATTTTTCAGCAGTTTGTTGTGATTCTGCTGCTCTTGTAAGAGGAAGTGAGCACACGTCCTTCTACTCCACCATCTTGCACCAATTAAATACATATTGACTAGAGTGAAAGTATAAGCTTATATATCCCATGAGGAAACTAAGAAATTAACTTTAAAAGGCAAAATATATTGTTTGATCAATACCCCTATTCTCTGAATCATATAAAAACAGAAAAAAATATCCTGAGGAAAAGTTTTACATATATAAACATGCAGTGAAATAGTCACACATGAGTACATTTACTTTGTGTGCTATTTTTTCTGCAAAAGGATTAAAAGTTTCCAGAACTGAGAAAAGCAAAATGCTTTGCAGCGATTTAGAAATTCATTGTGAGTCATTACACTCTTCTTGTTCTAGAGCACCTAAATTGTTTGGCATAACCTTTCGATTCATTTTCTTTTTTTGTAATTATTGGTTTTCTTGGCATTATTTACTGAATTGCACTCTACTTCTGACTGTGAAATTTCTGACACCTTTAGTTATACAGGGCTACATTATATATGTGTTAATGTTGACTCAAGGACTTAATGGTCTCTTATCATTAACATATATTATCTCTAGAGCTTCATTTGCATTTTAAAATAAAGATAAAATCCACATCTATTACCTTAAACTCTTTATAGATACTGTGGCATAATTTTTTGTAATGTTTCATGCCTTTTGCTGCTTATCATTGGAAAGTATTATAAGTATATTTTATATTATATGATTCTTTTGATCCTCAGTGAACTTGAAAATGCCTTAGAGGAATGGCTGGATGTATTTCCTTAAATAAACACACATTGTTATTCAAATTGCTAGTATCTGTCTTCTTAATAGGCTCCACAGGCAATGGGAATTTTGACTTTGAAGTCACCTCTGCTGGGTTCATGTAGATGTCTGACTACTTTATACCTTTTTCCTTCCATAATTGAACAGTGTCTTTCAACTCAAGTTTGTTTTTAAATGTACAGCATATAGTCATAACTTTTACCTGTACCTTCAGATTATAATTTTTGGTATTTTATGTTATATCATAATCAAATATAACATAAAATACAATATCAAAAATATACTATACCTGTAAATGTATACAGACTCCCTGGACTATTTAATTCTATCTAATTTATAGTGTCAGTAATTAATGAAAGTTGGTTCCGAATTAAATAAAAATACACTTACACAAATTCAGAAAACAGTTATTTTTAATTGGAGTGAGAGGAAAAATTAATTTACTCTTTTACTTCAGCTTTGCTGAGGTAGCACAGGGAAAATGGTCACTTGAATTTTAAAAGTGGTCATAATTTTTTTCTGAATTTGTCCTCCCAGAACTATTTATATGAAAGTAGCCTTTTTCTAATGATCATTTCTAAAAAAGATGATACACTCAAGTGATTAATGGGTACAGAGTCTCCCAAAGAGACTGTAACAAGGATACTCCATGAACGTATCTAGAATTTACTTGTTTATTCACAATTTAGAGAGAAAAAATTTCAGATTATTCACCACGCCAGTTCTCCAGAACACAAGCTAAATTTTGAGAGAGGATGCTGTTTGAATGGACATGAAAATTTATTTGAAATTGAAAGAAAAACAAATCATTTAAAATTCTTTAAAAACCTTCTTTGTTACTTGAATATTTAAGGAAGCAGTTGATAAGCAAGCATAGGAACAAGATATAAGAAATTATGTCATGAACATGATAGATATGTTGTTGCTTAGATTCTCTTTTGAGCCTATGAAAGTATGGCTTTGGAAGTTGGAACCATGTTAAGTAAACCAGTTCTCTTATAATAATACAGTAATCTATCCAGTTAAAGATGCTTATAAGTTGTTTTTGTCCTATGGAAACAGTCATGTAATGTACTTAGCTGGGGAAGCTACTAATCATTAGTAATACTATTTCTCCTAGATTACTACTGGCAGTAACTAAATCAACAGTTGTAGTAATTTTCCATTTCACATCAGTATTAACTGAAAGCCTTCATATTATTTATCCACCTAAACTTTTTTACTTAGGTGTTACAGTGAACAGATTTTTCAATCATTGCATTTTCAAGCCCAGTTAAGTAAATCTTACATTGTTTATCTGGATGTTGAAGGATCAACTGGCCCAAAATTCTAAGTTGCCCACGTTATAAATTTTATCAATGTTAACTTAAGAATAGGTTGTAAGGTGTAAGAAATATCTGTTGTAATACTTTTCCCCAAAAAACGTGTTCTAAATATTTTAATTCAATGTAATCACATCAGTTGTAGCAATATAACTTTATTTTGGGACCAGGGTCATTAAACCTGGAAATGTATAAGGTATGCTGCAATGATGGCTATATCACACTAATCTTTGTATTTTTTTAAAAAAAAATTTATTGGAGTATAGTTGATTTATAATGTTGTGCTTGTTTCTGCTGTACAGCAAAGTGAATCAGTTATACATACACGTATATCCACTCTTTTTTAGATTCTTTTCACATACAGATCATTACAGAGTTTTGAGTAGAGTTCCCTGGGCTATACAGTAGGTCCTTATTAGTTATCTACTTTATATATAATAGTGTGTATATGTCAATCCCAATCTCCCAGCTTATCCCTCCCCACCCTTCCCCCCTGGTAACCATAAGTTTGTTGTTTTACATCTGTGACTCTAATTCTGTTGTGTAAATATGTTCATTTGTACCATTTTTTTGACTAAGATTCCAATCACTGGTATAGAGTGATACTTAAAAATATGACTGTCAAATAATTCTTTGTCTTGGAGACTTTCTGGTATAGTGGACATTTTTTACATTTTGCTATACGTTTTTGTGTGTTTAATAACAGTATAACTTCATAGCACATACTTATCATTGTCATATTTATGTGATAATAAAGCTGGTTAGGGTACTCTATGAAATTATGACTTTTGGTCATTATTGTTTTTATGATTATTATAAAGTGATATGACTTAAGAAAAATTATAAACTTCTCCCCTATGTTTATTCATCATGACTAACATTTACAGAATGCTTTTGCTATAGAATAACATGTATGTCTTAGATATTTTATTAGCTTCCATCTAGAAAAGTAAAATAGCAGAGATCTCCAAATAGGTTATTATGAAATTGTTAAGATTTTTTTGTATTTATTGGACAGCAGTATATATCTACATTAATTGTTCTAATTTAAATAAATTTTAACTATCAAATTTACTGAAAACCCAAGTAAGTCTAGAGGTTATTTCCATTGATAAGCAAGCATCATCACTCTGTGTTATCAACTAACACTAGTTGATAACTCTGGTTTCTCCTTTCAGTTATCCTGAGTCAGTGTTTATATCAGTATTAACTGAAAGCCTTCATATTATGTATCCATCTAAACTTACTCAGGTGTTACAGTGAACCAATTTTTCAATCATTGCATTAAAATATATGTTAAGAAAGCATTGTCTAATTTTATGACTTTAAAAAACTTATAAAGCATTTCTTGATTATCTTACTATTAAGTAAGATAATCCTTCGTGTATGGATTCGTTTCTTGCTATCCCATTTTGAATATTTCAGTTTAGTGTATGATGCTGAATTTTCTTTCTGTTCTCTGAGGAATTCTTTCCATCATTAGCTCCTTATGTTGCTTCTTTTGTTTAGAACACCCTACTCCCCTATCTTAGTTAATTCCTACTCATCCATCAGGAACCAGTTTAGGCAATCACCTACAGATTAATTTCTCTAAGCTCTGCATGGCTAGCAGAGTTGATCTCTATATGTATTCCTTTGTACCCTATGTGTGCTTTGTGTGTAAATTATAATGTATCCAGTCATTTGGCTATACCCCCTGAGGACAGAGACTAGATCTATTTCTTCACTGTTACATCCCCAACATGGTCTGGCATTAGAAAGTCCTCAATCAATTGTTGTTGAAGGATTAAAGGAATAGATTTCTTTACTTATGCACCTCTTTCAGCAACTAGAAACTGCGGTTATCACCCCCACCACCCCCTCAAATCACTATGATTCAGTCTATTGTTGAAATATCTTTTCCTTTTTATATTCAAAAATATCCATGGATGATGTTCAATGTGCTAACCATTTCTGGTCTTAGCTTTTAGAGTTATTTTTTTCTGTTAGCAACTCTAATATACTTATTTCATAAGAGGTATCAAAAGGAATCTAAAACCACTTATACTATGTGTTGGGTAATTTAATCATGTTTACCCCAAATTTAAGGCATACTTTGGAAGTGACATGGAAAAATGGCTTTCTCCCAAGGACTTCTGTTGCACTAATCATTGAGCTAATTTCTAGTTAATTTAAAGTTTCCAGGTTTTTTATCATTATGTTTTAAGAACTGAAGACTTAAGCTGGTAACACATTCAGCATTAAAACTTGTTTCTCTACACTCTCAGTTTTTTTCCCCTATCCAGGATTGGCTCTCTTTATAGGTGTCATTATTTGTTAAATCAATTTTGCATCAGTTAGAGGAACAAATTGTTTGTTTCTCCACAGATTTGTAGCTATTAATCTCAGCAGTAACTCAGTGGTTGATTTTTTTCAGACCTCAACATCACAGAGACATAGACTAGAAGGAGTAGCTTGAATCAAGTCCAAGACCTACTGGCTGAGTCTGTGAAAGTTAAGACTTCATGCCATACATAATACATCTGTGTTACTAAGTTTTGATCCAACTTTTAACTTTGGGATATATTTAGAATGGTCATATAAAGTAATTTCTTTGTCTACTTTCTTATTCTTTTCTTTCAATATCCTTTCCATTATTCTCACTACTCAATAGTGATACCAACTAGAAATTCTTGAATTATAACTAAAAGTGACCTCATTTCCAAAGCATTTAAAGTTATTGCAGGTAAAAACTCTTTCAAGGGCTTTCAATGTATCAAATATGTGGGTGTACAATCTGTGTCAATAATGAATATTTCACATTAAATGGGCCTGAATAGTTACAGCACAAACGTTTTTCTCAGCATTGGCAAATTTCTAACATAAAAGCTTAGAATGGAACCGTTGAAAAGAAGCTATTAGAATAATGCAGAAACTCTGAAAGGATCTCCATGCTACACATTTTTTCTTTTATAAGTATAATTGAGATTTCCAAAATTTTTTACTGACAAGTCATTTTACCTTCTGGACTTGGTAACTGAAAAAAAAAAAAAGATAAATTTGTTTAGAGGAGCAATAAGGAATTCAATAAAGAATTGAAAGCAAAATATTATGTGCTTGCTAAATTTATTTCAAGTGTCTTACCTGAGTTAGAGCACTGAGCTAAAAGGTCCAAGGTCATAGATTTGAGCTTTCTGTGGCCTGGATGGTTTAACCCTCTTTCTGGATCAGGGACCACTGTGGTCACCCTGCCCAGCCATACTTCAAAGAAGGACCTACTTCCAAGATAACACTGACGAAAGAGGGAAGACAGACCAGGCTAGGGCCAATACACAGCCATCAGAACTACAATGTCTCTAACGAGATATATATATATATATATATATATATATATATATATATATATATATATATAGCTACTTTTACATATATAATATTTGTGCCATATTGCTTGTGACACCTTCATATACAAAATGGAGTACACCTATGTTTGAATAAAAAATTATTTGTTTTAATTTTACCTTATGAAGGCAGTAAAATTCAATCACCTTAACTTTCTTTTTGATCAAGTATCAAGTTTGTACACTTGGAATTTCACAGAATATAAATATCTACAATTTCAGAAAAGGCTTGCTTCACAGAAGGATGTGAAGTTAGTTTCAATTAATATTTTTCATTATAGGTTTTTCATTTTAGCAGGCAAAGGTTAAATTTTAGGTAATTAAAAGGACACTAAACTAATAAAGTATGCTATTATCTTTTCCTTCAAGGCATCAAAATGAGTGTGACTAAATTTCTCTAAGGAACTTTACTTTGCTTACCATGAAAGAATCTAAGAATATAAGATTTGTTTCATTGAGGAAGACTTAAGATGGGTTCAGGTCCTGCTTTGAGTAAAATTAGTAGGAAAATTTCCAATTTTATCTAGTTAGAATGACAGTATAACATGGTATCTTTTTAATAACCACATATTTTATACCTCCATTAACAGTTCAAACCACAAACTACTGATTTACTTCCAGTCTGAACTTAAAGTTATCATGTTCATCATACACAATCACAGTGTCCCATAGACTTGGATATAGTTGGACAGAATTGTCAGGACTTTCATTTGATTCTGTGCTCCATTTTTTATAAATGTTACAATGACAAAGAAGCAAGCAAAAAAGACTGCAGAGTTATCTTGGCTAATGTCTGCATTTCATAGAGGAGGAAAGGAATTGTTTTATTACCCATCAGTAATGGTGACCAATAAATGTGCTTGTCCACCTTCCTTCCTTGGGAGTTTAGGGGTTTATTCAGCACTAGTTATTTCATTAAAAACTAATATTGTTAGGCAGTAAAGTTAATGTATAATAGAAATACTTATGATAATATTTTCTTATATTTAAATAACATCAATTTTCAAGTAGTTCTTTTTATTATTACAATATTCTATCTTCCTATTTATAGCCACCTTTACTAAACTCACCATCCTGCTACATAACTCTTTCCTATATGCTTTCCCATCATTCTTTATTATCTCTGATGAAATGCTTACCATGCTGCAAATTCTATTTATTTCTTCTCATAGTTCTCTCTAGTAAACTATGATAATTTTTAATCTTTGTATTTTGTACCTTACCTGGCTCTGTACCCTGCTCATGGTAGGAGCTCAATGATTATTTGATGAATGAATAAATGAATGAATTCACTAATACGCTTGAGACTTTGGCTTTAGTTTTTATATTCTATTTCTATTATATTTTTAACTTACACTGCTTACATTCAGTAACATAAATAAATGAACACATATATCTACCTTCTAATTAAATTGTCCCTGAGGGAGCCATAATATTCTTGGCAGTTTTTTTAAATGTGCATGGTTACAAAGGTTTAAACCTCAACTCCTCTTCATGGTTGGCAATCTAATAACTATTCCAAATTCATAATTTGAAAACTTTATATTGTCTATTTTTTTTTTTTTTTTTTTTGCGGTACGCAGACCTCTCACTGCTGTGGCCTCTCCCGTTGCAGAGCACAGGCTCAGGACACGCAGGCTCAGCGGCCATGGCTCACGGGCCCAGCCGCTCCGCGGCATGTGGGATCTTCCCGGACCGGGACACGAACCCGTGTCCTCTGCATCGGCAGGCGGACTCTCAACCACTGTGCCACCAGGGAAGCCCCTACATTGTCTATCTTTTAGTAAAAATACAAAATACAGGTTTCATATCTGAATTAGAGATCGTTCATCATCATTTTTTCACCGCTTTAGAGTGCTAGATACCTTTGTTAAAGATATTCAGTTAGCCGTCAATTTATCTTTGCTATAAGAACAATGTCCAAGGCTGTTGACCTACTGCTCCAATTCCTGGCAAACTTAAAAAGTACCATCTTTGACATTCGTTTAGAATCCATCTTTTCTATCTCTTCTGGCCCAGAGATACAGGCTTTGATGGAGGACTTCTAAAGCAACTTGCTTTGGCCTCTACCCTGTTACTTGCCAAATCATTATAAAACCAATTTTTTAAAATCCTCTATATTTTTATCAATGTAATTACCAAACTGTTTAGTTATTCCTCTGGACCTTATTTCATCATTTCCCCCCACACTGTGCATATTACACTATTTAAGATTTTATAGGCAAGCCTCTCATTTCCCTGAAATTTGTGCTTGGAAGTTCACCAGATAACTATCAAATCAATAGTCCATAATTAAACTCTCAGCAGAAGTACTCTGTATATTTCACAATACCTAATTAATCTTCCCCAATGGAACACGTCAATATTATTTTCATAATGGGAATAGTATTATGAACTCTAGGAATATTCTATTTTTTGCAATCACTTATTAATTTTGAAGCATAGCTTCATTCATTCTTTTCCTTGATGTGCAATCAACCTGCTGTTTATCATGGTCTGAATTTAATGGCAGGTAAGGTTGTTGTATATACTTCAATTGTATGTATTTCATGAATATCCTATAAATTTCCCACTGCTTAAGATCTGCCTAAAGCAGCATTATTTTTTAATCATCTGAGCACTAATGTTATTCAAATGCATTGTACAAAAAATATTATTTTCACCTTTTGGGAAGTGGCTTAAGCATAGATTTTTTTTTCTTTCTAAATATAACATAATTGCCAAGTTCATTAAATAATATATGAAGATACATTTTCATGACAAAAAAACAACCAAGAATGGATATAGGCCACACTGGTTTCTTTCCCCATTACTGTAGAAATTTGATTTGTGATAATGGTAGTTAATTATTTTGAACAATAATTCTGATCAATCTAGTCAGTTTACCAAGGAAAAAGGATAGTATTAAAGAAGAACTTTGGGGGCTTCCCTGGTGGCACAGTGGTTGAGAGTCCACCTGCCGATGCAGGGGACACAGGTTCGTGCCCCGGTCCGGGAAGATTCCCACATGCCGCAGAGCAGCTGGGCCCACGAGCCATGACTGCTGAGCCTGTGCGTCCGGAGCCTGTGCTCCGCAATGGGAGAGGCCACAACAGTGAGAGGCCCGCATACCACAAAAAAAAAAAAAAAAAAAAAAAAAAAAAACTTTGGTAACATTACAATGGACTACTAAAATAGATTAGTTTGATGTATGCTTTAATCAAAAAGTGGTGTGTCCTTTAGTAGAAAATACATCTGTTCTCACAGCCAAAAATAAATTAATTAATTAATAAAAAAATGATGTTTCATTAAAAAACTTAATTTTCAGTTCCTTTAATAACAATGCTTTTTACACTCACCATGTTCTAGTTGAGTGTGAACATTATGTAACATATATCTGTGAGTTCTTCAACTTAGAAATATGAGTTACTATGAGAGATAATAAAACTGCCAGAACCCAGATAAGTGAATCTCATAATGAATGATACAGATTTCTGTATACCCTGCTCATAAATATTAGAAATGATGAAAAGCTTAATCTAGTTGTAAGTAACCTGAATAAATTCATTTAATTTTTTTTTCCTGGATGCATACTGGAGTAGCAAACACATTTAAACATTGAGCAATATCATCAGTTTCCTTTAAATTTGAAATGATGATTATGAAAATAATTACTCTTTACAAGCAAGTAGGTTTGTATTTTCATTGGCTATAAAACAATAAACTATTACCACTTCTCAAAATTTTAAGAGAACAAAAGCATTTCTTTACTATAAAAGTAAATTCAGATATTTTAAATGGACTTAAAGCAACTTGAATATATAAAATCAAGAAATCCTTAAATAACTATCAGTTTGAATAACTGCATTATAGACAGACCTGTTCAGTGGCAACATAATTCATCCAGATTATATTTATATAACTTTCTTTCTGAGGGTGTAGTCTTATGTAATGTCTTTCTTACAGATAATGGTTGAAAAATTAGGGAAAGTCCAAAAGAGGTGTTTTAGTTACCACCTAGCAGTTTACTTGGTTTATGTGGACTATAACTAAAGGATAATCATTAACCTAATATGATTTAAACTCTATTTAGACTTTTAAAAGAGAGAAAACAGCACTATGCCATCTTTAACAACAATATTTTAAAACATAAATTGCCTTAAATTCATGTTGGAAACAAAATATCATATATATTATATAAAATATCCATAAAATATGTATGGATATTTTAAGTGATAAAAGCATTAAATTCATTTATACATTTAGCAAACATGTAATGATAAATAAACTATACTAGGGGCTGTAAATATACATACGGTGGTCTACATCCTTAAGAAGTTTACACAAATACAACACAAGCTGTGCACAAAATTCCCTTGTCATCTTGAGAAAATGAGATTATTCCTGCCATGGTATTTAAAATTTGAAGGACACATAGACTATTGGTGATTAGAAGTAGGGAGGAGGGTATATAATGAAACAGAAATGGAGACTTGGAAGAGACCAGGTGGTTTAGAGAATAAAGAAGGGTTAAGTTTATTCCCAAGTAAGAACTCCTCTTGAGTAGCTCTGCTGGAAACGGGGTTATGAGATGTAAATATGAATAGACATCAGATTGGAAGATCTTCAACGGTTTACTTTAGAAGTATGACATTCATTCTATGATAATAATAACATCAACTATTGAATATCTCCTGAGATGTATGAGGCATGATTCTAAGCACCTGAATACATTATCTCAGCGATCTTCATAACAAGCCTATGCGTAGTTATTGTCTCCATTTTACAGAAGAGGATGCCAAGCCTTAGAGACATGCAATAGTTCCCCCTAAATTGGTGAATGTGTGAGCCAAGAAACAAACAAAACAGAACAACCCTTTCTGACTCCAAAGATCTAAATAAATTCTCACTGTATTTTCATTTCACATACCATCAATGAGAAGCTACAAAAAGTTCTGAGCTGGACAGTGAGACGTGATAAAAATAGTAACTTAGGAACACTAATCTGACAGGGGTGTGTCATATGATTTGGAGATGGCAAGGCCAGAAGCAATGACACAGTTCATCTTAGTAGAGGAATAAAATAATAAAGTCCAATAGTTGGTGGTGGTATGGGAATTGAAACAAAAGGACTAATACCAAGAGGGAATGAAAAAATTATTTTGAGATTAACGAATGAGTATGTTAATGAGTAAAAAGAAGTGGGAAGAGGAGAAAGAGAAGGATGCTGATGATGATGGGTGGGTGGAGGAAGAGAAGAAAATAAAAATGGTATAGGAGGAGAAGGTACAGAAGAAATAGGGATAGAGAAGAAGAAAAAATGAAAAGGAGGAACAGGAGCATTTATTTGCTGAAAAATCCCATTTGACAAAAAGTAAACTAAGAAAATAGGCTACATGGAATATTTATTTACTTTTTATGACGACCCTATATGTCAGATATTATTATCTCTAATTTTACAAGGGGAAATGAAGACTTGGAAAACCTCGTTTGCCTGGGGCCATAGAGCCTGTAAATTGTGAAGCTGAGATCTGCACCCACAGGTGGGAGGGCAGAGCTCATGTTCACTTGACCTTCCAGTAACTCTGTGTGGTGAGCAGGGTGGGATTGTTAACCCTCTTTCAAGGATAAAGCTCAGATAAGGATTTTACCTGAGAGCATGGAGTAGGATTTTCTGCTTTAAAAATCTCCCTCTAGTTTGGAGTACAGAGAAACAGCATACATAATGATTATGCAAGCAATTTATCTGGTAATCATCTTTGAAGCCTCTTTCTCCTTCATCCTCCATTTTAATCCATCACCAAACATCACTGATTGTATCTCTTAAACTGCTCTGTACTCCAGCCACTACACTCCACCTTCACGCCTACCTAGCTATTGCAAGCATTAAATATCTTGTATCTGGGCTACTGCAATAACCTTCTAAATGGTGTCTCCTACATCTGTTATTTCCATGCTGCAGTTTGTTTTTTATACTCTAGCCAGAGTGATGTCATAAAAACCCAAATCTAGTCTTCACATTTAGCTCCCCAAAATAAAAATAAAATAGTGATACAAAACACCTTTAATGGCTTTCTATTACCCTCAGAAAAAGACCAAAGTCCCTGAGCCATCTCTGTACCTTCAGCCTATATTCCATGTAGCTCTCCCACCTCAGCCACACTGTTGTCATTTTCCATCCTTCAACAAGCTGGGACTCCATTCATGGTGTTCTCTTTCATAAAACACTCTTAAATCTTCACTCCCATTCCCCACACTTTCTTTGTTTAACACACATTCCTTGTCCTTGAGACCTCAGGTCAAATGTAAGTTCCTCAGGAATCTTCCTTTATCCCCCAAATAGAGGTTTCCCTTTCCTTCAGGCTCTCAAGCTTTCTATGCTTTTCTATGTAACTCTCACCTCTGTTGGTAAATATATATTCACAAATGTGTTCTTTGCATTTGTTCCTTGCATTTATCTGTTCCTTGCATTTGTCTAGAAGCACCAGGAGAAAAAAATCACATATTTTGCTCATTGTTTTATACCTAGAACCTGCACCAAGATAGAGTAGGTGTTAAGTAAATATTTGTTATTGAACCATAAATGATTAATAGCCCTGTCTGTGTTTATACACTAGCCCCTCCATTTACTAAATGCATGGCCTTGGGTAATTTTCTTAAACTCTACAAGCTTTTCTTTCCCCATCAGAGGAAAAGGGATAGTCACAATCCAATGAGTAAGGTTATTCACACAAAACTCTTAACATATATAAAGCACTAAAAAAACCTATTATTATACTATCAAAATATCAGAGATCCCAAAGAACAAAACTAACATTTATAGAAGGGGAAATGTCTCTTTGTAGAAATTAAATAAAAATAAAATACTTTTTAATCTTTTTGCAGTGCCTAAAAAGGATGTACTTATAACTTACTTGAAAAGACTATTTAATTTTTCTTATTTATTGAAGTACAGTTGATATACAATGTTGTGTTAATTTCTTCTGTATAGCAAAGTGACTCAGTTATATATATATATATATATATATATATATATATATATATATATATGTATATATATGTATATATATGTATATATATGCATATATATTCCTTTTCATGTTCTTTTCCATTATGGTTTGTTACAGGATATTAAATATAGTTCCCTGTGCTACACAGTAGGACCTTGTTTTTTATCTGTCCTATATACATTTGCCTCTGTTATTTCCAGACTCCCAATCAATCCCTCCCCCACCCTTCTCCCCCTTGGTAACCACAAGTCTGTTCTCTATGCCTGTGAGTCTGTTTGACAAGACTATTTATATAATCATGATTTTAAATGCTTATTTTGAAAATTATGCTTTTATCCTAATCCTTTTGGGGCCCAGAGTCAGTTATTAGTTTTGGGGAAAGTCAGAATGACCAATAAAAATAGAAACTGTGACCCACCATACTATTATCTTTTTGGTATGCTAATACTTACTGCCATAAGGTAAATGGAGATTATGAAGAATGTTTAAATGAGCAACTAGCTTACACTTTAGGAAGCAGGCATAGGGTAATAAACCTAGTGTTATATTCAGTCTGTCATCTGTTATTCATATGTCATTTGTTTCAGACCCCTAGGGTATACTGTCTCATTCACTTATACTATATAAAAATTTCCTCATATTACCAAATTTAAAAAATTGAACTAACCTAAAACTGTAGGATTCCTTTTCATTCACTCCATGGTTTTATTCCTGATCTACCTATCATTGTGGGTTTATTAACACAATGCTTTATGTGGGGACACATAATTAAAAAAGTATATAATATTAGCTTTAGTACTGGAAACAGAATGATGAAGTTAGTCCTAAAGATGGAGAAAGCAGGAAAACAATACAGTGGTGTTTATAAGAGAAAAACTCAATTTTAGCTATATAGAAAACAAACTTATGGCTACCAAAGAGAAGGGGGGGAGGGATAAATTAGGAGGATGGGATTAACATATACACTCTTCTATATATAAAATAGGTAACCAACAAGGACCTACTATATAGCACAGAGAACTATACTGAATAATTTGTAATAACCTATAAGGGAAAAGAATCTGAAAAGAATACATACACACACACACATATGTAACCGAATCACTGTGCTGTACACCTGAAAGTAACACAGCACTGTAAATCAACTATACTTCAATGAATAAATAAATAAATAAGTAAATAAATAAATAAAGTGCTCATCTTGGAATCAAGTGGGCCAAAGTTAGAACACTTCCAAGCCCCACCAACCTGTTTGCTCACCCAAATATCAGGAATGGTAGCAGGATTTACATCATATGGATGTTTTATTAAATAGGAAAGTATCTTCAAAACCCTTAGCCCTGTGCACGGACTGCAGAACAATGCTTGCTATTGCTGCAAAATAAATGTGAGTTCTGACCTACATACGAAGTAGTCTTTTTGTTTGAAAATATACACAATCATTTTATTTTGGGATACTGCTGCAAATAAATCTTGCTCTTTGTGTATGAACTGCATGATTTATGCACACAGATTGCAATATACAAATTCTGCATAGTCTATTTGAATCAACAAGTGGGCAGTCAGATTTATCTCTGCTTATGTTTGAATATCTTTTGTTGTTAATTCCATTTTCTATTCCTGTTGTGCATATCACAACTTAATTTAAATCTCTGACAAACTAATTTACTAATTGAAATCATTTTTAGAGCAAAAAAATAAGTCTTTACTCATCTTTTAAAAATATTATAATTGGCTAAAACAATGAATTTTGCTATAGTATCTGTGTTTATTATTTTTACCTTAAAAGAATATGCCAAAGGTAATTTTTTCTTTCATTTTTAAGGTATAAACTTGTAAAAATCTTTCATTTGTTATTTCTTTATTGTTAAAATTGCATAATATAACAGTTTTATTTGGGGTATTGTGGATGCAAAGATCAAACTGCAAAAGCAAAGGGGTTTATATATATATTATTTTTTTCTTTTTAAAAATTTATTTTATTGAAGTATAGCTCATTTACAGTGTGTTAATTTCTGCTGTACAGCAAAGTGATTCAATTATACATGTATATACATTCTTTTTTATATTCTTTTACATTATGGTTTATCACTACAACAATGAATAATTGAATATAGTTCACTCTGCTATACAATAGGACCTTGTTGTTTGCATCTGCTAGCCCCAAATTCCCAATCCATCCCTCCCCCCATGACCCCCTTGGCAACCACAAGTCTGTTCTCTATGTCTGTGAGTCTGTTTCTGTTACATAGATAAGTTCATTTGCCTCATATTTTAGATTCCACATATAAGTGATATCATATGGTAGTTTTCTTTCCCTTTCTGACTTACTTCACTTAGTATGATCATCTTTAATTGCATCCTTGTTGCTGCAAATGGCATTATTTCATTCTTTTTTATGGCTGAGTAGTATTCCATTAATACACCAAAAATGCATCTATTGTTTTTGGTATTCTGTTCTTGTCACTCACTAAAGACGTGGATTACTCTTATAAGAATGGTCTGATCTAAGTCCCTGTATCTTGGCAGTTCTAACTGAAAATAGCACTATCTATGAAATAAGGGGAAAATGACATGTGAAATATTCATTAAAGTGAATGTTGATGGTACAGATAAACGTGTAAAACCATGGATAGTATGGGAAGTATCACAGTAAAGTAATTATAAGTCACACCAAGGTATCCAGGGGTAAAAATGGAAGTAACCAACATTAAATACATATATTTCAATTAAACACATGGGTTTGGAGAAGACAAATGTAAAATATGATGTTGTAAATTATGACATATGACACAATATAGTATAAAATATTATATAATATAGATCTATAATATCTATAATATCAGGAAGTTCAATGATATTTTTGCTGGCCACAGATGGGCAGGAGCAAAGTTGTGCTTGCCGTATTGATAGACTGTCTATTAACACCTTAGATACTTCACAGTACTAAAGGGAATAATACCCCCAAGAAGTAGCCTGGATATCAGCAGCCTAGATAATGAATTTCTGGCACTTATCCCTGCAGTGCTGTCCCAAGTTCTTCATGCTATATCCCCATGACCTAGAACAATGTTTGCTACATGAGTCATGCAATAAAAATTAATGAAGGACAGAAAGTGAAAAATCCTATCCAACTCACAATACAGTTTCTTCAGTTAAAAAGCAATGCAAAAAAAAAAAAAAACCCAGTTGAAAAATGGGCAGAAGACCTTATAGACATTTCTGCAAAGAAGACATACAGATGGCCAGTAGCACATGAAAAGATGCTCAACATCACTAATTATTAGAGAAATGCAAATCAAAACTACAATGAGGTACCACCTCACCCTGGTCAGAAGGCCATCATTAAGAAGTCTACAAATAACAAATGCTGGAGAGGCTGAGGAGGAAAGGGAACCCTCCTACACTGTTGGTGGAAATGTAAATTGGTGCAGCCACTATGGAAAACAGTATGGAGGTTCCTCAAAAAACTAAACATAGAGTTGCTATATGATCCAACAATCCCACTCCTGGGCATATATCCAGACAAAACTATAATTTGAAAAGATACATGCATCCCAGTGTTCATTGCAGCTCTATTTACAATAGCCAAGACATGGAAACAACCTAAATGTCCATGGACAAATGAATGGATAAAGAAGATGTGGTACATATATACAATGGACTACTACTCAGCCATAAAAAAGAACAAAATAATGCCATTTGCAGCAACATGGGTGCAACTAAAGATTATCATACTAAGTGAAGTAAGTCAGAAAGAAAAAGACAAATATCATATGATATCACTTATATGTGGAATGTGAAATGAACCTATCTACAAAACAGAAACAGACTGACCGACATAGAAATCAGACTTGTGGTTGCCAAGGGGGAGGGGAAGAGGTAGAGGGATGGACTGTGAATTTGGGGTTGGTAGATGCAAGCTATTACATTTAGAACACATAAACAACAAGGTCCTACTGTATAGCACAGGGAACTATGTCCAATATCCTGGGATAAACCATGATGGAAAAGAATATTGAGTGTATATATGTGTAAAACTGAGTCACTTTGTTGTACAGCAGAGACTGACTTAACATTGTAAAATAACTATACTTCAATTTTAAAAAGTAATAAAACAATGCAATTTATAGACAAAAAATTTTAAAATTTTCCTCTCAGTGTATTCTGCAAACTCTATCATACATGGCTCCTGAAACTGAAGAGAACCAAGTTTAACTATATTTCAGTCACCTTTTAGTCCAGCGGTAGAGCTTCCCATGTGCCAACTGCCAACTGAGCCTCATCCCACCTGCATGGACTCAGTGTAAATGAATGAATCTCTAACCTAGTTGTACGTGAATGTTCCATTTTCTTTTTTAGGCTGGTATGCTAGCTTGAAACCCATTCCACTTGACTGGAACACTGATAATCTATACTTTTTATTGGGACCATCAAACATGAGGCTCTCTTCAGCCATGAATTAAGCTGGTTGAACTTGAATCAACCTTCCTAAAAGGAGGATGCTACCATCAAACTATGAGTAAACAGCATGCTCCTTTCCTTAAGATCCAAACACTTAGAAAGAAAATACAGGTTCAGAGACATCATTCAGGATGTCTTCTCAAACATTGCAGTCTTTATTTCTGACGATGTTCTTTGGAGGCTAGCCTTTCAGTCAGTTCCCAAATGCCACAAAGTCAAACACATTCAATTATGACACATTTTTTCCTAAAATATTCTTCCCAAGCTGCAATACTCAAACACTAACTATAGCCAGACTTTCCTAGCAATGTGAGAGACATAGGAGGCAGATTTGAGCATAGTTAATTATATTTCATAGGGAACAAAGAATTACAATATTGAGCAAGCTATTTTAATTTAATATTTTTTCTCAGTGCAATAAATATACTCATATATTGGGAAAAGTTAATGTTTCCAAAGATACCTGAATTCTATATCAGCACATAAAGCTTGTATTAAGCATCTCTATAAACAGCCCTAAGCTAGGTGTTTGAGACAGCAGTCAAACTACTGTATCTTTTATGATAAAAAGATAACATAAAATCTCGTCTTCTCTTCCTAGCAAAAATAATTTGGGGAATTACTAAAAACAAGTAAAGGACAGTTTAGGATACATGTAGTTGAAACTTTAGTAATATTTCTGTGTTATAGAAATTGAGGGATTGAAAAAGTTTCATGAAACAGATGAAATATGAACTACACATGCAGAGTATGTAAGAATCGCTTAGGCACTTGAAATATCAGATATGTGAAGTCCCATCATATTCATATTGTCTACCCTATGATGTTATTAGGTAAACACTTCCATTTCCGAACAACATGATTAGAGGTCCATTCTCAGGTGATACACAGTTGAATTTGATTGTTTGTGTGTGTGTGTGTGTGTGTGGTACATGGACCTCTCACTGTTGTGCCCTCTCCCGTTGCAGAGCACAGGCTCTGGACGCACAGGCTCCACGGCCATGGCTCACGGGCCCAGCTGCTCCGCGGCATGTGGGATCTTCCCTTGTTGATTCTGAATTGCGTGTTCTCTAAGAAAATATTCAACCATTTCTTATCATGTTTTGAGTATCCAGAGTTGCTTGCTATGCTCTAGCTAAAGCTCTTTTACCTAATATTTAGTACAATTATCCCTCCACCAACCCCTAATATGAAAACACTTTTAAAAGAAATAGTTCATGGGTTTTTTTCCCTTAAATTCTATTTAACTCTTATACAAATTTTGAAAGACAAGAGAGATCCTAATATTAGTACCAAAATAATGCTACATTAATGGAGTTCTTTCTTGCCAGGTTCTGTACTAGGCAATTCATATTTTACAGATGAGAAAACTATGGCATAAAGAGGTAAAGTATCTCAGGGAGGTAGTAGTGAGAAAACCAAGACATGAAATTTCTGTCTGGTTCCAAACACCATGGTTAAATCACCACATTTTTAGGCAAAAATACTTTTAAAACTCAGAATTACTGAAAAAATATTAGTTGCTATTATTAGCAGTTATATTTAACTTTTTGTTGCAATAAACTTAAAGGTAAAAAATGCTTCATTTCATTTTAATTTATAAAGTATGTTAACAGATATAAGTATTATATCGACATTATATTGACCTTTATACATATTGCTCAATATTAGCCTATGTACCGTTAACAGTCCAACTTTTAAGGGAGATATTTTATGACCTTTTTCCCCTTTCCATCTGAATAATCTACATCTAGCAGATTTCCCTATAGAACTAAAGATTATTTCAGACTTTAATGTACATAAACTAGTGCCGCTAGAAGGCACACATATCTAGTAAAGAAGATGCCCATATGAAATGTGTATGTATAATTCCAGGATAATTAGACTAATATTCAGATGAAGTTCATGCAAATCAATCACATGCTTTCATTAAAAAATACACTGGTTATTTACTCTATGTCAGACATTGTGCTAGGTGTTGACATGTGATCAAATTAGGTATGATTCCTTCGCTTGATGAACTTGCAGCCAAATATTCAGATAAATAAATCAATGATTGTACTAAATTCTGTGATAAAGGGAAGCACAGATTGCTGTGGGAGCCAGAGGAGTACCATTCAAATCAGATGGTGTAATTAGGGAAGGCTGGAGAAGGTGCTACTTGATTTGAGTTTTGAAGAGTAGGAATTCAAAAGAAAAGGTGAACATTCCTGGTGTAGAAAACAAAGGAAGAGCATCAAGAAGTACAAAGTTCTTAAGAGATGTGATTAAGACAAGGCTAGAACCAGGCTATGATTCATTCACATGCCAAACTAAAGATTTAAGTGCTCTCCTGTAATCTATGAGAAGTCATTTCAGGACTGTTAGCAGCAAGTGGGGTTAGATCTTATAGATTCTCAAAACTTGGATCTTATAGACACTTTTAAAACTTGGATTTGCATCATTGTCAGCAAAACTCTTACAGATATTTTTTATACCCTTTGTTATTTTGTATTTTGTAAACTTCTCCCTAAATGGCAAAATCATTTGGGAAAATATGAACAAATATCACCTTTGCAGCTACATCTTGTACACAGCACAGATATATATTGTTATTAATGTGAGCATCATAGACAATAAAATATTACTCTGTAGTAATTGAACATACGTTAGTATACTATGAACCACAGCTCTGAATGTCTTGACATTTGTGCGCATAAGGTTTTCTAAATGACTGTAATGCTATAATAAATGTAGTGAAGTTTAATGGAGTGGTCTAACACAAACTGTCCAAACTTATTAATAAGTTTTTAAACTTTGCAATTTTTGAGAGAATTAAAATTTATTATTTTCTTAACTGATGGAGCTTAATTGTAAAATTAAACATTTATTACTAAACTAACCATTCAGTGTGAAGCTGATTAAGAGGTAAATGGCTTATTAAATAGGAACCATTTTGTTAATACATGAATACATATCATTTTTTAAAGAAGACATTTTAATTGCCAGCAAAAACATAAAATTAAATAATGGAAATTTTAAAATTAATTTAATGTGTCCATTTTTAAGATACAGTTTTTACTCTGAATGTTTAAATTTGTATGTTGCTTCTTCCATAGGTCTCATTGAGAATTAAGCTCATTGGGATGATTAAATTTGGCTAAAAATATTCAGGTCTAATGCTGTGGTTTTCTTTTGTAAGTTCATAAACAATTCTCAAATGCTTTTGTTGGTTCATAAATGCTTCACATTGTATTATCACTGGAAAGAGTACTGTCTCAGATATTAACCAATTGAATTAAAGAGCTTGCAGTTTAGTACAAAAGAAACTAAGAAAAATTAAGATCAGATAGAAACATGTAAAATAAAATCATGTAAATTAACTATCAGTTCACAACCCAGGACCCTCCTGGTAAAATCTTAAACCAGCTCCCCACCCCTCTCCATGCAAGGAGGGCAAGGAGAGCAGAGAAAAATTCAGACCGCTCCAGTGCGGCAGGTGGCAGGTGACAGGTTTTATTGTTGTGCTTTTTTTTTTTTTAATTGAAATACAGTTGATTTACAATGTTGTGTTAGTTTCAGGTGTACAGAAAAGTGATTCAGTTATATATACATATATATCTCTTTCAGATTCTTTTCCCTTATAGGTTATTACACAATATTCAGTATAGTTCCCTGTGATATACAGTAGGTCCTTGTTGGTTATCTATTTTACATATGGTAGTGTGTATATGTTAATTCCAAACTCCTAATTTATCCCTCCTCCCCTTTCCCCTTTGGGAACGATAAGTTTGTTTTCTATGTCTGTGGGTCTGTTTCTGTTTTATATATAAGTTCATTTGTAAAATTTTTTTTTTTAGATTCCACATATAAGAGATATCATATGATTGTCTTTCTCTGTCTGGCTTACTTCACTTAGTATGATAATCTCTAGGTCCACCCATGTTGCTGCAAATGGCATTATTTCATTCTTTTTATGGCTGAGTAATATTCCATTTTATACACACACACACACACACACACACACACACACACCCCACATCTTCTTTATCCATTCATCTGTTGATGGACATTTAGCTTGTTTCCATGTCTTGGCTATTATAAATAGTGCTTCAATGAACATTGGGGTGCATTTATCTTTTTGAATTATGGTTTTCTCTGGTTATATGCCCAGGAGTGGGATTAGCAGGTGGCAGCTTTAATAAGCAAGGGAACTTACTTAAGAGACATGTCTTGGGCGGCCACAAGACAAGTAGATTTCTGCACCTGCTAACCAGAATCTTAAAAGTTTATATAGAAGCCTTAACTGGGTCTGATTTCAGGTGGCCTCGGCCTGCAGTGGCTTGAAGCAGGGTTTCAGTTCCCGGCCAGTGATTGATGTCGGCTCGCGACGGTGAGAGCATCGAATCCTAGCCATTAGACCAGTGGTCAGTGACAAGGTCCTGGCTCTATGGCTTTTCAGAAAAAGAATTGCCACAAATATTGAAAGTAGTGGAACAAGTAAAGTATTTATTAGGAGGAAAAAAAGAGTAAGTACGTGTGGATAGACACACAGGCGGGCTCAGAGAGAGAGTCGTGCCCTCATGGAAGTTTAAGTCAATTTTATGGGGCATTTCTTCCGGGTTTCCTTTGGCCAATCATTTTGGTTCAAAGTCTGTATTTGGTATAAAATCATGTATTTGGTATAGCTCAGGATTTTCCCGTGTGTGTGTGCATCTCTTAGCCAAGATGGATTCTACCGAAGAGGCCTATGGGTAGTGAGCATTAGCTGGCCTCACTCTCCTTTTGACCTCCAAGGAGCCTTTCTGCTCACGTGTAGTCAGGGAGGTCTCCCAACTTCAAGAATGAGAAATATGTGGTCTCTTATCTTCTATACGGGCAGGGCCCAGCCTCCTCTCTCAATTGTCCTGTTATTCCTGTCTTGGAGTATTGGTCCACAGGAAATGAACTCAAACTGTTTGCCCTGAGAGCCCACCTGTCTCCTGCCTCAGGTTCAGTCACCTGTATTTGTCCAGATTGCCTCATCATCACATCATCTCAAGGCTGTGTCCTTGGGACAGCTTTTGGGAATGGGGAAGGCAAGGGGGATGTACATTCCAAGGACAGTGTAGGGGAAAGGAAGCCTCCAATTGTCAGGGTCCAGCTCACTGGTCAAACTGGCAGTCACGTCTTCTTGCTGATCTCCCCTACCATTAACAACTAGATAAAAGCCAAGGAAATGAAGAGTATAGACACAAAGAAATATGAGTTAGAGAGAATTTTTCAAAGAGAAATATTATGTTCTATGTCTTGAAAAAATAATGGAAATTATTGAGCAGGAAAGAGTGAAAATATTTTTCAGGTAGAAGAAATCATTTGAACAAAATCATGAAGGAAACAATTAGCAACACATCTAGAGAATGGATTAAAGTGGTTCACTTGAAGGAAGCAGATGAATCATTTTTAATAACAGTGAAATATCACTTTGGAAAAATGCAGCTGAGAACTATTAGTTGAGTATGATTTAATGAGAATCTTTAAAGTTAAACCTCAATATAAAAGAGTCAAAAGTAACTGGGATGCCTTAATAAAAAGAGTGAAATGATATAAAAAAGAATTGATATAAACATATGTAAGATGAACAGAACAAGAAATCCAAGTATTAACCTAGGCATGTGTGTTTTGATGGGTTTGAGAGAGGTGGCTAGAGCAATAGAAAAGAATCGTATCATGAGGACTTAGTTCCATGGTAAATGTGGAGAATAAACAGAGCTAAAGAATAAGTCTAAGTATCGTGGTCTAATGGCATGAAAAAATTGGAGGAAGACAGTAGTGTTTGTGCTTAGAAAAGAGCAGTTGGAAAATGTTTCTTTAGGAAAGGAAGATAGCCAGCTCAGGTTTCTTTGTTACACGTTAGGTATGTATCACATCCCTCTGGAAACAGAAGACTTCAAAAATGAAGTGAAAGATTTTGAAAGATCTAGAGTCATTCATAGGAAGATAGTTTTGAAACATGGAGAGTTAGTTTCTCTCTGTAGGATGAAGTGCTGAGAAAAAAGGACAAAAGACTAAGTCCTGAGGGTTATTGTTAAAAGTCAGGAGAAGAAAGGAGGAACAAAGTTCTCTCTCTCTCACTGGTTGCAGAGTAAAAGTAACCAGTGAGAGAGAAGAAGTTATACAACAGAGTTTAATTTCTTCTAAAAAGAAAGTCCATAGTTCAAAGGAAACTTTTAAAGCTTTCATTGAGATGCTCAAAACACATTAATACATTTTGGAACTTGCATTAAAACTCCAGGGGTTTAAAAAATGAATCACAAAAATTGAATTGTATAGGGCATAAGGTTGATGGCTCTGCACAAATGGCTGAGAAGTTTCTGTATTATTCTGGAGAAAGCTTTTAGTAATTGAAAGTTATCCTAGCAGTCTTAGTTGGAGGGTTCAGTGATGACAAGCACCTGGAAATGCAAAGATAATAAGAGGATTATGTTCCTAACATAACCAAAGTGTCAGATGACACCTATTTGGGTTAATATTATAATGGTACATTAATATGTTATGTCTTCTGAGGCCTGAAGAGTCTTGAAAGAAAAATAAAGGAAGGAAGATGAGAGGGAAGAAAGGAAGGAGGGTGCTTTTTTTTAAATTAGGAGGCCACCAGAAAAGGAGTTATGGTTTATCAAGCCGTAGTACCCCAAATGGATTTGGAGGAATGGTTATTCTAAAGGGATCTGACTCTCCGCCTATGTATGTACAGCTTCAGTATCATACCCTAGATGAGACTGAGAAAAAACCTGGGAAAGAAAAGACACCAAATCTCACACAGAAGGTGGAAAAGATGATGATGACAGCACTGTTAGCCCTAGGGGCTAACACTGCTTGTTGTAGTCTCCTCCAGGTTCACTATCCATTACTCCATCCCCACTGTCTGCTCCTGGACAGTGATTTTATCCAGAATGTCTTTGTAATTTACAGAAGAAAATGCCACCTTGAAGGAAAGAATTTGTGCCATGGCATACATACATACGTACCTACATACAATGCATGCAATCCCTCCCTTGACAACCTCGCTGTCAGAAGGAAATACTTAGTTTAAAGAGATTTAATTTTCACAGTCTTCTGTACTGCATATTCTTTAAATTGCTAGCTGACTAAAAATGTGGACCAATATTATCCAAGGTTTGGAAATGACACTGGCCATTTATTTCCAAGACCATATATATTTTTTTAATTTAGGTTCTCCCTTGAGCCATGGGGTGGACAGCTGAAGATGAGAAAAGACAAAGAAGAGATGAAAAGATATAAATGAGAACTTGATAGTCACATAAGGATTAATTTTGTAAAGAGCTCAAATGTCCTTGATAACCTTGTCTATTATGAGTTTAGATAGAAAAACACTGGCAAGAATCTAGACAGGCATTGGGCTATAGCCTTGTGAATTTAATGGATAAATATACAGTATAACATCAAATACCTTCCTGGACAATTGGTGAGCATTTTTTTATATAACAGGAAAAGTTTCTGCAAACAAAAGGAGTCCGTGTTCAGATCATACAGTACTTAAAAAAAAATTGAGATATTTCAAACTATCATGCAATTTTATTTTTTCTGAAGAAATTTCCTCAGCAAACAATTACAAGCATGGAATAAATGATCAATAAATGTAAACAAAATTATAAATATTAGTCGAGTCCAGGAAGTTAATTGGAACAAAAATATTTGTTAAAAAAAGATTAATCCTAAGAAGTTAACTATATGCAAAAGAAGAAAGAGGGATACATCCACATAATTGTTACCTCCTGTTTCAAATTATATCAGCTCTCTGCCTTACATGTCATAACAGTGACTCCAGGGAGTAAGAAAGATCTAGAGAAAATTGGGAGAGGTAGAACTCAACTCCTACAGGTCAATGATTTTGATGTGCTCTAAGCATTTAAAGCAAGGAAAGGCAGGTATAATGGAACATCCCCGAAGGGAAAATAATATGTTTCCTAGGGTAGTATGTTACACATTGGTCCTGGTGAAGTGTGACAGAGAATCAGGCTGTCCTTCAGCAGTCAGATTAGGTTATCCATCAGGCTGACTTCTACACATATAGTTTAAACCAAGAAAGAATTGTCCTAAATTCTGTGTGCTCCTAAGGGGAAGAATAATTGAAAACAGAAGTTAATGGTACTTATTGACCAAGTGAGATCACTGAATAACATAAAGCCTGACATTATTCAATTTATCTCTTTTCTGGTGCCTGATAGAGTTATTTCTCTTCTGCTGTTTCCTGGCAATCCCAAGAAAATAAATTACAGTCGCATTGTCTACTAGTTTTAAAAATGTATTCAATTATTTTTGTAGCACTTTTGATAACTGTAACACTTGCTAACTTCAGACAAGTTGACTGCAGGATTAATGTAATCATTTCTATAGAAAGCATTTCAAAACTTTAAAATGACAGCATTCTAAAATAAGATAGTGATTCCCTGACATGGGATAAAGCTAAATGGAGAACATTTCTACTCTGTGTTCTTTCCTCTGCTTCAGAGGTCACTTTGCATTTGAATCTACTCCTCACTCCTTCATTTGAAACAGTTTGGCCTCAGTGAGTATCAGGAAATAAAAGATACTGCCACAGGAAATGTCACCTAAGCCTTCTGGTTGATTGTCTTCCCCTCACCAAGCTAAAAGTACCTCTTGTGGAAACACTGTCAATTTGTGCTCAATATTTGAAGACAGATTGGTCTAAGAAAATGGTTTCAACATTTCAGTCACCAATTTTATTCATAGCTGGAGAGTTACTTTTAAAACTAAGTGTTTTTAAAACTGAAACTATTTAGTCTAAAGAAGAAAAGCCTGAGGAGTAACTGAATAGTTTCAAGCTTATGTCAGCTGAGAACATCTGGTGACACTTTATCCTAAGGGCTGCAACAAAAAAGGCCAAGATATAGATTGTCTAGAAATAAAGAGTTAGCACTTTTTTGCTCAACATCAAAAGAAAATTGAGAGAGGAAGTTTATTCAGTCCTAAAAGGAAATAAATTTTGACACATGCTACTACACAGATGAAACTTGAAGACATTATGCTAAGTGAAACAAACCAGACAAATATTGTACAATTCTACTTATATGAGGTAGCTAGAGTTGTCAATCTCGTAGTAAGAGAAAACAGCATGGTGGCTGTCAGGGGTTGGGGCTATGGGGGAGTGGGGAGTTATTTTTTAATGGTGATGGAGTTTCATTTTGGGAAGATGAAAAAGTTCTAGAGATGGATTGTTGTGATGGTTACATATCAGTGTGAATGTACTGAATGCCACTGAACTGTGCACCTAAAAATGGTTCAAATGGTCAATTTTGTTACCTATATTTTATCACAACTTAAAAAATAAAAAGAAATAAGGATGAGAGATATTGGGGAATTATGAGAGGGATGGAATAAGAGCAGACATTTCATAGTTACTGCTCCCTCTGCATGATCCATAATTCGAAGCTCATAGCTCCCTGAAACACCCCTGACCCCACAGATCCTGCCCCACTCTGGCCGGAGAGGTGCAGGGAGGCAGTCGGAGCCCCACTATGTTAGGCCCAGACACAAACCTAGTGTTGCTCAGTTTGCCTAAAAATGCTGCTGGACTGAGCCAGACATTCTCTTGCCATTGTCTCTCTCCCTTTAGGTCTCAACTAAGCACAGCAGGAAGCCACACTCTTTAAAGAGACAAAGAAATGTGATCCTACCCCAGCAAGTTCAGAGCACCAAGTGCTTGACCTTTGTGGGGAAGAAACTAGATTCCATTTAATTGTGCAGTCCCATTTAAAACACACCTCAGGGGACTTCCCCAGCAGTCCTGTGGTTAGAACACACTTCCACTGCAGGGGGCGCAGCTTCCATACCTGGTTGGGGAACTAAAATCCCACATGCCATGCAGCACAACCAGAAAATAAATTTAAAACGTGAAAAAATAAAATAAAATAAATAAAATAAAACACACCTCAGCATGTGTGTCAGTCAAGTATTATTTGTGAACTACACTTTGAAAATCGCCAATCTAAATTACTCACAAAAAGTCAAGGTCATTCAAGGTTTCTTAAAGGAGGATCACTAATAGAAGGCCCAGAATTGCCTTCTGTTTTGCTGGTACTGAAATCTGAGCAATTCATTTTATTTAGAGAAGCAGAGATCTGGGATTGGTATCTGAATGGTGCTTCGGAGTTAGACCTTTTCATCTGCACTAGGGATGATAAACATTGATGATATTAAACCTTGAAGTGCAGGCAGTTGTTTGAAACTGTGAATCTCTTCCAAAGTAATTAATATACTAAAGCATATTTCAGCATAACAGGAATTATCTTTTTGTGTATGTATAAGTTCATCTAGGAGAAAGAGTAGGTGAACATAGAACATTCACCCAGTTGAACCTAGTCAAAGAGGAATGCATAACCCCCACCCTAAACATACACACACACACACACACACACACACACCCCTCAAACATCTACCAGCTAAATGCACCAATCACCTTGGTCCATGCATACCTGGTGCTACAACCTTCCCTACAATTTCAGATCACCCCCTTTCACCACTTCGCATTGACTCACAGACTACAGCTCTTCCACAAGCGTCTTTTTTCAAGATAAAGTGCCATATTTATGGCAATGTTTATGTGTTTCTTAATGGTTTAGCATGTGTAAAACTATGCTACTGTTTTTATTAGGATCCTTTTTTTAATATAAATTTATTTTATTTATTTATTTATTTTTGACTTCATTGAGTCTTCGTTGCTGCGCGTGAACTTTCTCTAGTTCCGGTGAGCGGGAGCTACTCTTCATTGCAGTGTGCGACCTTCTCATTGTAGTGGCTTCTCTTGTTGCAGAGCACGGGCTCTAGGCACACGGGCTTCAATAGTTGTGGCTCATGGGATCTAGAGCACAGGCTCAGTAGTTGTGGCTCACAGGTTTAGTTGCTCCGCAGCATGTGGGATCTTCCCAGACCAGGGCTCAAACCATCGTCCCCTGCATTGGCAGGCAGATTCTTAACCACTGCGCCACCAGGGAAGCCCCTCCTTTTTTTTTAATGTATCACTGATGAAGTGTTTGAGTGCTGTGCAACAACCCACATTTTCCCATAAACTCTGTGGTTTTTATTGTGCAATTTGGTGTAGTATAGTGTTTTTAGGGACACAAGTTATAACAGAAGTGACTCTTTTGGGTATGTTGGGGTCACAAGGTTTACTCTCCACTGTTCAGTAATGCAAAGAAAATGTGGCTTCTTTATTTTTCTGCAACTATCCAAGTTTCTTCATGAGACTCCCACTTGTTAAGTAGCATATAGAATTTTTACTCTCATGAGGTATCTCTTATTTATGCAAGTAATGCCAGTCTGGAACCTCTCCTTCCAGAATCCCACACAGAAACTGGCTAAACAACCCTGTAATTTTGCCTTTTCATTCAACCCAGTCATTGGATTTTTGACATATATATCTCATTGCCTACCTCCTACTTCTATTCCTGTCTCCTTCTTCCTATACCCCTTGGGGTTAAAAGTGCATGACTTCCATTTCTATAGTTTTTGGCTTGGACTTCTCTTACATGTTATGTCTCTTCCAGAGGCAAGTAGCCTCATGGTTCAAACAGATTAGTTGAAGCAGTAGCTTCTCCAGGCTATGGAAGAACCTAAGATTGGGTCTACAGGGTGCCTCTTGATATTTGCTAAGAAAGAGTAAAGGCATGGAGGAATTCCTTTTATCTCTCAACAAAGCCTGGTTTTCAAGTTTTTTTTCTAACTTCAGAATCAAAAAATCCCACTCTGGATATCAACATTTAAATTTTTTTCTCTTTGCATTCTGTGACAAAAATTTGAATCCAAGTCAGTAGACACCTCCCATAGGAGGGGGAAATCAACCAAAAGAAAATGTGAAATAAGAATAATACTACTAATAAATTTTTTCAAGAAATACTAGTTCTATCACAAATATATAATATATCACAAATTATATTATTCTATTTGGTTGACATAGACGTAGTATTTTATGTCAGAAAGTAAAAAACACAAATATTTAAAACATATAAAACTCTGAAACTTTAGTGATGTGTTGAATACATTGAGGAAAATCTTACTTTTTAAAATTCTCAGATTCAAATCAGACAATTTGGCTAAGAGTAACTTCCTACTCCAGAAAGGGCACAGCAGTTACTTCATACTCAAGCATAGTATATGATGAAAAGAAAATCAAGGGGTTAGTCACGGTCCATAAAAAGGAGTCCTGTGGCCTTTTAATTTTATTGAGCTATACCACCAAACACAAACTCTTGGAAGGCATTCTTTCTCATATTTTAGAAAGAGAAAAGTAGGTAGAAAAATAAATTCTATTTATTCACTGATAAGAAATTTCATCAAAATGGTCTAGTGCTCCCCAAGATAGCTCAATGAGAAACTAGCTCCATGTATAAAATCAAAGGAATATAGAGAAATCTGTCAATATACCTAATCTCATACACTCAACAACAATATGGTTCTTCAAAATAATTAGTAAGATTGACTTAAAAACCAAATTTAAGGTACTTAATGTCTAATGTTAGTTTTGTATATAGATATTTAAGTAAGTTAATTTTTATTTAAATTAACTTTCAATTTATTGTTACACACTTAAGTCTTACTTTTCTTAAGATTTAGGTTCATTCATCTTACATACTTTAAAATCCAATTTATACATTTGGTAATTGTATTAAAATAATAATAATGGCTTTTTCTTAATACATTCTTTGATTAATATTCAAATTAATTCTTTTTAAAGAAATTGAATTTATCTGTAAAGTTAATCCTATTTACAAATAATTATAATGTCTTAAACATTTATATGACATTAAATAGATAACTTTAGTACCTCTGGTCCTCTCAATATTTTAAATGCCTACAAGGTAAGACATAAATATAGCATACACATTTTTTCTAAGTAGATCCTATAAATATTATTAAGCTCTAACTATCATTTCAAATACCTTAAGTAACAAAGTTTAAGATTACACTAAATATTTAAAAAGTTAACAGAAAAATAATAATAATGACTTGATATAATTTGTCATTTCTCTGCTTATTTTTTCATCTTTTCAATGTTTAAAGATACTTAAGTAAGGAGACTAGAGTTTCTATTGTAGTCAGACAGAATCCAAGATGATGATATACATATTTATCTCTTAATCACATATTTGAGCCCAAAGGAAAACATTGGTCCCTCTGTTTTCTCAGGTTCTAACCAAGGTACAGGTAAACATCTTAAAATTTTTCTTAGAGTTAATTTTCTTATGCTTGGTCAAAAATAAAAGACAAGTCCACATATTACAGCTGAGAATTTGTTTTGCAACTTAGTGAATCACTTGTTCTCCTTTTCCATTTTATCATGATCCGTTTAAACTGTTTTTAGCTCATTGGGTGATGAAATATAATTCTGCAACCCCACTAAGGTTTCAGGTAACTTCCAGCACTACTTGAATGAATTCATCTAATCTTCTCACTACCTGAGAGGATTCTGCATTTTGTTCATAATTTTTCCCTCTAACTCTTGGCCGTAATTCAACAGAGAGTTTATTAGCACAAGCATATCTTTGCAGGTAGAAATTGTAGGTCTAGAGTTGAATGCTATGCATAGTTTACCTAATAGTCAAATAAAATGTGCATCTTTCAGTTGTCATAGTATGAGCTTGAAGAGTATGTGGATAATATGGATGGAAGATGAGTAAGATAGGAGAGAAGCAGCTCAGATGAAAAATAAGAAGATCTAGTTCTAGCCCGGCTCTCGTATTTAATCTTTGGAAAATCTCTAAGGAAAAGATGATCTATTATAATCTGCCCCATGTTCCTATAGCTGAAATTCTCTGAGTTACTTACAAAACAAAGTAAGTGGTATATTGTCTGGAAAGTTTATGAAACCAGTAGCTACCATAGCAAAAAATATAGCTTACAGTAAAGCATCTCTTTCTCGTGTTAACATTCTACATGAATGGATCACTTCAAGTATTGATACATTGACTTTGCATCCTGACTTCAAGCTATACAATATTTAGTTCTCTGATCAGAATCTGGAATCTGCTGGCTGGATGAATACAAATGTTTAATATTTGTTTAATAATATAGAAATATGTAACCATAATCAAAAATTCCCAAATACTTTTATTAAGACATTACTATTCAACCTATTGATTATATTTTGATGTAGGTTTTGATCCAGTACAAAGTATCAATGTGCAGGCATTTTCCTGCATTTTTTCTTACATCCTTTATGTCCTTTGTCTCCTTTCTACTTTCCTTGGCAATCTTCAGTCACCCTAACATCTGCTCTCTGCAATTAACTTGATCATTTTTGTTTTTGATACTTTCTGTAAAGAGAATTCTCTGTAATGGCAGCAGCATTGCTCTGAGAATTGAACAGCACAATAAGTTAACCTCCCCATTGTATAATAACTAGTTAAGTGAGGCCATGAAGTTAAAAGAAAATTATATGCCAAATGTTCAAAGAAATGTAGATAAAAATCTAGACATAAGAATCCTTCTGTAACAGATAATGGAAGTTTTAAGAAAATAAATATTATTACCTTTTTGCATTGTTTCTTACCCCATTGTTTATAGCCTTTTCATTTTCATCCACATCATTTTAATAGTTTAACTGATCTCACTGTCTGATGCATTTGCTTCTAACATTTTCCTACAAACTTGTGGTCATATCACTCTGCCTTAAGCACAATTTCGAATTATCCTTCTTTTGAGCCCTGTATTCATTTATTTTAAAAACCATTTTTGAGCACCTACAATGTGCTGAGAAACTGTTATGCACTGTCTCTTAGAGCAAGTCACCAATAAATATCATATTCTATATACTATGAAAGAGGTAAACCTGGACAGCACAGAAAAAGGAACTTGACTAAGGAGTCAGGAAAAATTGCCCTCAAGAAGTGATAGCTAAACTGAATTTTAAACCAGTTAGGCAAAAATTCAAAGGGCATAAGTTGGTAAGAGAAAAGACATAACATCTTTGGGCATCTACAATATAGTATATAAAACATTTTTATCCAACATAATCAAGTCTACTTTTAGTAAAATAGTTAAAAGAATCATTTAAGAAATGATATACTAATACTATATTAACTAGATAGATATTAGGCAACTATAAAAAAATGTAGTGCTTTTAACAAGATAGAAATTGCTTTCACATATTGAAGTCTGAACACAAGCTACCTGTGAGTGATATGGTAGCTTGTGATGGAACATGGGCACTTGCTATCTTGTTATGATTTTATTCCTGCAGTGTTGCCCTTCTGCTCTTGGTTGAAGATGGTAAGCCAACAGTTCCAGCCAGCTACTCCACCTGCTCTCATGCCCCGTCTTTCTTCCCTGAACTCACTTTGCTCATATATGGACAAGATGAGACAAGAGACCCTAGACATCATCCTCTTACTTACCTGACCTTGGAAACGTGTTAGTCCTTTTGTGGCCACGTCATTTTGCTTTTAGCGCATTTTATGTGATCATGATAAATATGAGTGATGGCCTGAACAGCCTCCTTTGACAAGGAGTTTGGTCTCTGGTGAGATCAGGTCTTTGGTCTGATACCCAGTTGGTGGCATCATTCCAAAGTGTTTTGACGTGTGCACCTTTTTGTCCCCATGTTGAGGTAATTTCAGGCAAGCCTATGGCTGCAAATCCCAACTACCCTCTATGGATAACTCATACTTGTTGTCTGTGGCCCAAACAGAATCTGGATTTGAATTATGAAATCAAAGAGGTGATTCTTACCCCCTTCTAATTGACCATCCTACCTACTTTCTCTCAAGTTCCCTTTATCATTTACAGGTAGCACAAGGAAGATTAGACAGGCTGAGTGATTAAGTAGACATCCAATGACAAAACTATCAGTAGTATTTTCATGTTAAAATCATTACATTTTCTGATTGATTTTCTTGAAATCTCTGCACTTGGCTTCAGAGATGTACTAAAGTTGGATACCACTCTCTCCTTTCTCAATGTGAAGAGGAAAGGAAACGATAGTTCATAAGTACTGCACACCCCCACAAGAGAGCTCTCCCCATTCCAACACCTCCTCTTTTATTGAATGAAGGACAGAGAGATAAGGAGGAAAGAGGAGTGATAGATGTCACCACCCAATAGTCATAGGAAGGTAGATTATAATAATAATAAGAAGAAAAAGAATTAAAATAATAATAACCACCACAACTTCTAACCATTGAGTGCATTATATGCCAAGCTCTCTCTAAGAGTTTTACATATACTCATTCACTTAATTACTCCCCAAAGCACTATGAGGTAGTACAATATTCTTTGATGGATCAAGTTAGGTAATTTTCCCATTTCCAATCTAGTGAGTATTGGAGCTAGAATTTGATCCCAGGCAGTCTTTCTTCTGAGCCTGGTGCTATGACCAGCTATGAATATATTGATGCTTAAGCACCATGGAACATTGAGGCTCAACTGTCGAGATAACAGGGAGAGTGAAGATATACAGTTTGAAGGAGCTGTTGAAACACGGCAAAAATGGCATATGTATGCTATAAAGCTAGCAGAAAGGGGATGGATCAGAATAAAATGCTGGTGTGGCCAAAGAAGCAGTCCTATCTCCTACAGACAGGGGCTATGCCCCCCAAACCAAGCAATGGTCTTTTTGCAGGGACATTAAAAATCAATTTTGAGCCCCTATCAGTCTTTTCTGTCACAGCTGCACACATCATAACATGCTGTCAACAGAAGCACCTTCTTAAGGCATCAAGGACACTGAGGTACAGCAGGTACTTTAAATCTCAATAGTCCCCTTCTTTTATATTTACTGTATCAGTGTGTCCACATGTCTAACAAATACTGTAACCATGAATAAACTGTACTTCATTTCAGTCTTGCAATGTCAAATTGAAATGTTTAAATGTTTTCTAGATAGAACCAGCAAATTGTTTTTACTGAATTAGATTTTTCAACATGGTTGAATTTGCGTGTATGAGTGTTGTGTTTGTATAAAACTGCCTCTTTAAGAAACAAGAAATTATCTATCTTACATTGTTTTATATTATTGAACTGCACATATTTTACATATTAATACAAATGTAATAATAAAATTATATGGCCCCAGTAGAAATCCAAGAAGATTCTAGTAATATAATATTGTGACTAAATTTGTAATCCACTTAATCATTCTTTACTGCAAATGCTTTGTGACTTGACAGCTGTTATAAAAAAGGTAAAACACGGCATATTGTAAAAAAAGAAATCAACCTCTTACTGAGTGGCCTTGACACTTGAGAATGTCATTAAGCTAAAAGTATTGAAATCAGAGTTTTAAACTATGTGAGCTGTGATTAAGCTGAACATTTCCAAAAAGGTTTACAGAAAGTTGTTATAATTTATTGCCATGAACAAATAAAGGCAACCCACATTTTTTTAAATATTTGATATTAGTAATATGCCCATAAAGTATAAGGGACATACATTAACTACACCAATATGCCATGGATTTTATTACCCATAAGGCACCCACAAACCCCCCTCCAAAAAAAAACAGTAGGAATACTGAAATATGAAGTGATAAAATGTTTCAGACATGTTCTCAGATGCCTAAATTCTAAGTAAATGAGAAAAGAAACAGAGTAAAACAAATAAGAGAGGTACATAAGAAATAGAGCAATACAAACTCATTTATAGGCAGCCCTCAGAAGGAAAGAAAAAGATTACATGATAAGCACACAAAACTACCTGAATAACTTTCCTAAGATCATGGATGGCACATAACAGCCTCTCAGTGATGGTTTCCTATTCTTTCCTACAAATAGCAGCTGAAACAGGCAAATACATTCTAATGACAGTTACATCCTAGTCAAAAACCACACCTACAATTGAAAAATGTTTGCTTTGCCAGCATTGAGTTGTCATATTTCTAAGAAAAATGTTGATGGCTTAATGTCATTTTATTTATGTACATATTTTAGGAACCCACAGGTAACACAGGACTCTCTTCCCAACAATTCCACTATTAACATAATAATTTATACAGCATCATCTGCTGACACTGGAGCCCCACTATAAGGAGGAATGTAGTTGTGCATAATTAATTATATTCATATTTTAATATTCATATTTATGATGACATTTTCTTGTCATGATTTATTATCTAAGATTTATATGCAGGGCAAAGACATAAAAAAAGATAAATTTTAAAATTCTGTTCTATTTTTTCATTAGCAGAACTAATTGATTTGTAGATTAGCATATTTTCCTCCCTTTTTGAAATATACAAAAATTATTATTCTTCCCCAGCAATTTCTTACTTAATTTAGGAACAAAAAATGTGAACTCAACCATACTTATTTGAAATTTCCTGTGGTACTGTATCTTGTCCCCCTCTTAAATTTAACAGTGATAACATATATGTTAATTCATTAACAAGAAAAGTTTAAATTAAGGAGGGAAAGTGCTTCTGAGAAACAGAATTCCATATCTTCTATGTAGCAACATGGAGTTAATTTGTTGTTGTTGAATATGAGTAGAATTTAGAAATATTTTTGATAACATGAATATTTGACTATATGCTATAAATTAAACTCAAATAAGAAGTAAGGTCGAATATTACTGTAGCAGTAGAGGACATTACAAAATAAAAGTATATAATCTCTATCCACTAGAAATTTCCCTAGAAGTTAGTTTCAAAAGGTAAAACTAGCACTGATTTCACAGAGAATATAATAATGGATACTGATTTATACAGAAGGACAATTTTCCCTACTGCAACATTTAATTACAGAAATTCTTTCAACCTCATGGAAACAAAATCCCCAATGTGCAGTTTGTGGATCTCCTTTATAGTTGTACATAGAGATGATTAATATGTAATTCAATATTTAAACTGGACTTGGAGAATTATATTTTAGCAATGCAGGAGCAATGGATTTGATTAAATAACACTTCCATTTAAAAGAAGTTATGATGTCTGGACTTAATTTAGGTCTTTAATCCATTTTGTGTTTATTTTTGCATATGGTGTTAGGGAGTGTTCTAATTTCATTCCTTTACATCTAGCTGTCCAGTTTTCCCAGCACCAGTTATTGAAGAGACTGTTTTTTCTCCATTGTATATTCTTGCCTCCTTCATCATAGATTAGGTGACCATAGGTGTGAGGGTTTATCTCTGGGCTTTCTATCCTGTTCCATTGATCTGTATTTCTGTTTCTGTGCCAGCACCATACTGTTCTGATTACTGTAGATTTGTAGTATAGTCTGAAGTCAGAGAGTCTGATTCCTCCAGCTCCGTATTTCTTTCTCAATTTCACTTTGGCTATTTGGGGTCTTTTGTGTTTCCATACAAATAATGAAATTTTTTGTTCTAGTTCTGTGAAAAATGCCACTTGTAGTTTGATAAGGATTACATTGAATCTGTAGATTGCTTTGGGTAATATAGTCATTTTCACAATATTGATTCTTCCAATCGAAGAACATGGTATATCTCTCCATCTGTTGGTATCATCTTTAATTTCTTTCATCAGAGTCTTATAGTTTTCTGCATACAGGTCTTATGTCTCCTTAGGTAGGTTTCTTCCTAGGTATTTTATTCTTTCTGTTGAAATGGTAAATGGGAGTGTTTCCTTAATTTCTCTTTCAGGTTTTTCAACATTAGTGTATAGGAATGCAAGAGATTTCTGTGTATTAATTTTGTATCCAGCTACTTTACCAAATTCATTGATTAGCTCTAGTAATTTTCTGGTAGAATCTTTAGGATTTTCTATGTATAGTATCATTGCATCTGCAAACAGTGACAGTTTTACTTCTTGTTTTCCGATTTGGATTCCTTTTATTTTTTTCCTTCTCTGATTGCTGTGGCTAAAACTTCCAAAATTATGTTGAATAATAGAGGGGAGAAATGTAAGACCAGACCCTATAAAACTCTTAGAAGAAAACGTAGGCAGAACACTCTAGGATATAGATCACAGCAAGATCCTTTTTGACCCACCTCCTAGAGATAGGGAAATAGAAATAAAAATAAACAAATGGGACCTAATGAAGCTTAAAAGCTCTTGCACAGCAAAGAAAACCATATACAAGTTGAAAACACAACCCTTAGAATGGGAGAAAATATTTGCAAACAAAGCAACTGGCAAAGGATTAATCTCCAAAATTTACAAGCAGCACATGCAGCTCGATATAAAAAACAAACAAAAAACAACCTAATCCAAAAATGGGCAGAATACCTAAATAGACATTTCTCCAAAGAAATATACAGATTGCCAACAAACACATTAAAGGATGCTCAACATCACTAATCATTAGAGAAATACAAACCAAAACTACAATGATGTATCACCTCACACCAGTCAGAATGACCATCATCATAAAGTCTACAAACAATAAATGCTAGAGAGGGTGTGGGGAAAAGGGAACCCTCTTGCACTATTGGTGGGAATGTAAATTGATACAGCCACTATGGAGAACAGTTTGGAGAGTATGGAGGTCCCTTAAAAATCTAAAAATAGAACTACCATACTACCCAGCAATCTCACTATTGGGCATATATCCTGAGAAAGCCATAATTCAAAAAGAGTCATGTACCACAATTTTCATTGCAGCACTATTTACAATAGCCAGGATTTGGAAACCACCTAAGTATCCATCAACAGGTGAATGGATAAAGATGTGACACATATATACAATGGAATATTACTCTGACATAAAAAGAAATGAAATTGAGTAATTTGTAATGAGGTGGATGGACCTAAAGTCTGTCATACAGAGTGAAGTAAGTCAGAAAGGGAAAAACAAATATCGTATGCTAAAAAAAAAAGATTCTGAAGAACCTAGAGGCAGGACAGGAATAAAGACACAGATGTAGAGAGTGGACTTGAGGACACAGGGAGGGGGAAGGGTAAGCTGTGACAAAGTGAGAGAGTGGCATGTACATATATACACTATAAAATGTAAAATAGATAACTAGAGGAAAGCAACCAAATAGCACAGGGATATCAGCTTGGTGCTTTGTGACCACCTAGAGTGGTGGGATTGGTGAGGGGGAGATGCAAGAGGGAAGGGATATGGGGATATATGTATACATATAGCTGATTCACTTTTTTATACAGCAGAAACTAACACACCATTGTAAAGCAATTATACTCCAATAAAGATGTTATTAAAAAAAAGTTATGAATACTGAATTTGTGGTCTGTATGTTAGTAAAATTTTAAAAAAGAATGGGGAGAGAACTTGGCTACTTTTCATATGGTAATTATAATGTGGTTAGTACATATAGTTCCTTAGATGAGACAAATTACACTCATAATTCAAAAAAATGATGCTCTATTTCAATAAACATTCAATTGACAATTCAACTTGAGTATCATGAAGTTAATGACTATTTAGTTAATGGAGATATATATATACATATATATGTATATATTTTTTGGCTGGAAATTGTTATCCTTTGTAAATTACAGGCTGGAGAATACTTCTAGACAGCAAAATAGAAAACACACTAATTAATTTTAGTTTATGACATGCTTTGTTCCATTATGTATAGACTTCAAGGGAAAAGCAAAATTCAAGGGAAGAAAGAACAGAGGAAAATATTAGAGGTTAATTGCCTTAGTTGATCTCACAGTAGTTTTGACAACTCTGATCCATTAAAATATGTGTAAAACTAGATTGTTATATTCTCAAAAAATGATTTGTTGAGAAATTTTGTTCTACGTGTTGAGGTTTTAATTCCATTTATAATTTGAATAAAAGTTGATTAAATTATATTTATAGAAATCTCAATTATTGTATGTGTACATTGTTGAATTACAACTACTGCATAGATCAGATTGGTTCAACATGCCAGAGTAGAAGGACGTGCTCTCACTCCCTCTTGTGAGAACACCAGAATCACAACTAACTGCTGAACAGTCATCAAGAGCAAGACACTGGAACTCACCAAAAAAAGATACCCCATATCCAAAGACAAAGGAGAAGCCACAATGAGACAGTAGGGGGGCACAATCACAATAAAATCAAATCCCATAACTGCTGGGTGGATGACTCACAAACTGGAGAACACTTATACCACAGAAGTCCACCCACTTGAGTGAAGGTTCTGAGCCCCACATCAGGCTTCCAAACCTGGGGGTCCAGCAACGCGAGGAGGAATTCCTAGAGAATCAGACGTTGAAGGCTAGTGGGATTTGATTACAGGACTTCAACAGGACTGGGGGTAACAGAGACTCCACTCTTGGAAAGCAGCCACAAAGTAGTGTGTGTGTCGGGACCCAGATGAAGGAGCAATGACCCCATAGAGACTGAACCAGACCTACCTGCTAGTGTTGGAGGGTTTCCTGAAGAGTTGGGGGGTGCTCTGTCTCATAATGATACAAGGACACTGGCAGCAGGTGTTCTGGGAACTATTCTTTGACGTGAGCCCTCCCAGAGTCCACCATTAGCCCCACCAAAGAGCCCAGGTAAGCTGCAGTGTTGGGTTACCTCAGGCCAAACTAACAACAGGGAGAGGAACCAGCCCCACCCATCAGCAGACAAGCAGATTAAAGTTTTACTGAGCTGCACACCAGACCAACAGCCAGGTCTACACACCACCAGTCTCTCAGGAAAACCCATCAGGGTTTCCCATCAGAAAACTTGCACAAGCCTCTTAGATAGCCTCATCCACCAGAGAGCAGACAGCCGAAGCAAGGAGAACTACAATCCTGCAGCCTGTGGAACAAAAACCACATTCACAGAAAGATAGACAAGATGAAAAGGCAGAGGACTATGTACCAGATGAAGAAACAAGATAAAACCCCAGAACAACAACTAAATGAAATGGAAATAGGCAACCTTCCAGAAAAAGAATTCAGAATAATGATAGTGAAGATGATCCAGAACCTCAGAAAAAGAATGGAGGCAAAGATCGAGAAGACACAAGAAATGATTAATGAAGACCAAAATGAATTAAAGAACAAACAAACAGAGATCAACAGTACAAAAACTGAAATGAAAACTACACTAGAAGGAATCAATAGCAGAATAACTGAGGCAGAAGAAAGGATAAGTGACCTGGAAGACAGAATGGTGGAGTTCACTGCTGTGGAACAGAAAAAAGAAACAAGAATTAAAAGAAATGAAAACAGCCTAAGAGACTTCTGGGACAACTGTAAACACCACAACATTCACATTATAGGGGTTCCAGAAGGAGAAGAGAGAGAGAAAGGACCCGAGAAAATATTGGAAGAGATTATAGTCATAAACTTCCCTAACATGGGAAAGGAAATAGCCACCTAAGTCCAGGAAGTGCAGAGAGTCCCATACAGGATAAATCCAAGGAGAAGCATGCTGAGACACATAGTAATCAAACTGGCAAAAATTACAGACAAAGAAAAATTATTGAAACCAGCAAGGGAAAAGCAACAAATAAAATAAAAGGGAACTCCCATAAGATTAAAAGCTGATTTCTCAGAAGAAACTCTACAAGGCAGAAGGGAGAGGCATGATATACTTAAAGTGATGAAAGGGAGGAACCTACAACCAAGATTACTCTAAATGGCAAGGATCTCATTCAGATTTGATGGAGAAATCAAAAGACTTACAGACAAGCAAAAGCTAAGAGAATTCATCACCAACAAACCAGCATTACAACAAATGCTAAAGGAACTTCTCTAAGTGGGAAACACAAGAGAAGAAAAGACCTACAAAAAACAAACCCAAAACAATTAAGAAGATGGTCATAAGAACATACAAATTGATAATTACCTTAACGTGAATGGATTAAATGCTCCAAGCAAAAGACCCAGGCTCGCTGAAGAGACACAAAAACAAGATCCATCTATATGCTGTCTACAAGAGACCCACTTCAGACCTAGAGACACATACAGATTGAAAATGAGGGGATGGATAAAGATATTCCATGCAAATAGAAATCAAAAGAAAGCTAGAGTAGCAATACGCATATCAGATAAAATAGACTTTAAAATAAAGAATGTTACAAGAGTCAAGGAAGGAAACTACATAATGATCAAGGGATCAATCCAAGATGAAGATATAACAATTATAAATATATATGCACCCAGCTGAGGAGCACCTCAATACATAAGGCAACTGCTAACAACTATAAAAGAGGAAATCGACAGTAACACAATAATAGTGGGGGACTTTAACACCTCACTTACACCAATGGACAGATCATCCAAACAGAAAATTAATAAGGAAACACAAGTGTTAAATGACCCAATAGAGCAGATAGATTTGATTGACATTTGTAGAACATTCCATTCAAAAACAGCAGATTACACTTTCTTCTCAAGTGCACATGGAACATTCTCCATGGGTTACAAATCAAGCCTCAGTAAATTTAAGAAAATTGAAATCATATCAAACATCTTTTCTGATCAGAGCACTAAGAGATTAGAAATCAATTACAGGGAAAAAAAATGTATAAAACACAAACACCTGGAGTCTAAACAATACATTACTAAATAACCAAGAGATCACTGAAGAAACCAAAGAGGAAATAAAAAAAAAAAACCTAGAGACAAATGACAATGAAACCACGACAATCCAAAACTTATGGGATGCAGCAAAAGCAGTTCCAAGAGGGAAGTTTATAGCTATACATGCCTACCTCAAGAAACAAGAAAAATCTCAAATAAACAATCTAACCTAACACCTAAAGGAACTGGAGAAAGAAAAACAAACAAAACCCAAAGTTAGCAGAAGGAAAGAAATCATAAAGATCAGAGCAGAAATAAATGAAATAGAAACAAAGAAAACAATAGCAAAGATCAATAAAACTGAAATCTGGTTATTTGAGAAGATAAACAAAATTGATAAACCATTAGCCAGACTCATCAAGAGAAAGAGGGAGAGGACTCAAATTAATAAAATTAGAAATGAAAAAGAAGTTACAACAGACACCGTAGAAATACAAAGCAGCCTAAGAGACTACTACAAACAACTCTATGTTAATAAAATGGACCACCTGGAAGAAATGGACAAATTCCTAGAAAGGTATAACCTTCCAAGACTGAACCAGGAAGAAATAGAAAATATGAACAGACCAATCACAAGTAATGAAATTGAAACTGTGATTAAAAATCTTCCAAGAAACAAAAGTCCAGGACAGATGGCTTCACGGGTGAATTCTCTCAAACATTTAGAGAAGAGCCAACACCCATCCTTCTTGAACTCTTGCAAAAATTTACAGAGGAAGGCACACTCCCAAACTCATTCTTTGAGGCAAACATCACCCTGACACCAAATCCAGACAAAGATACTACAAAAAAAAGAAAATTACAGACCAATATCACTGATGAATATAGATGCAAAAATTCTCAACAAAATACTAGCAGACAAAATCCAGCAACACGTTAAAAGGATCATACACCATGATCACATGGGATTTATCCCAGTGATGCAAGGATTCTTCAATATATGCAAATCAATCAATGTGATACACCATATGACAAATTGAAGAAGGAAAACCATATGATCATGTCAATAGATGCAGAAAAATCTTTTGACAAAATTCAGCACCGTTTATGACAAAAACTCTCCAGCAAGTGGGCATAGAGGGAACCTGCATAATAAAGGCCATATATGACAAACTCTCTGCAAACATCATTCTCGATGGTGAAAAACTGAAAACGTTTCCTCTAAGGTAGGGAACAAGACAATGATGTCCACTATCACAACTATTTTTCAACATAGTTTTGGAAGTCCTAGCCACGGCAATCAGAGAAGAAAAAGAAATAAAGGAATACAAATTGGGAAAGAAGCAGTAAAACTGTCTCTGTTTACAGATGACATGATACTACATATAAGTAATCCTAAAGATTCCACAAGAAAACTACTAGAGGTGATCAATGAATTTGGTATAGGAGCAGGATACAAAATCAATCCACAGAATTCTCGTGCATTCCTATAAACTAATGATGAAATATCTGAAAGAGAAATTAAGGAAACACTGCCATTTAACATTGCAAAAAAAAAAAAAAGAATAAAATACCTAGGGATAAACCTACCTAGGGAGACAAAAGACCTGTATGCAGAAAACTATAAGACACTAATGAAAGAAATTAGAGATGATACCAACAGACGGAGAGATATACCATGTTCTCGGATTGGAAGAATCAACATTGTGAAAACGACTATACTACCCAATGTAATCTACAGATTTAATGCAATCCCTATCAAATCACCAATGGCATTTTTTATGGAACTAGAACAAAAAAATCTTTAAATTTGTATGGAGACGCAAAGACCCTGAATAGCCAAAGCAGTCTTGAAGGAAAAAAATGGAGCTGGAGGAATCAGACTCACTGACATCAGACTATACTACAAAACTACAGTAATTAAGACAATATGGTACTGCCACTAAAACAGAAATATATATAAATGGAAGAAGATAGAAAGCCCAGAGATAAACCCACGCACCTATGGTCAACTAATCTATGACAAAAGAGGCAAGGATATACAATGGAGAAAAGACAGTCTCTTCAATAAGTGATGCTGTGAAAACTGGACAGCTACACATAAGACAATGAAATTAGAACACTCCCTAACACCATACACAAAAATAAACTCAAAATGGATTAGAGACCTAAATGTAATCCCAGACACTATAAAATTCTTAGAGAAAAACATAGGAAGAACACTTTTTGACATAAATCACAGCAAGGTCTTTTTTGATCTACCTCCTAGAGTAATGGAAATACAAACAAAAATAAACTAATGGGACCTAATGAAACTTAAAATCTTTTGCACAGCACAGGAAACAAGATGAAAAGACAACCCTCAAAATGGGAGAAAATATTTGCAAATGAAGCAACTGACAAAGGATTAATCTCCAAAATATATAAACAGCTCATGCAGCTCAATATTAAAAAAACAAACAACCCAATCCAAAAATGGGCAGAAGACCTAAATAGACATTTCTCCAAAGAAGACATACAGATGGCCAAGAAACACATGAAATGTTGCTCAACATCACTATTTAATAGAGAAATGCAAATCAAAACTTCAATGAGGTATCACCTCACACCAGTTAGAATGGGCAGCATCAGAAAATCTACAAACAACAAGTGCTGGAGAGGGTTTGGAGAAAAGGGAACCCTCTTGCACTGTTGTTGGGAATGTAAATTGATACAGCCACTATGGAGAACAGTATGGAGTTTCCTTAAAAAACTAAAAATCGAATTACCATATGACCCAGAAATCCCACTCCTGCGCATTTACCCAGAGAAAACCATAATTCAAAAAGACACATGCACCCCAATGTTCATTGCAGCACTATTTACAATAGCCAGGTCATGGAAGCAACCTAAATGCCTGACAGACAAATGGATAAAGAAGATATGGTACATATATACAATGGAATATTACTCAGCCATAAAAAGGAATGAAATTGGGTCATTTGTAGTGACGTGGATGAATCTAGAGACTGTCATACAGAGTGAAGTAAGTCAGAAAGAGTAAAACAAATATCACATATTAACGCATATATGTGGAATCTAGAAAAATGGTATAGGTGAAGTGGTTTGCAGTGCAGAAATTGAGACACAGATGTAGAGAACAAATGTATGGACACCAAGGGGGGAAAGTGGCAGAGAGTGGGGATGGTGGTGTGATGAACTGGGAGATTGGGATTGACATGTATACACTGATGTGTATAAAATGGATGACTAATGAGAACCTGCTGTATAAAAAATAAATAAATAAAATAAAAGTGAAAAGAAAAATACAAGGTCCAACTGTATAGCACAGGGAATTATATCCAATATCCTATGATGAGCTATAATGGAAAAGAATTTGATAAAGAATATATATATTTATAACTCAGTCACTTTGCTGTACAGTAGAAATTAAACACAACATTGTAAATCAATTATCCTTCAATAAAATTTTTAAAAAATGACCTCCTGATGCTACACAAGCACCACAATCTCAAAGTCATAAAAAGGGGCTTAACTTTCTAACCAGGGCTCTGCCCAAAACTCCAATATTAAAATAATATTGATATACTAATGAGCAATAACTAAAATCTTTTCAGAACAATTTCCACCAATCCTGAAAGTGTTAAGCTTCTATATTTTGTCTTAAATAACTTTTCTTCTTAGGACATATGTAAATACACAGACAATGGGTGATCTGTGGAATCTAAGAGAAGCAGGAAATATATATATATATATATATATATATATATATAATGAACATATCCATCAATTCCAACAATTTCCTTGTTCTTCCTTGTAATTCCTCTTTTTCTACTTCTCCATCATGTTATTCCAACCTCAGGCTACTACTGATCTGGTTTCTATCACTAGAGATTAGTTTGAATTTTCTAAAATTTTAAACAAATGAAATTAGAGAATGAGGAGATACTATTTTGGGAGGAGGTGAAGGTCTGGCTTTTTATACTGAATGATAATTTTGATATTTATTCATCTTGTTATAAGAATAAATAGATCATTAACTTTTTTTCTTGGTCATATTTTATTGTATGAATATACCACAGTTTGTTAGTCCTTCCCACTGTTGGTGGACTTCTGTTTGTTTCAAGTATTTGACTAATACAAAATAAAGCTACTGTGAACATTTGCAAATACAAAGAAAACTACTGCATGTTCTTGTCATAACTTTCCAATGAAATATGCACATTCACATCAGTTTATTTATAGAAAAGGAGGAATACCCACCTAAGTAGCATTTTTTTTCTTCTCTACCTGTTTTCTTTTTTGGTAGGTAAATAAGAACATTAGAGTAATTGTATCAGTTATCTATCACTACATAACAAGTTATCTCAAAGCCTCATAGCCTAAAATAACAAACATTGACTATTTCACCATTTCTGTGCATTGGGAATATGAGAGCAGCTTACCTGGGTGGGTCTGGTTTAAAGTTTCTCACAAGGCTACCATCAAGGTGTCAACTAGGGCTACAGCCATCTAAAGGTTTAACTGAGGGAAGACAGTCTTTCAAGTTCATCCAAATGGTTGCTGCTAGGGCTTGGTTCTGCACCATGTGGCTTCTCCACAAGGAGACTGAAGACATGGCATCCATCTATCTCAGAATGAAGAAGAAATCCAAGAGAGAGTGAGAGTGTACCCAAGATGGGAGACACAGTCTTTGTATAACCTAATCTAAGAAGTGACATCCTATTTTTTGCTATATTCTATTCATTAGAATTGAGTCACACATTCTATTCATTAGATGTAAGTTCAGCCCACACTCACACAGAGGTGAATTACCTTCTACTTCTTGAAGGAAAGAGTATTATATTACTTTTCTATTGCTGCTATAACAAATTATAGACATACCTCTTTTTATTGCACTTTGCAGATACTGCATTTTTTACAGATTGAAGGTTTATGGCAATCCTACATTGACCAAATCTATCAGTGCCACTTTTCCAAGAGCATTTGCTCACTTTGTGTCTCCATGTCACATTTTGGTATTCTTGCAATATTTCAAACTTTTTCATCATTATTATATTTGTTATGGTTATCTGTGATCAGTGATCTTTGATGTCAGTATTGTAATTGTTTTGGGGCACCAGGAACTGTGCCCATATAAGATAACAATGTAAAGTTGTGTGTATTGTAACTGCTTTACCCGCCAGCTCTTTACCCATCTCTCTCCTTCTCAGGCCTCCCTATTCCCTGAGACATAACAATATTGAAATTAGGCCAGTTAATAACCTACAATGGCCTCTAAGTGTTCAAGTGAAAGGGAGAGTCACACGTCTTTCACTTTAAATCAAAAGCTAGAAATTATTAAGCTTAGTGAGGAAGGCATGTTGAAAGCTGTGATAAGCTGAAATCTAGGCCTCTTACACTAAACAGTTAGCCAAATTGTGAATGCAAAGGGAAAGTTCTTGAAGGAAATTAAAAGTGCTACTCCACTGAACACACAAATGATAAGAAAGCAAAATAGCATTATTGCTGATATGGAGAAAGTCGTAGTTGTCTGGATAGATCAATCAGCCACACTATTTCCTTAAGTCAAAGTCTAGTCTAGAGCTAGGCCCTAACTTTCTTCAATTTTTATGAAGGCTGAGAGAGGTGAGGAAGCTGCAGAAAAAAAAAAAGTTTGAAGCTAGCACAGGTTGGTTCATGAAGTTTAAGGAAAGAAGCCATCTCCATAACATAAAAGTACAAGGTGAAGCAGCAAGTGCTGATGTAGACGTCACAGCAAGTTATCCAGAAGATCCAGCCAAGATACTTAATGAAGGTGGCTACACAAAACAACAAGTTTTCAATATAGATAAAACAGACTTCTATTGGAAGAAGATGCCATTTAGGACTTTTATAGCAGGAGAAGAGACGTCAGTGTCTGGCTTCAAAGCTTCAAAGTATAGGCTGAATCTCTAACTAGGGGCTAGTGTAGCTGGTGACTGTAAGTTGAAGCCGATGCTCATGTGCTATTCCAGAAATCTGGGGCCCTTAAGAATTATGCTAAATGTATGCTTCCTGTGCTCTGTAAGTGAAACAACAAAGGCTGGATGACATCACATATGTTTACAACATGATTTACTGAATATTTTAAGCCCACTATTGAGACCTACTTCTCAGGAAAAAAATAAATAAATAATTCCTTTGAAAATATTACTGCTCATTGACAATGCACCCAGTCACCCAAGAGTTCTGATGGAGGTGTACAGTGAGATTAATGTTTTCATGCCTGCTAACACAACATCCATTCTGTAGCCCATGGATCAAGGAGTAATTTCAACTTTCAAGTCTTATTATTTAAGAAATATATTTTGTAAGGTTATAGCTGCCATAGATAGTTCTTCCTCTGGTGGATCTGGACAAAATAAATTGTAAACCTTCTGGAAAAGATTCTGCATGCCATTAAGAACATTGCTGATTTATGGGAAGAGGCAAAAATATCAACACTAACAGGAGTTGATTCCAAATTTCAAGGATGATTTGGAGAGGTTCAAGACTTAATTGGAGGAAGTAACTGTAGATGTGGTAGAAATAGCAAGAGAACTAGAATTAGAAGTAGATCCTGAAGATGTGTCTGAATTGCTGTAATCTCATGATAAAGCTTTAATGGATGAAGAATTGCTTCTTATGGATGAGCAAAGAAAGTGGTTTCTTGAAATGGAATCTGCTCCTGGTAAAGATGTTGTGAACACTGTTGAAATGACAATAAACGATTTAGAATATTACTTAAACTTGATGAAGCATCAACTAGTTTTGAGAGGACTGACTCCAATTTTGAAAGCAGTTCTACAATGGGTAAAATGCTAGCAAACAGCATTGCATGCTACAGGAAGAGTCAATCAATGCAGCAAACTTCACTGTCATCTTATTTTTAGAAATTCCTACAGCCACCCCACACTTCAGCAACCACCACCCTGGTCAGTCAACAACCATCAGTATCAAGCCAAGTAAAAAGATTACTACTCACTGAAGGCTCAAATGATGGCTAACATTTTTTACCAATAAAGTATTTTTAATTAAGGAACGTACATTTTTTAGCCATAATGCTATTACACACTTAATAAACTATAGTATAGTGTAAACATAAATTTTATATACCCTTGGAAACCAAAAAATTCACGTGACTCACTTTACTGTGATAATCTGCTTTATTGTGGTAGTCTGGAACTGAACCCACATTATCTCCAAACCATACCTGTACCATAAACTTAGAGAATTAAAACAATACAAATTTATTATCTTGGAGTTCTGTAGGTCGGAAATCCAGCACAGGTCTCACTGGGCAAAAGTAAAGGTGTCAGCTGGGTGGTATTCCTTTCTGGAGACTTGTGGGGAAAATCTGTCTCCTTGTCTTTTCTAGCTTCTTAAGGCTTCCCACATCCCTTTGATCATGGTCCCATTCTTCCATCTCCAAAGCCAACAATAGTGGGTTGAGTCCTTCTCACCCTGTATCACTCTGACCTTCCTTTCTTCTTACTTCTTCCATATTTAGGGATCATTGTGATTACACTGGGCCCACCCAGATAATATGGGATAATCTTTCTATTTTAAAGTCATCTTAATTCCCCTTTGCTATGTAATGTAACACATTCACAGGTTCTGGGACTCAGGAAACGCATGCCTTAGTGGGACTATTATTCAGCTTACTACATGTTTGAAAGAATTTGTGGACATGGTTTTTAAGCTACTACAGTAATCAATCACTATCAGATAATGTCCCTAGAATCTGTCTCCTCCCCAAATATGTGCACTCAATATCCTCTCCCTTAAAAATATTCATCAGAAGCTAATAAGCACTAACCCATGTAACAAGCTGCCTGCACTAGTCATTCAATATCCAATGGAGATAAACTTCCCTACCTTTCTTTTTCTCAAGCATTTGTTGTTGCCAAGAACAATAGGATAAAATTTCTACACTTAAAGCAGGAACAGGTAATTGGGTGTAGTTTGAGGAATGTACCTCTGGATTCAGAAAGAATCTAGTTTAAATGTGGGTTCTGCCAGAATACTAGCTGTGTAGCCTCATGCAAGTTATTTGTCTCTCTTGCCTAAGGTTTAACTACCTGTAAAATGGTGAAAACAATATTGAACATTGCATAGATATTGTGCAGGTTTGTTTATAATTCAGAAATTTATTAGTTATTTAGTCTTCTCCATTGTTGACAATCTAGTATATTTTTATAAAATGGCTACTATTAACCCCACTACATATCTGTGATGTTAAATTTTTCTAGTGCCCATAAGTCACTAATAAATATTTCTTTAAAGCCATATTCTAGACTTTCCACCAATTATTTGTAATTCTGAGCCCCTGAGACAAGTACAATACCTAACTCACACATCAAGAATTCCTTTTGAGGAAAAAATTGAAATTAGGAACTATTATACAATCCAGAAATTCCACTTCTGGGTAGTTATCCAAAAGAAATAAAAATGCTAACTCGAAAAGATATCTGTACCCCTATTTCATTGCAGCATTTTTATAGTTGCCAATATGTGAAACAACCTTAGTGTCCATAAGTGGATGAATGGATAAAGAAAATGGGATATATATATATATATATATATATATATATACACACACAATGGAAGATTATTCAACCATAAAAAGAAGGAAATTCTGCCATCTGTGACAACACGGATGGATTTTGAGGGCATTATGCTCAGTGAAATATGTCAGACAGAGAAAGACAAGTAGCATATGATATGTGGAAACTACAAAAGCAAAGAAATGAAAAAAACAAAAACAATAACAAAACCAAGCTCATAGATACAGATAACAGATTGCTCATTGTCAGAGGGGAGGGGAGTGAAGGGTATACAAAGTAGGTGATGGTGGACAAAAGGTACAAACTTCCAATTATAAAATAAATAATTCATGGTGTTGTAATGCACAGCATGGTGGCTATAGTTAATAATACTGTATTGTATACTTGAAAGTTGCTAAGAGAGAAGATCTTAAAAGTTTTCATTATAAGAAAAAGAAATTTGTAAGTATTTGTGGTGATAGATGTTAATTAAACTTATCGTGATGATCCTGTTGCAATATATGCATATATCAAATCGATATACTGTACACTTGAAACTAATATATTGTTATATGTGACTTATATATCAATTAAAAATAATTTTAATTTATTCTATTTTTAAGGTAAAATTGGTATATAACACTATATAAGTTTCAGGTATACAACATTGTGATTAGACATGTGTGTTCATTATAGAGTGATCATCATCCAAACTCTAGTTACCAGCCATCTTCATACACTGGACTCCTTTCAACCATTTTGCTTACCCCCTGGTCCTCTTCTCCCTCCAGTAACCACTAATCTGTCCTCTGTGTCTATGAGTTTGTTTCTGTAACTTTTTTTATTCACTGTTTTTCAGGCTCCATATATGAGTGAAATCATATGGTTTTTGTCTTTCACCTTCTTATTTATTTCACTTAATGTGATACCATCAAGGTCCATCCATGTTGTCAAAAATGGCAAGATTTTATTCTTTCTTATGGCTAAGAAGTATTCCATTGTGTATATGCACAACATCTTCTTTAACCATTTATACATCAATGGACACTTAGGTTGTTTTCATATCTTGGCTATTATAAATAAAGCTGCTATGAATATTGGGGTGCATATATCTTTTCAAATTAGAGTTTTTGTATTCTTCAGATAAATATCCAGAAGTGGAATAGTTGGATCATATGGTGGTTCTATTCTTAACTTCTGGATGAATCTCCATACAGTTTTCCATAGTGGCTGCACTGATTTACATTTCCACCAACATTGTCCTACAGTTCACCTTTCTCCACATTCTCTCCAACACTTGCTATTTCCTGGCTTTTGAAGATAGTCATTCTAACATGTGTGAGGTCGTATCTCCTTGTGGTTTTGATTTGCATTTCTCTAGTAATTAGTAATGTTGAACATATTTTCATGTGTCTGTTGACCATCTATACATGTTCTTTTGAAAAACATCTATTCAGATCCTCTGCCCATTTTTAAATCTGTTAAGTTGTATGAGTTCTTTATATATTTTGGATATTATCCTCTTGTCAGATATGTGATTAGCAAATATCTTCTCACATTCAGTAGGTTGCTTTTTCATTTTGGTGATGATTTCCCTTACTGTTCAGAAGCTTTTCAGTAGACCCATTTGTTTATTTTTGCTTTTCTTACCCTTGCCTTTGGAATCTGATCCACAAAAACGTTGCTAACATTGATGTCATGGGGGTTACCCCATATGTTTTCTTCTAGGACTTTTATGGTTTCAGGTCTTACATTCAAGTCTTTAATTCATTTACAGTTGATATTTTTGCATGGTGTAAGATAATGGCCTAGTTTTATTCTTTTGCATGTGGCTGTCCAGTTTTCCCAACACCATTTTTTTGAAGACTCTGTCCTTTCTCCATTGCATGCATGTTCTTGATCCTTTGTCCTAAGTTGATTGTTTGTATATTGTGAGTTTGTTTCTTGGATCTCAGTTCTGATCTATTGACCTTTGTGTCTGTTTTTATGACAATACCTTACTGTTTTGATTACTATAGATTTGTAGTGTAGTTTGAAATCAGGGAGCATGATACCTCCAGATTTTTTATTCTTTCTCAAGATTGTTTTGGCTATTCAGGATCTTTTGTGGTTCTATACATGTTTTAGAATCATTTGTTCTAGTTCTGTGAAAAATGCCATTGGAATTTTGAAAAGGATTGCATTGAATCTGTAGATTGCTTTGAGTTGTACGGATATTTTAACAATATTAATTCTTCCTATCCATGAGCACAGAATATCTTTCCATTTATTTGTGCCTTCTTCAGTTTTCTTCATCAATGTCTTATAGTTTTCAGAGTATAGGTCTTTCACCTACTTGGTTAATTTAATTCCTAGCTACTTTATTCTTTCTGATGCAATTGTAAATGGTACTATTTTCTCAATTTCACTTTCTGATAGTTTGTTATTAGTGTATAGAAATGCCACTGATTTTTGTAGATTGGTTTTGTATTCTACAACTTTACTGAATTCATTTATTCGTACTAACAGGGTTTTTTTTGTGGAATCTTTAGGGTTCTAGCAGTTTTTTGATGGAGTCTTTAGGGTTTTCTATATAAAACATCATGCTATCTGCAGGTAGTGATAGTTTTCCTTCTTTTTGATTTGGATGCCTTTCATTTATTTTTCTTGCATAAATGCTATGGCTAGGACTTCCAATAAAATGTTGAATAAATGTAACAAGTGTGGGCATCCCTGTCTTGTTCCTGATCTTAAAGGAGAAGTTTTCAGCTTTCCACCATTGAGTATGATGTTAGCTGTGGGTTTATTATATATAGTCTCCATTATATGGAGATACATTCCCTTTACACCCACTTTGTTAAGACTTTTTATCATGAATGGGTATTGAATTTTGTCAAATGCTTTTCCTGCATCTATTGAGATGATCATAAGAGTTTTATCTTTTGTCTTGTTAATATGGTGTATCACATTGACTGATTTGGGGATGTTGAACTATCTTTGTATCCCTGGAATAAATCCCACTTGATTATGGTTTATGACCCTTTTAATGTGTTGTTGAATTCAGTTTGCTAATATTTTGTTGAATATTTTTGCATCTCTGTTCATTAAAGACATTTTTATTTAAGTGCCCTTGTTCAGTTTTGGTATCAGGGTAATGCTGGCTTCATAAAATGAGTTTGGAAATATTCCCCTCTCTTCAGTCCTTTGGAAGAGTTTGAAAAGAATAGGTATTAGTTTTTTTTCAATTTTTGGTAGAATTCATCAATGAAACCATCTGGTTCATTCTAATCTTTATTATTTCCTTCTTTCTATGGACTTTAGGCTTTGTTATTTTTTTCCTAGTTTCTTTAGGTATGAAGTTAGATTGTTTATTTCATATTTTTCTTGTTTCTTGAGGTAGGCTTTAATTGCAATGAGCTTCCTTCTTAGAACCACTTATGCTGAATGTCATAGATTTTGGATATTGTATGCTTTCATTTGTCTCTATGTATTTTTTAAATTTCTTCTTTGATTTCTTTGATAACCCATTGATTGTTCAGTAGCAAGTTGTTTAATCTCCACATATTTGCACCTTTTCCAGTTTTCTTTTTATAGTTGATTTGTAGTTTTTATATACTATTGTAGTTGGAGAAGATGCTTGATAGAATTTGAATCTTCTTAAATTTATTGAGACTTTCTTTGTGGCCTAACATGTGGTGTATCCTGGAGAATGTTCCATGTGCACTTGAGGAGAATGTATACTCTGCCACTTTGGGATAGAATGTTCTGATTATAACTATTAAGTCAATATGTTTTAATGTGTCATCCAAGGTCTGTGTTTCCTTACCATTTTCTGTCTGGTTGATTTATCCATTGTTGTAAGTGGGATGTTAAAGACCCCTGCTATTATTGTATTGCTGTCAATTTCTCCCTTTAGGTCCATCAATATTTGCTTTGTATATTTGAGTGCTCCTGTGGTGAGTGCATATATATTTATAAATTTATAAATGTAATATTTTATTTGCTGGATTACTCCATCATCAATAATATCAAACTTTTCTTGTCCTTTATTACTGTGTTTGTTTTAAAGTCTATTTGTCTAATATGAGTATAGCTACACCAGCCTTCTTTTTGTTTCCATTTAAGTGGAATAGCTTTCTCCATCCCTTCATGTTCAGTCTGTATGTCCTTACTTATGAAGTGAGTCTCTTGTCAGCAGCATATAGATGATTCTTGCTTTTTTCTTTCTCTTTTTTTATCAGACACTCTATATCTTTTTATTGGAGAGTTTAGTCCATTTACATTTAAAATAATTACTGACATTTTGTTCATGTTTGCTGTTTGTTTTTATAGTTCCTCCTGTTTCTTTCTTCTCTCTCTCTTGTGGTTTGATGGCTTTCTTCATTGTTCTGTTTAGATTCCTTTCTCATTTTCTTTTGTGTATTTACTCTGAGCTTTTGCTTTGTATACATATAACATCCTATGTATATAATAGTCTGTTTTAAATTGATAGTAATTTAAATTTAAGCATATTCCAAAAGTTTACATTTTCACTCCCCCCTCATGTTTTATATTTTTGATGTCACATTTTATGTCTTTTTATTTTATGCATTGTTAGCTAATTATTGTAGTTTTAGTTAATTTTACTATTTTTGTCTTTTAACCTTCATACCTACTTTATCATTGATTGATACACCATCTTTACTATAATATCCAGTGAGATTTTTTCTTTTGTATGTTTTCTTGTTCTTAATTATGTCATTTCTTTTCAGCCCAAAGAAGTCCCTTAACATTTCTTGTAGGGCCAGTTTAGTGGGGATGTGTTGGTTGACCAAAAAGGTTTTTTTTGGTTTTTCCATAAGGTGTTATGGAAAAACCCAAATGAATTTTTGGCCAACCCAATACTTCTTCAGTTTTTTTATGATCTGGGGAAAACTCTTGATCTTTTCTTCAATTCTGAATGATAACCTTGCCAGGTAGAGAATTCTTGGAAGATTTTTCCTTTCATGATATTGAATATGTCATGCCACTCTCTTCTGGCCTGCAAAGTTTCTGTTGAAAAATCTAATAGCCTTACCTTGTATGTAAGAAGTTGTTTTTCTCTTGCTGCTTTCAAGATCTTCTCTTTATCTTTAACTTTTCCCATTTTAAGTGTAATGCATCTTGGTGTGGATCTCTTTGGGTTCATTCTATTTGTAAATTTTTGAGCTTCCTGCACATGAGTATCTGTACCCTTCCACAGATTAGGGAAGTTTTCAGTCATTGTTTCTTCAAATAAGATTGCTGGCCCTTTCTCTTCCTCTTCTCCTTCTGGGACCCCTATAATGAGAATGTTATTCCACTTGATGTTGTCCCAAAATCCCTTAAAGAATTTTAACTTTCTAAATTATTTTTTTCTTTTTGAATCTCTGAGTGATCTCCATTGCTTTGTCTTCAAGCTCAATGACACATTATTCTGCTTCTTCGAGTCTGCTGTTGAATCCCTCTAGTGTACTTTTAAGTTTAGCTATCATATGCTTCAGTTCTGTAACTTCTGTTTGGAACTTTCTTAAATTTTCTGTCTCTTTGTTGAAAATCTCACCATGCTTTTCATTCTTTATTTGAATTCTGTGAGCATCTTTATGACCATTACTTTAAAGTCTTTAATTAGATTGATTACTTATCTCCATTTTATTAATATATTTTTCTGAAATTTTGTATTGTTCTTTTGTTCAAAATATATTCCTCTGTCTCCTCATTTTGCCTGATTCTCTGTGTTTGTTTCTGTGTATAAGATGAAATTACTGTCTCTCCCAGTCTTGAAGGAACAGTCACTCGAAGACTGGGGGTGTGTTTTGGTCTGTCTGTGCAGTGCCTTGGTGATGGTCACCTGCCAAGACCTGTCTCTGTGATTGTTTCAGTCTCTTGGGGCTCAGAAATGCCAAGAATTCAAGGGCATCCTTTGTGTGCGGTGTGCACACCTTCCAGATCTGGTGGCACAGGGACTGCAGTAAAACAGTTCTGGGCCTGGGTGAGCCCACCCCCTAGGTCTGGTGAGGCAGGATCTACTGTGAATGGGCACAAGTCTGGGGCAAGCCTGTCCACCAGGTCTGGTGGGAAAAACAATTTCTTTTGAGGAATCATGTTTTCCTGGCTTCCCATTTTATGGGCAATTTCTAGCCATAATAATTATTCTGAAGGCTTTTTAATAACAATATTTTATTCATAACTTTTAATAGGCCATAAGCTAATTTGCTATGTGCATTTAGATGTTTATTTTAAAATTAAAACCCTTATTTTTGACTACTAAATGAAAACTGTTAAACTGATGGCATTATATGTGAATGGTATTTTAAATTTAGTTTAAAAATTCAACATTGAAAATAAAATCATGTGAGTTTTGTCATAATAATATGAATACAACTTTGGGTGGAACACAGCATGGTGGTAAAAATAATGTTCTTAGTAAATTAGGATACATATGGAGCAGAAATGTACCTGGAGCTTGTTATGTTATATACATAATTCATAATTGCATCAATCAAGCTGTGATATTCTACTAATTTATACAAACTGAGCTGTAAGTATCACATTTTATAAATATTTTTAGGTTTACACAGTCAGAAAACAACACTAAAAGATTTTGGTGATGAATTTTATTTTGAACTAAAAAGACAACTTAAGTATGTTATCACATAAACTCTCTTTGCTACCTATCATCAATTGAATTTTAGAAATGTTTGAGCTTTTGAAGAATTACTTTGCAAATCCTCTAAATTTTGCTTACATTTTATTCAAAATTAGCTGGAAATCTCTAATAAAAGTGTTCAACAAAGTTCAAATTTTGAAGTCTTTAAAGATTTTCAATTATTAAAAGCAAATCTCACAAATGAAAAGAAAAAATCTTACAGAAGCAAGGACTAGAATAAATTAAACAATGTAAGTTATAAAGGTATACAAGATTTAAGTTTGATTTTTCTATGATAATGCTTTGAAATAACTCAACTGTAGGGAAAAGCCCTTTGATGGAGCTTCTATTTATAATTAAATAGTTGTATTTAGTGAAATTGAGGATCCCTGTTGTTATATGGCATCTACATTTGCTGAGACAGTCAAAAGGATGTTAAGACATTTTGGACAAGTTTTATCTTATAAAAATATGTCAAGAAAAGTACTCTGTTGAATAGAAGTAAAAAGACGGTACCTATGAAAATGTTTGGACTAATATATTTACACATATCAATGTAAATATAGAATTGAGAATATTTTCCACTTATAATTATCTCTGATCTTATTTTCCTCAGCACCTATAAAAGTATTTTCTCAATTAAAATATTATATTTGCAAAGCAGAATCATTTGAAAGTGTCAGTAATTTCAAAACTATTAAAGGTAAAATGCAATTTTGATGATCTGAGAAATTCTATGAAAATTTTTAAATAGAATAATTGAAAAATAAATTTTACAGAAAAATGTAAGTGACAAAATATGAGAGGCTAAGCCAAATAAAATGATCAAAGCAACATGGGAAATTACTCAGTTATGTTATTTTTATTTCAGATAATAAACCTAAATTTGTGTTAGTTTTGCTTTATTCTAAACATATTTATTAAAAGAATATTTAAAAATCATTTTTGATTGCCAGTCTTTTTTTAAACCAGTGATATAATAAGCCAACTTGTTGATCAATTAAATTTTCAAAATTATACAGTTTTAATAATTTTATTTCCCTATTCACACTCAAAAATGACCAATTTAGGTACTAAATTGTATGGTCACTCTAACTATAACCTTTTTTGACTACTTTTTACCTTCAACAGCCATGTTGAGTCCTAAAATTTCAGATAATACATTCACTAATTCATTGTGTTAAGTCATTCATGCATTCGACAAACACTTATTAAGCCCCATCTATTAGCTAAATATTCTAAGTTCTTTGAATATATTTGTGAACAAAACAGACAAAGATCCCTGACTCATGGAGCCAACATTTTACCATGGGGGTGGGGGGTGGTTCATCTAGCAACAAACAATAGACATAATAAGTAATAAATTGTATCACATATTTTCAGGTGATAAATACATTGGAAAACAAAAATGAAAGTAGGGTAATGGGGATTCTGAATGTGAGAAGTGTAGGGAAATGAAATGTCACAACATTAAACAGGTAAGAAAGGTGACATTTAAGCAAAGATTTGAAGGGATTGGGGGAGTTCACCATGGGATTATCTACGGGGAGAGGAAGCTGGGATAGAGGAAGCAGCTAAAGCAAAGAGCAGGGATGTACCTGACCTGCTTGAAAAACAACAAGGAGACCAGTATAGCTGGAGAAGAGAATCCTGGGGAGTGTAGCGGAATATGAGGTGTGGAGGGCAAGAGAGGGAATGAAGCTGGATAGAGGGAGAGTAAGATACAGGTGGAATATTTTTTGTTTTTGCAATATCACTTTTTATTTGTTTTCTTTTTATTGTCTTCTTTGCAAAAGTATAAGCACTATGAAGAGTGTACTTTTTCTCTTGTCAAAATCTATGTAACCTAGGCTTAGTGTAGTGCTTTACCCTATAAATGAGTGAGCTCCCATTTTTGGTGTCTAAAAAAGTATTGTTCATGAGTTACTCCTAGAACTACATGATTTAAAAAGTGCTCAAACTTGACTAACCTATAACAATTTTTAGCGAAACTGATGGAAGTACAGGCATCAGAGGATATTTTAATCTAAATTGCCTTCAAAAATAAATCATGACAATACAACAAATTAAAAATATATTTTGATACATATGGCAAAAAAGATTTATGCTTCAATGTGAACTTTCTGAAAATTGAAGAAAATGATATCAATATACATAGAAAACCATCGTATAATGGCTCAGTAAATGTACTTAACTTCCAATAACGAAAATGGAAATATTCTTGGTGGGGGAAGAAAATTGAAGGTAGGATGTATGTTTAAATACCCGTGAACTGAAGATATATAAAAGGACTGAAGCAACATAAATACTTTATCAATGACTTTTAAGCCAGTGACAGAAATAATGATTGAGAACTAGACTTAGAGTTAGAAAAGAGAGTCCTTTCCAAGCTGTGCTATCAAATGGTCATATGGTCTGGGTAAACCACTCTATCCTTCATGCCTAAACTTTCTTATAATAAAAGGACATGCTTGCCTCTTTAAAAAAAAAAATCTATCATTTATTGTGCTGGTGTGGCTGTTTTGTTTTGGTTGTTTACTCTCGTGAGGAGTGACAAGTCATTTTAGTATTATGAAAATTGGCTCAGCTTCTGATCAGAAGCTCTGAATTCCAACTTCACTTCTGCTACTATATGACCCTTAAAAGTTTTTTTTTTTTTTTTGGCGGTACGCAGGCCTCTCACTGTGGTGGCCTCTCCCGTTGCGGAGCACAGGCTCCGGACGCGCAGGCTCAGCAGCCATGGCTCACGGGCCCAGCCGCTCCGCGGCATGTGGGATCTTCCCGGACCGGGGCACGAACCTGTGTCCCCTGCATCGGCAGGCGGACTCTCAACCACTGCGCCACCAGGAAAGCCCAGAAGTCTTTTAATCCTTTCCAAAATTTCCTTTCATTTAGAATTGTATTCACTAACTGTTCTCACACTTAAGGTCTGTGATGTATGGGCAACAATCTGAATCAGAAGCATACAGAGTTGGTAAGGATGCCATAATGTCACCAAATATCTTTTTACAAAACCTTCCTGTTGGTGGTAGAACATTCGAAGAAATAATGCAGAACACTGATGTTTATACTATAATATGATCCACAAAATTATTTTTGCGGTTTTATTGTCTGATGAGGACAACACATCACAAAGCATTTAGTAAAAGGCATCTGATATGAGGAATTTCAGTTCTGCAAAAGGGTATGTATTTTCCAAGAATCTCCTTGGGATGATACTGATTTCCTTCCAGGTGGAATAATTTTATCCTCTAAATATTTTTTTCTTAATAATATCAAGATATTTTTTATCTGATTAAATCTCATGTGTTCTTTTCTTTATCTTAGCTTGGTTTTGTTATTCAATATAAGATAAACCATGTCTTTCTGGTTTTTGATGAAGGATCTTAGATTCTTTGTATTAGCTTGATTTCTTGCTCTTTCATGTTTGCATTCTCAATCAAAGAGTTCTTTGAAATTTTGTTTTCTCATGGAATCTTAACAGTAAGATTTAATTTAATGGATTTCTCCATGCTCATGGAGACTTTATGAAAGATTCATCTTTTTATTTTAATAAATGAAATTATGAAATATTTTGGTGTTTTGCCAATAAATTATGTCTTGCCAAAAGCAATAGATTTAATTTTAATTGAAAAGTCAAACTTTATCTATAGAAAAAGATGTTTGGAGTGAGAACTCCTGCGCTCAGAGTCTTGGCACCACTACTTATTAGCTAAGTTACTTTGTGCAAAAACTCATACTTTCTCAACTTCAATTTGTATAAGTGGGAATTGACAATAGGACCCATGACCCAAGATTATTGTGATGATTATTTTTTAATGTGTGTGAAAATGTGATCAACTGTAAATGATATACAAATACTAGCAACTACTATCATCATCAAAGATGAGGTTAGAGTAACATTATTACATTCTAAGCCTTTAAACAAGCATTTTTCAAGTTTCTTCCCTAAAGGCACTGTTTTTATGCTCAGAATTCTTATTACGCTCTTTTCAAAACAGTTAAAAAATAAAGTTCTTAAAAGATAATTGAAGGAAGGGATTTAAGCTAAATGTATTATATAGCCATGTGTCTCAAATTTCAATGTGCATAGCAATTACCCGGGTGTCTTGTTAAAATGCAGATTCTGATTCATTAGATCTGGGATGAAACCTGGATTCTGCATTTCTAACAGCTTCCTACATGATACAGATGCTGCTTGTCTGCCAACCAAACTTTGAGTATCAGAGTTGTATACTACTCTCCACATAAAATGCTTTTAACTACCTAACATTAGCTTTGGCATTTCATCATATTTATGAATTATAAAATGCATATCACTGTAGCGTTGGTGTTTTAAACACTGAATACAAAGCCACCACAAAAAGGACCTGAGAAAATAAGTTCATATATACACATATGGAAAGAGAGACATTAGAAAAGGAAGAAAACAGAAAGAAGCAATACTCAAATCTTGGGGTCTACTTTACTTCACTGATTGAGATCTGAGCTCCTAAAGAAGTTGATAATCTAGACTCTCTATTCATTGAATTTTATTTTCCTTACAGAATATTTTTCCCCAAGTATGAAACTAAATAAACTCTTAGGATGCAAAGAAATTAATTGTGTTAAGTCTATGAATTTATAATGAACATATGGCTAAGATTATTTTTCACTAGGTATTTTTATATTAATTATCATAACAGTTGTCTCCACTATTGACGTCAATAGATCATTAGATGTATTTATAAAATTGTTAATCAAGGTTCTAAATATATTCATGATGCTGCTGGAACATTTATCGAAATTTTATATTTTATTCATTTGGTTTCTAGAGGTTTTATCTCTTAATAAAACATGTTGTTCTTCATTTTTATCTTTATGGAGATTTGTAGAGATGGTCATGGAATATAAAAATGCATTCTTCAAAAAATTTATCCAAGATTATATGAGATAAAATGATAGAAAAAATCATCCAAGTTGAAAGTTTTAAGAATTAAGTAAATTTCAGTTTGATGATTGTTACCATTTGGTTTTTGCTTTACACCTGTTTGAAACTATGTTTGTGTTTTCTGCTAAATTACTTTAAACTAGACGTTTATTAAACACGCACCAAAGCCACAAAGTTTCATCTAGTTTCATGGCTACTTATGCCTCAAGGCAAATCAAAGGTATTTTGACAATTAGCTAATGGAAGTTCAATGGGAACAACAAAGTTAAACAAAAAAAAGAACAGAAACAAGCTGAGGGTTTTGCAGAATTTGCTGATAGATGTGGGTTTATGAAACTGCTAACATTATAACTGGTGTTTTGGAAGAAAACCACTTCATTTACCAACAATGGACACTTAAGGGCATTCTCAGCAATAGAAAACAGGGCAGCACGTTCACGAAGTACAAAGTCTACATCTTTATTGTGGCATTCACCACATTTACTATGGTTAGCTGCAGGTTTACCTTTCTCTGCGATATCCTGGGAACAGAAACAGCATTTATATCTATTTACCCAATACTTAGCACAGTACCTGGCACATTCTGTATGTTCAGTAATTATTTAATCAATGAAAGTGAATGATTTGTATCATCTCTATTTTCTTCGTAATATAACCATTATGTAATAGACATAAATAAAAATGGGCATTCAAGTATATATGTCCAATTTTTTTACTTCAGTTTCTATTGGGAAAAAATTCAGTTTGGATCTAAATAAGTCACATGCAATGATCAGACTTACCAGTTAATTAGTAATAAGTTCAAGTTTCCATTTTTATTTGTCCTTGCAGACCAAGCCTGGAAGCATTACAGTATTTTCTGGTAACAAATGGGAATCTGGCCAGCCAGTGATCTTTGCATTAGCATTCTAATAACCAGAGGCCAGTGTGCCATAGTGCTGTGTCAGAACTAATTTATGAAACTACATCCAAAGGCTCATTAAAATGGTCACAATTCAGTGACTGCCCAGTGAAATTAGACTACAGTTTCATTCCCATAACAGAGAATATTTTAACATACTATTAAGGACATATTTCAAGTGGTAAAACTAGCTTTGATTCTGTGAAGGGAAAAACAACAAGATAGAAAGCCATTTACTTTTGTGCAAAATTGGTTCCACTCTCAGATTTAGGCTTAAAATGCTTCAAATGGTCATATTTTAGAACATATACTTGCCTCTCCAAGTCTGGTGCATTTTTTCTCTTAGAGTAAAAGCATTTCTGGGCAGCTGTATCAAACCACAGGGTTGTGAACCTACATGGCCAAGAAATCTCAAGCAGCTCAGTTGAAAGTCGAATGTGTCTCCCCCACTGCTGCCAGACAAATCTCCCTACAGCATTTCTTTAATCATACATCTTCCCCCATGATGTCGAAACTCCTGGGGACTCAGAATATATTACTTTACAGGCTGCTTTCCACAGCCAAACCAGATTTAAGTGGCATAAAAAATGTGGCATCCGGGCTTCCCTGGTGGCGCAGTGGTTGAGAGTCCACCTGCCGATGCAGGGGACACAGGTTCGTGCCCCGGTCAGGGAGGATCCCACATGCCGCGGAGCGGCTGGGCCCGTGAGCCATGGCCGCTGAGCCTGCGCGTCAGGAGCCTGTGCTCCACAACGGGAGAGGCCACAGCAGTGAGAGGCCCGCGTACTGGAAAAAAAAAAAAAAAATGTGGCATCCAAAGTCTGGTTAAGAGCAATGACATAGTAGGAAAAGTTCTAGAACATGAGTCTGGTGCAGCTCCAGTCCAACTCTCAATCATCTCTTGCAGGGCAGGGGCAGGGTATCCCCTCTCCTACTAGTTCAGTGCCTGGCACATGGGCTGTACTCAGTAATAAAGACTGCTGTAGTGAAATGAGCTGATGATATTATTATGAAAGTCATTTAATTTCTCAGTATCACAAACATCTATATACGTGACATGGGAATAATGATCCCTGTTCTACTTATTTCACAGGATTGTTCTGAGGATCTAAACTAATAATAACTGCAAAAGCACTTTTTAGTGGTATGGTGCTTATACTAGGATAATGTTGTGGTTTTATGCATTAACTTGTCAAACATAACAGACTATTTTCTTTATTTCCTGAATTTTTATTCAATGGAACAGTAATGAATCCCTAAATCTTCCAAATGTGAAGGATAAAAGACTGAATGACTTTTCCTGGCAGTCTATATGCCATAGCTGAATTATTTAAACTTTTATTTAAACCTGGGAAAGGAAACAAAACAAAAAAATCCCAAGAGTAAAGATATTATTTTTAATTAATTTAGGAAAATATTTCTTTTCATTTGTTTCTCCATCTAAAAAATAACACTGGTAATGTGGACGCCTTAGTATACTGTAAATTAGACGTCACTTCAATATCAAGGCTAAATTTCTCTAGAAATAAGAGGATATTCCAAATTGAAAACATGGCAAAGAAATAAATGTGAAATATTTTTCTAATCATTTCAGGGTATCTCATAAACCAGTGTTCTGGGGGCACTCTGTTTTGCTGGATGTTAACAGGTGTGCTATCCAAAAGATACTCGCTTTCTCTCTCTTTTATATATATATATATAAATATATATACATATATATATATATGAAAGCGTTTGAGTTAAACATAACTGAATGTTTCTGTTTTCAGAATCTTTTAATATGCATTACAAATACTTGAGAAAGGGATACATTATTGCATTTTTACCAAATTTATTTTACCGTTACTTATTAATTTGGCAACATTCTTATTAACACTTTCTAAAACATTGTTTAGATAAATACCACTTTAGGAAATGTTCTGACAAAGTGTGTTTGGCTGGACACATTACAACCCACGCAAGGACACACATTCTGGCTTGTATGAATTTAGTTAACCGTTGGATCCCTTGAGCACCTACTGTATCAACAGCGCTCTGCAGGATGCTAACTAAAGGGCATAAGATGTTGAGTGAAGTTATGACTGCCTTTTAGAAGTCCAAAGTCAAAGGGAACAAACACTCAGTAGTCAGTGCTGTGGGAACGATGTAATGAAGTAAAATGGGAGTTCAAAGAGGGAGAGTCATGTCTGTTTGGGTGTAGAATTGGAGGTATCTTCCCAAGAGTCAAAAGCACAAAATGATTGAATGCTTTTACTGTCATCTTTAGTAGTACCATAACAAGGACTGGTCAAATAAATATATTTGCATGTGTTGGGTATCCTTTTCAAGGGTGATGCTTTTGAACAGTACCTGTCTCCACTTGCCTCATCTCATTTACCTCAAATCAGAATAGGTTCATCTCCTTGACTTTTTTTCAGTTCTGTGACTTTATAGTTATTTCTATCATGGTATTGACTTCACTTATTTAGTTTAAAAATAAAGAAGAAAAGAAAATTGATTAAATTTTAGAGCATTTAATATACTTTAAGTAATTTGCTATGAAAAGGTAGTTAGTAGCCCAACAGGATATTTTTCAATTATTTGAATCTGAAATTTAATATTAGAAGGATAATTTGAGTACATTTTAATTTTTTCCTCATACTTTTTCATGCTCACTTGAAATATTGAAACTTCAAAATAGATACAGGGTCTGTCTTATAAGCCTCATGGTTGGTTCTTACAGAGGCTCATAATGTCACATGAGAAAATGCAAATACCTCATCTCCCTCCATATGGAGGTCTGTTGTCTCCAGTCATCTCCTAGTCATGGGTAGAGCTTTAGCTCCCTTCTGCTGTATTCCTATGCCTGGACAGAGTTGGGGGAGTTTCTCTACACAGGTGTGATGTCTAGTGAACCTGTTACCAACCAGGGTTCTTGACCTCCTTAATCAATAGAATGTGATCAGAGGCCAGACAGGAAATTCAGGCAAAGCTTTACTGGGCCTACTTCTCTTGCTTGCTCGCTTGCCCGGGGTGGGGGTGGGCTGGGGAAGGGGTGAGGTCGGGCGAGCTGCTTACTTATATGGGGTGAAGGTAGGGGTGTGACCAGGGTTCAGTCCACAAGGGTGGCTTAGGGGGGGTGCCCACTCCTTTCCTTATGTTGTGTTCAAGGGCACGTGCAGTACCCTGCTTTTGCTCCTGATGCCCTGCTTTTGCTTCTGGCTCTCCAGAAGTGGCAGTTGGTCTTTTTGGTCTTTTTGTGTCTTGTTGTCCAGAATTTGCCCCAATTGTGCTTGCACACAATTATTTTTAGTCTCTTATAGTTTCTTTGTATTTTGTTGCTTGAGGAGACGTTTGTCCAGGTACAAATATTGCAGCACTGAAGCAAAGGGTCCCAGCTCCCAGCCTGTCTCAGACCCAAACAGAAACTCTTCAAGAGACTTCTTTCTAATGGTGCTTATCTAATTTTACCAACCCCCTCTATGAGAATATGATTCTAATACTAAAATAATAGAGTCCACCAGCTTGGTATATAGGTACATCTATAGGCATTTCTGCATAGCAAGTAGGAATTTAACTAGGATTTTTTTGGTCCATCTCAAAAGAATTTGTTAAGAATGATTAAACTTACATCCTTTCTTGAGGATAGTATAAGATTTCTAAATATTAGTATTAAGTATGAATCTGTATGCAAACTCAGGAATTTAAGAAATAACACTTTATTTTTTGTATCTCAACATTTTACTCCAAAGTCCCTATCTTGTGAGAGTGGCAGAAAATTCAACCTTGGTCATTCTTCCTCTTGTCTTGCCTGTGGGTGCCTTGCACAGTGCCAGGACAATCAGGGAAGAAAGTCTCAGGAGGTCTCTCTGTAGGTGACCAAAAAGTTCAATGTTAAGAGGCCATTTACACTGCTTTTAGGCTTCCTTCAAGGCCAACAGCTCTTGAGATAATGAGAACCTGAGCCTTGGCTTCCAAATAAGCTGAGTTGTTCCAAAAACACAATTAAATCTTGTATTTATAAAGTTCAATACAAAGGAAATACTCATTCATCCAGACCCTGGCAACGCTTCATGTTCACTGATTAACTGAGCTCACTGCCCCCTGTCCCTTCTCCCCTGTCTACGTCCAGCCTCTCTCATCTCATCCCCGTCCACTAATACCAAGTTATAGATGATCTTCACTATAGCAGGGTAAAATATATAAATTTGCATATTTAAGCATACATTAATGCTTATATATAAACATTCAAAGAAAAATTATGCACGTGAACACTATTCAGTGTCTGTAAGGAACAAAGGTTTTCTGCATTTTCTGTTACCTTTGAACAGATGCTGATGTCTGGAAATACTGAGTTTAGCAACTTTCCATAGAAGGCTTTCCATTGTATGTACTGGTTGTCAAACTCAGAACCACTGGCTACATATTATTTCAAAAATGGATGTTACAATACTTGTTGATAGACTTAAATCTCAAGTTATTTTTTATTTACTTAGAATATTTTTATGTTTTCAGTTCAAAAGTAATGGAGTCTAAGCTAGAAACACACATATTGTGTCATGATATTTCATGGACATGTACCCTCTAGCATCACTGTGAAGCTTATAAAAATAATAGAAATCTTCATTTGTTTCACTCACTTTTTTTGTTCCAACTCTGTCATATCTGAAAGGTTTAGACAGCCTAGATCTTGGTTGGGCCCTATTCCAAATTATACAAGAGTCAGTGTCTTTATAATTCATTCTCAGGACTGTCCTCAACTCAGAATCCAAAATAATTTCCCACTCAAATCAGATGTAAAGTTCTAATTGGAGTCTCTAACAATCTTCTCACATCCACTAATCCATCCTCCCAACTGCGCTTTGTTTCTTCTAGTTTCCCACTCACAATCTCTGCTGAAACCCTTGTTCACAAAAATCCACTGGCTCTGGTCTGAATATTTATCAACACGCACCTTACCATCTTTGTTACCAATATTTTTGTAATTCTTTATCACTTACTATCAAATTAAAAAATTGTGTATATATATTGAATTTAAATATATAAATAAAAATTAAATGTGTATATATAATTTATGTATATTTATATACAATAAAATTTGTAATGTATTTGTTATACAAAATGATGCTATACTGTAAACTTACTTTCCTACTATCCGGTTTAAGAAATAGTACATTATGATTAACTTCGAAGTCCCTCAGATGTCCTTCCCAAGTCCCACACCCTTATCTGCCCCTTTAGAGGTAACCTTCATCTTGAATTCATTGCTTATTTCTGCTTTCTTTTCTTAGTTTTATTACCTGTATTTTCATTCCTATGCAACATATCGTTAAATTTGTATTTTTATTAACATAAAAGGACTCAGTCTGTCAGTTTTTCCTTGACATTATTTTTTGCTCAGTGTCACATTCCTTGAGATTCATCAATGCATCAGTATTGTTGCCAATGGCTCTAAGTTTCTCTCTCTCTCTCTCTCTTTCTCTCTCTCTTCTGCTGTATAGTATTCCATTGTGTAAATATATCAAAATTCATTTATCCAGTTACCTGCCAATGGATATTTGTGTTTTTCCATGATTTTTTTCTATTTTACTGTACTGCAATAAACATTCTTGTACTTATCTTAAGGTACACACATTCAAGAGTTTCTATAGGGGTATGCCTCCTGGTTCATAGGTTTGAGCATTTTAAGTTTATTATAAAGTATCAAATTATTTTCCAAAATAGTTGTACTAATTTATGTTTATACCTGCAATGTATACATGTGTGAGTTGCTCACCAAAACCTCACCAACTCATGATATTGTCAGACTCTGTAAATTGTTGTAAATCCAATGGGTATCAGTTGTACATCATAGTGTTTTCATTTGCACTTACCATTACTACTGAGATTGAGAGTCTTTTCATGTGTTTATTCAGCATTCATATTTCTCCTTCTGTAAAGTGTCCCTACTAGTTTTTGCCCAATTTCCTATTTGGTGTTTTGTCTCTGTTTCCTATTAGAGGAATGAATACATATTCCGAAAACAAATCCTTTGTCAAGGATTCCTTCATCCAATTTGTGCCTTTTCTTTTCATTTTTTTTATGTGACTTTGGATGGGCAGAAATTCTTAATTTTAATGTAGTAGAATTTATCATTCTTATAGTCTAAGGCTAGTGTTTTTTATGTCTTGTTTAAGATTATCCTTCCATACTCTTATCTCATAAATATATTCTACTATATTTCCTCCTAAAAGTTTTATATTTTTGCCTCTCACATTTAGGTTTTTAATCCAATAAGTAATTTATTTCTCTGTGTGATGTAAATTAGAGGTCCAATTTCATATGTGTTGTTGCAGCCTAGCTTTTACCCCTTCATCTGCTGTGCCAGCTTTTTCATAATTCAAGTATCCATACATGTGTATGTCAGTTGGGGGGTTCTGTACTCAGTTCCATTTTTTCATTTTCTTTGTACCAAAACTGTAGTCTTAATTACTACAGCTTAAAAATAAATCTTGATAAGGTAAATTTGCCAATTTTTTTTCTTATGTATATCATGGCTATTTTGATGTTTTGCTCTATCATATAAATTTTAGAATCAACTTGTCAAACTCCACACAGACACAAAAAGAGTATTTGGGGATTTTATTGAAAATACATAGAATCAATAAATCAACTTGGGGAGAAATTAAATATTTATTATATCAAGTCTTCCAATTTCTCTTTTTATGTAAGGTAACTGTAAAATCCCCATAAACAGTTTTATAATTTTCTCCATAAACATCTTTAAAATTTTATAATGTATTTACCCTTAGTTACTTTATTTTTATGCTATATAAATGGTAAATTATATATTTAAATATGTATTACTATGTAGTGGTATGCAATTAAATTTTGTATATTGGCTTTAACTCCAACAAACTTACTAAACTCTCTTACTAATTGTAGTAATTTGTGGCTGCTTTGGAGTTTTTATGTGGACCCACATATTATCAGCAATTATGACAGTTTCATTTCTTCTTTCCCATTTCTGATGTTGCTTTCCTGTCTTACTTCACTGACTATAATATCCAGTATGATGTTATATAGAGTTGGTGATAGTGAATGCCTTTTTTTATTTTTTAACATCTTTATTGGAGTATAATTGCTTTACAATAGTGTGTTAGTTTCTGCTGTATAACAAAGTGAATCAGCTATATGTGTACATATATCCCCATATCTCCTCCCTCTTGTGTCTCCCTCCCACCCTCCCTATCCCACCCCTCTAGGTGGACATAAAGCACGTGGCTGATCTCCCTGTGCTATGTGGCTTTTAAATCCCTTGATCCTAAAGAAAATGTGCCCTGTGTCTCACTATTAAGTATGCTATTTACTATGGATTTTATATAGATACTCTTTGGGAGGTGAAAGAAGTTTCCTTCTCTTCTTTTTTTTTATTTTTTTTCGGTATGTGGGCCTCTCACTGTTGTGGCCTCTCCCGTTGCGGAGCACAGGCTTCGGACGCGCAGGCTCAACGGTCATGGCTCACGGGCCCAGCCGCTCCGCAGCATGTGGGATCTTCCCGGACCGGGGCACGAACCCGTGTCCCCTGCATCGGCAGGCGGACTCTCAACCACTGCGCCACCAGGGAAGCCCTCCTTCTCGTCTTAGTTAAGGATTTTCCCACATATGGATGTTGAATTAGATGAGCATATGTTTCCTATCCTTTAATGTTAAAGATGACTAACAAGAACCTACTGTATAGCACAGGGAACTCTACTCAGTACTCTATAATGACCCATATGGGAATAGAATCCAAAAAGAGTGGATATGTATATATGTGTAATTGATTCATTTTACTGTACAGCAGAAACTAACATAACATTGTAAATCAACTATACACCAATAAAAATTAAGTTAAAGAGAGATGACATTGTATTTCATCTAGACATTTTGGTTGTTTTTACTGATGGGTGGCTCATCCATCCCCGGACAGCATATTTAGTCCCCTGTACAAGAAATAGAACTTTGCCTTTCTTTTCTGTCAGAATAATGTCCCTCACTTCTTTCAAAGTTTTCTTGAAGTTCACCTCCTTTAGATTTTCTTTTTTTATCATCCTCTTAAAATTTTAACTTTATTAAATCAAATTGTTTATGTCATTTCCCAAGCCTTTACCATCCAACCTCATAACAGTTTTACACATTTTTTTTAAGATTAGGATTGGTCAATTATTTGAAAATACTCTTTTGTCATGTACTTAAGCATCTTCTTGTCTTATCTTAGAGACTTTATTATAGTTTTAGTTCATGAAGACAAGAGATGTGCTCTTTATTCCTTCTGATCACCCCAGAACTCTGTAACTGCACATTCCAGTTGCTGAGTGCATTTTGTTGTTTCCACAGTAAAGCTGGTATGCTTTACAGTTCCACCCTTCTAACACTTGGAGAAGACATCACCAAAGAAAATATAACAATTCCTCTTAGGAACAAAGCTTTATTCCATGAAAATGTCTATACAAACTGAGACGTTCCTGGCAAAACTCCAGATCAGTAGGATATCTCAATCTCTCTCTCTGTCTCTCACTCTTTCTATTTTTAGTAAGAATTCCTGATCCCCCACCTTGTTCAACATTTTTTTCATAGTACTTTTCACCTTCAGATATGTTATATAACTTTCTTATTTGTTATGTTTGTGGTTTAATATCTATCTCTCAAGCCCCCTCCCCATAGAAGATAAGTCCCACAAGGGCATGGATCTACCCTGTTTGGTGCATGATGTGTCTCAAACAGTGCCTGGCCTAGAGGAGTTGCTCAATAGATACCTGTGAATGAACTAATGGCATATAACATTTGCATAGACAAATGACAAAAATAAAAATACAACTTCATGATTTACTTTTCTCAAAAGGTTTAATATTTTCTTAATCAGTACTATTTTATTTTATGCTTTCAGATATCAACATGGCAGGAGAACCCAAACCATACAGACCAAAACCTGGAAATAAGAGGCCCCTTTCTGCACTTTATAGGTAAGTAAGCAAACACTATTTTATGATATGTAGTAGTGAAAAATTCTTTCAACTTTAAAAGGCAATATAACCTATAAGGAATCAAATATTTTGAAAAGCAATTCTAACTGGCATAAAGTACAGCAAAATGCTCGTGGCCAAAATATAAATACATCAAGCAGCATTGGCAGCGATCTTGCCTAACCTTTTCATCTTTGCTTAAACAACCCTTCTACAAGATATTCCTCTAATAAAATCTAATAAAAATCTCTCATGACTCTACCTAACAAGTGGTGGAAAGGTTAATATTTGTTAACTACTGCATGCCATGTACTACACATATTTTACATATGCTATTTAATTTAATTTAATTTTCACAGCAATCCTGCAATGTAGATATTGCTACTCTTCATCTTACAGATCAAGAGCCTGATATGCAGTTTCTTAGAGATCTTTCCTAGGTCACACCACTGATAAGTGATGGTGCCAATACTCAAACTCATGCTTTCTGATGCCATGCCCTGAGTTCTTTCCAACAGATCACTCAGCCTCTTTGTTACAAAGGACATGTTCATTTCATCTCCATTTCACCAAAAAACAAATGTAATCCTTCTCATTTCTAGAGAGGCATTAACTGTTCCTTTAAACTTTCCTCATATATTTGGATTTGAGTCAACTTAACACTGTGGTCTTTCTCCTCTACATGCCCCAGTTTATCAGTGTGTATGCCTATAATCTCAATTCCAGGTAGACGGAGTAGACTATACTTAACATCTTTATTGTTCTATATATACTTCTATTAGGTTACGGAAAATTCAGTTGATTTGGAGAAGACGTCAAGATTAAACTCATGGAAATTTTGGTTCCTTTAAAAACGGCCACTTTAAAAAAAAAAATAGTGCTCTGCCGCTAAGCCATATGTCCCACTTCATGTAGTTTTGCCATTGTTTTTTGTAATCTAAGTGCTGACTTTGCATCTCTCTCTGTTAAATTCCCTTTTGTTAGACTTAGCCAATTGTTCCAGGCTATTGAGATCTCCTATCATCCAATTTATTTGGTCCTGTCCCAGATACATAATCTTCATTCTGTCAGTGTCCACATCCAAAAAGCTAATGTAAGTGCTGAGCAAGGCCCCCTTTTTCCTGATGTCATTTGGATAAAGGAGAATTGAGTTATACATATCAAAATTGATTATATTCTGATATAGTAGAGCAAGAAGAGTGCTCAAAAGATAGTTTGGAGCTGTTTCCTTGTCTTTGTTCTCAGAAAATTAGAAAATCTCCTTTTCAGCCACTCACAGCTTCATTTCTCGAGCTATAAAATAAAAGGGTCAGAACTAGATGAGTTTTAAGGTCCTTTTCAAGCCTAATGTCCCAGGATTCTCGAATGTATGACCATCAGCGATCTTAAAAAATACATTGGAAGTATATCTTAATTGCTGTTTTCGCTTTGGCTGTGTACATTTATTTAATTTTAATAAAAATTTTTATATAAAAAAGGAAAGCTACAGGACTTAACAATTGTTGATAATTGGTCATAAGACAGTATTTATGATAAAGGTCAGAGATGAAGTCATCAACAAAAGGCAAATGATGCTTTCTGTACCTTGTTTGAGGTAGAAGACAATGTTTAAAAAACTGAGAAATGCAAATAATTTTTGATCAGATTGATTTTAAAATTTATGCATAGAGCTGCAGCTAATGCAGAACGTTTGAAAAGTCATAATTTCAATTATTACCAGAAGAAGCTGTCAGTGGCTTTTATTCTCATCAAAGAGCTACCAGTGTCTGTGCGATGATGTTAATTTTCATATTTTCCCTGTTCTTGGAGTGTTTTGATTTTCTTACAAGAATAGAAGCTTATGACAAGAAACAAATGCCTTTTTAACTGTTATTTCTCTATTACTAAGTTTTGCTGAATTGTGAATTCAGAAGAATTAGAAGCAGAAGTTTATTTAAATCTGATATATTGTATACAAATCATATTAGTGGGGAAATATTTATTTATCCTATTTTCATCTGTTTACACAAAAGAAGGCTGGGATGTTATGAAATTGCAAAATGATAACAGAGGGAACAAAAGGGAGTGAACGTGCAGCCGAGAAAGCCCTTTCATACACGTGCCCTCATTCTTACATAAGCTTAATAATAATAATACTTTACTTTTATGTAGACAAAATGTGTTTTCATAGTCATTATTCATCTGTTCACCACAGAACTCCACAGGGTTGGTATTATTTGCCTTGCTTTATAGATGAGAAAACTAAGTTTCCAAGGCAATAAAGGATTTGCCCGAAGAAAGGTAACAAGATTAGGAACTGAATACTGTTTTTCAGCTTTCAACTCTAAAGACCTTGCCACTTGATCACAACTCCCTGTATTTACTGCTACCATCTAAACAATGCAGATCCTAAAAAGCAGAGATCCTACCCACCAAAACCAATAATCAATTATGTTTCTGTCCATGATTATCATGCCAGCAGGTGGCAAAAGAAAGCCTGCACACTGTACATAGTATAAGAACAAGAGTTACCACCAATCTGTGTGATCATAGGGCAAAGGTTTTGAGATTCAAGTTCTTTATCTAACATAATAGTTGTATAATTTTTCTTGATACTGTAAAATGGAATAATTGAGATGAAAGCACTTAGCTCATTGTGGGGAATATAGTAGCAGCTTGAAAAGAGGTGGTTTCTGCTTTCCTATTTTTTACATCTTTGGGTCTGTTTCCTTATCTGTAAAATGAAAGAGCTGGAACAATTTCATTTGTTCATTCATTCATTCTTTCATACAAGACATATTTACTGTGAGTCTACTATGGTCTAAGCACTAAGGTGGCTGTTCTTCTAGACAAATGGCACAGAAAATGCCAAGGCTGAAGGACAAGGAGAGAGCAAAATAAAATAAAAGTAAACTAATTTTATGGTTATAGGTAACCTCTGATCTATCTTGTGCCCTAAACTACTATGTCTCTATATCTATTTACACTATTAGGGATGTCAGTGATCTGCTATCAGACTTTCTTCTTAACTTATGTCCATTTTACCTGCATCATCAACCACAAAGTAGTATTTACATAGAATATTCACTGAGGCATTGCTTTGATTTGTTACTTCTTTTAACAGGATTTTCAGTTTAGCCAAACAACCTTCACTAAGATTTTGTCATGTGTTAAGTTAACATGGTACACATAGAAGACACAATTTTTAAAAATCTGAGTAAAGCTTTAATATATTAATATCTTATCCATGAGTTAGATATACATATATATAAGGAACATAAATGAAGTATACATACATTTCTATAAGGAAATAAGTGAGAGAGTTATAGATTCTGCCTGGTAGACAGGGAGTGAAAAGTCTGGATGCCTCTCGAGCAACTTCTGAACGCAGGCATTCACTCTGCAGACAAACGGGAAGAAGGGCATGACAGCCAGAGAACATTTGCAGGGACACAGAGATGAAGATGAGCATCTTATGGCGAGAGCTAGGATAGGCCACTCGGACCACCATGCTATGGTGACTCAGGCTGTCAGCATCCTTATCTGGCTGCTTATCAGACTAAGGACATTTGGCTTTTATTCTGCAGGCAACAAGGAGCCATTTTAATATGATGAGTGACTGGAAATGGGGTGTGAGTGAGAGTCACAGATACATCCAAGGTTTCTAGGGGAATGATCACATGATTCTGCCGAAGAAATAGGAAAGGCATGATGAGCAGCAGCAGGGTCATGTTTGGGGTTGGCGGAAGGAAGTAAAAAGAAATTATTGCAGTCTTGCACATGAATCCATAGAGAAAGACAATTCATTAAAATAGCACTTATAATGAAAATGTCTCCTATTAGAGGCTATTTGTAAATGACACATAATGAATCATTTGTGAACATTCCATAAATATTGGATCTAGTCCTAATGGTGAATAGCAAATCCATTCTCTAGAAAGAATATTGTAACTTTTAATAAATTGCTGCTTCAAATGTGCTTTGAACATTACACAGTGTCTATGGCGCTGTGAAATAAAGTGAGTTTCCCAGCATGCCAAGTTCCAATTAATGCTAAACAATTGCTAAATAAGAATAACTGTATGATGGTTTTGCTTCTGCTTGCAAAGGAGACAGACCTTTCCCCTCTGATGTGAGTAAAGCTGACAACCAGAGCACACAGATATTATTTATCAGAGCTGAACAGCACAGGTTTTAACACCAAAAGGAAACCCTCTGGGTCACCGGGAGCACAGCTCAGTAAGACACATAAAACTCCAAGTTTCATCCCACTCATTTCATGGATATTACTAGACATTATTCCCAAACATGGTTTTATTGTTGTATACAGTTGATTTTCAAAGCAACCTTCTCACCTCACAGAGATGGCCATGGGAATCAAGATTGCCAATGCAAATACCTTTAAGACTCCTTAAGATTGTCACAGGGTAACCTATAGTATTACCACTTTAAGATCACCACACTTAGAGGTGATAGCCATGAATGCGGGTTACATTATAGGAATGTCAATGATCAAAAAACTTTCAGAGTGTGAACCGAGCAAGGTGACTCTACAGCAAAATATCTCTGGTAATTTGTTTACCACTTGACCTACATGAGTTCTATTTTCTTCCTTCATGGTAACTCTGGCACATCATGGGAAAGGGGGACCCTCGGGTGACCCACAGTGTCTCATAGAACCTTGACAATAGAAATGAAAGCAATAGAAGCTAATTTCAGCTAATGCTAAATACCAAACATCATTATGGAGGAAAAATGACCCGGACATCTCCACTGCATTAACTTGCTCTGTTTGCTGAGAAATGTTTATCAATTCTCTATTGATTATTTTATTTATTTTACGTCTTCTTTTATAATGTCAAGGAAAATTCACTTTCAGAAGTTTAATCCTTCCAGTGTCAGTGCCTCCCTTTGCACTGGTAAAGGCTTCCATTTCACCTGCATAGTCAGGTGAGTCCACTCAGGAAGCCGTCTAGGAATGGGCTCTGTGGTTTTTAAATGGACTGTGAGGAGGACAGGGAAATGTATTCCTACCCCCTGCACTAATGCATCCTGTCCTGAAATGTATACAAGCCCAACATTGACATGCCTACAAGGTTCAACTTAAAATTCAGTTGTTGCTGGGTCTGTGTAGCAACTACGATCTCTTTTTGCTCCTGATCCAATCTTTCCTGGGCAACAAACTTACTATCATGAAAAGTGTAGTTGTCAATATCCACAAGAGAAACACACAAAACAGTGCTTACTTCCAAAACTCAAAGCTGAACATCCATATATCTGGGTAACGGAGGGTGTCTTCTCTTTAATTCACACTTCCCAAGCAAACATAAAATGCTGCTGAAGCAGAAAATGTTCCAAACACTCACTTTGTGGATGCTTCAGAATTGTGCATATGCTTGATGAAGAGAGGGTTAAGTGGCCTGGATCCTAAAACTGGCAAAGCTTCACAAGTGGTTCGAATTGGATCTCTTATTCCTTAGCTTTTCCAGCTGCATAAAGGAAGAAGAAAAGTTTCCTGAAAGACGACATGTGTTTAAGGAGCCTGGAACTGTTACAGATGTTTTCCACATTTTAGTTATTCTCATTATTATGATGATTCAAAGAAAATGTCTATAATAAATTATTTTAAGAAGTTATTTAAAATGAGCTGTGAGCTATGATAATGTTGCTAAAATTTGCATGGTTAACTAAATAGCTTAATGTTTCTTATAACTGCCTAAAGAGAAGACTTTAAAAAAAAAAGAATTACACTTACTTATAGTATACACCTCGTATTTCAATACTAAGTGAATGCAATTTATAAACCTTCTAATGTGAAATGTGTAAAAGAAATGCTGACACAATACACATTAAATAGTTCTGCTGCAGGCGATTCTCTACTAGGTTAAAGGATGACCTATTTGCAGTCTTCTGTTATGTTTTTAATGCATAAATATCCATGAATATTTTCTTGCATATAGAAATAACATGGTACTTGTATAAGGAGACTGGATGGTACAGTCCTTGATGCAGAGAATTCGTCTCTAGGGCTTTTTGAAACATTACAGTTCTATTTGTTTGATTTGAGGCAATTTATGATAAAATCAAAGGAAGCCAAATGATACAACAAATTTTAAGAAGAGGTAAGAGCCAAGAACAAGATATGAGTTAGGAGTGGGGCAGGTGGGTAGGATCAGGCAAATTATACTTAGAAAATGTATGTAATAATAAGGTATTAAAATTGGGCATCAAACTTATCCATGAGATTCCTAGCAGTCAATGCAAAAAGGGGGTACATGATAATTTATGTAATCATCTATTAAAAGAGAGTACTCCAATCTGTGATGAGAAACTATTTTTTCCCTAATTCTCTCTTCTGAGAGAATTATTAATCGTATATGAAATCATTTAAACAGCATAGTAGATACCACCCTCAGTAGCAGTTATACAATACACATACACATGCGCGCACACACACACACACACACACACACACACACACACACAATATTTTTAAACTAATGGGAGTTTTATTATGAAGTCTCTCAACAAAGCCAAGGATAAACTGCAGTAGAACAAGCCACACAGTCTTTCTTTCTGCTTCTCCCAAAGCAGTTTACCATCCTGGGACAAACTGCATGAAACTCAGAAAGAGTGATGCCCCCAAATGGCTAGCTCAAATTACCCACATAACTGCATGCTGGGAGGAAAGGCCTGAGCCCTTGGTTTTCTTGTCTACCCAGTCCCAGAGACTGGAAGAAAAAAGACCATGCTTAGATGTTTATGACCTTTCATACAGAGGCCTCTTGACCTTTTACTTAATATTCTTCCTCTGAAATTGGGAGAAATGGAAAAGGAATGACAAACCTAGCATGGGAGAGAAAGTGCTGCAATTTCACCTCATCCTCACAGTTGGCAGGTGTAGATTAAGACACACAACTCTTTTCTTCTAGCTGGTAGTTTTACCATACTTTAGAAGCTCCTGCCTGTCATGAAATAGTTGTTTTCTTTCATTTGTGAAAACAGGGTTTTCTGTTGAATCAAAGCCTCCTCATCAAGAGTACTCAGGTGTTATTGTATTGGTGTTATATATTCCCTTTTTCAGACTTTCATGATGGGATATTAGAGTTAGAGCACTGACAGTAACACTTCTGGTCTCCACCAGAGCATAGGAGGATGGTGAGCATCTCTCATGGCTGGGTCACTGGGGAAGTGTTCCCTGCCTGGAGGAAGGTGCTTTCTGGATTTTATCTTCCAAAAGACATCTTGCTTGGTCAACAAGATGGAGTATCTTCACTATCAGTGCTGATTTCATATGTTTTCCTTCTTTTATTTTTTTGATCATTACAATAACGTGTTATTTTAAGATAGCCCTTGGTAGAGAGTTTAAGGCCATGAGCTTCTAATCTAAGTTGTTTGTGTTTATTTTTGAAGAGTTAGTTTATTCCTCTTTTACCCAAAAGGGCTCATATAATTTCCATCTTCTCAATCTATACATAAATTTAAAATTCCAGAATAGGTTGCCTATTCTACAAGATTACATGGAAGGGAGCATGAAAAAAAATTGAAATGTATCTAAAGTCCTATTTTTAAAGAAATCAAATTAAAGCCTAAAAAATTTTTACTGTGGGAGTGATACCCTCTCTTTACACTGTTTTTACTATAATTAAAAACAAAATCTTCTCCAAACCCAGAAATCCTCTGCACAGTTAGTAGAGAAAGAAAATACTTATTATTGAATAAGCATTAATTCAGAATGCCATACTCATCACAGGTAATCCACTAAGAGATTGCAAAGACAGAAAGAAATCTCACTCTTTTATATCCTAAAGCAGCTATAACCCATTTCATACATGTTCTCAGGATATACATAACTATTCCTCAAGTAAGAGGCCTGACAGCACCATTCATCATGCATAGTTCATTGTAAATTCACCAGGTAATTAGGGTGACCATCTGTGTTAACCAATTGGTAGTTGGATTTATCCAGAGGAAAATTAACCTTCTCATATCTTTGTGACAGGTAGTAGTTTCACACCTTGGAACACCTAAATTAGACTCCTACCTTCCCACAGAAATGGGGAGATAGGCATGCTATCTCCCTTGATACTTAAATTTCAAAGAGATGGCTCCTGGGTCCTAGAGAATAGACATGCCTAGGTCATAAAGCCCTATCTAATCTTCAAAATGATTTATATACATTTCAAAGAAAGAAGAAAGTCCTTACAATGACAAGTTTTCTAAAGTAAATGCTCAAAAGGAGGGGAGGGAAATCTCTTCCCTTATTTTCAAAAGGAAGTATTAGTTTTAAGTTCTTAGGTTTTTGTATCAATTTTTTAAAGTACAATTGAGAGTGATAATTAAAGACTGACTTGTGTTAGACTGATGGAAACTCCTTTTATTACACTCCTGCCCCAGAGGTTAACCTTTGTACTGCTTCACTGACTGCTCCTCTGAAGCACCAGGGCTTCTGTAACATTCCCATCACACATAGGAAGATGCTTTATGACCAGACTGACTGCTTATTTTCTAACAACTGGAAAAAAAGTAGGAAGAAAAGTGTCATGATGTAGAAGAATGTCAGCCCATACAAAATGAAGAGAGGAGAGGATAAAATGAATATGTATAATATAGATGGATGTGATTGGATTAGTGAGAAATTAAATAGCTCTTTTTCCTCTATTATATTGTCTCACCTTTACAATGTCATTGTTTTTTTAAACCACATATGGCTATTTTATAAAATTAACTAATTCTACCATCTTTATAAAAAAGTATCTTATAAAAAATTACTTTATAAAAGAGTATTTCCCCCTGGTCAATTAAAGTTTGAAAATATCACAAATTTTAAGGTAATAGAAAATGTTGAGTTATAGAAAGATTTATTCTAAAGTTTTAATTATAAGCAAGTTCTGCACAATAAAAAAGTGAAGTTTATAAGTTTGTTATAAACTTTGATTGGCTTTAAATATATTCATTAGAAAATAGTTCACAATTTTCTTGTAAAAATTACATAAAACTTTTGATGTCTTTGCAAGAATAATTCTTCTGACTGAGTTAAGTACTAAAAAACAAATGCTTCCTTTTTTGATATCTAGACAGATGAGGGCAAAAAAGGCAACATAGTCTCACCAGATTATCAGTCAGCTGTGCATGATAAATTCTTTGAACTAAAATTCATCCTTTTGGAAATTAATTGACTCTATTAAACTTTCAAAATTCCTTTCTAGTGGAATGATGACACGATTGATAATTCATCCTATTGGTATTGTTAAATACCAGAATAGAGCACTGGGGGATATCCTTCCAAATTGAAGTATTGAAATGTATTTAATGTATGTTTATTCTTTGCTGGAATCAAAGGACAAGGAGCTTGTTCTGAGTTAAGAACATTACATTGCAAATGAAACTGAGTTGCTGTATAGTTTGCACTTTAGTATTTGTTTGAAATATCTTCTCTCCAGCAAAATCTCCACTTATGTTTCAGAATTACTCAGTCTGAAAACATATTAGTGGTCATTAGAAGTTGCACTGAATTGTAAGTTTGGAAACCTGCAACCACGTCCTGTGTCTGCTACTACCTGCCTGTGCCACATATGTAATTATAAACAATCTAACCTCTTTTAAGCCCAGTTTTCTCAGAATAACATGAAGGAATCATTAAATCATTTCTTAATTTATTCCCATTTCTAACATTCTGGGATTCTGCTATTTACTTTCTAATCCAGAGAGTAAAGTAAGGTGTAGGTGTTTCATTATCAAGTTTATGTCTTTATTCCTTCAAACGCTATCCAGTATCTTAAAATATTCATATTCATATCTTTCATATCTTTTGACTAAGTAATTCCATTCCTGGAAGTATGTCTAAGTAAATAGTCCCAAATATTTAATATATATAAAAAAAAAAGAAATTATTCCCAGATGTTCCTTACAGTTTTATTTATAATATTGAGTAATCTGATTCAACCAAAATATTATGCAGTAATTGATATGACACACCCAGTAGATGGAGTGTTCACAAGGTATTCAAGTTACAAGAGAAAAGATTTAAGATATGAGTAGAAAAAAAAAGCAAAATTATATATGCAGCATATATAATAGCATCTAATTACATAAACAGTATGTATTATAGAAACAGAAAAACAAAACTATGTACAAATGAAACAAATATATGCAAAGAAAAAAATAGAGGTCAATATATCAGTTGTAATTGTCTTTGGACAGTGAGGATATGGATAATATTTTTATTACAACTTTAGTACTTAATGCAAATTTTCTTTAATGAGAATCTGATAACCCAAAAGAGAGAGAGACAGATTTTAAAAGCAGATTTTACCAGTGATAGATGATAAACACAAAAGCACTCACACAGGCAAGAATGAGGAATTTTGTGTTCACTGTTGTGTAAAATCAGTTAAACAGATACAGCCCTTCATCTTTAGAACTAGACTCTTAGTCATCATGGTTATTAAAATGTTAATTTTCTAAAAGGGCAACTTCATTAACATTTGTCTTACAGTTCAGCTCAGGCCAACAGCCCTACATGGAGAAGTGGTCCCTGCCAGGGCTAACTGCAGGATTAGGAGTGAACAGTGCAGAGAGGAGTGGAAGGAGCAGGGTGCAGGGAGGAGAGCAGCTGAAGTCATCTGATCTTCAAAAACAAAAAAGTCAAAATTTATGAGCCCTTAAAGTGGTGCAATAAAATAACTAATCATGAATGCCTGGGGATGGCAGTTCTTCTGACTACAGATTAGTGAGCCAGTAGTAAGACAATGGTGCTTGCCTGACAATAACTGTCCCCTTGTAGTTAAAGCTGTATTTCAGCCACTTTGCTGCTGCTGCTGCTGCTTTAAAAGGGCATAGTGTAGTGAGCTACAAATAGTAACATAATAGTTTTGAATAAAGCACAGGTTATAGCCTCAGTGTGCAGTATGTAGTACATGACAGAAAGAGAAGGCAGAGGTTTTGTGTTCCTGACTCTTAACAGAGAGAATCTATTACTGCAGGACAGCTAGTCATAATGAGTCTGGGTACAGTAAATGTATCAGGATGTACTTTTAAGAAAATGATACACCAACCAATAACTAAGTTTGAAAAGGAAGCAGAGGATGACCCACAAAATACAGATAATCATGTGTGAAATAGCATTTTGAGTTGGATTGCCTAGCAACTGTTACAGGCACCTTAAGTGCTATTCTTACTAAAGCTATCCACAACATCAGGGTGAAGGCATTATTATGATATTGTGACAATTCTAGAAGAACTTAAGTAGAACTGTAACTTCTAATTGCTTGATTTGCTGAAGACTTTGTTTTTCTCATTTTTTTTTACTCTTTATTACCTACACTCAATGTAGCACATCCCATGTTTAGAGGGTTAAGAAAAGAAATATTATATGATTAATATTTGAAAATACAAACTAAATTGAGTGTAAAACAATTGAAACATGTGGCATAAAAAAACACATAAAGATACTGTGAAAGAAATAAGTAATACCAGACATCCATTTTAACTGAAAAATCAAACATATTATTTTTAATATAATGCTGAAGAAATAAAAAACAAGAAAAAATAACTTTGTGTGTAGATGAGAATACTGTGGGCAGGCAGTTATCAGACAGATATTGTATACTCAGCCTGGCCAGAGAGAGTTGTCATCCAGTGGCCAAGTTATGATTATTGGGCATAGACCCAGATCCAGAACAAAGCTCCAGTCCTGGGATATTGACTGAAAAAGTCTGGGAAGGCAACTACACAACCCAGTCAGCTGGTCTGCATGATGGATCTTGAGATAGCACCACCAGAATTTATCAGGAACCAAGAGAGAAACCAAATGTTAGCCACAACTCAAAATGATAGAGACAGAGAGAGAGAGAGGGAGAGAGAGAGATGAAAGACAAAATAAGAATTTCACATGGGGTCAGTCCTAAGAGTATATGGTAGAATGATGGAGACTTGGAGAAGAATTTCTGATCCCAGCAATTTTGAATGGACCACACAATCTCAAAGCCTCGAAGAATGACTTATCTCTAAGCCTCTATAAACAGAGCTGATTCAGGGATTGACCAAATTCAGCCTATATTAGAGACACTTAGTGGGTTTAATGGAGGAGAAGAAAACAAAGATTCACTGATACAATCATTCACCAAGTAATTAACAAAACACCTACTGGAGTTTGTTCTGGGAACTGAAAATATATCGGCTAACAAAATGTGTAAGAATCCCTGACCTGGTCTTCAAGTGTGAGGTAAGTGAAAATAAAGAAAAATAAACAATGGAATTAACCATAAGTTAGAAGGTAGATGTTAAAGAAAATGTAAAGCAAGGAAAGAGGTATAAAGGAGTGGGAAGGGGATAAGTGTTGCAATTTACAATAGGGTGGTCCATGAAGACCTAGCCGAGAAGGTAACATTTGAGCAAAGATTTGAAGGAGATGATAAGCAGGTAAGGTTTTACCTGGGAGAAAAGTGTCCTGTGAAGAGCAACTAGCAGCATGAAGGCCCTAAAGCAAAAACATACCCATGTGGTTAAGAAAAAGGAAGGAGGCCGATTTTCCCCAAGCAAATTGTAGAGATTTAATGGGGGACACCAAGTCATGTAAAGCCTTGTAGACCATTGCAGTTCTTTGGCTTTTACTCTGAGTGAAAAGGAGGGTTTTTGGAAGGTTTTAAGCAAAGGAGTACCATGACAGGACTTAAATTTTAAAGGGTCACTTTAGCTTTATGTTGAGAACAGATTATAAAAGAACGAGGGAGGAACATGGGAAAACAGGCAGGAGATTTTGGTGACTCAGATGAAGTGGTAGCATCTGAGATGAAAACAATGGTTATGTTATGGATATATTTTGAAAGCAGAGCCAACAGACTTACTGACAGATTGAATGTGGACTGTAAGAGAAAGTACAGAATCAAGGATATTATTTTCCACTGCTACATAAAATTTACTGGCTTAAAAATGTATTATTTGTCATATCCAGCAATCTGAGCTGGGCTCAGTTGAGTGGTTCTGTTCTGTGTGGGGTGCAAGATGGCTTCTACACTTACATATCTGGTACATCAGCTGGGGATGGCTAGAACGGCTATGGTGGCCAAGCATCTTTCTCCACATGGTTTTGCTCTGCAGTAAGCTTAGACTTTATCACAGCACAGAGGGCTCAGATTAGTCAGAATTTCACATAGTGACTTAGTTCAAGAAGGAAGAAGATGCTGCCTATCCTTGTAAAATCTGGGTTGGAAATTGTACAATGTCACATCTGTCACATATTCTATTCATCAAAGCAAGTCACAAGGCCAGTCCATATGTAAGATGAGGAGCATAGACTTCACCTCTTGATGGGTGGACAGAAGGAACTGATGATGGTCAGACTGTCTACCATAGATGTCTCCAAGGATTTTGTACTGAGCATCTGGACATATGAAGTTGCAGCTGAGTGAGCCAAGGAACACTCACAGCAGAAGTTACAGTAGGCCAAGGTAGGTGGTAGAGATTAGAAGTGTAGCTTTTGGACTTACTAAGGTTGAGATATCTGTTAGGCATCCAAGTGAAGATGTCAAGTAGACAGATGAATACCCAATCAGGAGTTCAGTGGGAGGTCTGGACTGGGTGCCCACATCTGTGAGTCAACAGTATGTAGATGGTACTCAAAGCCATGAGACTGGATGAGAGCAAACACCAAAGGAATAATTAAAGATAGAAAAGAGAAGAATTCCAAGAAGTGGGCTCTGGAACACACTAATATTTGAAGTCAGGAACTAGCAAAGGAGACTCAAAAGAAATAGTTACACTAAGTTGTATGAAACCCAGAGGAGAAAATATTTTCGGGAAGAAAAAATCAACTAGGTCAGCCCTTCAAAGGTCATTTTGAACTAATAATTCACCAGTGGACTCAGCATTGTGGAAACCATTGCACTCTTTAACAAAACTGTATCCATCAGGTTTGGGGTCATGGCTAGATCCTGCACAGTTAACTTAGGGAACAGCCTAGGAGAGTCTGGGACCTGGAATTATAAAACCATGCTCTTGTAAGACAGCCATAGCTGTAGAGTTAGAGGGACACTATCATGAATCCCTGCGCTAAAACACAGCCTAGCCAGTCAGGTGGAAATTTCAATACAATCCAAGAGGACGTAATGTTGAGTAGCCCAGGCAAACAATTTGCATCACACAATTTTGTCAGCATGTGACCGTGGATGTCATTAAATTCTGACATTAAGAGGCAGAATTTTTTCTAAACCAGAAGGATGGAGAGCTGTGTCTGAGAGGGCCCGAGGTTACCAAGACAGGAACTCAGGCAGGAGATTATCTGCCAGACAGGTTTGTCACTGGGAAGAGCAGAAACACAGTTAAGCAACACATGCAAACATGAGTTATTGTTTCCAAGCCTGTATCAGACATTAGCTACAAGTTAGTCTAAATGAACTTCAAGTGTTTGACTAAGACAGGGCAGAGGAGAGCGGTGAGGTTGCACCTGGGACCAAAATGGGTGTGAGAATGTGGGGCACAGGTGAGCAGTGTGGACTGGAGGGAGGCGGGGTGGTTGGCAGGGGAGGCAGATGAGGACAAAAGTCGACTGCTCATCTCAATCTACTGGGGTGGCCCCACAAATACATGTGTTATGTCATTTAGCACCATTCACACTCTGAACAACTTATTGTGATGGCAATCAAAAGACCTCCCAGAGATGTATCGGCTCTGATAGCTTCATTTAAAATGGAGGAAAAAAGATAAATGACATTAGAATTCTGCAAAGAGCAGGGCTGAGGATTGAGATGGGAAGCTGGATAACTCTGTGACTGATTACTGGCCTCCCTCGTCTGTGCTCTTGGCAGATGCACAGTTTCTCTGTAAGATTTAACAGCTATTAGCAAGTGACTAAAGAAGACAATTGAAAGAGACAGCTGAGCAGCCACTTGCTAGTTTTTCTTAAATTTATGTCCCTTCACTACATAGGGTTGGAAGTGAGATGGGCAAATCTTCCAACGTGAAAATAATTGAGTTTGAAAGTATCTCTTTTCAGAAAATCATTTTTCTTATTTTAATAGAAACATCCAGAGTTGTGTGCATTCCCTTGCAATGTAAGTTATGATGAGGTTGACTGTGGAATCATAACAGAGCAGGGCGGAGACACTCTACTCTGCCTTGGCCAAAAAGCTACCATCCCTACCCCTAGCTCCACTCCCAGTTGGAGAAAGAGTTTCAAGGCCCCCAGGGGAATCTACCAATGGTTAATGATCTTTCTTAACAGAAGATTCCTCTTTATTCTTCACCTCCATTCCTCTTGCCATGGCGCAAGCCTCCCGGTAAAGTTATGAAAGAACATTACGCCTGTCCAAGGGAGATGAGCCCTGCAGCCTCAATTTCCAAGGTGGCAAAAGTCGTAACTGTGAATGTCAAAACTGCCACTGAGATTCTTGGTTGATACCACAGCCATCCATTAACTTGTTCCTGGAGTCAGAAGCGCAGATGGTGGTAACCACAAATAGAATGTACCAGAGGGCCTGATGAGAGCCCTAAGCAGAGATTTCAATTGGACATGAAAGCCCTTGAAAAAGGTATCACAGGAAATAAAGGGAAAAGTTTTTGTTTTTTTTTTTTACTCCAGAGAAATGGAATCCATTGTAGCAAATTCCACCACAGGAGCTGGCTCTCTACAGTTTTGAGGTGAATTTGACCTCCTCTAATGACCAAAAAATAACATATAGGAAAATGGTAAAGATACACTATCATATGAAGAACTGAAAGTCTTAATCAGACTGCCTGATTTATCATCCTGCTCTATGACTTTCTAGGTTAATAGATCTTGGGTAAATTACTCGATCCCTCTCTGACTCTGTTTCCTATGTATAAAATATATATGATAATGGTATCAACTTCAAGGGAGGTTGTGAGGACTAAATGTATCAAAAGGCTTAAGTAGTGTGTCAGATTTAGAATATTGTCTATTATTATATATGTGACATTAGGTATACATTATTATTTGTACACATTGGTGTATGTCTAGAAATCTAGGTTTCACTGCAGACTTTATACCTCTTTATTCCTTTTGTAAGTTTGAGCAAATTTCTGTGCCTTCTATTAGCACAAAGTTGGTAAATACATATTTGGAGACCATTCTTCTCCTTTCTCTTCCTATTTCTATCTCAGACATAGGTTAATTACAGCACTGTTACACCCTGAGACCTAAATAGGTTTTATAATTCTTGTCAACATGTTGTTCCCAGCAGCCACCATCAATTAGTACACATTGACATGAAAATTAAAGCTTATTTGACCTCTCAGATTAAGGAAATGATAGTTCCCATTCTTAGCCACCCCAGAGTATCCCATTGCAGTCCAATCCCAGAACTCTGCTTTGTCACAAATTTCTCAGTGTGGTTGACAGGACACAGCAAAAGGCTACACATGGGATAATCCTTGAGCATCTATTCTAACATTACACCATTGTAAGTAGCCACCCCTGGAAAAGCACCATGGTTGGCACAAGAATGCTCTGAGTGCTGATTAAGATCAGTGGACAACAGCGTCTTGAACTCTTGTTCCACCAAAGACACTGACTGATGATGTGAACTCAGACTTCTTTGGGTTGGTGGAGATGAGGAGGTTGGCGCCTGCGCAGCCCAGTGCTCCTTCCCAAGCGGGCACCAAGGAGGTTGTCCTTCCTAACAAGCCTCTTGTATTGCTCCCCACAGCAAGGGTTCCTAGGCATCTGGGCCCTGGTCAGTCGGCACAGAAGACTGGGCTGCCTTTGCTTTTATTTTTTCTTGTTAGGTGAGGAGAGAAGAGCCAAAATAATAAGTACCATAGACAGATTCCAACGTTCACTGAATGTCAAAGAACTCACCTATGAATATCCGGTTCCTGTTACATAAAGAAGACTCTTATGTGTTTGTTTTGTTTTGTTTTGTTTCATTTTTTACCTTTTGGTGATAAATGAATTTTTAAGAATACTGACAGAATTGTTTTATTTTTTAATGTTCAGTAAAGGATAGCATCTAAGAATCACCTTACAAGTACTTATCTTTGATCAAAATCATAAGTTTTTGTTCATATTTAAACACTTACTTTGAAAACAAAGCCTTTTTAAATTAGAGGACCTTGGAATGATGAAAATGTTCTGTGGATGTGTTTAGATTATAAATGGCTAATGATGAAATTTAGGTTAAATTTTAAATAACAAAATAAGATTCCTATAATCCTTAAGAAGGTTATTAAGCTATTCATAAAATAGCATATCAAGTTACTCCATAAATAAAGAGCAATTGGTTAGCAAGTGTTAACTCACAATGACCTGGACCACACCCTGCCCTGTATGGGGTCAGATAGACCAGAGGCCCAGCCAGTGTGTAGCATTTATTTTGTTCTTTCCCATTTCTTAGAGGATAGAGCAGAGGCTAAGAGTATAGACTTTGGAGTCAGGTCTGTGATTGAATTCAGACTCCATAACTTTGCTGTATGACTTTGAGCAAATTACTTTGTGTTTCTGAACTTATTTTTTCATCTTCTATTGTCAAAATTACATGTATACAGGGCCTGGCATAGTTTCTAGAACATAGTAAGCTCTGGCTATGGTGATCATCATTAGACTCTCCCAGGGTTCCTGGAGAGAGTGATGGGACAGATAGGAATCAGCCACACTGTTCTTTACATAAAATGCCTGCAATTATGTTTGTCTTTAAAATATTATTTGAAATGCAGATGAAGATCAATTCTTTTTGAGAAAAAAATAGTATGTAATGATAAAAGGTTTTCCATCCCTTTAATGGGTTAATTCATTCATTCATGGGTTGAAAAACTGTATTTCAAGCATCACTAGATTTCAAACTAGACTCTGATGTATATCTAAGAATGTAATCCTCCTCCATTTTTCCTCCTTTCTAGTTTAGGTTAAGCACACATGAGCTACTTCCAGAGAGAAATCTTTTCTTTTTTTATTTACTCCTATCCTACAGAACAGATTAAAGGCTGGTGACAGATCCAGGCACAGATTTGCTCACTCAGCCCACACTGGTGGACATCAGCTATGTTCTGGGTACCAATGGCTAAACAGTTCTCCTGCCCCTTTCTGAGCTTTGCATCTATGCCTGGAATCCTGACCCCAGATATTCTCTCTAAAACCATTTTCTTCCCATTCTACACACTCTGTCTGGGACCCTCATTCTCTCCTATGATGTCACATACTAACTATGGGTTGATGACATGACTCCTAAACCTGTATTTCCCCAGATGTTCTCCCTGAGTTCCAGGCCTACATTTCCACATCTGCCTCCAGCATATCTTCTGCAACATATCCCAACATGACTCATTAATATATAACTGCTAAACAACTTGTTCCCCAGCCTGGACTCCCTGTATCTGATGTATTTAGTTATTTATCTAATTCTCTCCACACCCCTAAGAGTTAGGTCTATTGTTACCTTCATTTTGTAGATGAGATCATTGAGGCGCAAGGAAAAACTCCTTACTTTTCCAAGGCTGTGCAGCCAGAAGGTGGTAGTGTCAGGACCAGAATCTGGCAGTCTGATTCTGGAAGCTGTATTCTCAGCCCTTTGGTACATCCATCTTAAATGTAGGTCACATGTGGGTTATCATTCCTAAAGAGAATAGATCAGATAGTAGTGTTGCTGCTCCATAATTTTAACTACAAAATCCTATAAATATAGTAGGGGATCATAGTTATGTCACTTTGGATTCATAAAAAAACACTAGTTTTGCAAAAACAAGGTAGTTGAAGTCATTTCTGCCAAAACCCAGTACATGCCAAGGCACAGGAATGTGAGGAAGCAGGATGTCACTTGACGGTGAGAAGTTGGCTCAGCTTGGTTGGAGCATAGAATCTGTAGGCTGAAGTGGTAGCAGACAAAAGACTGGTAAGGTACCCTAGAACCAGATATTGAATGAACTTTTAGTTATATTAAAGGGTTTATTCTGTAGGCAAATAACGGAAGTAGGGGTGGGAGAGCAAGGCAGGGAAAGTTCATCTGACAAAATCATTACCAAGAGCCTCTTATGAAGTAGACATGATTCTAAGTATTTGAATTACAGTGAGTTCTTACCTTCAAGGATTATACAGTCTTAATGGGGAGCCTGGAAAATATGCTTCCAATTTTTAATACATCATGATTGAGTGTTACAGGGGCCTATTATGGGGACAGTTATGAAGCACTCCTAACCAACCTATGGTGCCTTATAAGGGAATATTTCCTAGAAGCACTCAGATATTTGTAATGAAGGGAATTACATGATCACATTTGTATTGTAGAAAGATAGTTCTGCTAGTAGATATGGCTATTCCAAAGAAATACTGAAGAAGGAAGGTCACAGAGGATATTATTCTAATAGCCCACATAAAAGTTGATGACCACTTGAACTAATAATAATAGGGACGGAAGATAATAATAATAGGGATAATAGGGACGGAAGATAATAATAGGGACGGAAGATAATAATAATAGGGATAATAGGGACGGAAGATAATAATAGGGACGGAAGAACAGAATGAAGAGGACTTTTGGCAATAGAAACAACAGAACTAGGAGAATCTACTGAAAGTGAGTGTCGCTAGAAAGGAGTTAATGAGAAAGATTCTAATCTTTCTAGTTTGATTATCTGGATGGCTGATTATGCCATTCAGTTAGGGATAAAGAGGAGCAGAATGAGAGAAGATGATTAATTTCATTTGGGGCATGTTAAGTTAAAGGCACCTATAATTGGAGTTGTATGGTGAGTGGATATAGCCATGCATAAACAAATTGTGTGATGCTGCAGACTTAAGTTTGTGAATATCCATCATTTGAAGACATTTGAAATCAAATACGATTTCTCAGTAGAACACAGAATGTATAAAGAGAGGAAATGCCATAAGGCACGTGCAAACAAAATGAAAAAAACAAAATAAATAAACAGATGTGAGGCAGCACACCATGCAAGACATGACCACAAGAACTTTGGAGCCAGATTGCCTAAGTTCAGATCCTACTTCAACCATTCTTCAGCTGTGTAACCTTGTGCAAGATAGTTAGCGTCTTTGGGTATCAGTTTCCTCCTCTGCAAAATGAGATCTACCTCAGAAGTATCATGATGTTTAAATAAGTCAATGTTTATAAAGCACTTTGAGTAATGTCTGACATTAATGTCTGACATTAGTAAATTTGGTTTAGTTTTTTGTTCTTGTTAAATACAAAGTATAATAAGTCTTTTAGCCGCAAATATTGATCTTCATTTCTCATTTTATTTTATTTCTCTACTGTGTCTTATTTTTCTAAAGGCTGTGATTTGTTTACCTTATTCTACTCTTAATTCTAGTGGGTCTTAAATGAGGAGTTATTAAATTCACTACCTATTTCATGTTAAAAGAAAATCCCAGGAAAGATAAAATCAATCATTTTCTTCGCAGAACAATTACCTTATAAAAAAACTCAGAGAAGTTCTCTCTGGGCATATCACAATGTAATCACCTGTTTCTAAGGATCAAACTGATAAACAATTTTCTCCAAAAGGATGTTTTTCCTAGTAGTTTTCTTCTTTTACATTTTTTTCACTTTTCAGAATGAAAATTACAAAAATGAGCTTTTTGTATATTCAAGCAGTTTCAGCCCTTAGAGTTAACTACCTTTCTTTGGCATAGTCGTGGCCATAAAGGTCCCCTCTGTGGGGACCAAGATTTCCTGCTCCATGTCACCACTGAAAATGCTTGTCTTCATGACTTACAGTGACTAGTTCACAATAACCTTGCCTTTCTGCTCAATTCATAGAGCATCAGCAGACATCTCCCTCCTGGGCCCATTGGAAAGCTTAACAAAGAACTGTCAGGAGCTTCTTATCCAAGCAGAGAGGCAAGTTTAACATTCTTACCAATCTTAATAAACTCTAAGTTAACTTTTTAACAAGGACTATTGTCTTGAGACTATAGCATAGTGATGGAGATAATAAGTAATAGAAGTTTAGAGACAGGATTGTCCCTATAAGATGAAGGTGTCAGGAATGGCTTTTTAAGTTAGATAAACTCAAAAGGTAAATAGAATTTGATAGGGAAAAGAAGGAATAAAACAATATTCCAGTATAGAAACAAAATTTAAAGACACCAAAGCAAAGCTAAACCAGATTTGTTTGGGCTATATATAGACAAATTTCCTGGAATAAAGTAGTTAGTAATAGAAGTGATAAAGAATAATGTGGAAAGTTGGTGTGAGGCACGTTTGCGAAGAGCTTTCAAATGACAGCTGAAAAGTTTGGGCATCATTCTGTAGTTATTGAAATCATCAAGAAAGGTGGTGACATGAAAACAGCATTTAGGGGAATTAATCTGTCAGTAGGGTCAGAGACTGAATTGGTGATGTAGAGAAGGAATTCAAATTATTCTGAACTTTGAAGTCTGGGAGAATATCTTGATAGGTAGCAAAATAAAGAGTGCCACTTTTGAGAAATTGTTTCCAACTCCTTCCCACAATATAATCATATTTCAAGTGATGGAACACTTTTTTTCTGTAAAGATCATATAGTAAATATTTTAAGTTTGTGGACATTCAGTCCCTGTTACAATGACTCAACTTACTACTGTAGCACAAAAACAGTCTTAAACAATATATAAATGAGTATGACTGTGTCCCAATGAACTTTATTTATGGACACTGAAATTTGAATTGCATATAATTTTCATGACTCATAAAATATTCTTCTTTTGATATTTTCCAAACATTAAAAAATGTAAAAAACGCTCTTAGCTTCAGGTTGTGTAAAATCAGGTGGTGAGCAGGATTTGGCCTATAGACTGGAGTTTGCAAACCCCTGGTTTATAGAACATCAGGCAGAACTCTATCCAACATCATTTTAAAAACTTTGGATTCTCTTCTGAGATCTTATATTGAGCACTTGGAAAGAGATGGTTGAAATGGCAAGTCAAGTGGTAAAAGTCAAAGGAGACAACTAAGTAGATAGTAAGACTAACCCTATAAATCACTGGGGTCAGTGGGGCAACATATGTACCTATATGCTCCAATCCAACAGCTACTTACTTCAGAAAAAAAGGGAAAATCAATCAATAAATATTACTTCAAACACATTCTGAACTCAGCATTCTAGTAATTGCACAGGGAAAGACAAGTGGTGGGTCTTGCCTCTATTCACGTTGATTATGATGCCCGTAAGTAAAGTGGCACAAATGCAGTTTCCAAACAAGTGGTGTGGGTGGCAGCATGGAAGGAAGCTTAGTGTGAGTCCAGCGTATCAAGTTGGAGTAACTCTGAACAAAGAAATTACATTTGGAGAGACCAGTTAGGCTGGGATAGGTGACAAGAACTAGCCTGGGAACTGAGTGAAGAGAGAGATAAGAGGAACATAAAGGAAAAATTGACCAGACATTGCTAATTAAGATGTGCAGAATGAAAGGGGAGTCATACATTAAATGTTTTAAATTTTGTTTACTATATTATTCAATGCCACTAAGAAGCATGCAGAAGTGAGAGGCAAGGGGGCCAGTGTAGGCCGTGGGAAATGGAGAACTAGGCGACTGGAGGTTAGCACCTGACACAAGCAAATAACACACGTGCACTGAAGTCTGACTGATGTTAGGCTGAATTATTGGCAAACATGGGGAGAAGGTATTCTATTCATACCCTCATGTTAGCTATTTCTCAAGTGTTATTAGATGGAAAAATAAGGGAGAAGTGCTATCATCATCACGTTGATGTTCCAAATAAGTTAACCATCTTCTGCATCATGTTATATAGAATCCCCCTCATTTCTTCAAGGTAATTTCATCATTTGGCACTAGTCGTGTCTTATAAAACAAGCATATCCAAACATATTTCACTATTTATCTTCAGTATTTTTTCTCTTAGATCTGTTTACCTATCCATATCATAAATGTATGGGAAAAACAAGCACACAATATGGCCAATAATTTACATGGAGGCGGGAATAATATTGGAATTCAGGAGAAGAAAAGGTTACATAAATATATGCCTCCAACTCTTAACACCAACTATTGGTTTTCTCTGCTTCTTCCTTATATGCTGCTATTTAAAGAGTTTGCTAGGGCAGCTGCTCCCTAAAAGAGTCTCTCCCTGCTATAAATTTTCACCCAAAGAAGCAGGACATTGGGCAAAGAACCATATTGGCTCAGCCTGTAAGTGGACCAAGGCATATTTCTAATAAGCCATTTTTTATTTTTGAATTTTATTTTATTCATTTTTTTAAACAGCAGGTTATCAGTCATCCATCTTATACACATCAGTGTATACATGTCAATCCCAATCTCTCAGTTCATCACACCACCACCCCCATGCCCCGCCACTTTCCCCCCTTGGTGTCCATATGTTTGTTCTTTACATCTGTATCTAAATTTCTGCCCTACAAACCACTTCATCTATACCATTTTTCTAGGTTCCACATATATGTATTAATATGCGATATTTGTTTTCCTCTTTCTGACTTACTTCACTCTGTATGACAGTCTCTAGATTCATCCATGTCTCTACAAATGACCAAATTTTGTTCCTTTTTATGGCTGAGTAATATTCCATTGTATATATGTACCACATTTTTTAACATCTTTATTGGAGTATAATTGCTTTACAATTGTGTGTTAGTTTCTGCTTTATAACAAAGTGAATCAGTTATACATATACATATATCCCCATATCTCCTCCGTCTTGCATCTCCCGCCCTCCCACCCTACCTATCCCACCCCTCTAGGTGGTCACAAAGCACCGAACTGATCTCCCTGTGCTATGTGGCTGCTTCCCACTAGCTATCTATTTTACGTTTGGTAGTTTATATATGTCCATGCCACTCTGTCACTTTGTCCCAGCTTACCCTTCCCCCTCCCCATATCCTCAAGTCCATTCTCTAGTAGGTCTGTGTCTTTATTCCCATCTTGCCCCTAGGTTCTTCTGATCATCTTTTTTTCTTTTTTCTTTAAATTCCATATATATGTGTTAACATATGGTATTTGTTTTTCTCTTTCTGACTTACTTCACTCTGTATGACAGACTCTAGGTCCATCCACCTCACTACAAATAACTCAGTTTCGTTCCTTTTTATGGCTGAGTAATATTCCATTGTATATATGTACCACATCTTCTTCACCCATTTGTCTGTCGATGGGCATATAGGTTGGTTCCATGACCTGGCTATTGTAAATAGTGCTGCAATGAGTATTGGGGTGTACGTGTCTTTTTGAATTATGGTTTTCTCTGGGTAAATGCCCAGAAGTTGGATTGCTGGGTCATATGGTAATTCTATTTTTAGTTTTTTAAGCAACCTCCATACTGTTCTCCATTGTGGCTGTATCAATTTACATTCACACCAACAGTGCAAGAGGGTTCCCTTTCTCCATACCCTCTCCAGCATTTGTTGTTTGTAGATATTCGGATGATGGCCATTCTAACTGGTATGAGATGATACCTCACTGTAGTTTTGTTTTTCATTTCTCTAATAATTAATGATGTTGAGCAGCTTTTCATGTGCTTCTTGGCCATCTGTATGTCTTCTTTGGAGATATGTCTATTTAGGTCTTCTGCTCATTTTTGGATTGGACTGTTTGTTTTTTTTAATATTGAGCTACATGAGCTCTTTATATATTTTGGAGATTAATCTTTTGCCTGTTGATTCGTTTGCAAATATTTTCTCCCATTTTGAAGGTTGTCTTTTTGTCTTGTTTGTAGTTTCCTTTGTTTGCAAAAGCTTTTAAGTTTCATTAGGTCCCATTTGTTTATTTTTGTTTTTATTTCCACTTCTCTAGGAAGTGGTCAAAAAGGATCTTGCTGTGAATTATGTCAAAGAGTATTCTGCCCATGTTTTCCTCTATGAATTTTATAGTGTCTGGCCTTATATTTAGGTCTTTAATCCATTTTGAGTTTACTTTTGTGTATGGTGTTAGGGAGTGATCTAATTTCATTCTTTTACATGTAGCTGTCCACTTTCCCCAGCACCACTTATTGAAGAGACTGTCTTTTCTCCATGGTATATCCTTGCCTCCTTTGTCATAGATTAGTTGACCATAGGTGTGTGGGTTTATCTCTCTGCTTTCTGTCCTGTTCTGTTGAACTATATTTCTGTTTTTGTGTCAGTACCACATTGTCTTTATTACTGTAGCTTTGTAGTATAGTCTGAAGTCAGGGAGTCCGATTCCTCCAATTCCGTCTTTTTCACTCAAGACTGTTTTGGCTATTCAAGGTCTTTTGTGTCTCCATACCATTTTTAAGATTTTTGTTATAGTTGTGTGAAAAATGCCATTGGTAATTTGATAGGGATTGCATTGAATCTGCATATTGCATTGGGTAGTATAGTCATTTTCACAATATTGATTCTTTCAATCCAAGAATATGGTGTATCTCTCCATCGGTTGGTATCATCTTTAATTTCTTTCAACAGTGTCTTGTAGTTTTCTGCCTACAGGTCTTGTCTCCCTATGTAGGTTTCTTCCTAGGTATTTTATTCTTTTTGTTACAATGGTAAATTGGAGTGTTTCCTTAATTTCTCTTTCAGATTTTTCATCATTAGTGTATAGGAATGCAAGAGATTTCTGTGCATTAATTTTGTATCCTGCAACTACCAAATTTATTGCTTAGCTCTAGGAGTTTTCTGGTGGCATCTTTAGGATTCTCTATGTATAATATCATGTCATCTGCAAACAGTGACAGTTTTACTTCTTTTCCAATTTGGGTTCCTTTTATTTCTTTATATTCTCTGATTGCCAGGGCTAGGACTTCCAAAACTAAGTTGAATAATAGTGGTGAGAGTGGACATTCTTGTCTTGTTCCTGATCCTAGTGGAAATGATTTCAGTTTTTCACCATTGAGAATGATGTTTGCTGTGGGTTTGTCATATTTGGCCTTTATTATGTTGAGGTAGGTTCCCTCTATGCCCACTTTCTGGAGAGTTTTTATCATAAATGGGTGTTGAAATTTGTTAAAAGATTTCTCTGCATCTATTGAGTTTATCATATTATTTTTATACTTCAACTTGTTAATATGGTGTATTACATTGATTAATTTGTGTATATTGAAGAATCCTTCCATCCCTGGGATGAATCCCACTTGATCATGGCGTATGATCCTTTTATTGTGCTGTTGGATTCTGTTTGCTAGTATTTTGTTGAGGATTTTTGATTCTATATTCATCAGTGATATTGGTCTCTACTTTTCTTTTCTTTAATATCTTTGTCTGGTTTTGGTATCAGGGTGATGGTGGTCTCATGGAATGAGTTTGGGAGTGTTCCTTCCTCTGTAGTTTTTGGAAGAATTTGAGAAGGACGGGTGTTAGCTCTTCTCTAAATGTTTGATAGAATTCACCCATGAAACCATCTGGTCCTGAACTTTTGTGTTTTGGAAGATTTTTAATCACAGTTTCAATTTCATTACTTGTGATTGGTCTGTTCATATTTTCTATTTCTTCCTGGTTCAGTCTACGCAGGTTATACCTTTCTAAGAATTTGTCCATTTCTTCCAGGTTGTCCATTTTATTGGCATAGTGTTTCTTGTAGTAGTCTTTTAGGATGCTTTGTATTTCTGCAGTGTCTGTTGTAACTTCTCCTTTCTCCTTTCTAAGTTTATTGATTTGAGTCCTCTCCATCTTTTTCTTGATGTGTCTGTCTAATGGTTTTTCAATTTTGTTTATCTTCTCAAAGAACCAGCTTTTAGTTTTATTGATCTTTGTTATTGTTTTCTTTGTTTCTATTTCATTTATTTCTATTCTGATCTTTATGATTTCTTTCCTTCTGCTAACTATGGGTTTTGTTTGTTCTTCTTTCTCTAGTTCCTTTAGGTGTAAGGTTAGTTTGTTTATTTAAGATTTTTATTGTTTCTTGAGGTAGGATTGTATTGGTATAAACTTCCAACTTAGAACTGCTTTTGCTACATCCCATAGGCTTTGGATCATCATGTTTTCATTGTCATTTGTCTCTAGGTAATTTTTGATTTCCTCTTTGATTTCTTCAGTGATTTCTTGGTTATTTAGTAACCTATTGTTTAGCCTCCACGTGCTTGTGTTTTTCACATTTTTTCCCTGTAATTTATTTCTATTCTCATAGTGTTGTGGTCAGAAAAGATGCTTGATATGATTTCAATATTCTTAAATTTACTGTGGTTTGATTTGTGACCCAAGATGTGATCTATACTGGAGAATGATCCATGCACACTTGAGAAGAATGTGTAATCTGCTGTTTTTGGATGGAATGTCCTATAAATATCAATTAAATCTATCTGGTCTATTGTGTCATTTAAAGCTTGTGTTTCCTTATTTTCTGTTTGGCTGATCTGTCCATTGGTGTAAGTGAGTTGTCAAAGTTCCCCAATATTATTGTGTTACTGTCTATTTCCTCTTTTGTAGTTGTTATCAGTTGCCTTATGTATTGAGGTGCTCCTATGTTGGTGCATATATATTTATAACTGTTATATGTTCTTGGATTGATCCCTTGATCATTATGTAGTGTCCTTCCTTGTCTCTTGTAACATTATTTTAAAGTCTATTTTATCTGACATGAGTATTACTACTCCAGCTTTCCTTTGATTTCCATTTGCATAGAATATCTTTTTCCATCCCTCACTTTCAGTCTGAACATGTCGCTAGGTTTGAAGTGGATCTCTTGTATACAACATATATATGGGTCTTGTTTTTGTATCCATTCAGCAAGCTTGTGTCTTTTGGTTGAAGCATTTAATCCATTCACATTTAAGGTAATTATCAATATGTATGTTCCTATTACCATTTTCTTAATTGTTATGGGTTTGTTTTTGTAGGTCCTTTTCTTCTCTTGTGTTTCCCACTTAGAGAAGTTCCTTTATCATTTGTTGTAGAGCTGGTTTGGTGCTGCTGAATTCTCCTAACTTTTGCTCGTCTGTAAACCTTTTGATTTCTCCATTGAATCTGAATGAGATCCTTGCCAGGTAGAGTAATCTTGATTGTAGTTTCTTCCCTTTCATCACTTTAAGTATATCATGCCACTCTCTTCTGGCTTGTAGAGTTTTTGCTGAGAAATCATCTGTTAACCTTATGGGAGTTCCTGGGACTCTCTGGGCTTCCTGGACTTGGGTGGCTATTTCTTGTCCCATGTCAGAGAAGTTTTCAACTATAATCTCTTCAAATATTTTCTCGCGTCCTTTCTCTCTCTCTTCTCCTTCTGTGACCCCTATAATGTGAATGTTGTTGTGTTTAATGTTGTCCCAGAGGTCTCTTAGGCTGTCTTCATTTCTTTTCATTCTTTTTCTTTATTCTGTTCCACAGCAGTGAATTCCACCATTCTGTCTTCCAGGTCACTTGTCCATTCTTCTGCCTCAGTTATACTGCTATTGATTCCTTCTAGTGTAATTTTCATTTCAGTTATTGTGTTGTTAATCTCTCTTGTTTGTTCTTTAATTCTTCTAGATCTTTGTTAAACATTTCTTGCATCTTCTCAATCTTTGCCTCCATTCTTTTTCCGAGGTCCTGTATCATCTTCACTATCATTATTCTGAATTCTTTTTCTAGATGGTTGCCTATCTCCACTTCATTTAGTTGTTTTTCTGGGGTTTTATCTTGTTCCTTCATGTGGTACATAGCCCTCTGCTTTTTCATTTTGTTTATCTTTCTGTGAATGTGGTTTTTGTTCTACAGGCTGCAGGGTTGTAGTTCTTCTTGCTTCTGCCCTCTGGTTGATGAGGTTATCCTAAGCCATATTTTATATACACAGTATGAAATAAGACAAAAAAAAGGAGGTCATTGTCTTCATTGTTTAGACTCATATAAAAGTAAAGTCTTTTGACTTAATTCTAAGGTAGTCTCATCAGTTTTCCATGTCAAAGCATAATCAGCTGGTGCTTGGTAAATGTTTTTTGCAGAATTAAATTTCTTGCCATTTTCCTATAACTATTTATATATTAATAAAATAGTTTAAAACATGAATGCTTCTTAAAAATTTTAAACACCAAGGTTTAGATTAAAATGTCCTCAGCATTTGCCTACATTTAACCCATAATCATAAGTTTAAAAACTTACACCTACCAACTGGTCTCCTTAATTATTAATTAGGAAATGTTTAGCAGTGAATCATTTCCTGATTTATTTACTTTTTGCAAAGATATAGTTAATTTATGAAATCAGAAAATTAGCTGGAAGCAATCTTAGCCTATTTTATAGTGGAGAAAGTAAGACTCAGAAGGTTTTTAGTGGCTTGCTCAAGATGTCACAACTAGCCAGAGGCTTCAGGATTATAATTTTCCTTTAATATGTTAGGAGGTACAAAGAATACCTGGTTCTTTGGAGACACAGAGGAGGCAGGAGAACCCTAATCTGTCACCTGGCTTCCCCTGTCCTAAGTTGTTTTGTTGCCAATAAATGACCATGAATGGTATGCTGCTTCTCTCTTCATTACAAAATATTTACTGGAAACAAATTATTCAGTCAATATTTAACCAAATATATTATAAATTCTTCCACTACTCAACTATAAATAGATGTATTAAAAATTCTACAAATTGTTGTAAAAAAGAAAATAAGTAAATGTAGAGAGTGTAAATCAGAATTAGACTAACAATAGTATTATCTTAATTAAATGCTACGTTTCCATTCCATGTCTCTCTCATTTTATTTAGCCTCTGCATTAATCCAGCCAGAATTTGAATTAGTCCAGATTAAGTCTTAATATATTATTTGTAGCTTTTTACTAGTTCCAAATTGTGCATTTTCATCCAAACAGGTATAATAATTCTGTCAGATTCATATAAAAGCAATTTTAAGTGTACAGCAAATTGTTATATTAAAATAAGTTTTTCATATCTTTTTTCATAGACTTGAGTCAAAGGAGCCTTTCCTGTCTGTTGGGTGAGTATATGTCTAAATTTTTAAAATCTCAATTCTCTAATTGATTTTTAATTCAAATTAACAAGGTCTTCTGAGACAGTATTTTCAGTCCTTTTAAGCCCATATTCAAAGTCATAACCTACCATTGATTCATCATTTCCTCAGCAATAGGGCTATCTACATTTAAAAGGCAACTAAAATGCTCTCTGGGCTGTTTTCTGATCTCAGAAATTTAACTAATGAATGCATATGAAATCCTGTATCCTATGTAAATCTAAAAAGGTACACAGTGATTATCTCATCAAGTAAAAGTGTGCTCTGATTGGTTTTAAAAATTCCTCTGAACCACAGCTTCAGTATTCCTAGTTTGTCTACTCATTTTTGTACTGTTTCCTTTCAATCTACTCTATTCAGTATTTCTTCCCCCTTTTTCTCTAAATCTGTATCCAAAATGTTTTTCTTTTTCCCTTTTCTCTCATTTCACTTTTTTTTCTCTGCTGCTCCCACTGACTGCTTCTCTGAACACAAAGCTGAAAAACTCTGAAGCAGATTAAGTAAGACTAATGCTTACCCTCTCTGATAGTATCATTCTGAGTCACAGTACATGTTCTAATAAAAATATACTGTTGACAAGAATATGCACATACTATTTTTAGCCATTTAGCTAATTAAGACTCAGCAAAGATGTTTTTACTGATATATTACATAATCCTTTGACTAACATATTAAAATGTTTTATTAAGGGACTTCTGTCTCATTATGGTTGATGTTATAAAGTATCAAAAAGCATTGGAAGATGTGACATCTAGTTTAGAAGAAATCATGCTGTATTTGATAAGAAAAACACCCCCCCACACACACATAGGCAGTCATGACCAGAAACATAGGATGGGGTTAGATTTTTAAATGATGACGTCAGTTTTCTTTTATTAATTTGCTTGTAGCCGGTGAATATTTCTGTCACTCATTGAAAAAAATGGTTCCCTCTGCCCTTCTACTCCTCATAAAAGCCTTTCAGAATGCCATTTGAATTACAGGAATCAAAATAATTGTTAGGGGTTCTGGGAGAGAAAAACAGTAAATGCATTTATTGGAGGACTTCATGAAAAATGAAAGGTCAAGTTGATCTGGTCCAAAAAATTCATTAGCACATACTTCTTTCTTTCATTGATCATCAGATCCTATTTTTAAAAACTTTTAAGCCTGAAGTAATCTTTTGTTTTGAGTGCATATGTGTCCTGCCTTCAAGTCCAGAGGCTGGAGTAGCTTCTCTTTATGCCTCAGTGCAGTTGTTCTGAAGCATTTCCTGTTCTCTCCACTACACTGAGGTGGAATCCACTTTTTATTGCAAACCTCTATTTTACAAGGACAGATGCTCAGTAGTCTTTGCTTTAAACTTATCAGGAATTTAGAACTCAGTATTAGAGCACTGAGAAAAACTCTCTCCAAAAGAAAGATCTATCACTCAGCAAATACTACTCAAAATGGGAAAACTGGCATGGCAGTAAGAAGATACTGCTTTACTTAGACTTGTCTTAAAATAAAGTGGGGAAACAAGCAACCCAAATAGTTCTGCTGACTGGATACTTTAATTTATAGCTAAATGTCTTCATTCTCCTGTAAGAAAATGATTTTGAATAAGATTGTCCAAAAGTATGTATGAATCTCTATCCTGAACCTGTTCAGTAAAGGGAAAGGGTGATAATGAACATAATGGACACATATGAGCCTATTAGGCAACAGATAATCTACTATAAGAACCATGATTCAAATTTGTGTCTCTAATTTTGTCACTTGCCAAAGGGAATAAATATGCATGATGTACTGTCTATGGTATCAGTTGACATGTGAGTATTTAAGGTCGAGTTTTTCTAAAGCCCTGCATATCTTATTACATTAATTTTAATTCTATGTTCAATAAAATTACATTAATGAATAAATCAGTACTAAATATTGCATACTTCAGTCCATTGTCCAACAGTGTCTGAAAGCACTTATGAATATACTGTACTTCTAGAAGTTGCTTCCACCCTCGTAGACTCCGACACTTACAAGCTAGTTTTATTAACTTAGTCAGTTTCTTAAACTCCCAAATCTCAGGTCCCTAATCGGTGAAATGGAGATAAAAAAAGAAAATTTAAATCAAGGATTTAGCACTGTTCTTGGCACATAGTAACTGTTCATAAATGTTAGCTATTATTACAGTTATGGAAGTTATATTCATAAATAATGTTCTAAAAACTCAATCACAGAGGTCTGAAATAGTTTAGAGAATACAACTCCACTTCTATAGCTGTGCTTTGAGTTGCATGGGGAAACCAAAAGAAGTTTTTATAATGGGGAGAGAAAAATGAAAATTGTGAATGGAATAAACATGAGTACCAATATTCTGCTTCATATTTTAATGATGAACACTAACAATTGTTATTTAAAACTTTAATGGGACCTTAAGAAACAAGAAACATCTCAAATAAACAATGTAACCTTACACCTAAAGCAATTATAGAAAGAAGAACAAAAAACACCCAGTTAGCAGAAGGAAAGAAATCAAAAGATCAGATCAGAAATAAATGAAAAAGAAATGAAGGAAAAAATAGCAAAGATCAATATAACTAAAAACTGATTCTTTGAGAAGATAAACAAAATTGATAAACCATGAACCAGACTTATCAAGAAAAAAAGAGAGAAGACTCAAATAAATAGAATTAGAAATGAAAAAGGAGAAGTAATAACTGGCACTGCAGAAATACAAAGGATCATGAGACATTACTACAAGCAACTCTATGCTAATAAAATAGACAAACTGGAAGAAATGGACAAATTCTTAGAAATGCACAACCTTCCAAGACTGAACCAGGAAGAAATAGAAAATATAAACAGACCAATCACAAGCACTGAAATGGAAACTGTGATTAAAAATCTTCCAAAAAACAAAAGTGCAGGACCAGATGGCTTCATAGGAAAATTCTATCAAACATTTAGAGATTAGCTAACACCTATCTTTCTCAAACTCTTGTAAAATACAGCAGAGGGAGGAACACTCCCAAACTCATTCTATGAGGCCACCATCGCTCTGATACCAAAACCAGACAAAGATGTCACAAAGAAGGAAAACTACAGTCCAATATCACTGATGAACATAGATGCAAAATTCCTCAACAAAATACTAGCAAACAGAATCCAACAGCACGTTAAAAGGATCATACACTATGAACAAGTGGGGTTTATCCCAGGAATGCAAGGATTCTTCAATATATGCAAATCAATCAATGTGATAAACCATATTAACAAATTGAAGGAGAAAAATCATATGATCATCTCAATAGATGCAGAGAAAGCTTTTGACAAAATTCAACACCCATTTGTGATAAAAACTCACCGGAAAGTAGGCATAGAGGGAACTGTCCTCAATATAATAAAGGTCATATATGACAAACCCACAGTCAACATCGTTCTCAATGGTAAAAACTGAAACCATTTCCACCATATGATCAGGAACAAGACAAGGTTGCCGACTCTCACCACTATTATTCAACATAGTTTTGGAAGTTTTAGCCACAAAAATCAGAGAAGAAAAAGAAATAAAAGGAATCCAAATTGGAAAAGAAGAAGTAAAGCAGTCACTGTTTTCAGATGACATGATACTATACATAGAGAATCCTAAAGATGCTACCAGAAAACTACCAGAGGTAATCAATGAATTTGGTAAATTAGCAGGATACAAAATTAATGCACAGAAATCTCTAGCATTTCTACACACTAATGATGAAAAATCTGAAAGTGAAATTAAGAAAGCACTCTCATTTACCATTGCAACAAAAATAATAAAATATCTAGGAATAAACCTACCTAAGGAGACAGAAGACCTGTATGCAGAAAATTATAAGACACTGATGAAAGAAATTAAAGATGATAGAAATAGATGGAGAGGTATACCATGTTCTTGGATTGGAAGAATCAACATTCTGAAAATGACTCTACTCTCCAAAGCAATCTACAGATTCAATGCAATACCTATCAAACTATCAATGGCATTTTTCACAGAAATAGAACAAAAAATTTCACAATTTCTATTGAAAGCCCAAAGACCCCCAATAGCCAAAGCAATCTTGAGAAAGAAAAACAGAGCTGCAGGAATCAGTCTCCCTGACTTCAGACTATAGTACAAAGCTACAGTAATCAAGACAGTATGGTAATGACACAAAAACAGAAAGATAGATCAATGGAACAGTATAGAAAGCCCAGAGATAAACCCACTTACTTATGGTAACCTTCTCTTTGGTAAAGGAGGCAACAATATACAGTGGAGAAAAGACAGCCTCTTCAATAATGGTCCTGGGAAAACTGGACAGCTACATGGAAAAGAATGAAATTAGAACACTCCCTAACACCATACACAAAAATAAACTCAAAATGGATTAGAGGCCTAAATGTAAGGCCAGACACCATCAAACTCTTAGAGGAAAACATAGGCAGGACACTCTATGACATAAATCACAGGAAGATCCTTTTTGACCCACCTCCTAGAGAAATGGAAATAAAAACAAAAATTAAAAAATGGGACCCAATGAATCTTAAAAGCTTTTGCACAGCAAAGTAAACCATAAACAAGACAAAAAGACAACCCTCAGATGGGAGAAAATATTTGCAAATGAAGCAACTGACAAAGGATTAATCTCCAAAACATACAAGCAACTCATGCAGCTCAATATCAAAAAAACAAAGAGCCCAATTCAAAAATGGGCAGAGACCTAAATAGACATTTCTCCAAAGAACATATACAGATTGCCAACAAATACATGAAAGAATGCTCAACATCATCAATCATTAGAGAAATGCAAATCAAAACTACAATGAGATATCATCTCACACCGGTCAGAATGACCATCATCAAAAACTCTACAAACAATAAATACTGGAGAGGTTGTGGAGAAAAAGGAGGCCTCTTGCACTGTTGGTGGGAATGTAAATTGATACAGCCACAATGGAGAACAGTATGGAGGTTGCTTAAATACTAAAATTAGAACTATCATACGACCCAGCAATCCCACTACTAGATATATACCCTGAGAATACCATAATTCAAAAAGATCATGTACCAAAATATTCATTGCATATCTACTTACAATAGCCAGGACATGGAAGCAACCTAGTGTCCATCAACAGATGAATGGATAAAGAAGATGTGGCACATATATACAATGGAATATTACTCATCCATGAAAAGGAATGAAACTGAGTTATTTGTAGTGAGGTGGCTGGACCTAGAGACTGTTGTATGGAATGAAGTAAGTCAGAAAGAGGAAAACAAATACCGTATGCTAACACATATATATGGAACCTAAAAAAAGAAAAAAAAATGGTCAGAAGAACTTATGGGCAAGATGGGAATAAAGATGCAGACCTACTAGAGAATGCACTTGAGGATACAGGGAGGGCAAAGGGTAAGCGGTGACAAAGTAAGAGAGTGGCATGGACATATATACACTACCAAACATAAAATAGATAGCTAGTGGGAATCAGCTGCATAGCACAGGGAGATCACCTCAGTGCTTTGTGACCACCTAGAGGGGTGGAATACGGAGGGTGGGAGGGAGGGAGTTTCAAGAGTAAAGAGATATGGGGACATATGTATATGTATACCTGATTCACTTTGTTATAAGGCAGAAACTAACACACCATTGTAAAGCAATTATACTCTAATAAAGATGTTAAAAAAATAAAATAGAATAAAATTTTAATGGGAAGAAGTATTGATAAAATTTTAATGTGCATCTCTTCTTAATGTAAATTAGGGAGCAAAATTCTTCCTTTGATAAATTTGCTACAGTAATAATGAAATAAAATGTTAAAGTGTCACAAACATAAATTCAAATTAAATATGCCAGCAGAAAAATTTGTCAGAGAAAGTTATAACACCAGGAAATATTTGTTTATGGAAAAAGGTTAGGAAATTGTGAAAGGAAATTAAGTGAAATTTCAGATCTTAACCCTTCAACTATGTGGCGATTTAAGTGGAACTTTCTTTCCTATCCACCAATAAATGATTAGTAAAATAATTTCATTGAGAAAAATTTAAAAATAGCCTTTATCCTGGAGTGAGGAATGAAGGCTCATCCCAGAGTTTGATTCTGTTAATTCAGGTAGGTCAATAGATGCAGTGTTTTCCAAGGCTATCTAGGCAATTCTGATACCAGCCAGGGCTGGAACCACTGTCTACATCATGTATGCATCCTCCCTCATCCTTTCCTTACAAGCATACACAGGTTGTTCTTGCAGACATTTATGGTCTCTGGAATCTCCTTAAAAATCTTTGAAATAGAACTTCCCATGGTCTCTCTCTGTTTTGGATATATATGGCGGAAGTGGACACATTGATTGAGAACTGTCTTGGAGTTCATCCATCAGAGACCAGAATAGATGTAAACAGACGAAAATTTGTGCCATGGAGATCACCATGGTGCCTAGGGAACACACTGCCTGTGTTCATTCTAATGTCATCCTAGATCTAAGGTTGGGATTATATTATTAAATACTATAGCTTAATATTTAATAAATATTCTACTACATGAAGATAAAAAGTTTTATATTAAAATTATTATAAGTATATTTAATATAAATAAATTTATATGTAACATGTATCACATGTAAATTTATTTAAATATATCATAAAATACATTTTTATTATAAATATAATAAATTTAAATAATAGATTTAAAAATTCAAGTTCTTGCCTATCTAACCCACCTAAAAGTAAAAAAAATCAATCAACTCTGTTTTTTAGAATGGAGCTTAGGCTTGAGTGCTAAATGAGTACTAGATGGTTGATATTCTACTCATCCTCAAAACATTACATTTTAGAGCAATTTAGAAAACTCTTCTGGCAAGTGTTTTCTTGTATGAGGCATCAGACAGATTCTGATTTTGGAAATAAGTTGGAAGAGAACAGACATCAATTTGTATTCAGAAAAGTGAGTAAGAACCAAGCAATGGTCTCAATTAAGTGTCTAAGATATAAATATTAGTTTGAAACTAGTCATGCCTTGAAAAATCTTTTTACAGCTTTTTAATGAAAAAAAGAGATGAGGGGAAAGGAAGCTCCTGTTCATTTGACATTTGAGATTCATAGTGTAAAAAGACATGTCAAGACAATGCATGAATTCCCTTCAAGAGCAAGTGGCTGTCGACACTTTGCAGACACTGAGCCACTTAAAAGTATATTCAAGGCAAAGTAAAATTTTCCATGTGAATTATTTCCTCTTACCTCTTTAACATGAAGTTAACCTTTTTCAAAGACTGTTACTATGAATGAGTTGTATTTTGGAATTGAAACTTTGAATCATACCAATGATTTTACAGTTGATGAATTTTTGTATGAGCAGCTTTATTATGAGGATGATTATTTACTGAATGGGTAAAAATTTTTTTCAGATTTTTTCATTATATTAGAATAATTTAAATAACTCAGAAGAATTTGAAATTTTTATTGGAATAGCTCAGAATATATTGTTTCTCAGGCTTGGCTGAGAGACATTAAAAAACACATCAAGGATAAAAATCTCAAAATTATTATATTTATCTCAGTTAAAACACTGGCTCTATGAGTGAGCTAATCATGGCCCAGCCAATGGAGTTCCTGCATCCCCTGAGAGGTATCTGACCTATTCTACTTAAGTCCAACCAAAAAGGGGCTAACACTGCCAGGGCAGCAAAACTCACCCTACAACTAAAAGTATTCCTAAGTAATTGCTAATATATATATATATATATATATATACACATATATATATATACACATATATATATATATATACATACACCACACTGCATGGCATGTGGAACTTCCCCAACCAGGGATCAAACCCATGGCCCCTGCAGTGGAAGAACGGAGTCTTAACCACTGGACCACCAGGGAAGTCCCATGCTAACAGCTTTATTTTGTTAAATAATTTTCCTTGGGGAATATTTCCCCCTTTACTTTCCAGTCTTGGAACTGAATTTGGAGCTTCAGTGTACTTCTGCTATTGTTATAAAGACATTATTAAACCTCAACATTCTTATTAGGTCAAATATTTGTACTAGTTTACTTTTATCTAGGTTTTGTTTGAGACTTCGTATTTACTGACAGATGCTGTATATTATTATACCATTAGCTACCTATTTTAGGAGACTAAGTTCTGTAATTTGGTTTTCTTGGTTTGTATCCCATTCTGTCTTTTCTTAACTAGGTGCCTTGGGCAATTTCTTTAACTCCTCTCTGCTTTCATATTCTCCCCTGAAGTAATAACTAACTCTTAGGGCAGTTGTGAATAAGATAATATTACAAAGTGCTTAGAACAGCATCGAACACATAGTAAACAGGGATAGATATCAATTGTTATCAACATTCTGTGCAACATCTAAGTTATGTTATAAATCTTTCCTAAAGGAGTGAGTTCCTCTGAATTACAGAAATTTCAACTAATTAAGTCCAAAGGTCTGAATATTCTAGAAGAGTGGTAATGGATTGAATTCTTGGAAAGGAAGTTCAGAAGAGTGAAATCAAGCACAGTAGTGAAGAAATACTTTACTTGGGAGATCTTTGAGGAAGATAGACAAGAAAGACAGAAAAGCACAAAGACAGGAAGACAGTTTTGGAGTGTGCTCAGATTGATATAAAATAACAAGTACAATATTTAAAATTTTAATAATAGGAGCATGAAAATAGGAAAGCAATGCCAATTTAGGGATAGTTGCAAAAGAGCATCAAAAAGTAAAAAGAGAGTTATATGACTGCTGTAAAATGATTGGTTTTTACCAATCATTTAGGAATTAAAAGATGGTCTTAATCTAGGATTTGAGAAGTTGAAGAAATTGGCCAGATTGTCAGGAAATTTTTCAAGACAAAATGTAGGACTTGAGTTTATCTTCAAGGTGAAGTAAGAATTCAATAAAGAGGTTTTAAGAGTAGCATTTCTGGAAGAAAGAATTGGAAGAAAAAAATGGCAGCAGGGAGAAGAGACTGCACAAAGCACATCAGACATCCCAGTCTAACAAGCCTGAAGGTTCATGAAAAGACAGGAGAGAGATTAAGATTGGTGAGTTAAAGTAGTGGCTATATACTGAGAAATTATGATAATGCAAGGAACTTCCTTTACATTCTAAGGATTCAGTAGAGTCATTGGATGGTTGTATGTGTATTTGTTTGTCTGTTTTGCTTTTAACTGAAGAATATTCTCCAAAGTGAGGTCATAGTAGAGTCACTTAGAAAGCTGTTGCAATAATTCCAGCATGACTTGAAAAGATTCAGAACTTGAGCAGAATGAAATCACCTCCCACATGTTAGAATGGCTGTCATCAAAAATTTGACAAAAGATAACAAGTGTTGGTGTGGACGTGGAAAAAAGGGAACCCTTGTACACTGTTGGTTGGAATGTAAGCTGGTGCAGCTGCTATGGATAATGGTAGGGAAATTCCTCAAAAAATTAAAAACAGAACTACTTATGTGATCCAGCAAGCCCACTTCTGGGTATATATACAAAGGAAATATTTTAAAATCAGTATCTGGAAGAGGTGCCTGCACTCTCATGGTCATTGCAGCATTATTCACAATAGCCAAGTTATGGAAACAACCTAAATGTCCACTGACAGATGAATGGATATAAAAAATGTGATAATGTAATATATGTATGTATACACACACACACACACACACTGAAATATTATTCAACCTTTAAAAAGAAGGAAATCCTGCCATTTGTGACATCATGGATGAACCTGGAGGACATTATGCTCAGTGAAATAAGCCAGACACAGAAAGACAATACTGCATGATCTCACTTATATGTGGAAGCTGAAATAGTCAAACTCAGAAACAGAGATTAGAATGGTAGTTGCCCGGGAGGTGGGGGAAATGGGGAGACAAATTTTCAGTTGTGCAGGATGATTAAGTTCTGGGGAACTTATAGTTACAGCATGGTAACTATAGTTATTAATACTGTATTGTGTACCTGAAATTTGCTAAAAATGTAGATCTTACGTGTTCCCACCACAAAAAAAGTAACTATGCGGTGTGATGGATATGTTAATTAGATTGACTCTGATAATCCATTGCATAATGTATATGTATATCAAAACATCACGTTGTGTACCTTAAATGTATACAATTTTTATTTGTCAAAAAAATATCTAAAAAAAGAATGGAAAAGAAATGCCTGATGAAATATTTTCTTTAATTGTATCAGAATCAGTGTGATTGAATGATGTCCTAGAGGATTCTCAACTGAATTTGGTGGATCGTGGTGACAGAATGACAAGCAAAAGTCCAGCTATAGTGTTGAAACTAAGGGAAAGTGAGCAAGAAACTGTCCGTAAGCTTTAAATATGCCCAGCAGACATCATGGAATCACTAATGGCCAATTCAATGCCTATCTTTTGATAGTGCAGTTCCAATTTTCTCTAGGTCCCCAGGGAAAAAAGGATAAGAGGATAAAGCCAATTTTCTTCTTCTAAAAATCTATTTTTAAAATTTTTTTAGACTCAGGGCTACCACAAAATTAATGATTCCTTTAGCAACTGAACTTGTTTCATTTTTTTCCAAGGTCCTCCAGGCTACTTCTCTGGAGAGTACACAAACTTTCCACAGTGCTATTTTTATAATCTAAAGCAGTTGTGCTTTCAGGCCTGATGCTACAACTGTAATTTTAATTTATCAACCTGTCACTCAGTAAAATGCTGTAAAAACATTTGAACACTTAAACCCATCATTTATTTCTGCACTTGTCAATGACAGTCTTCTGTACTTGTCAAAATCATTTAAACTGTGCTACGATAGCATATACAATATCACAAATAAATTGGGTAATCAATCGTGTATGTGTATATTTTGACACTGGTGTGTTGAAAGCATGGATTCCAGGACATAGTTTTAAGAAGCAAGAATTCATTACACTTCAATAATAAAATACAGTAAAGTCATCAAAGAGTCTTCCTCAATTCTTACAATTTAAAAATGTCTTAGGAAACAGAGGGGCTGATTGTGACTGAAACATCTTTTTTTTCTTTGGTGAAATGTTCTCCTCAGGGAAAAGGAAGTAATTGCAGATTATAGCAGGGAGGAATATAGTGTTACCTGGAGGGAAGAAAATACATAGGATCATCAAGTAGATTTATTTAAGTTCTGCTTATAAAGAAAGCAGTCGTGCAGGACTTTATAGCTGATGATATTTCTAAAGAGTGTTATCAGCACTTTCACTACTATCTAATTCGTTCGTATAATAAAATGTCACATTAAGCCAAATGTCACAGTTCATATCAATTTTACTTTGAGAATTGGTAACATTATATATCATAGGCAGCCTCCCCCCCAAAGTTTGGATGAGACCTTTGATCATAATAAATTAAAGCATTTAAAATTGATCTATCATTTGATATAAATATATGTAGAAATAAAAAGCACCTGTTCAGTCATTAAATCCATTCAACCCAATAACAAATCTGATCTCATATAGGCTATATGTCTGTATAAGACAAAATGTTGTTAAAATTGTAACTTAAATAATATTGACTAAATAATCTGTACCATTTAAACTCTTAGCTATTAAAATTTTCACCATTTAATTATTTTTAAAAGGCAAGTCTAATGAGATTTAAAATATGCGGAGGATTTAAAATCACTTCATTATCACACAATTATAACTTAGTCAAAGTAATTTATAGCATCAAATACCTATACATAAGAAAATAAATAACTAAACTTGGCATACATAAAATCCCACCATGGGAAGAACTAATCTTGAGTGATATTATGGAATCAAATCTAAAGCAATCAAGGCTTTGACAGGTATGTTAACTTATACAAATACCACTGTTTCCTTATTGCCACCAGCACTGTTGTTGAGGAACAAGTTTCTAAAGTGTCAAGCCACATTGGAAAGGGTATGCATATAATCTGATTGATGAAAGATATATTTATTGAATGTATATATGAATAAAATAGAAATGGTGGCTCAGATAATTTAGATGCCATATGTAGAAATATTGCATGAAGAGAGTGCTATTGATTCAATTTGAAATGAAATCTTAGTCTCCTGTACTTTTAAAATCTGTCCTGAAAACAATCGCTCACTGGAAATAAGTATGCAAAATAAATAAAGTGCTTAGCTTTCATTAATCTGAAATCAACCCAACTCAAAGGAAAGAAAATTAGTTACGTTTATTTGAAGAGAATAAATTCTTGCTCCTATTTTTTTTTTTTTTTTTTTGCAGTACGTGGGCCTCTCACTGTTGTGGCCTCTCCCGTTGCAGAGCACAGGCTCCGGACATGCAGGCCCAGCGGCCATGGCAGCGGCATGTGGGATCTTCCCGTACCGGGGCACGAACCCATGTCCCCTGCATTGTCAGGCAGACTCTCAACCACTGCGCCACCAGGGAATCCCTCTTGCTCCTATTTTAACTCCATAAAATATACCTAAAACTGGCTTTCCAGTTGAATCATACTTGATTATCTAAATAACTTCCTGGAAGCAAGCACTCTTCTTAGAGGGTTCAAGTTATTAATTAGCCTTTATTTTTTGTTGCTCACTGAATCATTACTGATTCTCATATAGATAAAATAGATACTATAACTCTTTTAAAACTGGAAAACTGAGACATAGAGAGGTGATGTAATCTCCATAAAGACACATAGCACATTAGTAGCCATTTTGGAATGGAGTCCAGCCTAGGCCTTTTGCTTAAAGAGCTGCCAATTTCATGTGTACTAACATTTCATGCTCTCTTCTGAGTTTCATATTCATTTGAATCGTCATGAATACCTAAATAATAGCTTTAATTATTCAGGAAAATAATTATGTACATAAAAAGTTATTTATTGCTTTTAGAGTCATTGTGAATCCCAGATTTGCATTATAAAACTGCTGGCAAAAGTTTCGAAGCCTCACTTTCCAATTAAATTCTGTTCATCCAGCCAAGAATGATTGATCTATATTTCATCAACCTTAAAATGTGACCTTTTCAACACTTTTAATGACATTTTCAAAATACAGAATACTTTTTGATTCAAAAGATTTCCTACTTAATGCTGCAGAACAAATCAGTTATCACAGCATAATCAATAGTGGCCAAATATTAGCAAAAACCAGGCATCACTTCTGCTTTAAGAGCTTATCAGGGAAAAAAAACACATTGAGTGGCTATATTTTTGCATGGTAACTAAGGTTTATATTAAAATGAAAAGCTAACCCCCAAATGTTTTATATTTTTAGAAACCTTACTATTTCTTCTGTGAACTTTTTACTAGATCACACTCAAAACTCAACATTTAGAACCTGCAGGCCATGTTCAACTTCAAAATGATATAATGGTGCCTGTGGTTTGACTCAATGGAAAGCTACCCTTAACTATAGCTTCCCCTTAGCTTCAATGAAAAGCATATGAAAGATGGAGCACCTGATAAAACATTTCTCTCAGATGTTGGCTAAATTATCATATCATGCAGGAGGTATTTCAATGAAGTGTATGTTATAGCCCAACTGGATACTAAAAATCTTGAAAACTGTTTTAAAAAGTAAGGCTTTCTAAAGAAGTTATTTTTAAAATGTGTTCCTTAATCATGGACCCTTGATTATCCACACTAATCTCAGTAGGTCCATGGCAGGCTAAATACTCCAAGTTCCCTTGTAAGACCACCAAGTCACAGATTAAGGCACTGCCTGATAAATCAAAGCACTCAGTCCTAATTTTCTTCAGTCATCGAGTTTTCATCTGAAGCTCTTGAGAAAGAATTTGATAGCATCTCTGCCCTTTGCACAATGAACAGCTGTTCAATTCCAATAATTGCATCAATTCATTATTTGAAGGGCACTGTAAGTGTGTGTGTGCAAAATGTTATGTGAGAACAACATCAGCTGCTATTCTAAACTAACCTACTACACAAGAATAGTTTCCTACTGCGTGATTGAATACTGAGCTTTCCTTCCATATTACAAAGATCACACGCCAAATTATTGCTGGAGAATTTAGTAAAATATTTAGACATTTATTTTTGACAGTGATGGAGGGTGATGCCAAATTATGTAGACTTAAATAACTAATATGTTGAAAATATTCTGCAATTCACAATATTTTTGAGAACACTGTTAATGGCTTAATATTTAAACTTTCAAAGTACAAGTTAAAAACAAGAAGTGAATGTTATGATGCCATTTCATTCTAATCAAGACTTCATTTCCAGGATCTTTATCCTTAGTTCTGAATATCAATTCAGTTATATTTAGGTGAAATTTACACAGTGCAAAATTCCGTTCAAGTAATCTTGCTAGGTGCAAAGCCAATTATAAAGGTGGATTAGACCAGTGTTTCTCATGGACTCAGTAAAACATTGCCAATCCATGAATTGTTTTTTTACCAGTTTATGACTAATTAAAGTATAAAAAAGACAAATAAGCATTAGAAACTTTTATAGCATTTTGATACTGCTGTGACATCTAAGTGTATGATATTGTATTTTATGAAATTATTAGTCTGTGATGGATTGGTAATTTTAAAATTAAAAACCTGGTCCCTCACTACAATAAGCTGAGAAGCCTTGGCTAAAACTAAGTCTTTGCTTCAAGGACATTATCATCTAATGAAGAGGGTAAAAACAAATGAGTTGGTGTCTATAATACAAAACATTGCTTGGTAATTCTAACTTAAAGAAGATAAAATAAAAATAGGCAAATATCTGTAATGTAAGGCATTACTTGATTATCTTTGAAAGACAGGTTGTTATAAACAAAAAGTCATCAGACTGTTGATATGGGACACAGTCAGGCAGGTTTTGTTTCTGTTTTGGAGCTAGCTAGTTGTATCATTTGGCTACACCAAAGGGTATCTTAGAAGAGACACTGAATTTAAAAAAATTAAACAATGACCACATCAGAAAGACTGGAAATCCCTGACTGTGTTTCAATCTTTCATCAACTCCTCTCTCCCTTCCTCTCCTGCCTCCTCTCTCGTCTCTTCTTTGCCTTCATTATTCCCCTCTCTCCTCCCATTCCCCCATGTTTTCTACTCCTACCCCTTTGCTTTATCTCCCTCTCCCTTTTCCTTTCTGCTTATTCTTTCATATTCCTCATTTTTAAAAATATATGCCCCCCAAAAGAGCTTATGTCTTCTTGTCTAGTCCTCAATTATCCCCTTTGCTTTGCAATAGATTTCACCATTAGAAGGAATGATGGTGTAAGTGAAATGTTTGCTGGGCGCCAGAAATCACATTAACCTCTAACACTCCAACCGATGCTCTAGTTTCACAATTGAGAAAAAAATTCTGCCACTATCTTAATGGTCTATGGAAAAATTAGGGTAAACCCAACCCAATATACCATAATTTTTCAACATTAGATTAGGATAAGACTTCTTTTTATTTAAGACTTAGCAGTTTATCCTCTTTGAGGAAACTGACTATCCCAGAAGACCTGGATATACTGTCATTTTACAATCCCAATAAACTCCTAGGACCCTGCTCAATCACACTCCAATGAGACCAACAGACAGCAAGACGTGCACATGTACACACACACACACACACACACACACAGAGCTATTTATCAGGTTTTTGGTGATTTGCTCTGAATTATGACCAAGCAGCAAAGGATCACCAGATATCTGAAAAAAAATACTCTAACATGAAAGAAAGACACCCCAGAGAAAATCAGAACTCTACAGAAATAGAGGAAATATAGAGAGTGTAAAAGTAAACTAAACAAACCAACAAAAAACTCTAAAAATGTATAACTACTATCCCTAGAAATAGGAAAATATGCCATGTTTATGTGCAAAGGAATAGTTAAAAAGGAATATATGGAGGACAAGAAAATTTTCTTAGAAATTAAATTAAGGGACTTCCCTGGTGACACAGTTGTTAAGAATCTACCTGCCAATGCAAGGGACACGGGTTTGTGCCCTGGTCTGGGAAGATCCCACATGCAGTGGAGCAACTAAGCCTGCATGCCACAACTCCTGAGCCTGCACACCACAGCTACTGAGCCCACATGCCACAACTACTGATCTCGTGTGCTGCAACTACTAAAGCCTGCGTGCCTAGAGCCTGTGCTCTACAGCAAGAAAAGCCACCACAGTGAGAAGCCCATGCACCGCAATGAAGAGTAGCCCCTGCTCGTCGCAACTAGAGAAAGCCCGCACAGCAACAAAGACCCAACACAGCCAAAAATAAATAAAAAATTTAAAAAATGAATTAAATTAAAAACATTTTAAGAGAAATGAAGAATTCAATAAAAGTTTGGAATATGAACTTAAAAGACCAAAAAGACAAAGCGATGAAAAACTGTAAAGTTCTAAAATAATTAGAGAGTTACTCCAGGAGTTCAATATCTAGTAAAAGTTGTTTCACAAAGAGAAAAGAGAGGACATTATCAAATAAGTAATACAATAAATGTCCTAAAACTGAAAGATATGTGTTTTCAAATAGAAAGACACTCAGCACAGTGAATGAAAGATGACTCAAACTACGGCAGGTTAATTACTATAGATAAGAAGGCCTTAAACCTTCAAACAGAGGAATAAGGGACACAAAGATTCTGAATCAGAATGACATTCAAATTTTCAACATTAGGAAAACTTACAGACAATGGAATAATGCCTTTTAAATTCTGAGAGATAAATGATATTCAACCTGAAAATCCAGACTGTCAACCTCACCACACACACCATCAAGCATGAAGATTGGAAAAGATACAGTGGACTCTTGTTATTTGTGGTAGTTATCTTCCATAAATCACTTCAACCACTGCATTAGCAAACACGCAGTCATTGCTCCCAGGGGAAGTGTAGGGTTAAGTTCCTGTGAGCCTCTGATCACATTTTTGTTAACCAGTCAATACATAACTTTGCTTTATGTGTGTTTCTCTTTAAAGACAGCCTATTTCCTGTATGCTGCTGGTTCATTAGCATTGAACTCATAGCCAACAGCACCATACTTCTTGCTTGAAGGAAGCTTATCTAACACAGGCATTTTCTTCCTAAGGCACACCACAGACTTCTTATGCTTAGGAACACTAGACAGCGCTTCAGTACTTTGTTTGAGGGCCATTTCAAATAGCAAAATCACCAACAAAACACAAAAGTACAAAAAATGTAGCACTAAACAGACCATGAAAAATAACACTTGTTTACAGTATGAGAGGTAAAACAAGAAGGCAGGGTATCGCCTTATTCAATCTCAGCTGGAATGCTGCCTCAGCAACTGAAATATTTTGCTGCTCTGTGCATGTCTCTGAATGACCATGAAAGCATTGCAATATTGAATTGGGAGTTACAAATAAACTTTGTAAATTCACAAATACAGAATCCACAAATAATGAGAATCAACTGTATTTTTTAGAAATCTAAGGATTAACAAACCTTTTCTAAGAAATCTCCTGAACCTTGTTTCACTAAAATCATTGAATTAAAAAAAAAAAAAAAAAAAGAGGGTCTAACACAAAAGAGAACCAAGTCTCCTGATGGCTGGTGAAGAGGAGTCCCAGGATGGTAACTCTGTAGCAGACCTAGAGCGGACCAGTCTGGGCAATGGAGAACTCCAGGAAGAATGAAAAACTAAGGCCACTATAAATACCAAGTCAACAACAGTTTTTAAGAAGGAAATGTAATTATTGCACAGTATATTGCCCAACTGTAAATAATATTTACTTGGTCATAACAGTGAAAACACTGAATATTGACTTAATCAAAGCAGAAGAGAATTAATGAGAAAAAAATCATGGAAGCTTGGAAAAAACATTAGAAAAAATTCTTCAGTACAAGCAAACAGAGCAGTATTCTGAGGCTCAAAAATAACTCATTTATTTGAATAAAATTTAATTCTATTCAGAATGAATATGTGGTCAAAAGGTACAAACTTCCAGTTATAAGGTAAATAAATCCTAGGGATGTAATTACAGTATGATGATTTTAGTTAATACTGTATTGTATGTTTTGAAAGTTGCTAAAAGAGATCTTAAAAGTTCTTATCATGAGAAAAAATGTAATTATGTGTGGTGATGGATGTTAACTAAAATTATTCTGGTAATCATTTTACAATATATACATATATCAAATCATTATGTGTACATCTGAAACTAATACAATGTTATGTCAATTTTACTCAATTAAAAAAAAAAAGATTTACTTCTAGAAACTGAAGAATATTATAGAAAATGTCTGTTAATTTAGCTCAGTAATGCTCAGAATGAAAGTATCTTTGAGAAACATTAGTAGGTTATGATAAGATATTAATCTAGAAAATTTCAGTATCAACAAAACTCCTGATTAAGTGCAATGCTTCATTTGAAGCAATAAATGGCAGATTTGATACTACAGGGGAAAAAATCCAATAAATGGTATATACCCAGAGAAAATTATGATAAATATTCCCTGAGTAAAATAGAGGAAAGGGAAGTGGAAAAATGAGAACAAAGAAAAAAATGGATGAAAGACCATTAGGTTTAATCTGTAATAATATGTGTTCCCAAAGAGAATATGAAAGTCAGTAATGAAAGGTAAAATATAATTCATTGATTTTAATGAGATTTTTAATATTTGAAATGTAAAGAAACATATAGGTGTCCATACCAAAAGAAAAATCTAAGAGAAAAATTAAAACTTTAAGAGGAAAAATAATGTTGGACTCAATTTTCTTGGTGATGTTAAGACAATGATGGACGTAGTTTTGAGAGAAAGGATTGGAACACAATCATTCTGTGTTCAGCTATGTCGTTTTTCATTTATGAAGGTAATAGAAAGATGTCAACAGAAAATATATTATACCATGTACCAAACACAGACAGAATTCTATAAATGTAGCTGCTAGTCTGATTTTGTCCACCCTGTGTTACCGACCAGGTTCTCGTCTTCTTTAAGCAACAGAAATTGATAAGAGGCCAGACAAGAAATTCAGACAAGGCTTTAATGGGGCTCCTGCTGCAGTAGCAGGGAGTGAGAACAAGTAACATGTTCCCTTGCTTGCTTTCTGGGTGTGGGGGCGAGCTGGTTCCTTATATGGAGTGAGGGTAGGGGTGTGTCCAGGGGTTGGGCTGGAGGGGTGGCTTAGGACGTTTGCCCATCCTTTTGGTGGTATCGTGTGCAGGGGCGCATGCCCAGTACCCCCTGTGTTTATTCCCGACCCCCTGCTTTTGCTCCTGGCTCTTCAGAAGTAGCAGTTGGGTTTTTGGTCTTTTTGTATCTTGTTGTCCATAATTTGCCCCAACTGCACATGTACGCAGCTATTTTCAGTCCCTTATAGTTTCTTTGTATTTTATTGCTTGAGGAGACATTTGGCCAGGTGCAAACATTGTAGCACTTCCCCCAGCCTGTCTCACCTGGACACCAACATCATGAAGATCAACTTAATTATAACAATTATTTAGTCACGTTCTTTAACGGGGAAATTCATGAAGCAGGCTAAATGATTGCTTGAGAATGATTGTGGGAAAAATTTGACATTTCTAAAGTTCATCTAGAGATGAGAATATAAAAGAAAATTTTGAAGGGTGTTAATTATGAGGGAGATTATCTCTTCTACAAACATGAAATTTAGGGATAAGAATTGCTTTATTATCATTGGGGATAAAATAAAAACCACAATAAGTCATGTTTATACGAGAAAGTGATAATTGACAAAGAGTGCAAACCAAGTCAATGAGGAGGGGACAAATGATTCAATATCCTCCTTTTTCTTCTATAAAATTTATAGGAAACACTAATCTTAAGTAATAGGTATTTAGTGCAATATGAGTTTGTAATAAAAAGAACATAGAGGTTATTTCTTAATAGTTAGGTATTTTGTGAAAATGGGCAATTAAAAAAAACAAGTAAATGTGCATAATGGAAGAAAAAGTTTAGTGTATAAAGATTTGCTAAAACTTTCAGGATATTTTTGAATAAAAATAGTGATAAAAAGCTAACATTCCAATTCTAATTTAAATGGTTTTACTATTTTACATTAATTCCTTCTTGTTTCAGATACATATCTATTGTATTTAAGTAGTTTTCTTCTTACTATTTTATTTATGATATATTATAAGGAATGTCTCATAAATTTTACCTAATGTCTGTCTATCATCTACTGATGAAAATCATATTTTTCCTCCTTTAATTTCTTTTTGTGACAGATTGTTTATAGATTTCCAGGCTTCAAACTAGTTTACATTGACTTCATGTTGCTCTTTTATCTAATGAGATTAAGGCTGAATTCCTTTCTTTTTCATATTTTGTCTTTAACAATGAAACCTCTAAAACTGTAATTTTTTTTTGTCAGGTTCTTATTGTGACCCATAGGTTTTGGAAGAAGCATTCTTTTTATTTCTTTCTAGATAATATTAAAGTTCAATTTTTAATTCTTCTTTAATTCTGCATCAATTTGATTAAAGAGAGTCAGGGAATCTAGAACTGGTGCCAAAAGGAAAGGGAGTCAGATTCAGGTCATCACCTTCCTAAAACATGTATGTGAATAGCTAAATGTTACATTTTAAAAATGTAATTTAATTTTAATAAAATCATGAAATTTCAGTTTGGAAGATATCCCAGAAATACATAATGCATTAATTCTCTTATCTATAAAATCCCTAACAAATGGTTTTGGGGGCTCTTTTTGAGACATATGTGTTTGTTACACTGTGTTATGCTAGATCATATAATGTTTTCCCACAGTATTTTCCTTTTAATGATTCTGTTTTCTTTCCCAAACTACTAGAAGCTCAAGATATTTGGAACTCATTATTCTAATTCTTTGTTATACTTAGCAGTAACATTCTTCCTTGTAATTACTACTCTTCAATAATTGTCCTCCCTTCTGGAGCCACAATGAATAAATTCAGTGTCTCTTCCACTAGACAGCCTTTCAAATGTTTGAATAATTAGCTTCCTTCCTTCCCAAAGTCTTTTTTCTCTAGACCAAACATTCTTATTTAATTCAACCATTTTTATATAGGGACATTGTTTTGAAACTTATTGCCATCCTAATTTCTTTCATCTGCATGTGTTCCAGTTGGTTGAAATCCTTCTGAAACTTCACTGAAATAAGCTGAACTAAATATTTACAGGGATGTCTCAAAAGTGAAAGTGCAATGGAATTGTTACCTCCTTTTCTAAAAGACACTACAGTTCATTTAATGCCTTCTAATATTCCATTGGCTTTATGGTAGTAGTATCATTCTCCTGGCTTATACTGAATTTGCAGTTGAAGAAAGTACCTGAATATTTCTTACAACAATATCTGGTAAGCCATAGACAAGGTGATTTATGCTCTGTACTTTAATTGGTCATATTGATACCTTGCTTCTGTCATTTATGAAATCAGGATAATATTAATACTAACTCTAAGGATTTTTAAGACAATTAAATGATTTGATATATATAAAGCACTTAGAACAGTGACCAATGAATGCTAAACTTTCAGTAAATTTTAACGTTATCATTGGTGATATTATTATTACTCTTATCCCATTTGACATCACTCTCAATTTTTTTTTTTTTTTTTTTTTTTTTTTGTGGTATGCGGGCCTCTCACCGTTGTGGCCTCTCCCATTGCAGAGCATAGGCTCCAGACGCACAGGCTCAGTGGCCATGGCTCACGGGCCCAGCCACTCCGCAGCATGTGGGATCTTCCCGGACCGGGGAACGAACCCATGTCCCCTGCATCGGCAGGCGGACTCTCAACCACTGCACCACCAGGGAAGCCCCCTCAAATATTTTTAGAAGTTAGTTTCTACAATGGGGAACATATGCAGTTGATATATTTACCCTTGAAGGAAAACGGTTTAGAAAAATCATTATCATCCAATAAGTTAAATAATAGTAATAATAAAAATATCAACTGTACAAGTTATGAAAAAAGATTCACTTACAAATAAACAACATCTAACCTTTCACTATGTATCACATGTGAGCATTCTTTTTTTTTTAATTTTATTGGAGATTAGTTGATTCACAATGCTGTGTTAGTTTCAGGTGTACAGCAAATTGATTCAATTATACATATACATATATTCTTATTTTTTCAGATTTTTTACCCATATAGGTTATTACAGAATATTGAGTAGAGTTCCCTGTGCTTACAGTAGGTCCTTGTTAGTTATCTATTTTATACACAGTAGTGTGTGTGTGTTAATCCCAAACTCCTAATTTATCCCTCCCCCACCACCTTTCCTCTTTGGTAATCATAGGTTTGTTTTCAAAATCTGTGAGTCTGTTTCTGTTTTGCAAATAAGTTCATTTGTATCATTTTTAATTGGATTCCACATATGAGTGCTATCATATGGTATTTGTCTTTCTCTGACTGACTTACTTCACTTAGTATGATAATCTCTATGTCCATCCACATTGTTGCAAATGGCATTATTTCATTCTTTTTTATGGCTGAATAATATTCCATTATATATGTTACCACATCTTCTTTATCCATTCCTCTGTCTATGGACATTTAGGTTGCTTCCATGCCCTGGATATTATAAGTAATGTTGCAATGAACATTGGGGTACATGTATCTTTTCAAATTATGGTTCTCTCTGGATATATGCCCAGGAGTGGGATTGCTGGATCACATGGTAGTTCTATTTTTATTTTTTAAGAAACCTCCATAATGTTCTCTATAGTGGTTGTACCAATTTACATTCCTGCCAACAAAGTAGGAAGGTTCCCTTTTCCCCACACTCTCTCGAGCATTCATTGTTTGTAGACTTTTGATGATGGCCATTCTGCCCAGTGTCAGGTGATACCTCATTGTAGTTTTGATTTGAATTTCTCTGATAGTGATGTTGAGCATCTTTTCATGTGCTTTTTGGCCATCTGTATGTCTTCTTTGGAGAAATGTCTATCTAGATCTTCTGCCCATTTTTTGATTGGGTTGTTTGTTTTTTTGATACAGAGCTGCATGAGCTGTTTGTACATTTTGGAACTTAATCCCTTGTCAGTTGCTTCATTTGCAAATACTTTCTCCCATTCTGAGGGCTGTCTTTTCATTTTGTTTATGGTTTCCTTTGCTGTGAAAAACTTTTCAGTTTAATTAGGTCCCAGTTTTTTTTGTTTTGTTTTTATTTTCATTGCTCTAGGATGTGGATCAAAAAAGATCTTGCTGCAATTTATGTCAAGGAGTGTTCTCTCTGTTTTCCTCTAGGAGTTTTATAGTGTCTAGCCTTACATTTGGGTCTTTGATCCATTTTGAGTTTATTTTTGTGTATGGTGTTAGAGAATGTTCCAATTTCATTCTTTTATTTGTAGCTGTCCATTTTTCCAAGCACTACTTATGAAGAGAGTGTCTTTTCTCCATTGTATATTCTTGCCTCATTTGTCTTAGATGACCATAGGTGCATGGGTTTATCTCTGTACTTTCTATCCTCTTCCATTGATCTATATTGCCATTTTTGTGCAGTACCATACCGTTTTGATGACTGTAGCTTTGTGGTAGAGTCTGAAGTCAAGGAGGCTGATTCTTCCAGTTCCATTTTTCTTTCTCAGGATTGCTTTGGCTATTCAGGGTCTTTTGTGTTTTCATACAAATTTTAAAATTTTTTGTTCTAGTTTTGTGGAAAATGCCATTGGTAATTTGACAGAGATTGCATAGACTCTGTAGATTGCCTTAGGTAGTATAGTCATTTTGACAATATCGATACTTCAAATCCAAGAACATGGTATATCTTTCCATCTGTTTGTGTCATGTTCGATTTCTTTCATCAGTGTCTTATAGTTTTCTGAATAAAGGTCTTTTGCCTCCCTAAGTAGGTTTATTTCTAGGTATTTTATTCTTTTGATGCAGTGGTGAATAGGATTGTTTCCTTAATTCTGTTTTCTTATTTTTCATTGTTAGTGTATAGGAATGCAAGCAATTTCTGTGTATTAATTTTCTATCCTGCAACTTTACCAAATTCATTGGTGAGCTCTAGCAGTTTTCTGGTAACATCTTTAGGATTGTCTATTTAGAGTATCATGTCATCTGCAAGCAGTCACTATGTTACTTCTTCTTTTCCAATTTGGATTCTTTTTATTTCTTTGTCTTGTCTGATAGCATGGTTAGTACTTCCAAAACTATGTTGAGTAATAGTGGTGAGGGTGGACATCCTTGTCTTTTTCCTGATCTTAGAGGAGGCCTTCAGTTTTTCACCATTGAGGATGATGTTTGCTGTGGGTTTATCATCTATGACACCTATTATCTAGAGGTTGATTACCTCTATGCCCACTTTTTGAAGAGTTTTTATCATAAATGAGTGTTGAATTTTCTCAAAAGTTTTTCTGCGTTTATTGAGATGATCATATGGTTTTTATTCTTCAGTTTGTTAATGTGGTGTATCACATTGATTGATTTGTGTATATTGAAGAATCCTTGTACCCCCTGGATAAATCCCACTTGATCATCCCACATGATCCTTTTAATGTGTTGTTGGATTCTGTTTGCTAGTATTTTGTTGACGATTTCTGCATCTCTGTTCATCAGTGATATTGGCCTGTAATATTCTTTTTTTGTGGTATCTTTGTCTGGTTTTGTTATCAGGATGGTGGTGACCTCATAGAATGAGCTTAGGAGAGTTCCTTCCTCTGCAATTTTTTGAAAGAGTTTCAGAAGGATAGGGGTTAACTCTTCTCTAAATGTTTGACAGAATTCACCTGTGAAGCTGTCTGGTCCTGGACTTTGTTGGAAGTTTTTAAATCACCGTTTCAATTTCAGTACATGTGATTGGTCCATTCATATTTTCTATTTTTCCTGGTTCAGTCTTGGAAGGTTGTACTGTTCTAAGAATTTGTCCATTTCTTCTAGGTTGTCCATTTTATTGGCATATAGTTTTTTGTAGGTAGTCCCTTATGATCCTTTGTATTTCTACAGTGTCAGTTGTAACTTCTCCTTTTTCATTTTTAATTTTATTGATTTGAGCCCTCTCCCTTTTTTTCTTAATAAGTCTGGCTAAAGGTTTATCAATTACATATGGTCATTCTTAAACATGTAGAATCCAAGAATGCCTAAACTGGATTGTCTTGGTTAAAGTCCAACCAGGAGACAAGAGACAGAAACCTCACCAGTAATTTTAACAGGGCAAATGTAATATGAATAATTATGAACTAGTAAAATATGGTTACCTACTTAAAAAAGGTAAAAGAGACTGCAAAAGTATATGAGAATAGAAAATGTAGGGAACAACTACTATCACTATGGCTGAAGGAGAGTATATAAAGAAGGAAAAAACTAGAAGAGCCTCTATCTCCTAGGCTGAGATTCACATCCCATTTGGAGGGGGGCTGGCTGCAGCCTATTGGAAGTCACAGGAGTTTGTTGGGGTGTTGGTGGACTGGGGATAATGAGAAGGCATCCTCCTGCTGGGGTGCCAGTTGAGCTTCAGAGGGTGTCCTGTATGGTGCTGACAGCTGTGCCAGAGAAGCAAAGAGAAAAACACATGGGAACCACGAAAAAGAAACCCCTTTTTCTTCAATGCCTTTCAGTTTTCCTCCAAGCACTCTCTACTGACAAACCCTAACATGGTGCCAGTTGCCAAAGGAACAATGTTTACAAGATCCAGCTCACAAAGCAAGAGTAAAAAGAAGGTGGATTTAGAGCTAACCGGCAATAAATTGATACTTATTGGCAGAAAGCTCTAGCCCAACATGATCTAACCCAATTATAATTGTGTACACGTTCTAATATTAATCTTCTGGTGTTTAAAAATTCTAATATAGACATTTTGTTTCCTTACAAAAAGTAATAACAATAAATACTGTAGTGAAAAGTTCCACAGAAGTCTGATATTCAGTTAAAAAAATATCTACTGGGTGACTACAAACACCCTGGTTTTTCACAGCTCACAATCTAGTCAGATAGACTCATGAATTGTCAATAACAATATAAATATGTTCAGATGGAAGTATGAATAAGAAGCTCTAAGAATGAAACCTGCACATTTGTGAATAAATTCAGCTAAAACAAAAAGATGTGTAATATGTTACAAGATATTGACATGAGTCCTCCTAGAATATTTTATTGTGAAAATTTCAGGGCCAAAAAATTCAGATAAATTAGAGTAAGTTCAAAGAAGGAAGATAGGAATGATGAATGGAACAGAGAGATTGGTTTGTGAAAGGAAAGGCTAACAGAAATAAATCTATATAGATTAGCTATGTGACAGGAAAAACAGAGAGCTGACAAGCATGAGTCAGATGTAAATTCAAAAAACTATAATCAAGGAATAGCACAGTAAGTGGACTTTAGTCTAACTTCACAAACTTTTAATTGGGGAAGATGTAGGGCTTGAGTTATGCCCTAAGAATGGATTCATATCCAACAGAAAGAAGATACGTGTGTTGACAGATGGAGAGCTTGAGCTAAGCCCCATAACAGGAAATTTCTGTTGAGCAACCAGTTGGGCTAATGCAGAAAACTGTGTAGAGATACAAGAATATCTGTGTCTGAGAGCAAGGAGCTATCCTGTGCCACCCCAGAGAATAGGTGTTTGGAAAGGCTGAGTAATTAAAAGAGTAATTGAAGGAATTGTTAAAGAATGTCAGAAGAAGGAGCAGCATGTGGAGAGTGCTGAATGTCGAAGAGTCTGAACATTACCTCGGAGACCATGGGGAGTCACTGGAGGATTTTTTGTTGTTCTTATTTGTTTATTTTTTATATTCTGTAAAAAGAATTGTGTAAACACAATTTTGGAATTATATGTGTGAATATCCTTCCTAGGGAACACAGCATAGAGAAGAGTAACAAGCATAACCCATTCAAAGTGATACTTCCAAAATCAGAATCCCTGTGTTAGCCAGAAGAGAGAAAAAATATTTCTCTCTTTTTCCGTCCTCTTTCTTGTCCCCAGAATTCAGTCTACATACATGCTTCAATTAAAGAAATCATCCTTTAAATGTGTGAGACAGTAAGCTTGACTCACAACAACTAACAGACCAGAACTCTTAAATGTACTGGGTTGATTGTTTTAATCTTTGAACTTCTTAGTCACTCCTTCTTTCTAAGCTTTTAGGTCCTGGTTCACAGTTAGCCAGGAATTCTATGAATGTGGCATAATCCTTGAGTTCCTCCCCCATTCCAAAATCGTTGGTAGTCAATTGGGTATTTTGTCAATGCGATTTAGATTTACTAGCTTATTCCATTTATTTTTGCATTTTGAATCCATGTGTATATGTGTATCCACTACACACACACACACACACACACACACACACACACACTATCCAAAGTAAATATACAGATTTATTTGTATTCCCTAAAATGAAAATGGACAAATTTTTTGTCCACATACAGCTTAGCAAAGTTCATAAATCTGTTCAACTGTATATACTCTGACAGTCGGAAACCCGCATCAAATATTATGACAAGTTAGAAGTAGAATCCTGTAGGTATCTCTGAGGAAAATTTGATTCACTGGGAACCTCAACTGTAGAGAAGTATGCTCTGGAAATTCAGCTATCTTGCATTATAATTTCTGCATTCACAACTTCTATAGGTATTCTGAAGAATAGCTATGCTAAAGAGAGAGAATAAACTTCGTAAAGCACTGTTCTCCATACTTGTCCCACATTTTTCTACCAGTAAATCTTGCCCATCTAGAAGGACTACTTTTGAACATTTACTTCTCAAATCCCTACATCCTTTTTCAAACATTAAAATGTCATCTCTTTAAAGAAACCTTGTTTGATTCCTTGTCCCAACCACATCCTATTTCTTCTGCCTATAAGCTCTCATAATAGTTTATTTGTATTTTGGCATTTAACAAATTTGGCTTTGAATTATGTCATATATGTATTTGTCTAGTCCCTTAAACTAGTTTGTATTTGCCTAATCCCTTAAAGCTTGAGGTTAGAAGCCACGTTCTACTGATATGATATTATTATTCACAACTCCCAGTATTTTCCTTACAATAAGCATTCAATAACTGATCATTCAATCTAATTTAGGGATCAAGATATAGTAATTGAGAAGGTTCCAATCATTATTGGTAGGATGTCTGTTAAGAAACCATTAAAAATGTTCCCTCCTTGTGCTAGGAAATTTATTAATATTCTTCAGATTATATTTTAATGATGTTCTGTGATAGAAAATTAAAATAAATACTTCTGTGTATTAGTTTACTCAAATAAAGCTGGTTTTATGAATTCAAAAGGGATTATATAAAATGGACCATATATACTGCAAAACCCAATGAGTTGTGATTTCTTCTTCTATTATTTAAAAAGTTTAAATGAAATTCCTGGAAAGTTACTAGGTCTCATTTAACCTCCAGTAATGAAAAACAGTGTAATTTACCTGGGTAGTGCAAAAGAAAAAAGAAAAAAAGAGACAAAAGAATAGGGACAGGGCCAGCACCACAGGGAGGGAGCTGTGAAGGAGGAAAAGTTTCCACACACTAGGAAGCCCCTTCACTGGTGGAAACAGGAGGGTGGGCAGAGCAGGGGAAGCTTCAGAGACATAGAGTAGAGTGCAGCAACAGTGGTGCAGAGGGCAAAGCAGAGAGATTCCCGCACAGAGGATTGGTGGCGACCAGCACTCACCAGCCTGAGAGGATTGTCTGCTCACCTGCCAGAGCAGGTGGGGGCTGAGAGCTGAGGCTCCAGCTTTGGAGGTCAGATTCCAGGGAGAGGATGGGTTGGCTGTGTGAACACAGCCTGAAGGGGGCTAGTGCACCACAGCTAACCAAGAGGGAGTCCAGGAAGAAGTCTGAAACTGCCTAAGAGGCAAGAGACCATTGTATCAGCATGCACGAGGAGAGGAGATTCAGAACACCGCCTAAATGAGCTTCAGAGATGTGCACAAGCTGTGGCTACCACCGTGGACACCAGAGACGGGCATGAGATGCTAAGGCTGCTGCTGCAGCCATGAAGAATCCCATGTGCAAGCACAGCTCACAGTCCACACCTCCCCCACAACAGGAGACTGTGCAGCATGCCACTGCTAGGGTTCCGTGATCCAGGGACAACTTCCTGGGGAGAACACATGGTGTGCCCCAGGTTGTTGCAATATCATGCTGGCCTCTTCCTCCACAGACTCACCCTGCATTCTGTACCCCTCCCTCCCCAGGCCTGAGTGAGCCAGAGCCCCCAATCAGCCGTTGCTTCAACCCCCTCCTGTCTGGGTGAAGAGCAGACTCCAGAGGGTGACCTATATGAAGAGGTGGGGCCAAATCCAAAGCTGAAACCTGGGCACTGTGCAAACAAAGAAGAGAAAGGGAAATTTTTCCCAGCAGCCACAGGAGCAGTGGATTAAATCTCCACAATCAACTTGATGTACACTGCATCTGTGGAATACATGAATAGACAAAGAATCATCCCAAAATTGAGGCAGTGGACTTTGGGAGAAACTATAGACCAGGGTTGTGCTGTATGCGACTGACTAGTTTCTGATTATTATTTTTATCTTAATTTAGTATTTAGCACTTCTTATCATTGGTGAATTTCCTTATAGGTTTGGTTGGTCTCTTCTCTTTCCTTTAATTACTTTTTAATTTTCTTACTTTAATAATATTATTTTTTATTTTAATAACTTTACTTTCTTTCCTTCTTTCTTTCTTTCTTTCTTTCCTTCTTTCTTTCTTTCCTTCTTTCTTTCTTTTTTTCTTTCTTTCTTCCTTTTTCTCCATTTCCTTCTGAGCCATGTGGCTGACAGCATCTTGGTGCTCTGGCCGGGTGTCAGGACTGAACCTCTGAGGTGGAAGAGCCAGGTTCAGGACATTAGACCACCAGAGACCTCCCAGCCCCACATAATATCAATCAGCAAGAGCTCCCCCAGAGATCTCTGTCTCAAGGCTAAGACACACCTCCACTCAACAATCAGCAAACTCCAGTGCTGGTCGCCCCATGCCAAACAACTAGCAAGACAGGAACACATCCCCATCCATTAGCAGAGAGGCTGCCTAAAGTCATAGTAAGTTCACAGATACCCCAAAACACACAAGCAGATGGGGTCCTACCCACCAGAAAGACAAGATCCAGCCTCATTCACCAGAACACAGGCACCAGTCCCCTCCACAAGGAAGCCAACACAACCCACTGAAACAACTTTACCTACTGGGGGCAGACACCAAAAACAATGGGAATTATGAACCTGAAGCCTGTGAAAAGGAGACCCCAAACACAGTAAGTTAAGCAAAATGAGAAAACAGAAACACACAGCAGATGGAAGAACAAGGAAAAACTCACCAGACCAAACACATGAAGAGGAAATAAGCAGTCTTCCTGAAAAAGAATTCAGAGTAATGATAGTAAAGATGATGCAAAATCTTGGAAATAGAATGGAGAAAATACAAGAAATGTTTAAGAAGGAGCTAGAAAACCTAAAGAGCAAACAAACAATGATGAACAATGAAATAAATGAAATTAAAAATTGTCCACAAGAAATAGCTGAGGTAGAAGAACGGATAAGTGACTTGGAAGATAAAATAGGGGAAATAGGGGTGGGATAGGGAGGGTGGGAGGGAAGGAGATGCAAGAGGAGAGAGATATGGGAACATATGTATATGTATAACTGATTCACTTTGTTATAAAGCAGAAATTAAAACACCATTGTAAAGCAATTATACCCCAATAAAGATGTTAAAAAAATAGGGGGAATAACTACTGAAGAGCAGAATAAATAAAAAAGAATGAAAAGAATTGAGGACAGTCTCAGAGACCTCTGGGACAACATTAAATACACAAACATTCGAATTATCAGGGACCCAGAAGAAGAAGAGAAAATAAAAGGGACTGAGAAAATATTTGAAGAGATGATAATTGAAAACTTCCCTAACATGAGAAATGAAATAGTCAGTCAAGTCCAGGAAGCACAGAGAGTCTGATACAGGATAAATCCAAGGAGAAACATGCCAAGACAAATATTAATCAAACTATGAAAGATTAAATACAAAAGAAAAAATATTAAAAACAGCAAGGGAAAAGCAACAAATAACATACAAGGGAATCCCCATAAGGTTAACAGCTGATCTTTCAGCAGAAACTCTGCAAGTCAGAAGGGAGTGGCAGGACATATTTAAAGTGATGAAGGGGGAAAAACTACAACCAAGATTACTTTAACCAGCAAGGATCTCATTCACATTCAAAAGAGAAATTAAAACCTTTACAGACAAGCAAGAGCTAAGAGAATTCAGCACCCCCAAACCAGCTTTACAACAAATGCTAAGGAACTCCTCTAGGCCGGAAACACAAGAGAAGGAAAAGAACTACAATAACAAACATAAAACAATTAAGAAAGTGATAATAGGAACATACATATTGATGATTACCTTAAACATAAATGGATTAAATGTTCCAACCAAAAGACACAGACAGGCTGAGTGGATACAAAAACAAACCCGTATATATGCTGTCTACAGGAGACCCACTTCAGACATAGGGAAACATACAGACTGAAAATGAGGGAATAGAAAAAGATATTCCATGCAAATGGAAATTAAAAGAAAGCTGGAGTAGGAATTATCATAACAGACAAAATAGACTTTAAAATAAAGACAAGAGACAATGAAGGACACTACATCATGATCGAGGCATCAATCCAAGAAGAAGAAATAACAATTGTAAATATTTATGCACCCAACATAGGAGTACCTCAATACATTAGGAAAATGCTAACAGCCATAAGAGGAGAAATCAACAGTAACACAGTAATAGTAGGGGACTTTAAAACCTCATTTTCAACAGTCGATAAATCATCTGAAATAAAAATAAATAAGGAAACACAAGCTTTAAATGATGCATTAAACAAAATGGACTTAATTGATATTTATAGGACATTCCATCCAAAAACAACAGAATACACTTTCTTCTCAAGAGCTCATGGAACATTCTCTAGGATAGATCATATCTTGGGTCAAAATGAAGCTCTGGTAAATATAAGAAAATTGAAATAGTATCAAGACTCTTTTCTGACCACAACACTATGAGAATACATAACAATTACAGGAAAAAAACTGTAAAAAAAATAGATACACATGGAGGCTAAACAACACACTACTAAATAACCAAGAGATCTCTGAAGAAATCAGAGGAAATCAAAAAATACCTAGAAACAAATGACAATGAAAACACAATGACCCAAAACTATGGGATGCAGCAAAAGCAGTTTTAAGAGGGAAGTTTATAGGAATACTACCCTACCTCAATTAAAAAGAAAAATCTCAAACAAACAACCTAACCTTACACATAAAGAAATTAGAGAAAGAAAAACAAACCCCAAATTCAACAGTAGGAAAGAAATCATAAAGATCAGATCAGAAATAAATGAAAAGGAAATGAAGGAAGTGATAGAAAGATCAATAAAATTAAAGCTGGTTCTTTGAGAAGATAAAAAAAAAATGATAAAGCATTAGCCAGACTCATCGAGAAAAAAAGGGAGAAGATTCAAATCAACAGAATTAGAAATGAAAAAGGAGAAGTAACAACTGACACTGCAGAAATATTAAGGATCATCAGAGATTACTACAAGCAACTCTATGCCAATAAAATGGACAACCTGGAAGAAATGGACAAATTCTTAGAAAATCACAGCCTTCTGAGACTGAACCAGGAAGAAATAGAGAATTTAAACAGGCCAATCACAAGCACTGAAATGGAAACTGTGATTAAAAGTCTTCAAAGAACCCAAAGCCCAGGACCAGATGCATTTACAGGTGAATTCCATCAAACATTTACAGAAAACGTAACACCTATCCTTCTTAAACTCTTCCATAATATAGCACCCACATATTTTGGAACACTCCCAAACTCATTCTATGAGGCCATCATCACCCTGTTACCAAAACCAGACAAAGATGTCACACAAAAAATAAAACTGCAGGCCAATATCACTGATGAACATAGATGAAAAATCCTCAAAAAAAATACTAGCAAACAGAATCCAACAGCACATTAAAAGGATCATACAACATGATCAAGTGGGGTTTATCCCAGGAATGCAAGGATTCTTCAATATATGCAAATCAATCAATGTGATACACCATATTAACAAACTGATGGAGAAAAACCATATGATCATCTCAATCGATGGAGAGAAAGCTTTTGACAAATTTCAACACCCATTTATTATAAAAACCATCCAGAAATAAGACAGGAAAGGAACTTACCTCAACATAATAAAGGCCATATATGACAAACCACAGCCAACATCATTCTCAATGTTGAAAAACTGAAACCATTTCCACTAAGGTCAGGAATAAGACAAGGTTGCCACTCTCACCACTATTATTCAACATCATTTTCAAAGTTTTAGCCACAGCAATCAGAAAACAAAAGGAAATAAAAGGAATCCAAACTGGAAAAGAAGAAGTAAAACTGTCACTGTTCACAGATGACAAGATACTATACATAGAGAATCCTAAAGATGCTACCAGAGTACTACTAGAGCTAATCAATGAATTTGGTAAAGTAGCAGGACACAAAATTAATGCACAGAAATCTCTTGCATTCCTATACACTAATGATGAAAAATCTGAAAAAGAAATTAAGGAAACACTTCAATTTACCATTGCAACAACAACAAAAAATACCTAGGAGTAAACCTACCTAGAGATATAAAAGACCTGTATGCAGAAAACTCTAAGACACTGATGAAGGAAATTAAAGATGATACCAACAGATGGAGAGATATACCATGTTCTTGGATTGGAAGAATCAACATTGTGAAAATGAGAAAACTACCCAAAGCAATCTACAGATTCAATGCAATCCCTATCAAACTACCACTGGCATTTTTCACAGAATGAGAACAAAAAAAAAATCACAATTTGTGGAAACACAAAAGACCCCGAATAGCCAAAGCAATCTTGAGAAAGAAAAACGGAGCTGGAGGAATCAGGCTCCCTGACTTCAGACTACACTACAAAGCCACAGTAATCAAGACAGTATGGTACTGGCACAAAAACAGAAATATAGATCAATTGAAACAGATAGAAAACCCAGAGATAAACCCATGCACATATGGTCATCTTATTTTTGTTAAAGGAGGCAAGAGTGTACAATGGAGAAAAGACAGCCTCTTCAATAAGTCGTCCTGGGAAAACTGGACAGCTACATGGAAAAGAATGAAATTAGAACACTCCCAAACACCATATACAAAAATAAGCTCAAAATAGATTAAAGACCTAAATGTAAGGCCAGACACTGTAATACTCTTAGAGGAAAACATAGGCAGAACACTCTATGACATAAATCACAGCAAGATCCTTTCTGGACTACCTCCTAGAGAAATGGAAATAAAAACAAAAATAAACAAATGGGACCTAATGAAACTTAAAAGCTTTTGCACAACAAAGGAAACCATAAACAAGATGAAAAGACAACCCTCACACTGGAGAATATATTTGCAAATGAAGCAACTGACAAAGGATTAGACTCCAAAATATACAAGCAGCTTACGCAGCTCAATATCAAAAAAACAAACAGCCCATTCCAAAAATTGGCAGATCTAGACATTTCTCCAAAGAAGGTATACAGATTGCCAACAAACACATGAAAGGATGTTCAGCATCACTAATCATTAGAGAAATGTAAATCAAAACTAAAATGAGGTATCACCTCACACCAGTAAGAATGGGTATCATCGAAAAATCTACAAACAGTAAATGCTGGAGAAGGTATGGAGAAAAGGGAACCCTCTTGCACTGTTAGTGGGAATGTAAATTGATAAAGCCACTGTGGACAACTGTATGGATTTTCCTTAAAAAACTAAAAATAGAACTACCATATGACCCAGCAATCCCACTACTGGGCATATACCCTGAGAAAACCATAATTCAAAAAGAATCATGTACCACAATATTCATTGCAGATCTATTCACAATTGCCAGGACATAGAAGCAACTTAAGTGTCCATCAACAGATGAATGGATAAAGAAGATGTGACACATATATACAATGCAATATTACTCACCCATAAGAAGAAATGAAATTGAGTTATTTGTAGTGAGGTGGATGGACCTAGAGTCTGTCATACAGAGTGAAGTAAGTCCGTAAGAGAAAAACAAATACCATATGCTAACACATATATATGGAATCTACAAAAAATAATGGTTCCAAAGAACATAGGGGCAGGACAGGAGTAAAGACACAGATGTAGAGAATGGGCCTGAGGACACGGGGAGAGGGAAGTGTAAGTAGTGACACAGTGAGAGAGTAGATTTGACATATATACCCTACCAAATGTAAAATTGATAGGTAGTGGGAAGCAGCTGCATAGCACAGGGAGACCAGCTCAGTGATTTGTGATCACCTAGAGGGGTGGGATAGGGAGGGTGAAGGGAGACGCAAGAGGGAGGGCATATGGGGATATATGTATACGTATAGCTGATTCACTTTGTTATACAGAAACTAACACAAAAATGTAAAGCAATTATACTCCAATAAAGATGTTAAAAAAAAAGAGTGTGAATGTGCAGCTCTACACAATCACTTTACCACTTCCTATTTCCCATTAAAGTTTGAAGGAATCTGAGCAAATAGAATATAGATACATTGTAAAGTAGAATAAAAGTTGTAAATGTGTTCAAGATTTAAAATTTCAAATATAAACTCTTTGTGTTAAACATTCAAAACTAGTGTTTCAGTTTTCTAAAAAGTCAATTACTTGCCCTTTAGCACTGACCATGCCCCCAAAGGGCAAAAAGACACTTACAGGAATTAGCTTCCTCCTGGACAATGCCTTAAACATCTAATTTATTATCATTTTTATTTCAATGGCCTAAGAACCAGATTGTCACAGAAAACTACCACAGAGAAAGTTGCAAAAGTTCCTCCTTTAAAAGCCAAAATATATTAACTCATGAGCATAACAGCACCACTCTTGGTTTATAGCGGGGAATGGGGATCTTTTTTAATGTGAAAGACAAGTTTTTCCTACCAATACAATTCAGGATACATAAAATACCTTGTAATGCTGAATATGACTCCTGGAAATGCCATTTTTTGACATCTAACTTCAAATAGAGATTGACACAGAAAGAAAAAAGAAGAGATTTTTAAGAGAGAGAGAGAATCTGCAGGAGGAAAAAAAAAAGACAAAAAAAAAAAAAAAAGAACTGAGGGCGGGAAAGATACTGAGGAAAGCACAGCAGGCATGAATCAGACTTGTCCCGTGGTGACTCATCTCCTTGAATCTCTTCCTCTTCCCTGGAAATCCAGCTTGATTTTACAGCTTATGACCTGAGCCAACTACAGCCATGGCATTTCTGCTAAAATCCAAACCATTAAGACAAAAGCAGCCTTGCCAAGATTATACAGATTTGTTTGTGCATTTTATTTCAGTTTTAACTTGACAAGTAAAATTGAGTTTATGATGGCAGAAAGTGGGACTTGGAGATCAATTTAGGATGCTTAGCTATAACTTGTTCTTGTAAATATGCCTTAGCAGTCAGGTTGAACAAAAAATAAGCAGATTGGACAAGATAAGTTAAGCATAGACTGAGAAAAATAAAAATATATTTTTTTTCTCATGCACTTTTCAATTTCCAGAAGGCTGGTAAATTATTGAAGTATTTCTTAAAGGTATAAGACGTGAGTAGAATCATCACTGTCATCCACATTAATAATAGTTCATATTTTCTTCTTGCTATTAAACTCCACTCTCTGAAGTTATAAAGTATTTTAAAAGAGTTTCAGAAAAAAAGGTAAAACACTTTAGCCACTATTCTCTCTCTATCTGGTCACATCTGAAAATACTGAGAATTAGCACTGTGTGGAAATTACTGTCCTATCAAGCAATAGCTATTTAATGCATCTAAAATGTCTATCACCATGTCTGATGCTTAGGTTAATATCAAATTAATGTATTAGAATCAGTAACTTCTCAACATTATTTAATTATTATCATTATTATGACTGTTATTATTTAATTTCTAAGATAATTCCCAGGTCCTTAAGAAAGACAAGGCAAGAGGCTGGGAGAATATTTACATGTCAAAATGTCAGAGAATTTATCAATACAATTACAAGTTTTCTGAAGTAAATGCTTAAGCAAAGAGAGGTCAGAGGACTATATTCAGGAAGAAATCTATAGTTTAGTCAAGCTGGGCAGGATATTAAGGCCATCTTGATCACCGCTAGACTGTGAGATTGAACAAAGACAGAATAATTTCTCTTCTAAATGCAAGTGCCTCTTACAGTTCCTGACATATAGGTTCTTACTCAAGTTTTGGCAAATGAGCATATGAATGACTATGCTGTACTAGAATACTTATCTGTGTTATTTAGGATATTTAATATATCTAGACCTCAGTGTCCTGTAAAATTAGGATAACACTCTACATCTTATAGACTACTGTTAAGGTTAAATCAGATTATGTATGGAAAAGCATCAAGAATAATGTTTCAATAACTAGAATGTTTCCTTCCCCAGGCATCATGTTTCATAAACAAAGTCTCAACAAAATTCTTAAAATGATATATTGTTTTGATTATCTTTTTTTTCTTTGCTTTGGTTGTTGGAAACTTCATTTGTGTTATCCAAATATGAATATTATTATACGTACATTTGTATTCAACAAACATATTCTTTTTCCCCCCAGCTTTATTGAGGTATAATTGACATATTGTGTAAGCATAAGGTATACAAGATATTAATTTGACACACTTATATATTGCAAAATGATTACCACCATAGAGTTAGTTAACATGTCCGTCATACCACAAAATGATCGTTTCTTAAGTATCCGTCATCAAATGAATGGATAAAGATGTGGTATGTATATTCAATGAAATATTATTCAGCCATGAGAAAGAAGGAAATCTTGCCATCTGTGAAAACATGATAGACCTTGAGGGCATTATGCTAAGTGAATTACGTCAGAGAAAGACAAATCCTGCATGGTATCACTTATATGTGGAATCTGAAAAGCAAAACCCATAGAAACAGTAAAATGGTAGTTGGCTGGAGCTGGAGTTGAAAGAAATGGGGCTGGTCAAAGTGTACGAACTTTCAGTTGTAAGATAAATAAGCTGTGGAGATCTACCAACATGTTCTTAAAAATAATCAGCCATAAGGTACAACAATGATGACTCATGACAAATGTGTATGAAAGTAGCATAACCTTAAACTTGAGACTTCCAAACAAAAGTTTGGATAAAGTGTCATCATATCCCTTATCTGCAGAAGAAACCAAATCACAATGAAAATTATATGTACTGCTATTTCAGGAAACTTTTGAGGTGAAATTTATACCTTGGATTTGGTGCTAGCCAGTAAGTTTTCTTTAAAATCCCTCAACACAACATCATAGTTGAGTCTAACACCGGCAATATCAACTAAAGTATTAAACATTACGACTTAAACAATCTGTGACTGTGGGACAAAAAGGGTTACTTTTGCTCTTACTGCTTCAGCAGTGGTCTCATTTTATTCCTTTGTTTGCAGAGGTAGATATACAGCAGCACTGCTCTGGCTAGACAATGCTTGGTCTTCCATCAGACACTCACATGGAATAGGTCTTCACTTTGCACTTCAGAACTTGAGTTCAAAGTCATTGTGTTCCATTAGACTGGTTGGAGGTGAAACCAACCCTCTCTGATGGGCTATGTATGCTATAGCAGGTTTTCTCCACCCTGCCATATGTAACAAGTGTCAGGACAAATACATACACTTATCCGGAAAACCAGAAATAGCAAGCCCTACTCAATATGTTCTTTCACTTTTCCTAACATAAGAATAGTTAGAAAGTAAAGGACCATTAAGTTGACCATCTGGGGAATATAAAATGACTTGCCTGTTGTACAGTGGTTAAACACAGAATTGCCATATGACCCAGCAATACTCTTTTTAGGCATATACCCAAAGGGGATGAAAGCAGGAACTCTAACAAATGCTTGTGCACCGATGTTCATAGTAGCACTATTCACAACAGCCAAGAGGTGGAAACAACACAGATGTCTATTAATGGATGAATAGGTAAACAAAAAGTATATATATACAATGAAGTATTATTTAGTTATAAAAAAATGGAATTATGATATGTTACAACATCGATAAACCTTGAAATATTATGCTAAGTAAGATAAGCCAAACAAAAAAGGACAAATATTGTATGATTCCACGTATATGAGGTACCTAGAATAGGGAAATTCATAGCAACAGGAGCAGTCACTGGGGCTTGGTGGGCGGGGCCAGGGGAAGGAGGGAATGGAGAAGTATTGTTTAATGGATACAGAGTTTCAGTTTGGGATGATAAAAAATTTTGGAAATGGTTAATGGTGATGTTTGCACAACATTGTGAATGTACTTAATGCCACTGAATTTTGGCATTAAATATTGACTACAGAAAGCTTAGAAAGGTAAATTTTATGTTATATATATATATATATATTACAACAATAACAAATGAATAAACATTTTAAATGATTAGTCCCCTGCAGTAGAGATACTCCATTCATCACGAGATTAAATTTCTTCCAAGCTAGGGAGGGTTGCATGGTGTCATAAAAAATAGCTCCAGACATGGATTCAGAAGTCTTTCTCTGAAGCTTCAGCTCTGTCACTTACTAGTGATAAAAATTTGAGATAGCCCCTTAGGTCCCGTGCACATTAGTTTTTTTCCAGTTATAGTATCCAACAGAGTTGTTGTGAGGACTTAAAATTAAAAGGAAATAATTCATATAAAGTGCTTTGTAAACAACAATTGTACAAGTGGATGGGGGAAATTTTTTTTTACATTCCTTTAAGGAGCTTGTTAATAATCTTATCACTAAAATGTATGTATTAATTCCTATTTAAATGCCCTAAATTATTGTTATTGTTGGTAAGACTCAAAGTGTTTTTTTTTAATTTTTCTCTCTATAAAGTATTGAATCACAAGTTTTTAGAATCAAAAGGAAATGCTGGATTTCTGAGGAAACTACATTTCTATTTACTTTTCTAACAATGAATGCATCATTAAACCCTTTCATTTATGTTATTTCAATACCATTTGTTTAATGTTCATTTAGCCTCAGTATACATACCTTAGGAAAAAAGGATAGCTATATTATATCTTGTCTGGGGTAAAAAAAATGGTCCTACAAGTAGTTCAAGTATTAAAAAATTAATTTTGCTTTCTGCTCTCAGCTTCCATTCCAAACCACTCAATCCATTATCAGTCTTTTCATTGTCAAACATATAATGAGTTTGATACGGCATTATATCCAATTAGACATTATCTTGTAAAGCCCTTTGGATACATAATTACATTGAAAAATAAATATTTAAAAGTAACAAATGTATTGCTATTACATTATAAATTAATACCAAAATTGCTGTTGTCAACAAATAATTTTTTGTTTCCCTCCTTAGTGGTTATGTCTTTGACTATGATTACTACAGAGATGATTTCTACAATAGGTATGTAAATTTCTCATCTTTCTTTCCCTTTGACTTAAATTATGTTTTAACTGTTCTGTACATTTCATTCACAGGTATTATTGATTAATACATTTAAATAATATTTTATAGTAAAAAAAAGTCCCAATAAAATATAAGATAGCCAGATTTTTCTATTTTGATTGTACTTACTGAAATATAGTAGATCTTGGACTTTCAGAATTCAGAGGTGCTTAAGCCTAAAATTTGGTTTCTAATGTTTGGATGATATTCTAAAGATTGAATTAACCCATATTATTTTCCAGATGTGTAGGTGACTTGGAATTCTTCAAGACTGAGAGATTTATAAATTCAGAAAATGAGTACAACCTTCTAAAATACATCTGCTTTCATACAACACATAGATTCAGTAAAAATTAAGGACAATTCTTGCTTTGCATAGCAGTGTGTGACCATAAAAGAAAACCATGCAGAGTGATGTTAATAATCAATGGGGGGAAATAGGATTTTTCCATGACCTTTAACAATTTTTTGTCAAAACATTAAAAACTCTTTTATGTTATAAATATACATATTTACACATGTATACATATATTTAAATTCCCTCTTCATACGTATAGGAAAATACAGTGAAACTAATAGCTATTTAGTACACTAATTTAAAATTTTAACACTGTAATGTAAAAATACTGAGAATTAGTTTGCTTCATTTCTTTGTAAAAAAAGACTTATCGAAAGTAATTTGAACAGCACTTGCCTTCTTCTTTTATTATAATATGGAGAAAGCACCTCTTTTATTCCTTGGTGAATTGTCATACTCCCAAGACTGGATCAGCTTTGACATTTTATTAATGTTGTGAACTACCTCTGAGACTTCCCTCAGTATGTGGTTCTTTTGCCAAGTGTCACTTCCTCTGGGACATCTTTGTCCCCTTCCAGCACATCACAACCACTTTCTCATTTATGTCAATATGTTTTAATTTCAACTTACAATAGCATATTTTAATATAACATCTTTAATTTCTGATATTTTCCTTTTAGATGTAATTTTATGTAAAGGAATGCATTTATCTCTGGCTTAAACCACTATTTTGCTTCATATGTGGGCACTGTGTTTAAGGAAGTCAATTTATGATACCTTGTGGGAATTTTTTTTTTTCAGGTAAACTGTATATCAAATAGCTTTGTGGATTTTGAAGGAATTTTTGGCATTCAGGGCCATTTTTTAGGCTGTGCAAATCAATCCTTAGGGCTTTCTGGGGAGCATACTACTTAAAATTCATATAAACATATCGGATGTAATATATATATTTGGAATAAAAGAATATGTTTTATTTTACTAAGTTCCTCTGCCTCCATCTCTAGAGTCTCTTGAATACAAGAGTGTCCACAGCCCTATAGTCAGCTATTTCTCCTCTAATTCCATTTACATTTAATTTTATTTCCAGTGTTACTTTTCAACTCTTTGCTGCACCAATCCCTTCTTTTGATTATCCATTTTTATAAAATGCCACATGGATTTATCACCAGCAGACAAGGAAACAATACAACTACACATTTGCTATCCTTGTGTGAACTAACAGATGCACAGGGACAAATCACTGACAGACTTTGAAAGAGGTGATGTGATTGGCCACTGATCATCATGAGCATCTGTCATTTACTTATTGATTTGTGGACTGAAAAACTAGCAGCAAAGCTTGGACTTTACGAAATTACTCACAGTTAATATATATGGGGTAACTGAAATTTGTTTTGTGCTGTTGGGGGACTGGTGTTATTTAACTAAGCATTGGTAATTGAGATATTAGAGATATGCAAAACAAGGACTGACTGTGTGTGGATAGATCATTGGACCACACACACACAAAATGAGGTAAATATTGTTTAAGGCTTTAATTGTAAATAAATTCATTCAAACAAACAAACAAAAATTCCAAGGCATAAAAATGCAAACAGAGAAAAACAGAATAGACATTTTAAATAGGGAAGAAACTTCATAATCCCTTGTAAGGGTCTTGCTCTCTCTGCTCCAGCCACGAGGGTCCTTTTTCAGTTCCACAAGAACACGGTGTTCCTTCCTGCCTGGGGACCTTCTTCTGATTGCTCCTTCTCATACCTCACTCCACCGTCAGTTAACTTGACTTCATCCTTCAGATCTCAGCATGAACACCTCTCTCAGACTAAATGAGGTTCCTCTGTTCCCCTCTCAGCACCTGTTACTATTCCTTCACAGCACTGTTCCTGGTTTTTATTGCTATATTTCTCTCTGCAACAACAGTATTTGATTTATGTCCTTCCTTCCTCCAAAAGGGCAGGGAAGATGCTCAGTTTTGTTTATTGTATCCTCAGGGACTATCAAGTCTCACACATAGTGGATACTCAATTTTTGTGATTAATTCATCTCCTTAGATTTAGAGACATTTTGTTTTCTCCAAGGTCACATAGTTAATTAGTGGGAGAACTACAATCATAAACTAGGTCTCCATTTATACTCAACAACCAACTGTGTGGATACGCAAAACAGAAGAGGAGCAATGTCAGTCTATGGTTTTACATAACAGGAAATAAGCTTATCTGCATGGAAATTAGATCCACAACCATACCTTTATCACCACTATGTTCAAACTACTGAGTTAAGCAAATGATTTCTCTAGTCAACCCTTTAGGACCAAACATGAATTTTTAAGGATGGTTTTCTCAAATAATTTTTATAATTTCTATAAAATATAATATTTTATTTTAAATATTAAATAGCTTATAATAACTTGTCCTAATGATGTGAAGATCTGACAGCATTAAAATAATCCCAGTTACTACGAAAGATAACATTTAGATATTCTTTATTTAAAAATTTTAGTTTTTGACAAATGTAAATTTTAGTTTTTGACAAATGTAAAAACATTTTCTGATATGCTTTTATGTTTCAGGATGCAGAACACTGTCTTCATTGCTATGAATAAAGTTTTCAATTAATATACATTGTCTTTTAATCTGTTCATATGAAAATGTTTTTGCATTGTAATCTCTTAAGTATTTTCTATCATGTGATTTCCTTCCACATTGAAAGAATTTCTACCTAAAATGAAGTAGATGGTAGGAGACCCAAGTTCTGGTAATTAACCTGTAACTTTGGGCAACTAGGTAGGTTTTCAGTTTTTCATTTTTAAAATGAAGCCAATATCTGCATTTGCATTTTATCAATAAAAATCATTAGATAGATTAGACAGATGATAGATAGGCAGATAGGCAGATTTTACATGCAAAAGAGCAAGAGCCTTAATCAGCAAATAATTACAGAGCCTGAAGCTTTCAGATGACACTCCACTACACAAAAAAGCTAACTCTGAACAATTTCCAAAATCATTTATTTGTCTTATATAAAATCTGTTTGGTTTATAAGTGTTCAAAGATCAGTATGGGTGTATTGCTAACAGACTCTCTGAGCAGTCTGTGCCCTCATTAGTTTATGTTTCATTTTTTCACTTGGCTAAGAAAGACAGAAGCATCTGCCACTAGTAGAGGTAGTCAGGAGTTCCCTGTGAACATAGATCCCCAGGAAAGGAAAACAGAGTGGAGAGGCTGGAGAAGAGAAATAGCTTACCAAGTCAGTGCTAACAGTTTTATCCACACTAATTCCTCCTTAGGTACTCTCTGCTTGTAGTTATGGTTAATTTCTTTTCTCTTTTTACTAGTGGTGCAAACTTGGGCAACTTATTTAATACCACAAAAACTATTGTCTCATCTATGAAGTGAGCATGAATTTAATGCCTACCTCATAAGATTGTTCTAAGGATTAAATGAAGTAACACATTTTCATGACCTGCATTATGCCTGGTATGTTTTTTGTGCTTAATCCATGTTAGCTACTAGTAACCATTAACGGTAACCATTAACAGTGATGGAGAATATGTTTCTTATACTGTTATTCATGTAGCAGTGTCCCTATGACAGAGCAATACACTGGTTGCTCAGTTGTCCTTCCATAATAGTCCATCGTGACACCTCTGGATCATTCTGTTTGCATTGTTTTCCCTCCTCCTACTTCCCCCCAGAACATTCTAGTTGCAGCTGAACACTCTTATCTGCAGAGAGAGACCATTCAGTTATTTCCATTAACTCCATGCTGCTTGGTTTTCTGTCAGGAAAATGGAAATCATACAGTTATGTTGAACAAGGAGAATTGTTTGTAAAAATTTTCTAACTATGTATTAAGGAACTGAAAAGGCAAAAACAAATAAACAACAACAATAAAACCCACAGTGGTATGATGGAGTTAGCAAACTACAGGAAGCAGCTACCACCTCTAGGGTTGGGGAAACAGAGGAAAAGATGGGATTATCAAATATCACTGTAGAAAAGGGGATTTGCACAACTCACAATGTGAGTAGGAGGTTCTGCTTAGCTGCTGCTGCTGTATCTGAGCCCAGAGGGGGAACCCGTGGGGCTGGAACCCAGACCTCTAAGGGGGCAATACCAACTGGTGCCAGGATCTCTGAGGAAGTGTGAAGACTGTTCTGCAAATGTTGCAAAATTACTCAAACTGGATTCAGTTGCTACTATTGGAATGAATTTTTGCTGCCAGGGTTAAGAAACAAGGCTAGAGTAACGCTGACAAGAAAAGGGACCCAAAACAAAAACAGGAAGCAAAGCAGGAAGGGTCAAGTTCTCTCTTCCTCTTCCAGTCTCCTTCTCAGGTCCTTAATTGGCTGAGCCTAGCAAGGAGCCAGCTGGACCCCACAGAAATGTGGTTTGCAGACTCCCAACCCCAGATGTGACTGAATGTCTCACATAAGCTGAGAGATAATACCTTAATAACTGACATTGATTTACATCCTATTGTTAGCCTATTTCTGCCAGTTTTGGGAATTCTAATGTAATTGGGGATTTTCAACCCTTAAACTGTTTCAGCTTAGAAAACTTCTCTACACAAAGTTCCATCTTAATGTAATTGTTTTGGTACATTTATCCAGCAGTAATTTTTCCAAAAACTAATTTAGTGTCTATCCATGGTTTCAGGGATCATGAAGAGTATCACTAAATAATAGAATTGAGTGGTTATTCTAAACTTTCATTTTTTGTATTACACAAAGAATTGCCCAATAATTTACAGCATTCAGTGACATTGTCTTTTAAAATGTCAAGTGTGACTCTACATGAAAAACATCACATGTTATTAAAATGAAACATAAATATATATACTCTTCCAAGTAAAGTGAAAGGAGGAGTATACCTAAAATTATATTGAACACCCCTGAGGAATGTTTTCAATTTCTGAGATATTAGCAGTTTTAATCTAACCTTTTTTCAATAGTATCAGGAAAGGCACTGAGCCATTTATAACCTCCAGTAATGAATAAACGTGTATTGACAGAGAAAAAGAAATGCCAGAGCTGCTTTTCCATATTTTATATATATATATATATTTTATATATATATATTTATATATTTATATATATATATTTTTATATATATATATTCCATATTTATATATATATATATATATATATATATATATATATATCAGTGATTCAAAATCTGTATTGTTCAGATCTGGATCCATTTTGACCTTGTGTAAATTAACATAAGAGAAGCTACCAGAGTTGAAGTTAATGAAAAAAACTCTGTCAAGTTGCACTTGTCTCAGATCATTGATTATAGAGCACAGTATATATTCATGAATACTGGAAAAACATATTAGCAAGAAGCAACGTCTATTTCACTGTGCAAATTTAAATTACCATCTGATAGAATGGGATTCCACTTAAAACATTTGGAAACCGTAGCATGGCCCAGTTGACAAAGGGTGTGATTTGGAGTTAGAAGCAAGTTTCAGGCCTCGGTGTGCATGTGTTGACTGGTTAAACTTGGGGGAGTCATCTCATCATTTTTTCACAGGTTTCCTTCATGGGCAAAATGGCTTAACAACACACACATTACAGAATTGTAATAATTAAATAGGAGAATCATTTTATTGATTTATAACCTCACCATTGCTATTTAATTACATTCACTTTTTAATTACCCAAAGCTGTATACAAGATATAAAAGATAGAAAAATTGTACAAAATATAAAGATTAAGTTAAGATCAAAATATTGCCAAAAAAAGATCATTGACAATTTCAGAAAGCCCTTTAAAAGCATGTTCAAGAAGCATTTGTACAAGATTGGGGATGGAGCCTGATGTGGGGTGGGTTGTTGGCAGGGGTGGCTTCACTGAAAATCTTGGAAAAGTTTAGGGAGAAAAAACAGAAATGAGAATTACTCATTGGCTGGTCTCAAGTATAGTGTGCCTTTAAAAAGTATTTTCGGATTCAGTTGTAACCAAAAGCTTATTTGAAGTCAAGGTAGAAATTATAAACAGAATTTTGAGTACTTCAAACAGTATAGAAAAGAGATATACTAATAGGCTAGAATCATTCATGTGGATTTCAAATATATCCTTTCTTAAAAATGAATAGGCACCTTAATTTGGTTTTATAGACTATTTTTACCAGAAGTTAAGCATGCTGAAGACAGAAGGGTGCAAGGTTGAATCAAGACAGAGCTGGAAATCTTCTCTGGTCCTAGAGTTAATGATCTTCATTTATCTGCTAAAAGACCCCAGTGAGAACACGGCCCTGAATTTGTTGTCAGAATTTGGCTCTGGGCAGGTCAGTTATTTAACCCTAAGTCTAGACTACATTGTTTGGTTAGCATTTAACCACGTAGGGACTGTAAGTTTGGGTTCATAAATAAAGAAAACGAAAAACTCTTTTTTATGAGGGAAATTTAGAAGAAAACAGGTAATTACTGCTTCTTAAATTACTATTTATCTAAATGAAATTTTAGTGTTCAGTGTAATATGCAAATATTACATTTTCAATTTTTTTTCACAAATTTTAAAATCACATTGGTTGACAGTGAAAAATAGGCATCAAGTCAAAACTCCATCAATCAAGAAATGATTTACTAGTCTGTGGTGTATCTACTTGAGAAAATGCACCACAGCAATTAAAATAAACATTAGGAAGACCATTTAGCAAACTTGAGAAACGTTCTTAATATAAATCAAAGAGAATTAGCCAGGATACATGACTGTACATATATTATGTTTTCAGTTATGTGCAAAATATGGATGCTTGTGGGAAAAAAAATAGAGAATGACAGTAGTTGTTTTAGGGTGAGAGATTGGTAGTTGTTTTCTTTCCATGTATTTTTTCTGAAAATACATGTAAAGGTTGCTTTATTATTGTTGAAGTTTAATAATAATAAACTTTTAGTAAAAACAAGAATTCAAAATTATATTCATTTTATATGTCAGTATAACTTTAAATTGCCTTTGTCCAAAAAGCAACTTATTAAAATAACTAATATCCTTATTCTTTCTAGAGACAAGGTATGTCTATTTTTATCAAGTAAATCAATATTAAAATTGTTTACCAGTTTTTAGCTTTTGCTTGATAATGAAATTATACATGAAATAATGATAATGATATTATTAAAGAAAACAAAATTCCAAACAAGAAATGGGGACATGAAAAGTAGAAATGTTTATTCAATAAAATAGACCCTCAAACGTCCTCAGTTTGTTGCTTTTATTAAAATCTGACTACATTTATGTTATTTACTGATTGAAAGTAGGTCTTTTAAAGTTTTTATTTTAAAATAGACCTTAGGGAAGGGAGAATTATGTGTTTGACTTCATTATAAATCATTAGCTATTTGACCTGTAAACATTATGGGAAAAACAGTATTCTAACAATATTAGGGAAAATGAAGGACCATTACAGAAAAGGAAAGGGAATGTAATTCTGGGAGTGGAAGAACAAAAAACCAAGAGGACGGAAGAAATTTTAAGCTTTTAACTGACCTTGGAGTTTTGGATTCTATTTAATTCTATTGTATGGCAATTTTTGTTGGACTATTTTCTTTGATTTGCTATAGACAGGATTCGGATGAGAAAGACAATGCTTGTGTCTCCTTCACAGGCTGCCTTTCACCTACTTCCTTCTGCATTTAGAAGAGCCCCTACATCTCATCCTGCAATCCCAGAAAGCTGACCCCTTCCTATCCTTATCTTGTTATGTTTTTATGCTTTAGGACAATACCCAGTCTTCCTTCTTTTTATTTCTGGTAAACTCAACTTTGCCCAGTGAAAATTAACAAACATCCCAACTCCATTAAAATTTAAAATTATATTCTCACACGAAATGCCCATTTAGCTTTGTTTGTATATTACAATATCACTTTTTAAAAATTAAGTTCTGATGCCGCATATCTTCCCAACACAGTGACAGAATAAATTGGTAAAACCTGATTCCATGGTGAGAAAGGAGTCATGTTTCTTTGAAGCAACACATCAAAATATTCAGAGAACAAGGGTTACTTCCTATAGGAATTTACAACAAAGAACACAACACACACTGAGCATTTTACTAAAATGTACATCCTATACTAAAAGTATGTCACAAGTACAGTGAACAAATGTAGCTCTCTTTTCTCCACAGGAGAGTAGGCCTGGCCAACACTGGAAGTTTTGTAATCCCTGTTTGGGGGGAAGCAATAGAAATATTGATAAACATTGCAGTTAAAATATTATTGAATTGCATTTTAATTGAAGTAGCAGTGAATATGGTGACTTTACTTGGCCTGCATTTCCAGTATAGCATTTTTACATCATTATACATTTTAGTTGTGCTTTAGAAATTTTCTTAACCCAGTGTATAGATTAGTTTATTTAATGAACCTGCTAAATTGCATTTTCAAGTCCTGGGGAAATTGTTCCTCCAAAAGAGCTTGCCATTCATCTCAAGCAGCAACTTCTACCCTGGGAGAGATCAGTCAATTGTCATATTTCTTTTCGCTCAATAGCTCTGGGTGTTTTAGCTCATGAAAAGTGTCTTAGTATCTTGGTTCACTGACTTAAGTTGCTCTGTGATTTCAACTTATAAATAAGTAATGTAGACTTTGTTTTGTGATTGAAATGAGGGGCAGGCTTAGTTGACCCTTTTGATTTTCCAGCCCTTAGTGGTATGAATGAGATTCACAACCCTTTTCAGCCTCATCCTGTCTATATCTTTTGAAGCAAACTATAATGTGTTGACATCCATGACCTGCTATTTGCTGGCAGTTCTGTGGCTTTAATGGACTTTGCTTATGCACAGAGGATGACACCTCTCTTTAACTCTGTCTCGTTTCATTTATTTTCCTTTCCAGACATCTCTTAGTATTTCCCTAGCATGTTTCCAAATCATTTTTGGACAGTGTAGCTCTCTAATGTAGAAGACAATCCTAGTACTAAGTTCTGCTTTAAAGGTGTTTTATATACAAATTTTCTTCTCCATAGTGTCATAGTTTTCATTGTTTATGAATGAATATTTGGAAAACAGCCTATCTTGTTATTATATTTCATTTACTATTTTCCAAAAAGAGATGATCATATTTCCATCTGTATGTGTAAATGAGATGTAATTTTATGAAATAACCTATTATAGAAGGTTTTAGATATTTTAAAATTTAAAACTGTTCTAGTTTTCTCATTTCTGTCTTTCACATTATTTTTATTGACTGTTTTAAAGCAGTTATGAGAATGTAATCCATATAATGGTGTCACAGTAAACTACATAATAATCATCATTCTAAGTCAATAACACTATTTTCTTTATAGTGGACAAAGTAATAATATCTCTGGTTCACTGGCAAATAGAATATATATATCATATTTTTTTCTCTGAACCTTTTATTCTGCTCAAATGTGCTAAGTCACACAAAAATTTGTTATGTGTATGCAGTATAAATAATATGAAACTTTGAATCTATTAATTATATATTTATATAAATGAGTAAATATTCTTATACTTTTGAGTCCTTTCATTGTTTAATGGAAATGCCTTGGTTGTAGTGAATACCATTTTTCACTTTTTAGCAGAAACTTCAAAGAATTTTACTGGTATTCTTTTTTGTTAGAGAATTTTTTAATAGCTAACTACAAATATCTCTAGTCTCAATTTGCATGTCTATCCAATAGTCAGAATAGTAAAAAAGTTATCCTGATAAATATTTCCCACCAGTTCTTTAGTCAACAAAGGTTTGTCCTCATGCTATGGGCATTTCATTCAAACTCAGTCTCCTTTTTTCTGTAGTCAGCTGAGCCTTTCATTACTTAAGGAAATCCTTAGAGAGAGGTAAGGAACAATATTGATTTGTCTCTTATAGCTGCCCTCTTTAAACTAGACATACTCCTATTTTTTTTTTCCTTCTGAGCTGTTTTCTGATCATACAGTAATTTTCTTTGTCCCTGATTCTGCATGGTCTATTCCTCCTTTCACACTTATGTGCTAATAAGTATCTGATGTGTTAAAGGAATATTTCTGTTCCTAAAATGGATAAATCTGTTAAATCAAGAAAAGAAATATACTTGGGAATGAAGGTCGACATAATTTCAACATATTGAAAAACTCCTTGTTCTTTCATACCTTAAAAATGAATTCATATTAAGGGTCAGATTCTGATGCCCAGAAAGCATAGACTATATTAGCATCCTGTTTCTTTAGCGAAAAATGAATCTTCTTGAGGACAACAATGATAACAAAAACATTTATTGACATTTTTTACAAGGCCATTCTCTTAATTGTCTCACACATTTGATAGAACACTTAGGCATAAACCAATTCTCAGCCACGTTTGTATTTTGTGAAGGTTATTTGATTACCATGGGCGTGTGCCTCCACCTCCCCGTGCAGTAGTTCCGCTGAAGCGTCCCAGAGTGGCTGTAACAACTCGCAGGGGGAAAGGAGCCTTTTCCATGAAAGGGGGATCAAAATCTACTGCCAGTGGATCTTCTTCATCAGGCTCTAAACGTAAGTATCTTCTTTATTTTATTTCTCTTTAAAGAAGGGGGGGGGGTACTTATCACTGCATGAATGTCTATACTCAAATTAATCAATGATTATGGAGCATCTGCTGTGTACAATATATGAGAGAAATGTAAAATGTATAAGAAATGGTCTCTGCTTTCCACTACACTACACTGCAGTAGAAAACTGTTTTATTAGAGCAAATAATATGCTTTTGGCCCACCTAGCTTGTGACATATTGAAGTCTTGAAATATAACATGTTGCTTTTAATGAAGAAAAAAATTCACTTCAAAATAGAGTGAATATAGTATCTTTTCAGGGAAACAGTATGCAAATTCAATGCATGTTTTGAATATTTGAGCACTGGGATAATTAAGATAGGCAGAGTAGACAGGTTAAAAGGGTAACTTTCCATACTATTCTAAATCATGAGAATTATGTGTCTGAAAACATGTAATGTCTTAAAAAATAATATATAATTTCACATTAATTCGTAAAAAGTAGAGATACAAACTTCCCAACTAAACAGATTGCTAAATTTTTATATGGACAGATTCAGAAAACTCTAATTTATTAGTAGAATATTATTCCTAAGGAAAGGATAGCAAAATTTCTTGCATTTCTTGAGATTACATTCTACAGAGAAAAGACAGACAAGAGCAAGCAAAGTAAAATCTGAGGTGTTACACAGTAGATCATCACTATGTAAAAGAATAAAGTAGAATAAAGTTGGGAGCACTGTATTTCATTGGATGATGTATGACTGCCTCTCTGACAAGGTGGCATTTCAGCAGAGACCTCATGGAAGTAAGGGAGTGAGAGGGTGGGCTTGAAGCTATCAAGGGTAGAGTGTCTGGGTAGAGGGAAAGGTCAGTGCAGAGATCTTACATTAGAACAAGAAACCAGTGCAGCAGAGGGAGAAAGAGGAAATTAGGCAGGAAATAAGGTATAGGGAGGGCGAGTTCCAGGGCAGCTTGTCAGGCCATTGTAGGGATTTTATAGTTACTCTGCATCTCAATCTTTCAAGACAAATAAGGCAAATACTGTTATTCCAATGTCACTGATGAGTAAGCACAGAGAAGTTCACATAGTAAATGGTAGGGCCAACACTAGAACTCATGTTTTTTTTCATTTTCATCCCTATATACTATCTACTCTAGAACATTGCCTTCTGTCTTAGTGCCATCAGAAATACTAAGAAAGAACGTTTTTGAAATACTTTGTTTTTACATGAGAATGTGCAAGATGTAGTTACCGGAAGCACTAATGTTTCCAGTAACAAAGTTTTGTGCACTCAGAACTTGACTTAGCTAATATAACCTAAATAGCAAATTACATAGATTTACAGTTCCATATGTACTGACTTATACATTTATCTAATTATTCTATAAATAAAAAATGTGAATTCCCTTTTTGAGTCTTAGTAATAAAAGAAAATGAGATTCTGCAACAATCTCTAAACAGTCTTATATGCTCTCTGAGTATTGTCCAAAAACAAAGAAGTTTCTTGAATTTGGTTCTTGCTGTGGAAAATTGAACATTGAATTGCCTGCTAGGTTTATAGAAGACTTTTTTACCCTAGTAGTGTTAACTTAATTTCAAATAGAAATATCTTAAGCACCTGTGGATTCTTTGCCCTGTAGTCACTTTTAAAACAATGTTTACCAATGGAAACGTTATTGATATTTTGGCCATGGCAGTTCTACATTGTGTAAGAGTATTCCAAGCTTTGCAGAACATTTAGCATCCCTGATCTCCAAACCTGAAAGGCCAACAGCACTCCTCAGTCTTTGTAACAACAATGTGTACCCTTATACATTTCTAAATCTTCCTTAAGGAGATGGTACCACCCTGGTTTAGAACCAATGGATGGTGGCCCTTCTTGGGCAAGAGCAGTTTTGTACAACTCAGCCACTTGATTGCCATAAAACAGAGTGATGCAGAGAAGAGTGGTATTTTACAGTGGTTATTTTGATATAAATATCTTAATATTCAAATGCTTAAGCTGCATTTGGCTTTTTGATTTCTAGTTTTCTTGGGTCATGGAGAGAGAATGAGAATTATAAAATCTTTTTTAAGGATGTTATTAAGAATTTCTCTTGGTTTCATAATAATGAGATTTTGTCTGGAAAATAGGATATATTTTCTGCTTTTAGTATAATACTATGTGTTTGTTTTACCTTGTTGGTTGTATCATCCAATCCTCTGTAGAATTTGTTCTTTTGTGGCAAATTGATATGTCAAATTCTGAAAGTGATTGTTTAAAAATCCTCTACCAGATAGTGACTTTATAAAGTTCTTCTTTTCTTCAGGTTTTATTTTATATCCCACATTGCTTGGATGGTTTTTATATGATGTTTTATAATAATAAGAGGAGAAAAATTATAGCTAACTTTTTTGGTGTTTGTTCTATGATAACTATTGTTTTAACCATGTATTTTTATATATTAGTGCATATAAATTCATTTAAATATATTAATTTTACATATATTAATTCATTTGTTTCTCATAACTGCCTATAAGTGAAGTATTATTATCATTCCCATTTTATAGGTATAGAAAATGAGGCATAGAAAAGTTAAGGAATATCCCTAAAGTCACAGAGATATTTAATAACAGAGCCAGGAACTACAGCCTGGTTCTAGAGCATCTGTGTCTAGAGTATAGGCTCTTTAGTCTGTGCCCTTTTAAACACTGCCTCTCTATAACTTTTTGGAGAATCGTAACTTTTATTTATATAATATCTCATTTACTATCTTTAGCCTAGAATTTTACTCTGTTTGATACTTTGCTTGATCCTTTACTGATAAGGCTCTCTTTTGGTTTGCATTTCCCTAATATATCCATTTATTCTCCACCTTTCTTTGTCGTTAGTTTCCTGGGGCAAGTGTAATAAATTATCACAAACTGAATGGTTTAACAACAGATATTTGGAGGCTGAATGTCTGAAATCAAAGTGTCAGCAGAGCTGTGCTCTGTCTCTGGAAGTTCTAGGGGACAGTTTGTTCCGTGCCTTTCTTTCAGCTTCTGGTATGCTGGCAATCTTTGGCATTTCTTGGTTTACTGACCTACCACTCCAATCTCTGCTTCCATCATCACATGGTCTTCTCCCATGTCTTTGTGTCTGTGTCTCTTTTCCTTCTCTTATGAAGACACTAGTTATATTGGATTAAGACTCACCCTAATGACCTCATTGTGATTATATCTGCAAAGATGTATTTCCAAATAAGGTCACATTTACAGGCACTGGAGATTAGGACTTCAACATATCTTTTGGTAGAATATTTTAACCCATAACACTGTCACTTTATTTTTGCATATTTCCTAAAACAACATATACCTGGATCTTGTTTTTGAAAGCAATATGAAAGTATTTTTTTTTGCAGGGAAGTTTAATATTTTAACATTTATTATATTAACAAATGTATTGGATTATATTTCTTCCATCCTAATTCCAAGTATTTAACTTATTGTTTCCTCTTTTCTTCCTTTCCTTATGCTTGCTTAATGAATTTTCTTTTAATTCCTATCTATTCCCTCTCAACTGCCTTAATTTAGTTATCTATTTTATACATAGTATCAATAGTGTATATATGTTAATCCGAATCTCCCAATTCATCCCCCCATTCTCCCTTGGTATCTGTATGTTTGTTCTCTATGTGTGTCTCTATATCTGCTTTGTAAATAAGATCATCTATACCAAATTTTTCATATTCCATGTATATGCATTAATATACAACATTTGTTTTTTTCTCTCTGACTCACTTCACTCTGTATGACAGTCTCTAGGTCCATCCACATCTCTAAAAATGACCTAAGTTTGTTCCATTTTATGGCTGAGTAATATTCCATTGTATATATGTACCACATCTTTATCCATTCCTCTGTTGATGGACATTTAGGTTGTTTCCATTTCCTGGATATTGTAAATAGTGCTGCTATGAACATTGGGGTGCATGTATTTTTTGAATTATGGTTTTCTCAGGGTATATGCCCAGTAGTGGGATTGCTGGGTCACATGCTAGTTCTACTTTTAGTTGTTTAAGGAACCTCCATACTGTTCTCCATAGTGGCTATATCAATTTACATTCCCACCAACAGTGCAAGAGGATTCCCTTTTCTCTACATCTTCTCCAGCATTCATTGTAGGTAGATTTGTAATCATGGCCATTCTGACTGGTGTGAGGTGATATCTCATTTTAGTTTTGATTTGCATTTCTCCAATAATTAGTGACTTTGAACATCTTTTCATGCGTTTGTTGGCCATCTGTATGTCTTCTTTGGAGAAATGTCTATTTAAGTCTTTCACCCATTTTTTGATTGGGTTGTTTGTTTTTTTTGATATTGAGCTGCATGAGTTGCTTGTATATTTTGGAGATTAATACTTTGTTAGTTGCTTCATTTGCAAATATTTTCTCCCATTCTGAGGGTTGTCTTTTCATCTTGTTTATTGTTTCCTTTTAAGTTTAATTAGATCCCATTTATTTATTTTTGTTTTTATTCCCATTACTCTAGGTGGTGGGTCAAAAAAGATCTTCCTGTGATTTATGTCAAAGACTGTTCTGCTCATGTTTTCCTCTAAGAGTTTTGTAGTGTCTGGCCTTACAGTTAGGTCTTTAATCCATTTTGAGTTTATGTTTGTGTATGGTGTTAGGGAGTGTTCTAATTTCATTTCATTCTTTTACATGCAGCTGTACAGTTTTCCAGGCACCACTTATTTAAGAGGCTGTCTTTGCTCCATTGTATATTCTGGTCTCCTTTGCCAAGACATGAACTTTAGAAAGCTTCTATTTCATCACTCCCAAACCACCTTGCCTCCTCCTCCACCACCCTTCTCTGCCATACAAGCTCAAGTTTTATACATAAATGTTAGAGTTTTATTTTCCAGCTTCTGTTAAATATTTATGTATTTTATATCTTTTCTTTCTCATATACTCTGTACTTAGTGCTTCTTTGACCACTCCAAGTGTCTGTTGTCATTACTACACATTAGGACTTAATTTAAAATTTTGTAAGTTTTTTTAGTTATATCCATTCTCCTTTAATTCTTAGGTTTTAGGTTGCTTCTAAAATAATTACTTCGGGTAAATGGATAATATAATTTCTGAATCTATGCATACCTACAGAAGTCTTTATTTTTCCCCACATATGCATATTTTGACTTGGTCTAAATTAGTTAACTATATTTCTTTTTCTCTTAGTATCCGATGTACAATATCCTAACATCTTAACCACTTCTAGTATTCTACTTAAATACTGATGTTTGTATCCTTCTCTATCCCTTGTTAGTATTTTCTTTATCTCAACTCAGAAATCTCAGCAAGATGTATCTAGAAGTATATCTTTTATTAATTTTCCTTTGGACTTTATGAACCTTTTGAAAATGAAGGTTCTAATCTTTTGTTGAGGGGAGAGGGATCTTCTTGGAGGTGGCGTAATGTGTGGTATCTGAGACAGAGCACTCAACATGGCAGGGCACTGCTAACATTCTCTGTATTTCCCTCAGTGGAGATTCACAGGCATTGCTTTTAGTAATATTTGTTAATTTTAAATATATATTAAACAATTCCCCCATGTTAATGTTATATTTCACAATTAGAGTATAATGAAATAATTGGTTAAACTAAACATACACGTGGTTCTTATATTAAGTGAAACCAACCAAAGCACATAAATATAATGTGTGAATTTAATGGAGAGGAAGTATATTTAACTTATTGAATGGAGAGCAGAAATGTGAAAAAAATTTGGAAATGGAGATCAAAAGAAAACATGTTGAATATTAGGTTTAACTAGCAGGGCTTTTTTTTTTTTAATTAGTTTATCTTATTTATTTATTTATTTATTTATCTATTTATATTGAGACAAAATTGACATATAATATTGTGTAAGTTTAAGGTGTACATCATGTTGATTTGATACATTTATACATTGCAATGTGACTACCATCAGAGTTCTAGCTAACACCTCTATAATGTCACATAATTATCATTCATTTTTCTTTTTTTAACATCTTTATTAGAGTATAATTGCTTTACAATGGTGTGTCAGTTTCTGCCTTATAACAAAGTGAATCAGTTATACATATACATATGTTCCCCTATCTCTTCCCTCTTGCATCTCCCTCCCTCCCACCTTCAATATCCCACCCCTCTATGTGATCACAAAGCACTGAGCTGATCTCCCTGTGCTATGTGGCTGCTTCCCACTAGCTATCTATTTTATGTTTGGTAGTGTATATATGTCCATGCCACTCTCTCACTTTGTCCCAGCTTACCCTTCCCCCTTCCCGTATCCTCAAGTCCACTCTCTAGTAGGTCTGCGTCTTTATTCCCATCTTGCCCCTAGGCTCTTCTGACCATTTTTGTTGTTGTTGTTTTGTTTAGACTCCATATATATGTGTTAGCATACGGTATTTGTTTTTCTCTTCCTAACTGACTTCACTCTGTATGGCAGTAACTAGGTCCATCCACCTCATACAAATAACTCAATATCATTTATTTTTATGACTGAGTAATATTGCATTGTACATATGTGCCACATCTTCTTTATCCATTCATCTGTTGATGGACACTTAGGTTGCTTCCATGTCTTGGCTATTGTAAATAGAGCTGTGATGAACATTTTGGTACATGACTCTTTTTGAATTACTGTTTTCTCAGGGTATATGCCCAGCAGTGGGATTGCCGAGTCGTATGGTAATTCTATTTTTAATTTTTTAAGGAAGCTCCATACTGCTCTCCATAGTGGCTGTATCAATTTACATTCCCACCAACAGTGCAAGAGGGTTCCCTTTTCTCCACACCCTTTCCAGCATTTATTGTTTGTAGATTTTTTGATGATGGCCATTCTGACCGGTGTGAGATGATATCCCATTGTAGTTTTGATTTGCATTTCTCTAATGATTAATGTTGTTGAGCATTCTTTCATGTGTTTGTTGGCAACCTGTATATCTTCTTTGGAGAAATGCCTATTTAGGTGGTCTGCCCATTTTTGGATTGGGTTGTTTGCTTTTTTGATATTGAGCTGCATAAGCTGATGGTGTATTTTGGAGATTAATCCTTTTTCAGTTGCTTCATTTGAAAATATTTTCTCCCATTCTGAGGGTTGTCTTTTCGTCTTGTTTATGGTTTCCTTTGCTGTGCCAAAGCTTTGAAGTTTCATTAGGTCCCATTTGTTTATTTGTGTTTTTATTTCCATTTCTCTAGGAGGTGGGTCAAAAAGGATCTTGCTGTGATTTATGTCATAGAGTGTTCTGCCTGTTTTCCTCTAAGAGTTTGATGGTGTCTGGCCTTATATTTAGGTCTTTAATCTATTTTGAGTCTATTTTTGTGTATGGTGTAAGGGAGTGTTCTAATTTCATTCTTCTCCATGCAGCTGTCCAGTTTTCCCAGCACCACTTATTAAAGAGGCTGCCTTTTCTCCACTGTATATTCTTGCCTCCTTTATCAAAGATAAGGTGACCATATGTCACCTTATGGGTGGGTTTATCTCTGGGCTTTCTATCCTGTTCCATTGATCTATATTTCTGCTTTTTGTGCCAGTACCATACTGTCTTGATTCTTGCAGCTTTCTTGTATAGTCTGAAGTCAGGGAACCTGATTCCTCCAGCTCCATTTTCTTTCTCAAGTTTGCATTGGCTATTCGGGATCTTTTGTGTTTCCATACAAATTGTGAAATATTTTGTTCTAGTTCTGTGAAAAAGGCCAGTAGTAGTTTCATAGGGATTGCACTGAATCTGTAGATTGCTTTGGGTAGTAGAGTCATTTTCACAATGTTGATTCTTCCAATCCAAGAACATGGTATATCTCTCCATCTATTTGTATCATCTTTAACTTCTTTCATCAGTGTCTTATAATTTTCGGCATAGAGGTCTTTTGTCTCCTTAGGTAGGTTTATTCTTAGGGATTTTATTCTTTTTGTTGCAATAGTAAATGGGAGTATTTTCTTAATTTCTCTTTCAGATTTTTAATCACTAATGTATAGGAATGCAAGAGATTTCTGGGCATTAATTTTGTATCCTTCTACTTTACCAAATTCTTTGATTAGCTCTAGTAGTTTTCTGGTAGCATCTTAACGATTCTCTATGTAGAGTATCATGTCATCTGCAAACAGTGACAGCTTTATTCCTTCTTTTCCAGTTTGGAATCCTTTTATTTCTTTTTTTTTCTCTGATTGCTGTGTCTAAAACTTCCAAAACTTTGTTGAACAATACTGGTGAGAGTGGGCAACATTTTCTTGTTCCTAACCTTAGAGGAAATGGTTTCAGTTTTTCACCATCGAGGACGATGTTGACTGTGGGTTTGTCATATATGGCCTTTATTATGTTGAGGAAAGTTCCTTCTATGCCTACTTTCTGGAGGATTTTTATCATAAATGGGTGTTGAATTTTGTCAAAAGCTTTCTCTGCATCTATTGAGATGATCATATGTTTTTTCTCCTTCAATATGTTAATATGGTGTATCACATTGATTGATTTGCATATACTGAAGAATCCTTGCATTCCTGGGTTAAACCCCACTTGATCATGGTGAATGATCTTTTTAATGTGCTGTTGGATTCTCTTTGCTAGTATTTTGTTGAGGATTTTTGCATTTATGTTCATCAGTGATATTGGCCTGTAGTTTTCTTTCTTCATGACATCTTTGTCTCGTTTTGGTATCAGACTGATGGTGGCCTAGTAGAATGAGTTTGGGAGTCTTCCTCCCTCTGCTGTATTTTGGAAGAGTTTTAGAAGGATAGGTGTTAGCTCTTCTCTAAATGTTTGATAGAATTCGCCTGTGAAGCCATCTGGTCCTGGGCTTTTCTTTGTTGGAAGTTTTTTTTATCACAGGTTCACATTCAGTGCTTGTGTTTGGTGAGTTCATATTTTCTCTTTCTTCCTGGTTCAGCTCGGAAGTATGTGCATGTCTAAGAATTTGTGCATTTCTTCCAGGTTGTCCATTTTATTGGCACATAGTTGCTTGTAGTAATCTCTCATGATCCTTTGTATTTCTGCAGTGTCAGGTGTTACTTCTCCTTTTTCATTTCCGGGTCTATTGATTTAAGTCTTCTCCCTTTTTTTCTTGATAAGTATGGCTAAAGGTTTATCAATTTTGTTTATCTTCTCAAAGAACCAGCTTTTAGTTTTATTGATCTTTGCTATCATTTCCTTCATTTCATTTTCATTTATTTCTGATTTGATCTTTTTGATTTCTTTCCTTCTGCTAACTTTGGGGGGGGGGGTTTGTTCTTCTTTCTCTAATTCCCTTAGGTTTAAGGTTAGGTTGTTTATTTGAGATGTTTCTTGTTTCTTAAAGCAGGCTTGTAGAGCTATAAACTTCCCTCTGAGAACTGCTTTTGCTACATCCCATAGATTTTGGGTCATTCTGTTTTCATTGTCATTTGTTTCTAGGTATTTTTTGATTTCATCTTTGAGTTATTAATTGATCTCTTGGTTACTAAGTAGTTTGTTGTTTAGCCTCCATGTGTTTGTATTTTTTACAGATTTTTTCCTGTAATTGATATCTACTCTCATAGCATTGTGATCACAAAAGATACTTGATATGATTTCAATTTTCTTAAATTTACCAAGGCTTGATTTGTGACCCAAGATATGATCTATACTGGAGAGTATTCCATGAGCACTTGAGAAGAAATTGTATTCTGTTGTTTTTGGATGGATTGTCCTATAAATATCAATTAAGTCCATCTTCTTTAATTTATCATTTAAAGCTTGTGCTTTCTTCTTTATTTTCATTTTGGATGATCTGCTTTGTGGTGAAAGTGGAGTGTTATAGTCCCCTACTATGATTGTCTTACTGTCAATTTCCCCTTTTATGGCTGTTAGTATTTGCCTTAAGTATTGAGGTGCTCCTATGTTGAGTGCATAAATATTTACAATTGTTATATCTTCTTCTTGGACTGATCCCTTGATCATTATGTAGTGTCCTTTTTTGGCTCTTGTAATAGTGTTTATTTTAAAGTCTATTTTGTCTGATATGAGAATTGCTACTCCAGCTTTCTTCTGATTTCCATTTGCATGGAATATATTTTTCCATCCCCTAGCTTTCAGTCTGTATGTGTCCCTAAGTCTGAAGTCGGTCTCTTGTAGACAGCATATATATGGGTCTTGTTTTTGTATCCATTCAGCCAGTCTATGTCTTTTGGTTGGAGCATTTAATCCATTTACATTTAAGGTAATTTTTGATATGTACGTTCCTATTCCCATTTTCTTAATTGTTTTGGGTTCATTATTGTAGGTCTTTTCTTTCTCTTGTGTTTCCTGCCTAGAGAAGTTCCTGTAGCATTTGTTGTAAAGCTGGTTTGGTGGTGCTGAATTCTCTTAGCTTTTGCTTGTCTGTAAAGCTTTTAATTTCCCTGTCAAATCTGAATGAGATCCTTGCTGGGTAGAGTAATCTTGGTTGTAGGTTTTTCTCTTTCATCACTTTAAATATGTCCTGCCACTCCCTTCTGGCTTTCAGAGTTTCTGCTGAAAGATCAGCTGTTATCCTTACGGGGATTCCCTTATGTGTTACTTGTTGTTTTTCCCTTGCTGCTTTTAATATTTGTTCTTTGTATTAAAATTTTGATTAATATGTGTCTTGGCATGTTTCTGTTTGGATTTATCCTGTATGGGACTCTCTGTGCTTCCTGGACTTGATTAACTATTTCCTTTCCCATATTAGGGAAGTTTTCAACTGTAATCTCTTCAAATATTTTCTCAGTCCCTTTCTTTTTCTCTTCTTCTTCTGGGACCCTTATATTTCGAATGTTGGTGCATTTAATGTTGCCCCAGAGGTCTCTGAGACTGTCCTCTCTTCTTTTCATGCTTTTTTCTTTATTCTGCTCTACAGTATTTATTTCCACTATTTTATCTTCCAGGTCACTTATCCGTTCTTCTGCCTCAGTTATTCTGCTATTGCTCCCTTCTAGAGAATTTTTAATTTCATTTTTTGTGTTCTTCATCACTGTTTGTTTCTTCTTTAGTTCTTTTAGGTCCTTGTTAAACTTCCCTTGTATTTTCTCCATTCTATTTCCAAGATTTTGGATTATCTTTACTGTCATTATTATGTATTCTTTTTCAGGCAGACTGCCTATTTCCTCTTCATTTGTTAGGTCTGGTGGGTTTTTGCCTTACTCCTTCATCTGCTGTGTGATTCTCTGCCTTCTCATTTTGCTTAACTTACTGTGTTTGGGGTCTCCTTTTTGCAGGCTGCAGGATCGTAGTTTTCATTGGTTTTGGTGTCTGTTCCCAGTGGCTAAGGTTGGTTCAGTGGGTTGTGTAGGCTTCCTGCTGAAGGGGACTAGTGCCTGTGTTCTGGTGGATGAAGCTGGATCTTTTCTTTCTAGTGGTCAGGTCCACATCTGGTGGTGTGTTTTGGGGTGTCTGTGGCCTTATTATGATTTTAGGCAGCCTATATGCTAATTGATGGAGTGTGTTCCTGTCTTGATAGTTGTTTGGCATAGGGTGCCCTGCACTGTAGCTTGCTGGTTGTTTATTTGGACTGGGTCTTGGCGTTGAGGTGGAGATCTCTGGAAGATTCTGCCATTTGATCTTACATGGAACTGGGAGGTCTCTTGTGGACCAGTGTCCTGAACTTGGCTCACCCACTTCAGTGGCACAGCCCTGACACCTAGCTGGACCCCCAAGAGCCTGTCCTCCACATGGCTGAGAGTAAAAGGGAGGAAAAAAAGAAAGAAAGAAGAAGATAAAATAAAATAAATTTATTAAAATAAAAATAAAGAATAATTATTATGAAAAAAAAATTTTTTAAGTAATAAAAAAATGGACAGACAGAACCCTAGGACAACAGTACAAGCAAAGTTATACACACAATATCACACACAAAAGCATACACATACACACTCACAAAAAGAGAAATGGGGAAATATATATATATATCATTGCTCCCAAAGTCCCCCTTCTCAATTTGGGATGATTCATTGTCCATTCAGGTATTTCACAGATGCAGGGCACATCAAGTTGATTGTGGAGATTTAATCCACTGCTCCTGAGGCTGCTGGGAGAGATTTTCCTTTCTCTTCTTTGTTAGCACAGCTTCCAGGGTTCAGCTTTGGATTTGGACCCGCCTCTGCGTGTAGGTCGCCTGAGGGAGTCTCTTCTTCGCTCAGACAGGACGGGGTTAAAGGAGCAGTTGATTAGGGGGCTCTGGCTCACTCAGGCCTGGGGGAGGGAGGGGTATGGAGTACCGGGCGAGCCTGCGGCAGCAGAGGCCAGCATGACGTTGCACCAGCCTGAGGCGCGCCGTGCGATCTCCTGGGGAAGTTGTCCCTGGATCACAGGACCCTGGCAGTGACGGGCAGCACAGGCTTCCGGGAGGGGAGGTGTGGATAGTGACCTGTGCTCACACACAGGCTTCTTGGTGGCGACAGCAGCAGCCTTATTATCTCAAGCCCATCTCTGTGGTCTGCGCTGATAGCTGCAGCTCACGCCAGTCACTGGAGCTCCTTTAAGCAGCGTTCTTAATCCCCTCTCCTCACGCACCAGGAAACAAAGAAATAAGAAAAAGTCTCTTGTCTCTTCGGCAGCTCCAGACTTTTTCCCAGACTCCCTCCCGGCTAGCCGTGGTGCACTAGCCCCTTCAGGCTGTGTTCACGCCGCTAGTCCTCTCCCTGTTATCCTACCGAAGCCCGACCCTCAGCTCCCAGACCCCGCCCACCCCGGCCGGTAAGCAGACAAGCCTGTTGGGCTGGTGAGTGCCGGTCGGCAACGATCCTCTGTGCGGGAATCTCTCCACTTTGCCCTCTGCACCCCTGTTGCTCCACTCTCCTCCGTGGCTTCGAAGCTCCCTCCTCCGCCCCCCGCAGTCTCCACCTGCGAAGGGGCTTCCTAGTGTGTGGAAACCTTTCCTCCTTCACAGCTCCCTCCCACTGGTGCAGGTTCTGTCCCTATTCTTTTGACTCTGTTTATTCTTTTTACTTTTGCCCTACCCAGGTACGTAGGGAGTTTCTTGCCTTTTCGGAGGTCTGAGGTCTTCTGCCAGCATTCAGTAGGTGTTCTGTAGGAGTTGTTCCACATGTAAATGTATTTCTGATGTATGTGTGGGGAGGAAGGTGATTTCCCGTCTTATTCTTCTGCCATCTTGAAGCTCCTCCGACCTTTTAAAAAAGAGATCTTTGTCGTGAGGGGCAAGCGTAAGACATAAACAAAGTTAACATCCGTATCAATTCCTCACAGACACAGGGAGAGATTGCCTGCCAGAAACTCAGTGAAATATAAAAAGATCAATCCATAAAATGAGATGAAAGACAGAAATCTTTCCCGAAGTGATTCATTCAGCTTCAAAAACAGAATAATCAAAATTACTCAGAAGCAAACTATTTCCATTAAGAATGTGGTCTGGGAGTTGGACAAACTAGCTTTTGAGTCAAGTAGTGCTGTGGATTGATGGCTGGATTTTACACTCTGTAAAACTACATTTTCTCATCTTCCAAATGGACATGAGGATACTCAGCTCATATCTGAGTTTATGGATAAAATGTTAGTAAATCCATAGAAGTAAAGTAATTTCAGACCTACTACAGAAAAGAGAAAATATGAAATCTGCTATAGAACTAGTAGATAAAAGATGATAGGGACAGATACCAAGACTTGAGACAGAAGGCATTAGAGCAGGTCTGGGAGAGCTCACTATAAGTGAGTCTGACTGACTAAGAAAGCTGGGGTCATCAGAGATAAGGATACTGCTATATCTTCTGTGACTGCATTAATAACTATAAATTGAATGTCTTTAGGCTAAGGTACAATTTTTTTTAACTTCGATTTTTTTTCAGGAGCCTCCATACTATTTTCCATAGTGGCTACACCAATTTAATTCCCACTAGCAGTGCACGACGGTTGCTTTTTTCTCCACATGTTCCTCAACATTTATCTCTTGTCTTTTTGATAATAACCATCCTAACAGATATAACGTGATACTTCACTGTGGTTTTGATTTGCATTTACCTGATGATTAATGATGCTGAGCATCTTTTCATCTACCTGTTGGCCATCTGTATGTCTTTTTTGGAGAAATGTCTGTTCATATCCTCTCCCCACTTTTTGATCAGATTATTTTTTTGCTATTGAGTAGTATGAGTTCTTTGTATATTTTGCATATTGGCCCCTTATCAGATATGATTTACAATTATTTTCTCCCATTTAGTAGGTTGCCTTTTCATTTTGTTGATGGTTTCCTTTGCTGTACAGAAGCTTTTAAATTTGATGTAGTCCCATCTGTTTATTTTTCTTTTGTTGCTTTTGCTTTTGGTGTCATATTCAAAAAATCATTGCCAAGACCTATGTCAAGGAGGTTACTGCCTGCATTTTCTTCTAGGAGCTTTATGGTTTTAAGTCTTACATTCAAGTCTTTAATCCATTTAGAGTTATTTTTTGTGTGTGGTATAAGATTGTGGTCCAGTTTCATTCTTTTGCATGAGCTTGTCCAATTTTCCCAACACCATTTTTTGAAGAGACTGTTCTTTCCCCATTGTACATTCTTTGCTCTTTTGTCATAAATTAATTGACCATATATTCATGGGTTTATTTCTGGGCTGTCTATTCTATTCATTGATCTACATGTCTGTTGTCATGCAATACTATTTTGTTTTGAATATTATAGCTTTGGAATATAGTTTGAAATCAGGGAGCATGATGCCTTCAGCCTTGTTCTTCTTTCTTAAAATTGATTTAGTTATTCAGGGCCAATTTGTGGTTCCATACAAATTTTAGGATTGCTTGTTCTATTTGTTCTTCTACAAACAATCTAGTCTTTCTTATGTGTAATCAGTGGGAAATTTTTCCATGTATCTTTTCCTTTTGACATATTTGGACTCCAACTTCTGTCCTCTTTGTTTTTTACTGTTCTTTTTTTTTTTTTCTATTTTTCCTCTTTATTGTGAGATAGTTTCTTTCAACTTTTGCTCTCCCAACTTTGCTTTTTAGCAATTTTACTACTAACACATTTTTATTCAGAAATCAAGTTTTTAATTTCTAGAAATCCTTGTTTGAAATTGCTTCTGTTTAAGTGTTAAGGCCATGGCATTTTTATTAACATTTTCTAACATTGGTTTTACATCCTCAGTATCCACTTAGTCCAGTTATTTGCCTCATCTCCCTCCTACAATTTATTCTGTAAATCACTTTCTTTCTTGGAGAATTCCTCAACATCTGTGCACCTCAAGCTATTTTTGTCTCTCAGTAAGTGAGGGGCTATAAGCCAATGTGATTTCTTATCAAATTGACTAGTAGCTATCTTGGACCTCTCTTTTGACATGTGAGAATTTCCTTGTTCTCAGGTATAAACTGAGATAGATATCCACTCAACAGTGCATTTCCCCTCAGGGAATGCCTCTGGTGTCAACGGGACTCTCAGACTCTCCAAGGACTATACATTGCAAGGTGCTAGGTATAGTCCTTTCATCACTCTACTGAATCCCACTCCTCTTCCCCCACCCACCCAGGGCACAATAACATTCCAGCCTTCTGGCAGAGGCAAACAAACCCTATTTTGAACCCCTATATACTTGGCTTCTTTCCTTGCCACTGTATGTTCAAATACTCCAATTCCATGCCTCCACCTTCTTTCAGAGGACATGGGGTCTTAGGTATATATGAATGTTCTTCCAGTTTCCATGTCAGCCATAATTTATCTTGCTTTATAATTTAAATTAATATTGTTTTGGGGGTTGAGGCACCAAAACATAGACTGTATTCATGTTTCTATCCCTCAGAAATCCCCAGATACTGAAAAATCTAATGATGTTTTTTCTTATATTGGAATAAATCAGTAATGAAAGGATGTTTATAAAAAGCAAATTGCCAAAGTTAGCTACTTGCAGACAAAATGAAAACTACGCTTTTGTAAGGACTATCTAGTAAAATAATTATTTGAAATACATTATGGATGTATTAATTCTCAAATTATGTTAAATAAACTTATTAGCACAGAAAGGCAACAGACTGATCAATTCTGTGTATGCTTCATATAGTTCTATGTATTTAAAGGCTCAATTCACAAAAATTAACTTTAGTGTTATTTTAGTGAAATATAAATCTAAACAAGATTTGTATATAATTCACTGGCAAGCATAACCAGAATCACAATTGCACATTCTCTCTAAAAGCATATTGGCAGACAATATTATTTATACATACACACAGATAAATATGTATGTATATTTGTGTGTATATAAGTATTCATTATTTGATAGTACTTCTGTAATTAGCCTGGTATGTAAGAATAACAATAATTTTCAAATTCAAATCACACAAAAAATTTGAGTGAAGTGTGAAATACACTGTGTTAATATTGGCTTAAGTGAATGAATATTTACTGAGGTATACAGTTTGGTCTTTTATTAATAGTTGTTTCCCAGTACTTAATGACTTGGCAAGTTTAAGGGAGGAAATTAATGTTATAGCTTGGACAATTTGACTTTCTTATTTCAGAGTTCTTAATAGTACTAAATTCCACTGAGGAGAAAAACCATAAAAAGACAAAATATATTAATGCTATAATTTGCCAAAGTTGAATAATGATAAGTGTTTAAAATGGATTGCTCTTTTTAAAAAAAGTAGATTACCACTAGGTATTTCTGTCCCTTTTCAAATCAACTTGAACTAATACTATAATCAACTTGTCCTGTCCCACATCATGGAATCATAAGATAAAGATGTGATATTGCTAATAAACACTTTACAAAATAGAAAACATGAACACCTATGACCTTTAGCTGAGTTTTTAGTTGAAAAACCAGTGGCTTCTGAAAAAAATACAATATTAAATCAATTTCTTTAAATAATTAATTTAAATTCTAATGTCTATCAAGAGAAATCCTAGTAAGTTCTGATGCCTTTGGTGTCCTGTCAATGCACTTTTAGTGACAGGACAGGTGAAAGACGGATATAAAAATCCCTGAAGTGCCTAACAGGCAAATAAAGGCAGTTCAATTAAATTTAAGAAGTAGTAGTTGTGGAACTTCCCTGGCAATTCAGGGGTTTAGACTTCGCCTTCCAATGCAGGGAGTGCAGGTTTGATCCCTGGTCAGGGAGCTAAGATCCCACATGCCTCGTGGCCAAAACAAACAAACAAACAAACAAAAATCATAGAAGCAATATTGTATCAAATTCAATAAAGCCTTCAAAAGTAAAAAACAGTAGTAGTTGAGAACATATCTTAACACTAAGGAAGTGTTGCGTTGGTTTATTCACCCCAAATGCACATAATTGCTTTACAAGGTTGTGTTACTTTCTGCTATATAACAAAGTGAATCAGCTATACGTATACATATATTCCCATATACCCTCTCTCTTGCATCACCATCACACCCTCCCTATCCCACCCCTCTAGGTGGACACAAAGCACCAAGCTGATCTCCCTGTGCCATGCGGCTGCTTCTCACTAGCTATCTATGTTATATATGGTAGTGTATATATGTACATGCCACTCTCTCACTTTGTCCCAGCCTACCCTACCCCTCCCTGTGTCCTTAAGTCCATTTTCTACGTCTATATCTTTATTCCTGTCCTGCCCCTAAGTTCTTCAGAACCTTTTTTTTTTTTTTTAGATTCCATATATATGTGTTAGCATACGGTATTTGTTTTTCTCTTTCTGACTTACTTCACTCTGTATGACAGACTCTAGGTCCATCCACCTCACTTACAAATAACTCAGTTTCATTTCTTCTTATGGCACAGTAATATTCCATTGTATATATGTGCGATATCTTCCTTATCCATTCATCTGTTGATGGACACTTAGGTTGCTTCCATGTCATGGCTATTGTAAATAGTGCTGCAATAAATATTGTGTTATATGTCTCTCTTTTTTTTTTTTTTTTTTTTTTGCGGTACACGGGCCTGTCACTGTTGTGGCCTCTCCTGTTGTGGAGCACAGGCTCTGGACGTGCAGGCTCAGCAATCATGTCTCACAGGCCCAGCCGCTCCATGGCATGTGGGATCTTCCCGGACCAGGGCACAAACCCATGTCCGCTGCATTAGCAGGCGGACTCTCAACCACTGCACCACCAGGGAAGCCCAAAACGTCTCTTTTTGAATTACGGTTTTCTCAGGATATAGGCCAATAGTGGGATTGCTGGGTCATATGGTAGTTCTATTATTAGTTTTCTAAGGAAACTCCATACCGTTCTCCATAGTGGCTGTATCAATTTACATTCCCACCAACAGTGCAAGAGGGTTCCCTTTTCTCCACACCCTCTCCAGCATTTACTGTTTTTCAATTTTTTGATGATGGCCATTCTGACTGGTGTGAGGTGATACCTCATTGTAGTTTCGATTGGCATTTCTCTGAAGATTAGTGATGTTGAGCATCCTTTCATGTGTTTGTTGGCAATCTGTACACCTTCTTTGGAGAAATGTCTATTTAGGTGGTCTGCCCATTTTTGGATTGGGTTGTCTGTGTTTTTGATACTGAGCTGCAGGAGATGCTTGTGTGTTTTGGAGATTAATCCTTTGTCAGTTGCTTCATTTGCAAATATATTCTCCCATTTTTAGGGTTGTCTTTTTGTCTTGTTTATGGTTTCCTTTGCTGTGCAAAACCTTTTAAGTTTCATTAGGTCCCATTTGTTTATCATTGTTTTTATTTCCATTTCTCTAGGAGGTGGTCAAAATGGATCTTGCTGTGAATTATGTCATAGAGTATTCTGCCCCTGCTTTTCTCTATGAGTTTTATAGTGGCTGGCCTTACATTTAGGTCTTTAATCCATTTTGAGTTTATTTTTGTGTATGGTGTTAGGGAGTATTCTAATTTCATTCTTTTACATGTAGCTGTCCAGTTTTCCCAGAACCACTTATTGAAGAGGCTGTCTTTTCTCCATTGTATATTCTTGCCTCCTGTATCAAAGGTACAGTGACTGTATGTACCTGAATTTATCTCTGGGCTTTCTATCCTGTTCCATTTATCTATATTTCTGTTTTTGTGCCAGTACTATACTCTATTGATTACTGTAGCTTTGTACTATAGTCTGAAGTCAGGGAGACTGATTCTTGCAGCTCTGTTTTTCTTTCTCAAGATTGCTTTGGCTATTCGGGGTCTTTTGTGTTTCCATACAAATTGGGAATTTTTTTTGTTCTACTTCTGTAAAAAATGCCATTGGTAGTTGATAGGGATTGCATTGAATCTGTAGATTGTTTGAGGTAGTATAGTCATTTTCACAACGTTGATTCTTCCAATCCAAGAACATGGTATATCTCTCCATCTGCTGGTATCATCTTTAATTTCTTTCATCAGTGTCTTGCAGTTTTCTGCATACAGGTCTTTTTTCTCCTTAGGTAGGTTTATTCTTAGGTATTTTATTCTTTTTGTTGCAATGGTAAATGGGAGTGTTTCTTTAATTTCTCTTTCAGATTTTTCATCATTATTGTATAGGAATGCAAGAGATTTCTGTGCATTAATTTTATATTCAGCTACTTTGCCAAATTCATTGATTAGCTCTAGTAGTTTTCTGGTAGCTTCCTTAGTATTCTCTAAATATAGTATCATGTCATCTGCAAACAGTGACAGTTACTTCTTCTTTTCCAATTTTAATTCCTTTTATATTTTTTCTTCTCTGATTGCTGTGGCTAAAGCTTCCAAAAGTATGTTGAATAATAGTGTTGAGAGTGGGCAACCTTGTCTTGTTCCTGATCTTAGTGGAAATGGTTTCATTGTTTCACCATTGAGAATGATGCTGGCTGTGGGTTTGTTATATATGACCTTTATTATGTTGAGGTAAGTTCCCTCTATGCATACTTTCTGGAGGGCTTTTATCAAACATCGCTGTTGAATTTTGTCGAAAGTTTTTCTGCATCTATTGAGATGATCATATGATTTTTATCCTTCAATTTGTTAATATGGTGTATCACAATGATTGATTTGTGTATACTGAAGAATCCTTGCATTCATGGGATAAACCACACTTGATCATGGTGTATGATCCCTTTAATGTGCTATTGGTTTCTGTTTGCTAGTATTTTGCTGAGGACTTTTGCATCTATGTTCATCAGTGATATTGGCCTGTAGTTTTCTTTTCTTGTTACATATTTGTCTGGTTTTGCTATCAGGGTAATGTTGGCCTCATAGAATGAGTTTGGGAGTGTTTCTCCCTCTGCTATAATTTGGAAGATTTTGAGAAAGATAGGTGTTTGCTCTTCTCTAAATGTTTGATAGAATTTGCCTGTGAAGCCATCTGGTCCTGGGCTACTGTTTGTTGGAAGATTTTTAATCACAGTTTCAATTTCAGTGCTTGTGGTTGGTCTGTTTATATTTTCTATTTCTTTCTGGTTCAGTGTAAGAAGATTGTACTTTTCTAAAAATTTGTCCATTTCTTCCAGGTTGTCCATTTTATTGGCATATAATTGGTTGTAGTAATCTCTCATGTTCCTTTGTATTTCTGTAGTGTCAGTTGTGACTTCTCCTTTTTCATTTCTAAGTCTATTGATTTGAGTCTTCTCCCTTTTTTTCTTGATGAGTCTGGCTAATGGTTTATCAATATTTTTTATCTTCTCAAAGAACCAGCTTTTAATTTTATTGATCTTTGCTATCGTTTCCTTCATTTCCTTTCCGTTTATTTCTGATATGATCTTTTTGACTTCTTTCCTTCTGCTATCTTCAGGTTTTTTTGTTTCTCTTTCTCTAATTTCATGAGGTGTAATGTTAGGTTGTTTATTTGAGATTTTTCTTGTTAATTGAAGTAGGATTTTATTGCTATAAACTTCCCTCTTAGAAATGTTTTTGCTACATCCCAGAGGTTTTCGGTCATCATGTTTCATTGTCATTTGTTTCTAGGTATTTTTAATTTCCTCTTTGATTTCTTCTGTGATGTCTTGGTTAATTAGTAATGTATTGTTTAGCCTCCATGTGTCTGTATTTCTTACAGATTTTTTTCCTGTATTTGATATCTAGTCTCATACCATTTTGGTTGGAAAAGATACTTGATATGATTTCAATAATCTTAACATTACCAAGGCTTGACTTGTGACCCAAGATATGCTCTATCCTGGAGAATGCTCCATGAGCTGTTGAGAAGAAAGTGTTTTCTGTTGTTTTTGGATGGAATGTCCTATAAATATGAATTAAGTCCATCTTTTTTAATGTGTCATTTAAAGCTTGTGTTTCCTTATGTATTTTCATTTTGGATCTGTCCATTGGTGAAAGTGGGATGTAAAAATCCCGTACTATGATGTGTTACTGTCAATTTTCCCTTTTATGGCTGTTAGCATTTGCCTTATGTATTGATGTGCTCCTATGTTGGGTGCATAAATATTTACAATTGTTATATCTTCTTCTTGGATTGATTCCTTGATTATTACATAGTGTCCTTCTTTGCATCTTATAATAGTCTTTATTTTAAAGTCTTTTTTGTCTGATATGAGAATTGCTAGTTCAGCTTTCTTTTGCTTTCCATTTGCCTGGAATATTTTTTTCCATCCCCTCACTTTCAATCTGTATGTGTCCCTAGGCCTGCAGTGGGTCTCTTGTAGACAACATATATATGAGTCTTGTTTTTGTATCCATTCAATCAGTCTATGTCTTTTGGTTGAAGCATTTAATCCAGTTACATTTAAAGTAATTATCGATATGCATGTTCCTATTACCATTTTCTTAATTGTTTCAGGTTTGTTACTGTAGGTCTTTTCCTTTTCTTGTGTTTCTTGCCTAAAGAAGTTCCTTTAGCATTTGTTGTAAAGCTCGTTTGGTGGTGCTGAATTCTCTTAGCTTTTCTTGTCTGTAAAGCTTTTAATTTCTCCATCAAATCTGAATGAGATCCTTGCTGGGTAGAGTAATCTTGGTTGTAGTTTTTTCTCCTTCATCACTTTCAATATGTCCTACCACTTCCTTCTGGCTTGTAGAGTTTCTGCTGAAAGATCAGCTGTTAACCGTATGGGGATTCCCTTGTGTGTTATTTGTTGTTTTTCCCTTGCTGCTTTTAATATTTTTTTCTTTGTATTTCATTTTTGATAGTTTGATTAATATGTGTCTTGGCATGTTTCTGTTTGGATTTATCCTGTATGGGACTCTCTGTGCTTCCTGGACTTGATTAACTATTTCCTTTCCCATATTAGGGAAGTTTTCAACTACAAACCTTTCAAATATTTTCTCAGTCCCTTTCTTTTTCTCTTCTTCTTCTGGGACCCCTATAATTCTAATGTTAGTGCATTTATTGTTGTCCCAGGAGTCTCTGAGACTGTCCTCAATTCTTTTCATTCTTTTTTCTTTATTTTTCTCTGCAGTAGTTATTTCCACTCTTTTATCTTCCAGGTCACTTATCCATTCTTCTGCCTCAATTATTCTGCTATTGATTTCTTCTAGAGAATTTTTAATTTCATTTATTTTGTTGTTCATCATTGTTTGTTTGCTCTTTAGTTCTTCTAGGCCCTTGTTAAACATTTCTTTTATTTTCTCCATTCTTTTTCCAAGATTTTTAATCATCTTTATTATCATTACCTATTTTTCAGGTAGACTGCCTATTTTCTCTTCATCATTTGGTCTGCTGTGTTTTTACCTTGCCCCTTCATCTGCTGCATATTTCTCTGCCTTCTCATTTTGCTTAACTTACTGTGTTTGGGGTCTCCTTTTTGCAGCCTACAGGTTCATAGTTCTTGTTGTTTTTGGTGTCTTCCCCCAGGGGGTAATATTGATTCAGGGGCTTGTGTAGGCTTCCTGGTAGAGGGGACTGGTGCCTGTGTTCCAGTGAATTGGCCTGGTTCTTGTCTTTCTGGTTGGCAAGGCCATGTCCGGCGGTGTGTTTTGGGGTGTGTGTGAATGTAGTGTGATTTTAGACAGCCTCTCTGCTAATGGGTGGGGATTTGTTCCAATCTTGCTAGTTGTTTGGCATAGGCAGTCCAGCACTGTAGCTTTCTGGCCATTGAGTGGATCTGGGTCTTAGCATTGAGATGGACATTTCTGGGAGAACTCTTGCCAATTGGTATTATATGGGGCTGTGAGGTCTCTCGTGGTCCAATGTCCTGAATTCGACTACCCCACCTCAGAGGCTTAGCCCTGACACCAGGCCAGATCACAAAGACCCTGTTAGCCATCTGGCTCAGAAGAAGAGGGAGAAAAAAAAAAGAAAGAATAAATAAATAAATAAATTTTAAAAATAAAATAATTAAAATAAAAATATTATTTAAATTAAAAAAATTTATAATGTAATAAAAAAATAAAAGAGAGCAACCAAACCAATAAACAAATCCACCAATGATATCAAGCACTAAAACTATACTAACATAAACATAAAAATCTGACACGTCAGTCACATACAAAAAACCCCAAGTCTACACTTGCTCCCAAAGTCCACCACCTCAATTTTGGGATGATTCGTTGTCTATTCAAGTATTCCACAGATGCAGCGTACATCAAGTTGATTGTGGGGATTTAACCAACTGCTCCTGAGGCTGCTCAGAGAAATTTCCCGTTTTCTTCTTTGTTCACACAGCTCCTGGGGTTCAGCTTTGGTTTTGACCCCACCTCTGCATGTAGGTCGCCTGAGGGCGTCTGTTCCCCACCCAGAGAGGATGGGGTTAAAATAGGGGCTGATTTGGGGGCTCGGGCTCACTCACGCTGGGGCGAGGGAGGGGTACAGAATGCAGGGCCAGCCTGCAGCGGCAGAGGCCAACATGATGTTGCAACAGCCTGAGGCACGTCCTATGTTCTCCTGGGAAAGTTGTCCCTGGATCACGGGACCCTGGCAGTGGCGTGCTGCTCAGGCTGCCGGTTGTGGGGAGGTGTGGATAGTGACCTGTGCTTGCACACAGGATTCTTGGTGGCTGCAGCAACAGCGTTAGCGTTTCATTTCCGTCTCTGGTGTCCGTGGTGATAACCACGGCTCGTGCCTGTATCTGAAGCTCGTTTAGGCAGTGCTCTGAATCTCCTCTCCTCGCTCACCCCAAAACAATGGTCTCTTGCCTCTTAAGCAGTTCCAGACGTTTTCCTGGACTCCCTTCCGTTTAGCTGTGGTGCTAACCCCTTCAGGCTGTTTTCACGCAGCCAACCCTAGTTCTCTCCCTGGGATATGACCTCCGAAGCCCCGAACCTCAGCTCCCAGCCGCCACCTGCCACGGCAGGTGAGCAGACAAGCCTCGCAGGCTGGTGAGTGCTGGTCGGCACAGATCCTCTGTATGGGAATATCTCTGCTTTGCTCTCTGCACCCCTGTTCTTGTGCTCTCCTCCATGGCTCTGAATCTTCCCCACCGCCACCTCCAGTCTCCGCCAGTGAAGGGGCTTCCTAGTGTGTGGAAACTTTTCCTTCTTCACAGCTCCCTCCCAGAAGAGCAGGTCCCATCCTTATTCTTTTGTCTCTCTTTTTTTTTTTTCTTTTGCTCTACCCAGGTATGTGGGGAGTTACTTGCCTTTTGGGAAGTCTGAGGTCTTCTGCCAGCGTTCAGTAGTTGTTCTGTAGGAGTTGTTCCACATGTAGATGTATTTCTGATGTATTTGTGTGGAGAAAGTTGATCTCCATGTCTTACTACTCCACAATATTGAAGCACCCCTCCCCATGATTTTAATATAGAGGTGAAGCATCAATCAGAGAAACAATGTTAATATCCAGCCAAGTATTAACAATGTTAGTATTAACAATGTTAATATCCAACATCCCATTTCATCTGTTATTTTGGCCTAATTACATATTCTGCTTTTAGGTTTCTGGACAGAGGGTTTAGAGAGGGCTCAATAGAGAATACTGAATTGAGTTTAGAAGGATATGTGGATTTGAAAAGAGAATAAGAGAGTCTCCTACTTTTCTGGTTGGAATCTCCTACTTTTCTGGGTGAAAGTAGAATAAGAGAGTCTCCTACTTTTCTGGGTGGAGAAGAGCAGAGGCTTTGCTTTCAGATTGCCTGGTATGGAATTTGTGTTCCACAACATACAGGCACTGTGGTCTTGAGGAAATCCTGTAATCCTTATATGCCTCTATTTTCTATCTGTAAAATGGAAATAATAATACTGTATATCCAATAGTTTGTCATGGGAATTAAATTACTTATGCATAGCTTAGGCAAGTCTTGTCAAATAGTCAATGTCAGTGAAGTTTATTATTACTATTAGTTGTAGGAGTGGTACAGCAGAGAATAGCAGTTAAGAGTATGGGATATGAAACTTCTATAACTGGAATCCAGTAGTGGCTCTGCCATTTATTAGCTGTGTATTTTGGGACAAGATACATTGTTTGTTGTGCCTTAGTTTCCTCATCTATAAAATGGGAATGATAATTTTACCACCTTCTCCATAAAGTTTTTGTGAGGATTAAATGAGTTAATACATGTAAAGCTCTTAGAACAGTGTCTCCTGTTATTAAAGTCTTAATAATAATACATAATAATAACTGTTATTATTTTTATCTGAAGCAAAGATTTATCACTAATAATGTCAGTTAAGAAACTGAGAATATTATGATTAAGCAAAATGAAAGACAAAGATGGATAAAAGGACAGTGAAAAGTTGTGGAGAATATTGAAGGGTTGGAATTTCATCCAGGGCTGAGGGAAAAGACTCTCAGCAAAGTGCTACCTGATCAAAATGATAGTTTAAGAAATTTATATGGTGGTTGTATTCATGTGCTAAGTTTGCCATAACAAAGTACCACAATCTAGATGGCTTAAAGAACAGAAATCTATTTCCTCACGGTTCTAGAAGTTAGAAGTTGGATATCAAGGTATGGGTCATATTGCTTCCTTCAGAGGGCCTTGAGGGAAGGGTCTGTGTCAGCCCCCTCTCCTTGGCTTGTAAATGGTCATCTTCTCCCTGAGTCTTCACATCATCTGCCCTCTGTGTTTATGTTTCCAAATTTCCTCTTCTTATAAGGACACTAGTCCTATTGGATTAGGGCTTACTGGATCTACTGACCTCCTTTTAACTTGATTACCTCTTTAACTGCCCTGTGTCTAAATACAGTGACAGTTCGGAAGCTGGTGGGGCTAGAACCTTCATATATAAAATTTGAGGGAGGTACAGAATTCAGCCCATAACAAAAAGTTATGTGCATATAAAGCCTAAACAAAATGTGGAGATCCTGGCATATCCTTCAGCTCTGTTATTTTAATAGCCAAGTTCTTGGATATTTTTTCAGTTAAGTAATTAGCTGAGAATGAAATTAAGGCCCATTTAGCTCATCCTGGTAAACACACTGAATTTCTCAGACACACGTGACTTCAGTGTCTGGATGTTGATGAGTACTTTGTATAAAGAGAGTAATAAGTCCCTGCTAAGATCACAACCTAATATTTAGATACACAGCAGCCCAACCAAAACAATTACAATGTGTTTATAACAAATAAATACATTTGTGAGCATCTGTGCTTGGCTTGTTCACTAGGGTTTAATGCGGCTCATTAACATAACCAGATTTAAAAATACAGACAGAAAAGAAGGCAAATAAAAGGTTCAGCAGAATCTTTATATCAACATAGCTTTTGAACATTTGAGATGGTTTTCTCAGTTTTACTGTAGAGCTTATGCTTTTCTTTGTACTCCACTAACAGTTCCAGGAAAGTGCTAATCATTCCACTGTGAGATTATAAAAGTTTGTGAACATTAGGTCCAATCAATAAACCTTAACACTTCTTACTTCTTCTGCTTCTTCCTCTTCTGCTCTTTTCCTAGGTCTGGTCCTAATAAGCAGTCCTTGACTACTCTAATAGTCTCTTAAAACTAGTTTTCTTGACTCTGTGCTCTCCTTAATCTCGTTAATTACATGCCCAACTACAGGATTATTCTAAACCAAATGCTTTGTCAATTCCTCACTCAGGATTCCAAATTACTACCATTTACTAAGTAAGAATCCAAACTCTTCAGTGTAGTCATCCAGGTATATCTGATCTGGTACTTCCATTCCCAGTTTTCCCCTTACTCTTCTCCTAGCTTAATGGAAGATTTATTTAAATGTTTCAAAACTCACGTTCAGGTACTTCCATCTGAAAGCCCTTTCCTTTATCTCAAGAAATGTGTTATCAACTCATTATCTTCTTACATACAAATAAGTGTTATTAATGATTTTACCTGTCTTACAAGGTCTGGCTCAAGTTAATGTCATTCTTATGAAACAAGTTTGAATCCTTCTGTGCTACAAAGGTATCGTCTGTCCTCTAAAGCCAAACCACTTGTTCATCTTCTTATTAGGAGACTTAAGCCCTTCTACTTAATTTTATAGCTATTTTTATGGACATCTAATCTTTCCATTTTAGATTACAAATGTATCCTTCAAGTCACTTTTGCACTGCACAACATATATTCTTAATTACTTATGGAATGTGTGTCACCAATATTATTTTGGCTTTTTGCATTTTCCTTTTGGTTTTTTGTATATTTCACAGTTGACTATGAACTACTTCTTTAGAAATGCTACTTAGTTATAGAATATCTTGAGTTACTGAAACAAGGGGACAAATTCTGACCTACACTCCAGGGTCTAAAAGAGGCCAGGATGTTGATGCACGTTTCCAAGCTCTTTAAGATTTGCTTCTTCCTTTACTTAGAAGATCTTGTTTCCTTGCTGAAATCCAAAGTATCTTTCCAGTCTTAGCTCAAGTCTCCATTTTTTCATGAATATTTTTATGATCAGTGATCTAACCATATGGAAATTAATTTTGCTTCTGTTTTTACTCACATAGTTAACATAATTTCAATTACCACCAAACTGATGTTCCATAGATGAAATAGATGTGACCCCTAAGAAACAAATATTCCATAGACAAAATAGACAGGATCTTTCATTTTCAAGATCTTACAGTCTGGTAGGGAAGACCAAAAAGTAACTTCAACATCAAGCAATAGGCACATTTATTCCTCCATGATTTTACATATTTTATGTTCTTATGTATTATAATAAGTTGTTTACCTATTTTTTTTTGGCTCCACTAATTGTAAACTCCATGAGAACAAGGAGGCAGGCTTGGGGCAAAAAAAATCAATCAAACAAGCAAGGATAAAACACAGCTTTGGAATCAGGCAGCCCACTCTAAACTTGATTCTGTTGCCTCTTTGCTAGGCTACCTTAAACACATTACTTAACTTCTCTAACATTCACTTTTCTAATCCATAGAACAACTTTAATAATATATGCTTTGTATGTTTATCTAAGTGGTATGGTATATGTGCAGCTACTAGTGAAATGTTAGATGCATGGATGCATACAGTAGGTATTTAATGAATAGTTATTGAATAAAATAATACATTCATTCCCCATTTCATTTTCACTTTCTAAAAATATACATAAATAATTGGTATAAGTGTACATAGGCCAGGTACTATGAATGCATACACATGCACGTATATGTAATTGCTTTTTCTAGAAAATTCCATCCATAGGGGTGGTAACTGTCGAATTATATTTACATATATAAATTGAGAATTACTTCAATTGCTTCACTTTTTTAGCAAAATTCTTTAAAGTCTGACTTTTGTTTTTTTAATTAATTGATATTGGAGTATAGTTGCTTTACAATGTTGTGTTAGTTTCTACTGTACAGCAAAATGAATCAGCTATACATATATCCCCTTTTTTTTTTTTTTTTTTTTTTTGCTGTACACGGGCCTCTCACTGTTGTGGCCTCTCCCGTTGCAGAGCACAGGCTCAGCAACCATAGCTCACGGGCCCAGCTGCTCCGTGGCATGTGGGATCTTCCCGGACCGGGGCACGAACCCGTGTCCCCTGCATCGGTAGGCGGACTCTCAACCACTGTGCCACCAGGGAAGCCCCTATCACCTCTTTTTTGGATTTCCTTTCCATTTAGGTCACCATAGTGCATTAAGTAGAGCTCCCTGTGTTATACAATGTGTTCTCATTAGTTGTCGATTTTATACATAGTGTCAATAGTGTGTATGTGTCAATCCCAATCTCCTAGTTCCTCCCACCCCACTCCAAAGTCTGACTTCTGAAAAATATTTACTAGGCTGGCAAATTAGCTTCTTCTGCATATTAGTTTATAGTCGGAAGACCTAAGCTCGAACCTGAACTCCACCTGTTCTGATTACTACATTACACAAAATCATAAATTTTAGGGCTTTGAGAATGTCATGTAAATTGTCAGATTCTCAGCTTTCTTATTGATGAAATAGTGTATATAAAAGTGATTGATAAATTTAAGTTCTATGCAAATTATATTTTTGATATTTATATAATTTATCAAAGGCTGGGGGGAAATTAAAAGAGTAATATAAATTAACGTGAATTATTGTTAAAGGTCACATGATTACAAACATTTTTAAATTTTCTTAATAGTTCGTAAGAAACACAATGTTGGTGAGGGAGGGTATATATAATTATTTAGACCAGGGCTTCCAAGGCTTCGTATTTGTTTGATCAGATAATTCTTTGGTGTGGTGTTGGGGGCTAACCTGTACACTGTAGGACATTTAGCAGACCAGATGCCCACTAGATGCCAGTAGCACCACCCTTTCCAAGTTGTGGCAATCAAAAATGTATCCAGACAGTGTAAAATGTCCCCTGCAGGGCAATATTACCCTTTGTTAAGAACCACTGATCTAGACAGTTAGCTTAAGAGTCTTCATTTGCCCCTGGATAGACTTACCCCACAGGTGATTAAAATAAATTTAAATACTTTTCACCACATAAATCAGAGAAGCACACATTTTTTGATATAGGCAAATGGTGTCATTCTGTGTGCCTAATTTCCTTTTTGGATTATATCTCATGTGACAGCAAAAGGCACAGATATCATTTTGTTGACTGTTATCAAAACACAGTAATATTTATCACCAAATCAATGAACTGTTTAGACAGAGCAAGTCTGAAATGATTTAAGGTGGCTTCTTTATTTTTTTTCTAACTAAAAACTACAACGATAGTTTAAGAAAAATATTTGATTATCTGTATGATATAACCTGGCTCCTAGCTTCTCTAGAGTCTAAAAACAAGCTAAAGGAGTCTATCCTAGGAACTCTGTTAGTTGTTTTTCAATTTATCATTTTGCTGATCTTGAAGAATAATTCTAAATTCAAGTCTGGTAATCACCGATACAAAACTAAACTATTGTACTCAACCGGACAACCAAAGATTTTTATGACAGTATGTTTTCTTTTGTTTATAATTTTTTGCAATTTTCTTTTTGTTGAACTTATCTAGAGGAAAGAGTAAAAGACATTTTCTTTTGAAGGTAATATTACTGATGTCTTCTAAAACACCAATATGTGTGTATACTCAACTACGAGGGCAAACTCTTCCTCTATATTAACTTGAAATACCAGCTCTCTAACTGGTTACTGACAAATTTATTTTTGTACCTTTGATCACTCCCATAAACTCCAGGCTTATATACCCAACTGCCTACTTATCACTTGTATTTGGACACAAATAGGCATCTCACAATCAAGTCTAAACTGGCCCTCTGATCTTCCCCCTCAACCTGAACTTCTACAAGTCTTCCTTATCCCAGCAAATGGCAAGTCCACCCTTCCAGTTACTCAGACCCCAAGTTCTGGAGTTCTCTTTGACTCCCCTCTTTCACCTATACTTTACTTCTAATCATCCGCAGATTATTTCCCCTCCATCTTTAAAATATATGCAGAATTCATCTACTTCTCACAACCTGACTGCTAATATCTTGGTCTGATCCAATCTACTGCCATCTCTCGCTTGAATTATAATCCACAGGCTTCTTACTGATCTCACTGATTCCACTCTTGCCCTTCTGCAGTCTTTTCACAACACGAAGTCAGAATGATGCTCTTCAGGTAAATCAGTGACACCTACATGACTCAGAGTAAAAGCCACAGTGTTACTCTGGCCATAAAGACTCTGTACAATATTCTCCATGTGTTTTTCCCTTTCTCAAGTCCCCGCCTTACCTCCTGACTGTTCATACTCTTCTCCCACTTGCTCTTTCCACTCCAGCCACGTTGACCTCTTTGCTGTCCCTTACACACCCCAAGTACACGCTTGTCTCTGACCTTTGCATTTATCGTTCCTCTGCCTCATATTTCCCCCATCCCACCATCTGTAGACATTCCCATGACTTGCTTTCTCCCCTTACTGAAACTTTTCCCCCAACGTCACCTTATTAGTGGAGTTTTCGCTGACCAACCTGTATAAAATGACAAATGTCACTCCCTAGCAAGGCCTTCCCTAACTTCTTGTCTTCATTATTTTTTCCCCATCTGGAGGTGTATATTTCACTGTAGTTTGAATCAGTGTAGTTTGTAGTTTAAGATAATATAATTATCAAATAATACATATTGTTACACTACTATTAACTAGACTTAGCTATATCAGTGTTTTTTTCATTGTGTTAAATGTATACTTGTAAAGAAAATTGCTGCAAACCTCTTTATCTCCCTCCCATATATAGATATAGATATAGATATATAGATGTTTGTTTATTGTCTTCTTCCACACCTAGATGGGAGTTCCACAATTTCAGGGACTTTCATCTCTCTTGTTAACTAATACATCCGCAGCTCCTGGCAAGGAGCCTGACAATAATGGGTCTCCATAAATATTGTTGAGCGAATATGTTACACACTTGAGTTAAAAAATGAGAGCAGTTTAAAATAAATGAGAGTAGTTCCTGCTCTTGTCCTGGAGAGAGACATTTAAAGAAATGATCATGCAAAGAATCATCTGAAAGAAGTATGGCTGGGAGGAGGATGAGATTGTTGAAGAAAATGATCAAAAGTTGAGGATGACTTTACAATGTAGGTAGCATTTGAGCTGAATAAGTATTAAATGGCATTTACTAGGTGAGGAAGATGAGAGTGTAAGACAGGCCAATGAAAACAACAGAAACAAAGGTATGGATGTCTGAAAACACAAGACGTATTCAAGGGACACTGAACAGGTGTGACTACGTAGAGACTAAGATAATTAGAAAAGCAAGAAGAAGATGAGGCAAGAGATGGTAACTTGGAGCTGGCTTGGAAATAAAATAATTTTCTCAAATTCTAAAATTCATAATTTTTAGATTGCAGGATTCATAATCTTCAGTAATTAGATCTCATTTTCCCAAGCCTCTAGCTTGTCTATATTAGGGGAAAATTGTATAGCAGCAAGTTGATTTAAAGTATTCGTTATTATTCTTAGCAAAAGAAATACTCCTGACTCGCACTAATACTCTATATAAATATAAATAATGGTGTTATATCCTCTGCCAATGTATCTTAAAAAATGAGGATTATGGATTTAGAGTACTAGGTGGAATTGAGAAAAGAGTTGTTACCACAGGCATGGGTTACTTTAGTATTCTTTCCTCATAGTGCTTCTGGAGAAAAGGCGTATTTCCATGCTAATTTTCTTTTTGCACTTCCTCTTTGCTTATCTATCTCCCCAATATACAGGCAACTCAAAAGTAGTACCCAGCACATACACAAAGCTTTTAATAAAATTTGTTGGTCTGTTTGAAGTTGGCATGCAGTGTAACCATATCTGCATACACATACCTACAAATTTTCTGGTATTTGGTAATTCTTACTGTGTTTAATACACTGAACTAAGTTCTGTTAAGAATGCAAGTTCTATTAATGAAGGAAGGAAGGAGAGGGAGGGAAAGAGGGAGGGAGGGAGAGAAAGTGGAAAGAAGTAATTGGATGCCCTCTCTTCATTCAAAAAATTTGGTTGTAGAGAGCCTATGATGGGGTAAATCCATTAATGTGTCTTGCTTCATACAACTATCCAATATTCCTTCTTTTTAAAAAGTTGTATCATCAGAAATCTGAATAATTTACCCAGGAATCTGAATAATTTTTTGTGGATCTGGTATATGATGAGAAGACAAAAAGTTTCCATTAGGTACCAATTTGATATAGGATATCTTCTTAAACCTGTTAATATCATTTTTTTTTAATTAAGGAGGACAGACTTCAGAGCCTAGGACTTCATGGTAAGCATCAGGAACCTCATCGGTCAATAAGAGGAGAAGGAGCTTATTAAAACACAGAAAAGCGTGACTCCTAAAATTCTTCAATGCCTAATTAGGTCTTCACTCTCAAGAAGTTTGCAAGTTAATTTGAAAAGTAGATATATAAAGGAAAAATCAACTAGCAATATGTGTCTAGCAGTAAATGTGAGATGCTGTTAAATAGATTACAGGTAAGAGATACACCCTTCAGTGGGTTAAATGAAGGAGAATTAATAGGGGAGGCAAGACTAAAACTAAGCTCCAAAAGGCAGGTAGACATATTTAGGGAGAGAAAGTCTTTGCTGGAATAGGCATGTAAATAATAATAATAATAGCTTCTGCTTTTACCATGTATTTTACCTGGTGATATTCTGATCATGGTGCTAAAGTGCTTTATGTTCATTATCTCATTAAATTCTTATAACAAGCCTTTAGGGTAAAGGATGGAAGTTAAAGATAAGGAACCTAAATCTTAGTGATTACAAGTGGCTCTCCAATGGACATAGATGCAAACTAGAGTCTATCTGGTTCCATATACTATTAGATTAAGCATTAAGCTGTTCTGTTCAAGTGAAGAGTTTGCTTTAATAAGAAATGGAATATACACCTGGAAATATACTTTGGAGCAGACCCTAAATACCAGTTTAAAGAGTTGGTGCATGTGTGCTTTTGGTCTTTTTCCTATAGAAATGGGGACATTCTGGAAGTTTTCAGTAGGGAGGACTTATGACTTTTATATATATTACTCTGAGTTCACTATGTAAGAGGCTGGGTGAACTAAAAGCAGAAGCCCAATTGAGAGTGCAGTGGAAATGGATAGGAAAAGAAAGATGTGAAAAGAAAGATGTAAAAAGAAAATGGACAGGGATGTTTTATACCTAAGACTCTCCTTAACTCTGAACTGACTTTAATTTTCAAAAAAAAATATCAGAAATCCAAGTTGCAAAGATTTTTAAAATTCTAGGTTTGGAAATCTATAGTTATAAAATATACATCTATTTTGATAGAGTAAGTAAAAACAGACAGGAGCTTAATCCATGGTGCAGTGGAAAATTTGTTAACAGGAGCCCCCCAAAAGTAGAAAAAGTCAGAAAAGATTGGAAAGAGAAGTATATCAGACACAGAGGTGGCTCATACCAGCAATATCATCTGGAAACCAGACACAACAGCACAACACCATATTCCATCTATAGAAAATGAATACAACTGAAGGAGGGAGCAACAGGGCTACAACCAACTAGGCCAGGTGAGCGGGCAGTCTTCTCCCAAGCAGAGCACTGAATGCAGTAAGGAAACAACTTTCACAATTGCTCAAGAAGCAAGACTATTCCTAAGCCTTGTTTTCCAGGACCATGATGATCATTTGCTGCTAGCCATTCCAAGATTGGAGCTGGGCAGTTTGCACAGGGCTGGAGACTGATTCAACATTCCCTGGGAGGGACCAGGAAAGAGCAGATAGGATGTCTGGATTACATCCTTAGCTGTATCTAAGCTTGAATCCCATTAACTAAGTAGCCCCAAATTTTATAATGATATCGCTCTGAACTTAAAAGACATTTCACAGTGTCTACATTTCTACATAAGTCTCAATATAGTTTCTACTAAATAGGGTATTAGTGATTTGTTTAGTTATGTTTTTTTAAGGAGATAGTCAACCTCATTTCTGGGCTGAGGAGTGACTTCACTTACTAAAAAATATATCCCATTTGTTTCCAGCCACAGTCCCATTTCTCCTGCACTGAAATCTAATGTTTTAAGGTAAAATATTTTCTATTAAATTTGATAGGTTTAAGTAAAACTACATGACATGCTTCCATCAAAGGAAATGAAAATCATTCTTCAAAGCTGAATCAATTTACAATTGTGACAGATGATGTTTCGAATATAGCTGTGATTCAACAATGGCACTTTGATCTCTTAGAAATAATTGCCATAGGAGCAATTTTCTATTTTAAACCATGTTCCACTTTCAGTCTGTTTCTTCATAATAGGAACTCTCTACAGGATCGCTTATTCTTGTAGTTTTTATTTTGCTAACTACTTTGTAACATAAATAAAAATCTGCTTGTTATGAAAAATTTCTGGTTTTATAATAGAAAATGTTTTTTCATGTTTATATTGGAAAAAATCTATTCTTCCTTTGAGCAATTAGTGTATATTGATACATAATTTATCATATAGATTATATCATATGTCTTAGTTGACAACTACCTCTATTTCAAGCAAACATATATTGCCTTTAGTTTTTAACTACTTAGAAAAAAACTCTGAAGACTAAAGAATCAATCAAACTAAACACTCAATTTCTTCAGGAATATCCAAGCCAAGTTTATTATAAACTTGAAAGGAAAAGTGACAGAAAAGAATAATAGACTGAAATCAGGATCTTTACCCCAGATATTGAAGCATAGCTCTCTGCTGAGACATGGATACCCAAAAACTCACCTAATGAATGCTCATAGACAGGTTTAGCTCTTCTAGATTTATAGCTTTAAAAATCTTTGATCTCATTATTGAGGGCTCATGACAAAGTTTCCAGTGATTCTCAAAGAAATGAGAAAATAAGAACAGTGCAGTGAATTTTTCATAAACATCAACATACTTCATTGAAAGGATTGTCCTTAAAATAGGAAACTGACCTTATCTTATCATTGATAGTAGGATGTTTGTTGTGTTTAACATCCTTATTTGCCAAATTAAAAGTAGTCAACCTTGTGTTAGTTCCATTTTTAGATAGTCCCATTAAACACTCAAAACCTGGAAAAGGAGCCACGACTGTAGAAAATATCAGTGGAGACTTCAGTGAATTTCCTTTCCTTCGAAGCCCCCGGGCTTAAAAAGAGGCACACAGACAACCCATTGCTGCAGTTTTTAATAAAGAAAGTAGCGAAAGTACAGCAAGTTGGAGAGAGTTCTCTAGCATTTAAGACACTTCTTTAGAGGACAAATGTTATGTCTTGGTTTCAATCAGTCACTAAGGAACTGGATTAAAAATATCACTGAAATATACATTACAACATAGTCCTCAAAGCAGTATCATAGTTCTCAAAGCATACCTGTCATGATTTAATCATTCCTCAATCTGAATCTGTCTTACAGTACAGATTTACTCTACCATTTGCACTGAATTTAGTATCTTTAGTTAGTGTATAAAACATTTCTAGATTCCTCTATCCCATTGCATAACTTTCAGTGAAAAGATTTAGTATCAAATGTTCACATCGCTGGGAATCACTGCTTGTAATTGGCAAAGTCATCCAGTATTGCAAGATCACTGGAAGCAATGAGAAACAGATAAGATTGAAAAGTATCCTATGTAATGTGACACAGTCCTGAGAAAACATGGGGTGTCTGTGAGTTGTACTTAAGTGGGTCGTGGTGCATTTGACATTCTGTTGCATTCTTTCCCTTTTCCCCTTTCCAGTGAAATCAGATGAATTACAGACAATCAAGAAAGAATTAACCCAGATCAAAACTAAAATTGACTCCTTGTTAGGGCGCCTGGAGAAGATTGAGAAGCAGCAGAAGGCGGAGGCAGGTAAGTGAAAAAGATCTGTGGCCACAGACATGTCAGAATTAAACCATTGAAACAGTGTCAATCACGGAGACAGCACAGGCCCAGAGGGATACTGGCTGAGTTTAATAGAGTTTAGTACATTTACATGGATACAGTCTTTAAGCTTAGACTTGCAATGATGGAATCTGATTTTTAACTTTTTAGAGAAGGTGAGCCAATTTGCCTAAAATTCATATTTTTAAAAAGAAGGGAAAAAAGGAAAAGTATTTTGATGCTAATAATAAGTAACAAGTGGATCATAATTAAAAGTTTACATCTCAATATCAAGTAACCTTTAAGAAAATTAAATCAATTAATGAAATGTTCTATTGGGCTAAAATTATATTCATATTTCATTAAATTAACTGCAGCAAAATTTAACAGATTTCAAAAACCATGATTATAAAGCCTCACTCTTGCATTGCTGCAACTCTGCAAAATTCAGAACCCATTTGCAGGATCTCAGTATCAACGGTATGCCTGGCCACCCAAGGCCACATCATTTGACTTACTTCTTTAACTTAATGTACTCTCTCTTTGAATTGTCTTCCCTGACCCTCATTCCATGCTAATAAAACGCTAATACCCTTTTATATGGCAACGGACAGTTTTAAAATCATACACTATGAGTACTGGCATAAACTTAGAGATGAGCTAGTTCATAATTTGCAAATTGTATTCTGCAGGGTCTTTGATGCCTCAGAGGCTCCTTGGAGATGAGATGAGTGCTGGAAGAACACCCAGGAGGCAAATGAACTCATGCCTCCTCCAAACCCAGCCTTTGCTGCAAACAGTGTAGTTCTACCTGTATATGTTTTATATATTGAGATTCAACATAAGACTTCATTTGCTAAAAGGGCTTCACTTTTTCAAAAATAAACAATACAGTTTTGAAAACCATTGATCAAATCCGGCCTCTGCATTTTACAGAGGAGAAAATGAAGGTTCAAGGAGGTAAACTGACTTTTCCATAGCCACATAAATAGTTTGTGATAGACCTAGGTTTCAAACCCAGGTCTTGTGAGTGAAAGCACTGCCCTTTCCAATGTTATAGGAACATTGGAACAATCTCAGGTTCCACCCATGGGCTGGTCCCAGGATTTCCCTGAAGTGAGGCTACCTGGGTAACAACTAACTGATGAGAACCACTTGGGATCTAGGGCCACTGAGTTACAACAAAGAGGAACCTGCCTGTTTGTTGACTGTATCACTGGGGAGATGACTAGAGCTTACCTTCTGGTAATGAGGCATGCAGGGTTCAAGACTGAAAAGAAGCCAGCAGTGAGGTAGTGTTACAACATAATGGGTGACAGAAATATACTGTGGTTCAAATCCTCACAACTTCTTAACCTCAGTTTTCTCATTTATAAAATGAGAACAGTAATGGCTACCTGGCAACGTGAGAAATGAGAAAAGTAGTGCATGTAAGTTGTATAGTACAGTAACTAACATAGAGTAAAGGCTCAATAATTGGTGCTATTTTGTCTTGTTAGTAACATAAACATATATAGGCAAACGAATATTTCCTACTACTATCATGCAGCCTATTTCTAAAACAATAAACCATATACCTAGCACATGGTAGATTCTCATTAACTTTTGGTAAGTTAATGTGCATTAGAAGTGGTAGATAAATAATAGATAAAATAGGCTCATTTTTATTAAAAACTTCTGTTATATTTTCTATTGAGAAAAAATATGCTGCCTACACTTCTTAATAGAGAAATTTAGATTTTAGAAAGTTTTTTATATGCTGTCTATGGCAGTAATCTAAAGTGTTGCTGGAATTGAAATACCCTGTGATGTTGCCTAAATCAGTATCTCCCTTTGAGGAACTTCTGTGAAATTCATTATTATGTAAAACAACCCTTACAGCAAAGGACTTTGATAACCAATTTGCTCTTCAGTTTAAAGGATTATGGAGAACTCATTTAAATATAAATCACCTCAACGAGAAAAATGTGATCCTTATTCCATCATATTATAATTTCCAGTTTCCTGCAATGAATAATACCTTCCACATATCTTCTTAGAAGATCATCTATAAACAAGACACTAAAATTCAAAGCTTGCATTTTCTTTTCATGAAAGGCTGTCACCTTATTTCTGTACATGCTTAAACTTTCCCAGTCATGAGACAGTTATTTTTAAAATGATAGGCTTAGGCCTTTGATATTTATGTCTTTCTTACTTGAACATGTCAGGAAGAAAGTGGAATTATTTAATTTGTAATTTCAGTTTTGTAGTAATTGTCTCCTGAACAGTATTCATATTTATGGAGATAAGATGATCATTTTCTATATTTTCTTTATGAAAAGAAAGCAGGGCTGTATGGAGTCAATACTACATTATGGAAAGTGGAGAGAAATACATTAAAATTCTTTTTAATTGCTCAGTACTTCCTTATTAACTTTAAGGAGACACCCATTTTAATGTTTATTTGGTTGCAAGCCAATTATACGGTAGTTAACATTTATTCTTCACTATTGCTCTTTTATACATCTCTCATTCCCAGTTTACTCTTAGTCATTTGATGATGAAAGTTTCCAGCATAGAATAGTGGCAGGAAGGAGATGGAGGGTTACAAACAGAATAAAGCCACACAGCATGGAGCTTGTCCTGAATTCAAGTTTCATAGGATCACTTTTTTTCTTTTTCATTTGAAGTGAATTCCTAAGCTATCAGGAATAATTGTAACGAGGTATAATGACATAATTTTGGATTCTCTGTACCTTAAATTACTGTTAATAGATGTTTGCATGGCATCCTGTCTCTTCCTTTGATGTTGTAAACTTCCTCAGAACAAGGTCATGTTTTCTCTAACTTTTATGACTTTTCCAACACCATGTACTATGCACTGGACACGATTTAGCAGGTCATTTAACTCTTCTAGGTCTCAAGCCCCTCAAATATAAAGTAGAGGAAGGGACTATGGCCTCAAGCATATATTCCAGCTTTTAAATAATGATTAGTATGAATCTACCCTGCATATGTTATTTTTTCCTATTTGAATAATTCAAATAACATTACTTTGGGATATGGTGACTATAGATTATTGAAAACAATAAATAACACATATCAATTTAGCCTACAATTGTGCCTCATTCCTAGATAATTCTTTTAAAAGAGAATCGTAAATTGCCACATATGAAGACCACAATTTATATGTGGTTTACACAGTGATGTAAAATGACCATAAAGGGTGAAAGGAGTGAGAAGGAAAACTAAAGACTGAGTATCGTACAATGAGCAATGACATCTTTTAAAAAATCAAATTTCAGGCAAAGACTCTGTGATATGAAAAGGCAATTAGGCATTCTTTAATTCAACTTTATTCTCAGTGATGTGCTTCCTATATGACCAGCCAAACTCACTTGGACAATTCCAATGAGATTAGCCAACCTACCCTATCCATTAGACCTAACCACTAGAGATGTCACACATCAGTCCCATCAGGATAATTTCATCCTGCCTATATGTTTGGTAAAAGATACAGAATTTTTTTAATAAATTAATGTCCAAGAATTAGAATGTTACAGATAAATGTCAAGATATATAACTTCTTTTGAAAAATTGGAATCTTTCAATACTGCTGCCATATTATACATGACATGCACTTTTCAGTTTGCTAATATCTTTAACCAGCCAATTCATACATTTATGTTACTTGCTTGGTCCTTGATCATATTTGTGTCTCATACTCCTATGGTAAGTTCTCTTTATATGGAGCCAAAATGGACTTTGCTTTCACTTGCTTCAGTTACTCTTTTTATGTCCCCTGAAACCAAGCTTAATATCTAATCCCTTGTGGATGTATCAGCCAATTAAATATATAAAAGAGCTGTAGTATTCTCATCCTTCCAAAACTTTTGAATAGAGTCAACATAATTGGCCCATAGATGCTCAACTTAGCTGCATTCAAATCTTGGTCAAAGCATCTTTGACGTCTTCTTTTCTCTAGATAAATATCAGTAATTTCTTCAGCTGCTTCTCATGTCATTTAGTTTTGCATCTTGAAAGATTGTCATCTCTCTTCTCTAGTCACTGTATAGTTTGTCAACTACAGAGTGTGGTACTCAGAATGGAAGACATTGCTCCAGATGATCTGACTGCTGCCACCTATAACGTGGCTACTAGTTCTGTCCTGAATACCTAACTGCTATCTTACACTTTGTATTAGAATGGTGATGTGTCTGGTTACAGATGTTGGACTGAACACATGAATTGAGCTCTGCTCCCTCCTTAATCTGCATTAAAATAATGACAGTTTTAAAAAATGAAAATCCCTAGGCATAAAGAAAATGGGAACAAAATTTTAGAAGCTAAACAGCAGATGGAGAAGTGTACCTGACTTATCACATCCTAGAAATAAGTCCAGTTTTAACCACAGAACTCCAAAAGTCTCAGAATCAAAGCCATTATATTCCTCTGGAAAAGAGGGTATAAATGGCTGAAAGTCTGTTAAAGAAACAGATTCCTGTGTTACCATTCCCAACTGTCCCTGGCCCACTAGAAGCCTTGAGAAGTTTCCTCTAGAAAAGCTAAAACAGCATATCTCAGGACTAATAGACAAACAAATTTGAGAGCAGCTAAAAACAGGGAGAAAAGCAGAAGTTTGCACAATTACTACAGAAATTCCAAGCATTCTTCTCCCCTTCAGCTGCCAGACTACTGGAAAGACACTAGGAGAGGTTATATTTGGGAATATGAGCAGCTGAAGAGAAAAGATTTAAAGATGTTGGCATGGATGCCACCCAAAGAAATAGTCAACAAGATCACCCTGCAGAAATGATATCCCCTTATACTTACAAAACTTCCCATCCATATTTTAATACCCCACTGTTAATACAAAGAGACAAGATTCACCAGATGGCAGAAAACATTTAATGTAAAAATCAAATACCAAAAAAAAGAAGAGAAAAATAATTAAAAATTGGAGGAAACAGATTGTGCAGGAAGAATAAAACTTCAAAATAAAAAAAAAAATAAAAAATACCAAACCACTGATTAATACCCTAAGAAAGAAAGGGAAGGTATTGCATTCATGAAATAAGAACACAAGACTAAAACTCAGTATTTAAAGGTCAGATAAAAGAGCTTTTAGAAATTAACATAAGATAGCACAAATAAACAGGATTGAAAGACAAAATTGGGGAAACTCTCCCAGACAATACAGAAGAAAATTCAGGTGGAAAATCAGAAGGGAAGGATATGAAAGTTACTGGATGACTATCTGAAAAACAGGGTTTCAGAAAGAAAGAGAAGGAACATCCAAAAACAATTTTTTTGGGGGAAAAAATAACCAAAACTGAAGAACATAGTTAACAAGATTGAAAGGATCCACTGAGTACCTGAAACAGGGCATGAAAACAGATGTGCTTCAAAGCATAAAACTTTGATATTTCATAACATGGGGGCAAAGAGAAAATCCTACAGGCTTCCAGAGAGACAGAGAGGAAAAGAGAGAGAACAGTTTTTATATAAGGAAACAAATCAGAATGCCAATGGGCCTTTCAGCAGCCACACTAAAAGCTAGAAGGCAATGAAAACATCCTCTTGCAACCTACAATTCTATACCTAATTCCCAAACTATTAAAAAGTGAGGGTAGATTGAAGATATTTTCAGATGTACAAGGCTTAAAAAACTTACCTCCAATTCACCCTTTCTCTGATAATTACTAAAGATATACTTCACCAAAACAAGGAGTTAAACCAAGAAACAGAATAACATGACTTTCCCAAAGCAGGGAATCCAAAGGCAAAGGGAATCCTCAGGATAATGATAAAGAAGATTCTAGCATATGAGCTGTGAAAGAGACCTGGAAAATAATGAGTACAGATCAGACCTGCTCAAACGTTCTGGGAGAGACTTTTTCAAGAAGATGAAATGGATTCAGTGGCTAATAGTTGGGGAAGTGAATTGGTTGAGATGAGAGTTACACATCTGATGGAGGGACAGATAAGTTTGTTTAAGCATATAGAAAGGAGTACATGTACTTAGTACAAGTACCAAGTTTAAAACAAACAAACAACCTAAGGCAATTTTTAATTCCAAAGAAAGTAAAATATTGTTTGGGAAAGAACAAATTATTCATTATATACTAACAAGTTAGCTGCTCAATGCATTTACATTTTTAAATTTATGTAAAAACCGAAAACTGATCTAATACAATTTACAATATAACTCTTGAGGGAGATGGGAAGTAAGTGGGGATGGGAAGTAAGCTGAATCCTCAGCTTCCCAAGGGTGATGTTAATAGATAGTGTATAAAACTAATCAAGAAATAACAATATAAACATGCTATTTAGAAATATAAGGGCACATATCTAAAAGAATCGGCTAAGTGAGTATAAAGCCCTTAAAGAGCTGGAAATGGTAAGCAAATGGGAAGAGAAAACTACTGTTTTTCATTAAAAAGTCTTGTAGAAATATTTAACTACAAAAATTAAATGTTTTAAAGAAGCTCAATTTACAGGGGAAAAAAGAGATTGAGTTGTCTCTAGCAAATGGATCAAAACTTTTCCAACTGCTTCCTAGAGAGCTCCAGTGGCCATCCCTCAGATAAGTGTCACTGGACACTTGTTAAAAATGGCAAGGAAGACTTCATTCAAGACTACTGTAATAGAGGTCAAAACTATTGTAATAGGGGATGGAAATTGAACTCAGCTCTACCAAAACAAAAGGTAGGAGGGTTTTTAAATGCAAGAGTGAGCTGACTGAAAAGTATTAGAGGATGTTAGTAGGGAGGTTGATCAATATGATGAGGCCATCCATGTTTGCTGATTGACTCTATGGAAGTTAGGCTCCTACTGGCCCACAGAGACTGGGAGCCAGGAGTCCTATCTTTTTCTGATGATTACATGTCAAAGGGGGAGCCTCCAGGTCTTGAAAAGACATGCCTGGTTATAAAAGATATACAACTCAAAGGGGCATAGAAAGAATTTACAGGCACAAGGTTTCTAAAGTAAATGCTGTAAGAAAAAGGAGGTCAGGGCCCATAATCAGAATGGAGTCTGTCAAAAGTGCAGTCAAGCTGATGGGAATGTTAAGGCTTTCTTAGTAACAACTCAATCATAGTCTTTAAAAATTGAACTCTTTCTCCTCTAAATATACTCTTCTCTCTGCACCCTGCCTCTGTCACATCACCATTACATAAATCCTGTCAATCACATTGCCAACCTTGATATCATCTTCCATTCCTACTATAGCCAGTATTGCAAAATCTGGCTTTTGGCATCTTTTTACTCCATCCCTTCTATTTTCTCAGTGGTACTGCTGATACTCAAGCCCGCTCACTTGCTCTATTGCAGTCACCTTATTTTTTTTAAGAACTTTTAGCTGTTCTTTACACTTCTAATTCCTCCCTAATTCATCTACCTTGGGGCAAATAGATTTACACTACTAAAACATCCGAGGACCCAGACTTGGGAATCAAACAGAACTAGGTTCACATCCTACTAGAGACCTAGTCCCAAAACTTACTACCTGCATAAAATTTGGAAAGGTCGTTATAAAATTTATAAAATGGGTAAAATAATGTCTATTCCTTAAAATTATTGTGAGATTTAAATAAACACAACATCTCAGTAATTTTTTAAGTGATTTATATTGAATCTATGGTCACCTCAACTATCGAGGATACTTCTTGTGAACAACTTTGAGGACTTTTTCACCAGGAGTGTACTTATGTAACTGGTATGTTAATCTAAAGGCATTCTTCCTGCATACCTTTCCCGATGCTCATTTATGTCATTGTTAGTGACACCAGCCATAATAAGTGCATCTTTCTAAATGGCATTTACTGGAATCATTGAGTTAAATTCATATTATATACAGGTATTGTAGAATTTTTTAAAACAATACAGTTTATACTGCAATGTGAAAACAATAGTTTGAGGCTACTAGCTGGCTCTGATGAATAATGTGACTGTTTTTATATCAACATCCTTTCTAACCATCTGCTAAGTACAATACAGCTAGCAATTAGCTAGCAATTAAGCCAGTATGTCAAAAAACTTAATTGCCAACTCAACCAATTTTCAAAGTTATATTAATGATAATAGCTCTACAGCAAAGTGAATTTAATAAAAACGCTTTGAACATAAATCCCAACAATTCTAACTTGCCTTCTAAATCATATATACATGATGAAATAGAAATGAGAGGTACAGAAAAAAATATTTGAATATGAGGATTAAAATTTTATACCAAATTCTTTCCTTTTAGGGCTTTTTAAAGCCTGAGGCATTTTCCTTTAAACAGAAGTATTTACCTGTCACTTGCACTTCGTTTCCTTTGATAGCCATTGTTTAGTTTGAACATGTGCTTTTAACTAAGCAAATTTCTTCATTCTTGAATTTAAAATTGTCTGGTTCTTCCCTCCTACACGTTGGTGGGAATGTAAGTTGGTGCAGCCACTGTGGAAAACAGTATGGAAGTTCTTCAGAAAACTAAAAATAGAATTACCATATTATCCAGCAATCCCACTCCTGGGCATACATCAGACAAAACTATATTTCAGAGAGATATATGTACCGCTATGTTCATAGCAGCACTATTCGCAATAGCCAAGACATGGAAACAACATAAATGTCAATCAACAGATGAATGGATAAAGAAGATGTGGTACATATATACAATGGAATACTACTCAGCCATTAAAAAGAATGAAATAATGCCATTTACAGCAACATGGATGCAACTAGAGATTCTCATACTAAGTGAAGTCAGAAAGAGAAAGATAAATACCATATGATATCACTTATACATGGAATCTAAAATATGACACAAACGAACCTATCTAGGAAATGGAAACAGAACCATGGACATAGAGAACAGACTGGTGGTTGCCAAGGGAGTGGGGGTTGGGGAAGGGATGGAGTGGGAGGCTGGAGTTAGCAGATGTAGGCTTTTATATATAGGATGGACAACACAAGGTCCTACAGTATAACACAGAGAACTATGCTCAATATCCTATGATAAACCATAACGAAAAAGAATAGTTACAAATAAAATGTATATATAATTGAATAATTTTGCTGCACAGAAGTAATTAACACAACATTGTAAACCAACTATATTTCAGTAAAAATAATTTTTAATTTAAAATAATTAAAACCTCAAAAAAAATTGTCTGGTTCCTGAAGAGATTCAAAACACTCCCCTGGGGCTTCCCTGGAGGCTCAGTGGTTGAGAGTCCGCCTGCCGATGCAGGGGACATGGGTTCGTGCCCCGGTCTGGGAGGATCTCACATGCCGCGGAGCGGCTAGACCCCTGAGCCATGGCCGCTGGGCCTGCACGTCCCTAGCCTGTGCTCCGCAGCGAGAGAGGCCACAACTGTGAGAGACCCCGCGTACCGCAAAAAAAAAAAATCTAAAATTAACGCACTTTTCTCACAAAAGAAATGTTGTGGTTGCCCCTCACTCTGACTTAAAAAGTCAACAAAGACTCAAAATAATGCCACTGTTCAAAGGCAGTCCTCCTCCTGCAAGCACCTGAAGACTTCATAGTTTATTTTTCTCCTGGAGACTTGTCAGTTATAAACATGAACAATTTTCCTTTCAGAAATTCTCATACCTCACGATTGATTTTGCCTTAGTGGTGTGGGGCTCTTGTGTAGAATGTTTCAAGGAGGTTTCTTTTAGTTTCTTTGAATTTGTATTTTTGCTACCACGGTGCCAAATTCAAAAATCACTGTGACTCTATGAAAAGAATTTGATACCCAGACATTTATTTTTGTTTTTTTAGTTCCACAAAAATTCATGAATATATTCAACAAATATTTAATTTACATGTAAGCCTCTGAGCCACCAGGGATACAAAAACGTATAAAAAGTTTTCTGCCCCAAAGAAGCTTCAGTAGTAGAGACACAAATGCATGCGTGCGTGTGCATGCACACACGCACTCACAATAAAAAGTAAAAGTGAGAAGTAGAAAAAGAATTATGCAGATAAAGAGACTGTTATGAAGTTAAGAATAAACTAAAAAACTAACAACTACTAATAAACTACTCATTTCTAATAGAAGTAGAATTAGATAATTATTCATAAAAATAGAACAAGTTGCTTTGTTTCTTTCTATTTCAACAAGCTAATAACTGGATCAAAACTGCTTGGTAAACTGTGAACCAACAGTTTTATAAACAAGATATGCTTTCATGTGTGATTTTTTTTTTCATGAAACCTATCACTGCTTAGTGATTATAACATTTCCCATTGAGATAATGACAAAAATCTATGGTGGCCACATTACTAAAGCACAGACTGAGTGTATTTCTGTTAAACTCCTTTGAATCAATTGCCATTATAATTAAGCTTTTTTTCTCAACCCAGATAATGTCTTCCATGCAGCTAGTTTTCTAATTAATGAATGGATGAATGAGGATGTTATAGGATGTTTTTGCAATGAACTATATTAATACACAACTGCCTTTGAAATAGGTCATCAGAGGAATTACAGGTATGTTGTATATTAATACACAAAACAGAGTAACTTAAAACACTATGTCTGGGCTTCCCTGGTGGCGCAGTGGTTGAGAGTCCGCCTGCTGATGCAGGGGACACGGGTTTGTGCCCCGGTCCGGGAAGATCCCACATGCCGGGGGGCGGCTGGGCCCGTGAGCCATGGCCGCTGGGCCTGCGCGTCTGGAGCCTGTGCTCTGCGGCGGGAGAGGCCGGAGCGGTGAGGGGCCCGCGTACCACAAAAAAAAACCACTATGTCTGTCTAAACAGAAATTAAGGGACCACATCAAAGCCAAAATTGTCTTTGTAATATATGATTCTTAATGATCAGTAGTGATGAACTATTTTGATATGGACAACTTATCTATAGCAATCAAGTAATCAATATAGATTCAACTCAAGAACTATTTAGAACCTCTTAAGAGAACATGTTTTTGTGCCCTTTATAGTTTAAAATATGCATTCACCTCTTTTTCCTCATTTGAGCATACTGTAGCCTTCTGAAAGATATCATCTTTATGCTCATCTTTTAGAAAAGAAAATTACAGTTAATAGAACTAGTAATTAGCAAAAGTGTGGATCTCAAATCTTATATTCTCTCTAATACCTTATCTCTTCTCTGTATAAGGCATTCAATGAAGGGTACAGAGAACATCAAAATATTTCTTGATAACTGACTAGTATTGCACTTTTCACTTTATAAAAGATTGATATCTTTATTATCCCCTTAGAGTGTGATAATGACCTTTTGAGGCAATAGCTCAAGTTTCAAGAAAGCTTAAACACTAATGAGAAAAGGAGAAGACAACAACAGAACTATCTGATACACATTTTGGTTGATGAAAAGAGGAGGGATTGTATTCAACTAAGAAGATCAAGAAAGTCAACTTGGATTCCAAAGATAACTGAATCAAATTGTTACACAAAGCCAAATGAGGACTATACAACTCCGAGATCTGGTCCTACATATATTCTCTGAAAATCCATTACACCTTTTGGACCAGAGATTTTCTAGAGAAAAAAAAAAAAAAAGAAACAATATAACTTTCAACATCAAAAAGTGATGGTTCTTAGAGAACATATATTTCTGAAGTCATTAGAGAAGAAATAGATATGCCAGACCAAATGAATTTCTAATATAATGTGAATTTTAACCAGAAGCCCATTTGTGTGTTATAACAAAAGAATAAACACAATGACTTAAAATTGAGAAAGTTTGACTTTAGGAAAAGTTGTAATATTAGGGACATGTTTTATAGAATAATAATTATCCAATCCCAGACCTTCATTCCTTTTTCTTTCTTAAAATACCAACACCAGGACTTGAGAGTCAGGGCATTTGAACCACCAACATAGTGACCCAGAGCGGCTAGAAGTGAGGGGGTCACGTGATAAGTACAAAAACCTCTTTTAGGAGAAAGAGTGGAAGATCACACTACAGTAGCCAAATCCATGTGTCTTCCAGGATCAGCGATACAGAGGCAACAAGGTGGAGCATAAGGCATGATTAATATCAGAGGATTCCAAACTTTTCAGTGCTCTCACTAGTCTGCCCATCACAGCTTTTTTTTTTTAATTAAAATATAGTTGATTTACAATATTGTGTTAGTTTCAGGTGTACAGCAAAGAACAGAAAAAAACTGGTCTGGAACTGAACCCTGAACCCGCAATATCTCCTTGGAGTTATGCCTGTATTTATATAAGTAACTATTACTACAATTTTAAACAATTTATAAGAGAGGATATCTTCTTACTTATACATAATGTTTATCCATTTATTGATTTACATATTAGTTATGTTTGAAAAGATTTGTGCTGAGTCAAAATGTATATAACAATGCTTATTTTCCTTTTAGCTCACATTACAAAAACTACCAAGAATGAATACCCCAAAATATTTTGTCTCTGTAAACTTTCCTTATTGCTGTAAAATATAAATAAATAAACTCAAAGTGCAACATCTTTTAAAACTCGAATAATGGGATAATCATCTGATAAAATAATAATAATCAAAATGAGTGTGAAAAGCACATAGCTTTTGACATAGTCATGTACACATGGCAATAAGAGAAGGAGGTACATAAGATAATCTCATTTATTCAATACCCAGTGCTTCTTGGTATTTTCACAAGAGAAGAAAACCAACCACTAGGGGAAATAATTATTATGTTGTCAGCATAATTCCCATTTGGGCACATTTCTGTGAACGAAATGCACACACCCTGGCATTAGAGGGAATTCCATTAATGTAGAATGTAGCTTCATTTGTTGAGCACTTACTATTTGCAAATCACTAAACTAAACACTTTGATTTACTACTCCAGGCCCTGAAAGTTAAAATCTCTCTATCCTGATTGCGTGGATGAGAAAACTGAGGCACAAGGAGGGTTTATCATTTCAGCGTCACAAAGCTTGTAAATGATGAAGCTCGACATTGAACACGGGCTCTCTTACACCAGAATTTTATTCTTAACCCTTGTGGTTAACCACATCTACCAACAGAATTTAGAGTAAAATATCAAAGGATTGTTCACATGAACATGTTGTTGACGGCCAACATATCTGCTTTTGTACTTTTTTCCTCAGTGAGTTTTTGTCTTCTTCACTTAAGTTTGAACTTGTCAGTGAGAGCATTCTTCATCCTCCTTCCTTGAGTGAACACATTCTACGTTTTATCTGATTTTCTTTTTTTTTTTTTTTTTGCTGTATTTTCTCCTTAGAGAGGACATCCTTATCAGAAAGAACTATATATAACCAGAAAGATCAATCTGTTTATGTAAATCTTTGTTTCCTTATATACAAGTACCATCGGCATTCCCCAATTTTTTTGCTAATTCTGTTAAAAAATAATATGCTTACATGTAAATACACAGAGATATGAACATAAGTTACATGACTGAATAAATTCAACCTTAACATAATTTACTTTATCTTCCTCACACAATAGTACAGAGTTTACCCATTCATAGACTGTTTTTTCATGGTTTATCCAAATGGCTCATGAGCAACCCAAAGTAGTAGTCATTTGCTTTTTCCCCCCTCCACCAGAAGCTCAGAAGAAGAAATTGGAAGAGAGTATAGAGCTGATCCAAGATGAATGTGTGTCAGAGAATGCAGATCACTCTACAGAGGAGCCTGCTGAAGGAGGGCCAGATGCCGATGGAGAAGAGATGACTGATGGGATAGAGGAGGACTTCGATGAAGATGGGGGTCATGAGCTGGTAGGAACTAAACATTTGGTGTCCACACCCTTTGGTAATAGTACCAGCATGTCAGCGACTCATTCATTCTAAAATATAGATTAATTATTGGGGGCTTATTTCTTTCTTACATGCACATATTTAAGGCAAACTCAGGCAGTGCTTTGCACATAATAAGTGCTCAATATATTTTTGCTAATTTAAAATATGAGGGAATAAATGAATGAACAGGAATATTATATATGAGATTAGGTATATTTACAGCCTCATATGAAAGATTCTCTTTCTCAAATGCTTCGTCATGAAAGGAATCTTGTGTTTGTGCAGTTACACATGAACTGTACGTGGGTATAATATCCTGGTAACAAAACAACAATTTACTGGACAATACATGGTTCCCCTCTTATTTAGTAGTGTCACTCACTGATGATAATTATATTAGTTATAAGGCCAACAGCCCTTTTTACACTCTGCTCACTACGATGATCCTTCGGTGTATAGCCAGTTTATCATCTTCAGTGCCTGTGCTGCTTGATAACCAGTTTTTATGAGTTGCGGATTTGACTGAGACTTGATTCTTTACATGTTTTGTTTTCCCCAATGTTGTAATCATTATACTGGTCATTTCCAGATGTTCTTTCCTGTATAAACACACCAGGGACTTGGTAAATATATGCTGATGAGAATGCTACTCCTCATATTTTATCAGCCATGAAATTAAATATACTATCTTAAAGGGACTGACTAATAAGAATAAGGCAAATGTGTGTGTATGTGTGTGTGTGTTGCCAGCTCTCAAGTATCTATGGACTGATTGCATTAAACTTGACTTATCCTAGGTAATATCAGATTCCAATTTGTTTTATTACCTACTGTTATTTAACTGATTTTGTCGTGGTTGTTATTTTGGCATGGTAACTAACCTATCCCTAGTTTCATTTATGGAATTCTATATTGATTTTTAACATTCCAGCTGTTTAAATTACATGGTACCTTTATTTAAACTTTTCAGATATGAGCCTTTAACAACCACCCTTATTTTTACAAAAGTCTGTATCAGTTTGAAGGACTTGAGTACCTATTTTTAGATCTAGAGTCTGTTGAGCAGGGAATAGAATGAAAGACTAACAAGTTTCTCAGCTTCTCCTTAGGCAGGACTTTAATCCAACAACATAAGTTCCCCAAGCCATTCTAATCAGACTTTTGCTGTCACCGTCTCATTGTGACTGCTTTTGTTGAGATCTCTGGAGGCCTCCATGTTGCCATTACCAATGGTTGCCTCTCCGTTCTTATTTTAATTAACCTGTCAGCAGAATTTGGCTGAAAACTGCTTAGGAGAATTTCTCAGAATACTAGTTGTTCATTCTCATTCACCCGTGCTAGAAACTTTCCCTCCATATTCCCACTAAATAATGGAATAGCCCAGGACTTTGTCATGGGCCACCTTCTCTTTATACACACTTTCACAAGGTAACTTCATCAAACACCAGAGCTTTGAGTATTATTTATAGGCCAAAGATTCCTAAATCTATATTTCTACTTTTCATCTCTTCCTGGAATTCTAATCTCAAGTAGATGCCTCTCTCCTCATAAATGTTCAATAAACAATTGAAACCTAACATGCCAGAAACATTCTTGATTATTTCCAGCCATCTTATTACTTTCCAGCCTTCCTCTTTCTGGTAAACAGCATCATTATCCACACAGTTGTTAAAAACCAAAACGACGACGATTACCTTTGATTCGCTCCGCCTTCCCCCATACATTCTACCTCCAAATCATAGCCCAAAGCTAGTTACATCTCCACTACAGCTAAACTGACTTTTTTGCTTCAGCCCATTCAATCCATTCTCCACATAAAGGGATAAAAATCTTTTTAAACTGTATACCAGATAATGCTACTCCCTTGCTTAAAACCCTACAGTGCTTTTATCACACTTAGAATCAAAATCCCTAAGTGCATGAATTTAAATTGAAATTGGGTGGAAGATGCCAGGAGAGAGAGAGAGAGAACTTGCTGAGGAGAAAGAAAGTCCCCAGTGCTGACGGGAAAGGGATTTAGGACACAGTTGTATGTATAGGCTGACCTTCGACGTGAAGAGGGACACTCTTTCATTGCAACAAACTGTAGTAAGCCTGAGGATTTGGTGGCAGGTGCTTGAGGGAATTCAAGCATGAACTGTAAGTCAGAGGGTGATAATCTCTGGAGAGTGAGGAGAGATTGGCATTGTCACATATTTAAGGAGAAAGGTGAAGATTTGAAGAAGCGAGTATGGAAAACACAGAACATCACTAATTTGGAAAACATAAAGATTGACGGTTAGTGTCCACAGCCAGCTGAGGCTAGAGACCAAGAATTAAAGAGTAGTAGTTTGCAAACTTTAAGGTGCATCAGAATAACCTGGAGTTTGTTAATTCCCATTCCAGATGGTTAAAACACATATTGCTGTCCCATTCCAAGAGTTTCGGATTCAGTATGCTGAGTGTGTCTGGGAATTCACGTTTCTAATGGGTTCCCAAGTCATGCTGATGCAGCCAGTCTGGGGTTCTCTTTGAGAACCACTGTTGATCAGGGAAGGAGGGGAACATAGAAGGGGGCTGAGAAGGAGAAAACAGAGGCACGAAGGGAATAGAAATCCTTATACCATTAAGGACCAGAGGAAAGGAAAGGAAATGAATAAGAGAAAAGCAATTGTTGTACTCAGAGAGTGAGATATTTCAGAGGAGTGACAGGTGATGAGAAAATCCATGGGAGGGGGGGATGGAAGTGGGATCATAAGAAAAGTCACTGCATATGAAGAATTCAAGGAACTGAGAGGCTCAGATGTAAGATAGCTCATCTACGTGTGCATGAAATCACTCCAAATATCAGATAGAAGTACAAGGGTAAGACAGCTATGAAAAGTCAGCTGGCATGAAAGAGATAGCAAGGCCCATTTTAGTCCCAGATCTGTCACTATCCAATCCAATCGATTCACCTTAAACATAACTTCTCTGAGTCTCAACTTTCTTATCTACAAAATAGTAAGGTTAGGTCAGAAATTTCTAAAATCCATTTTGTTTGATCTTTCCTCTGAGTGAGTCTGTGTTCCAGGAACACCATGTCTGAAAGAGCAAGGGTTGAGCATGCAGCCAAGGGAACAAAACCAAACCATGGTGTTTGGTTTATGTTCTAAACACACAGAAAGTAACTGATCAGAACTATTTCTGCCTGAATGTTCTCAGGTTTTCTCCCTCAACTCCAGCATTATAATTGGGGGTTTAGCTAATTGGAGGTAAGGATACTATCTCTAGTATCTCATTTCATTTCTAAAACTTGGAAAACAATGAGTGAGGGTGAGTGTAGTACTCAGTCCCTGCAGTCTAAATGGAGACAGGGGAGTCCCTCCCAGTGATTGGCCAAGAGAAAATTCCCTGTTCTGGTGTCTACTATTTTCTCTTTTCCAGACCACATGAACAAAATCATCCTTGGTTCCTGAAAAGGAAATTAAAAACACAAATCTTCTCTTTTTGAAGAGTGGGTATGATTACAGATTCGGCAAGGATACAGTATAATTAGGTCTTTAGCACATACAGTAGCAACCAAAAGGAAGAACTGGCATCCACGTGCTCAGTCAGCTGCTCAAAGAAAATCTGAAATGAATGGGAAACAAGACTTGTATCTGAAGCAAAGGAGATCCAGCAAAATGTGATAATGGGACAGCCATAAGTGGTGGCACCCCTTGTGGAGCATGCGGGAAGCTGCTCCATATATTGCCTAGATCTAAATATCCAGTTAGTGAAATCGATTTCCATTAAGCAATCCATTCAACTAACGTTCAGGTGCCTACTGTGTGAATCAGATGCTACAAAAATTGTACAGATAACTAAAACTATTGCTTTATGTGTAAAATGAAATGTTTAAGTAAATGGTTCTTTTTCTCAAGTAGCTTAGTGCCTTAGAGAAGACTGATTTCCTCATGTATTTGGACTTCATAATTTATAAGAAGCAAACCAGGGCTAGAAATCTGTGATTCTATAATAATCTATGCCTATATATTTCATTAGTGCCTATCAATTAAGACTTGAATATATTTAAAATTGAACTCTATATTGACACATTATACATACACTATTAAACTGTTACCATACTCATTTCTGAATAAATCTATTAGCAAATATTTATTGATTGACCACTAATGAGATTTTTGCTATGGGAATAAAGAAGGAAATCATATTTCTTCCACCAAAAAGGCTATCAAGAACTCAACTTGTTTCAAAATGGCAGAGTAGAAGGACGTGCTCTCACTCCTTCTTGCAAAAACACCCAAATCACAACTAACTGCTGAACAATCATTGACAGGAAGACACTGGAACTCACCAAAAATGATATCCCACATCCAAAGACAAAGGACAAGCCACAATGAGATGGTAGGAGGGGCACAATCACAATAAAATCAAATCCCATAACTGCTGGGTAGGTGACTCACAAACTGGAGAACACTTACACCACAGAAGTCCACCAACTGGAGTGAATGTTCTGAGCCCCATGTCAGGCTTTGGAACATGGGGGTTTGGCAACAGGAGGAGGAATTCCTAGAGAATCAGACTCTGAAGGCTACCAGGATTTGATTACAGGACTTTAACAGGAATGTGGGAAACAGAGACTCCACTCTTGGAGGGCACACACAAAGTAGTATGTGATTGGGACCCAAGGGAAAGAGCAGTGACCCCATAGGAAACTGCAGCAGACCTACCTGCAAGGGTTGGTGAGTCTCCTGCAGAGGTGGGGGCTGGCTTTGTCTCACCGTGAGGACAAGGACACTGGCAGCAGAAGTACTGGGAAGTGCCCTTGGAGTGAGCCCACCCAGAGTCCACCATTAGCCCCTGTAGGCTCCAGTGTTGGGTTGTCTCAGGCCAAACAACGAACAGAGAGGAAACCCAGCCCCACCAATCAGCAGACAAAAGGATTAAAGTTTTACTGAGCTTTGACCAACAGAACAACAGCCAGCTGTACCCACCACCAGTCCCTCCCATCAGGAAAATTACACAAGCCTCTTAGATAGCTTCATCCACCAGAGAGCAGACAGCAGAAGCAAGATGAACTACAATCCTGCAGCTTGTGAAACAAAAACCACATTCACAGAAAGATAGACAAGATGAAAAGGCAGAGGGCTATTTATCAGATGAAAGAACAAGATAAAACCCCAGAAAAACAACCAAATGAAGTGAGATAGGCAACCTTCCAGAAAAAGAATTCAGAATAATGATAGTGAAGATGATACAGGACCTCGGAAAAAGAATGGAGGAAAAGATCGAGAAGATGAAAGAAATGTTTAACAAAGATCTAGAAGAATTAAAGAACAAGCAAACAGAGATGAACAATACAATAACAAAATGAAAAATACACTAAAAGGAATTGATAGCAGAATAACTGAGGCAGAAGAATGGATAAGTGACCTGGAAGACAAAATGGTGGAATTCACTGCTGCAGAACAGAATAAAGAAAGAAAGAATGAAAAGAAATGAAGACAGCCTAAGAGACCTCTGGGACAACATTAAACACAACAACATTCACATTATAGGGGTCCCAGAAAGAGAAGAGAGAGAGAAAGGACCAGAGAAAATATTTGAAGAGATTATAATTGAAAATTTCCCTAACATGGGAAAAGAAATAGCCAACCAAGTCCAGGAAGTGCAGAGTCCCATACAGGATACCGCCAAGGAGAAGCACACTGAGACACATATTAATTAAACTGGTTAAAATTAAAGGCAAAGAAAAATTATTGAAACCAGCAAGGGAAAAATGACAAATAAAATACAATGGAACTCCGATAAGATTAACAGCTGTTTCCTCAACAGAAACTCTACAAGGCAGAAGAGAGTAGCATGATATACTTAAAGTGATGAAAGGGAGGAAACTACAACCAAGATTACTCTACCCGGCAAGGATCTCATTCAGATTCGATGGAGAAATCAAAAGCTTTACAGACAAGCAAAAGCTAAGAGAATTCAGCACCACCAAACCAGCTCTACAACAAATGCTAAAGGAACTTCTCTAAGTGGGAAACACAAGAGGAGAAAAGGACCTACAAAAACAAACCCATAACAGTTAAGAAAATGATAATAGGAACATACATATCGATAATTACCTTAAAAGTGAATGGATTATATGCTCCAACCAAAAGACACAGGCTTGATGAATGGATACAAAAACAAGACCCATATATATGCCCTCTGCAATAGACCCACTTCAGACCTAGGGACGCATACAGACTGAAAGTGAGGGGATGAAAAAAGATATTCCATGCAAATGGAAATCAAAAGAAAGCTGGAGTAGCAATACTCATATCACATAAAATAGACTTTAAAATAAAGAATGTTACATGAGACAAGGAAGGACACTACATAATGATCAACAGATCAATCCAAGAAGAAGATATAACAATTATAAATATATATGCACCCAACGTAGGAGCACCTCAATATATAAGGTAACTGCTAACAGCTATAAAAGAGGAAATTGACAGTAACACAATAATAGTGGGGGAATTTAACACTTCACTTACACTCCAAACAGAAAAATAATAAGGAAACACAAGCTTTAAATGACACAATAGACCACATAGATTTAATTGATATTTATAGGACATTCCATCCAAAAACAGCAGATTACACTTTCTTCTCAAGTGTGCATGGATCATTCTCCAGGATAGATCACATCATGGGGCACAAATCAAGGCTCAGTAAATTTAAGAAAATTAAAATCATATCAAGCATCTTTTCTGACCACAATGCTATGATATTAGAAATCAATTATAGGGAACAAATCATAAAAAAAAAAATGGAGGCTAAACAATACATTACTAACTAACCGAGAGATCACTGAAGAAATCAAAGAGGAAATTAAAAAATACCTAGAGACAAATGACAATAAAAACACAACAATCAAAACCTATAGGATGCAGCAGAAGCAGTTTTAAGAGGGAAGTTTATAGCTATACAAGCCTACCTCAAGAAACAAGAAATATCTCAAATAAACAATCTAACCTTACACCTAAAGGAACTAGAGAAAGAAGAACAAACAAAACCCAAAGTTAGCAGAAGGAAAGAAATCATAAAGATCAGAGCAGAAATAAATGAAATAGAAACAAAGAAAACAAGAGCAAAGATCAATAAAACTAAAAGCTGGTTCTTTGAGAAGATAAACAAAACTGATAAACCATTAGCATGACTCATCACGAAAAAGAATGAGAGGACTCAAATCAATAAAATTAGAAATGAAAAAGGAGAAGTTACAACAGACACCACAGAAATACAAAGCATCCTAAGAGACTATTACAAGCAACTCTATGCCAATAAAATGGACAACTTGGAAGAAATGGACAAATTCTTAGAAAAGTATAAACATCCAAGACTGAACCAGGAAGAATTAGAAAATATGAACAGACCAATCACAAGTAATGAAATTGAAACTATGATTAAAAATCTTCAAACAAACAAAAGCCCAGAGTCAGATGGCCTCACAGGTGAATTCTATCAAATATTTAGAGAAGAGCTAACACCATCCTTCTCAAACTCTTCCAAAAAATTGCAGAGGAAGGAACACTCCCAAACTCATTCTATGAGGCCACCATCACCCTGAAACCAAAACCAGACAAAGATACTACAAAAAAAAGAAAATTACAGACCAAAATCACTGATGAATATAGATGCAAAAATCCTCAACAAAATACTAGCAATCAGAAACCAACAACACATTAAAAGGATCATACACTATGATCAAGGGGGATTTATCCCAGGGATGCAAGGATTCTTCAATATATGCAAATCAATCAATGTGATGCACCATATTAAAAAATTGAAGAATAAAAACTAGATGATAACCTCAATAGATGAAGAAAAATCTTTTGATAAAATTCAACACCAATTTATGATAAAACTCTCCAGAAAGTGGGCATAGAGGGAACCTAACTCAACATAATAAAAGCCATATATGACAAACCCACAACAATCATCATTCTCAATGGTGAAAAACTGAAAACATTTCCTCTAAGATCAGGAAGACAAGGATGTCCACTCTCACCACTATTATTCAACATAGTTTTGGAAGTCCTAGCCACGGCATTCAGAGAAGGAAAACAAATAAAAAGAATACAAATTGGAAAAGAAGAAGTAAAACTGTCACTGTTTGCAGATGACAAGATACTATACATAGAGAATCCTAAAGATGCCACCAGAAAACTACTAGAGCTACTCAATGAATTTGGTAAATTTGCAGGATACAAAATTAATGCACAGAAATCTCTTGCATTCCTATACACTAATGATGAAATATCTGAAAGAGAAATTCAGGAAACACTGCCATTTACCATTGCAACAAAAAGAATAGAATACCTCGGAATAAACCTACCTAGGGAGACAAAACACCTGTATGCAGGAAACTATAGGGCACTGATGAAAGAAATTAAAGATAATACCAACAGGTGGAGAGATATACCTTGTCCTTGGATTGGAAGAATCAATGTTGTGAAAATGACTATACTACCCAAAGCAATCTACAGATTCAATGCAATCCCTTTCAAATTACCAATGGCATTTTTTACAGAACTAGAAAAAAAATCTTAAAGTTTGTATGGAGACAAAAAAGACCCTGAATAGACAAAGCAATCTTGAGGGAAAAAAAGTGGAGCTGGAGGAATCAGACTCCCTGACTTCAGACTATACTACAGACTTCACTAATCAAGACAATATGGTACTGGCACAAAAACAGAAATATAGATCAGTGGAACAAGACAAAAAGCCCAGAGATAAACCCACGCACCTATGGTCAGCTAATCTTTGACAACGGAGGCAAGGATATACAATGGAGAGAAGACAGTCTCTTCAATAAGTGGTGCTGGGAAAAATGGACAGCTACATGTAAAAGAATGAAATTAGGACACTGCCTAACACCTCACACAAAAATAAACGCAAAATGAATTAGAGACCTAAATGTAAGACCAGACACTATAAAACTCTTAGAGGAAAACATAGGACAAACACTCTTTGACATAAATCACAGCAAGAGATTTTTTTACCTCCTAGGGTAAAATGGAAATAAAAACAAAAGTAAACAAATGGGACCTAATGAAACTTAAAATGCTTTTGCAAAGCAAAGGAAACTATAAGCAAGATGAGAGACAACCCTCAAAGGGAGAAAGTATTTGCAAATGAATCAACAGACAAAGGATTAAACTCCAAAATATATAAATAACACATGCAGCTCAATATTAAAAAAAACAAACAACCCAATCCAAAAATAGGCAGCAGACTTAAATAGACATTTCTCCAAAGAAGCCATACACATGGCTAAGAAGCACATGAAAAGCTGCTCAACATCACTAATTATTAAAGAAATGCAAATCAAAATTACAATGAGGTATCACCTCACATCAGTTAGAATGGGCATCATCAGAATATCTAAAAACAACAAATGCACTGTGGAGAAAAGGGAACCCTCATACACTGTTGTTGGGAATGTAAATTGATACAGCCACTATGGAGAACAGTATGGAGGTTCCTTAAAGAACTAAAAATAAAATTACCATATGACCCAACAATCCCACTACTGGGCATATACCCAGAGAAAACCATAATTCAAAAAGACACATGACCCCAATGTTCATTGCAGCACCATTTACAACAACCAGGTCATGAAAGCAACCTAAATGCCCATCAACAGACAAATGGATAAAGAATATGTGGTACATATATACAATGGAATATTACACAGCCATAAAAAGGAACAGAATTGGGTCATTTTTAGAGACGTGGATGGACCTAAAGATTGTCATACAGAGTGAAGTAAGTCCGAAAAAGAAAAACAAATATTGTATATTAACGCATATATGTGGAACCTAGAAAAATGGTACAGATGAACCAGTTTGCAGGGCAGAAATTGAGACACAGATGTAGAGAACAAACTTACAGACACCAAGGGGGGAAAGCAGCAGGGGTTGGTGGTGGTGGGATGAATTGGGAGATTGGGATTGACATGTATACACTAATGTGTATAAAATGGATGACTAATAAGAACCTGCTGTATAAAATAATTAATTATTTATTTTTTAAAAAAAGTAAATAAAAAGGAATAATTGCAAAAAAATAAAATAAAATAAAAAAAGAAGGCTATCAGTTACCTGAGGATAAAAGCTACAGACAAAACATACAAAGCCCTCTATTATGATAAGACCAATATGAAAGATGTAATTTACAAATGGGGAATCACATAAAGTATATTTAATATCCAAAATACATTAGGTATTTCATATTAGGTAGGTGGTGGGTGGGTGGGTCGATGGATCAATAGATAGGCAGATAGATAAATAGATTTTTTGATAAAACTACTAAAAACTTCACAAGACATTTACCTTTCAAGCTCTTTTACTTTTTCCATATCCACCAAAATTGTAATCCCCTTTTATATAAAATAACGTAATCCACAAAGAAGTAGTCTGTGTAAAAATGGAAATTCTATAGAAAAGTGAGTGCTTAATGCTCTGCTAATTCAAAAGGGTGAATGAACTCTCCCCAGGTGTATGGGGAAAGATGAATGAGAAAGGTGACTCTGTACACCTGAGGATATCATGAGCTGTCAGCTACGTTCAGGAGCCTTTGAGAGGCTAGTCAGTGCTTTCCAAAGCAAAGTTTTTGGTGCACTCACATCCAAAGACCCTAAGGTGCTTGCTAAAAATGCTGATATTGACTATCTGGGGAAGAGCTCAGGAATTTGTAGTTTTACCAGGCTGAGGTTTGAAACTATAGAGCTACGTCAATTCCCAAAGGAAACTATAGACAGACCTAGCATTTAAATGCATTAGAGAATTTGAGTTGTTTTGAATTCTACTTGTAATTACTTTTGTTGACTACATGCAATCAAATCAGGCAAATCTAGTAAGAATCCACAGTGGAATTACCTAGCTGGATTGTGTAATAGTTGGGCATGAAATCTCATTACTACATTGTAATATATCTTTCAGCGTTTAACAAAACATTCAACTAAGCAGTGAGTCACCTGGGCTTAACAAACTCTTGAATTGCTATGCACATTGGGGAAGGTCTGAACCACAAATCCAATGCTATAGTTGAAGAGAACTCAAAGCAGGCTTTCTGATACACCACTGAAAATCTTGAATGTGTAAAGCATTCTGATCAATATTCTTGGCCTTCATGAGCTAGACTGAAAATGTTTCCTTCTCTTTGAAGCTTTTTGTTTCTTTCCTAATGAAATCCTTCACCTGGATGCTCCCCCATATCAACTGTGCTTTGCTCTCTTTTTAATATCACCATATGGACTAAACTAGCTAGAGGACAAAAAAGAACTTGGGAGACACATTCCCAACGGTAGTGTCAACTGAATTGGTTAGAGGTATATATCACAAGGGAGCAAGAAAGTGTTTACTTAACCTGTTTGATTTGGGTCTGTATTCAAAACCTTCATCTTGAACTCTGTCAATCCATCATATGCTATCTTCCCTATCCTCCTGAAAACATATACTAAGGACATAAAGAAAGCCTCCATTCATAATTTAAATGGAGTTAGGGATAGAATGAACAATCATTGTGCATGTGTCCTTCAAGTGACCTGGCCTGGGTGACATGCTTTTGAGGCAAAAATGGCCAAGGCCATGACAGCTAAGTGGCCAGCTCTTCTCAACAGAAATAGGATATGGCTAAGACTTTGAGGCAAAGGGTGTGATTGGCTGACATAGCTGCCCTGGCTTCCCACCTTGGAATCCAGCCTCTTTGGGAGCTCTGATCCTTCTATAATAAATGTTCGTCAGAGTGAATTTCAGACTATTTCTTTTGGCATCTCCCATGATTTCAATCATTTTTATTTTTGCTAAAGAACTCTGCTTAGCTCATTAGGGTGAACTTTATTTTCCTCAGGAGGCTAAATGGCTTAGTTGTTAAAAACATGAACTCTGTCTGCAGTCAGTTAAATTTGAATTTCTGACAGAAGCAGTTCAAATCTCCATGACTTTGTGCAAGCTAGTTATCTATGTCTTTCATCAGTAAAAAGGGATTGATGATAATATATGCCTGATCTGGGATTGTTGTGAAAAGTAAATGAGGTAATATCCAAGAAGCACACGCCTAGCACAAAGTAGACAGTTAAAATTTGCTAAGTGTTTGTGTTTGTTCTTTAAATTCATTCGTTTAATTTTGCTAACCCTAATGCTTCCATGCCTATGTAGGTATAAATTAGGTCATAGTTAAATTAAAGTCTAACAGCATCATAGGAACTCTTGCATAGTTGCAGTACCTGGCCACCCCCTGTCTCTCCCAGTTGTTTCTGGGAGGTTCCAGGAAGTGTCTCAGCTGTGTGCAGGATCATGTCTGATTATGTGCTCCAGCTGCCTGCCCACCACCTGCTCTCCCCTTGAGGGTACAGTTTTGCCGCAGCCTTTGCTTCTGCCTTTTGTGACAGAACATTGCTCTACGCCAGTAGGGCTGCCTTTTCTGCACCTAGAGATGCAATATCCACAAGGTTCACCTGGAACAGGTTCCTTTCATCTCTCAATGTGAAGCCACACCAGGTTCCAAACTAAAACTTGAAGAATGATTCCCCTCTCTCTAGCTCTAAGTTAGAAGTTGTCATCCAGAGCTTGCATCCTGAACCCACAAAATCCTTGAAGCCCAACAGCTCAAGAAAAGCAGCCTCTTTAGCTGTTGCCTGATATTTGCAACCCCTCCCTGCTTCCACCCTTGTCCCTCTCACATTGCTCTCCAAGAGGCAACCAATTTTGTCCTGTTAAAACTTAAGCCAGGTCATTCCATTTTAAATTCACCAATAGCTGCCCACCTCACTCAAAGTAGAAACATATGTCCTTGCAGTGATCTCCAAAGGCCTGTGTTATCTGGTCCCTGTCCGCTCTCTGATGTGGCTCTGAGTTCTCTCTCACTCAGCCCACGACAGCTACACTGGCCTCCAGACACACACCATTCAGCTCCTGCCTCAGAACCTTGGCATTTGATGCAGCCCTGAATGTGGAGATCAGGAAAGTGGAGTCCAAATCATAAAGGGTCTTGATGCTGTGCTAGATGCTTGAAATTTATCCCATAAATTTCAAGTAAGTAAATCAGGAATTGCCTGTACATAACAGAGGATTGGGTTGCAGTGTAACCTAGTGGTCTTATGCAAATTTTTCTGGAGTGAGATAGAAGTAGAGTTTCCAGATCTGGCAAATAAAAACACAAGACACCAGTTAAATTTGATTTTCAGATAAAAAATGAATTAATTTCTAATATAATCATCTCCCTAATATTCCATGGGACATACTTCTAACAATATATATATATATATATATATTTATTTATTTATTTATCATTTATCTGAAATTCAAATTCAGCTGAACTTCCTGTCATTGACCTGGCAACACTCCATAGAAATAGTTTTGACTACTGGCCTTCAATACATTATTTAACTTTTTTCAGCCTCTGTATTGTTATCCATGATATTGGAATAATAACGCCCCCTCATAGGGCTCTAGTAAGAATTAAATGAGATAATTCATGAACTGCACTTAACAAAGTCTCTAACACAACTTAAGAAGCAAATTGCAACTATTGTTATCCTTATTGAGATTATCATTATCATCTCATTTTGCAAGTGAAGCTTTCAATAAAACATTACAAAATTTCTAGCAACATAATCTTTCATATGGAACTTTGTCTTTAAAGTCTCTAGAGAGTCAGATTGGTTTAAAAGCACTTCTTATTTGACAAGAAAGCCTTCAGGAAACAAATATAATATTCTGAGAAGAATCATACTTTGCTTTCATCTTGTTAAAATTTTCTTTGATTTTATACATGCTGGCTTATTCAATTCAAAAGGATGCCTTTTCAAGTGCTTTTATGAATTTTTTAATAAAGATAATGCTAACAGTAGCCTGTGGTGATATATGGCTTTTATTTTAGTTTTTGCTATAGATTTGCTCTGCAGCTCATGTGATCTGGCTCCCGGTTTTTATTTTTCTTAACAACAATTTTATTGGAGTATAATTGCTTAACAATGGTGTGATAGTTTCTGCATTATAACAAACTGAATCAGCTATACATATACCTATATCCCCATATCTCCTCTCACTTGCGTCTCCCTCCCACCCTCCCTAACCCACCCCTCTAGGTGGTCACAAAGCACCGAGCTGACCTCCCTGTGCTATGCGGCTGCTTCCCACTAGCTTTCTATTTTACACTTGGTAGTATATATTAGTCCCTGCCACTCTCTCACTTCGTCCCAACTTACCCTTCCCCCTTCCCATGTCCTCAAGTCCAATCTCTACATCTCCTTCTTTATTCCTGTCCTGCCCCTAGGTTCTTCATAATCTTTTTTTTTTCTTTAGATTCCATATGTATGTGTTAGCATACAGTATTTGTTTATCTCATTCTGACTTACTTCACTCTGTATGACAGACACTAGGTCCATCCAACTCACTACAAATAACTCAATTTCATATCTTTTTATGGCTGAGTAATATTCCATTGTAAATATGTGCCACATCTTCTTTATCCATTCAACTGTTGATGGACACTTAAGTTGCTTCCATTTCCTGGCTATTGTAAATAGAGCTGCAATGAACATTTTGGTACATGGCTCTTTTTGATTTATGGTTTTCTCAGGGTATATGCCCAGAAGTGAGATTGCTGGGTCGTATGGTAGTTCTATTCTTAGTATTTTAGGGAACCTCCATACTGTTCTTCATAGTGGCTCTATCAGTATACATACCCACCAACACTGTAAGAAGGTTCCCTTTTCTCCACACCCTCTCCAGCATTTATTTTTTGTAGATTTTTTGATGATGGCCATTCTGACTGGTGTGAGGTAATACCTCATTATAGTTTTGATTTGCATTCCTCTAATGATTAGTGATGTTCAACATTCTTTCATGTGTTTGTTGGCAATCTGCATATCTTCCTTGGAGAAATGTCTATTTAGGTCTTCTGCCCATTTTTGGATTGGGTTGTTTGTTTTTTAGATATTGAGCTGCATGAGCTGCTTGTAAATTTTGGAGATTAATCCTTTGTCAGTTGCTTCATTTGCAAATATTTTCTCCCATTCTGAGGGTTGTCTTTTCATCTTGTTTATGGTTTCCTTTGCTGTGCAAAAGCTTTGAAGTTTCATTAGGTCCCATTTGTTTTTCTCTAGGAGGTGGGTCAAAAAGGATCTTGCTGTGATTTATGTCATAGAGTGTTCTGCCTATGTTTTCCTCTAAGAGTTTGATGGTGTCTGGCCTTACATTTAGGTCTTTAATCCATTCTGAGTTTATATCTGTGTATGGTGTTAGGGAGTGTTCTAATTTCATTCTTTTACATGTAGCTGTCCAGTTATCCCAGCACCACCTATTGAAGAGGCTGTCTTTTCTCCATTGTGTATTCTTGCCTCCTTTATCAAAAATAAGGTGACCATATGTGCATGGGTTTATCTCTGGGCTTTCTGTCTTGTTCCATTGATCTACATTTCTGAGCAACATTTCTTTTTTTGCGCCAGTACCATACTGTTTTGATTACTGTAGCATTTTTTTTTTTCTCATATGCGCAGGCCTCTCACTGCTGTGGCCTCTCCCATTGCGGAGCACAGGCTCCGGACACGCAGGCTCAGAAACCATGGCTCATGGGCCCAGCCGCTCCACAGCACGTGGGATCCTCCCAGACCGGGGCATGAACCTGCGTCCTCTGCATCGGCAGGCAGACTCCCAGCCACTGCACCACCAGATGCCTGATTAATGTAGCTTTGTAGTATAGTCTGAAGTCAGGGAGCCTGGTTCCTCCAGCTCTGTTCCTCTTTCTCAAGACTGCTTTGGCTATTCGGGGTCTTTTGTGTTTCCATACAAATTGTGAAATGTTTTGCTCTAGTTCTGTGAAAAATGCCAGTGGTAGTTTCATAGAGATTGCATTGAATCTATAGATTGCTTTGGATAGTAGAGTCATTTTCACAATGTAGATTCTTCCAATCCAAAAACATGGTATATCTCTCCATCTGTTTCTGTTATTTTTAATTAGTTTCATCAGTCAGTGTCTTATAGTTTTCTGCATACAGGTCTTTTGTCTCCTTAGATATGTTTATTCCCAGGTATTTTATTCCTTTTGTTGCAATGGTAAATGGGAGTGTTTCCTTAAATTCTCTTTCAGATTTTTCATCATTAGTGTACAGGAATGCAAGAGATTTCTGTGCGTTAATTTTGTATCCTGCTACTTTCCCAAATTCATTGATTAGCTGTAGTAGTTTTCTGATAGCATCTTTAGGATTCTCTATGTAGAGTATCATGTCAGCTGCAAACAGTGACAGCTTTACTTCTTCTTTTCCAATTTGTATTCCTTTTATTTCTTTTTCTTCTCTGATTGCTCTGACAAAACTTCCAAAACTCTGTTGAATAATAATGGTGAGAGTGGACAACCTTGTCTTCTTCTTGATATTAGTGGAAATGGTTCCAGTTTTTCACCATTGAGAATGATGTTGGCTGTGGTTTTGTCATATATGCCCTTTATTATATTAAGGTAAGTTCCCTCTATGCCTACTTTCTGGAGGGTTTTTATCATAACTCGGAGTTGAATTTTGCAAAAGCTTTTTCTGCATCTATTGAGATGATCACATGGTTTTTCTCCTTCAATTTGTTGATATGGTGTATCACATTGATTGATTTGTGTATATTGAAGAATCCTTGCATTCCTGTTATAAACCCCACTTGATCCTGTTGTATGATCCTTTTACTGTGCTGTTGGATTCTGTTTGCTACTATTTTGTTGAGGATTTTTGCATCTATGTTCATCAGTGCTACTACATCAGCCTGTAGTTTTCTTTCTTTGTGACATCTTTGTCTGGTTTTGGTATCAGGGTGATGGTGGCCTCATAGAATGAGTTTGGGAGTGTCCTCCCTCTGCTATATTTTGGAAGAGTTTGAGAAGGATAGGTGTTAGCTCTTCTCTAAATGTTTGATAGAAATCACCTGTGAAGCTATCTTGTCCTGGGATTTTGTTTGTTGGATAATTTTTAATCACAGTCTCAATTTCAGTGCTTGCGATTAATCTCTTTATATATTCTATTTCTTCCTAGTTCAGTCTAGGAAAGTTATGCTTTCATAAGAATGTGTCCATTTATCCAGGCTGTCCATTTTATTTGCATCTAGTTGCTTGTAGTAATCTCACATGATTCTTTGTATTTCTGCAGTGTCAGTTGTTTTTTTTGCCTTTTTCATTTCTAATTCTATTGATTTGAGTCTTCTCCTTTTTTTCTTGATGAGTCTGGCTGATGGTTTATCATTTTTATTTATCTTCTCAAAGAAACAGCTTTTAGTTTTATTGATCTTTGCTATTGTTTCCTTCATTTCTTGTTCATTTATTTCTGATCTGATCTTTATGATTTCTTTCCTTCTGCTAACTTTGGGGTTTTTTTGTTCTTATTTCTCTAATTGCTTTAGGTGTAAAGTTATGTTTTTTATTTAAGATGTCTCTTGTTTCTTGAGTTAGGACTGTATTGCTATAAAATCCCTCCTAGAACTGCTTTTGCTGCTCCATGGGTTTTGAGTCATCATGCTTTCATTTGTTTCTAGGTATTTTTTGATTTTTGCTTTGACTTCTTCATTGATCTCTGGGTTATTAACAGTGTATTGTTTAGCCTCCATGTATCTGTATTTTTTACAAATTTTTTCCTGTAGTTGATATCTAGTCTCATAGCATTTTGTTCGGAAAAGATACTTCATATGATTTCAGTTTTCTTATATTTACCAAGGCTTGATTTGTGACCCAAGATATGATCTATCCTGGAGAATGTTCCATGAGCACTAGAGAAGAAAGTGTGTTCTGTTGTTTTTGGGTGGAATGTCCTATAAATATCAATTAAGTCCATCTTGTTTAATGCATCATTTAAAGCTTGTGTTTCCTAATTTATTTTCATTTTGGATGATCTGTCCATTGGTGAAAGTGGGGTGTTAAATTCCCCTACTATGATTGTGTTACTGTCAATTTCCCTTTTTATGGCTTTTAGAACTTACCTTATGTATTGAGGTGCTCCTATGTTGGGTGCATAAATATTTACAATTGTTATATCTTCTTCTTGGATTGATCCCTTGATCATTATGTAGTGTCCTTCTTTGTCTCTTGTAATAGTCTTTATTTTAAAGCCTATTTTGTCTGATATGAGAATTGCTACTCCAGCTTTCTTTTGATTTCTGTTTGCATGGAATATATTTTTCCATCATCTACTTTCAGTCTGTATGTGTCCCTAGGTCTGAAGTGGGTCTATTGTAGACAACATATATATAGGTCTTCTTTTTGTATCCATTCAGCTAGTCTATGTCTTTTGGTTGGAACATTTAATCTATTTACCTTTAAGGTAATTATAGATATGTATGTTCCTATTACCATTTTCTTAATTGGTTTGGGTTTGTTATTATAGGTATTTTCCTTCTCTTGTGTTTCCTGTCTAGAAAATTTCCTTTAGCATTTGTTGTAAAGCTGATTTGGTACTCCTGAATTCTCTTAACATTTTCTTGTCTGTAAAGTTTTAATTTCTCCATTAAATCTGAATTAGATCCTTGCTAGGTAGAGTAATCTTGGTTTGTGTTTTTCCCCTTCATCACTTTTAATATGTCCTGCCACTCCCTTCTGGTTTTCAGACTTTCTGCTGAAAGATCAGCTGTTAACCTTATGGGGGTTCCCTTGTGTGTTATTTGTTGTTTTTCCCTTGCTGCTTTTAATATTTTTTCTTTGTATTTAATCTTTGATAGTTTAATTAATATGTGTCATGGCCTGTTTCTCCTTGGATTTATCCTGTATGGGACTCTCTGTGCTTCCTGGATTTGATTAACTATTTCCTTTCCCATATTAGGGAAGTTTTCAACTGTGATCTCTTCAAATATTTTCTCAGTCCCTTTCTTTTTCTCTTCTTTTTCTGGGACCCCTATAATGTGAATATTGGTGCATTTAATGTTGTCCCAGAGGTCTCTGAGACTGTCCTCAATTCTTTTCATTCTTTTGTCTTTATTCTGCTCTGCAGTAGTTATTTCCACTATTTTATCTTCCTGGTCACTTATCTGTTCTTCTACCTCAGTTATTCTGCTTTTGATTCCTTCTAGAGATTTTGCAATTTCATTTATTGTGCTGTTCGTTATTGTTTGTTTGCTCTTTAGTTCTTCTAGGTCCTTTTAAACATCTCTTGTATTTTCTCCATTCTATTTCCAAGATTTTGTATCATCTTTACTACCATCATTCTGAATTCTTTTTCAGGTAGACTGCCTATTTCCTGTTCATTTATTTGGCCTGGTGGTTTTTTGCCTTGCTCTTTCATCTGCTGTGTGTTTCTCTGTCTTCTCATTTTGCTTAACCTACTGTGCTTTTCCTTTTCACTGGCTGCAGGTTCGTAGTTCCCGTTGTTTTTTGTGTCTTCTCCCAGTGGCTAAGGTTGGTTCAGCTGGTTGTGTAGGCTTCCTTGTGGTGGGGACTGGTGTCTGTGTTTTGGTGGGTGAGGCTGGAACTGATCTTTCTGGTGGACAGTATTGAGTTCTGGTGGTGTGTTTTGGGGTGTCTGTGACCTTATTATGATTTTACTCAGCCTCTCTGCTAATAGGTGCGGTGGTATTCCTGTCTTGCTAGTTGTTTGGCATAGGGTGTCCAGCACTGTAGGTTGCTCATTGTTGAGTGGAGCTGGGTCTTTGCATTTAGATGGAGATCTCTCAGAGAGCTTTTGCTGTTTGATATTACATGGGTCTGGAAGGTCTCTGGTGGACCAATGTTACATGGGGCTGGAAGGTCTCTGGTGGACCAATGTCCTGAACTTGGCTCTCCCACCTCAGAGGCAAAGGCCTGACAGCCAGCTGGAGCACAAAGACCCTGTCAGTCAAATGGCTCAGAAGAAAAGAGGAAAGAAGAAAGGAAAGAAAGAAAGAAAGAAAGAAAGAAAGAAAGAAAGAAAGAAAGAAAGAAAGAAAGAAAGAAAGAAAGAAAGAAAGAAAGAAAGAAGAAAGAAAGAAAAGAAGGAAAGGAAAGAAAGGAGGAAAGGAGGAAAGAAGGAAAGAAAAGAAAGAAAGAAAGAAAGAGGAAGAAAGGAAGAAAGAAAAGAAATTTATTAAAATAAAAAATAATTATTAAAAATAAAAAAATTAAGTTATGAAAAAAAGAAAAAAGAAAGAAAGAGAGAAGAGAGAAACCAAACCAAAAAACAAATCCACCAATGATAACAAGTGCTAAAAACTATACTTAAAAAAAACAAAACACAAAACAAGAAAACAAACAGACAGAATCCTACGACACATGGTAAAAGCAAATATATACCGACAAAATCACACACAGAAGCATACACATACACACTCACAAAAAGAGAAAAATCAAAAAATATATATATATCATTGCTCCCAAAGTCCACCACCTCAATTTGGGGATGATTTGTTGTCTATTCAGGTATTCCACAGATGCAGCATACATCAAGTTAATTGTGGAGATTTAATCTACTGCTCCTGAGGCTGCTGGGAGAAATTTCCCTTTCTTTTCTTTGTTCACACAGCTCCTGGTGTTCAGCTTTGTATTTGGCCCCGCCTCTGCATGTAGGTCCCTTGAGGCCATCCGTTCTTCCCTCAGGCAGGACGGGGTTAAAGTAGCACCTGATTAGGGGGCTCTGGCTCACTCAGGCGGTGGGGGGGGGGGGTACGAAATGCAGGGTGAGCATGCGGCAGCAGATGCCAGCGTGACGTTGCAACAGCCTGTGGAACACCGTGTGCTCTCCTGGGCAAGTTGTCCCTGGATCACAGGACCCTGGCAGTGGTGGGCTGCACAGGCACCCAGGAGGGGAGGTGTGGATAGTTACCTGGGCTTGCACACAGGCTTCTTGGTTGCTGCAGCAGCAGCCTTAATGTTTCATGCCCGTCTCTGGTGTCCGCGCTGATAGCCACAGCTCACACCTGTCTCTGGAGCTCGTTTAGGTGGTGCTCTGAATCCCCTCTCCTCACACACCCCAAAACAATGGTCTCTTGCCTCTTAGGCAGGTCCAGACTTTTTCCCGGACTCCCTCCCGGCTAGCTGTGGCACACTAGCCCCCTTCAGGCTGTGTTCACGCAACTAACTCCAGTATTCTCCCTTCACTGACCTCCGAAGCTGGAGGTCAGCTCCCAGCCCCACCCACCCCAGCAGGTGAGCAGACAAATCTCTCGGGCTGGTGCGTGCTGGTCAGCAGTGATCTTCTGTGCAGGAATCTCTCTACTTTGCCCTCTGCACCACTGTTGCTGTGCTCTCTTCCATGTCTCTGAAGCTTCCCCACCACCACCACCACCACCACCACCGCCATACCGCCGTCTCCTCCAGTGAAGGGGCTTCCTATTGTGCGGAAACTTTTCCCCCTTCACAGTTCCCTCACAGTGGTGGGTCCCGCCTCTATTCTTTGGTCTCTGTTTTTCCTTTTTTCTTTGCCCTACCCAGGTATGTGGGGAGTTTCTTGCCTTTTGGGAAGTCTGAGGTCTTCTGCCAGCGTTCAGTAGGTGTTCTGTAGGAGTTGTTCCACATGTAGATGTATATCTGATGTATTTGTGGGGAGAAAGGCGATCTCCACATCTCACTCCACCATCTTGAAGTTCTCCCTCCTGGCTACCAGTTTAATCACAGATGGTCAATTGTGGTTTTGAAGAATCTGAGAATGTGACAAGACTTAATATATCACATTTTCTATGGTCACCCAGCTATTCATTAAAAGGACCAAGAAATTTTTTAATAAAATCATGGAAACTCAGTAATGTGCCATGTATTTTTAGTTGCTAACGATTCAAAGAACAAGGCAGTGGCTTCTGATTCTCTGGAGCTCTCACTGGGTAGGAGAGGGACGTGCTCCAGCCAGAACAAATAAACAGATATTAACAAAACAGTGTGATAAGTGCAAATATCACATTCATCATGACATATGGGAAGTGAAATGACAGAGCAAATGAATATGAACAGACTTCACAAAGGTTGTGACATCGGGGTTTGATTCTTAATGAAAAAGCCTGTGTAAGGAAAACAAAGGCTTAGATTGCATTACCAACAGAAAATGGAAAAATACCAAGAGGAAAGGCTTGAAAGATTGATGTCTATTGAGAAGTTGGTTGATTCGTTTAGCTAAAGCAGTGGTTCTCAGTGGGTGGTCCCAGGACCAGCAGCATTATATGATGTGGCAACTTGTTAGAAAGGCAAATTTTCAGAAAAGCAATTTCTTAGGGTGTAACTCAGGCTCACTGAATCAAAAACTCTGGGAGTGAATCTCAGCAATCTGTGTATTAACAAGCCCTCCAGGTGATTCTGATACCTACAGTTTGAAAATCACTGGACTATAGCAACAGGGTTTTCAACTCTGGGTGCACATAGAATCACCAAGGGAGCTCTTTTATAAATCTCAAGGACATGGGCCTCAAGCTTTAACAATTAAATCAGACCAAACTTGGGGGTGGGGCCCAAGCAAAAGTCCAAAGATGTCTTAGCATGTGCCAGGCTTGAGAACACTTGAGATAGAGCACATCGTACGTAAAAGAGGAAGGGTGAATAGGTACTTCATCAAAGGAGAAATATGCACATAAAAACTCACTTGAAACCATTAGTATTCAGGAAAACAAAAATTAAAACAACAATAAAATAACACTGAACACTGCCCCCACCCACCCCCAGAATAGCCAAAATTGACTGATAGGATCAAATGTTGGCAAAGATGTGGAGTGCTGAAACTCTCCAACATGGTTGGTAGGCAAATAAAATGCAACAACCATGGAGAATGTCTGGCAATTTCTTATAAAACTAGACATAAAGAATCAGCAATTCAGTTCCTAAGCATTCAATAGAAATGAAAATATGTGTCCAGGAAGTACTTGAATAAGAAAGTTTTAGCAGTTCTACTTCTGGTATCCCAAAACTAGAAACAATCCATCAACTGGAAAATAGATATATAAAATGGGGTCTATTCATAAAATGGATACTAGTCAGTAATACAAGGAAGCAAACCATTGATACATGCAACAATGTGGACAAATTTTAGAAACATTCTGCTGAATGAAAGAGACCTTGTACAAAAGAGTACAGTATTGTGTGATTGCATTTAAATAAACAGAAGTTTCCTGAAGGGTCAGAGTTAGGGGCAGGGATTGATTTTCCTGGAATGTCATTCTCTTCCTTGTCCTGGTGAGCATCCATTTTTATTTCAATATTCAGCTCTACCTAATACCACAACCTATAGGAACATTCCTGATATTTCTAGAGGTAAGTGTGTCCTCTATAACCTACACAGACCTCTATTAGGACACTCACTTCATTGCTGCTACAACTTTTTTTAAAGGTCTATCTGCACTAGCCTAAAATCCCCTAGCAGGCTGTATGGTCTCTTTTGGTTTTGGATTCCTCATGCATAGCCCAGTCTTCAGCCTCCAGTAGGCCATATGGGGATGGGTTAGATAGGTGGAATAGAGGGATGCTGAATTACTTGACAGTATTTGACACATTATATCATGTCTCTGTGTACATGCTGTTCCTCCTTTGAATATCCTTCCCCACTCTTTATTTCATCTGACTGGTCATCACATGCCGTTTCTTCAAGACCAGTGTCACATGTCATGAATAATCCCTGAACAAGGCCCCCAACCTGTCCTGGACACAATTGGATTTGCTTCTTTCTCAGACCACACTGTACGAGTCTCATTATACTTAACTTGCTATACTGTAATTAGTGATTTCCCTTCTTTCTGGCTCACTGATTTGTGACTTTCTCAGGGCCCATTTTATTTGGTATTTTTCCTTAGTGTGGGGCTTAGCACATGTTAATGCTAATGCATATTTGTTAAAGAAAGAGAAAAACATCCTCAGATTACCTCAAACTAGGAGCACTTTTATCATTTTAAGTACACTTTATTGTGTATTGCAATCAGATTCTGTTCTAAATATTACTTGTGTATGCATGCCCTCTGTGATTTAGAGCATTATCATATAAAGCAGAGGAGCAAACAGTTTTCATTATAATTTATTCACTGGGTCATTCAGGCAGCAGCCTGCATCTTAAAGGCACTGAGGAGGAACAGCAGACGGAGGCTTAAAACCTGCACATCAAAGTCAACACAGCCGTATTGACTCTGCTGTGTTGGTTTTCAGTGATTTTGTATTATTACCTCCCATGAGGGATAAAAATGCAAATTTTAAGTAACCTGAATTTAGTTAGCAAAGCTAGAACACTGAGCTATAAAACAAACCAGAAAATAAGCTTCCTCATCTGCAATTTTTAAGCCTCAAAAGTACAAAAAAGGTGAAAATCACAAGTTCATAAGAAAATAAACCTCAGAGAATTCAAAACTAAAGTATGCCCCAATAAGTACACTAGATGTTATGATTCCAACTACAACAGGAGGTCAATATGTTCTTTAGAAAATGGGCTTTAGAGCTAAGGGATTTTGAGATGTTAGAAGTATCGTGGTGGACAAGCAATTTTCAAACTGCCTCTACTAATGTTAAGAGGCAGAAAAATAAATGTAGAGTATAGACTCAAACAAAATAAAATATTTTCACAATCCCAGAGTTCTATACAGAGAGAAACAAAAGAGGAAGAGAAGAGAAGGGTTCTGAAGTCCTTTAGAAATGAGAGGCAGTCCAAAAATGTCTTGAGTATATAAAAAGAGAGGAAAAAACTGCTTTTCTAGTAATGCTATAATGTCCTAGGAAAATAGAGCAATCTGAAGTATTAATGCTGTCAGATTTCAAAAGGCTAGTTATGAAAGTCGTTGGAGAAACAAAACAGTCCTGCCAACAAAAAGACCCTAGGCTACCAACATAGAATATAAAGTGCAATTTTTTGAGGAAACATTCACACATTTACATGCATGTAAGCTAGCACCAAAGTGACCGCTATGTTAATGTCAAAGAAAAATTGTACTGCATGGGGTTAAACAGTAAAGGAAGACTTTTTTCAAGGATGTGGCAATAGGGGTCAAGACCATTACAATGGAGGAGAAAGCTTGAACTCAACTCTATTGAAACAAAAGGCAACAAAGTTTCTAAGTATTGGGATGAGCTGGTGGAAAAGTACTAGAAGACATTAGAGAGGAGGTTAGTCAAGGTGATTAAGCCATCTGTGTTTCCTAATTGTCACTGGGAGATAGGGGGCCCTTATCTTCCCTGATGATTACATTTCAAAGGGACAGCTTCCAGGTCCTTGAGAAAGAAATACCTAAATTGTGAAAGAGGCTAGGAGAAGATTTACACCTCAAGGGGCAGAGAAAGAATTTACAAATACAAGTTCTCTAAAGTAAATGCTCTAAGAAAATGGAGGTCATGGGCCTGTAGTCAGGAAGAAACCTGTCTAAAGTTTAGTCAGACTGAGGGGAACTTAAGGCTGTCTTGCTCATCAGGACAAAATCTCACACATTTCATACAATTATCTCCCCAAGAGACAAAAAGTTGAACCTCATGACAGTCTCCTGTACATCTAAGAGATCTCAGAGCTAATTGCAGAGCTACCCCTTTACAAATATCAAATTAAAAACAAATATGGACTCTACTAAGTTAGGGTTAGGGTTAAGGTTAGGAGATGCTTTATTTGAAAGAATTATTGCAAGGGAAGATGGAACTATTGCAGTAGAGAACCTTGGCCATAAAATCTGCAAGCATCTCAAGAGTTAGGCTAAAAGGGTTTTTCTTTTTATAGAGAGGAGTAAACAAGACTAGAACAAACTGAATGTTGGGAAATGGGGTGAATAGTAGACTGGGTAATGTTTTATCCCGGGGGCAGCCTATTTTCCAGGAGGGATCCTTCTAGAGGGGCTTTATATTGGCCCAGTTTGATTGTGGGCCAAAGTTCAGAGTCTCGGAAGGAGAGAAGTTTATCCAAAGTTTGGTTAACAATAATTTTATTCTCACTGATCAATAGGGATAAAACAGTTTAGCTAATCATTTATGGGTCCAAGAAGAGGAATTTGGCTGGTCTGTGTCTAGCTGTGTCATAGGTAAACAAGGAGGCATCAGTGATCTTATCTGAGTCATAGTGGAAGGATGTTTCTTTGCAGTAAGCCTTTCCTAAAACACAAAGGGTGGAATAGGGGGTGAGCGGGGTCTTAACTTTCACTGTTTTTTAGGATCACAGGGCTCAAGTAAAATTCAACATTATCATGCATCTAGAGGTTGTTTGGCCCTTGATTTTGGAGATATCTCTACACTGTAAACACTAAAGGGTGAGATCATCCCTGATGAGACTTATTTCTATGTCAGAAGTTAGAAGAAGGACCCAGATTCACTAGACCTCCAAACAAACACTCTAAGAAAAGAGGTAAGGGGAATTTGGTCTCTTTGTCCTTTTTAAATAGAGAAAAGAATTTTCATTTACCCTGACAAAGTGCAGATATAAGTTAAGCAATTCAGTTCAAAAAGGGTTATTGGGGGTTTAGATTTAGATGAACAAGCTTTTAATAGCTGTAGGACCTTAGGCAAATCATTGACTCTCTGTGGCTCACTCCCATATATATATATATATATATATATATATATATATATATATATATATATATATTTTTTTTTTTTTTTTTTTTTTTTTTTTTTGCGGTCCGCGGGCCCCTCACTGCTGTGGCCTCTCCCGTTGCGGAGCACAGGCTCCGGACGTGCAGGCTCAGCGGCCACAGCCCACGGGCCAAGCCGCTTCGCGGCATGTGGGATCCTTCCGGACCGGGGCACAAACCCACGTCCCCTGCATCAGCATGCGGACTCTCAACCACTGCGCCACTAGGGAAGCCCTCACTCCCACATATTTTAAAGAAAGTTTTTGCAAGTTATTGAGAGGAATAAATAATATCATGTTTATAAAAATTCCTGCTATGAGTATATATGTATGCAAACAATCTCTCCCCTCAAGTACCAAAATTTCCAGTTGTAGGAAATTTTAATAACTTGAAAAATGTAAATGATTTGATTACAGTGTTTGTACATGTTCCCTTGTAACTTTATCTTAAAATTTCAGCATATTTTATTAAAATCTTATGTCATACATCAAGACATTCTTTTGAGATCATCTCTGTTGAACTGAGGAATAGAGGTTTGTAAACTAACATAGAACCACTTGAAATCTCTGAAAAAAGTTTCAGTGATTTCAAATTTGGAGAAAGTTATTTTCATTTCTATCAGGATAGATACTAAAAAGTGGTCAAGAAATAAGAAGGTACATAATTATCCTATTTAGGAAGAAGGATTTGTCTATCATGTATGTAACCATACATAATCACACTTGACAAATTCTAGATTTTTATGTTTTAGTCTTTGGATCTGACTCCATCCCCACCACCTACCACCTAATCCTCACCATTGGAACCTTGGTTTCCTCACATTGATCTGAATGCAGAGACTCCCATCCAAATGATGAAACACACACACACACACACACACACACACACACACACACACACGAGGATTTCTATATATGGAATAGAAGTGTCATATCCTGGCTGCCTAGGAGGTAGCTATTATTCCATTAAGAATGAGTACGATTTTACATACCCATATTGGTGACATAGGGTCCTTAAAATAGCCCACACATGTGGTTTGGTCCGAATGCCCATTTTTATGGGACAAAACCCATACTATAATTTTCACAGTGTCTAGCCAAACATTAAGTCTAGCCAAACATTGTCTAGCCAAACATTAAGTCAATAAATTCTTCTAAGATTGGAAGAGGCAAAAACAATCTTTCTCTTCCTGTAAATTATTCCCAAATCCCAAAGGGCAAAAACAGTTGGAAAGAGGATCCAAAGTGACACTGAATTTTATGCAACATAAAAAGTTTAGCCTAGATATGTGTTTTTCCATTCATGTCATTTTAATTCAAGCAGCCAGCAAATACCTATTAGATTATTATTATGCACAGGCACCATTTTAAGTACTGGTAAAAGACAGTGACTAAGAAAGAAAAAGCTTCCTTAGTGCGGTAGATAGAGGGTGTTTCATTCTTCAGTGGAAGCTTACATTCTAGTTAAAGACTTACACTCTAAAACATTCTTCAATCTAAATCTATTCCATAAAATCAATACAATTACTAGAGTATTAAATTCATGGTTACTTGACTGTTCATTTTTAAGCACTCCATCATTATTTAAATTTGAACTTTCAAATTAAAAGGTCTATTTGGAATTCACTGAAGAAAATAAATATGATAGATACTTTAAATAGAGGGTCTGTTAAGGGTGGATAGCAATATAAATACAACGTGAATTTTGTTAACCACCAGTAATTGACCAGTGCTATCTAATTTCTACCTACAAGGAAAGTAGTATTGAAAAATATGTGATATTTAAAACTACTAAAATTTGAAAATTTAAATTTTTTAAATTTATGTATAAAGTTACTTTCCATTTACAGTTATTATAAAATATTGGCTATATTTCTCATGTTGTACAATACATTCTTGAGACTATCTTTTACCCAATAGTTTGTGTCTCTCTCCCACCCCTATATCGCCCTCCCCCCAACTGGTAACAACTAGTTTGTTGTATTTTTTAGATTCCACATATGAGTGATATCATGTAGTATTTGTCTTTCTCTGTCTGACTTATTGCACTTAGCATGACACCATCCAAATCCATCCATGTTGCTGCAGATGGCAAAATTTTGTTGTTTATTATGGCTGAGTAGTATTCCTATGTGTGTGTGTGTGTGTGTGTATATATATATATATATATATATATATATATATATATATATATGCCACATCTTCTTTATCCATTCATCTGTTGATGGGCACTTTGATTGTTTCCATATCATGGCAATTGTAAATAATGCTTCTATGAACATTGGGGTGCATGTATCTTTTTGAATTAGTGTTTTTGGTTTTTTCAGATATACAACCAGGAGGGAATAGCTGGGTCATATTGTAGTTCTATTTTTAGTTTTTTGAGAAACCTCCATACTGTTTTCTATAGTGACTGCACCAATTTACATTTCCACCAACACTGTACAAGGGTTTTCTTTTCTCCACATCCTCACCAAAATTTATTATTTATGTTCTTTTTGATGATAGCTATTCTGACAGGTGTGAAGTGATATCTCATTGTGGTTTTGATTTGCATTTTCCTGATGATTAGTGATGTTGAACATCTTTTTGTGTGCCTGTTGGCCACCTGCATTTCCTCTTTAGAAAAATGTTCAGTTCTTCTGACCATTTTTAAATTGGGTTATTTGGTTTTTGATGTTGAGTTGTATGAGCTGTTTATATATGTTGAATATTAATTCCTTATTGGTCATATCATTTGCAAATATTTTCTCCCATTCAGTAGGTTGTCTTTTTGTTTTGTCAATGGTTTTCTTTGCTGTACAAAAGATTTTATGTTTAATTAGGTTCCATTTGTTTACTTTTGCTTTTATTTCCTTTATTTTAGGAGACAGATCAAAAAACATATTGCTGCAATTTATGTCAAAGTGAATTCTGCCTATGTTTTCCTCTAGGAGTTTTATAGTATGCAGTCTTACATTTAGGTCTTTAATTCATTTTGAGTGTATCTTTGTATATGGTGTCAGAGAATGTTCTAATTTCATTCTGTTACATGTAACTGTCCAGTTTCTCAGCACCACTTATTGAAGGGACTGTCTTTTCTCCATTGTATATTCTTGCCTCCCTTGTCATAGATTAATTGACTGTAAGTGCTTGGGTTTATTTCCAGGCTCTGTATTCTGTTCCATTGATCTAGGTGTCTGTTTTTGTGCCAGTGCCATACTGTTTTGATTACTGTAGCTTTATAGTATAGTCTGAAATCAAGGAATGTGATTCCTTCAGCTCTGTTCTTTCTCAAGTTTATTTTGGCTATTTGGAGTCCTTTGTATTTTCATATAAATTTTAAAATTATTTGTTCTAGTTCTGTGAAAAATTCCATTGGTATTTTGATAAGAATTGCATTTAATCTGTAGATTGCCTTGAGAAGTATGGTCATTTTAACAATATTAATTCTTCCAATCCAAGAACACTATATATCTTTCCATCTGTTTGTGTTGTGTTCAATTTCTTTCATCAATATTTTAAACCTACCTAAGGAGGCAAAAGACTTTTACTCTAAAAACTATAAGACACTGATGAAAAAAATTGCACAGTATATTTAAGAAATAAAAATAATTTGAGGAAATGACATAAAGCATAAGAGAACCCAAAAGAAATAATTTCATTTCTATAAGAAAATAATTCTGAAATATGTAAACACATATGCTTATGAATATGCTCAGCAAAATTTATTATATATTTGTTAAAATGTTTCCATTTTTCTGTCAGCCACTCATGAGAAATAAATAATTCACTGATTGCCTAGTAGGTGTAGATTTGCTTCATTTGACTTTTAAAGGATCATTTTAACTAGAATTACCTCCAGTTTAGGGGAAACATAAAGACTATAAATTGCATTTTTGTAAAGGGAATTTTTTTTAAATGACACTGTAACCATGGATATATAATTTAGAGTCATAACATTTTAACCAGACTTTGTCTATATTCACTTCCTGGTTTCTAAGACTGCCTATGTGCACCACGGCATATCTACATGTATTCCATTAAATTCTCTGGTGCTTTTTCACTGTTTACTGTTTTTAAATGGAAAATTGTGTGCCAGTGAAGATTCCAGACACTGAATTTCATGTGAGCATGTTCACTGCATTTGTTTAACAACCAGGTGAAAATAAGTGTCTTAACCTTTACCTACCTATCCTTTTTTTTTTTTTTTTTTTGGTGGTGCATGGGCCTCTCACTGTTGTGGTCTCTCCCGTTGTGGAGCACAGGCTCTGGACACGCAGGCTCAGCAGCCATGGCTCATGGGCCCAGCCGCTCCACGGCATGTGGGATCTTCCCGGACTGGGGCACGAACCTGTGTCCCCTGCATTGGCAGGTGGACTCCCAACCACTGCGCCACCAGGGAAGCCCTACCTACCTATCTTTATATACAAAGAATGAACATAGAAGTAATTCATTTCATCTTATTAAATAATGATTGTTGGATCCCTCACACAATATTAATATATTCCTTGAATTTTCTGGCACTAATATTAAATGAATATTAAAAATTTTTTAAAATTATCATCATTTTATTCTTCCAAATCTGTATGTTAGTAATACTTCCTATATTCTATAAAAGCGGTCCCCAACCTTTCTGGCACTAAGGACTGGTTTTGTGGAAGACAGTTTTTCCACAGACCAGGGCGGGAGGGTTGGTTTAGGGATGATTCAAGTGCATTACTTTTATTGTTCACTTTATTTCTATTATTATTACATTATAATATATAATGAATTAATTATACAACTCACCATAATGCAGAATCAGTGGGAGCCCTGAGCTTGTTTTCACTGCCACTCACTGATAGGGGTTAGATATGAGTCTGCAAACAATTGATTTATTATGGTCTCTGTGTAGTCAAACCACACTGCTAAGGATAATCTGTATTTGCAGCCACTCCTGAGTGCTAGCATCACTGCCTCAGCTCCACCTCAGATCATCAGGCATTAGATTCTCATAAGGAGTGCGCATTCTAGATCCCTTGCATGCACAGTTCAGAGTAGGATTCTCATTTCTATGAGAATCTAATGCCACCACTGATCTTACAGGAGGCGGAGCTCAGACAGTACTGTGAGCAATGGGGAGCAGCTGTAAATACAGATGAAGATTTGCTGCCTCACCCGCCGCTCACCTCCTGCTGTGTGGCTCAGTTCTTAACACACCACAGAACAGTATTAGTCCATGGCCCAGGGGTTGGGGAACACAGTTCTTATTTTTTTTTCTTAGACTATCAGATTTTTATTACTTTAAAAAAATGTCAATATAATGCAAAATGAAAATCAAGTGCATATGGCATATCATTCTTTTTTTTTTTTTAAGGGCGTTAACTCTTTTTTCTTTTTTGAAATATATTTTATTTATTTTTTTATACAGCAGGTTTTTGTTAGTCACCCATTTTATACACATCAGTGGATACATCTCAATCTCCCAGTTCATCACACTGCCACCGGCCCCCCACCACTCTCCCCCCTTGGTGTCCATATATTTCTTCTCTGCATCTGTGTCTCATTTTCTGCCCTGCAAACCTGGTACATGTGTACCATTTTTCTCCATTCCACAGATATGCATTAATATACGAGATTTGCTTTTCTCTTTCTGACTTACTTCACTCTGTATGACAGTCTCTAGATCTATCCACATCTCTACAAATGACCCAATTTCATTCCTTTTTATGGCTGAGTAATATTCCATTGTATATATGTACCACAACATCTTTATCCATTCATCTGTTGATTGGCATTTAGGTTGCTTCCATGTGCTGCCTATTGTAAATAGTGCTGCAATGAACATTAAGGTGCATGTGTCTTTTTGAAATATGCTTTTCCCTAGGTATATGCCCAGTGGTGGGATTGCTGGGTCATATGGTAATTCTATTTTCAGTTTTTTAAGGAACCTCCATACTGTTCTCCATAGTGGCTGTATCAATTTATATTCCCACCAACAGTGCAAGAGGGTTCCCTTTTCTCCACACCCTCCCCAGCATTTGTTGTTTGTAGATATTCTGATGATGCCCATTCTAACGGCTGTCAGGTGATACCTCATTTTAGTTTTGATTTGCATTTCTCTAATAATTAGTTATGTTGAGCAGCTTTTCTTATGCTTCTTGGCCATCTGTATATTTTCTTTGGAGAAATGTCTATTTAGGTCTTCTGTCCATTTTTGGATTGGGTTGTTGGATTTTTTGATATTGAGCTGCATGAGCTGTTTATATATTTTGGAGATTAATCCTTTGTCCGTTGAATCATTTACTAATATTTTCTCCCATTCTGAGGGTTGTCTTTTCATCATGCTTTTAGTTTCCTTTGTGTGCAAAATCTTTTAACATTAATTAGGTCCCATTGGTTTATTTTTGTTTTCATTTCCATTACTCTAGCAGGTGGATCAAAAAAGATCTTTCTGTGATTTATGTCAAAGAGTATTCTTCCTATATTTTCCTCTAGGAGTTTTATAGTGTCTGGTCTTACATTTAGGTCTCTAATCCATTTTAAGTTGATTTTTGTGTATGGTGTTAGGGAGTGTTCTAATTTCATTCTCTTACATGTAGCTGTCCAGTTTCTCCAGCACCACTTATTGAGGAGGCTGTCTTTTCTCCACTGTATATTCTTGCCTCTTTTACCAAAGATAAGGTTACCATGAGTGCATGGATTTATCTCTGGGCTTTCTATCTTCTTCTATTGATCTATATTTCTGTTTTTGTGCCAGTACCATACTGTCTTGATTACTGAAGATTTGTAGTATAGTCTGAGGTCAGGGAGCCTGATTCCTCCAGCTCCGTTATTCTTTCTCAAGATTGCTTTGGCTCTTCGGGGTCTTTTGTGTTTCCATACAAATTGTGAAATATTTTGTTCTAGTTCTGTGAAAAATGCCAGTGGTAGTTTGATAGGGATTGCATTGAATCTGTAGATTGTTTTGGGTAGTGGAGTCATTTTCACAACGTTGACTCTTCCAATCCAAGAACATGGTATATCTCTCCATATCTTTGTATCATCTTTAATTTCTTTCATCAGTGTCTTATAGTTTACTGCATACAGTTCTTTTGTCTACTTAGGTAGGTGTATTCCTAGATATTTTATTATTTTTGTTGCAGTGGTAAATAGAAGTGTTTCCTTAATTTCAGTTTTGGATTTTTCATCATTAGTGTATAGGAATGCAAGAGATTTCTGTGCACTAATTTTGTACCCTGCTACTTTACCAAATTCATTGATTAGCTCTAGTATTTTTCTGGTAGCATCTTTAGGATTCTCTGTGTACAATATCATGTCATCTGCAAACAGTGACAGCTTTACTTCTTCTTTTTCAATTTGGATTCCTTTCATTTCTTTTTCTTCTCTGATTGCTGTGGCTAAAACTTCCAAAACTATCTTGAATAATAATGGTGAGAGTGGGTAACCTTGTCTTGTTCCTGATCTTTGTGGAAATGGTTTCAATTTGTCACCATTCAGGATGAGGTTGGCTGTGAGTTTGTCATATATGGCCTTTATTATGTTGAAGAAAGTTCACTCTATGCCTATTTTCTGGATGCTTTTTTTTTATCATAAATGCATGTTGAATATTGTTGAAAGCTTTCTCTGCATCTATTGAGATGATCATATGGTTTTTCTCCTTCAATTTGTTAATAAAGTGTATCACATTGATTTATTTGCATATATTGAAGAATCCTTGCATTCCTGGAATAAACCTCACTTGATCATGGTGAATGATCCTTTTAATGGGCTGTTGGACTCTTTTTGCTAGTATTTTGTTAAGCATTTTTGCATCCATGTTCATCAGTGTTATTGGCCTGTATTTTTCTTTCTTTGTGACATCTTTGTCTAGTTTTGGTGTCAGTGTGATGGCGGCCTTGTCGAATGAGTTTGGGTGTGGTCCTCCCTCTGCTCTATTTTGGAAGAACTTGAGAAGTATAGGTGTTATTTCTTCTCTAAATATTTGATAGAATTCACCTCTGAAGACATCTGGCCATGGGCTTTGTTGGAAGATTTTTAATCACAGTTTCGATTGGTCTGTTCATAGTTGCTATTTCTTCCTGGTTCAGTCTCGGAAGGTTGTGCATTTCTATGAATTTGTCCATTTCTTCCAGGTTGTCCATTTTATTGGCGTATAGTTGCTTGTAGTAATCTCTCATGATCCTTAGTATTTCTGGAGTGTCAGTTGTTACTTCTCATTTTTCATTTCTAATTCTGTTGACTTGAGACTTCTCCCTGGTTTTTTTTTTTTTTTTTTTTTTTTTTTTTTGCGGTACGCGGGCCTCTCACTGTTGTGGCCTCCCCCGCTGCGTACGGACGCGCAGGCCCAGCAGCCATAGCCCACGGGCCCAGCCGCTCCGCGGCATATGGGATCCTCCCGGAGCGGGGCACGAACCAGTGTCCCCTTGTCTTGGCAGGCGGACTCTCAACCACTGCACCACCAGGGAAGCCCTTCTCCCTGTTTTTGTTGATGAGTCTGGCTAATGGTTTATCAGTTTTGTTTATCTTCTCAAAGAGTTAGTCATCTTATAGTTTTATTGATCTTTGCTATTTTTTCTTTCATTTCTTCTTCTTTTATATTTTATCTGATCTTTATGAGTTCTTTCCTTCTTCTAACTTGGGGTATTTTTGTTCTTTTTCTCTAATTGTTTTAGGTGTAAGGTAAGGTTTATTAATTGAGATGTTTCTTGTTTCTTAAGGTAGGATTGTATTGCTATAAAATTCCCTCAGAGAACTGCTTTTGCTGTCTCCCACAGGTTTTGGGTCGTTGTGTTTTCATTGTTATTTGTTTCTAGGTATTTTTGATTTCCTGTTTGATTTCTCCAGTGATCTCTTGGTTATTAGTATTGTATTGTTTAGCCTCCATGTGTTTGTAGTTTTTCTGGATTTTTTCCTGTAACTGATATCTACTCTCATAGTGTTGTGGTCAGAAAAGATACCTGATATGATTTAAATTTTCTTACATTTACCAAGGGTTGATTTGTGAGTCAAGATATGATCCATCCTGGAGAATGTTCCATGAGCACTTGAGAAGAAAGTTTATTCTGTTGTTTTTGGATGGAATGTCCTATAGATATCAATTAAGTCCGTGTTGTTTAATTTATCATTTAAAACTTGTGTTTCCTTATTTATTTTCATTTTGGGTGATCTGTCCGTTGATGAAAGTGGGGTGTTAAAGTCCCCTAGTATGATTGTTTTTCTGTTGATTTCCCCTTATGGCTCTTAGTACTTGCCTTATATATTGAGGTGCTCCTATGTTGGGTACATAAATATTTTCAATTCTTATATCTTTTTCTTGGATTGATCCCTTGATCATTATGTAGTGTCCTTCTTTGTCTCTTGTAATACTCTTTATTTTTTAAGTCTATTTTGTCTGACATGAGACTTGCTACTCCAGCTTTCTTTTGATTTTCATTTGCATGGAATATCTTTTTCCATCCCCTCACTTTCAATCTGTATGTGTCCCTAGGTCTGAAGTGGGTCTCTTGTAGACAGCATATATACAGGTCTTGTTTTTGTATCCGTTCAACCAGTCTACGTCTTTTGGTTGGAGCATTTAATCCATTTACATTTAAGGTAATTAGTGATATGTTTTTTCCTATTACCATTTTCTTAATTTTTTTCAGTTTGTTATTGTAGGTCTTTTCCTTCTCTTGTGTTTCCTGCCTAGAGAAGTTCCTTTAGCACTTGTTGTAAAGCTGGTTTGGTGGTGCTGAATTCTCTTAGCTATTGCTTGTCTGTAAGGGTTTTAATTTATCCATCAAATCTGAAGAGATCCTTGCTGGGTAGATTAATCTTGGTTGTAGGTTTTTCCCTTCATCACTTTAAATATGTCCTGCCACTCTCTTCTGGCTTGAAGAATTTCTGCTGAAAGATCAGCTGTTAAACTTATGGGGATTCCCTTATGTGTTATTTGTTGTTTTTCCCTTTCTGGTTTAATTTTTTTTCTCTGTGTTTAATTTTTGATATTTTGATTAATATGTGTCTTAGCCTGTTTCTCCTTGGATTTATCCTGTATGGGATTCTCTGTGCTTCCTGGACTTGATTAACTCTTTCCTTTCCCATATTAGGGCAATTTTCAGCTATAATAACTTCAAACATTTTCTCAGTCCCTTTCTTTTTCTCTTCTTTCTCAGTCCCCTTCTTCTTCTCTTCTTCTTCTGTGACCCCTGTGTTTAATGTTTTCCCAGAGGTCTCTGACAATGTCCTCAATTCTTTTCATTCTTTATTATTTTTATTGTGCTGTGCAGTAGTTATTTCCACTCTTTTATCTTCCAGGTCACTTATCCGTTTTCTGGCTCTGTTATTCTGCTATTGATCCCTTCTAGAGAATTTTAAATTTCATTTATTGTGTTGTTCATCACTATTTGTTTTGTCTTTAGTTCTTCTAGGTCCTTGTTAAACGTTTCTTGTATTTTCTCCATTCTATCTCCAAGATTTTGTATATCTTTACTATCATTATTCTGAGTTCTTTTTCAGGTCAACTGCCTATTTCCTCTTCAGTGTTAGGTCTGGTGGGTTTTTACCTTGTTCCTTCATCTGCTGTGTGTTTCTCTGTCTTCTCATTTTGCTTAACTTACTGTGTTTGGAGTCTGCTTTTCGCAGGCTGCACATTTGTAGTTCTTGTTGTTTTTGTCTGCCCCCAGTGACTAAGGTTTTTTCAGTGGGTTGTGTAGGCTTCCTGGTGTAGGGGACTAGTGGCTGTGTTCTGGTGGATAAGCCTGGATCTTGTCTTTCTGTTGGGCAGGACCACGTCTGGTGGTGTGTTTTGGGGTGTCTGTGGCCTTATGATTTTATGCTGCCTTTCTGGTAATGGGTGGGGTTTTGTTCCTGTCTTTCTAGTTGTTTGGCACAGGGTGTCCAGCTCTGTCGCTTGCTGTTCATTGAGCGGGGCTGGGTCTTGGATTTGAGATGGAGATCTCTGGGAGATTTTTGCCATTTGATATTATGTGGAACTGGGGGTCTCTTGTGGACCAAGGTCCTGAACTTGGCTCTCCCACCTCAGAGGCACAGCCCTGATGCCTGGCTGGAGCACCAAGAGCCTGTCATCCACACGGCTCAGAATAAAAGGGAAAAGAAAAAAGAAAGAAAGAAGAAGATAAAATAAAATATTATTTAAGTAAAAAATAATTATTAAATAATTTTTTAAGTAATAGAATAAAAAGAAAGAAGAATGCAACCATACCAAAAAACAAATCCACCAATTATAGTTAGCACTAAAAACTATGCTAAAAACAAAGAAACCCAAAAAAATACAGACAGACAGAACCACAGGACAAATGGTAAAAGCAAAACTATGCAGACAAAATCACACAGAGAAGCATACACTCACAAAAAGTGAAAAAGAAAAAAATATATATATCGTTGCTCCCCAAGTCCACCTCCTCAATTTGGTATGATTCCATGTCTATTCAGGTATTCCACAGATGCAGGGTACATGAGTTGATTGTGGAGATTTAATGCACTGCTCCTGAGGCTGCTGGGAGAAATTTCCCTTTCTCTTCTTTGTTCGCACAGCTCCTGGGGTTCAGCTTTGGATTTGGCCCCGCCTCTCTGTGTAGGTCACCTGAGGGCATCTGTTCTTCCTTCAGACAGGACAGGGTTAAAGAAGCAGCTGCTTAGGGGGCTCTGGCTCACTCAGGCCGGGGGTAAGGAGGGGTACGGAGTGCGGGGTGGCAGAGGCCAGAGTGATGTTACACCAGCCTGAGGTGTGCCATGTGTTCTCCCAGGGAAGCTTTCCCTGTATCACTGGACCCTGGCAGTGGTGGGCTGCACAGGCTCCCAGGAGGGGAGGTGTGGACAGTGACCTGTGCTTTCACACAGGCTTCTTGGTGGCTGCACCAGCAGCCTTAGCATCTCATGCCCGTCTCTGGGGTCTTCGCTGATAGCTGCTGCTCGCGCCCGTCTCTAGAGCTTCTTTAAGTGGCGCTCTTTATCCCCTCTCCTTGTGCACCATGAAGCAAAGAGGCAAGAAAAAGTCTCTTGCCTCTTCGGCTGCTTCACACCTTTTCTCAGACTCCCTCCGGCTAGCTGTGGCTCACTATCCCCCTTCAGACTGTGTTCACGCAGCCAACCCCAATCCTCTCCCTGGGATCTGACCTCCGAAGCCTGAGCCTCAGCTCCCAGCCCCCAGCAGACAAGCATCTTGGGCTGGTGAATTCCTCTGTGTGGGAATCTCTCCCCTTTGCCCTCCACACTCCTGTTGCTGTGCTCTCCTCCATGGCTTCGAATCTCCCCCTCCTCCACCACCCACCTTCTCCGCCCGTAAAGGGGCTTCCCAGTGTGTGGAAACTTTTACGCCTTCACAGCTCCCTCTCACTGATGCAGGTTCCATCCCTATTCTTTTTTTTTTTTTTTCACTTTTTTTTTTTTAACATCTTTATTGGGGTATAATTGCTTTACAATGGTGTATTAGTTTCTGCTTTATAACAAAGTGAATCAGTCATACATAAACATATGTTCCCATATGTCTTCCCTGTTGCGTCTCCCTCCCTCCCACCCTCCCCATCCCTATTCTTTTGTCTCTGTTTTTTTTCTTTTTTCTTTTGCCCTACCCAGGTACGTGGGGAGTTTCTTGCCTTTTGGGAAGTCTGAGGTCTTCTGCCAGCGTTCAGTAGGTGTTCTGTAGGAGTTGTTCCACATGTAGATGTATTTCTGATGTATTTATGGGGAGGAAGGTGATCTCCACATCTTACTCTTCCACAGTCTTGAATCTCCTCCCTTGAAATTTTTAATGTTCCAAATATAATTGATCCATTACTAAGTGTTATATACATAGAACTTTACTGATTTTTTACTGCTAGTTTTTAAAACATTGAGTGTGGTGAACTTCAAAAACTTCAGAATAAATATTTTAAAAGTAGTTAAATGACTGATCATTTGATAAATATCAATGCAAAAAACTTGTACTTGAGCAAGCTAAGAAAGTCATTACAGCAGTATTTCTGATGGAACCAGTGTTATACCTGTTCAAGCTACACTGACTCTAATAATCTGTGACAGAAGAAGAAATGGGAAAAGTTATGAAAGCTTTTCATTAAATCAGAAATTGAAAGAAAGGAAAAATATGGCTTGTTTCAATTGTATTCATAGTTCAACAGACAGGATCACAGTGGAAAAGAAATTGTCTAAACAGTGCCAACCTTTTATAATCTTTGCCCCATATTCTGAAACTTAATCCCTGAATCTATTTTCCTGCAATGGTATGAAATTTTTATCCAGGCAGCATTTCAAATGCAAAGGGGCGTCTTCAGTTCACACCCTCCCACCCCCCCATCCCCTTCCCCCACCCCACCACCCACTCCCACACCATGTGTCTTCATCATCAAAGCAGTAGGGGGCTATGTTTGGCTGTTTCCCATGAATAAAACTCTCACAGATGCAAACCAGCCCACACTATCAGCCCTACTCTACCTCAGAATGTTCCCTCACAAACCTTCACTGTCTCTAGGATGATTCTGAATATAGAAAAATCACAAGCTCCAGGGTAGCCTGAGATAAAATGAAAGTTCAGGGCTTTGGAAGTGTGATAAGAATTCTAATCAACTGGAACCTGCTAAGTATTCTGGATACCTTGTGCATTTTTGATATTTTCTATCTTGCCACATTTTTAGGAATACATTTTAATAATGTTCAGTAACATTTCCTAAAAGCAAACTTTGCTAGCCTGTGGTCTACTGGAAGTAACATCTATAGCTGTCATTTAAAGCTGTGTGAATTGGACAAGGTGTGAAATCTTTGGGGCTTAGTTGTTTCAAAAATGTAGAAAAATAGCTTATCTTTAAAAAGGCAGAAAGCTGAAAAAGTGTGATATAATATATACATGCACATACACACACATACACACACACACACAGAGATTTTTATTTCATTCCAAGTCAAAAAATAAAAGGAGGAAAAGGAAACAATATATTTTACTTTCTTCCAGGAATAATAATGAGTTTTTTATATACATCATTTCATCTATTTTCTAAAATAACTGTAAGGAGTAGGTATTTTATGAGTAATTTGATTTTAGAGATGTTAAGTAACTTCCCAAAGGTCATCTCGATAATAAAGGCAGAATCAAGATTCCACCAGGGTCTGTAAGATTCCAGTGACCTTAGATATTTTCATGGATTACTGTTCACAGATTTTATTGATTTTAATCTGTTCTGTACTCTTATGATTTTTGCCATATCTATAAACCATTGGTAGTATTTTAATTTTTTAAATTAAATTGTCTTATCTTTTTAAATTTAAAATAAATGTATCTTTAAAACTAAACTTTAGTCCATTCCAGTAAATGAAAAACCATGTTATCCTTTTTCATAAGTAAGAAATATATTTTAAATAAATGTAATGAAAAGACAAAACATTTTTTAAATTTAGCTTGTTTTTTTTTATATGTTGAAAAATCTTGTGTTCCTGCTTCTCTCTCTCTCTCTCTCTCTCATTAAAAAATATCATAGACTGTAATAGAGAAATGTCAGAACAAGCATGAGCAGAAACTTTCTCTTTAATGCAATCAGAACTGGAAGAACACTGAGAGGGACAATTTTCTCACGATGCAAGTCAATGTTTTTCATGCATCTTCCCACCTAACAACGTCTTGGACACCTTTAGCAGTTTGTTTACCATTCTGCAAACGTGGAGCTCAGTCGTGCTGCCCTGCACTTCACGCTTGATGCGATGATGACTGAATGACATTCTGATTGGCCATCACCCTCCTGCAGTCATCTGCCTTGCACAGTTTTCTACTTGAAATTGGCAGAAATTTTGTATGCAGATTGACTTGTTAGTTCACATTAGAAAAGTATGCCAAATTTTATAAAATTTGATATGTCTTTTTAATCATGTGGATAGCTTCTCCATTTAAATACCTTGAGTGCACCTTATTCTTCTGGATTTTATCTGTGTGCTAAGAATAAACAATTTTTGCTCCTGTAAAAAATATTCAATATCATCTCTTAAAAATTTTTGTCTTAACCTTTACTACAAGGAAAACTTTAATATGAATAGAAAGAGTTTGAAATATCATAGTATGTATATGAAAAGTAATAACTGTGAAACCAGTTATTCTCAAATTTTACCTAGAATTTTATAAGGTTTTAAAATTTAAGATACATTTCATTTTCTAATCTTTGGGGCCACATTTTATATCCATAAATACTGATGCTAAAAGCAAAAGACATTTTCCTTTGAACTATCTCTGTAAACATTAATCGAGTAACTATATCTGGAAGTAAATTAGGTTGAAAAAATTTACCCATATAATTGAATTTTTCCCTATGTGAGGTATGGTATTTTCTTATGATATATTTTCTTCTGATAAAATTGTTTATTCCTTTTCGTAGCTCAAATGGGTTCAGCCAATGAGATGATCACACTAAAATATTCAATAACTGTTAGCTATTATTATTGCTTTATAGGTATGTAAGCATTGATAGTGCTATAAGAAGAAAAAAATGAGATAGAAGTCCAGTTACAAAATAACGTTGTCCATCACCCCCTAAAATAAAATTTATTTAAAGTGTAGTAAGGCTATGTGCTGATAAGTAAATATTTGTAATTCTTCTTTGTGACTCAGAAGCCAGTCTCCTGTGTTCTTTTACTCGCCTATATTGTTAGCAGCAAAATAGAGAATTTGCAAAATCATGTCATAAGTGCCTTCCCTATCGGCTTCCCAGCACTCATCTCCCAAAACTCCATTAGGCAAAATGTAGCTCCTGAGACCCGAACAAACCAACAAAATCCTTGGGGACATTCTGTCTAAAATTTCACCTACACCATTATTTCCCCAGCACCTCCCACCAAGTACGCACATTTTTTAGAGGAAGGTTTGTGCAGAGAGCATGTCATTGCCTACATTCAGACATGGGCATCTATTCTGTGATGGTTATTTCAAATCAAGTATTTATTTTAATTTAGCCTTCAAGTAAGGGCAACTTAATGTGATTCTGGACTGGATTTTTTTACCACCTCCAATTAGACCCTGGGCAGGTGACTTTCTTTCCTTGTGCCTCAGATGTTTCTTCATTAAGATGAGTGTTTGTAAAATGCTGCAGAACTCATTTATCATTTCAGATGTACATTGCAAATGTAGGAGATATTATATTTATGGGCCAAGTAATACCACACAGCGTTTATACAGCAATAAAACTCCAGGGGTAGGTGATAACAACAGAAAGACAGGCAGACACAGTGCCCTTTCTCTTTAGCACACAACACAGTTTAATGGTTGATCTTGAGTCTTCTGTAGATTTGCAAAGTCAAATCTGATAAACAGGTGATGATACAGCATTCTGTTCAGGTCCATAAAATATGACTTCCTAGAGGAATCTAATTATAAAGGAAAAATATTTTCAAATAAAAGTTTGTTTTCTGATTTGGGGAAAGATTTGCTCACAGAAATTTTCTAAGAGAGAACTCAGCTTATGTTAAATTATTTCATCAATTTATTGAATTAAAATGCTCCCAGATCTTATTTATCTTTATCCACATCAGAATGATCATATAACTGATACTATTTCTAAATTCTACATTCTCTTGTAATATAAAAAGGAAAACAGAGGTAAGTGAGCTGGTATCCCAAGCCTATTTCAAAAACTAACTAGCAGTGGATATGACAAAGTCCAATATCCAACTCCTTCTACATGTTACAATTCTGGGAATTTTTTACAATCATAATAATCCAAGGCACTATGACTCTGAAATCTCTCTGAGTCATTCAGGATTTTATTACATCCAACATAATTTGAGTGTTAAGAGTATTCTGATAATATTCCAAAGCTTAAGTTTTTTTTTAATTAACTGTATTTCTCGAATATACTGATAAAACAAGGCTTTATTATTACAATAATAACATAATTATTTCTTTCATTTCACTTGCTCTCTCAGATTAATTTTGCTCAATTTTGAAATTGAAGCTATTTTATTTTCTAATTCTTTGACAGGTGTATACAGTAAATTTAATTAAATTAAATGAGAATTATTAAATAACCATGAAAATCTTCCCCCAGATATTCTGAATAGTCATGAATTAACTATACAATTTCCAATGGCTTTTAAAATTCAGCCTCTAAACCAATCAATTCTAAATCACATTTTCAGTTATATATAAAGTAATTTTAAAAATATTTCTTCTTGTGGTACCAAAACTAACTACCCAAAGAACTGTAGAAAACAGTAAAATGTGTAAAATTTCAAAGTTCATAATAATCTTAGCGTTAATCAGCATTTGGCTTCTAACACTGGAATTAACTTAAGCAATTTGGAGTATTATCCTAAAATTATCATTATCTTTACCAGCCCTGGGAGTAGCTAATGGTTGTTAGACACTGTATAATTAGCATGAGAAATCAGAAATCAATGTATGATCAAATACAAGTTATGTGCCAAATAAAATTACTATAATTTATCAATTCAGCTACTCAAATATGATTGTCAGTGAGCCCAAAACACTCAAAACACAATTATAATTATCTTCAGAAAGTATCAGGGAACAGTCTGGAAAAAATTAAGAGAAATGTTTTAATACTTTGTATAACAGAACATTCAAGCTCTGGTAAATCATATAATTTAGCAATTATTTTTCAGTAGTAAACAATTAAATTTTTACACAGACTTTTTAAATAATAAAACTTGTAACCCACATTAGATAATTTTACTCTGAAGTTAAATGTTCTTTTTTCTTAATCAAATGTATTTTTACAACATAAAAAGTCTCCTTTAGACAGAGGCCTAAGTTCCCTGGTGGTCTAGTGGTTAGGATTTTGTGCTCTCCTTTAGACAGATACCTAAAGCAAGTTTTTAATTTAAATGATTTTGAATTAATTCAAGACAGGACTTTAAAAAAAAAAATCCAGAGAAAGGCAGGTGGGAGGTTATATGCAAATCCTAGTACTTTCCCAGTAATTCCATCTCTTTTGTCCCACTTATCATAGGAGCACCAGTGTATTTTCACATCCCAGTTGAGATCACCTGTGCTAAAATTAATGATGTGCCCAGTCTACCTGCTTACTGTTCTCACATCTGGACAGAACAGAATATTAGAGAAGTCACTGGTCTTAAATAAAGCAGCCTGGGTTTGATTTAGTCAAGACACTCACTGCCTGATCCAAGGATTTGTGACTGATATACGGATGATTCTTCCCAACACCCTACCTCAATGGTTTCTCATAAAACTCAAATGGGAATATATGTATAAAGTGTTTTATAAACTTTCACACACTATACAAATAAAAGTTATTATGATGCTTGTGGTCCATACCCACAGTGTTAACCCAGTCCCAGATTCTAAGAATAGCCCAAACCCAATCTCTACCTGGGGCAAATCAAGGGAGTCTTAGCTAAGTAATTCAGATGCTTCAGACTGTAAGACATTCTTGTGGTCTCTCTTACTGTAAACTTATTAGTTTCTCTAGGTTTATTCTACCAACTGGATCCTTCCTTATTCCTGGGAACAAATGGGGTCCCAAAATATAAGTGAATAAATGAATCAAAACAAGAAAATCTTATTCTTCAGATTCCTGCTCTAATGTTCTGTCTGATACCGTTCACCTCCCCCTGGAGTTGGTCTCTGCCTTCCTCTCCCTTACTACCTTTGGAGAAATGACCTGGATCCATGTCCCACAGACGGGAATCTCCTGGTACTTCTATACCTCTCAAATTCTGTCTGTCTGATTTGTCACCACACTCTAGGTTTGTCTCAATATATAGTTCAGCCAATTAGCAGATTTAGAGTCAACGAAGCAAATTCTCTTCTAACCACTATTATCTACAAATGGAGCAAGATTCCTTGTGAGGTAAAGAGTTCTGTACCCCCCTAAGCTAGTCAAGGCAAAACTATGTTCCCACCAGCAATGGAAAGCCCTGCTGTTTTGGTTGGGAGGTTAGACAAGATCATTCTACAATCCTAGGTAACCTGCTTAACTCCTCTGTTACTCTGACTTGCTAATGCTTCTGGAGTGACAATAGAGAGGACAATGTATGCCTTCTGACATTGTTGCACTTTACCACACTAAACAAACTGTTCCTATAATGAACCCAAAAGAGAAGATACTATTCCCCTTTTATTTGAATATTACTTGTTATTTCAGTTAAATGAAATGTACTCCAGAAACACAAATTATCTGTGTGTCTAGATGTAAAGACTATTACTGCACTAATGTATTTGTTAGAGATAGTAGCAATTAGATACAAAAATGATGTAATTAACTCTGAAAATATTTTTTTTAATCATGTATAGTAAGCCATGTCCCAAACCAAATATCCATAAAGAATATGACATTTCTAATTGTAATTTTACATTAGCACGCTATTTTCAGTTCAATATTGAAAACTCTTTATATTGTATCTATACAATCAATGTCATAAACTAAAACATGAATGTCAAAAGTTTAGCAATCACTTTATAATATTTGTAAGAACACAATTTATTTGAATTTGGTAAATAAAGTTAAATTAACATTAGTTTTGTTTTCTTTTTCCTTTTACTTTTATGATGGTTTTATAATATTGTTTTGTATTTTCCTTCATTTTATGAAAGGACACCAAACATCTGAACATTACTTATGTAGTATATTCAATGATGCTATAGAAAATGACTGATTTTCCCAGTTTTCACATCTTTCCATTTGGTTATGGAATAACAAAGTCTAATGATTTGGATATTTGTGATCCAATATAGTATAAATAGCTAGGGTTTTGTCTCTTGGTCATGAGAGACAGATGGAGAATAAGATAAAGACATGGGAATAAGGGCAGAATAATGGGTGTGGATTATAAAACTGAACTGTTAGGAATCAGAGGGAAAAATAAGTAAGGAGAGAGAAAATGGGATGGAGATAGGAAAGAAGCAGTAAGAGTGACCAGGTAATACGTCCAGAAGACAGTTGGCCAGTGGAGTCATGACTTGCCAAGAATCACTATAGTTAATGTGCACTACAGACTGGGTCACAAGTTGCACCCAACTTAAATAAGTTTGATGGTATTTAGGACAACTGAAGCCAGAGAACTCCCACCAAAATAACTATACAAGCTAGTAAATTAAACATCCCTAGTTCCACGGATGCTGATAAAAGACAGAAGACTCCTGAAACAAAAGACTCTGCTACTCACAGCAAGAGAGTACAAGTATCAGGATAGCTGCACTGGTTTCCTTGACCCAAGACCCAAGTCAGAGATGGAAGGCCAGGTAGAGTTTGCATGCATCGCAGGAGAGAGACCTTGAGTTTAGGAGATCTAATTTCCTAGCAAGCAGTAAGCAAACCTGTTCTTTGTCCAGAGGGAAACTAGATTTATTGCAGAACTATGTGGTACATTCCTGAGTACGGTCCTCAGTTCTCAGGATTGCCAGCCAAATAAATAATTCTGAGAAGTGGGCTTTGAGAAAGAATAGTCAGTTTTGTGATGTTAGCACACTCAGCAAGACATGTAGGAATGTGAGTGGCCCACAAGGAACGCCTCTCAACAGTGAAACAAAGTGGTTCTCAAAGAGCAGGATGCCCAGATTAGCATCACTCACAGCCTTAAAAGAAATGCAATTTCTTGGGCCTCATTTCAGACCTAGTTGTCGTAGACTATTCAGGCTACTATAACAATAGACCACAGACTGGGTGGCTTATCAACAACAAACATTTATTTCTCACAGTTCTGGAGGCTGGGAAGTCCAAGATCACAGCATTGACTGGTTTGGTGTCTGGTGAGAGCCCACTTCTTAGTTCATAGACTGATGTCTTTTCACTGTGTCCTCACATTGCAGAAGGGGTGATGAAACTCTGCGAGACCTCTTTTCTGAGGACACTAATCCAATTTTTGTGGATTCTATCTCACGATCAAATAACTTCCCCAAAGCCCTACAGCCTAATATGATCACATTGGGCATTAGAATTTCAACATACAAATTTGGAGAAGACACAAAATTCAGCCCACAACACTAGAAAAACAGAAATTCAGCAATCTCAGTTTAACAAATCCACTCAGTAATTCTGAGACCCACTAAAGTTTGAGAACCAACAGTGTAACGAAAAGAATTCTTGATAGCAGTCAGGATCCCAGAACTAGTCAAGGCTTCGACCAACTACCTGGACATGTCACTCAGCTTGTCTGTGCCTTAATATCTTCACCTATAACAGGAGGAGATAATTTTTTTTAATTGGGGTATAGTTGTTTTACAATGTGGTGTTAGTTTCTACTGTACAGCAGAGTTCCCTGTGCTATAAAGCAGGCTCTCATTAGTTATCTATTTTATACATATTAGTGTATATATGTCAATCCCAAACTCCCAATTCATCCCACCCCCCCTTTCCCCCTTGGTGTCCATACGTTTGTTCTCTACATCTGTGTCTCTATTTCTGCCTTGTAAACCGGTTCATCTGTACCATTTTTCTAGATTCCACATATATGTGTTAATATACAACATTTGTTTATCTCTTTGTGACTTACTTCACTCTGTATGACAGTCTCTAGGTCCATCCACATCTCTACAAATGACCCAATTCCTTTCCATTTTATGGCTAACAGTCCACTGTATATATGTACCACATCTTCTTTATCCATTCGTCCGTCAATGGGCACTTAGGTTGCTTCCATTACCTGGTTATTGTAAATAGCGCTGAAATGAACATTGGGGTGCTTGTGTCTTTTTGAATTATTCCTTATTGCTCATATTTGATGAAATCCTCTATTCCTTGTCATGTAGCTTTATCAGTATTGCCTGACCTTGAAATGCACATGGCAAGCATTGGTAAAACCAGGAGAGATCAGCTGGCAAAGCAGATCCACAAGGTCTCATTACCATCCTCCACAGTCCATAACCTGGGGCTAGCCTCCCAGGTTCCCAGAACGTCTTTGTCAGCAGGCTGGGACAGGAAGAGTACCTCAGACAAATGTTAACCAATCTGGTATAGGCTGGCCAATCAACCCAGAAGATCTGTTTATGCATTTATAGGGAGACTAACTGAAAGAGAGGCTAGCCCAATGTTCTCTGGCCTGAGCATTCTCCTTCAGTAAATCAAGCTGCTAAGAATTGTAATCAGAAGATCTACTTGGAAAGCATGATTTAGAACAGAGTGTTAATTGAATGTCCTTAGTCTGCCTGATGTGTCCATGTCTGTAATAGGAATATACCTGTCATTATGGGCCAAGTACACTTCCAGGGTCTGGTCACCTTCTCCTGTGGACAGCCCCTGAATGGCACAACCAAACTGCCCTCTGAGACTTTCCTGGTTTTCTGTGCTTGCAGTGTCAAACAAGTCTCTCTCAGATCAACATATTTTTTTCCTTTGGCTGATTTAATAATCTTCATTTATGTTCTAATCAAGTCTCAGAGACCCTAAAATCTTCAGCCTGTCTTAAGTGACATTGCATATTTTCTGCCCTGATCAGTTCAGTTTTGATCATCAAGTTGTAGTCTCAGAAAACAATTTGATCATCTTATTTCCAAATTTCTGGCTGGTTACTACACTCTTGTTTTCTCCTCTGTTTTCCACACCCTCCTTCCCTAAATGGTCATCACCCTAGTGAAACTGCACTCCTTTTCAGGTGGGACTCGAACCAGCCAAAACTCATACTGGGACTTGAACCCATGATCCCTGACTTAGGAGGGGACTCAACCCCCCTGTATTTTAATTGAAACTGCTCATCTGGTGTCAGGATTTACTGAAGCTCAGGTTATTTTGTGTCGGTGAAGAAAGAATTCAGTGAGAAGCAAAGTGGCAAGCAAAGAGTGAGTTTATTAACATAGATGCTTGTGAGAAATACAAGTGGGCAGGTGGTAGGGGCTCTGCCTCAAGGACTGAGAGGACTTTATTTTCATAAACAAAAGTGGGGAGGGGGAGAAGATCACCTTCTTCCACATTCTTGAGCAGACGTCTATGCTTACATCATTAGTTCCTCCTTTGACCCTATGTGGTTTAACTGGGACTATCGTGGTGCTATTTAAATCACATGTATATTATTAGCAAAAGGATGGTAACATATACTATGAATAAAATATGGTAATTCATCTCAGCTTTCGGTATAATGTCCCCTTCCACCTATATTTCTGACTTGACTACATGCAGAAGTGCTACTCTTCAAGGACTATTAACTGTCTGACTTCATGTCACAAGATTCAGACGCCATATCTATTGTCTTGTGTTTTAACTATCAGGGGTTGTGGCTTGAGTGTGTCTGGTGCTTGGATGTACCTGGTCTTCCTTCAAGGTAGTGTAGATTGTTGCTAGGTTACTGGATTCTTTCCTTGAGTGGTCATTAGCTTATAACAGTCTCCCAAACTCCCTTAAAATTCCTTTTCTATCTTGAATCCCCAGTGGGATTTCTAAACTGACTATTTAGTTATCCTACTCTACCCCTATCACCAGGATTGGAGACTATCAGCCTCCAAGAATCACATAGTAGAGCAGCTGCCTTCATTTGTACCATTCTGGTGAGTTACTGTCCTCTTGGTTTTCATTCCATTATGGATTTTCTTATGTGATTCTTTCACCTTACAGTATTATGCAATTTTGGCCCCAAGAGCTTATTAATAGAAGGTAAGTTTTAATTTATAATGAACAGTCACTCCTGGAAATTTGTTTATGTTATTTAGAAATTTGAATTGAATTGAATTAGATCTCATTTGTAATAAGGGATTTGTAAAAGCCAAATGTATTCACATTGTCTATAAAAAGTGAATGGCTGAATAATTACTCAATAAACATAATTAATGGTGACAACAAATATAGATTATTCTTGTTCATGAGACTTGCTTTTCCATAAAATTTATATAGCTTGCATTACCCACATATTTTCATTTACCTTTTTTGCTCTGTAGATGCTATTTAGAAATATAGATTATCTATTTATTTATTAGTTATAAATCTCAAATAGAAAAAAGATAACCAGAAGCATTTCTGACATGAAAGAAAGAATATTTCTTTAAAAGTATTATGGGGATTTTTTGGTAAAACTCTAAATAAGGTGTATTTATTCAATATATTCCTGTACTTATTTTATTTCAAATATATTAATGCATGAGGTTTAAAATTAAATGTGATTTCCCTGTAGATTAATACTATCTTTTTCATCTTTGTAAAATAGAAGTAAATTGCTTGGTTCAATACAAACTAAGCCCATTTGAGTGGCTTTTTTTGTTGTTTTTCAGAAATAGGAGAGATTGAGACTTGAAAAAGAATTCATCATCAGGAGAATTTATTTTAAAAGCATCCAAGCTCCTATACAGCCAGAAGATAAATTACCCACTAGTCAAGAGAAGGAAAGCACAATTAATTTCACATTATACTAAACCAATCAGCTCCTTAAATGGCTGTCTTTTTTGAGAAAAAGCAGCAAGAAAGCCATAGTTGTTCCTTCCTCCCATGCCTTTAGAAGCAAACAGCTAGTCTTTTCTCAGACTACAAGTTCTATGGAAAGCAGGGTGAATATATATATTTTTTTCTTTTTTTATATAAATTTATTTATTTTGGGCTGCGTTGGGTCTTCGTTTCTGTGCGTGGGCTTTCTCTAGTTGTGACGAGTGGGGGCTACTCTTCGTTGCGGTGCACGGACTTCTTATTGCGGTGGCTTCTCTTGTTGTGGAGCACGGGCTCTAGGCACGTGGGCTTCAGTAGCTGTGGCACGTGGACTCAGTAGTTGTGGCACATGGGCTTAGTGCTCCACTTCATGTGGGTTCTTCCCAGACCAGGGATCGAACCTGTGTCCCCTGCATTGGCAGGTGGATTCTTAACAACTGTGCCACCAGGGAAGTCCCAGGGTGAATATATTTTGTTGTTTTTAGATAAGGAGAATTCTATTCATGACTTGTATCCATATTTCACAGTGCAAAGTTAATGAAGCTTTTGTCTTGTACTAGTGATAGGCAAATGCTTTGAAGTTTTATGACAAGGAAGTAAGACTTCAATAAATTATTTCCAAACCTACCTTTCTTCTTTCCAGGATAATTATTTTTATGTAATCATTTATTATCAAGGAATAAAGGAAGGGTTGAGGAGAAATCATACTGGGGTAATGGAATATGCACAAAAAATCTGCAGGCTGCGTTTTTCTTCCTAACAAAATGGATTATTGCTAAACAACCATTCATTACCTTTTTTGAGACCAGCAGGATGGTGTTAGAATATACTAAATTAATGTCACCTGCCATCACTTAACCTGAAGAAACACAATGATTAGTAAACTTTACATACACAGCTGCTGCAGCATTTTAAGCATCTTCCATATGTAATAAAAATGTGATCAATGGAGGCCTTCGAGGAAAGAGTGCAATGCAAGCATATAAAGAGCCTCGGTTCCTTCCTGCACACAGGTGTTATCCATCAAAACCCCCAAACCACAATGCCTTGTGTCTGCATGTCAGTACCATTCTATAGGCTAAGTTTAATTCTCTTTATTAAGGTATTCATTTTGCATTGATAAGGGATGATCTTTGGTATGCACATACAGGAAATGTACAAAGTCTCCTTTACGCCATGCAAAAAAGTAGCACACTGACTTTGAACCATTAAGTTCAAGACCTTGTGCTTTAAAGATTAATTTACTCTTCCCACATACATGCACACAGCCTGGCACTACATAAAGAACACAAATAATAACATTTTCATTTTTAAAAATACATATATGTTGGATCAGTAAGGATATAGTATAGATTGCATGAGGAAGAAGAGAGGGAGAAGAAAAAGAAAGAGGGACTGAGGGAGAAAAGCAAAAAGTGAGTGAGAGAGAGAGAGAGAGAGAAAGAAAGAATATCAAAATATCAAAATGTACTTAGGCCTCACCCATGAAATTTTCTTTCCTGGGTATATAAGTTTTTTTAATGCTTTGACTGGAGAGAAGACTATTAAGGGTATATATTTTGTTATTTTTAGTTGTTTGATTTATGAAAGTTTTTAATCAAAATTGTTAGGCATTTATTAGTAGGATTATATTTATAAGTAGAGCAAGTTTTACAAAAGTACTTCTAAGGGTCCTTTGAAAAATGATTGTCCCTGATTAGTTAATTAAATGTGGTAAATGACATTTGTAAACTCTTACATATTATATATCATGTTTTTAAGTACTTCATTTGTCTGGTTTAACAAATAAAATCTTTCTGAGAATGAAATAATTCTTAAAATCTAGTAAGTTACATGTATCAATATGATGGCCTAAAGTTTTCTTAGACTTTCTAATATCACACATGAACATAAGATGTGGATGTAAGATTTCAGATCACAAAACTGCAATCTTATGTCTCAATTTTTAATTGCATATTCTAAGCTGAAATCATAAGACTGTCACATTAATAGACTAAATTATCTGAAATAACATGTTTACAGTACCAAATGTTCACAGATTTCTTAACACAAAAATATTAGTACTCTGATTTCTGTTTTTGTAAACATTTTATGTTCAACTCTAAATCTTCCTAGAATTAAAAGACATGTACTCACTAAGGAAGATGACATCCAGTTAACTAAAATTATTGAGGTGTACATCTATTCTTGAGTGTGAAAGTTACACACCCATGAAGGAAGAGAAAATACCATCCAGGTTCACTGAGTTCCTTTCGACTGTGATCTTGGTAGGTCATGTGACTTGAAGCTGCAGACACCCAGAGCAACTCTCACCACCTCAACTGCCATATCAGTCTTTTTCATAAGCTCTATATCACAGGACTCAAAACTTTAATAAAGGGTCAAGTTACCTAATTCTCTGGCTACTCATAGGAGTCAGCAACTATTGGAAAGGGTAGCCTGTACATATGATCTGTCAGCCCTCACTCAGCCACATAAGAATGGGCCTTGAGTCTGAAGTACTTTCTTACTGAGAAATAAAGAGCCCATGCAGTCAGCCTTACAGCCTTGTATGGAAATACTTTCCCTGTTTTAAGCTAAATAAGTATTCCTTTGTCCTGCTTAAATGTGTACATCAGTGGTCCTCAGGGACACCTCCATCTTTTAGTATTTCAAACTCCATGAGAGTGGGTTCCAGGTCCTTCTACAGTAGCAACAGGGATAGTCATAGACCAATTGCCCTCCATCCACTGCCAGGGAGACTCGCTATCTATAGGGACCAGCACACACTATTAGAGCTGTAAAGTGTCGTTCCATCCAACGTTTGACTGTGTTAGGTTTTCCTTGACAACTTTGATACCAAAATACAAAGACAAAAATGTTTGTATTTCTCCCCTGGGACTGATAACCAGGAGCACTGCAAGGTATTCTTCTCCCCCAATATTGATAACTGATGCACGATGTTCTTCTCGCAGCAACTCCCATCCAAACTGATTTGCTTGTCTTTTGTTCATAAGACATACACATAGGTTTCCCATCTAACTGCAAAAAACCTTTGAAGTTGTTGGATAATTGGTGTCATTATATTTTTTACTTAAATAGAAAGACCTTGAACTTAATAGGATTCTAGGATAAATAAATGCCTTTCTCTACTAATCTAAATAAACTTGCATTATTTTATCTTCATATTCATATTCAATTTCTCAATTCAATTCTTCAACCAATTGAATTTTGACTCTTATATGGTGTTTTCTGGCTCATGGTTGCACCATGGGTCTTCCACTGTCCTTCCTGCCTCTAGCTTTCTTCTTTTGCAACCAAGGTTGTATAACTCAGATCAGAGTCCTGTACTGGCTTTTTCTCTTATCCCAGGTACGTAAGGCTTAGGAATGCACTGTTCAAAGCCTTTTCCAGCGGAAAAATATCCTATGTTCACTCTTTAGGGGCAGCAAAGATTCATGAGCAACCCAAATCTCTTTCCTTAGCCTAGAACTTCAAGTGGTTCTCTTCTGACCTGGACAAGAACTCAGGTTGAAAAATAATTGTTGATCTCAGTCAGTAAATTAGCTAGATTTTAAAAAATCATATCATGCTATAAATATAAATAATTTTAGTGTTGTGTACAACAAAGGATCTGAGAACTTAAGCTTCCCAAAAGTATTTGTCCTAAAGACTTAAGACTTGTTTTATCCTTCTCCTAACTAAGTCTTAAATTCCAACTTATTTATTTATGCATGATATCAGCAATGAAATATAAATCTCTATATTTTAAAATACTTTTTTTCTTTTCTCAGTTTCTACAGATAAAGTGATCTGAAGTAATGAATGATGTCATAAAAGCAGAAAAGAAACTGTGACAACACCCAGAAATATGAAAGGAGGCTTCTTACTGCATAATAGTATCTTTGGTTCAATTTATAAAAACCCAAATAAAATGGACAGTATTGTTCAATTTTAGAAATTCCATTTCTTCTATGTTCTAAGCTGTATAATTGTCAGGTTTTTATGGTTTAGATTGTAAATGTGTTTTTTCCCTTTGCTAATTACATTTTTTTTTAAGTCTTAAAATGTGGAGGACATTTATGAATGGTAAGGGAGACACCATATACAAATGTATATTTGTAAAAGCTATTTTTATGATTAGCATGTTTTACTTTTGGTCATATATAAAAGTCAGGTGATATTGCAATTATACACTTAAAACTTATTTCCAACAATGTCATGTAAGAAAAGATGCATTTTATGCTAGTTTTTATAATTTATTTTTAAGTTATAGTTTAAAGTACTTCAGATCATAAGGATAAAATACTTGAAAAGTTTTATTTCTGCCCTCAATAAGCACCATTTTTATTAATAAATAATGCAAATATTTCAGATGTATTTCAATAGCTAAAGGACTGTTGGTTTGCCCTATGATTAAATTGAGCATTCTCTGCTCGACTGAACTGAAATGACCCAATTACTACCCAATATTTCAGTCTGGGTAGGAGATCCCATGGACAGGTTTTAATGCCCATACTGGTAAGAACTAAATTGGCAGGGATGATTGCCTTGTCTTTGGATCCAAAAGTTCAAATTAGTACATACATCACTTCAGTTCATCTCCTATTGCTCGGAACTCTCCATTCCCTGGTATTGCAAGTGTTTTCCAGATGCCCTTAGCCATTGTCTTGTGCTGTGGAAATGGAAGAAACCATCTTCACAGACTGTAGGAGAATTCAGCATATAATTTCTTAATAAATACTGTTTCTTTTAAAACAAAGTTGGTGTGTATCTTTCTTTTGGGGTGCACTTAGTTTTAATACCTGGTTTGAATTTTTAAGTAAGTTGTAATGCCACAAAATCAATGCAATAATGAAAGTAGCATAACTTTAATATGCATATTATATGTTCTTTATGCCTTAACTTTTCATGGAATGACTTGTATTCTGAAACATATTAATTTGTCATGTAATTGAAAATCAGATGGCCCTCAGTCCATGAAAGAAGGCACTCTATGGTTTATATTTCTAGAAGGCATATTTTTTACTCCAAATATAGAATTTTAAGAAAATATTTCAGGTTAGAAAGCAAAACTACCTGAACATAGTTTTAGCTCTGCCCAGCTAAAACTCTGCACTAAATGACTGCCAGCTCTTCATTAAAGAGCAGAGAGAAAACATTTAGCATCACCAAGAGCACTTTGTAGATTTAAAGCCACCTTTGTTCAAAGAAATCGAGGGTCTAAAATCAGCTTTGTATGTTTTCTCTTATTTTTCTAGTTTAATTCCTTTAAGGCGATTTATCTTCTTTCTCTATGACTTTCCAATATAAGCTAACGAAATCTTATACAATTTCATCCAACAAGGAATATCACAAAAAATTTCTGAAAAAAAAAGAATTAGAACTCTGTTATTAAAGAAAAGAAATATATTGCATTTTCCTATTTAAAGTCTTTAGCAATTTGATAAAGACTTTAACCTAGGGATTAAACCTAGAACCTAGGGGTCTGTATCAGGAATGTGCTTCCTTTTTAAGGGAATGTGAAAAACACAATGTAGTACACTGGTTTTTGCCATAATGGGTATTGGAGAAATTGTAACTGCTGTGATTGAATTCTGAAGTTGCAAAGAACATGTATGCGGTTCTACAAGGGAATAGAATCAACAGAGTGATTTCTTGGTTTGCTGCCAATAGATGCCTGGGGTATTCTGATGCTCCAGAAAGGAAGTGTTGCAGGTATTGTGTATTAAGAAAATACACATGTGGATATTTTTCCAAACTTGCCATTTGTCCTCATAGTAGTCAATAAACAGTGTAGCATTTATAACCTGGCATTATTATAAATTAAGAGCATTATCCTTTCTCAGGTATTCATTAACTATTCTCAAAATAAAATGAATAATTCAGATGTCCAAAATAATTCTTTGTTATTAGAGTCTGATTTTCTCCACACAGACCTTGAAACATGAAACCATGGGTCTTTCTCTTTATTCATTACCCATTCCTGGCTTAAGAATTTCTTTTGATGACAAGGATGGAATAAAATATACACCAGATCAACAAAGTATAAATTGTTGGGGATTGTAATCCCTGAAGGTTTAGTTTAATAAATGAAAAGGAAGATTTTTAAGAGATGAGAAGGGAAGTGTATACTTCTAACAATAACATCAGTCTCATAAAGGGAAAGAAAAGGAGCATTTGTTGCTGCATTCAATTCAAGAAAAATATGGGACAATAGGCCCACTGCTTGGGAAGTTAGATAAACTGGGCACTGGTGATAGTGGGAAGGAGAAAATACCAATTTTGCATCCATCTTCTTCAATAAAAGAATAGTTTTCAAAGCAGGAATACACACACACACAAAAGAAACAAAATAAGAAGAAACTATTTTAAATAGATTAAAGTTCAGAGAACAGGAATTACAAATGCAAATGCCTGCAGAGGCCTAATAAGAAATATAAATGCACTAATCGGGCCTGAAGTAAGTTAGCAAACATTCAATGCAACTATGCTGATGAGGAGATACAGCTGGCTGCCTAATTCAGAAATGCAGACCTGGATTGGCAAGGTTTCCTGATTTTTCAAGAGAAGGTAGGCATCCAGAGTTTAAATGAGATATCCTATTTTGTTTTGTTTTAATATGAATATGAAGGTGAATGAAACCATATCTGTGATTTATATCCAGGATTTAATAGTTGTAAAACTTAAAGGAAAAGCTTAAAGTAATAAGAAACAACAAATTCAGTGGTATCTCTGGTGAGCAAAGAAGGGAGAATAGAATAAGAGTATTCAATAGCAGCTGTAATATTTAAGTTCTTAGGAAAATATTTGAATCAAATGTTTTAAATCAAATACATATCAAACTAAGTATAGGTTACACTGGTGTTTATTTTATCTTCTCTATGTGTTTTGTAGGCTAAAAATATTTCAGAATGATAAAAGTATGTAATTTTTTTCACAATGTTTGTGCATAGGTAGATAGAGATGTGCATATTGAAGACACAGAGATGTGGGTGGTATAAATAGCATATAAAGAGGTAGAAATTTGGATCTTTGAATCTGTCGGAAGTCTGTAAGTTTGTAATCTACCTTTCTTAGAGATGTTCAGATTCCTAGAAAAGAATATAACTTAGAAGAGATGCCTTATTCTAATGTTCTAAGCCATTTTTGCAGAGGAGGGATTTACAAGTGCATTTCCTATTTGTTAACGAAAAGTCTTTCTATCAGCACTTGAGATACATAGAACCACTTTAGGAATTTAAATATGGTTCATGCAAGACTGGGGTGCCTGAGCATGTAAAATAGCCCTCATGTTTATGTGCTACATCTGTAATATAAGGACTATGCCGTCTCTATCTTTATATCCTGTACAAATGGTACCTGTACATAACAGGTTATTTCTCCATAAATATTTGGGGAATTAAATGAAACATGGTATTCTCCAGGTTTTCACCTTAAAATTAAAAAAATGTTTTAAGGTATAATTTGTTAATCTGCTACTATGTTCTCAGCACTGTACTAATATCTTTATACGCACTATCACTAATGCACACAGGAAAACTGCAGGATAGGTATAGTTAGCTTCAGTTTCCAAGTAAAGAAGGCAGATCATTTATTCAGTCAGTTCTTTATTGAGTACCAAATCTATGCTAAGCACTATTCCTGACAATAGGAGTCCAGCTGTAAATAATGAAAACTGAAAGTCCTGTCCTTGAAAAGCTTATACAGTTCAGGGGAATGACACACAATAGGCTAATTAACAAGCAAGTGTATAGTATTGCAGATGATAATGATGATAAACATCGAGTAGAAAACAAATCCAGAAGGAAAGAAGAACTGGTGAGGTTTTATAGGAGTGTTTAAATAGGCTGATCAGGAAGTCTCCTTGGTAAGGTGGCATTTGGGCAAAGATGTGGAGTAGGTGAGGGTGTGAAACTTGAGGTGATTTATGGGAAAAACGTCCTGAGCAGGAGGGACAGGAAGTAAATCCCCTGAAGCAGGAATGTACTTGGTGTGTTCAGGAAAGGTGCAGTGTAGGTGCAGTGTAGCTGGATTGGAATAAATGAGGGAAAGAAAAGTAAAAGTAGATGAGGCCAAAGAAAAGCCAAGATTTCACATCACAGAGCTTAGAGGTGATTGAGTCCATTGGTTTTATGCTACATTAGATGGTAAAACAGAGAAAGGTTTTGAGCACAGGAATTATATGATCCAACTTAAAGGTTAAAAAAATCATTTGGGCTCCTAAGTCCAGAATAGAATACAGAGCAGAAAAGAATCCAGAAATCCCTGCATTTTAGGTTGATAAACAGCTCTGTGAGTTTGGCCTGTAGCTAGACTGGTCTGATCAGAGCAGAGAAGCCTGCTCATTTATACAACAAATCTGTGTTGAGACCTTACTCTATTCCATATATATACTTGACAGTGGGCATGCAGATGTAACACAGACACAATCCCTTTGTTCAGGGTACCTAGTCTACTGAGTAATATTGAAAAATAGCTGAATAAAGGTAGAATAGAAAAGTTCAAAAACAATGCTGCAAATCAAAAAGAACATTGTATGGCAAAGTCTTGTTCCTTACAGCTCTGATGGAAGTAGATTGAGAAGCTTTTTTTTAAATTACCTTTGTTCAACCAGCTGAAACAGAGAAGCATAGGTGCCTCAAAGTATAAAGGGCTAAGCTTGGATTCACCACAACTCTTTACCCTGATCCCACAGACATTGAAGGAAACAAAGCTATTCCCCAAGTGATGATGTGAGGGCTGGAATTCCTACAGCCATCTTCCAATGATGAGGAAAGTAGCCAACAAATTGAAGATGCCAGAGAAAAAAGATGGAAAATACCTGGAAGCTTACAGTGTCTTTAAGCCACTAAATGAATAAGCTCTGGAGCCACTCTGCTACTAGACTTATTATGTGAGTTAATAAATATGCTGCTTATTTCAAATAACTTAGAATTGTATTTCCTGCTAAACACAGCTGAAAAAATATCCCAAATAATTTTTGTAATTATGTAAAAAAAAAAAAGAAGAAGCTAATTAGAAGTAATATGTGTTGGAGGGGATAGTTTTTTGGGATTTTTAAAAAATAATATTTGTCAACAAAGAGCTTCAGACTCTTTTTCAAATGCTCTGTTCTGGCAGAGAGCAAAGCAGTTAAAGCAGAAGAAATACATCCATTAATCCCAGCACAACCAAACTAGAAAAAGTCTTTCTGCATAAGCAAATTGTACCAGAAACTGTGGCAATTAACTTCCATAGAAGCCTGAACCTTGGATGAGGAAGCAACCAGCATGCAAGTGGTGAGAGCCAATCAAGAAATCCCACCTCCCCTTCTGACTGCAAATAGGAGACATAACTCTCTGTGTTTATAGACAAGTGTATGAGCAAAGGGAGAAATCAACATGGAATATATCAAAAACAAACTGCATTATAAGGAAGAAGGAATATTTCAGCCAAAATTAAGAAAATGATCAGATCTCTAAAATATATATCTTTTTCATAAAAAAGGAGAATATTTTTTTAAATAGTTGTTCTGTGTTTTAAAAAGAAAGGTATAATATAATGAAAACATAATAAAATTTGACCACAGAGACATTTTTAAAAGAGCTGATATAAAAACAGTAATTTTTTAATGAAAAAAAGAAAATAAAACAAGAATCCCCAAAACAAAATAACCAAAAGCAAACTTTTTGCTTCAAAAAACCAAATAATTGTTTTGGAGGGCAAATTTAAGAGACTTCAATGGAATATAGAGTAAAAGTAAAGAAGTAAACATATAAAAAAGATGACATTAAACATAGAGGGCAGAGAAACAAGATCCAACGTAAGCATTACAGGGGCTGCTCAGAAGAAAACAGAACGAATCAAAAATTTGTGACAATCAGACACAATTGAAGAAAATTTACAAAGTTCAAAAAGGCTTACCATATTATCAGAATATCAATTTTAAAAGAAAATCCAACTTTACTTACAGAAAAATCTAAAAATAAGCAAATAACAAAACTTAGAAAGTTTTCAATCCGTCTTTCCAAAATAGGGAAAACTGAAGTTCCGAAAAGAAAACTTTTATATTCAAAGTGCTATACCTACAAACCTGCATTTAATATGTTAGGGCACCAGTGAAATATTTCATATATCTATAGACTCAGAACACATACCATTCACATTGAATTCCTAAAAAAATGACTGAAAAATTTACTGGCAAACATTATACCATATGATTTCAAAAAAATAAAGACAAAAATGCAAGACACATTTATCATATAAATACCTAATGGTAATCACTCAATTCAATAAATCATAGAGAACTGCATATACATAATTGTTATGATGATATTTATAAAATGGAATGCAAAAATAGCAAACAAAAACATTCTTAAAAACATGATTTATATGTAAATATAATTGCTGCTAAACAACAGCCTGCTTTTATAATTCCAGATTGAGTTAAAACAGTTGATTAGGAGAGGACAAGAGAAGGACATATGTTAATGCCTCATCTTATGCAGCTTCATTCATTTAACAAATGATTGAGCATTGAGAGTGTCAGACTCTCTTCTAGGTTCTTAGGATGCATCAGTGAACAAGAGATGAACCCCTCATCTTGGTGAAGTTTAAAATTGAGTGTGTCAAGTCTATATTTTATATAAAGGTAACCACTAACAGAATTAGAAACAGAGTACATAACTTACAAATTCTCAAAGATGACAAAATCAAGCATGACATGGTCTGTACCCCAAAAAGAGAAAGAAGAAGAAAGAAGGAGGGAAAGAAAGAAGGAAGGGAAGGAAGGAAGAGGGGAGAGAGGGAAAGAGGGAGGGAGGGAGGGATGAGGAAAAAAAGGAAATCAGGCATCAGGCAGGCAGGCAAGCTATTGAGTGTGAAGCAAGGTATTATTTTTAATGCCTAAATATAGAATGAGAATATACCATTTAAAATAGTAAATGAAATAGTTTAATCACCCTATTGAGTGGCAAAAACAACCAATATTGGGTTAGTAGTATCTGTGAAGCACTGCTTAGAAGAGTCATAAGAAAAATAATACTAAAAAGTTAAAAATGAAGAAATAAATCTTCAAAGAAGTTTCAAGTTCAGAGGTTTTATAAATGTTACCTGTTAAATATTCAAAGAATAGTTCATTTCCTTGCCATTAAATCCATTTCAAGATGCATAAAAAGACCTAGTCCACCCAATTCATTTTATGAAGCTATTATGACTCTCACATAAAAACATGACAAAAAGGTAACACGCAAAAGTCAAATATAGATAACTCACTAATATAGAAGTAAAAACCTGAAATAAATCAAAAATACAAGCAAAAATACAACAAAATGTAAAAATCCCCTATGACCAACTAGGACTTCTTGACAAAAATTCACATACACTCTCACACACAAGTACATGTTTGTGCGTGTGCACCCATGAAAACACACGCACACACCTACATGCATCTTAAAACAACTTTACACTTCATACTATAACAGATGTCACAGTTAAACTTACATTAAAGTAAGAATACCCTCTACTTAAATTAATATTTCTAACTTATTCTAGATGAGGAAGCTAGTGCAGTAAAGCAAGAAACAGAAATTTATAGTTTAACAATTAGAAAGAAGAGAACATTTTTTGATTGGGTTAGGATGTGATTATCAATGTCAAGGGCCAAGAAAATAAGAAGAAATACTATTAGGCTTAATTATGAGTTAAATTTTTTAATATTTAATAAAAGTAAAAACATATAGCTTTGTATTATACAAATAATAACTGGAAAATGTAATGAATAATATTCCTTTTTATAACATTATAATACATAGTTAAAATACTTCGGAATAAACCCAATAAGAAATGCACAAAACTACATAGTACACACCACAAAATTTTATTCATAGAATAAAATATATGACTAAATGAATAGATGTAAGATGCTCTTAGATGGTAGGTTTGAAGTTATAAATAAACCAATCCTTCGTACGTTAATTCAATATAAAATTTTCCCTAAGCCTCAAAGATCTTGTCCACTCCTTTGGCTTTTCATGCCATTTTATATGCTGATGAGTCTCAGAATTATACTTATCATCCTGACCTCTCGTTTTCTATAGCCAACTTCTCATTGGACAGTTTCACTTCAATATTTCACAAGCATCTCAAACTTAACTCTTGATTTTCCACCTAAAATGGATCCTATTTCTAGAGAACCCATCTCTATAAATGGCACGTTTTTTACTTTTTGCTGTATGCGGGCCTCTCGCTGTTGTGGCCTCTCCCGTCGCGGAGCACAGGCTCCGGAAGCGCAGGCTCAGCAGCCATGGCTCACGGGCCCCCAGCCACTCCGCGGCATGTGGGATCTTCCCGGACCGCGTAACAAACCCGTGTCCCCTGCATCGGCAGGCGGATTCTCAACCACTGCGCCACCAGGGAAGCCCTATAAATGGCACTTTTATCTATTCATTACTAAACCAGAAACCTTGGAGTCATCTTAGCCTTGTTCTCTCTCACCTCCTGTCTCCAATCTTCCACTGCATTTTGCTGCTTCTACCCCCAAATATACCCTGGGTCCCTTTACTTTTCTCAATTCTATCTAATATTTCAGAAATCACCCCCCAAATTATCTCCTTGTTTCAACACTACCTATAACTCCAATCTAAAAGTCACCTTTTAAAAATGTCAATGTAAATTGCTATACCTTTATTTCAAAGCTTAAATAGTATCTCAAAGTCATTAATGTGAACCCAAAGCCCTTGGCATTCCCCATGAGGCTCCAAAGGGCCAACCCCTCCTGGCCTTTCCTATCTCTTCTGTTTCTTCAACAAACTGGGATCTTTTACACTTCAGGCCTTTGCCTTTGCTAGTTCCATGTATAGAACGCTCACCTTCCATCTCTTCATAAAGCCAGCATGCACCTGTTCACCAGTTACCAGCTAAGGGTTTATACCATTCTGAGGTAGTCTGCCCCATCCTTTGCCCTAAATCCATTATTCTTTATCAAAACACCTTGATTGCTTGTTCTGTGGTATTTCCTCATTTGTAAATTACATACTTGTTTATATTTTTACTGCCTGTCTTCCTGACTAAATTATGGATCTTGAGAAGAATGGCTTTTTGTCTGTTTTATTTAACATCCAGTATCTAGATCAGTGCCTTGCAATAGCAGAAAACCAATGATAATATCAATGAAATTTGTGTTTTAATGGAAATCTTGTTTATTTTTAATTCCCTCTGGACCAATAAATAAATAACAAAAAAAATAATAGAGAATTCTGAAGGAAAGCAATAAAGGAAGGAGAAGGAAAAGAAAGAAAAAAAATGGCAGCAGGTATTTCTTTTCCTTTTTTTTTCTTTGATTTCTTAACACTCTAGTTCAATTGTTATTGTAATGTAATGCCAAGTTCTCCTTCCTTTATTGCTTTTCTTCAGAAGGAGAAGAGAGAGATTAGAGAGTCAAAATACATTTAATGAACTTATAGGTGTAAATTAGATCTCCCTGGAAAGACCTCCTTATATGTAAGAACTTAATATTTAATAAAAGTATTTCTTATATCAATAAAAATGGTACAAAATTAATAAATATATATGGGGCAATTATTTAAGCACTTAAAATATATAAAATTTAATACCAGTCCTTACATTACCTATCACAATAAATTAAAGATTTACATTTAGAGTTAATATTTTTAAAAACACTTTAAAATTTCAACAACATTGTCCCTTCTCTGGGTACAGAAGAACTTTCTATGCCTAAAAACAGTAGGAACTCAGCAGGGAAAATATTTTTTTTACCAAAAAGATGGAATGTTTGTAAGTCAGCATTATCAAACAAATGAACTACAAGAAGTTTTGAACATTTAAGATTAATATCTATTTTAGGAAAATATCAAAATTATAAGAAACTTCAAGCACATCACTAGATATATGGGCAAATGGCATAAACAGACAATTTGGAAAACCTGACAATCAGTCTTTCCTTGAACACCAACTAGCCGGTGGCAGGGATATCATCTGAGCACTTACTCCTTCTGGAAGTGGATATGGTCTTGTTATGGTCCTGTGTTTAGCACAGGAACTGAGATCACTTATTTGTCTACATAACCTTACAGGATAGTTGTTAGGATTGTTCTTTAGCAGTGGTGATACAATACTGAGTATAACAGAAACTGGTGAAGTGATAATTCTGCTTCTTTCTCACCTTTGGAAAAGTCATCAGCCCCACAGGGGATGAGGTTAATAAGAAAAATTGTATGGATATACATGACATCTGCCTCTGCTCTGTGTAGCCATCCCTTTTCTGATAAATTCTGCAACTATTTCCAGACTGGGACTTTATGGCAATATGTTTGTGCCATTTCTTCTGACTAATCCATACACAATTGAAATTCTTCAATGACTAAATAGCACTAAATATAAGATTACAAATTAGAGTAACATTGAGATTCTGTTTAACAACTATAAAAATAGAAAATATTATAGCATAGTATAATATTCAGTTGTGGTTAGGAGACAGTGGGGGTCAAACTCTTAAATTCTTATATTTAAGCACCCTCATAAAATGCTAGTGGGAGTACTAATTGGCAAACTTTCTCAAAATAGATTTGACAGTATATCTCAAGAATATTAGCAAATTGTATAACCATTATAATTATGTAGAATTTCTAATGACATGGTGGAAAGTTTAGAATTAAAAAAGGGTAAAAGTAAAGAGGGAGATCAAGAGGGCAGAGTATGATGACACTGAGTTTACCTCCCTCCACAAACACATCAAAAATACATCTTCATGTGGAACAAATCTAATTGAAAACAACCTGGAAACTTGCAGAAAGGCTCTTCTACAACCAAGACTGTATAGATCCATATGGAGTTGAGTAAGAAGGGAGGAGAAGCAATCAGGTCCAACCCACACCCTTAGCATGGGACACAGAAGAGGAAGGATATCAAGGGCTCAGGGATCCTCCCTCCCTCACACATACTGGGCACCCCATTCCTGGCATCAGGAAGATGAGTCCCCTTAGCTAGTTTGAAAACAAGCTGGACTTACCGAGGGCTGTAAGAAACTGAAACTCTGCTTATGAAGAGTGTGTACATATGCTTCCTTACTCCTGGGAACAGCACAGAGGAACCAGATTGAAAAGTGTCTGGGGATCCTGCCAGTTTTACTGTGACCACACAAGATGCACCCAAGTCCACACAGGGCACCTGCTCCAGCCCTTCTTGCTCCAGCACTGCTCTCCACTACAGAGAGGTGCTGTTGTTATAGAGACTGCACAAATTAGAGGGAATGGAGCCAGGACCTGACCCTCAGGACTTCTAGTCCAGGACTATGGGCCCCACCCCCACTCCCAATAAGGCATTGATGGCCACTGAATAGAGAAGAAGTCTCAACTCACACCTGGCTCTGGCTTGAGCCCCTCATCTCCAGCCCCACCTCCACAAATGTGGTAGCTGCCAGCACAGCCCAGGGGAAGAAGAAACACATGCTCACTTTAGATCCACCTCTCCCAACAAAGTCACAAAACACATGCATACTTCATAAGGATGCTCCGACACATGGAAAATCCTTCAAGATTAGGATAGGTAACTGTTTCACCTAATTTCATAGAGACAGATAAAATTAAACAAAATGAGAAGACAGAAATGTGTTTCAAGGAAAGAAGAAGAAAAAACCCTGAAACGAAAAGAAACCCTAATGAAACAAATAATTTAACTGATAAAGAGTTAAAAGCAATAGTAATAAGAAAGTTAATGAACTTGGGAACAGAATAGATGAACATAGTGAAAATTTTAACAAGGAACTAGAAAATAAGAAAAGAACCAGTCAGCTGAAGGTACAATAACTGAAATGAAAAATACATTAGAAGGAATTAGGAGCAAACTAAGGGATACAGAATAACACATAAGCAATCCAATAGAACAATGGAAATTACCCAATCAGAACATCAAAAAGAAAAATATTTTTTTTAAAAATGAGAACAGTTTAAAGACAACTGGTACAACATCAAGTGTACCAGCATTCATATAGGTGTTCCAGAAGGAGAAGAGAGAGAGATTAGGGAGTCAAAAATACATTTAATGAAATTATGGGTGTAAACTTCCCAAACGTGAAGAAGGAAACAGATACCCAGGTACAGGAAGAACAGAGGGTCCTAAACAAAATGAACCTAAACAGACCAACCACAAGTCCTATCATAATTAAAATGGCAAAGGTGAAACACAAAGAGAGAATTCAAAAGGTAGCAAAAGAAAAATAAGGAGTCATATACAAGGGAACCCCATAGGCTAACAGCTGATTTTTCTGCAGACACTTTGCAAGCCAGAAGAGAGTAGCATGATATATTCAAACTGCTGAAAGGGGGAAAACCTGCAATCTAGGATACTGTATCCAACAACAATATTATCATTTAGAATTAAAGGAGAGATAAAAAAAAAACTTAGACAAGCAAAAACTAAAAGAGTTCATCAATACTAAAGCTACCTTAAAAGAAATGTTAAAGGGTCCTCTCTAAGTGGAAAAGAAAAGTCTGTATTGAGAAGTAAGTATCTATAGGAAAGGAAAAATCCACTAGTAAAGGCAAATATATAGTAAAGACTGTGGATCAACCACTTAAATAAGCTACTACAAAGATTAAAAGACAGAAATTGTAAAATAAACTATAACTAAAATAAACAGTTAAAGGATAGACATGAAAATATAAAATATGATATCAAAAACATAAAACATGGAGGAGGAGAGTAAAATACAGATCTTTTAGAATGTGTTTGAACTAAAATGACTTCAACATTTTTTTAATTGAAGTATAGTTGATGTATAATGTTGTATAAATTACAGGTGTACAATATAGTGATTCACAATTTTTAATGGTTATATTCCATTTATGGTTATTATAAAATATTTGCTATATTCTCCGTGTTGTACAATGTATTCTTGTAGCTTATTTTATACCTAATATTTTGTACCTCTGACTACAACTTTAAAACAAATACATATAGTCATATATCAACATATTTGCACTGCATGGTAACCACAAGTCATAAATATACAATAGATACTAATAAACAGGAGAGAAAGGAACATGATACTAAATAGTGCTAAATAAAATAAAGCATAATACTAAGGAAAATTTTCAAACCACAAGAGAAGAGACTGAAGAATAAGTAAAGAACAGAGAAGAACTACCAAAACAACCAGAAAACAAATAACAAAATCAAAAGAATTACATACCTATCAATAATCATTTTAAATGTCAATGAAGGGAATTACTTGGCAGTCCAGTGGTTAGGACTCCATGCTTTCACTGCCAAGGGTATGGGTTTGATACCTGTTTGGGGAACTAATATCCTGCAAGCTGTGTGGTGTGGCCAAAAATTTTAAAGTAAAATAAATAAATGTCAATGGGAAAAAATGCCTTGATCAAAAGACATAAGGTGGCTGATTGGATACAAAGCAAGATCCTTCTATATGCTGCCTACAAGAGTCTCACTTCAGAGCTAAAGACACATACAGACTGAACATGAGGAAATGATATTCAATGCAAATGGAAACAAAAAGAAAGCTGGGGTAGCAATATTCATCACACAAAGTGACTTTAAATGAAAGTCTAAAATAAAACACAAGGAAATGTTATAATGATAAATGATCAATATAAGAAGAGGAAATATTATTTGTTAACATATATGCACCTAATATAGAAGCACCTAAATATATTAAGCAAATATTAACAGACATAAATGGAGAAACTGACAAAAATACAATAATAGTAGGGGACAATAATACCCCACCTACATCAATAGATCATGCAGACAGAAAATTAATAAGGCAACACTGACCTTAAAGGATGCATTGGACCAGTTGGACTTAATAGATATCTATAGGACATTCCATCCAAAAACAGCAAAACACACATTCTTTTCAAGAGCACATGGAACATTCTCCAGGATAGATCACATACTAGGCCACAAAACAAGTCTCAACAAATTTAAGAGGATAGAAATTATATCAAACATTATTACCTACCACAACGTTATGAAATTAGAAATCAATTATAGGGAGAAAAATAAGAAAAACTCAAGTACACGGAGAATAAACAACACACTACTAAAAAAAATCAATGTATCAATGAAGAAATCAAAGAGGAAGTCAGAAAATACCTCAAGAAATATAAAAATAGAGCCACAACTTTCCAAAATCTATGGTACTTAGCAAAATCAGTTCTATGAGGGAAGTTTATAGCTATACAAACCTACCTCAAGAAACAAGAAAATTCTTAAATAAACAATCTAAACTACCATCTAAAGGAATTAGAAAAAGAAGAACAAACAAAGCCCAACATCAACAGAAAGAAGTAAATAATAAATATCAAAGAGGAAATAAATAACATAAGACCAAAAAAAGGAACAAAAAACAACGTAAGAGATCAATGAAACCAAGAGCTGGTTTCTTGAAAAGATATACAAAATTGATAACTTTTAACCAGGCTCAACAAGAAGAAAAGAGAGAGGACCCAAATAAACAAAATAAGAAATGAAATGGGAGAAATAACAACCAATACCACAGAGCAACATGTGAAATCATGAAGAAACAGACAATCTGAAAAGACAGATCACGTGTAGTAAAATTGAATTTGTAATTTAAAAACTTCCAGTAAACAAAAGTCCAGGACCAGACAGCTTCACATGGGAATACTACCAAATATATAAAGAAAAGCTAAAAACTATCATTCTCAAACTATTCCAAAAGATTGAAGAGGAGGGGATACTCCCAATTTTATTCTACAAGGCCGTATTTTTACTGACACAGGTACATGACTCTCAGGGTAAAACTTGAGCAGAAAAAGACCTTATTCACTGGTGATTAGGGCTGAGTTAAGGAGAGGAAGGAGAAGTCAAGGCAAAAATCCATAAAATGTGCTAAATTGGGATTCCCTGGTGGTGCAGTGGTTGAGAGTCTGCCTGCCGATGCAGGGGACACGGGTTCGTGCCCCGGTCTGGGAAGATCCCACATGCCACGGAGTGGCTGGGCCCATGAGCCATGGCTGCTGAGCCTGCGCGTCCGGAGCCTGTGCTCCACAACGGGAGAGACCACAACAGTGAGAGGCCCATATACCACAAAAAAAAAAAAAAAAAAAAAATGTGCTAAATTGATTTATTGGAAATGGAAGGATAAAATTTTACTTACCATGACTTCTCTTGGTAAAAGAACTGTATGCAGTTAGAAGGACTACTATGACCTACCCCTTTGCTCAAATAATGCCAATAATAAAAGAGGAATGGATGGAATCCTACTAATTCAGATCTCTTCTGTTCAAGGAATATTTAAATGAAGGTTCAACCTCCAGGTAGCCTTCTCCATTATTCTTTCATTCACCTTCATATTATCACATAGACACAGACACACACACAAACAATTGTGTCAAATAAATCTTTACTGATCATCTATTAGAAAATGTCCAAAATTATTAGCCTGTCTCAGGTACATAATCAGGTTATATACCTCCTAGAAGGTCTAGTCTGTAGGTAAAACTAGCCCTGTGAAAGAAATTCTTTTCTTGCCTATTTTGGACATTAATGAAATGCCAGGTAACCTGAAATCTGTCAAAATATGTCTTCTAAATATGATCCTGTCCACGACTCTGTCCCATGCCCCAATAATCAACATTTAGTTTCTTTTAAGTTGAGACTGAAAGCCTTTGGAGAAAAGCCATCCATGGATTTCACATTCTTCTGACTTCTTACTGTATAACATTACCACTATTTGAGGCAGACTAATTTTTAAAGTTTAGGAAGAAGAGCCCCATTTAGGGCCACTCATACCTCTGAACTTCACTTCTCTCTGATTAGCTCCAAACAAACAAACAGAAAGAACATCTAAGGTTAGCTTTACTGTCAGTTTTCTGTTCCAGTGAAAGAGACTTTGATGTAAATACCCTCTCTGGAGTCATAATTTCCCTATATGCATTGTGTTCTCCTTATGTTATTTTTAGATATCTTAAAAATTCTAGTCTTATCCTTACACTTGGGAGAAAGTATTATTAACTTTTTTTAACATCTTTATTGTGGTATAATTGCTTTACAATGCTGTGTTAGCTTCTGCTTTATAACAAAGTGAATCAGTTATACATATACATATGTTCCCATATTGCTTCCCTCTTGCATCTTCCTCCCTCCCACCCTCACTATCCCACCCCTCCAGGTGGTCACAAAGCACCAAGATGATCTCCCTGTGCTACGCGGCTGTTTCCCACTAGCTATCTATTTTACGTTTGGTAGTGTATATATGTCCATGCCACTCTCTCACTCTGTCACAGCTTACCCTTCCCCCTCCCCATATCCTCAAGTCCATTCTCTAGTAGGTCTGTGTCTATTCCCATCTTACCCCTAGGTTCTTCATGACCTTTTTTTTTTTCTTAGATTCCATATATATGTGTTAGCATATGGTACTTGTTTTTCTCTTTCTGACTTACTTCACACTGTATGACAGACTCTAGGTCCATCCACCTCACAACAAATAACTCAATTTCATTACTTTTTATGGCTGACTAATATTCCATTGTGTATATGTGCCACATCTTCTTTATCAATTTATCTATTGATGGACACTTAGGTTGCTTCCATGTCCTGGCTATTGTAAACAGAGCTGCAATGAACATATTGGGACATGACTCTTTTTGAATTATGGTTTGCTCAGGGTATATGCCCAGTAGTAGGATTGCTGGGTCATATGGTAGTTCTATTTTTAGTTTTTAAGGAACCTCCATACTGTTCTCCATAGTGGCTGTATCAATTTACATTCCCACCAACAGTGCAAGAGTATTCCCTTTTCTCCACACCCACTCCAGCATTTATTGTTTCTAGATTTTTTGACGATGGCCATTCTGACTGGTGTGAGATGATATCTCATTGTAGTTTTGATTTGCATTTCTCTAATGATTAATGAGGTTGGGCATTCTTTCATGTGTTTGATGGTAATCTGTATATATTCTTTGGAGAAGTGTCTATTTAGGTCTTCTACCCATTTTTGGATTAGGTTGTTCGTTTTTTTGTTATTGAGCTTCATGAACTGCTTGTAAATTTTGGAGATTAAGCCTTTGTCAGTTGCTTCATTTGCAAATATTCTCTCTCATTCTGAGGGTTGTCTTTTGGTTTTGTTTATAGTTTCTTTGCTGGGCAAAAGCTTTTGTTTCATTAGGTCCCACTTGTTAATTTTTCTTTTTATTTCCATTTCTCTAGGAGGAGGATCAAAAAGGATCTTGCTGTGATTTATGTCATATATTTTTCTGCCTATGCTTTCCTCTAAGAGTTTGATAGTTTCTGGCATTACATTTAGGTCTTTAATCCATTTTGAGCTTATTTTTGTGTATGGTGTTAGGGAGTGTTCTAATCTCATAGTTTTACATGTGCCTGTCCAGTTTTCCCAGCACCACTTATTGAAGAGGCTGTCCTTTCTCCACTGTACAGTCTTGCCTCCTTTATCAAAGATAAGGTGACCATATGTGCGTGGGTATATCTCTGGGCTTTCTATCCTGTTCGATTGATCTATATTTCTGCTTTTGTGCCAGTACCATTATGTATTGATTACTGAAGACTTGTAGTATAGTCTGAAGTCAGGGAGCCTGATTCCTCCAGCTCCAATTTTCGTTCTCAAGATTGCTTTGGCTATTCGGGGTCTTTTGTGGTTCCATACAAATTGTGAAATTTTTTGTTCTAGTTCTGTGAAAAATGCCAGTGGTAGTTTGTTGGGGATTGCATTGAATCTGTAGATTGCTTTGGGTAGTAGAGTCATTTCCACAATGTTGATTCTTCCAATCCAAGAACATGGTATATCTCTCCATCTATTTCTATCATCCTTAATTGCTTTCATCAGTGTCTTATAATTTTCTGCATACAGGTTTTTTGTCTCCTTAGGTAGGTTTATTCCTAGATATTTTATTCTTTTTGTTGCAGTGGTAAATGGGAGTGTTTTTTTAATTTCACTTTCAGATTTTTCATCATTATTGTATAGGAATGCCAAAGATTTCTGTGCATTAATTTTGTATCCTGCTACTTTACCAAATTCATTGATTACCTCTAGTAGTTTTCTGGTAGCGTCTTTAGGATTCTCTATGTCTTGTATCATGTCATCTGCAAACAGTGACAGATTAACTTCTTTTCTGATTTTGATTCCCTTTATTTCTTTTTCTTCTCTGATTAACTTCTTTTCTGACAGATTAACTTCTTTTCTGATTTTGATTCCCTTTATTTCTTTTTCTTCTCTGATTGCTGTGGCTAAAACTTCCAAAACTATAGTGAATAATAGTGGTGAGAGTGGACAACCTTGTCTTGTTCTTGATCTTAGTGGAAATGGTTTTAGTTTTTCACCAGAGTTTGGGAGTGTTCCTCCCTCTGTAATATTTTGGAACAGTTTGTGAAGGATAGGTGTTAGCTCTTCTCAAAATGTTTGATAGTATTCGCCTGTGAAGCCATCTGGTCCTGGGCTTTTGTTTGTTGGAAGATTTTTAATCACCATTTCAATTTCTGTGCTTGTGATTGGTCTGTTCATATTTTCATTTCTTCCTGATTCAATCTTGGCACGTTGTGCATTTCTAAGAATTGGTCCATTTCTTCCAGGTTGTCCATTTTGTTGGTAGAGTGTTGCTTGTAGTAATCTCTCATGATCCTTTGTATTTCTGCAGTGTCAGTTGTTACTTCTCTTTTTTCACTTCTAATTCTATTAATAGAGTCTTCGCCCTTTTTTTTCTTGATGAGTCTGGCTAATGGTATATCAATTTTGTTTATCTTCTCAAAGAACCACCTTTTAGTTTTATTGATTTTTGCTATTGTTTCCTTCATTTCTTTTTCATTTATTTCTGCTCTGATCTTTATGATTTCTTTCCTTCTGCTACCTTTTTGGTTTTTTTGTTCTTCTTTCTCTATTTGCTTTAGGTGCAAGGTTAGGTTGTTTATTTGAGATGTTTCCTATTTCTTAATGTAGGATTGTATTGTTATAAAGTTCCCTCTTAGAACTTCTTTTGCTGCATCCCATAGGTTTTGGGTTGTCGTGTCTCCATTTTCATTTGTTTCTAGGTATTTTTTGATTTCCTCTTTGATTTCTTCAGTGATCACTTCGGTATTAAGTAGTGTATTGTTTATCCTCCACGTGTTTGTACATCGAGTTACAATTACAGATCTTTTCCCTTAAATGATATCTACTCTCATAGCGTTGTGGTTGGAAAAGATACTTGATACGATTTAAATTTTCTTAAATTTACCAAGGCTTGATATATGACCCAGGATATGATCTATCCTGGAGAATGTTCCATTAGCACTTGAGAAAAATGTGTATTATGTTGTTTTTGGATGGAATGTCCAATAAATATCAATTAAGTCCATATTGTTTAATGTATCATTTAAAGCTTGTGTTTCCTTATTTATTTTCATTTTGGATGATCTGTCCATTGGTTAAAGTGGGGTGTTAAAGTGTCCCTTTATGATTGCGTTCCTGTCAATTTCCCCTTTTGTGGCTGTTAGTATTTGCCTTATGTATTGAGGTGCTTCTATGTTGGGTGCATAAATATTTACAATTGCTATATCTTCTTCTTGGCTCAATCCCTTGATCATTATGCAGTGTTCTTCTTTTTCTCTTGTAATAGTCCTTATTTTAAAGTGTATTTTGTCTGATATGAGAATTGCTACTCCAGCTTTCTTTTGATTTCCATTTGCATGGAATATCTGTTTTCCATCCCCACACTTTCAGTCTGTATGTGTCCCTAGGTCTGAAGTGTGTCTCTTGGAGACAGCATATATATGCGTCTTGTTTTTTTATCCATTCAGCCAGTCTGTGTCTTTTGGTGGGAGCATTTAATCCATTTACATTTAAGGTAATTATCAATATGTATGTTCCTATTCCCATTTTCTTAATTGTTTTGGGTTTGTTATTGTAGGTTTTTTCCTTCTCTTGTGTTTCTTGCCTAGAGAAGTTCCTTTAGCATTTGTTGTAAAGCTGGTTTGGTGATGCTGAACTCTCTCAGCTTTTGCTTGTCTGTAAAGGTTTTAATTTCTCCATCCAATCTGAATGAGATCCTTGCTGCATAGAGTAGTCTTGGCTGCAGGTTTTTCTCCTTCATTACTTTCAGTATGTCCTGCCACTCCCTTCTGGCTTGCAGAGTTTTGCTGAAAGATCAGCTGTTAACCTTATGGTGATTCTCTTGTGTTTTATTTGTTGTTTTTCCCTTGCTGCTTTTAATATTTGTTCTTTGTATTTAATTTTTGATAGTTTGATTAATATGCTTCTTGGCATGTTTCTCCTTGGATTTATCCTATATGGGACTCTCTGTGCTTCCTAGACTTGATTAACTATTTCCTTTCCCATATTAGGGATGTTTTCAACTATAATTTCTTCAAATATTTTCTTGGTCCCTTTCATTTTCTCTTTTCTTCTGGGACCCCTATAATTTGAATGTTGTTGCATTTAATGTTGTCCCAGAAGTCTCTGAGACTGTCCTCAGTTCTTTTCATTCTTTTTTCTTTATTCTGCTCTGCAGTAGTTATTTCCACTATTTTATCTTCCAGGTCACTTATCCGTTCTTCTGCCTCAGTTATTCTGTTATTGATACCTTCTACAGTATTTTTAATTTCATTTATTGTGTTGTTCATCATTGCTTGTTTCCTCTTTAGTTCTTCTAGGTCCTTGTTAAATGTTTCTTGCATTTTGTGTATTCTGTTTCCAAGATTTTGGATCATCTTTACTATCATTTTTCTGAATTCTTTTTCAGGTAGACTGCCTATTTCCTCTTAATTTGTTAGGCCTGGTGGGTTTTTAGCTTGCTCCTTCATCTGCTGTGTGTTTTTCTGTCTTCTCATTTTGCTCATCTTACTGCATTTGGGGTCTCCTTTTGCAGGCTGCAGGTTCACAGTTTCCGTTGTTTTTGCTGTCTGTCCCCAGTGGCTAAAGATGGTTCAGTGGGTTGTGTAGGCTTCCTGGTGAAGGGGACTAGTGCCTGTGTTCTGGTGGATGAGGCTGGACCTTGTCTTTCTGGTGGGCAGGTCCACGTCTGGTGGTGTGTTTTGGGGTGTCTGTGGCCTTATTATGATTTTAGGCAGCCTCTCTGCTAATGGGTGGTGTTGTGTTCCTGTCTTGCTTGTTGTTTGGCATAGGGAATCCAGCACTGTAGCTTGTTGGTCATGGAGTGAAGCTGGGTCTTGGTGTTGAGCTGGAGAACTCTGGGAGATTTTCGCCATTTGATATTATGTGGAGCTGGGAGATCTCTTGTGGACCAGTGTCCTGAAGTTGGTTCTCCCACCTCTGAGGTACAGCACTGACTCCTGGCTGGAGCATCAAGAGCCTTTCATCCACATGGCTCAGATCACGTAGCTGTAGGCAAGAGGCCTCTCTTCCTTGCCACATGGATCTCTCCTTAGTGCTGCTTGAGTGTCCTCATGACATGGCAGTTGGCTTACCCCAGGATGAGTGATCCGGCCCGCTGTCCCCACGACTGTCGTGGCTTCAGCTGCCGGGGCCCCTCCAGAGCCAGCAGCCTCAGTGAGGCCTCCCTCCCCTCGGGCTCTGGGGCAGTTCTGTGATGGCAGAGGGAAGAGACCCTTATCCGGGAGTTCCACTTATTAACTTTTTAGTGATTTTGTTTGTTAGGCTCTATAACCGAAAGCACCTTTTCTTTATAGATGAATAGAAAAAAGTCTATGTAGAAGACTGGCTTTCTCTTTAGCCTTCCTGAATTATTTTTCTGTTGCATTAAATTCCTTCTTGATAACTGTAGGATTCAAAGCAAGTCAAATGTGATTAGTTCATTGTTGTTTAATATAAAAATCTTTATCTTCTAAAAAGTGTCAAAACTATTATCAGAAACCAAAAGTATTTTTACCGACCTTTTTTACTTTGATACTTTCTCTTTTACCTTGCTCTGCTAACTGACAATGTATTTTGAGTTACTCACCCTGGCATTTAAAAAGGCCTTTTATAATTTCAGTACATTTTCAATTTATTAATCTGCAAACTTCTCCTTTAAATAGAATATATATTCTTGTCATCTAAATCTCTCTAATACACAGATATGATCACATCACTTTCCTTGTTTAAAAAACAAAATTACATTACTATTTAAAATTTGGATGGCTTGGCATTACCTAAATACTCAATCCAGCATTTAAGCTCCAGAATAATCTGAAATCAGTTTACACATCTGCGCTTCTCTTTTCCTACTTTCCTATAGGCAAAATGTTGTTAGCAAAAACAACCACACTTTAGTCTCTCATTTCAGTAAAATTAAAGAAATATAGTTGACTCTTGAGCAACATAGGGGTTAGGGGTGCCAACCCTTCAAGCAGTCAAAAATCTGCATAAAACTTACAGTCAGCCAGATACCCAGTTCTTCCATAGATCAAACTGATCACAGATCCTGTATTACTGTAGTATCTACTGTTGAAAAAATTTCATGTATAAGTGGACCTGTGTATTTCAAGTCCATGTTGTTCAAGGGTCAATTGTATTTACAATTTTTGTATAATATCCATTATAATTTATATACTATTCTGGCTAGAAAACCTCTACGTTCAGGGAGCTGCCAGTGCTCTTATCTCCCCTCTCTCAAATTTATATTTAATAAAACTATGTATGTATATATGCATTTATATACACTCCATTCATTAGTATTTAAGGTGAGCACTATTTATAATTGTTTATTCATTTGCTTTCATTCAATACACATTTATCGATTACATCCTGCAGACACAAAACATAGTAAGACAAAAATCTATGTTTTTAAGAATTCACAATCTAAGGACGTTGACAGAAACATAAACTAAGGAGTAAAGTACTGGGTGATATTTTTGTGCTTATCTGTAATGGTGGCAGTGGCAGGCCACTCTGAGGGATGAGGTACCCACACAAGCCAGACATGAATCACCAAAGGGAACACTGCACACAGCCTGGCTCCCAAGGATCAATAGTCGTACCCCTGTTGGATTATGTGTGGACTCACAGATTTCTAGCAAGTACAAGAATGCTGTTTCAGCCCTCTTATTAGGACTCCATTCTCTTTTTCTTCCCCTATATTTAGTTTAAGCACAACCTAAATAAGTGTTTTCACTTTTATTCTTTGTTTCTTATTGGGAAATTTGCATACATTTCAATTGGAGTATAATTGTTTTACATTGTTGTGTTATTTTCTGCTGTACAACAAAGTGATTCAGCTATATATATACATATATCTCTATATCCCCTCTCTCTTAAGCCTCCCTCCCTTTCTCACTATCCCATCCCTCTAGGTTGTCATAAAACATAGAGTTAATCTCCCTGTGCTATGCAGCATCTTCCCACTAGCTATCTGTTTTACATTTGGTAGTGTATATATGTCAATGCTATTCTCTCACTTCACCCCAGCTTACCCTTCCCCCCAACCCCATGTCCTCATGTCCATTCTCTACATCTGCGTCTTTATTCCTGTCCTGCCCCTAGGTTCATCAGAAACATTTTATTTTCTTTTTAGATTCCATATAACATACAGTATTTGTTTTTCTCTTTCTGACTTACTTCGCTCTGTATGACAGAATCTAGGTCCATCCACCTTACTACAAATGACTCAATTTCATTTCTTTTTATGCCTGAGTAACATTCCATTGTATATATGTGCCACATCTTCTTTATCCGTTCATCTGTCAGAGGACATTTAGGTTCATATCATGTACTGGCTATTGTAAATGGTGTTGCAATGAACATTGTGGTACATGTATCTTTTTGAATTATGGTTTTCACAGGGTATGGGCCCAGCAGTGGGATTGCTGGGTCATATAGTAGTTCTATTTTTGTTTTTTAAGGAACCTCCATACTGTTCTCCATAGTGGCTGGATCAATTTCCATTCCCACCAACGTGCAGGAGGGTGCCCTTTCTCCACACCCTCTCCAGCATTTACTGTTTGTAGATTTTGTGATGATGGCCGTTCTGACCGGTGTGAGGTGATACCTCATTGTGGTTTTGATTTGCATTTCTCTAATGATTAGTGAAGTTGAGCATCTTTTCATGTGTTTGTTGGCAATCTGTATACCTTCTTTGCAGAAATGTCTATTTAGGTCTTTTGCCCATTTTTGGATTCAGTTGTTTGTTTTTTGATATTGAGCTGCATGAGCTGCTTGTATATTTTGGAGATTAATCCTTTGTCACTTGCTTTGTTTGCAAATATTTTCTCCTATACTGAGGATTGTCTTTTTGTCTTTTTCATGGTTTCCTTTGCTGTGCAAAAGTGTTTAAGTTTTATTAGGTTCCATTTTTTTGTTTTTGTTTTTATTTCCATTACTCTAGGAGGTGGGTCAAAAAGGATCTTGCTGTGATTTATGTCACACAGTGTTCTGCCTATGTTTTCCTCTAAGAGTTTTATAATGTCTGGTCTTACATTTAGGTCTTTAATCCATTTTGAGTTTATTTTTGTGTATCATGTTAGACAGTGTTTTAATTTTGTTTTTTTCTTACATGCAGCTGCTCAGTTTTCCCAGCACCACTTATTGAAGAGGCGGTCTTTTCTCCATTGTATATTCTTGCATCCTTTGTCAAGGATAAGGTGACCATAGGAGAGTGGGTTTATCTCTGGGGTTTCTATCTTATTCCATTGATCTATATTTCTTTTTTTGTGCCATTACCATATTGTCTTGACTACTGTAGCTTTGTAGTATAGTCTGAAGTCAGGAAGTCTGATTCCTCCAACTCCATTTTCTTTCTCAAGTTTGCTTTGGCTATTTGGGGTTTTTGTTGTTTCCATATAAATTGTAAAATTTTTTGTTCTAGTTTTGTGAAAAATGCCATTGGTAATTTGATAAGGATTGCGTTGAATCTGTAGATTGCTTTGGGTAGTATAGTCATTTTAACAATATTGATTCTTGCAATCGAAGAACATGGTATATCTCTCCACATGTTTTTATCTTCTTTGATTTCTTTCATCAGCATCTTATAGTTTTCTGCATACAGGTCTTTTACCTACTTAGTTAGGTTTATTCCCAGGAATTTTATTCTTTTTGTTGCAATGGTAATTGGGAGTGTTTCCTAATTTCTCTTTCTGATTTTTATTGTTATTGTATAGGTATGCAAGAGGCTTCCATGTATTAATTTTGTACCCTGCTACTCTACCAAATTAATTGATTAGCTCTAGTAATTTTCTGGTGATATCATTAGGATTTTCTATGTATGGTTTCATGTCATCTGCAAACAGTGACAGTATTTTACTTCTTCTTTTCCAATTTGAATTCCTTTTATTTCCTTTTCTTCTCTGATTTCTGTGGCTAAAACTTCCAAAACTATGTTGAATAATAGTAGTGAGAGTGGACACACTTGTCTTGTTTTCCTGATCTTAGAGGAAAGGCTTTTAATTTTTCACAATGATATTTGCTGTTGGTTTGTCATATATGGCATTTATTATGTTGAGGTAGTTTCACTCTTTGCCCACTTTCTGTAGAGCTTTTATTATAAATGTGTGTTGATATTTGTCCAAAGCCTTTTCTTCATCTATTGAGATCATCATATGGTTTTTATTCTTCAATATGTTAATATGGCATATCACACTGACTGATTTGAATATATTGAGGATCCTTGCATTCCTGGGATAAACCCCACTTGATCATGGTGTATGATCCTTTTAATGTGCTGCTGGATTTTGTTTGCTAGTGTTTTGTTGAGGATTTTTACATCTATGTTCATCCGTGATATTGGCCTGTAATTTTCTTTTTTGTGACATCTTGCTATCGTTTTGGTATCAGGGTCATGATGGCCTCATAGAATGATTTTGGGAGTGTTCTGCCCTCTGCTATATTTTGGAAGAGTTTGAGAAGTATAAGTGTTAGCTCTTCTCTAAATGTTTGATAGAATTCACCTGTGAAGCCATCTGGTCCTGGCCTTTTGTTTGTTGGAAGATTTTTAATCACAGTTTCAATTTCAGTGATCGGTCTGTTCATATTTTCTATTTCTTTCTGGGTCAGTCTTGGACAGTTGTACTTTTCTGAGAATTGTTCCATTTCTTCCAGGTTGTCCCTTTTGCTGGCATAGAGTTGCTTGTAGTAGTCGCTCATGATGCTTTGTATTTCTGCAGTGTCAGTTGATACTTCTCCTTTTTCATTTCTAATTCTTTTGATTTGAATCTTCCCCCTTTTTTCCCTGATGAGTCTGGCTAGTGGTTTATCAATTTTGTTTATCTTCTTAAAGAGCCAGTGTTTAGTTTTATTGATCTTTGCTATTGTTTCCTTCATTTCTTTTTCATTTATTTCTGATCTGATCTTTATGATTTCTTTCCTTCTGCTAGTTTTGGGGTTTTTTGTTCTTCTTTCTCTAATTGCTTTAGGTGTAAGGTTAGGTTGTTTATTTGAGATTTTTCTTGTTTCTTGAGGTCGAATTGTAATGCTATAAAATTCCCTCCTAGAACTGCTTTTGCTGCATCCCATAGGTTTTGGGTCATTGTGTTTTCATTGTCAATTGTCTCTAGGTATTTTTTGATTTCCTCTTTGATTTCTTCAGTGATCTCTTTCTTGTTTAGTAGAGTATTCTTTAGCCTCCATGTGTTTGTATTTTTTACAGTTTTTTCCTTGTAACTGATATCTAGTCTCATAGCATTGTGGCTGGAAAAGATGCTTGATATGATTGCAATTTTCTTAATTTTACCAAGGACTGATTTGTGATCCAAGATGTGATCTATCCTGGAGAATGTTCCGTGTACACTTGAGCAGAAAGTGTATTGTGTTGTTTTTGGATGGAATGTCCTATAAATATCAATTACGTCCTTCTGGTCTAATGTGTCATTTAAAGTTTGTGTTTCCTTATTTATTTTCTTTTTGGATGATCTATCCATTGGGGTAAGTGGGGTGTTATAGTCCCCTACTATTATTGTGTTAGTGTCGATTTCTGCATTTATGGCTGTTACTATTTGCCTTATGTATTGAGGTGCTCCTAGGTTGGGTGTATAAATATTTACAATTGTTGGGCTTCCCTGGTGATGCAGTGGTGGAGAGCCCACCTGCCAATGCAGGGGACGTGGTTTGTGCCCCAGTCCGGGAGGATCCCACATGCCGTGGAGTGGCTGGGCCCATGAGCCATGGCCGCTGAACCTGCGTGTCCAGAGCCAATGCTCCACAATGGGAGAGGCCACAACAGTGAGAGGCCCGCGTACTGGAAAAAAAAATAAAAAATTTACTATTGTTATATCTTCTTCTTGGATTGATCCCTTGATCATAATGTTGTGTCCTTCCTTGTCTCTTGTAATGGTCTTTAGTTAAAGTCTATTTTATATGATATGAGTATTGCTACTCCAGCTTTCTTTTGATTTCCATTTGCATGGAATATCTTTTTTTATGCCCTCACTTTCAGTCTGTATGTGTCCCTAGGTCTGAAGTAGGTCTCTTGTAGACAACAAATATATGGGTCTTATGTTTGTATCCATTCAGCCAGTCTGTGTCCTTTGGTTGGAGCATTAATCCATTTACATTTAAGGTAATTAATGATATGTACGTTTCTATTACCATTTTCTTAATTGTTTTGCTTTTGTTTTTGTAGGCCTTTTCCATCTCTTATGTTTCCTTCCTAGGGAAGTTTCTTTAGCATTTCTTGTAAAGCTGGTTTGGTGGTGCTGAATTCTCTTAGCTTTTGCTTGTCTGTAAACCTTTTGATTTCTCTGTCGAATCTGAGTGATATCCTTGCTAGGTAGTGTAATCTTGGTTCTAGGTTTTTCCCTTTTATCACTTTAAATATATCCTGCTACTCCCTTCTGGCTTGCAGAGTTTCTGTTGTAAAGTCAGCTGGTAACCTTATATTGATTACCTTGTATGTTATTTGTTGCTTTTCCCTTGCTGCTTTTAATAATTTGTTCCTTGTTTTTTATTTTTGTTAATTTCATTAATATGTGTCTCTGTGTGTTTCTTCTTGTGTTTATCCTGTATGGGTAAACAGGATACCCATAAACCTTTGGTTTATCTCTGCACTTCCTGGACTTGATTGATTGACTATTTCCTTTCCCATGTTTTCAACTATAATCTCTTCAAGTATTTTCTCAGACCCTTTTTTTTCTCTTCCTCTTCTGGCACCCTTATAATTAGAATGTTGGTGCATTTAATGTTTTCCCAGAGGTCTCTGAGACTGTCCTCAATTATTTTCATTCTTTTTTTAATTCTATTCTGTGGTAGTTATTTCTACCCTTCTATCTTCCAGCTCACTTATCTGTTTTTCTGCCTCAGTTATTCTGCTATTGATTCCTTCTAGAATATTTTTAATTTCAGTTATTATGCTGTTCATTACTGTTTGTTTGCTCTTTAGTTCTTCTAGGTTCTTGTTATTTTCTCAGTTGTATTTCTGAGATTTTGCATCATCTTTACTGTCATTTTTCTGAATTGTTCTTCAGTTTCTTTGCCTCTTTCCTATTCATTTATTTTGTCTTGTGAGTTTTTATCTTGCTCCTTTGTCTGCAAGATATTTCTCTGTCTTCTCATTTTGTCTAATTTACAGTACTTGCAGTCTCTTTTCCCTAGGCTGCAGGGTCACAGTTCTTCTTGCTTCTGTTCTCTGTCCCTGGTAGTGAGGTTTGTCCATTGCTTGCATAAACTTCCTGATGTGAGGTACTGGTGCCTCCGTTCTGGTGGGTGGAGCTGAGTCTTTTCCCTCTGATGAACAGGGCCTTGTCAGGTGGTATGTTTGGGGGTGTCTGTGAGCTTAGTATAACTTTAGGTAGTTTTACTGTGTGCTGATAGGTGGGTTTTCATTCCTGTCTTGTTTGTTGTTTGTTTTGAGGCATCCAGCCACTGAGAGCTGCAGGCAGTTAGGTGGAGCCAGGTCTTGGATTCAGGTAGAGGCCTCCATGAGAATTTTCAGTGATTAATCTTCCCTGTGGCCTGGAATTCTCCAGTGGTCCAGCAACCTGGACTCAGTGCTACCACAGAGCTTCAGGTCCAACTTCCAGTCAAGGAAAAAAGCCCAGGAAGGTCACTCACCCCAGTGATAAAGAGGATTAAAAAAAAAAAGACTAACAAAACCCCAGGCAAATGGTAAAAACAAAATCAAACAAACAAAAACAGAAATAAGTAAACACACAGAAAAGAAACAAAAACAGAATGAAATAAAGCAAAAATAGAAACAAATAAAACAAAAACCAAGAGAACAACCAGAAAAGCAGAAGAATCCAAAAACAAAATCAAACAGAATCAAAACTAACAAAGCACAAAACCTAAAAACAAAGCCAAAGCATTGTGCCAACTGAAGAATAAACCAAAGAAACAGAACTGATAAAAATTATTTTTTTAAAAAAGGGGTGGGGCTTCCCTGGTGGCACAGTCGCTAAGAATCTGTCTGCCAATGCAGGGGACATGGGTTCAAGCCCTGGTCCGGGAACATACCACATGCCGTGGAGCAACTAAGCCCGTGTGCCACAGCTTCTGAGACCGCTCACCAAAACTACTGAAGCTCACATGTCTAGAGCCTGTGCTCCACAAGAAGAGAAGACATTGTAATGAGAAGCCCATGCACCACAAGGAAGAGTAGCCCCCGCTCACCACAACTAGAGAAAGTCCACACACAGGAGTGAAGTCCCAAAGCAGCCAAAAATAAAAAATAAATAAATAAATAAAGGGGGGTAGGAGAAGCAGAACAACATAAAAACAAAGTAGAAATGGAAATATGAACATTAATTAATTAATTAAAGTAAAAGAAGAAATAAAGGAAAATAAAAAACAACAGAAAAACAAAGTGAACATAGAAATATATTTTAAAAAATATGTTATAAAACACGAAGATCCCAAAAGACTAAATAAAAAATTTAAAAATTCTAAAACAACAACATACAAAACAACCCAGAACCAACAACAGAATGAATCAAAACATAATAAAAATAATATTTATGTTTCCCTGGGGTCTCAGCTATAAATGTCCTTGCACATGCCGTGAGCCACAGCCCACCTTTGCCTCCCCAAGAGGTCCTCCTCTGCCTCTGGGCTGGTCCCTGGACTTGCTATGTGTCCTTTGGGGACCACTCAGACTCTGACCTGACCCAATTCCTGCATGTGTTTGCTCTTAAAGTTCACAGCTGCCAGAGCTACACTGTTTTCATTTGTGAGAATGCTCATTGTCTACTCAGATATTCCATAGACACAGGGTCTACCTAGCTGATCACAGGGATTTAATCTGCAGCTTGTGCAGCTGATGGAAAGATTTTTGATCCTCTTCCTTAGTCACCCTGTCCCTGGGGTTCAGCTCTGGTTTTACCCTTACCTCTGCCTGTGGTCCCCACAGGAGTCTGCTCCTGGGGCTGCCCTAGAGCACTTGGGTCTGCCCTAGTGAGAACAGGGCACAGAAGTGGTATGACTACTTGGATAGTGGGAGCCCTAGAGGTGCCAAATGCCATGGGCACAAGAGATATGGCCCTAGTGTGGGCCTTTTCTGGTGCCTGGCATAAGGCTCATGAGGGCCATCCCTGGCTGGGTTTTTTTCTGGTGCCTGGAAACAGGTGCACTAGGGCCAGCTCTGAGAGGGATTTTTCTATTTCTTGGTGGCCAGCACCCAAGAGCAAGCCCTGAAAGAGCTTTTATTTATTGTCCATCATTAGGTGGAACGTGTGGGGAGAGAGAGGCTACAATAGAGGCTCTTCTCCCTGCGTGTGACTCAGCAGTAATGCCCTGTTTCCATGGCAGTCCAGTCTTCTTCCATAGGCTTCACTGCTGCAGATTTCCTCCCTCCCATCCCCTCAGTTCATCTCCCAACAGCCAATAGCAGTTCTTGCCTGTTCTCCAATTCCCATGCTCCAGCTCCAAGCCCCATTTCACACCTGTGAACACAGGTCCCAGTCTGGGGCCCATAGGGCCTCAGTAGGGACCATCTGTGTGGTTCTCACTCTGTCCTGTCTGCGGCAGATCAGCCATTTCACCCTCTTCTGACAACCTCAAAACTTCCCTTCTGTTCCAGTCAATTTCCCCGTCAGAAAGGGGATTACCCTGTCAGATAGGGGTTTTCCCCAAATTCAGGTATCTCTCCTCTGCTTCACCTCCCCCACCCTGGGGTGCAGGTTCCATCTCACTTCTCCCTCCTTGTCCCTTCATTTTTTAGTCCTACCCAGCTATTCAGGGATCTTTATAGTCCTTGACAGTGTCCAAGGTCTTCTTCTAGAGTTCAGCTGGTGTTCTGTGAGAACTGTTGTATCTATAGCTGTATTCCTGTTGCATCCATGGAGAAAAATGAACTTCATGTCCTTCTACTCCTCTGCCATCTTAACTCCTCCTCATGTCTTCACTTTAGGTGCTGATGAAGGTTATCTTTCAGGCCTGATATAAGCCATGCATAGAGAATCAGACCTAATAAACAAAACATGGATTATCAAAAATCTATCAATAATCACTACTGTAATTATGAAAAATATTTCTGTCACTAAATTTTGTCAAACTCACATTTTATTGTCTTATTAATGTCACTAGTAAAGCTCATTTATCATATATACAATGTACTAGCTTAGATACTCATTTCATTATATAATCAACAAATTGACTCCTTACAAAAGTTTGTGTGGCTGTGAAATATTAAATTTTCTTTCCCAAGTCCCAAGCAAATTGTCATTTTTATTTTTTATATGTAAGATAAATAGAGCATTTATTGAACACCTGTTGCATGTAGACCCTGGTGTAATGGAGGAATACAGCAAAATAACTCAAAGCAGAATTCAAGCTATAGCCTCAAGCAAAAATAAAATATATTAGAACTACATTTTCCAATTTGACTTCTAGAAAAAGGGCTTATCTTTCTATGCCTGAAAAGTAGAGGAGCCAAGGATATAAATGTTTGATAACCTGAAATAAATCTGTCAAGAAATCCAGCTGCTACTTTAAAGCAAAAGAGAACCCACAAAAGATATGAAACAGTCTGAATCCTTACTCCTGAAAACCCCAAATTTATTACAGAAAACCTCACCTTGGAAGGCCTTAGAATGTCTACTAAATAATGCTCAATTCATTTTGGTTACCTCCCAAGATTCTTTTTTTTAAAATATCTATTTATTTATTTATTTGGCTGCTTTGGGTCTTCATTGGGGCGCATGGGATCTTCACTGTGGCACATGGGATCTTTGTTGTGGCCCTCATTGCAGCACATGGGCTCTTCATTGTGGTACACAGGCTTCTCTCTAGTTATGGCGTGTGGGTTTTCTCTTTCTAGTTGTGGTATGCAGGTTTTCCCTTCTCTAGTTGTGGCACAGGTTCCAGAGCACGTGGGCTCTGTAGTTTGTGGCACATGGGCTCTCTAGTTGAGGTGCATGGGCTTAGTTTCCCAGTAGCATGTGGGATCTTAGTTCCCCTACCATGGACTGAACCCACGTCCCCTGCATTGGAAGGTGGATTCTTTACCACTTGACCATGAGGGAAGTCCCCCAGGATTCTTGAAGGATAGTTTTAGCAAGTGTTAGAGAACACTGAGGTAAAATGCCTTGTAACTCCTTGGAAAGTTCCATGTTGAGGCAGGTGAATCAAATATAGGTGGTCTATGAGTCTCTAAATGAGGAGTGGGTCTACCTGTGAAGAAAAATGATATGTGAAGTGCTTGTTTTGATGGATTAATAACAGGAGTCATCACACAAAATGTTCTGTTTTCCTTCATTGCAACAGCCTCAGCACAAGCTACCAACATTGGATCAGCATATGTTTGGGGAGTAGTGACTGGGCTACAACTACTTTCTTTTGTTTATTAGTTCCAAGAAGCAGGTTCTCTAGTCCTTATATACTAACACAAGTTTGATGGGCAGTGTGAAACCAGAAAACTCAAAGATTTGAAAAGGTATGTGTTCTCACAGAACCTGTACTGGTAGAGATATGAAGTCTGGAGAGGAGGGTAAATGCAAGAATAGGAATTCTGAGGACGTGTGAGAGTAAAGCAGGCTGCTTTTTTTCCTTTCCCACCAAACTCTCACCCTTTCCTGGGACAGTCCCCAGTGAGGTCTTCTTAAAAGTTTAGAAGTTTAGTAATATCTGTGATCAGGAGAAAGTTTTTCTATTTGTCAAGCTTTTAAAAACATCTTCTTAATGAGACTGATGTTAACATAGCATTTTTCCAATTCCAAGAAAGCTGTATATATTAGCTGAGGGCATGAGTCAAGTTATAGCCAAAGACAAGCTCACTAAGCAAAGGAAAGTTTTCCTTTTGTGTCTGAAGTTTCATAGACTCTTCCATGTTTGAAAGCTGCACAGATGCTGACCTAGAAGCCACCAAATACAGCCAGCATCAAATATAGTCAGTATCAAATATTGCTCATGTCAAGAGCATAGAAGGTATGGACATTTGAAGCTGCACAGAGATAGCAAAAAGCAAGTCCAGAGGCATGGGTATACCTCCTCCATTCCATGTCCCACCCTAACTTACCTAAAGTTTGTTTATATATGTTTTGCCTGGCTTGTAAGCAACTCAGAGGAAGAGAATGGGAGAGGAATCCCGGCTGACATGTGTAAAATCAACTGACATAAATAATAATATCTAAATATAGCAGAAGAACATTTGGATTGAACTAAGTACCTAAGAGTTTAAAATTAATTTTCTGCTGCTTAAGAATAAGTAAGGCAAGGACAACAAAGATATGTTCAGTTATGAAATAAAATCCTACTTTTTCACCTTTGAGATGTATGTGGTCTTTTCAAACTACAAATGCTATTATAGTAATATCTAATTTGTCCTCTTTGTATAAAAGATTTTAAATAAAGTAATACAAGAAGATTCAACTAATCCGGTCTCTGAAATATGAAGTACCTAGAAGGGTTATTTAAAGCCAGATTTCTTAAAACTGTAAAATGATTTGGTGAGAAAGTGAAAAATTAAATGGAATGAAAATTATCCTTCCTTGCAATTTAGCTATTTTGAACATAATTGTGGTAACAACTTTAAAATACTTTATAGCAGTTCTAATATTAATTTCCCAATGTCTCTATGCTAAATTATTGGCTAAAATAACTTGTATTCCAATACTTATTCATTCTATTCATTAATTCATTCAATGTATTATTATGAAGCCCTAAGAATATCAGGCACTGGGGCTATAGGGACATAATCTTTGCCTGCAGAGATCCTATGATCTCATAAGGAGATAGATATGTACACACATAATTATACAGTGTGATAAATGTAATGATACAATAATGAATAAGGTATAATGGTAGTGCAAGCTCAGTTTGGTTTGGTACAGTTAGAGAAGACAAGCCAGGCAGAAGAGGAGCCGATGGCAAGCAACAGGAAAACATATGGAGGTCTGAAACAATGGCATTTCCAGGGACCTATACAAGAATAAGGATAATTTTCATTTGGTCTCTGTGATACTTCTCTGATCGTCTCCAGGGAAGCCTGGAGCCATGGGACTGACCCTTGGTCAAGAAAGAAATAGTCATAGTCATATCTAGTGATAAAATATGCTATTTAAAATCTAAAAATCCTTGAGACACTTTTTATTAGCTTGTCTACATTGTTCATTGAAAATCAATAGACTTCTGCTTCCAGCCAAGATGGAGTTACAGGGATTGGAACTAAAAACCTGACAAAATATATGAGACAACAGCTTTTGAGACATAGTTAAATGAAGAGCACTGATCCTGAGATATAGGACATAAATAGAGTGAGTCCTACAATTGCCCCAGTTTACTGACTGGAGATAAGTTTCTAGGTGATGGCAGAGAAGAACAGCACAGGCAAGACCCTAAGTTAGTGTACATGAGTTGAAGATGTAGTACTGGGTAGTATACAGAAGATCCAAGAGCTGTACACAGAAAGACCTTCAGAAATCATGAGAGTTTCTTCCTCGAGTACTGAATTGGGTGCTGATCAGCACTAGCATATGAGGAAACTACCTGAATTTGAGGAATAACCACCCCCAAAAGAGAGTAGTGTCTGGAAATCTCATAGCACTGAAAACAGTGTCAGTACCCAATAGTCATAGTGGGAAACTTCATAATTCACTGGATATCCATTAGAGTAGTAAAAACGATCTTGCTTCAGTAGTGAAAAATTATCCCTAAACTAAATGTTGCTCTGGTTCCACCTATTAAATCTAAAAGGAAGACCCAAGGATCAAACTGTTTTCTGGCATTGAATCAGAAATTATCAGGCATGTAAAATTCAGGAGACATGACCCATAATGAGGAGAAAAATGAATCAAATAAAACTGAACCAAAAATGATACAGATGATAGAATTAATGGACAAATATACCATAACAGTTATTATATTGAATTCCTTATGTTTGAGAAGCTAAAAGAAATTTGAATGTGCTAAGTAGAGACATGAAAGATATCTTTAAATACCCAAATCAAATGTCTAAAAAATGAAAAAAAATACATTATCTGAGATTAAAAAAAATACACTGGATGGAATTAACAACAGGTTAGGCATGGCAGAAGAAAAGATTACTGAATCTGAGTACATCAATGGAAAATATCCAAGATTTTCATATGTTATAAAAAGATATATTAATAGCTGGCACATGGTTTAATCAGTCATGCAGTCTGGCTTTAGGAAAGTGACTAGTGGCTTGTAAAAGACCCCACAGTGAACTTGTGCTTTGACTCCCTTAAGACCAAGGTATTTTGCACTCTCTTGGTGGCTCACAATCTGAAGATAAAGCATATTCTGTGCAAAAAAAAGAGCCCTATGAACTGTACCTGGAAGTTTCACACCTCTCTGATATTTATATATGTTATCTTTCTCCTGCTATGCTATATCTTTTATCTTTATTAAAGTCTTGGATGACTATACCCTGTGTAATTTTGTGTTCAATTATATAACACTGTGTAATTGAAGGAAAATACACAGTTTTTTAAAGAAGGGGAAGTAGATTGTGATAATAGAAACATGATAATTTAAGGTGGGATGAAAGAAGGATATAAACAGATTGGATTTCTGTTTCTTGTGTGGGAATAGAATGAAATTTAAGAGAGACAACATAGTGAGGTAGATAAGAATATGGATCCTAGGGTCAGAACTCCTTTGGCCATTGCCTAGTTGTGTGACTTTTGTGTTTGAGCTTCCTGCATCTCAGTTTCTTCATCAGTGTCTGGCAAATCTGGCAGATAGCAAACACTATCTGAATGCTTGCAATTAATTTGCTTTCATTTCTATCCACAGACTCACTGAAATCTATTCCGGTTTTATTAATTTTACTAATTAATATTACCCTTAAGATTGGGATTAGATATTTATTTCAAAGAAACAAAAACAAAACAAGAAAATAACAAGGAAGACTGTATGCCATAGTGAATAATGTATCTTTTATCTCCAAATCATTTACTCTAATACAGTTATCTTCTTACCAATAAATATCAATTTTTAAAAAGCAATTTTTGTCAACAGGCCTATGTAGAATTGATATATGTCTCAATAAATTAAATGGTTATTTTTATCTTAAATAATATAAAAGCAAATGTATTTAGAGTAGAGTAGAATAGAAATATTCTGGAATGAATAAACAAAGAAAATTGAAAAATTCAATGGGGAGAACAATGCCATACAAGGGTAAAATAAATCTCTTCTTTTAAATCACTAAATAGACTCAGAATCATCTGCTGTATCTTGGATGACTGCAAAAGGAAAGAAAAGAGACAGAATAATTTATACCACTATATTAGCCTGGAGGTTTTGAATATTAATAAGTCATTGCTACCTATTTCACTAGCTCAAGTGCTTATCTACATACATTAAGTTGTTAAAAAACCCACAGTAAATTTAGTGTTATTTCTTAATTTAAACTGTAAGGAGGTCAAAAGACTTTGCATTTTAAAATATTCTGTCTTTGAAGCACACTTTGAAAGTGAAAAATTCTAATTATAGTTAATAAAAACTTAATTTATTAAGGACCTTATTTGGAGGGAATGGTAGAGTGAGGTATCTTTGTCAAGAACTGTGAAAGACTTCAAGTTTTACACTAATAAGTTATCCTGTTTTTACTTTATTGATACTGAGAAAACCACAAGACTCCTGGGTCAAGAGACAAAAGATTTTATTACTTATGCCACAACACGCAATGTGAGGGTCAAGTCTACATTTGTTGGTTCCCTTTGCTCCAAGTTCTGGTGATAAGTAGAGGCCCAGATGGATGCTGCATATACACCTGGCTTTTGTCACACCTGAGGAACCCTGAGCTTAGGGAACTCAAGTATTTTATAGGGGTTGCAAGGAAACCTGCTGTTTGTATTGGAGGGAGCCATCTTTATCATACTGGCCAGTAAGAAAATTCACCTTTTGCTCTGGAAAGACACACTATATCTAACTTCCAAGGCTGTTCACTCTAAAAAGATTCTTGGAAAGATAGTCCAGAACACAGGCTGTCAGTGCCTCTGCTTGCAAGATATTTATAAACAAAAGATACCTATGGAGAATTGTCTCCTAACAATCCTTTAGGGTATTTTAATACCTAATTCTTTGCCTTCTATTTTGTCCAATTAATTAAGTATATTGGCTGGATATCAAATGAAGGTGACATAAATTCAAAGTGGGAAACAAAGGCAGAACCTGACCCACCATGCTGTTCTATCACCATCATACTCCCTCCTCCCTTCCTCTATACACCACTTCTGGTAAGTTCTTTAGTCACAGTTGGCCATTCCCTGAGACACATAGTGTTAAAACTCTTGATGCTTCAATCTTCCATCAACTGCAGCTGTGTTCAGAGCAGTGGCAAAAGTTGGTAAAGGCCAGGGAGGTAATGGTGGCATCCATGGAGATGATAAGCAGGAACCGCAGGTGTCACTGAGGCTATGACAGCCAGGTCGATGAAAACAGCTGAAGAAATAGTGACTGAGCAAGATGATGGACAGAATTACAAGCCTTATGAACCTCCCAAATGATAAATAAGGTAATCATTAAAAATACACTGTGATGTCAGCCCTGTTTTGGTTCTGGAAGCACAAGAGTGAGCTGATTAATGGAGCTGACAGTTTAAGGACAAGAAAAGAAAACAATCTTAAGAAAGAAAAACAAAGCTGGAGATATCATATGTCCTGATTTCAAACTATACTACAAAGCTACAGTAATCAAAACTGTATGGTACCAGCACAAAAACAGACACATAGATCAATGGAATGGAATAGAGACCCCAGAAATAAACTCAGACTTATGTGGTCAATTAGTTTATGACAAAGGAGTCAACTGTATACAGTAGGGAAAATAAATGATGTTGGGAAACAATTCAATAAATGGTGTTGGGAAAATTGGACAGGTATATGCAAAAGAATGAAACCACACTGCTTTCTCACACCATATACAAAGATAAACTCAAAATGGATTAAAGACGTAAATCTCAGACCTGAAACCATAAAACTCCCAGAAGAAAACAGAGGCAGCATGCTCTTTGATATAGGTCTTACCAATATATTTCTTTTATCTATCTCCTCAGAAAAGGGCATCAAAAGAAAAAAGTAAACAAATAAGATTACATCAAACTAAAAAGCTTCTGCACAGCAAAGGAAAGCATCAACAATATGAAAAGGCAACCTACTGAATGAGAGAAGATGTTTGCAAATAATACATCCAATAAGGAGTTAATATCCAAAATATATAAATAATCACATAATTCAGTATGAAGAAACAATTTGATTAAAAAATGGGCAGAGGACATGAACAGACATTTTTCCAAGGAAGACATACAGATGACCAACAGACACATGAAAGATGCTAAACATTACCAATCACCAGGGAAATGCAAATAAGAACTACAATGATGTATCCCTCATACTTGTCAGGATGACTCTTATCAAAAAGACAACAAATAACAACTATTTACAAGGTGTGGAGAAAAGGGAACTCTTGCACTGCTGATGAGAATGTAAATTGGGGCCACCAATGTGGAAAACATTATGGAGATTCCTCAAATAATGAAAAAATAGAACTACCGTAGATTCAGCAAACCACCCCTGGGTATTTACCCAAAGAAAAGAATACTAGTTAGAAAAGATATATGTACCCCTATGTTCATTGCAGCATTATTTACAACAGCTAACATATGGAAGCAACCTAAATGCTTATCAATAGATCAATGGATAAAGAAGATGTAATATACGTGTATTGTTTTGGTTTTATATACATGTATATAAATATATGTATATAAAACCGAAGCAAAACAGAGACTGACTCATTGATACAGAAAACAAACCAGTGGTCACCAGAAGTGAGGGAGTTGGGAGATGGGTAAAGTAGCTGAAGGGGATTAAGAAGTATAAACTTCCATTATAAAATAAATAAGTCATAGGGATGTAATGTACAGCATAGGGAGTATAGTCAATAATATTGTAATAAATTTGTATGGTGCATAATCTAGAAAAATTGAATCACTATGTTGTACACGTGAAACTAATATAATATTGTATGTCAACTATACTTATAAAAAGTAATAAATAAATAAATAAGAAATAAGAGATATAAGTAAAATGCACAGTGTGTTATATATTGTGCCCTGTCTGGTGGTGACTTCCATCTGTACTATGATGATGAAAACTCATCCTTCTGCAGAAGAGTATGTGCTTGACAATGAATCACTGGATATTCTCTAAACAGAGGATATGGAGGAGACACATTGGACTGTTTACAACCCAGCATAACCACTGGAGATGAACACTTGAGGACAAGAAGTCCAATCTCCTATTTGACACAAGAATGCCCTCTAAAACACCTGGCAAATGGTTGTTTAGTTTTGTTTGAAGTTTCAATGCCAGAGAGAGCACTATTACAATTCCCTAAAATAAAATTTATATACTTTTATTTTAGACATTTGTTCTCATCTTTCTGTAGGACAGATTCCTAGAAGTGGAACTACTGAAGAAAGGGACATTTCACAGGTTGATAGCTACTAATAAGTTGTTCATATGCATACACAAAAAACACATGCTGTACTGATTTACATGATCAGCATGGCAGTCACAGGAAGACAGATAACAACTCAACCTCAGAAACGATACTCTAGTAGCTCAACTTATTTCTCACAGATCAGTTTACTTTGGTTTAAATAAAAATTGAAGGAGATTAGAGAACTTCTGGTTACAACTCTGATATGTAAAGAGTTTGATAGCCATCAAACTAAGAAAACAGCATTACAATAAGAAAACAGCTAAACAAATGGAAAATTGACAACTTTTCTTAGGCTCAACAGAGAATTCAGGTCACACAGCCAACCACCACCTCAAAATCTGGAGAGGGAGACAGACACTGAGAATCATAGCCAAGACCAGCTTACCTGGAGCAGAAGCCTCTGGAGCCACAAACTAGTAGGAATGCTTGTTTGGTAATTTTTTCTTTTTCTGCTGTGATTCTTATTATTTATTTTCTTCTGCTTACTGTGGGTTTTTTTGTTTTGTTTTGTTTTTATTGGAGTATAGTTGATTTACAATGTTGTACAAGCTTCAGGTGTACAGCAAAGTAAATCCGTTATACATATACCCACTCTTTTTAAGATTCTTCTCCCATACAGGCCATTACAGAGTACTGAGTAGAGCTCCCTGTGCTATACAATAAGTACTTATTAGTTATCTATTTTATAGTAGTTTGTGCATCTGAACCCCAATCTCCCAATTTATCCCTCCCCCCTTGGCCCCTGGTAACTGAAAGTTTTTCTACATCTGTGACTCTATTTCTGTTTTGTAAATAAGTTATTTTGTACCTTTTTTTTAGATTCCACATATAAGCGATATCATATGGTATTTATCTTTCTCTGTCTGACTTACTTCACTCAGTATAACAATCTCTAGGTCCATCCATGTTGCTGCAAATGGCATTATTTGTTCTTTTTTGTGGCTTAGTAATTAATATTCCATTGTATATGTGTATCACATCTTCTTTAACCATTCCTCTGTTCATGGACATCTAAGTTGCTTCCATATCCTGGCTATTGTAAATAATGATGCAATGAACATTGGGGTGCATGTATCTTGGGGTGCATGGTTTTATCTGGGTATATGCCAGGAATATGATTGCTGGATCATATAGTAGCTCTATTTTTAGTTTTTTAAGGAACTTCCATACTGTTTTCCATAGTGTCTGCACCAATTTACATTCCCACCAACAATGTAAGAGGGTTCCTTTTTCTCCACACACTCTCCAGCATTTATTGTTTGTACATTTTTTGATGATGGTCATTCTGACTTGTGTGAAGTACCTCATTGAAGTTTTGATTTGCATTTCTATAATAATTAGTGATGTTGAGCATCTTTTCACATGCTTTTCAGCCATCCATATGTCTTCTTTGGAGAAACGTCTATTTAGATCTTCTGCCCATTTTTTGATTGGGTTGGTTGTTTTTTTTGATATAGAGCTGCATGAGCTGTTTGTATATTTTGGAGATTAATCCCTTGTTAGTTGCTTTGTTTGCACATATTTTCCTCACTCTGAGGGCTGTCTATTCATTTTGTTTATGGTTTCCTTTACTACTCAAAAGTTTCTAAATTTAATTAGGTCCCATTTGTTTATTTTTGTTTTCATTACTCTAGGAGGTGGTTGGAAGAAGATCTTGCTGCGATTTTTGTCAAAGAGTGTTCTGCCTATGCTTTCCTCTCAGAATTTTACAGTGCTCAGCCTAACATTCAGGTCTTTAATCCATTTTGAGTTTATTTTTGTGTATTGTGTTAGAAAGTGTTCTAATTTCATTCTTTTACATGTAGCTGTTTGGTTTTCCTAGCACCATTTAGTGAAAAGGCTGTATTTTCTCCATTGTATATTCTTGCCTCCTTTGTCATAGATTAGGTGACCATAGATGTGTGGGCTTATCTCTGGACTTTCTATCCTGTTACACTGACCTATATTTCTGTTTTTTGTGCCAGTACCATACTTTTTTGATTACAGTAGGTTTGTAGTATGGTCTGAAGTCAGGGAGCCTGATTTTTCCAACTCCATTTTTCTTTCTCAAGATTGCTTTTGCTATTTGGGGTCTTTTGTGTTTTCATACAAATTGTGAATTTTTTTGTTCTAGTTCTCTGGAAAACACCATTGATAATTTGATAGGATTGCATTGAATCTGTAGATTGCTTTGGCTAATATAGTCATTTTCACAGTGTTGATTCTTCCAATCCAAGAACATGTTTTATCTCTCCATATGTTTGTGCCATCTTTGATTTCTTTCATCAGTATCTTATAGTCATCTGAGTAAAGGTCTTTTGTCTCCTTAGGTAGGTTTATTCCTAGGTATTTTTTTTTTTTTTTTTGTGGTACATGGGCCTCTCACTGTTGTGGCCTCTCCTGTTGCAGAGCACAGGCTCCGGACGCACAGGCTCAGTGGCCATGGCTCACGGGCCTAGCCGCTCCGCGGCATGTGGGATCTTCCCGGACCGGGGCACGAACCCATGTCCCCTGCATCAGCAGGCGGACTCTCAACCACTGCGCCACCAGGGAAGCCCTATTCCTAGGTATTTTATTGTTTTTGATACACTGGTGAATGGGATCATTTCTTTAATTTCTCTTTCTGAACTTCCATTGTTAGTGTATAGGAATGCAAGAATTTCTATGTATTAATTTTGTATCCTGCCACTTTACCAAATTTATTGATGAGCTCTAGCAGTTTCCTGGTGGCATCTTTAGGATTTTCTATGTATAGTATCATGTCATCTGCAAAGAGTGGCAGTTTTACATCTACTTTTCCAATTTGGATTCCTTTTATTTCTATTTGTTCTCTGAATGTTGCGGCTAAGACTTCCAAAATTATGTTGAATAAAAGTGGGGTGAGTGGACATCCTTGTCTTTTTCCTGATCTTAGAGGCAATGTTTTCAGTATTTCACTGTTCAAAATGATGTTTTCTGTGGGTTTGTCATGTATGGCCTCTATTATATTGAGGTAGATTCCCTCTATGCCCACTTTCTGGACAGTTTTTATCATAAATTGGTGTTGCATATTGTCAAAAGTTTTTCTGCATCTATTAAGATGATCATATGGTTTTTATTCTTCAATTTGTTGATGTGGTGTATCACATTGATTGATTTGTGTATATTGAAGAATCCTTGAATCCCTGGGGTAAATCCCATTTGACTATGGTGTATGATCTTTGTAATGTGTTGTTGGTTTTTGGTTGCTATATTTATTGAGGATTTCTGCATCTACGTCCATCAGTGATATTGTCCTGTAATTCTCTTTTTTTGTGATATCTTTGTTTGTTTTTGGTATCAGGGTGATGGTGACCTCTTAGAATGAGCTTCGGGGTGTTACTTCTTCTGCAATTTTTTGTAAGAGATTCAGAAGGGTAGGTGTTAACTCTTCTCTAAATGTTGGATAGAATTCCCTTTGGAAGCCTTTTGTTTGTTAGAAGATTTTTAATCATAGTTTGAATTTCTATACTTGTGTATGGTCTGTTCATATTTTCTATTTCTTATGGTTCAGTCTTGGAAGGTTGTACTTTTCTAATAATTTGTCCATTTCTTCTAAGTTATGCATTTTATTGGTGTATAGTTGCTTGTAATAGTCTCTCATGATCCTTTGTATTTCTGTGGTGTCCATTGTAACTTCTCCTTTTTCATTTCTAATTTTATTGACTTGAGTCCTCTCCCTTTTTTCTTGATGAGTTTGGCTAAAGGTTTATCAATTTTGTTTATCTTCTCAAGAACCAGCTTTTAGTTTCATTGATCTTTGCTATTGTTTCTTCATCTCTATTTCATTTATTTCTGCTCTGATATTTATGATTTCTTTCCTTCTCCTAACTTCAGATTTTGTTTGTTCTTCTTTCTCTAGTTGCTTTAGGTGTACGGTTAGGTTGTTTATTTTACATTTTTCTTGTTTCTTGAGGTGAAAGTGAATTGCTATAAACTTCTCTCTTAGAACTGCTTTTGCTTTGTCCCATAGGTCTTGGATCATTGTGGTTTCATTGTCATTTGTGTCTAGGATTTTTTGATTTTTTCTTTGATTTCTTCAGTGATCCATTGATTATTTATTAACTTACTGTTTAGCCTCTAATGTGTTTGTGTTCTTTCAGGTTTTTTTCCCTGTAATTGATTTCTAATATTACAGCATTGTGGTCAGAAAAGATCCTTGATATGTTTTCAATTTTCTTAAATTTACTGAGGATTCATTTTTGACCAAAGATGTGATCTATCCTGGAGAATGTTCCGTGTGCACTTGAGAAGAATGTGTATTATGCTGCTTTCATATGGAGCATCTTATAAATATCAGTTAAGTCTATCTGGCCTAATGTGTCATTTAAGCTTGTGTTTTTTTATTAGTTTTCTGTCTGGATGATCTGTCGCTTGGTGTAAGTGGGGTGTTAAAGTCCTCCATTATTATTGTGTTACTGTCAGTTTTGCTTTTATAGTTGTTAGGATTTGCCTTATATATTGTGTTGCTCCTATGTTGGGTACATATGTATTTACAGTTGTCATATCTTCTTCTTGGATTGATCCTTTGATCATTATGTAATGTCCTTCCTTGTCTCTTGTAGCAGTCTTCATTTAAAAGTCTATTTTGTCTGATATAAGTATTGCTACTCCAGCTTTCTTTTGATTTACATTTGCATGGAATGCCTTTTTCAACCCCTTAACTTTCAGTCTGTGTCTGTCCCTAGGTCTGAAATGGGTCTCTTGTAGGCAGCATATATATAGGTCTTGTTTTTTGTATCCATTCAGCAAGTCTATGTCTTTTGGTTACACTATGTCTTTTGGTTGTTTTGACTAATTGCTGGAAGTTAAATGTAGAGTAGTATGAGAGTGATCTCAGTCTTAAGGTATCCCCACTCTTTCATGGGTTTTACCTCCAGGAACCCCACCAAGGTTTCAAGGTGAAAATCTAAGAAAAGTCCCCTTGGGTTTTGGGCAGAGAGAGAGAAAATTAACCATTTTGAAATATGCCCAAAGTAGTCTCTATAACAAAAACCTGTTCTCCAAAGCAAATGACTTTACCAGACTCTTATCTACCTAGAAGAGAGCAATTATCCAATTCAGCTCCCCCTAGACTTTGTCTCAGAGGAGGAAAAAATGGCTAAGTACATGGTTGAAGTGAGTCCTGAGACTCAGCCTCTCAAAACACTGACATTTAATCATAAGATCATAGAACACTTCTCCACCCACACATCTTACCACCATAAGAACAGAGCTCCAGTATAATAGCAGTGGATTATCTGAACAAGTTGCAAGATGCAAGAATTTATTAAATAAGAAGTTCTTAGGAAAACACAAAAGGGAAGTGAAAAAAGAGGACATTGTTGAAGCTTCTGACACAGTAAACATTAAACACAGCCCAGCTCTTAGCTAGATTAATGCAAAACCTCACACAAAGGCTTATTTTCTGTCCAATACATTGCATGGTTACCAAAAAAAAAAAACCTGTAAGACATGCTAACGGTAAGCAAAACACAATCTGAACAGAAAACTACCTTCCAAGTCAGACTCAGGTATGACACAGATTTTGGAATTATTAGGTACAGAATTTAAAATAACTTTGATTAATATGTTAAAACCTGTAATGGAACAAAATGGACAACTTGCAAGAACAGATGAATAATGTAGGCAAAGAAATGAAAACTCTAAGAAAGAATCAAAAGGAAGTGCTATAAATTGAGACTACCATAACAGAAATAAAGAATGCCTTTAATGGGCTCATCAGTAGACTAGATATGGCTGACAAAGGAATCAGTGAGCTTGAAGGTAAATCAATAGAAATCTCCCATGAAATAGAAGAGAAAAAAAAGAAAAAAGAATGGAAAAAACAGAATATCTAAGAACTGTGAGACAATTATAAAATATGTAACATACACATGACAGAAATACCAGAAAGAAAAGTGGGGAAAGAATAAGAAGAAATTCTTGAAATAATAATGGCAGATGGTTTTTCAAAGTTAGTGACAAGCACCAAACCACAGATCCAGGAATCTCAGAGAATACTAAGAAGGAAACATACCAAAAAATCTACACCTACCTATATCATATTCAAAATACAGATAACTGAAAAAGAGGGATGGGGGCAAGAGAGAGAGAGAGAGGAGTTTTTAAAGATCTAGAGAAAAATAGTACCTTACCTATAGAGGGAAAAGGTAAGAGTTATATAAATTTATTATCAGAAACCATGCAAGCAAGATTTTTGGTGAAATATTTTAGTTGGTGGGGAAAAGAAAAGCCACCAACCTATAATGTTATACCCAGTGAATTTATCTTTCAAAAGTGAAGGAGAAATAGACTTTCTCAGACAATAAAAATAGAGAGAATTTGTTACCAGCACACCTGACAAGCAAGAAATGTAAAAAGTAGTTCTTTCTTATGCTGCCTCTTTTGTAATATATGCAGAAAAATCATTTGATAAGGTTCAGCATTTTGTATAAACATACTAGAACACTAAGACTAGAAGAAAATTATTTTTTTACATAAAAAAGCTATGTTTATTAGAAATTTTCATATGTTAGATACTTTTTGTTTTAATGTAAGGAATAAGAAAGAATACTCCCTACAACTCCTCCTGTCCAACATTTATTCACTCATAGATACTTGTTTGTCATCCACTATACTGCACTCTCCTAGGCACCAGGGATGCAGTTGGAAAGAAAACAGACCAAATTTTTTTTTAATAAATAGAAAGAAAGAAAGAAATAATAAATGTCAGAAATTAATCTACATATAGAAAGAAAGAGTATTAGAGAAGGAATAAAGATAAAATATTTTTATCTTTTTCATAAGTAATAAGGGTAACAATATATTGGGTGAACATAGCATATAGATAAGTAAAATGAACGACAACAATGACAAAAGTGAAGGGAGTGGAGAATTGGGGTTACTATGTTATATGGTATATGCACTATTCATGAATAGCATAGTGTTATTTGAAAAAATGACTTAGATTAGTTGTAAATATATATTGAAAATGTTATGGCAATCATCAAAGAAATGTCTTAAAGTAGCATAATTGATTATGCTAAGAGAGAATATAAAATAGAATAATATACAATGCTTAATTAAAACCAGAGAGGGCAGAAAAAAAGAGGTAAAAATTTTAAAAAGAAATAAATAGCAAATGCAATGAATATAAAACTGTTAAAAACATGGTAGATATTAATCAAACTATAACAATAATCAGGTTAAAGGTGAAAAGCCTAAGTAAAAAGCCTAACCAGTTGAAAACATAAATGGTTAGAGTGGAAAACTAAGCAAGACCCAATTATATATTATCTACAAGAAACTCACTTTTAATATAGACATGGGTTAAAAGTTATGAGGAAGAGAGACTTATCATGCTAAATCTTAAGAAATCAAGATTATTTATATTAATTTCAAACAAAGTAGATTTCAGAACAATGAAAATTATCAGAGATAAAGAAGGGTGTTTCATATTGATTAAAAGTTGAATTCTCCCAGAAGAATCTCTAAATCTTTAAACAATCCTTAAAATGCATGCACATGATGACAAAGTATCAAAATACTTGAGGCAAAAGCTGAAAGAACTCCAATGAGAAGTAGACAAATCCAATAATATAATTGGATAATGAAATAGACAAATCCAGTATTATAGTTGGAGACTTCAACACCCCTCTTTCAGTAATTAATAAAGATCCAGCAGTCAGAAAATTAATAAGGATATAGTTGAACTGGATAGCACCATTATTCAATTGGATATTGACATTTATAGAATACTTCATCTCACAACAGCATTATATACATTCTTCTAGAGCACACATGGAACTAAAATAGAGCATATTCTGGGTCATAAAACACAGCTTAACAAATTCAAAAGAATAGAAATCATATGTTGTCAGAACAGTGGAATTAAACTAGAAAACAAAAATAGAAAGCTTCAAATTCTCAAAAAATTTTGAGAAAAAAATGCTTCTAAATTTAAAAAGGGGTCAAAGAAGAACTCCCAAATAAGTTTTAAAATATTAGGACTAAATATAAATAAAAGTAAAAATACATTTGATAAAAATTGGTGGGAAAGAAATCATAAAAATCAGATCAGAAATAAATGAAAAAGAAATGAAGGAAACGATAGCAAAGATCAATAAAACTAAAAGTTGGTTCTTTGAGAAGATAAACAAAATTGATAAACCATTAGCCAGACTCATCAAGAAAAAAAGGGAGAATACTCAAATCAATAGAATTAGAAATGAAAAAGGAGAAGTAACAACTGACACGGCAGAAATACAAAAGATCATGAGAGATTACTACAAGCAATTCTATGCCAATAAAATGGACAAGCTGAAAGAAATGGACAAATTCTTAGAAATGCACAACCTGCCAAGACTGAATCAGGAAGAAATAGAAAATATGAACAGACCAATCACAAGCACTGAAATTGAAACTGTGATTAAAAATTTTCCAACACTATGGAGAACAGTATGGAGGTTCCTTAAAAAACTACAAATAGAACTACCATATGACCCAGCAATCCCACTACTGGGCATATACCCTGAGAAAACCAAAATTCAAAAAGAGTCATGTACCAAAATGTTCATTGCAGCTCTATTTACAATAGCCCGGAGATGGAAACATCCTAAGTGCCCATCATCGGATGAATGGATAAAGAAGATGTGGCACATATATACAATGGAATATTACTCAGCCATAAAAAGAAACGAAATTGAACTATTTGTAATGAGGTGGATAGACCTAGAGTCTGTCATACAGAGTGAACTAAGTCAGAAAGAAAAAGACAAATACCGTATGCTAACACATATATATGGAATTTAAGAAAAATAATGTCATGAAGAACCTAGGGGTAAAGCAGGAATAAAGACGCAGACCTCCTAGAGAACGGACTTGAGGTTATGGGGAGGGGGAAGGGTGAGCTGTGACAGGGCGAGAGAGAGTCATGGGCATATACACACTAACAAACGTAGTAAGGTAGATAGCTAGTGAGAAGCAGCCGCATGGCACAGGGATATTGGCTCGGTGCTTTGTGACAGCCTGGAGGGGTGGGATAGGGAGGGTGGGAGGGAGGGAGATGCAACAGGGAAGACATATGGGAATATATGTTTATGTATGACTGATTCACTTTGTTATAAAGCAGAAACTAACACACCATTGTAAAGCAATTATACTCCAATAAAGATGTTAAAAAAAAAAAATTTCCAACAAACAAAAGCCCAGGACCAGATGGCTTCACAGGCGAATACTATCAAACATTTAGAGAAGAGGTAATACCTATCCTTCTCAAACTGTTCCAGAATATAGCAGAGGGAGGAACACTCCCAAACACATTCTACGAGGCCACCATCATCCTGATACCAAAACCAGACAAGGACGTCACAAAGAAAGAAAACTACAGGCCAATAACACTGATGAACATAGATGCAAATCTCCTCAACAAAATACTAGCAAAAAGAATCCAACGGCACATTAAAAGGATCATACACCATGATCAAGTGGGGTTTATTCCAGGAATGCACGGATTCTTCAATATACGCAATTCAATCAATGAGATACACCATATTAAAAAAATTGAAGGAGAAAAACCATATGATCATCTCAACAGATGCAGAGAAAGCTTTTGACAAAATTCAACACCGATTTATGATAAAAACCCTGCAGAAAGCAGGCATAAAAGGAACTTTCCTCAACATAATAAAGGCCATATATGACAAACACACAGCCAACATCATCTTTACTGGTGAAAAGCTGAAAGCATTTCCACTAAGATCAGGAACAAGAAAAGGTTGTCCACTCTCACCACTATTAGTCAACATAGCTGTGGAAGTATTAGTCACAGCAATCAGAGAAGAAAAGGAAATAAAAGGAATCCAAATCGGAAAAGAAGTAAAGCTGTCACTGTTTTGCAGATGACGTGATACTACACATAGAGAATCCTAAAGATGCTACCAGAAAACTACTAGAGGTAATCAATGAATTTGGTAAAGTTGCAGGATACAATATTAATGCACAGAAATTTCTGGCATTCCTATACATTAATGATGAAAAATCTGGAAGTGAAATAAAAAAAACACTCCCATTTACCATTAAAAAAAAAGAATAAAATATCTAGGATTAAACCTAACTAAGGAGACAAAAGACCTGTATGCAGAAAATTATAAGACACTGATGAAAGAAATTAAAGATGGTACAAATAGATGGAGAGATATGCCATGTTCTTGGATTGGAAGAATCAACATTGTGAAAATGACTCTACTACCCAAAGCAATCTACAGATTCAATGCAATCCCTATCAAACTACCACTGGCATTTTTCACAGAACTAGAACAAAAAATTTCACAATTTGTATGGAAACACAAAAGACCCCAAATAGCCAAAGAAATCTTGAGAATGAAAAATGGAGCTGGAGGAATCAGGGTCCCTGACTTCAGACTATACTACAAAGCTACAGTTATCAAGACAGTATGGTACTGGCACAAAAACAGAAAGATAGATCAATGGAACAGGATAGAAACCCAAGAGATAAACCATGCACATATGGTCACCTTATCTTTGATAAAAGAGGCAGGAATGTACAGTGGAGAAAGGACAGCCTCTTCAATAAGTGGTGCTGGGAAAACTGGACAGGTACATGCAAAATTATGAGATTAGATCACTCTCTAACGCCATCCACAAAACATAAGCTCAAAATGGATTAAAGACCTAAATGTAAGGCCAGAAACTATCAAACTCTTAGAGGAAAACATAGGCATAACACTCTACGACATAAATCACAGCAAGATCTTTTTTGACCCCCTCCCAGAGAAATGGAAATAAAAACAAAAATAAACAAATGGGACTTAATGAAACTTCAAAGCTTTTGCCCAGCAAAGGAAACCATAAAGAAGAACAAAAGGCAACCCTCAGAATGGGAGAAAATATTTGCAAATGAAGCAACTGACAAAGGATTAATCTCCAAAATTTACAAGCAGCCTGTGCAGCTCATTAACAAAAAAACAAACAACCCAATCCAAAAATGGGCAGAAGACCTAAGTAGACACTTCTCCAAAGAATATATACAGACTGCCAACAAACACATGAAAGATCGCTCAACATCATTAATCATTAGAGAAATGCAAATCAAAACTACAATGAGATATCATCTCACACCAGTCAGAATGGCCATCATCAAAAAATCTAGAAACAATAAATGCTGGAGAGGGTGTGGAGAAAAGGGAACACTCTTGCACTGCTGGTGGGAATGTGAATTGGTACAGCCACTATGGAGAACAGTATGGAGGTTCCTTAAAAAACTACAAATAAAACTACCCTATGACCAAGCAATCCCACTACTGGGCATATACCCTGAGAAAACCATAATTCAAAAAGAGTCATATGCCAAAATGTTCATTGCTGCTCTATTTACATTGGCCAGGAGATGGAAACAACCTAAGTGTCCATCATCGGATGAATGGATAAGGAAGATGTGGCACATATATACAATGGAATATTAGCCATAAAAAGAAATGAAATTGAGCTATTTGTAATGAGGTGGATGGACCTAGAGTCTGACTTACTTCATACCGGGTGAAGTAAGTCAGAAAGAGAAAGACAAATACCGTATGCTAACACATATATATGGAATTTAAGAAAAAAAAATATCATGAAGAACCTAAGGGTAAGACAGGAATAAAGACACAGACCTACTAGAGAATGGACTTGAGGATATGGGGAGGGGGAAGTGTAAGCTGTGACAAAGCAAGAGAGTGGCATGGACATATATACACTAACAAACATAAAATAGATAGCTAGTGGAAAGCAGCCACATAGCACAGGGAGATCAGCTCTGTGCTTTGTTACCACCTAGATGGGTGGGATAGGGAGGGTGAGAGGGAGGGAGACACGAGAGGGAATAGATATGGGAACATATGTATATGTATAACTGATTCACTTTGTTATAAAGCAGAAACTAGCACACCATTGTAAAGCAATTTTACTCAAGTAGAAATATATAAAAAAAAGATGTTATGTATATATATGTGTATATATACATACATACACACACACAATGGAATCGTATGCAGTCAAGAAAAGAATGAAATACTGACATTTACAACAGTGAGGATAGATTTAGAGTATATTATGCTTAGTGAAATAAGTCAGAGAGAGAAAGGCAAATACTGTATGATATCACTTATATGTGGAATCAAAAAGATAATACAAATGAATTATATACAAAATAGAAACAGACACAGATATAGAAAATAAAATTGTGGTTACCAAGGGGGAGAGAGGAGGGGGGAAGGACCATGAAAGGGGATGGGGGAAGGACCTTTAGAGGTATGGGATTAACAAACTATTACATATAAAACAGATAAGCAAAAAGGATTTACTGCAGAGCACAAGGAAATATACCTATTATCTTGTAATAACCTATACTGCAATATAATCTGCAAAAATACTGAATCACTATGCTGTACATGTAAAACTAACACAATATTGTGAATCAACTATACTTCAATAACAAAAATAATAATAATAAGTGGCAAGTTCATATCATTACAGGCCTACCTCAAAACAAGAAGTCTCAGCTAAACAACAAAAAGAATTAGAAAAAAGAAGAACAAATAAAATCCAAAGTTAGTAGAAGGAAAGAAATAACACAGATCAAAGCAAAATTATATGAAATCATCCTAGAAAATAGAAAACATCAATGAAACTAAGAGCTGGTATTTTGAAAAGATAAACAAAATTGCTAAACCTTTAGCAAGACTCATCAAGATATGAAGAGAGAAGGCCCAAGTAAATAAAATTACAGATGAATGTGGAAAAGTTACAAACAATATTAAAGAAATACAAACAATATAAGAGAATACTAGAAAAGATTATATGTCAAAAATTGGACAACCTAGAAGAAATGAATGAATTCATAGAACCATATATGCTTCCAAGGACGAATCAGAAAAAAATAGAAAATCTGAATGTTTGTTTATTAGTAAAATGCAATTGAATCAGTAATCAATATACTCCCAACAAACAGAAAGTCTAGATGGCTTCACAGAGGAGTCCCACCAAACATTTAGAGAAAGGAGAGTTAACACCTATCCTTCTCTAATTATTCGCAAAAAATTGAAAGGGAGGGAACAATCCCAAATTTATTCTACAAGGCCAGCATTACGCTGATACCAGAAACAGAGAAAAACCTACAATAAAAGAGTATTACAGACCAATACCACTGATGAACATAGATGCAAGTATCCTAAAGAAAATATTAGCAAACTAAATACAATATATTAAAAAAATCCTACATCATGATCAACTGAACTTTAACCCAGGGATTCAATGAAGGTGTGATATCTGCAAACCAATCAGTGTGATACACCACAATCAATAAAACAAAGAATAAGAATTACAGCATCATCTCAATAGATGCACAAAAAACATTTGATAAAGTTCAACATCCAGTCATGATTTAAAAAACATAAACATTCAAGAAAATGGGTATAGAAAGAACATACCTCAACATTATAACAAACTCACAGCTAGCATCATACTCAATGGCCAAAAGCTGAAAACATTTCCTCTAAGATCAGGAACAAGACAAGAATGCCCATTCTCTACTTTTATTCAACATAGTGTTGAAGTCCTAGCCACAGCAATCAGACAAGAACAAGAAATAAAAGGCATCCAAATTGAAATGGGAGAAGTAAATCTGTCACTATTTGCAGATGACATGTTACTCTATATATAGAAAACCAAAAGTCTGTCAAAAAGCTATTAGGGGCTTCCCTGGTGGCACAGTGGCTGGGAGTCCACCTGCTGATGCAGGGGACACAGGTTCATGCCCCATTCTGGGAAGATCCCACGTGCTGTGGAGCGGCTGGGCCCATGAGCCATGGTCGCTGAGCCTGTGCCTCTGGAGCCTGTGCTCTGCAGTGGGAGAGGCCACAGCAGTGAGAGGCCCGTGTACAGCAAAAAAAAAAAAAAAAAGCTATTAGAACTTATAAATATATTTTAAAAATTGAAGCATACAAAATTAATATATAGAAATCTGTTGCATTTCTATACACTAATAATGAACTATCATGAAGAGAAATGAAGAAAAAAATTCCATTTAAAATCACATCAAAAAAAATACTTAGGAATAAATTTAACCAATGAAGAGAATGACCTGTGACTGTAATACATTGATGCATGATACAAGGAAATGGAAAAATATATCATGTTCATTAAATGAAAGAATTAATAGTGTTAAAATATCCATATTACACAAAGCAATCTGCAGAGTAATGCAATTCCTATCAAAATACCCATGGCATTTTTCACAGAACTAGAACAAATAATCCTAAAATTTGTATGTATTCACAAAACATGTGAAATAGCCAAAGAAATCTTGAGAAAGAACAAAACAGGAGGTATCACACTCCATGACTTCCAACTATAATACAGTGCTACAGTAATCAAAATAGTATGGCAGTGGTGAAAAAATAGATATATAAATCAATGGAATAGAATAAAAAGCCCAGAAATAAACCCACTCACTTATGGTCAATTAAACTACAAAAAAAAGGAGGCACGAATATACAATAGGGAAAAGACAGTCTTTTCAATAAGTGTTGTTGTGAAAACTGAACAGCAACATGTAATAGAATGAAACTACACCATTTTCTCATACCATATAAAAAAATAAACTCAAAATGGATTAAAGACTTAAATGTCATATCTAATACAATAAAATTCTTATGAGAAAACATAGATGGTACACTCTTTGACATTGGTTTTAGTTATATGTCTTTGGATCTGTCTCCTCAGTCAAGGGAATCAAAAGCAAAAATAAACAAATAGGGCCAAATCAAACAAAAAGCTTTTGCACAACAAAGGATATCATCAACAATATGAAAAGGTAAACTACCGAATGAAAGAAGCTATTTTCAAATGACATATCTGTTACAGGGTTAATATCCAAAATATATTCACAAGCACCCTGAATAAAAATAGGAGAAAGTCCTGAACAGACATTTTTCCAAAGAATACATACAGATGACCAGCCGGTCCATTAAAAGATGTTCAACATCACTAACCATCAGGGAAATTCAAATCAAATGAGATATCACCTCACAACTGTCAGAATAGCTATTACCGAAAAGGCAAGAAATAACAATTGCTGGTAAGGATTTGGTGAAAAGGGAATCCTTGTGCACTGTTGGTGGGAATTTAAATTGATACAGCCACTATTAAAAATAGTATGGATGTCTCTCAAAAAATTAAACATAGAGCTATTATATGAGCCAGGAATTCCCCCTTTAAGTATTTATCAAAAAAAAAAAAAAAAAGGTAAATGCACCTCAATGTTCATAGGAGAATTATTTACAATGGCCAAGATATGGAAGCAACATAAGTGTCCATCAACAGTTGAATGGATAAAAAAGGTATGGTATTTATATACAATGGAGGACTTCCCTGGTGGCGCAGTTGTTGAGAGTCCGCCTGCTGATGCAGGGGACACGGGTTCATGCCCCGGTCTGGGAAGATCCCACATGCCGCGCACTGGCTGGGCCCGTGAGCCATGGCCACTGAACCTGCACGTCCAGAGCCTGTGCTCCACAACGGGAGAGGCCACAGCAGTGAGAGGCCCGCGGACCGCAAAAAAAAAAAAAAAAAAGGAAATATATACAATAGAGTGTTACTCAGCCATAAAAAATTAAAAATTTGCCATTGCAACCACATGGTGTTTAAGCTTCCCAGGTTTTGGTACTTTGCTATGGCAGCCTTAGAAACTAGTACACTCTTTATGATGTCTCCAGTGGAAATGGCCATTGTGAAGTAACTGCTGTGTTGGGCATAGCTGTCTTTTACCAGTGCATACGACATTCTGATGTCAGAGGGAAAGAACTATCTTTCTTTCTACCAGAATGGAATGGATGCATCCAAAGTTCCCCAGGGGACATTTGATGCTAGGTTATTGTATTTAATGATATGTTGCTAAAGGTATAACAAAAGGCAAGAACTTACTTACAACTTCTATAGAAGCCCAGATTTATCCTATATTCCTTGCCAATCTTGAGGTACTTCCCATGACTCAGAGCAGTTTACTGATTTCATCAACATCACTAGCAATACTCCATTTATCAGAGCAAAATGACTCTTTACTTCAGCCTAAAACCCATCTCTTGTACCTTACCCTGACCTTTTCCCAGAATGATTGAAAACTAAAATGTCTATACTTCTCAGAAGAAACTACACTCCTGTGAATCCCAAGTATGTGGTCTATCTCCCTGCTCTAACACAATAAACTTGTAAAAATGTGATAATACATTTTTCCAAGTCTTGGTTTAAAAACTCTTGGAGTCCATGGGCTTCCCTGGTGACACAGTGGTTAAGGATCTGCCTGCAAATGTGAGGGACACAGTTTTGAGCCCTGGTCTGGGAAGATCCCACATGCCACAGAACAACTAAGCCTGTGCACCACACCTACTGAGCCTGTGCTTTAGATCCCACGAGCCACAACTACCGAAGCCTGCACACCACAACTACTGAAGCCTTCACGCCTATAACTCACAAACTGCAACAAGAAAAGCCACCACAATGAGAAGCCCACTCACTGCAAAGAAGAGTAGCCTCCACTCTTCACAACTAGAGAAAGCCCACGCAGCCATGAAGACCCAACACAGTCAAAAATAAATAAATTAAAAATATGTATATATAAAAACTCTTGGAGTCCAGTCTCACAAATTATCATCTGTTGATGATATAAAAATGATCAGGATATGATAAATTTTAAAATTATGTTATTAGTGAAGAATCACTGAGTCAAGGTCCAGGACAGGACAGAAATTCAGAGAAGAGACCTTGGAATATTTTACCCTTAGACCGGTGGCCAATTCCAGAAAAAGTGACTGAATAAGCAGTGTTCTTGACAGCTTCAAGGCTAGGGGTAAAAAGTTGGATTGTGGAGCCTTCATGTTTTGCAAAGGCTACACTGCTGGAATGAGGGTGCAGTGAAAATAATTGCCCTCACAAAGACATCTGGGTGCCAAAAGAAAAAAGAATTTTTTTCACAGCATTTACCTTTATTTGCATCACATTGTATCATTTACAGAGTAAGACAGTGCATTCAGAATCTTGTCTTATGCTTCTGTAGATATGTTCCCAACATTTGAATAAGCTCCTCCACATAAGTGGCAGGAAATGGCTTTTTTTCTATTTAAAGATCCAAACCGCCATCTTTCTTCTTTTTGGTGGTGAATACACTGTAGTGCATATAAGAATTGAAATATAATATTGTACACATGAATATAATATAATGTTATAAACCAATGTTACCACAATAAATAAAATTTTCTTAAAAGAATATAGTTGAATTGTAGGACACCCAGATGGTATCCAAAAATTTATTCTTGGTGATGTGTGGGGAACCACCCCCCCACACACACACACACAGGAACTGGTGTTCAGAATATCCACACATATGGCAAGAGGGATTTTTCAGATGTGATTAAATTAAGGATCTTAAGGAAACTGTTCTGGATTGGTCCCCAATACAATTACAAATATCTTTATAAGACTGATTTGATATACAAGTAGTTGATGTAACGATGGAAGCAAAACACAGTAGTGATGCAAGGAAATAGTCATGGACCAAGAAATGCAGGTGGCCTCCAGAAGCCAGAAAAGGCTAGAAAGAAATTTTCCTCTAGAGCCTCCAGCAAGAAACAGCTCAACAAATACCTTGACTTTAGTCCAGTGAGACTAATTTCAGGCTTCTGGCCTCCAGAATTGTAGAAGAATAAATTCATGCTTTTTTAAGCCACACAGTTTGTGGTAATTTGTTACAGTAGCCACAGGAAAGTAATATAGACCTTATTACTTTAAAAATTTTTGCCAACTTGATATAAAAATTATCTGCTTACTTTAATTCTTTTTGCTATTATCAAAAATGATGGATGTTTTTCTTATGATTTTTTTGCCATTAGTGTTTTCTTCTATGAATCATCTTCTCATATCTTTTGCCCTTTTTGGTGTTAACTATTAATGGTTATATATAGTTTCTTATTTACTCTTCCTATTTCTTCCTCAATAAATTAAAGTATTTGACTCAATCATTTGAGTGGTTGGGGTCCTATCACTCATGATAATTGTCCCTAAGTAACTGTTGTTTAAATTTTTGAGAGACACCAGTCATAAATTATCCATTGCTGACCATTGCATTTCTGCAAAACCCACAGACTAATAATTCACCTTCTTTATATCAGCTGTGTCCTCTTGTCTTAAAACTGGTAGACTCATTGCTGTGACAGATGGCCAGCATCCAGAAAGAACCTAGAAATTCATCACTGTCTTCTTTTTTAAAATGTATGTTCTCCTTCATGTCTTAGTCTTTAGGTCACTGCCTTTGCTCTCCAAATCTGACACTGGCTCCCAGATATGTCACAAATGCTGCTACCCAGAATGAGCTTTAATTACCTGATGGTTCATTTCTGTGGCTTTTAAAACAAGCATGCTGGAGACCCATCCCAGACGTACACAATAATACATTGTATATTTAACTAACCCTGCAGTTACTTGTTATGTGTGCTCCCAGTTATAATATGTTCATACTCCTTCTAGCCACACTAGTCTAGTCCTTCTGTAGCAGAGAAGAGCAAACCTGACTCCATATTGGATCTACTCCTTTAGCTCTAACCTTTATGCTCTATTTTCTGTGCTTAGTCATGCTGGTTCTGCACCTTTGTAAAATAATGTTCCCTATAGCATGAAATATACATGATAGCCCATTCTCAAGGCTCTGACTTTAAAAGTATAAGACTCTTCCACTCATATAGAGATAAAAAGTTGCAGAACAGAAAAAAACAATTGTCTTGTTAGAGATTTATAGGGACATAGTGACCAGACCTGCTGGACAGCTCCAAGAACAAAGGATTCCTGCACCAAGAGGTTTGCACCAACCACCCACATCCCCTCCCCTTTTAGTATAAAAGAAGCCTGAATTCTAACCTGGGTAAGACGGTTCTTTGGAGCACTAGTCCACCATCTTCTCAATCTGCTGGCTTTCCAAATAAAGTTGTTATTCCTTGCTCTAACAAGCTGTCTATAGATTTATTGGCATGTCGTGCACCAAGCAGTAAGAACTTGGATTTGGTAACACTTCTGTCCCCAGTATTCTTCAGTAGCACAGTTGCTTATAGCTCATGTTCCTGCCAGGTAAATTTCCTTCGCACACATGAAGAACTGAACATATTAGACAGTCATCAACACTCATACACTTTGTATCTGAATATTTATACATCTGATATAAGTTTTTTTCTGGAATATGAAACTGTGTTCCCACCTCTACCCTTACATGCACACAAATACTGTTACCTCTACAGCTCGTGTCCCACCACACTAAGAAGTCCCTGACCCTTCTAACTGCTTCTTATCAATACACATAACTTTGTTAGGTTAGGTTTTATGATAATATGATTTTACCTACTTCTTGAGATTGTTAGGAGGAAAAATTATGCTAATGGATATGGAACTGTGTATATTTAAAATATAATTATTTATCAAGTTAGTTGAAATTGAAGTGTATTTGCACTTTAATGTGATCTGGAAACATCTGTAGCTCTGAATGTAATTCTTTTCAATATTGGTGTGTACTCCTATTTTCATTATTAATGAAATGAGATATTATATCAAAAGGAATTATATCAAACCTTCAATAATATCTAACTGATGTTAAGTGAAAACCTCTAAACTGAATTTTTCTTAAGAAACTATGTTTTACTCACTTTACTGAAAATCAATCTAGTTATCAAGGACATAAAATATTCCAAGCACAAATTAAAACATAAAATAGGCAGTTTAAAAGGTACTGTCCATAAATAATCAATAGAGAATACTCTTAGGGAGTTATTTTTATAGTTTCAGAGATATTCAAAGAAAATTTTACCTTCATCCAGCATTTCCAAAGACCTGAAGTAAAGCTTTTATTACAAAGTAGATTAAAGAAAATAACCTAAAATTAAGCAATTGTCTCAAATAAATTGAAATACTTTTACCTTAGTTTTCAATTAATTTTTGAGTACATATAGAAAGTTATTGGAATATTAAAAAAAATAAGAGTAATGATATTCCCCTGTGTCTGGATGGCTGTGAAGTAAAATTACTAGGTTGTTAATAAAAGATAATAAGACCATTCCAATCCAATCAAGATAGTAAAGTAAAAGGATGCTGAACACATCTCCCCGAACAAACACATCAAAAATACAGCTAAATGTGGAGAACTCTCACTGAAAAAGGTGAAAACTCCTCACTGAAAACTTGGAGACTGGCAGAAGGGCTCTTCTACAACCAAGCTTGTAAGAAAAGATCCACACAGACTCTGGTAGGAAGGAAGGAAAATCAACTTGGTCAGGACCTGTACCCCTGGTAGGGGGTCACAGAAGTGGAAGAGGATATCACAGGCTTGGGAATCCTCCCTGGGAAGGCACCCCAGCCCTGGGGTCCAACACCATGAAGACAAGTCCCCTTAGCTGCTTTGAAAACCAGTGAGGCTTAACAGAGGGCAGTAATAAACTGAGACTCCACTCTAGAAGGGCATGCACACATGCCTGCTTACTCGCAGGAAAACTCAGACAACCTACAAAATGTGAGAACCTATTTGCAAATGATATGACCCACAAGGGGTGAATATCCAAAATATATAAACAGCTCATAAACCTCAATATCAAAAAAAACCCAAGCAACCCAATCAACAAATGTGTAGAAAACTTGAACAGACATTTTTCCAAAGAAGACATACAAATGGCTAACAAGTACATGAAAAGTTGGTAAATGTCACTAATTGTTAGAAAAATGCATATTAAAACCACACCTATCAGAATGGCTATCCTTAAAAAACCTACAGATAACAAATGTTGGCAAGGAATGTTGAGAAAGGGAACACATGTATATTGTTCATGGGAATGTAAATTGGTGCAGCAGCTATGGAAAACAGTATGGAGGTTCCTCAAAGAACTAATAAAAAATAAGGATATATTGCATAGCACAGGGAAATATAACCATTATATTGTAATTACTTTTAATGGAGTATAATATGTAAAAATACTGAATCACTGTACTGTACACCCAAAACTAAAATAATATTGTAAATCAACTATACTTCAAAAAAGTTCAAAATAAAAATAAAAAAACTTTTAAAACAAACTCGTAGAAAAAAGAAAACAAAACAAAGAATAAAAATCACATGATCATCTCAGTAGACACAAAAAGCATTTGACAAAATTCAATATACATTTCAAATAAAAACTCTCATCAAAGTTTGTATAGAGGGAACATATCTCAACATAAATAAGGTCATTTATGACAAACCCACAGCTAACATCATAGTCAATGGTAAAAAGCTGAAAGGTTTTCTTCTAATGTCAGGAAGAAGATAAGGATGCCCACTCTTGCCAATTTTATTTAAGACAGTATTGAAAGTCCTAGCCACAGCAATCAGACAGGAAAAGAAATAAAAGGCATCCAAATTGGAAAAGAAGAAGTAAAACTGTCACTATTTGCAGATGGCATGTTACTATACATACAAAAGTTTAAAATCTCCACCAAAAAACAATTAGAACTAATAAACAAATTCAGCAAAAATGCAGAATACATGATTAATATACAGAAATCTGTTGCTATGCTATACTAGTAACAGACTATCAGAAAGGGAAAGCAAGAAAACAATTCCATTTAAAATCACACACACAAAAATAAAATGCCTAGGAATAAACTTAACCAAGGAGGTTAAAGACCTATACTCTGAAAACTATAAGACATGGATGAAGAAAATTGAAGATGATATATGTAAATGGAAAGATGTCCCATGTTCACTAACTGGAACAATTTATATTGCTAAAATGTCTATAATACCCAAAGAAATATACAGATTTAATGCAATTCAAACTATCCATGACATTTTTCACAGAACTGGAACAAATAATCTTAAAATTTATATGAAATCACAGGAGATCTCAAATAGAAAAAAAGTAATCCTGAGAAAAAAGAACAAAGCTGGAAGTACTGTGCTCCCTGACTTCAGACTATACTACAAAGTTACAGTAACCAAAACAGTATGGTACTGGCACAAAAACAGACACATAGATCAATGGAACAGAATAGAGAGCCCAGAAATAAACCCATATGCCTATGGTCAATTAATCTTCAACAAAAATATGCAATGATGGGCTTCCCTGTTGGCACAGTGGTTGAGAGTCCGCCTGCCGATGCAGGGGACATGGGTTCGTGCCCTGGTCTGGGAAGATCCCACATGCCACGGAGCGGCTGGGTCCGTGAGCCATGGCCACTGAGCCTGCATGTCTGGAGCCTGTGCTCCACAACAGGAGAGGCCACAACAGTGAGAGGCCCGTGTACTGCCAAAAAAAAAAAAAAAAAGAAGAAGGTAACAAAAAGCAAATGTTGGTGAAGATGTGGAGAAAATGTAACTCTAGTACACTGTTGGTGGGAATGTAAATTGGTACAGACACTATGGAAAACAGTAAAGTTCCTCAAAAACTGCCATATGATCCAATAATTCCACTGCTGGGTGTATTTCTAAAGAAAACAAAAACATCAAATAGAAAAGATATATGCACACCAGTGTTCATAGAAACATTATTTACAATAGCCAATATATGGAAGCAACCTGTGTCCATCAACAAATGTAGGATAAAGAAGATTTGGTGTATACATAATGGAATATTACTCAGCTATAAAAAGAATGAAATTTTGCCATTTACAACTACATGGATGGACGTGGAGAGTACTATGCTTAGTGAAATGTCAGACAGAAAAAGGCAAAAACTGTGTTTTGATTTATATGTGGAGTCTAAAAAATTAAACAAACAAATGAATATAACAAAACAGACTCACAGATATATAGAACTAACTACTGGTTTCATGTGGGAAGAGAGATACGGGAAGGGTCAAGATAGGTGTAGAGAATTAGGAGATACCAACTACTAGGTATAAAATAAGATACGAGGATATAATATACAGCACAGGGAATATAGTCAATAGTTCATAATTACTTTAAATGGAGTATAATCTGTAAAAATATTGAATCCCTCTATTGTACACCTGAAACTAATATAATATTATGTATCAACTCTACTTCAATTTTTTAAATAGGAAGAATAAAAGGATTGAGGCAAAAACAAAGACAAATAAAAAATAAGAATAACAAAAAAGATACCAAAGAGACAGAACAAACATTGGTGGTTGCCAGGGGCTGGGAGGAGTGGGGAAATGGGAGCAACTGCTCAATGGATAAAGGATTACTTTGGAGGTAATTAAAATGTTTTAGAACTAGATAGAGGTGGTGGTTGCCCAGCACTGTGAATGGGCTAAATGCCACTGAATGGTTCACTTTACAGTGCTTAATTTTATCCTATGGGAATTTCACCTCAATTAGAAAATAAAGAATAAGCAGAAGGAAGGAAGACATTGGTGATACAGGTGAAAAACTATTGACCATGATTTAATAATAGGTGTATGAGAGTTCATATACTATTTTGTCTGTTTTGTATTTTCCATAAAAATTAAATGAAAGCAAGAATAACAAAAAAAAATGTTTTAAGAGCAATGAGCATTTCTGTGGCAGAGACAAAGTCACTTTAATTTTAGTCCAGATATTCATTTGTCCAATTAAAAAATAAAACATTCCATCTTCCCTTGCTGGGCTATGACTAAACATTGTGACTAAATGTGGGCCAATGAGATGTTAGCAAAAATGTCACGTGGATCTCTAGAAAAGGAAGGAGATAATCTCTCTTATTCTTGTTGCTTGCCTGGAATGTAGATATGATATCTGGATCTCTAGCAGCCCTCTTGGATTATGAGGTGAACTTGAAGAAAAAAACCACAGTAGTCAGCCCTCAGTATCTACAGGCTCCACATCCACAAATTCAACTAACTTTGGATCAAAAATATTTTTTTAAAAATCCAGAAATTTTCAAAAAGCAAAACTTGAATTTTGCACATGCTGGCAATTATTTACAAAGCATTTACATTTTATTAGGTATTATAAATAATCTAGAGATGATTTAAAGTATATGGGAGGATACATGTAGGTTATAGGCAATTTTATGTAAGAGACTTTTTATATAAGGGACTTGAGTACCCTCAGACTATGGTATCTGCAGGGGGTCCTGGAGCCAATCCCCCAAGGAAACTCAGGGATGAGTACTGAGGTACAGAGCAGAAATGTAGAAACCAGGATGCTTGAGACATAGTGGAAAATCTGTATCATTCCTGAACTATCAACTTCAGGTTTATTTTATGAAAGAAAGAAATAAGGACTTCCATGGATCTGGAGGCTAGGACTCAGCACTTCTAGTGCAGCGGCTGTGGGTGATCCTTGGTTGGGAAACTAAGATCCCACATGCCGTGTGGCCACAAAAAAAAAAAAAGGAAGGAAGGGAAGAAACTCCTATCTTGTTTAAACCATTGTTATTTGTAGAATGTCTTTTCTGGTGTGTGTGTGTGTGTGTGTGTGTGTGTGCGCACGTGCACGTGTGTGTGTGTGCGTGTGTGTGTCTCAACATAACCCTATACACCAGTTTTCAAATTTCTAAGGGGAAATTTCTCTTGCTAATAATTCATACATGAACAATTCTCTGTGATTTTAAGCAACATTATATGCTTCAAGCCCTTAGTCCTTATATTTCCTTCCCAATTCTCTAGTAGCCAATGTAAAGAAGAAACAGAAATTTATCAATTAAGCCTACAAAGAAAACTTCTCTAAACAACAAGGATTGTGTATATGTGGGGCAAATACATGGATTACATAATTGTAAACATAAGTCATGTGTTATTTTTTTCTCAGACTCTTGACAAAGATGCACACAAATCTGTGTGACAAACTATGGGAAATGAGAAAATCCTGTTTTTCCAGTATCAGACATGTGCTGAAATTATTCAGCATGGCATTATTGGGTGTCCTGTCTGCTTTTTTTTTTTTTTTTTTTTTTGGCAGCATGCGGGCCTCTCACTGTTGTGGCCTCTCCCATTGCGGAGCACAGGCTCTGGACGTGCAGGCTCAGCGGCCATGGCTTATGGGCCTAGACGCTCCGCAGCATGTGGGATCTTCCCGGACCGGGGGCACCAACCCGTGTCCCCTGCATCGGCAGGCGGACTCTCAACCACTGCGCCACCAGGGAAGCCTGCCTCTTTTTAATTATGTGTCAATTAACAGAGAGTGAAGGTTACTAAAATGTTTCCCTCCTCTTATGTCTTTCTTCTTCCTAAGAGAAAGAATTCCTGGGTCACTTTCTCTTACTTTGTCCAGCTTCAATACAGTATTTTCTGGAAAGTCCACTGTATGTATAACCAATGGTCTTGTGGTGGGAGTGAGAAAGTGATATTTCAAAACACCTTTCAGGACCATGTTTCTCAGACCATAAGCCCACTGACACTCTAAAATGTCAGTGTTAATAGATAAAAGCCCTCAGTGTAATAGATGCTTTCTATAGGCCATTAAAATTCAGTGTTGAGATCAAACAAAAAATATGCACATGTAACATTTTTCCTATACAGATTTTTAAATCCTGGAACTAATATTTTTTAATCAGAAGAAAAATTATTCTATTATCCTCTATTCTATTGTCCAAGACAATTCATTGGAAAGAATTGACCTAGAACACACCCTAAGATTTTTCTGGCAATAAAGGCTATTTAAGAAATGCTGTAATTTCAAAGCTTCTTCCAGTTGTCTATGTGATTAAAGGTAAAGGTCAGATGCAGTAGACCCTTTGGTACAGAACAACAGCTCACAAATTACTGACTGCAAATTCTGAGACACTTCCAGGGAATCAGTAAGGTCAATTTTTTTTCATGAAACACTTAGACATTATTGATCTTTTTCACTGTATTCACATTTGCATGCTGATGGTGCAAAAAACAATGGTGGTTAAAAATGCTGGTGCCTTTGTCCGAATCAAAGCAGTGGCACCAAGCTGTAGTAGCACTCCTTGTTTTCTTCATCTCCATATCCACACAATCTCAGTTAAAAGAGAGAGCCAGTTTCACTTAAGAATGACTTTGATGAGGGCTTCCCTGGTGGTGCAGTGGTTGAGAGTCCGCCTGCTGATGCAGGGGACATGGGTTCGTGCCCCGGTCCAGGAAAATCCCACATGCCGCGGAGCGGCTGGGCCCATGAGCCATGGCCGCTGGGCCTGCGTGTCCGGAGCCTGTGCTCCGCAACGGGAGAGGCCACAACACTGAGAGGCCCGCGTATTGAAAAAAAAAAGAAAGAAAGAAAGAAAAGAATGTCTTTGATGAAGCAGTAAAGAAACTAATTGTATTAAATATTGAGCATTTAGGGAAATTTGATCTGCCACAATGTGGCTCTCCAACAATTTTTCTGATGAGTTTAGTGGTGGTATTAACAAATGTAATTTTTTTAAATATTGTACAATGAAAAGTATCACCATGTGGAAGATCTGCATAATTAAGGAAACCAATAATTTCCAAATGACCAAAACATGTTACAAAATCATACATAATTTTAATGTAAGCACACAAATATCTTATTAATATGGTTTTAGATTCCACATTGCAATTGTCTTTTTTTAATTTAATTTTATTTATTTTTTTTAAAGAGCAGATTCTTATTTGTTATCCATTTTATACATATTAATGTATATATATGAATCCCAATCTCACAATTCATCACACCACCACCACCACCCTCGCCACTTTCCCCCCTTGGTGTTCATACATTTGTTTTTACATCTGTGTCTCAATTTCTGCCCTGCAAACTGGTTCATCAATACCATTTTTCTAGGTTCCACATATATGCGTTAATAAACGATATTTGTTTTTCTCTTTCTGACTTACTTCACTCTGTATGACAGTCTCTAGATTCACCCACGTCTCTACAAAGGATTCAATTTTATTGCTTTTTCTGGCTAATATTCCATTGTATATATGTGCAACACCTTCTTTATCTATTTATCTGTGAATGGGCATTTAGGTTGCTCCCATGTCCTGGCTATTGTAAATAGTGCTGCAATGAACATTAGGGTCATGTGTCTTTTTAAATTATGGTTTTCTCTGGGAATATGCCCAGTAGTGGGATTGCTGGGTCATATGGTAGGTCTATTTTTAGTTCTTTAAGGAACCTCCATACTGTTCTCCAGAGTGGCTGTATCAATTTACATTTCCACCAACACTGCAAAAGGGTTCCCTTTTCTCCACACCCTCTCCAGCATATATTATTGTAGATTTTCTGATGATACCCCTTCTAAAAGGTGTGAGGGGATACCTCATTGTAGTTTTGATTTTCATTTCTCTAATAATTAGTGATGTTGAGCAGCTTTTCATGTGCTTCTTGGCCATCTGTATGTCTTCTTTGGAGAAATGTCTCTTTAGTTCTTCTGCCCATTTTTTGGATTGGGTTGTTTGTTTTTTAAATATTGAGCTGCATGAGCTGTTTATATATTTTCGAGATTAATCCTTTGTCCATTGATTCATTTGCAAATATTTTCTCCCATTCTCAGGGCTGTCTTTTCATGTTGTTTGTAGCTACCATTGTTGGCAAAAGCTTTTTAAGTTTCATTAGGTCCCATTTGTTTATTTTTGCTTTTTATTTCCATTACTCTAGGAGGTGTGTCAAAAAAATTATTGCTGAGATTTATGTCAAAGAATGTTCTTCCTATGTTTTCCTCTAAGAGTCTTATAGTGTCCAGTCTTACATTTAGGTCTCTAATCCATTTTGAGTTTACTTTTGTGTATGGTGTTAGGGAGTGTTTTAATTTCATTCTTTTACATGTGACTGTCCAGTTTACCCAGCACCACTTATTGAAGAGACTGTCATTTCTCCATTGTATAGCCTGGCCTCCTTTGTCATAGATTAATTGACTATAGGTGTGTGGGTTTATCTCAGGGCTTTCTATCTTGTTGAATTGACCTATATTTCCATTTTTGTGCAAGTACCATACTGTCTTGAGTACTGTAGCTTTGTAGTATAGTCTGAAATCAGGGAGTCTGATTCCTCCAGGTCCGTTTTTTTCCCTCAAGACTGCTTGGCTATTCGGGGTCTTTTGTGTCTCCATACAAATTTTAAGAATTTTTGTTCTATATCTGTAAAAATTGCCATTGGTATTTTGATAGTGATTGCATTGAATCTGTAGATTGCTTTGGATAGTATAGTCATTTTCACAATATTGATTCTTCCAATCCAAGGACATGATATATCTCTCCATATGTTGGTATCATGTTTAGTTTTTTTCAGCAGTGTCTTATTGTTTTCTGCATACAGTTCTTTTGTCTCCCAAGTAGGTTTTTCCTCGGTATTTTATTCTTTTTGTTGCAGTGGTAATTGGGAGTGTTTCCTTAATTTCTCTTTCAGATTATTCATCATTAGTGCATAGGAATCCAAGAGATTTCTGTGCATTAATTTTGTATCCTTCTACTTTACCAAATTCATTGAGTAGCTCTAGTAATTTTCTGGTAGCATCTTTAGGATTATCTATGTATAGTATCATGTCATCTGCAAACAGTGACAGTTTTACTTCTTCTTTTCAAATTTGGATTCCTTTTATTTCTTTTTCTTTTCTGATTGCTGTTGCTAGGGCTTCCAAAACTATGTTGAATAATAGTGGTGAGAGTGGACATCCTTGTCTTGTTACTGTCTTAGCTGAAATGCTTTCAGTTTTTCACCATTGAGAATGATGTTTGCTGTGGGTTTGTTGTAAGGTCTTTATTATGTTGAGGTAGGTTCCCTCTATGCCAACATTCTGGGGAGTTTTTATATAAATATGTGTTGAATTTTCTCAAAAGATTTTTCTGCATCTATTGAGATGATAATATGGTTTTTCTTCTTCAATTTGTTAATATGGTGTATCACATTGATTGATTTACATATATTGAAGAACCTTGCATCCCTGGGATAAATCTCACTTAATCATGGTGTATGATCCTTTTAATGTGTTTTTGGATTCTGTTTGTTAGCATTTTGTTGAGGATTTTTGCATCTATATTCGTCAGTGATATTGCCCTGTAATTTTCTTTTTTTGTAGTATCTTTGGTTTTGGTATTGGGGCAATGGGGGCTTCATAGAATGAGTTTGGGGGTGTTCCTTCCTCTGCAATTTTTTGGAAGAGTTTAAAAATGATGGGTGTTAACTCTTCTCTAAATGTTTGATAGAATTCATCTCTAAAGCCATCTGATCCTGGACTTTTGTTTGTTGGAAGATTTTTAATCACAGTTTCAGTTTCATTACTTGTAATTGGTCTGTTCATATTTTCTATTTCTTCCTGGTTCAGTCTCAGAAGGTTGTGCATTTCTAAGAATTCGTCCATGTCTTCCAGGTTGTCCATTTTATTGGCATAGAGTTGCTTGTAGTTGTCTCTTAGGATGCTTTGTATTTCTGTGGTGTCTCTTGTAACTTCTCCTTTTTCATTTCTACTTTTATTGATTTGAGTCTTCTCCCTCTTTTTCTTGATGAGTCTGGATAATGGTTTATCAATTTCGTTTATCTTCTCAAAGAACCAGCTTTTAGTTTTATGGATTTTTGCTATCATCTTCCTTGTTTCTATTTCATTTATTTCTGCTCTGATATTTACGATTTCTTTCCTTCTGCTAACTTTGGGTTTTCTTTGTTATTCTTTCTCTAGTTCCTTTAGGTGTAAGGTTATGTTGTTTATTTGAGATATTTGTTGTTTCTTGTGGTAGGATTGTATTGCTATAATCTTCCCTCTTACAATTGCTTTTGTTCCATCCCTTAGGTTTTGGATCATCGTGTTTTCACTGTCATTTTTTCTAGGTATCTTTTGAATTCCTATGTGATTTCTTCAGTGATCTCTAGGTTATTTAGTAACGTATTGTTTAGCCTCCGTGTGTTTCTGTTTTTTTACCTTTTTTTCCCTCTAGTTTATTTCTAATCTCATAGTGTTGTGGTTGGAAAAGATGCTTGATATGATTTCAGTTTTCTTAAATTTACTGAGGCTGGATTTCTGACCCAAGATGTGATCTATCCTGGAGAATGTTCCATGTGCACTGGAGAAGAAGTGTAATCTGCTGTTTTTGGATGAAATGTCCTATAAATATCAGTTAAATCTATCTGGTCTATTGTGTCATTTAAAGCTTGTGTTTCCTTATTAATTTTCTGTTGGATAATTTGTCCATTGGTGTAAATGAGGTTTTAATGTCCCCTACTATTATTGTGTTACTGTTGATTTCCTCTTTTGTAGCTGTTAGCAGCTGCCTTATGTATTGTGGTGCTCCTATGTTGGGTGCATATATATTTATAATTGTTATATCTTCTTCGATTGATCATTATGTAGTGGCCTTTCTTGTCTCTTAAAATATTCTTCATTTTAAAGTCTACTTTATCTGATATGAGGATTGCTACTCCAGCTTTCTTTTGATTTCCTTTTGCATGGAAATCTATTTCCATCCCCTCACTTTCAGTCTGTATGTGTTCCTAGGTCTGAAGCGGGTCTCTTGTAGACAGCATCTATACGGGTCTTGTTTTTGTATCCATTCAGCGAGCTTCTGCCTTTTGGTTGGAGCATTTAATCCATTCACGTTTAAGGTAATTATCGATACGTATGCTCCTATTACCATTTTCTTAATTGTTTTGCTTTGTTTTTGCAGGTCCTTTTCTTCCCTTGTGTTTCCCACTTAGAGAAGTTCCTTTAGCATTTGTTGTAGAGCTGGTTTGGTGGTGCTGACTTCTCTTAGCTTTTGCTTGCTGTAAAGTTTTTGATTTCTCCGTTGAATCTGAAAGACATCCTTGCTGGGTAGAGTAATCTTTGTTGTAGGTCCTTCCCTTTCATCACTTAAATATTTCATGCCACTATCTTCTGGCTTGTAAAGTTTCTGCTGAGAAAACAGCTATTAACCTTATGGGAGTTCACTAGTATATTATTTGTCATTTTTCCCTTGCTGCTTTCAATAAGTTTTCTTTGCCTTTAATTTTTGCCAAATTGATTACTATGTATCTCAGCGTGTTCCTCCTTGAGTTTATCCTGTATGGGACTCTGCATTTCCTGGACTTGGGTGGCTATTTCCTTTCCCATGTTAGGGAAGTTTCTGACTATAATCTCTTCAAATATTTTCTCGCGTCCTTTCTCTCTCTCTTCTCCTTCTGTGACCCCTATAATGAGAATATTGTTGTGTTTAATGTTGTACCTGGTGGTGTCTTAGGCTGTCTTTATTTCTTTTCATTCTTTTTTCTTTACTGTGTTTCAGAGCAGTGAATTCCACCATTCTGTCTTCCAGGTCACTTATCCGTTCTTCTGCCTCATTTATTCTGCTATTGATTCCTTCTAGTGTAGTTTTCATTTCAGTTTTTGTACTGTTGATCTCTATTTGTTTGTTCTTTAATTCATTTAGGTGTTCATTAAACATTTCTTGCATCTTCTCTATGTTTGCCTCCATTCTTTTTCCGAGGTCCTGGATCATCTTCACCATCTTTATTCTGAATTCTTTTTCTGGAAGGTTGCCTATCTCTACTTCGTTTAGTTTTTTTTCTGGGGTTTTATCTTATTGCTTCATCTGGTACATAGCTCTCTGTCTTTTTATATGGTCTATCCTTCTGTGAATGTGGTTTTTGTTCCACGTGCTGCAGGATTGTAGTTCTTCCTGCTTCTGCTGTCTGTCCTCTGGTGGATGAGGCTATCTACGAGGATTGTTTAAGTTTCCTGATGGGAGGAACTGGTGGCGGGTAGAGCTGGCTATTGCTCTGGTGGGCAGAGCTCAGTAAAACTTTAATCTGCTTTTCTGTTTCTGGGGGTCCTGGGTTCTCTCCCTGTTGTTTGTTTGGCCTGAGGTGACCCAACACTGGAGCCACCTGGGCTCTTTGGTGGGGTTAATGGTGGACTCTGGGAGGGCTCACGCCATGGAGTACTTCCCCAAACCTCTGCTGCCAGTGTCCTTGTCCTCACGGTGAGACACAGCCACCCCACTCTGCTGCAGGAGACCCTCTAACACTAGCAGGTAGGTCTTGTTCAGTCTCCTGTGGGGTCACTGCTCCTTCCCCCTGGGTCCTGGTGCACACAAGGCTTTATGTGTGCCATCCATTAGTGGAGTCTCTGTTTCCCCCAGTCCTGTTGAAGTCCTGCAATCAAATCCCTCTAGCCTTCAATTCTGATTCTCTAGGAATTCCTCCTTCCATTGCCAGATGCCCAGATTGGGAATCCTGACATGGATCTCAGAACCTTCACCTCAGTGGATGGACTTCTCTGGTATAAGTGTTCTTCAGTTTGTGAATCACCCACTCAGCAGATATGGGATTTGATTTTATTGTGATTGCACCCCTCTTACCATTTCACTGTGGCTTCTCCTTTGTCTTTGGATGTGGGGTATCTTTTTTGGTGAGTTCCAGTGTCTTCATGTCAATGATTTTTCAGCAGTTAGTTGTGATTCTGGTGCTCTCATAAGAGGGAGACACAGCTCTTGTTCTTGACTCAGAGTGCATTCAGCCTCCTCACTTGGTTTGTTTTAAAAGTGAAGGGTTCACAGGGAAAGATGATGGAAACAGCCTCTGTGTTCGTCTCATGTGAGTTTTCCTAGACATTGCAATTAAGGTTTAAGATGCTAAAATTGTTGAATTTTCGTGTAATATCAAAAATATCCACAATTATCTGGAAAGGTTACAAAAAATAATTCTATTTTAATGCTTGTTTTGCAAATCTGAATTTATTCCAACAGTTATCACTAGATGAATGCAGAAAACTGCACCCAACTGTGGGTGCCCTTGTAGGAATACATAAAACACACTGGAGCGCACATGTCACAAGGATATTGCGATGCACCCATGCACATCTGATGTTCTAATAGATTTCACTTCACCCTCCCACTGCCACTACACAGAAACTCACAAGGTGCAACCCTTCTAATTGCCAAGGACACATGGTCCCACACTCTCCCCTCTTTAGTTTTCCCCATTTCCTCTCAACTTATCTTGTACTTTTCCTCTGTTTGTGTTCTCTTTTCTTTCTCATCTCTCTTCTCTCTCTTTTTTTTTTTTTTTGTCTCCCTTTTGTTCTCTTCCTCTCACCCTTAGGGTGGTGGACCTGGGAGCTAGGTAGGTGGTTCCATGACCCAAATAGGTGGTTCACCTAGTTCCATGAACAAACTTCAGGTCTTTGGCAAGGTAAAGTGCTGTATTATAGTATTTCTTAACTATTTAATGTGTAAAACTATGCTACCATTTTTATTGGATTCCTATCTGTTTTTAAATTAGATTCCCAACCAGTTCTTTGCATGTCACTGAGAAATTTTGAAATGCTCTATCTGTTCTTAACCTTGTTATCATAAAACTTTATTTTCCTGTGCTTTTTATGAATGCATGTGTGCCATTAATGCAGAACTGACTGTACTCCTCCCTAAGTATTTTCTTCATAATATTCTTTGAATGCTACCTATACTTCACAAACTTCATCCAGATTTTCTTTGTATATTTTGACCAAAGCACTGTATTGCAACACCTTCAATGCAGAAGCAGAAATGAAAATCCACTGTCTTCTATTATGCCAGACATTTAAAAATTTTGAAAAATATGCAGGATCACTGTTCTCATGAAAATTTTTTTGGTTTTGGAAAACAGTTATTTTCCATAAAAAAGTTAACTGTTTGGGTTTATTATTTTAGGTGCATTTTTTTTAAACATCTTTATTGGAGTATAATTCCTTTACTATGGTGTGTTAGTTTCTGCTTTATAACAAAGTGAATCAGCTATACATATACACATATCCCCATATCTCCTCCCTCTTGTGTCTCCCTCCCACCTTTCCTACCTCACCCCTCTAGGTGGTCACAAAGCACCGAGGTGATCTCCCTGTGCTATACAGCTGCTTCCCACTAGCTATCTATTTTACATTTGGTAGTGTATATAAGTCCATGCCACTCTCTCATTTCTAGATTAATTATTAATATATAAATATTTTTAACATTTTTCTTAATTCCTGGTAGGATAAATATCAGGAGACATAACCCACATAAAGGAAAGCTCTTTAAGGCCCTCAGTATTTCAAGAGTATAACGAGGTCCTGAGACCAAAAAATTAAGGAACTTTTAGTTTAGAAAAGCACATATTTATAAGCTTCTCAATTCTGAAACACAACAACCAAGTTGAAACACAGTATCTAAACTGCTCTCTTTGTAAAAACTATATGAAGATTTAGTTTTCCAACTGGTAAGAGAGAGGCAGATCCCTGAACTTGGGGCATTATGGAAATAATCTCTTTGTTATTTTGTGTAGAAGTAAACAAGAATGAGCTAGAGCAGCCTGGAGAATTTATAACAAAATGTTCAGAAAAAGTCTTGAGGAGATGGCAGGAAGAGTTGAGAGTTCAAGCTTATAGGCAACAATCAGGGCATGCAATGGCCCAAATCCAGCTCTTGAAAATCTCACCAATAACAGGAAGATTCTATATTTCCTGTGATAAAATGCAAAATAAGAATACAGATTATTTTATTGGGTATTCCAATAATATAGAGCCCAGAAAGCTGGAGCGTTAGGGATCACTCTGGTATTTATGTTTGTATCAGACATTTACCTTATGTCACTGACACCTCCTTCACACCTTCATTGTCCTATATCAAATGTGAGGCCAGCCCATTTCCCAGATGACATCAGTGGGTAAAAACTGGAGAAAAGCCAGTTTGTGTTTGCTTGTATATCTAAATGCTAATCTACTTCACTGATAATCTTTTACGTTTCCTGCATCTCAAAAAATAAAATAAGGCAGCAAGAGGAGCTCGTTCTGCCAATGGAATTATTCTTGATTTATTTCTTTGTCCCTTATCCTTTAGGAAATGCATCTTGCTGTAATTCCATCAAATGTGACACTCTGATGTAGACTCTGATAAATAAATAAAAATCAAGGAAATAATTTATGCAGAGAACTTTGGTCAAGTTATGTAATTTCCATTTTCTTTTTTGGTAAAACTAAGTAGTATAGGGAACAAATTATCAATTTCAATCCCATTAATTGATATTAAATAATATTATTTTAAAGACGCTTTTAATTTATTATATTTTTTACCATTAAATATTGACTATTTTAAAAGTACATTTAAATGTGTTTACACTAATGGACAACACTTTTTCTAAGAAAATAAATACTGATGATAGTTGACAACATCTGGAGGAACCTCTAGGGTAAAGTGAGTACCTTCGGCCCTTGTTGCTTGTAGAAAGTGATGGTGGTAGAATGGGCAACATGATCCAAATCTGGGGACCCCCTTCTTGTCTTTCTAGAACAATCTATCAATTCAGGTCTGCCCATTCAAGAAAGCATCATTGAAGCTATTTCACAGGGGAACAACAATCTCAGGAATATGTAATTCAGCTTCCATGTGAAATTATACTTCTGAGGGATTTTTCCTTTTTCTTCCACATTATTCTAACTCTGTAAATTATATTCTCAGGAAAAGCATGGGTAGTTCACATACCATGAATATTTGATCTGTCAGATTTAGAAGAAAATGATCAACATTTTTGTAGCCTACTGTCAATTCTATTTCTTTTTGCTTTTTTTACTTTATTCCACATTTTATTTTAGAAAAATTAGATAGCAGTAGTCATTCTTTATTCCATTTTGCAGTAAACAATTTACGATAATAATTATTAATGTTTTTGCTCAATTTTTCCTATTGTTATACCATTAAGTAACATTGACTTCTTTCTTTTTTACACTATTTTGAATATTGAATTGGTAACCTGTCTTGCAGGGGGGTAAAGAGGCTTTGGAATAGTACAGTATAATAGCAGTCAGTCACTTTGTTTTCCTCTCGTACATGAGTTTTTAGACAACATAGCTTTTTTAAAAAAACAAATCACTCATTTCATGATTTTAAAACAAGAAAGAAAAAAAAAACAGTTATGGACACAGAGGCACAACACTACCCCCTAGATAATACTAGGTAAACATAGAAAATTCAAAGAAGCACAATTTTAAATAATCTTTTATAAAAGGTTATTGCTTGATCATTTTAGAATCTACTATTACTGTTTCTGAGGGGAAAATATTAAGTATATTTTTCCTCCTAGATTCAGAGATGAAGAAATTATAAAAATAATAATGCTAGGCATAATAAGAAAAGAGAAAATATCCAGATTCATAGTAGTAGTTGCTCCTCTGTTGTTGCTAAAACTAAATAATTTCTAGAACATAAAAGCAGCTACAATTCTTGTCACTCCTTGATTTCCTTTATAAAAAGTGGACTAAGTATGAATGCAGCCCCATTGGGAAGAACATAGCTCTCCTTTTAGTAACCATTATCATGAAAATGAAGCTTAGAACATCTAAACAATAAACAAGACATATCTTTTACATGAGACATGAAGTTCTGAGCTATACTATCATTTTGGTATTAAACTAGAGGCAGATTCCAAACAGCAGCTCTTTATCATTTTGATAACTTCAAATGACAGGTAGATATAAGTAGGTATTGCTATTACTGTACCTAGGAAATCATGAGCATTGATGTGCAAGACTCCAGGATAATGAGTTTTTGAAAGAGATGTCCCCAGTCTGGATAGCACTGTTATTATTAACTAGCAAATTTCTCAAATACATTTTATAAAAGTTAATCACATTTCAGTATCTTTCTGAAGATAGTCAGTAGTACCCCTTCTTTGTGCTTTAACCACAGGGTTTTTTTTTTCTTCTCCTTTTTTCAGAGGCCTAGTATGAGGAAAACTACTGTGTTGAACCCCAAAATTTTTAAATCCTTTGACTCAGGTTTGTGAAACTAAGCCCCAGTTTACTAAAATTGTGGGTGGGTGGTCCTGTCAACATTTCCCAAAGTCTAGGAATTGAGAACGGTCAGTATTATATTTCTTCTAAGTAGCTCAATAGACAATCTGTGTCACTATGCATTTGCTTTCTAGAGTCCACAAGATAAACACTTCCAAGTCAAGGGCAACAATCATAGCAGATGGTAAATGAACACTTGAGAAACTAACTTTGGGATTTAATTTACCTTTTCAACTAAGAAACAGGAATAGTGTATGAGAAGGCCAAGAAAGTTGGGGAATCATATCTCTATTTAGACTTTGAGGATGAATTTCTAAATAGGACCAAGTGATTCCCCTGATGTTTGGGAAGCTTGGAACAATATGAGCTGTCTCTCATATTCTATACCCCTTTATTTCCCTTACAATATGTATGGTGTACATGGTGGGAATACACTATCTGTTCATTTAAAAATAGACTTAAACAGGGCTTCCCTGGTGGCACAGTGGTTGAGAGTCTGCCTGCCAATGCAGGGGACACGGGTTCGTGCCCTGGTCCGGGAAGATCCCACATGACACGGAGCAGCTAGGCCCGTGAGCCATGGTCACTGAGCCTGCGCGTCCGGAGCCTGTGCTCCACAACGGGAGAGGCCACAACAGTGAGAGGCCAGTGTACCACAAAAAAAAAAAAAATAGACTTAACCAGAGCAGAATGGACAACTTGGAATCCCTTTCTTCCTACTGGTGACATTGTGACGAAGATGGTGATAAACAAGAGTTCCTCTAATTAGCTCACAGTAATAACAACTCACTGCACCTTCTAGTTACAAAGTATTTTCATAATCCCGAGCTCAACTGCCTGTGAGGTCATTGCCATTATTATCATTTTTATTTTTAAAATAATGAAACTCAGACAAAACAAAGATTTTGAGAAACATTCTCCAAAGTCAAAAATGTAAGTAGGAAGCATAATAGGAACTTAAAAATGAGTTTTCTTACTATACACCCAAGCTTCTGAGGAATCTAAATTCCTTAAAAATTCAAGGAGTATGTAAATAGAGAGTAGTGTCTTATTAATCCTGGTCAATTAATATACATTTCTTATTTGGAAACTGGCAGAGAATTATGACTCTTATTTACCACAATTGCTTTGAAGCATTCACAGAAATTTGTTAATAATTGAGCTTGGTAATTGAGCTTCGCAGGCTGAAGCACTTGGCAAATGTGTCATGAGTGAGACAAAGAGCAGGCCGAGAAGCTCATTAATCATTGCTTTCCTTTCACTGATTACAGAAAAGTAAGAAACTCAGTGCTGCTAAAATAAGGCTACAAAATTTCTTTCACAACAAAACATGGTCCCTGAATTTCCAGACAGAACAGCTTTGAGTCATGATTGAAGTCAAATATGATTCTTTCAAAGCGTTTTCTTGTAAGTAATTTTATTAGTAAAACTATTGTAAACAATATGTTAACAAAGAGATTGTACTCTGATTTTCACAAGTGATGTTTCTATGTATGCATCGTTTTGGCTTAGATGAAAGCAAACAAATAAAAAGATGTATCACTTCTATCTCCCCCCACCAAAAATTATTTAAAATAGCATCATTTAAAATACCAGTCAATGCTTTTTCATAAATCCATACACAAAACAAAAAAAAAAGGATAATAATATATTGAAACAATTTTTACATTTGTGTTCATCTGGAGTGGTAAAAATTCTTATACTATAGGTATGATAATAGTGTAATAAGGTTATGTGACTGTCTTTTTAAAAATATCAGAACTTGTATTTCCAAATAAGTGTTAGACTTTCCTCAAACCTTTTGGAAATAAAGTGGAATATAAATGCACAAATGAAAAGTGAATGATGCTGTCAGCTCACCATACATAATCCTGTAACACTTCCATTGCTCAAGTTGTTTCTATTCCCCTTTTACAATTACTTTCAAAGTCTGTGGCACCTCATTTAAATGAATGTAATGAGAGCGAACGCTCATCCTCTTGGCAGTCTTTTATTTTTGGAATAATAAAAAAGTCATTTGTTTCAAATTCTGGTAAGTTTGGGGAGTCTATGGAGTTGTATTTAGAAGTCTATTTCTCACAATCAAAGAAATATTAACTTGAGCATTAAGAAAAGAAAGACTTAACCAGAATGCCAGTCTAGACCAGACAGGTATGGGTTTTCAATTTTCAGGGTTTTGTTGTTGTTGTTGTTGTTGTTGTTGGTTCTCTCTCTCTCTCTTTTTTTTTTTGGTCAGGAGAAAGTGGTGTAAAGTAGAGGAGTGGGTGTATTTTCAGTATAATTTTTTCCATTGTCTTCTGTCCAAAGAGCAAAAGATAATCAAACATATTTCATATCTTGATTTCTATTGTCAGGAATGTAGGTTAAAACACAAGTATCATTCCCATTCACAATAATAAACTGAAAGAGAAGCACTAGGTGGGTTTTCTAGGACCACTCAAGGAGCTTCTCAATTAACATTTCCTAAATTCTTGCACCTAAAAACAATACCACAATTTTCTGGTGAATCTTCATAAGACAAGATCTGTAATATTTTTGAGTAATTATGAAGAATGGGAGAGTCTAAGCTGAGAAAAAATAACTTCTGTTTAAAATTTAATTTCATTTGGAATTAAAACACCTATTCATTACAATTGTAGTATTTAGATTATACTGGATATTAGGTCCATAATACCGTATATACACTGTCCATGTGAAACAGTCCTAATGAACATAGCCTTTTCTTTTTTTCTAAAAAGTAATATTACACTGGCCTTTCTATCTACATAGAAAGTTCTGGGACCCAATGTTAGATTCTTTTTAATGTGAAGAATCTTTACCTCTTTAAAACAGTACATTGTATCACTGACTCAACCCAGAGTACACATGCTCAGCCTCGCTGTGATGGGCTCATGATACAATAGCTCTAGAAAAGATACTTTTCATTCAATGGCAACAACCAATGGACCAGAAGTTTGAATAATTTGAGATATAATTTCACAGAAAGTTGAGAAAAATAAAAATTGCAATGACAAGTGATAAAAATGAATGAAATATATGAAAAAACAAGATTTTAATATAATAATTTCTCTGCTTTTGATATACTTCCCCCTGCTGAACAAATTCTTCCTGCTTGGTATTGCTCTAATTGAAATGGTTTGGTACACCTAGATTGAATTTTTAGTTCATCCAGGAGCCCTCGTGGAACACAGAGAGGAAAAATATCACCAAATTGTTATTCTGTGTCAACAAAATGACTACTCATTACTACAGATTCTGCAGGGGAAATATTCGGGCATGCTGATTATTTGCCACTATGTAAAACCAGTGTTGTTTTTTGATAGTGCTTTCTCTAGCCACCACAACTAAGAGTACTAACAACCACATTTTTTCACTATGTGCCAGGCTCATCCCCTGAGGAAGGGACCACTGTAATTCTCATTTTACAGGTGAAGAAACTGAGGTCCAGAGTGGTTAAACTATATTATCAAGAAACAGAAATTTTCATAAGGAAAACAGTGTGTCAAGAATAAAAATGAAGGATTAGGAACCAAGATGGCAGAGTAGAAGGACGTGCTCTCACTACCTCTTGTGAGAACACCAGAATCACAACTAGCTGCTGGACAATCATCGACAGGAAGACACTGGAACTCACCATAAAATGTACCCCGCATACAAAGACAAAGGAGAAGCCACAATGAGATGGTAGAATCAAATACCATAACTACTGTGTGGGTGACTCACAGACTAGAGAACACTTTTACAAAAGAAGTCAACCAACTAGGGTGAAAGTTCTGAGCCCAACGTGGGGGTCTGGCAATTGGAGGAGGAATTCTTAGAGAATGAGGACTTGAAGGCTAGTGGGATTTTATTACAGGACTTCAACAGGACTGGGGGAAACAGAGACTCCACTCTTGGAGGAAACACACAAAGTAGGGTGAGCATCAGGACCCAGGGGAAGGAGAAGTGACCCTAGGGGAGACTGAACCAGACGTATCTTCTAGTGTTGTAGCATCTCCTGAAGAGGCAGGCAGTGGCTGTGGCTCAGTATGGTGACAAGGACACTGGCAGCAGAAGTTCTGGAATGTACTCCTTGATGTGAGCCCTCCCAGAGTCTGCCATTAGGCCCACCAATGAGCCCAGGTAGGCTGCAGTGTTGGGTTGCCTCAGGCAAAACAGCCAACAAGGAGGGAACCCAGCCCCACCCATCAACAGTCCAGTGGATTAAAGTTTTACTGAGCTCTTCCCACCAGGGCAACAGTCAGCTCTACCCACCAATAATCCCTCCCATCAGGAAACTTACACAAGCCTCTTAGAGAGCCTCATCCACTAGAGGGCAGACAGCAGAAGAAAGAAGAACTACAGTCCTACAGCCTGTGGAACAAAAACCACATTCACAAAAGGATAGACAAGATGAAAATGCAGAGAGCTATGTACCAGATGAAGGAACAAGATAAAACCCCAGAAAAACAACTAAATGAAGTAGAGATAGGCAACCTTCCAGAAAAAGAATTCAGAATAATGATGATGAAGATGATCCAGGACCTTGGGGAAAAAATGGAGGCAAAGATCAAGAAGATGAAAGAAATGTTTAACACAGACAAGAAAAATTAAAGAACAAGCAAGCAGAGATGCACAATACAATAACTGAAATGAAAAGTACACTAGAAGGAATCAATAGCAGAATAACTGAGACAGAAGAACGGATAAGTGACCTGGAAGACAGAATGGTGGAATTCACTGCTGCAGAACAGACTACAGAAAAAAGAATGAAAAGAAATGAAGACAGCCTAAGAGACCTCTGGATCAACATTAAATGCAACAACATTTACATTATAGGGTTCCCAGAAGGATAAGAGAGAGAGAAAGGACCAGAGAAAATATTTTAAGAGATTATAGTCGAAAACTTCCCTAACATGGGAAAAGAAATGGCTACCCAAGTCCAGGAGGTGCAGAGAGTACCATACAGGATAAACCCAAGGAGAAACACACCGAGACACATAGTAACCAAATTGGCAAAAATTAAAGACAAAGAAAACTTATTGAAAGCAGCAAGGGAAAAACAACAAATAACATACAAGGGAACGCCCATAAGGTTAGCAGCTGACTTCTCAGCAGAAACTTTACAAACCAGAAGGGAGTGGCATGATATACTTAAAGTAATGAAAGGGAAGAACCTACAACCAAGATTACTCTACAAGACAAGGATGTCTTTCAGATTCGATGGAGAAATCAAAAGTTTTACAGCAAGCAAAAGCTAAGAGAATTCAGTACCACCAAACCAGCTCTACAAAAAATGCTAAAGGAACTTCTCTAAGTAAGAAACAAAAGAGAAGAAAAGGACCTACAAAAACAAACCCAAAACAATTAAGAAAATGGTCATAGGAGCATACATATTGATAATTACCTTAAATGTATACGGATTAAATGCTCCAACCAAAAGACACAGGCTCACTGAATGGATACAAAAACAAGACCCATCTATATGCTGTCTACAAGAGACCCACTTCAGACCTAGGGACACATACAGACTGAAAGTGAGGGAATGGAAAAAGATATTCCATGCAAATGGAAATCAGAAGAAAGCTGGAGTAGCAATACTCATATCAGATAAAACAGGCTTTAAAATAAAGAATGTTACAAGAGACAAGGAAAGACACTATGTAATGACCAAGGGATCAATCCAAGAAGAAGATATAACAATTATAAATATATATGCACTCAACAGAGGAGCACCTCAATACGTAAGACAACTGCTAACAGCTATAAAAGAGGAAACCGACAGTAACACAGTAATAGTGGGCGATATTAACCCCTCACTTACACCAACGGACAGATCATCCAAAATGAAAATAAATGAGGAAGCAGAAGCTTTAAATGACACAATAGGCCAGAGAGATTTAATTGAAATATAGGACATTCCATCCAGAAACAGCAGATTACACTTTCTTCTCAAGTGTGCATGGAACGTTCTCCAGGATAGATCATATCTTGGGTAACAAATCAAGCCTCAGTAAATTTAAGAAAATTGCAATCATATCAAGCATCTTTTCTGACCACAACGTTATGAGATTAGAAATGAATTACAGGGAAAAAATGTAAAAAATACAAACACATAGAGGCTAAACAATACATTACTAAATAACCAAGAGATAACTAAAGAAATCAAAGAGGAAATCAGAAAATACCTAGAGAAAAATTACAATGTAAACACGATGATCCAAAAACCTATGGGACGCAGAAAAAGCTGTTCTAAAAGGGAAGTTTACAGCAATACAAGCCAACCTCAAGAAACAAGAAAAATCTCAAATAAACAATCTAACCATATACCTGAAGGAACTAGAGAAAGAAGAACAAACAAAACACAAGGTTAGCATGAGGAAAGAAATCATAAAGATCAGAGCAGAAATAAATGAAATAAAAACAAAGAAAACAAGAGCAAAGATCAATAAAACTAAAAGTTGGTTCTTTGAGAAGATAAACAAAATTGATAAACCATTAGTCAGACTCATCAAGAAAAAGAGGGAGAGGACTCAAATCAGTAAAATTAGAAATGAAAAAGGAGAAGTTACAACAGCCACCACAGAAATACAAAGCATCCTAAGAGACTACCACAAACAACTCTATGCCAATAAAGTAGACAACCTGGAAGAAATGAACAAATTCTTAGAAAGGTATAACCTTCCAAGACTGAACCAGGAAGAAATAGAAAATATGAACAGACAAATCAAGTAATGAAATTGAAACTGTGATTTAAAGTCTTCCAACAAACAGGAATCCATGACCAGAAGGCTTCACAGGTGAATTGTATCAAACATTTAGAGAAGAGCAAACACCCATCCTTCTCAACTCTTCCAAAAAATTGCAGAGGAACAAACACTTCAAACTCATTCTATGAGGCCACCATCACCCTGATACTAAAACCAGGCAAATATACTGCAAAAAAAAAAAAAAAATACAGACAAATATCACTGATGAATATAGATGCAAAAGTCCTCAACAAAATACTAGCAAACAGAATCTAACAACAAATTAAAAGAATAATACACCATGATCAAGTGGGATTTATCCCAGAGATGCAAGGATTCTTCAATATATGTAAATCAGTTAATGTGATAAACCATATTAACAAATTGAAGAAGCAAAAACATGATCATCTCAATAGATGCAGAAAAAGCTTTTGACAAAATTCAACACCTATTTATGATAAAAACACTCCAGAAAGTGGGCATAGAGGGGACCTGCCTCAACGTAATAAAGGCCATATACGACAAAACCACAGCAAACATCATTCTCAATGGTGAAAATCTGTAAGCATTTCCTCTACGATTGGGAACAAGACAAGGGTGTGCACTCTCACCACTATTATTCAACATAGTTTTGGAAGTCCTAGACACGGCAATCAGAGAAGAAAAAGAAATAAAAGGAATTCAAATTGGAAAAGAAGAAGTAAAACTGTCACTGTCTGCAGATGACATGATACTATACATAGAGAATCTTAAAGATGTCACCAGAAAACCACTAGAGCTAATCAATGAATTTGGTAAAGTTGCACTATACAAAATTAATGCACAGAAATCTCTTGCATTCCTATACACTAATGATAAAAAATCTGAAAGAGAAATTAAAGAAACACTCCCATTTACCATTGCAACCAAAAGAATAAAATACCTAGGTATAAACCTACCTAGGGAAACAAAAGACCTGTATGCAGAAAACTATAAGACACTGATGAAATAAATTAAAGATGATACCAACAGATGGAGAGATATACCATGTTCTTGGATTGGAAGAATCAATATTGTGAAAATGACTATACTACGCAAAGCAATCTACAGATTCAATGTAATCTCTATCAAATTACCAATGACATTTTTTATGGAACTAGAACAAAAAATCTTAAAATTTATATGGAGACAGAAACGATCCTGAATAGAAAAAGCAGTCCTGAGGGAAAAAAATGGAGCTAGAGGAATCAGACTCCCTGACTTCAGACTATACTACAAAGCTACAGTAATCATGACAATATGGTACTGGCACAAAAACAGAAACATAGATCAATGGAACAAGATAGAAAACCCAGAGATAAACCTACGCACCTATGGTCAACTAATCTATGACAAAAGAGGCAAGGATATACAATGGAGAAAAGACAGTCTCTTCAATAAGTGGTGCTGGGAAAAATGGACAGCTACATGCAAAAGAATGAAATTAGAACACTCCCTAACACCATACACAAAAATAAACTCAAAATGGATTAGAGACCTAAATGTAAGACCAGACACTATAAAACTCTTAGAGGAAAACATAGGAAAAACACTCTTTTACATAAATCATGGCAAGATCTTTTTTGGTGCACCTCTTAGAGTAACGGAAATAAAAACAAAAATAAACAAATGAGACCTAATGAAACTTCAAAGCTTTTGCACAGCAAAGGAAATCCTAAACAAGACAAAAAGACAACCCTCAGAATGGGAGAAAATATTTGTAAATGAATCAACGGACAAAGGATTAATCTCCAAAATATATAAACAGCTTATGCAGCTCAGTATTAAGAAAACAAACAAGCCAATCCAAAAATGGACATAGGACCTAAATAGACATTTCTCCAAAGAAAACATACAGATGGCCAAGAAGCACATAAAAACTGTTCAACATCACTAATTATTAGAGAAATGAAATTCAAAACTACAGTGAAATATCACCTCACATCAGTTAGAAGGGGCATCATCAGAAAATCTACAAACAACAAATGCTGGAGAGGGTGTGGAGAAAAGGGAACCCTCTTGCTATGTTGGTAGGAATGTAAATTGATACAGCCACTATGAAGAACAGTATAGAGGTTCCTTAAAAAACTAAAAATAGGATTCCCTTGTGGTGCAATGGTTGAGAGTTCGCCTGCCGATGCATGGGACGCAGGTTCATGCCCCAGTCTGGGAGGCTCCCGCATGATGCAGAGCAGCTGGGCCCTTGAGCCATGGCTGCTGGCCCTGCACGTCTGGAGCCTGTGTTCCACAGTGAGTAGGCCACAGCAGTGAGAGGCCCGTGTACCGCAAAAAAAATAATAAAGAAAGAAATAAAAATAGAATTACCGGGCTTCCCTGGTGATGCAGTGGTTGAGAGTCCGCCTGCTGGTGCGGGGGACACGGGTTCATGCCCCGGTCCGGGGGGATCCCGCGTGCCGCGGAGCGGCTGGACCCGTGAGCCGTGGCTGCTGAGCCTGCGCGTCCGGAGCCTGTGCTCCGCGACGGGAGAGGCCACAGCAGTGAGAGGCCCGCGTACCGCAAAAAAAAAAAAAAAAAATAGAATTACCATATGATCCAGCAATCCCACTACTGGGCATATACCCAGAGAAAACTGTATTTCAAAAAGACACATGCAGCCCAATATTCATTGCAGTACTATTTACAATAGCCAGGTCATGGAAGCAACCTAAATGCCCATCGACAGACAAATGGATAAAGAATATGTGGTACATATAAACAATGGAATATTACTCAGCCATAAAAAGGAACAAAATTGGGTCATTTGTAGTGATGTGGTTGGACCTACAGACTGTCATACAGAGTGAAGTAAGTCAGAAAGAGCAAAACAAATATCACATAGTAACGCATATATGTGGAACCTAGAAAAATGGTATAGATGAACTGGTTTGCAGGGCAGAAATTGAGTCACAGATGTAGAGAACAAACATATGGACACCAAATGGGGAAAGTGGTGGGTGTTGGCGGTGGTGGTGTGATGAATTGGGAGATTGGGATTGACATATATACACTGACGTGTATAAAATTGATGACTAATAAGGACCTGCTGTATAAAAAAAAATGAATTAAATAAAATTAAAAAAGAAAAAATTCCACATTTATCTTTAGTGGATGTGTGGTTATAAGTCCAGTGTGAAAAATAAAGATACCTTGAAAATGATGAATTAAATTAAAAAATTATTTCATAAAAATGAAGAACAAAAATGAACTATGTAAGTACAAATAATACTGAGATACTCAAGATAAACATTCCTCCAGATTAAGTGGGTTACAAGCCTTATGCTCATCTGAAATCTTGTCATAAACTAAAATAATATACTATTTCCAATCAAACAAACTTCAGCTTACACTGAGAGACTATATAATCATACATTGCACTGAATAAAAATTTGAATGTACAAATATGCATTAAAGAAGTATATTGTTTATAGGTTAAAAAAGATGACTCAAATGGAATTTTAATGAGAATAATGGGGAAAGAATAATTTTTACTAGCAGGAATTGAATAAATATATTCATTGAAATCAATGAAGGGGTCACTCCCTGCATTTTATTTAACTTACAACTCAAAAACAAATTCTTATGGGCCTTGATGGTGCTCATTTGTTGGAAGAATTGTTAAATGGTTCTAAGTGATTGCATGTAACTCATTACTCTATAACATTCAATCATTACTGAATTCTTAATATTAAGAATTATCTACGTATTATGGTTAAAGTTAAGTTATGCGATTAAAGCTGCATTAATCAAGAATTAAAAACTATTCCAAGTTATTGGCAATATTAAATGATAGGTTGTATTGTTAAATCACTGAGGAGTATTATGCTAAGTTTTATAGTTTTCTTAAAATGAATGTTTAGTTTTTCTTCAGAAATAGTAGTATTGAGTTTATGTATAAATAATTATTATGTATAATAATAAACAAAAAGCAATTAATAATTTTAAATGGTAGATTATTAACTGCGGCCTTTTTAACAAAGTTTTGTCTTTCAATAAGAATTCAAAACAGAGGAAGACCACTCAAAGCTGAAATGTTTAGGAAAGGATTCCTAGCAGACAGGGAAGTGAGATGAATATACCGGGCAGTCATTAAATAAGCATTGGATAAAAGAGAGGAAGCCAGTCACAAAATCATGGCAGAAAAACATGAACATAGTTTCTATATGTAGATGCAGCTTTAAAATATTGATTTTTGTATTACTAAACACTATCTGTATTCTAAAATTAGTTGAAAATTTTGCTTTCAAAATTCACTGATAAGGAGGAGGAATTGCAATGTATTAGTAATTGAGTTTTACGTTATACTTAGTCTGAGTAGAGCATGCTTATTATTTCTATTATATGATTTGTGGTTACTATGCCTTCCACTAAATCTCCAATACATTTTTAATTAGATAATTTTAGAGCTTTGTGCAACAAAATTCAAATATGTATTGCTTTTTGAGGAGAAACAAGGGAAAAAATTTTAATATTCTTGTCATTTCTAGATTCTTCATGAAACTAAACATATAATCTTTAATTAAGTAGGTATAACTAGTTTTTTATCTTGATTTTGTAGGGAAAATATCTTTGAATACAGAAGATAATTTTGCAAAAACAGAGATGAGTGGGCAGAGAATGATTTGCAAAGTAAAATTTAGTATTTTTTTTACCATTTAGAGAAAGTAGTTTCAAGTGAAACAGTTTCTTTTTCCCCCTTTAAAGCCATTAATCATAGGGAAAGAAGCATAGGAGCAGAACAAGTAAAGGTGTTATAGATTAATTTCTGTATCACAAGAAGCTACAGGGAAATTCAAAGTAAGTGTGATATCATAACATAAGGCCCTTTTACATGTGCTTTAATTTCAAAAATTTCTTTGGAAGCTTGGAAACTACATTGTCATTGATTAATTGAATTTCAGAATTAAAGGGCCTATGTTTTATAGATTTTCTTTTATATACAATTTAAACCACAGTTCTATTCAGCACATCTTCACAAATACAAACAGCAAATAATTGAAAATCTGCTTCTCTTCTAAATTCTCATTGTTGCCCTTCTTCTCTAAGCCAGTGTTTGACTTTTACCAATTTCTATACATGCTCCTTAGGCAAGGTGCCAGTCAGTGTGACTCCAGCTGGTGCATGAACTAGAAGGGGCTTCTTATATCACCAGACAGAAAGCCTACAGGTGAAGGCACAGGTGCCATGGCAAGGAGAATCAAGGTAGCACAGTGATAGAGAATGCACAGAATGAAATCAGGACTGGGAAGAAAGAAGCCTGCTGCCCAGTGGTGCTCCCAGTGTTAATCTGTTAGATTAATTTAACCGTGTAGCATATCAACAAAAGTAAAGCAAAGGTGCCTACTCATTCAATAAGATACTGTGTGTGTATCTTCTTAATATGTACACATATATAACAGTATAAATATATATAGCTTCTTGAGATATATAATACATATACATATGTACATGTATAACAGTATGTATATATATGCAGATATATATATATTTACATATACAGTAGCCCTCCCTTATTTGCGGTTTCACTTTCCACAGTTTCAGTTACCTGCGATTAATGGTTGTCTGAAAACATTAAATGGAAAATTTCAGAAATAAGAAATTTATATATTTTAAATTGCACACCATTATGAGTAGCATGATGAAATCTCACACCATTCCACTTGGCCCAGCCCAGGATGTGAATCATCCCTTTGTCCAGTATGTCCCATCCATTAGCCACTTGTAGCCCTCTCAGTTTTATTAGATCTACTGTCACAGTAGCACAGTGTTTGTTTAATTTATAAATTAAACTTCATCATATGTATATATATATATATATATATATATATATATATATAGGAAAAAACAGTATATGTAGAGTTTGGTACCATCTGCAGTTTCAGGCATCCACTTGGAATGTATCCTGTGTGGATAAGAGGGGACAATTGTAAATATATATATATATATATATATATATATATATATATATATATACTTTTATTATTCCTAAAGCAGAACATGAACTTGTTAAATGTACAGATTTTTTCTCCTTGGATAACTTTTTGAGATAAAATTAAGAACTATATTTGAGCACACCAATTTTTCCAACAAAAAACAATAATCAAAGAAAAAGACTAATAGTAGAGCTTTTAAAAATAACTTTACTCTAGAATTATCTCCTATAGAAAACAAGCATTTTTTTAATGTTTGGGAGAACTTACCATGTGAAATCCATCTAGAATTCTAAACGTTGAACACATCACAGGAGCATGGCAGTAACCTAATCTATTTTTTTTTTCAAAAATGTAAAATATTTGTTTTCTTCTATTAGATACTTTGGATAGTAAAAAATGCAACATCTGAATTTTCTTCAAAATGGAATGATGCATGCAAATATTTAGCAATATTTACCTAAAATATTTCTTTTTTCCCCACATTAAACTTTGTTTAAATGTTCTCAAAATTTTGAGAAATTAGCTCTCAATTAGAGATACATTTGATGTGTATGTTTTAAAATATTCTAGAAAGTAAAAACAAGGGAATGAATAAATAAAACAAGAACGGCAAAATGTTGATAATTACTGAATCTTGGTGATGAGTATATAGAGGTTTTATATGTGATTCTCTCTGATTTTGTGTGTTTGAAAATCTTCAAAGCAATTTTGAAAAATTTGCTACAGCTTTTTACTAAGTTGTTTCCATTTAGAAATACAGATTTCAGAAACTAACAACAACCACAAAACAAATGATACGCAAACATTTTTCCTTCTAATTTGTACAATGTACTGTTATCATCCATCTGTTTTATACCATTAAACTTGAATGGTCATTTGAGAGAAACATTTCTGAGGTCATTCTTCTGATTTAGATTGAATTGGCTGAAGATCTAGAAAGATTGTCTCTTGCAGTCTCCTGCAGCCTTCCTGGCAGTGTCTTGAAGATACACACAACAATACAAACATATATTTACGTGATAATGTCTCAACATCAGAACCATTACCTGCTTTCAAGAATTTGAGTCCTTCTTCCAGCTTCTTACCAAGATGGCCATCTTCCCGTTAAGCCAAATAAACTTTTAAGCAATGTGAGGAATACAAAACCAAACATGAATACAGAGCTAGCTCTGCTTTGGCCTGGATGGTTCAGGATGATGACTTATGCAGTGAAACAAGCTGTTGCTGTTGGTGGGCATTCTTGCTGTCACTAGCCACTTTGCAGACTCAGTCTCAGTGGTAAAGCTCATATTGTCTCCTGGTGAACTAACTATACTTACCTGTCATGATGTTATTTAGCAGACTTCACTTCAGTTGACCTTTTGACTGGATCAAAAGTAAGCACTACGCTTGATCTTAGAACACTAGTCTCCACAAAGCCCATGGGAATGACTTATTCCAAGTTTAAAGATATTCTGGAGGAATATATAGTAGATTTTGTAAGTTAAGTTGGTGATATGATGTAATCCTAAACATTTCATAAGTGAAAGCATGTCAGAACTTACCTCCAGCATTTTGTCACAATTTAAAAAGAAAATTGACATAAACGTTACCTGTATGCATTGTAGTTAGCTTTTTAAAAGTAATTGCTGACTCTTTTGACAATTTCCTCATATCTTGTGAGGCTCTAGAGTGGCTTGGTAGAATATATTTGCTAACAGCAACTATCATTGTTTTAAAATGTGTAAACTAGAGTAATATTCCTTGAAGTACCAGGCATAAATACAATAAAAATGAAGTATCTGTAATCAGACTTAATAATAATTCTCTATGCCTGAGGGCTCACATAGTGTTTGCAGGTCTCCAATTTCCACAAAGAGATATTAATGGTGATACTATACTCACAGCCATTTTCCCAAGACTAAAGTAGGTACATGAGGAAGACCTCCATCTCAGCAGCCTCCTTCTCAAATTTCTTGACAATTTACCTCTTGATTCTATTAATCTCTTTTTCCAGTTCCCAAATACCTAATATGTCTATTTTAATATTCAGAGTTTTTATTAGTCCTCTGAATGTTTGCATAAAATCATCATATTCAGTCTTTGTCCATATTATTCACATAAAACATGGTGTATGGATCAAGGAAGACAACAATACTATTTCATTTTGCAGTTTCTTTGAGCACTGTCTTTGCTTTGGAGGCACAGACTTAAGGATGAACAATTTTTAAACGAAGGATATACTGTGAAAACCCATCAGAATGACAAAATAACCCAGAATCACGTTATATAAGAAAGAATTGAGGAAATCAGGGCCAGAAAAAAATGAAGATTTGGGTTGTCATTTGGATAAGGAAAGAAAAGGGAGTGATGGGATAGAAATTACAGATATAGGTTGAGACTCGATTGAAAGAAAGAATTAGCGGGAGCTCTTAAAATGAAATGTGGTGGCCCAGGAGGCAGAGAATGTTCTATCACTGGACGTATTTAAGGGAAAATGAGATGAGCATCTGTATGGAAAACTTTGAGCTATTTGTCTAGATAACTTCTAAGGTCTCATCCAGTTGCAAAATTCTCTGATTCTTTCATCAATTCTGAAATTAGTAAACAGAGCTCTCTATTGCAAACAAAACTGGCCACGGGCTTCTTTTACAACAGCAGTGGGGAAAAATCAATCTTCTCCAAACTTTAATGTTCTCCAAACATAAAAACTGTTTCTTTTCGAATTATGGTTTTCTCCGGGTATACGCCTAGGAGTGGGATTGCTGGGTCATCTGGCAGTTCTATTTTTCTTTTTTTTAGGAACCACCATACTGTTTTCCATAGTGGATGTACCAATTTACATTCCCACCAACAGTGCAAGAGGGTTCCCTTTTCTCCACACCCTCTCCAGCATTTTTTTTTTTTTTTTTTTTTTAGTTTTTTTTTTTTTTTTGGTGGTACGCGGGCCTCTCACTGTTGTGGCCTCTCCTGTTGCGGAGCACAGGCTCCGGACGCGCAGGCTCAGCGGCTATGGCTCATGGGCCCAGCTGCTCTGCAGCATGTGGGATCTTCCCGGACCGGGGCACAAACCCGTGTCCCCTGCATCGGCAGGCGGACTCTCAACCACTGCGCCACCAGGGAAGCCCAGCATTTATTTTTTGTAGATATTTTGATGATGGTCATTCTGACCGGTGTGAGGTGATACCTCATTGTTGTTTTGATTTGCATTTCTCTAATAATTAGTGATGTTGAGGATGTTTTCATGTGCTTTTGGCTATGAGTATGTCCTCTTTGGACAAATGTCTATTTAAATATTCTGCCTATTTTTGATTGGGTGGTAGGTTTTTTTGATATTGAGCTGCATAAGCTCTTTGTGTATTTTGGAGATTAATCCCTTGTCAGTTGCTTCATTTGCAAATATTTTCTCTCATTCTGAGGGTTGTCTTTTCTTTTTGTTATGGTTTCCTTTGCTGTGCAAAAGCTTTTAAGTTTAATTAGGTCCCATTTGTTTCGTTTTGTTTTTATTTTCATTACTCTAGGAGGTGGATCAAAAACGATCTTGCTGCAATTTATATCAAAGAGTGTTCTGTCTATATTTTCCTCTAAGAGTTTTATAGTGGCTGGCCAACATTTAGGTCTTTAATCCATTTTGAGTTTACTTTTGTGTGTGGTGTGAAAGAATGTTCTAATTTCATTCTTTTACATGTAGCTGTCCAGTTCTCTAAGCATCACTTATTGAAGAGGTTGTCTTTTCTCCATTGTATATTCTTGCCTCCTTTGTCATAGATTAGGTGACCATAGGTGTATAAGTTATCTCTGGACTTTCTATCCTGTTCCATTTCTGGTTTTGTGCCAGTACCATACTGTCTTGGTGACTGTAGCTTTGTAGTGCAGTCCGAAGTCAGGGAGCCTGATTCCTCCAGCTCCATTTTTCTTACTCAAGATTGCCTTTAGGGCTTTTTGCGTTTCCATACAAACTGTAAAGTTTTTTGTTCTAGTCCTGTGAAAAACGCCAGTGGGAGTTTGATAGGGATTGCATTGGATCTGTAGATTGCTTTGGGTAGTATAGTCATTTTGACGATATTCATTCTTCCAATCCAAGAATATGGTATATCTCTCCATCTGTTTGTGTCATCTTTGATTTCTTTCATCAGTGTCTTATAGTTTTCTGAGTAAGGTCTTTTACCTCCTTAGGTAGGTTTATTCCTAAGTATTTTATTCTTTTTGTTGCAATGGTAAATGGCAGTGTTTCCTTAATTTCTCTTTCTGATTTTTCATTGTTAGTGTATGGAATGCAAGAAATTTCTGTGTATTAATTTTGTATCCTGCAGCTTTTCCAATTCATTGATGAGCTCTAGTAGTTTTCTTGTAGCATCTTCAGGATTTTCTGTGTATAGTATCATGTCATCTGCAAACAGTGGCAGTTTTACTTCTTCTTTTCCAATTTGGATTCCTTTTATATCTTTTTCTTCTCTGATTGCTGTGGCTAGAACTTCCAAAATGAGGAATGGATAAAGAAGATGTGGTACATATATACAATGGAATATTACTCAGCCATAAAAAGAATTAAATGATGCCATTTGCAGCAATGCAGACAATTATCATATGATATCACATATGTGGAATCTAAAAAAAAAGAGTACAAATTAACTTATTTACAAAACAGAAGTAGAGTCACAGATGTAGAAAACAAATGTATGTAAGGGATGGCAGACATAAATTGGGAGATTGGGGTTGACATATGCACACTACTATATATAACATAAATAACTAATGAACACCTACTATATAGCACAGGGAACTCTACTCAGTACTCAGTAATAGACCATTTCAGAAAAGAGTCTAAAAAAGAGTGGATATATATATACATATATATAACTGATTCACTTTGCCATACACCTAAAACTAACACAACGTTGTAAATCAACTATACGCCAATCAAAATTTTAAGAAAAACAGTTATATGCACCAAAAAATTGAACAAAAAATGTAAATCTAGATTAAAAGTTGAGATATTTTATTTTATTTTATTTTTTTGCAGTACACGGGCCTCTCACTGTTGTGGCCTCTCCCGTTGCAGAGCACAAGCTCCAGACGCGCAGGCTCAGCGGCCATGGCTCACGGGCCTAGCTGCTCCGTGACATGTGGGATCCTCCCAGACCAGGGCACGAACCCGTGTCCCCTGCATTGGCAGGCGGACCCTCAACCACTGCACCATCAGGGAAGCCCAAGTGATATTTTAAAATAAATAAAAACTGTTTCTGTAACTCCTTAAATGTAGGTTTTGCTTAATTGTTCATTAAAATCTCAAAAACATTAATTCTAAGTAATGCTTTGAATGCTGGGACTTCCCTGGTGGTCCAGTGGTAAAGAATCCACCTTCCAATGCAGGGGTTGCAGGTTCAATCCCTGGTCAGGGTACTAAGATCCCACATGCTGCGGGGCAACTACTGACCCCGTGACTCACAGCTAGAGAGTCCACATGCCACAAACTACAGAGCCCACATGCTCTGGAGCCCATGCACCACAACTAGAGAGAGAAAACCTGCATTCCACAACTAGAGAGAAACCCTGCCGCACAACTAGAGAGAAGCCTGTGTGCTGCAACAAAGATCCCACGTGCTGCAACAGGCTCAACGCAGCCAAAAATAAATAAATAGAATAAATAAATAAAATAAATATTTTTAAAAAAACAAAGTAGTTGAATGCTTATTATTTTCATATTTTAATGAGCTCTTTAATAAAATATGTTTCTAACACATCATATATAGCCCTAACGTATTTCACATGTATAAACTCCCAGGTGTATATTTAATCCCAAGAATAGAAAGGGTTATTTTAGAATATGCCAGTGTTCCTTTAGGCTACTATTAACAGCATTGATGGTAAGAACACCATCTTAGACACTGAATAGAAATGGGTTCTTGTTTAGGCTGTGCCACTGACTTAGCTATGTGAACTTCTGCCACCCAACCTTCCTAACTGAACCAGTTTCTTCACCTGTAAATCATAGATAATATCACCATTTATCTTGTATTATTATCATAAGTTAAATACAATAATGCACAAAAAGTACCTAAAATACTCTTGACGATAGCAATTATTCAATAAATATTGTTTGCTATTATTGCTGCTGCTGTCATTGTTAAAATTTAACTCAAGAATATGAAGTAAGTTTTTACATTTTACAAATCTTCAAAAGTGTAATCTAGGAGTTCCTTGATATTCCAGTACTCACCTGCATAGCAGTTCTCACAAATTAGAACGTTTTCACTTTTACTTCATTCTTATTTTCAATTCTATGACAAATATTTGGTCAATGTAATAAAGAAGCAAATTTTCAATGGGAAATTTTTCAAAATTGGTATCATAGATTTATGCTTGATATCATCCTAATAAACTTGAAGTAGCACATTATGCTTAGTCCCCAGGTGTGACCTGAAAGTTGTGCTTGACCTCATCATACACTGTTACACAGTAATTTGCAGTATTTATCAAAGTATAATTGATAATAATCAATTATACTTTGATAAATACTTATAATCATGAATATCAATTATATTAACAAATATTAATGTTATGTTTTATTCAAAGAAAAATTATTTTATTAAGCTAAAATTATTTGCCCAAATTTTCTGCATAGGACTTTTGAACAGAAGTAAGATTAATCAGCATTTTAAAAAAGTTTTCATAGCCACAGGCTTTCATGAATGAATTCATGTTCAATGGTAGAATAAAAAAAAAAGTTCAAAACAGATATATTGTCTGTGATTTTAGCAGAAATTATTTCCAAAGAATTGTGAAAATATTTAGGAATTAACAATTTGTCATCAAACACATTAAAATTCTCTATTGATATGATTCATCACATATATATATATATATAAAACATAAAATTTTACATGTTATATATGTACATATCGTCCATTACCATACCAGTTTTTCCCGTAACCCAAAGGCAACCTATATTAATAGTTTACTATCTACTATTTCAACCCTCTCTTTTTCCTTCTGCCATCTTGGTACAGTGTATAAAGAATTTACTTCAGCTTGATTCACTTAATCTCTCAAAGGGCTCATTTTAAGAACGTACATGTAGCAACTTTATCCCCCAAATGCAACATATTTTAAGAACTAAAGCTGCTTTCTAAAAAGGTAGGATAGAGAAAACAGAGAGGGTATGTTTCACTCCATTGAGTGATAACATCCAGTTCCTACAAATTAATTAATTAATTTTCCAATCTTCATAATATTATTGTAAATATAGAGTATAAAGTCATGACTAGGGATTGCATTGAATCTGTAGATTACTTTGGATAGTATAGACAGTTTACAATATTAATTCCTCCAATCCATGCATATCAGCAATATATGGAAGCTAAAAACATGAACTCACAGGAAAACAGAACAGAATGGTGGCTGCCAGAGGCAAGCGGTGTGGGGTGAGCAAAATATGTAAAGTGTGTCAAAAAGTACAAACTTCTAGTTATAAGATAAATAAGTTCTGGGCATGTAATGTACAGCATGGTGATAGTTAATAACAGTGTATTGTATATGTGAAAGTTGGTAAGAAAGTAGATCTTAAAAATTCTCTTCACAAGAAAAAATAATTTATAACTATATGAGGTGAGGAATGTTAGCTAAACTTATTGTGGCAATCATTTTGCAATATATATGTATATAAAATCATTATGTTGTATATATTAAATTAATACAATGTTATATCAACTATATCTCAATAAAACTGGAATAAAATAACATCACGGCTAATATTCAGACACTGAAGTGAAAGCAATAAGGAGGGGAGGTAAGAAGAGGATAAGTATGAATAAAAGCAGCAGAAGAAAATTTTTCCAAGCCCCACTTAGTAAATCAAAAGAAAAATTCAGATGATAACCCAAGGCTAATGATTTCTGAATTCACATTTTATGTAATATCTTATTCACTCTTCTTGTAATATGAATATTTTTTACAGAAATAGCTTAAAATTTCTAAGCTTTTGATTGAAATAAAAAAACGATCTAAATTTACTCATTAAGTTTTATGCCATTAGTGTTATTCTTCAATGTATTTTCCTGTTCAGTGAATCGTGGACCAACATATAAGAAATATTAATGGAAGACAAAGTACTCAGGCCAAAAACGCAGTGGATAAAAGCTCAAACAAAATCTTTGTTAAAAACCTTAAAATTAATTTTTGTTTTAAAACCTCTTTCAGATTGTTCAGAGAGTGAGAAAGAGAGAAACAAGGGAACAGTATCGTTACTTTCAAGCACAAATTTTTAAGTATTACAAAAATTCTTTTTAAATTATTCTTGCGAGTCTCAGGAATATAGACTTGTGTTCAATAAATCTGTGAAGAAATACAGGAGGCTCCATGGCCCTTGAGGTGACAACAGAGCATAGAGGTTAAGAACCTGGACCTGGGTCCATGGAAAAGCCTGGATCAAATTCAAGCTCCACTATTTTCTAACTTCATGAAATCGGGCAAGTCCTCAACATCTCTGATTCTTAGATTCCTTTTGTATAAAATGAGGATAACAATAGTACCTGCCTCATGGGGTTGTGATAATGCATTACAATGCTTAACAGAGTGCCTGCCTATAGCAATTATTATTAGCTAATAAGGTTATCAAAATTAAGATCTCTTAAGAAAAATAGATGACCATTTTACTTGCTTATTCATGGATAAGCAACAAACAATTGCTGCTTCAAAAGAGCTTGACTCTAGGGATTCCAAAAAAAGCTCCATGATTTGACAGTCCATCAAGCAAAGCAGAGGGAAAGGAAACCTCTAGAGAAAAATTGCCTCTAGCACAAAAATGCCCAGCTCCAACTCTGCATTTTATTAACACATTGGGAGAAATTTAAAGTAATCTGGTAACAGAGTTCTTAAAATGGGATTTTTCTCACATCTTTTCAACAGTACCTTTCAACACTCAAGTAAACATATTCATTTAGAACCTAGTCTACCACAAAAAGCAAATCAGGAGAGAAAATAGTTTTTCTCTGTTGTCAATCCAAGTCATCACATGAGAATATGTCAGTAATTTTCAAAAAGTGCCATGAATATAAAAATTACCATTTTAGAGACAGTTGTTTGAATAGTTTCATGCTGTTTGTCAGAATCAGAAATTAAGTGATTCTTCCAGAAAACTGGAGAATAAAATAGATGAGCTCCCTTCACATTTGATGATGGGGAATGGGGGAAGAGAAGTGCAGTTTGTTCATCAGGCGTATTGAAATTTTGAAACTTTGCAAAATACCTTATAAATAAATATCTCAGAGGCATGAAGTGATTGTTTTAAAAAGTCATTCTATAGGCCAAGTATTTGACCTTTCAGTTCTATCTTTTGAATTCTATCAAAACTTTAGCCTTACAAGTTCTAGACCATAGTAAATACATTTCATCAAATAAACAACAATCTTATATACAAGAATTACAATTTGTATTGTAGTCATGATAAAAAGCACACAAAACTAATTGACTCATTCAGAGCCATGCAGGCTTAACAGTGTAGGAGAAAGAGTTAGCCAAACTGGGCTTGAACACTGATGACACTTTCCATTACCTCTCAACTCTGACATCTTAAGCTCTTTGAAATTCAATTTCTTCTTTGTCAAATGTGCATAACAATATCTACTTTCAAAGTTACTGTAAGACATATGCAAGATGCACATGAAGAGCCTGGCACTTCATAGGCTCTCCATAATCAGATGTAAAAAGAAATCCCACATTTTCAACAATAATTTGCTGCTTAGAACAAGCTTTGAAATTTATTGATTGTAGAGTGCAACAGGTGCCTTCCCAGTAACCTGGTAAAGGGAATTTCCTGCTTCCAAACAGATGCAGATGAACATAACTGATTTTTAATAGCATGGACTGTCCTTGTCAGGAAACTGACTGCCCATGCAAGACTCCAGATCAGTTAGGATCCTGAAGATGCCCACTGGGTAGGTGGTAATGTCAATGAGACATGAAACCAAAAGGCAAGACATAGAGTAGTCAATGGGTCAGGTCTTCAGAAAGGTCTCATGTCCACTGGTTCAGAAATAATATTAGAAAAAAAATAGGCAAGGGCTTATTATGGGGGGATGGAGGAAAAGAAGTTGTTCCACCTTTATCTGAAGCAGTCCTGAGACCTTTTATTCTAAACATCCTAGACAGATTCATGGAGATCCACATCATCTCTAGAACAGCCTTCTGTTAGCATATAAAGGTAATGCCACCAAATCTTTGTCTCTTCATCGGCTGGAAGAATTCTTGCAGTACTATTGCAGCTCCAACTGATTGTTTAGTTGAATAAAGTCCTAAAAGAGAACTTTGGTCTTCTTTTCCAGCTACAGTTTATGCTTTTGTTATACTCTCTCTTACAGCTCAGGGTCAATTACCCAGTCATCCCTATATCAAGAGGATATATATTACTCTTTTTTACTTTCTGAACATTCATTTCTCCATCCTACCATCTAATAGCTACTTTCCTTTCCCTGCAGCTGGTTATAATTAATAAATTAGACACATCTCAGCTGTTTTCTCTTAGCAGAATCTTCGCAATGACTCTCTGTGGGAGTTTGGAAAAAAAGATTTCTTCAGAAATGTTTCCAACTAAAAATTTAGTAGTTACCAATTGATAGAATCCAAATCTTCAAACTAGTCATTTTTGGATGAAAACTGAAGCTGTGAGGATGTGTGTCTAGAGACCCCTCTCAGTTTAAAGAGCCAACACCCGGAACCAGTGTCTAGGTCTTCTGATTCTTGGTTAGTTATTGCATTGCTTATCCTCTTAAAAGTTCAGTATAATTTAACAAAACTCAGAACACTTTTAACAGAATTGCATAGAAATTTGGGGGAAAATCGATTCCATAAGATAGGCTCAAATGAGACAAATGAATACAGCTAGACACAGGAGTCATAAAAATCAGTGAAGAGTGGGAAGAGGATGGATGATTTGAGTCAATTCATTATATCATGAGCTGCATCCTTGATATAGTCCCTCAAGAGGACACTTATAAATGTCACCTAACATTTCCAATCATCAGACCAAAAATCGCTATGTAATCAGGGGCAACTATGATCCCCACACCTACCTGCAAATACTAATTTCACAAAAAATGATATTTACCTAATGATTCAATGGGACAATGAAACCAAAAATGTCAGTAAAGAATGGGATTAGGCAGGTGCACAGTTCTCACAGTGATAGTTTTACTCTCCTCATGGCAAACTTGTTCACACACTGTCAAAAAATAGTCATCAGACGCTTACTGAGCTGAGTTCTACACAGTGGGAGTTATGGGAGATAAAAGATTAACATTATGAGACATGGGGCTTACATACGTATTGGGGCTACAAAATTTAACATAGACTAAGAACTGCAAAAGAACTCTCTAAATTATAAAGTATGGGTTCAGATATCAAGTACTCACATAATCTGATAATGGAAATGAAGTTATCCCATGTAAAGATTTATGTGCTTTTGTTATTACTACTCCATATATATATATATATACACACATATGGGGGGAGAGAGAGATTTTTAGGAAATGCCTCATGCAGCTGTGGGGCTGGCAAGTCTAAAATTCATAGCAGGCAGGAAAGTCAAGTAAGAGTTGATATTGTAGCCTTAGGTTCAAATTCAGCTTAGGAGTTTTTGCTCAGTCTTTGATCTTAAGACCTTCAACTGATTCGATGAGGCTCACCACATTATGAAGGGTAATCTGCTTATTAAAGTCTACTTATTTAAACACCATAAGTTAGCCATTTAAACACCATAAGTTAGCCAAGTTGACACATATATTTTACCATTACAGTTGTAGACATTTTATAATAATCAAGGAAATACATATTTGAAGGAAAATCACACTCATCACAGTGCTTTCCACAACATGTGACATTTTAAAAATGTAGCCCCAGAATTCTTTGACATTCCCCTCACTGAGAGGTTGCAGGGAAGCCTCTCTCTCTCTGTGTACCTTGAGCTTCTCACAGCATGATGGCTTCATTCAAAGAGGTCATGTCCCAAGAGGGAGCTTCTAAGAAGCATTTCAAACTGCATCCCAGAAGGAATCTATGTGACATTTTATGACCTATGTTCAGAGGTCGTATGCTAGAACTTCTCCATATTCTATTGGTTGAAGCAGTCACAAGCATTCCCTAATCCAGGAGAAGAGGACATAAACCCCATCCTTCTCTGAGAGGACTGTCAAAGAATTTGGACTCCTGTTTAAAAACTGCCACAAATATTTAATATTAACTGAGCTGCTACTATGTCCCAGGCTTTGTACTGGACTTTCATGTTTCATTTAAACCTCCAAACTTCTTGAAATGTGGTCATCACATATAAGTAAACTGAGGGCAAGATATATTAAAACACTTCCCAAATGCACACAGCTAGCACATGGTGGAGCCAAGATTCCCACCTAAGGCATTCTGCCTCTAAATACCTACATATTTTGTATAACACCATCCTGCCTCCAATTCAAAAATAGAGATGGAGAAATGTTTTAAAAACTAAAATCAAATTTAATAATAATTTTTTAAACTGCCATTGGAAGTAGACATTTTTGTTTAGGTCCACCCAGTGTTAATTCATTCCTCTGATAATAAGCCAAGCTGCTACTAGCTCATACAATGCCCTGAGGCAAACTAGAAAAAGTTTCTCATCTAAGCAGATGCAGCTCCAATGTATCATGCCTTGGCAAATGGAGCTCAGGCTAGATATCAGTTCCTAGTCACCACCTCAGTAGAGACTAGTACCCTCCTGAAATGAAAAACTGTATATGAAAAACTATATACATTGACCTTGTCCCAAACCAACCTTGTTCCTCAGAGAGGTGAATGGAGCCCACTCCTCTCTTTGCTCCAACTGGAATATGACTCAGGTCTGCTAAATGAGACTCAATTCCAGAGTTTTTGTTGAAACTATTAGAAAAGGAAATTAATTTCTTTGCAGACTCTTCTAGCAGTAAAGATAGCATAAAGTAAGAGTGGTTGGGGGGGGGGGTCACTCTTTACTTCAAAACCTGAAATAAAGCCACCAAGAGAAAAGCAGAATAAAGAGGTAAAGAAGAGACTGGGCCCCTGGTTCCAGCCTTGCCTGAAGCTACATCTATCCCTGTTTCTTCAGATGCTTGAACTAATAACTCCCCTCCTTTCTTTTTAATTTTAAAAACAAACTTGTGTTTAATTTATGACACAATCAAAAGTGTTCCAATTAATACTTTTCCTTGGTCATGACTTCATTGTCCTTAACTGTAAAAAAAACTAAATAAACTTGAAAATCCTTTCTAGCTCTATCTTCCTATCAATCTCCCTGAGACACAATTTCCTCATCTTTACAACTAGAATGTAGGACTGAAGGATGTTCAGTTTCCTTCCAAAGCTATGATTCTGTGATTTTTATATAGCTCAGGGGAGAAAATGTCCTAGTGAATTATTTCTATCTCAATAACCTCAGAGAATGGTGTCAGATTGGGCACAGTTCTGTAGCACTGCCACCTGGTGACTATTTGCTTCATCTATACTTTTTTCTTTAAAATCAACAAATTCAAAGGAAATCAAGATGGTAGAGTAGGAGGACACGGAGTTCACCTACTCCCATGAACATATCAAAAGTACATCTACATGTGAAGCAATTTTCACAGAAAGCAAACTGGAGACTAGAGGAAAGACACTTATACAAACAAGGCTGTAAAGAAAGATCCACAAGAAGCTGGGTAGGAATGGAAGAGAAGCAGTCAGATCAGAATGACACTCCTGGGAAGAGACACAGGAAGGGTATATCATGGGCTCAGAGATCCTCCCTAGGAATTGAGTAGCTCAAACCACATTGGGTGCCCCAGACCTGGAATTCAACACCCAGAAGATGAATCCCCTTGACTGGTTTGAAAACCAGTGAGACTAACAGCAGGACTGTAAGAAACACAGACTCCACTCATGAAAAGCATGAGCATGCCCACTACTCCTTACTCCTAAAACAATGTAGAGGAAGCAGATTGAAATTGCCCAGGGCTCTGGCCAGTTTCCTAGACCACCCCTGCACATGCCCCAGCCCATGCCAGGTGCCCATTCCAGCCCCTCTTCCTCTGCAGTGCAGCTTCCCATTAGGGCAAAGGCTGCCTTTGCCAAGGAGAGTGCACATCTGTGGGGAATGAAGCTGACTTGGACTTGGGATGACAACTGAACTGTGTGAGGGCAGCCATTACTGGAGTTCATGGAGGTGGTAGATCAGGAGTGGTCTAGAACTCTGACTGGTATACCAGGACTACACCCATGTGTACCCTGATCCACACCTCGTGCCACCTCCAGCTCCCCTTGCTCCAGCACTTCACCCCTCTGGGACAAAGATGTCAGTGCTGGGAGAAGGGAAAGCACAAAATTAAAAAGAAGAGAACCAGCTCAGATCTGACCCTCAGGGCTTCTGTTCCAGCAACTTGGGAACTGACCCTGCCCCCATTAAGGTGGTGTTGCCACTGAGCAGAGAAGAAACCCTAGACACACCTGCCTCTGACTATAGCCCATCCATCTCCAGCTTCATTGCCAACCAAGGTGTTAGCTACCACCACACCCTGGGGGAAGACATGACTCATGCTCATGTCAGATCCAGCTTTCCCACCAAAGCTACTGGGCACATGCAGAATGTATAAAGATGCTCACAAACAAGGACACCCTTTCAAGACTGGACTAGGTAACCATTTCATTAAATTTCATCTAATATCTCAAAGAAAGTTAAGCAAAAGAGAAGATATCAGAAATTGTTTCAAATGAAAGAGCAAGAAAAAAATGCCTGAAAAAACAATTAACGAAACACTGATAAATAATATACTAGATAAAGTGTTCAAAGCAATAGTAATAAGAATCCTAACTGAAATAGGAAAAGAATAGATTAACACAGTAAGAATGTTAACAAGGAACTAGGAAACTAGAAACAGAACTGAAGAATATAATAACTGAAATGAAAAACACAGTAGAAGGAATTAACAGCAGACTAGATGATACAGAAAAACACAAAAGTGATGTGGAAGAGAGAATAATGGAAGTCACCAAATCAGAGCATCAAAAAGAAAAACAAATTTAAAAATGAAAATAGTTTAAGGGACAACAGGGAGAACTTCAAGCATACTACATTCACATTAAAGGAGTCCTAGAAGGAGAAGAGAGAGAGAAAAGGATTGAAAATATATTTGATAAAATTATGACTGAAAACTTCCCCAAGCTGAAGAAGGAAACAGGTGTCCAGGTACAGGAAGCACAGGGATTCCCAAACAAGATGAACACAAAGAGACCCACACCAAGACATATCATAATTAAAATGACAAAAGTTAAACATAAAGAGAGAATTCTAAAGGTGGCAAGAGAAGAACAGAGTTGCATACACGGGAGACCCCATAAGGCTATTGACTGATTTTCTTTTTGCAGAAACTTTGCAGGCCAGAAGAAAGTTGCATGATATTTTTAAAGTGCTTAAATGGAAAAGCCTAAAACCTAGGTCACTCTACTGAGCAGGATTAGTGTTCAGTATTGAAGGAGAGATAAATAGCTTCTCAGACAAGCAAAAACTAAGAGTCCATTAATACTAAACCAACATTAAAAGAAGTGTTAAAAGGTCATCTTTAAGAGAAAAAGGAACAATAACAATAAATACATATATTTATATGTATTTAAACATATAAATACATTTATAGAAAAAGAAAAATCCCAATAGTAAAGGCAAATATATAGTAAAGGCTGTGGATCAGCCACCTAAAAGCTAGTGCAAAGATTATAAGACAAAAACTGTAAAATCAACTATAACTACAATAAAGTGTCAAAGGATACACATGAAGATGTAAAATATGACATCACAAACACAAAACATGGGGGAGGGAAGTTAAAATACAGATCTTTTAGAACATGTTTGAACTTAAATGACTATCATTTTTAAAAAGTAGATATAGTTATGGGTCAATATATGTGAACCCCATGGTAACCATAAATCAAAAACTACAATCGATACACAAAAAGTAGAGAGAAATGAACCCAGCATAGCACTTCATCAAATCACAAGGGAAGAAATTAAAAGAATATGAAAAGAATAGAGAAGAACTACAAAAACAACCATAAAACAAGTAACAAAGTGGCAACCATAACATACCTATCAATAATCATTTTAAATATCATTGGACTAAATGCTCCAATCAAAAGACATAGGGTGGCTGATTGAATAAAAAACAAGACCCATTAATATGCTGCTTACAGGAGACTCACTCAGAGCTAAAGACACACAGAGACTGAAAATGAGAGGATGGAAAAAGATATTTCATGCAAATGGAAATTACAGGAAAGCTGAGTTAGCAACACTCATATCAGAAAAGAGTCTTTAAAAAAAGTCTATAATAAAAAATAAAGGAGGGCATTATATAGGGATAAAGGGATCAATACAAGAAGAGGATTTAACATTTATTAATATGTAACTAATATAGGAACACCTAAATATATAAAGCAAATATTAACAGACATAAAGAAAGGAATTGACAATAACACAATAATAGGGGACTTTAACACCCCACTTACATCAATGGAAACATCTTCCAGATGGAAAACCAATAAGGAAACAGTGTTCTTAAATGATATGCTAGACCAGTTGAACTTGATAATTACAGTGCATTCCATTCAAAAAGAGGAAAATACACATTCTTTTCAAGAGCACATGGAATTTTCTCCAGTATAGATCACATGCTAGGCCACAAAACAAGTCTCAACAAATTTAAGAGCATAGAAATTATACCAAGCACATTTTTCTGACCACAGCAGTATGCAACTAGAAATCGTTTACAGGAAGAAAATAGGAAAAATACAAACACATGGAGACTAAACAACATGTCAATAAAAAAAAAAATGTGAACAAACAAGGACCTATTGTATAGCACAGGGAATTCAGCTCAATATTCTATAATAACCTAAATGGGAAAATAATTTGAAAAAGAATAGATATATGTATATGTATAACTGGTTCACCTGAAACTAGCACAACACTGTAAATCAACCATACTCCAATAATTTAAAAAAAAAAAATAAGAAAAAAGAGAGCCCAAATAAGCAAAGTAAGAAATGAAAGAGGAGGAATTACAACAATATCACAGAGATACAAAAAAAAAGAGTAAATCATAAGAGAATACTACAGTGAACATTTTGTACATGACTCGTTTTAAATTATGGTTTTCTCAGGATATATGCCCAGTAGTGGGATTGCTGGGTGGTATGGTAGTTCTATTTTTAGTTCTTTAAGGAATCACCATACTGTTCTCCATAGTGGCTGTATCAATTTACATTCCCACCAACAGTGCAAGAGGGTTCCATTTTCTCCACACCCTCTCCCACATTTATTGTTTGTAGATTTTTTGATGGATGGCCATTCTGACCGGTGTGAGATGATATCTCATTGTAGTTTTGATTTGCATTTCTCTAACGATTAATGATGTTTCTCTATTTACAATAGCCAGGACATGGAAGCAAACTAAGTGTCCATCAACAGATAAATGGATAAAGAAGATGTGGCACATATATACAATGGAATATTACTCAGCCATAAAAGGAATGAAACTGAGTTATTTGTAGTGAGGTGGATGGACCTAGAGACTGTCATACAGAGTGAAGTAAGTCAGAAAGAGAAAACCAAATACCATATGCTAACATATATATATGGAATCTAAAAAAAAAAAGAAAAAAGAAAAAAAAATGGTCAGAAGAACCTAGGGGCAAGATGAGAATAAAGATGCAGTCCTACTAGAGAGTGTACTTGAGGATATGGGGAGGGGGAAGGGTAAGCTTGGACAAAGTGAGGGAGTGGCATGGACATATATACACTACCAAACATAAAAAAGATAGCTAGTGGGAAGCAACTGCATAGCACAGGGTGATCAACTCAGTGCTATGTGACCACGTAGAGGGGTGGGATAGGGAGAGTGGGAGGGAGGGAGATGCAAGAGGGAAGAGATATGGGGACTTGTGTATATGTATAACTGATTCACTTTGTTATAAAGCAGAAACTAACACACCATTGTAAAGCAATTATACTCCAATAAAGATGTTTAAAAAAAATAAGAGAATACTACAAACAGTTATATGCCAAAATATTGGACAAGCTAAAAGAAATGGATAAATTTCTAGAAACATACAATCTTCTAAGACTGAATCAGGAAGAAATAGATAATATGAACAGACGAATCACTATTTGTGAAACTGAGTTAGTAATGAAAAAACTCCTAGCAAACAAAATTTCAGAAACAGATGGCTTCACAGGGAAATTCTACCAAACATATAAAGAAGATTTAATACCTATTCTTTTCAAACCCAAAAGATTGAAGAGGAGAGAACACTTCCAAACTAAAAGGTCACAATTATTTGATACCAAAACCAGAAAAAGACACTACAAAAAAAGAAAATTAAAGGCCAATATCTCTGATGAATATAGAAGCAAAAATACTTTTAAAAAGTTAAAAATACTTGGGCTTCCCTAGTGGCACAGTGGTTGAGGGTCTACCTGCCGATGCAGGGGACACGGGTTCGTGCCCCGGTCTGGGAAAATCCCACATGCCACAGAGCTGCTGGGCCCATGAGCCATGGCCACTGAGCCTGCATGTCTGGAGCCTGTGCTCCGCAACGGGAGAGGCCACAACAGTGAGAGGCCCGTGTACCACCAAAAAATAAATAAATAAATAAAAGTTAAAAATACTCAAAAAATTAGCAAACTGAATTCAACAATACATAAAAAGAATCATACACCATGATCAAGTGGGGTTTATTCTAGGGATACAAAGATGGTTCAATACATGCAAATCAATCAATGACATACACCCCATTAACAAAAAGAAGGATTAAAATCCATAATCATGTCAATAGAGGCAAAAAAAAAAGTATTTGACAAAATTTAGCATTCTTTTATGATATAAACACTTAGTAAATTTGGTATAAGAGGGCACATATCTCCACATAATAAAGCCATTTATGAAAAACTCACAGCATACTGAATAGTGAAAAGCTGAACTTTTTTCATCTAAAGTCAGGAGCATGACAAGGAAGCTCACTCACACCACTTCTATTTAACATAGTATTAAAAGTCCTAGCCACAGCATCAGACAAGAAAAAAAATAGAAAGGCATATAAATTGCAAGGGAAGAAGGAAAACTGTCACTTTTTGCCGATGACATGATACTTTATATAGAAAACCCTAAAGTCTCCAAGAAAAAACTCTTAGACTTAATAAAAAAATTCAGTAAAATTATAGGATACAAGAATAATATACAGAAACCTGTTGCTTTTCATACACTGTAGTGAACTATCAGAAAGAGAAAGAAAGAAAACAATTCCATTTAAAATCACATGAAAAAGAATAAAATACCTAGGAATAAACTTAACCAAGGAGGTTAAACACCTATGCTCTGAAAACTATAAGACATTGATGAAGAAAATTGAAGATGATACATGTAAATGGAAATATATCCTATGTTCATTGATTGGAATAATTAATATTGCTAAAATGTAAATACTACCCAAAGAAATCTACAGGCTTAATTCAATTCCTATCAAAATACTCATGACATTTTTCATAGAACTAGAATAAATAATCCTAAAATTTATATGGAACCACAAAAGACCCTGAATAGCCCAAGCAATCTTGAGAAAGAAGAAAGCTGGAGGTACCATGCTCTCTGACTTCAGGCTATACTGCAAAGCTACAGTAATCAAAACAGTATGGTTCTGGCACAAAAACAGACACATAGATCAATGGAAGAGAATGGAGAACCCAGAAATAAACCCACACACTTATGGTCAATTATTCTATGGCAAAGGGTACAAGACTATACAATGAAGAAAACACAGTCTCCAGTAAGTGGTGCTGGGAAATTTTGACAGCTATATGTAATAGAATGAAATTAGAACATTTTCTCACACCATATAAAAAAATAAACAAATGGATTAAAGACCTAAATGTAAGACAGAAACCATAATACTTCTAGAAAAAAAATAGACGGAAGACTCTTTGACATAAATCGTAGCAATATTTTTTTGGCACTGTTGCCTAAGGCAAAGGAAACAAAAGCAAAAATAAATAAATGGGACCTAATTAAACTTAAAAGCCTTTGCACAACAAAGGAAATCATCAACAAAATGAAGACAATCTACTGAATGGGAAAAAATATTCACAAATTATGTGTCTGATAAGGGGTTAATATCCAAAATATATAAACAGCTCATACAGCTCAATATCAAAAAACCCAAACAACTTGATTTTAAAAATAGGCAGAAGACTTGAATAGACATTTTTCCAAAGAATATATACAGATGATCAACAAGCACATGAAAAGATGCTCAAACTCTCTAATCATCAGGAAATGCAAATCAAAACCACAATGAGATATCACCTCACACTTGTAGCGATAGTCAAAAAAAAAAAAGAATAAAAAGAAAGAGAAACAACAAATGTTGGCAAGGATATGGAGAAAAGGGAACCCTTGTACACTGTTGGAGGGAATGTAAATTGGTGCAGCCACTAGGGAAAACATTATGAAGCCTCCTCAGAAAACTAAATATAGAATTATCATATGATCCAGCAATTTTACTCCTGGATATATATGCAAAGAAAATGAAACACTAATTGGAAAAGATTCATGCACCCCAGTGTTCATTGCAGCATTATTTATTATAGTCCAAATATGGAAGCAACCCAAGAGTCCATCAACAGATGAATAGATAAAAATGATGTGGTATATAAACAATGGAATATTACTCACTCATAAAAGAATAAAAGTGTTGCCATTTGAACAACGTGGATACCCTAGAGGGTATTATGCTTAGTGAAATAAGTCAGAAAGACAAATACTGTATGTTATCTCTTGTATGTGGAATCTAAAAAATAAAACAAATGAATGAATATAACAAAACAGAGGGTCACAGATATAGAAAACAAACTAGTGGTTACCACTGGGGAGAGGACAGGTGGCAGAGGTAACATAGGGGTAGGTGATTAAGAGGCACAAACTACTATGTATAAAATAACTAAGCTACAATGATATATTTATTGCACAGCACAAGGAATATTATATTTTATAATATTTTTAAATAGAATATAATCTATAAAACTATTGAATCATTATGCTGTCCACCTGAATATAATATTGGAAATAAACTACACTTCAATTAAAAATATTTTATTTCATATTACATAAGCTTCTGAAATAATTTTTCAGGCCTGGAACATCTAAAATTAAAATAAATAAATACATTGTAACAAACATTGAGGATCAACTGAGTATAAGTCACTGTAAAGAGCATATGAAAGTATCTTAAACAGGCTCTGCCATCTCAGAATTTTAATTTCATGAGGACATTGTATGGCTTGTACCATGAAGATAACAAAATAAAGTAATAGAAGTAAGTGAGAAGACCACAGATAATGAAGGATTTAAAAGTATTAGTGAAAAAATTATCAACATGAATTTTAAAAGTCCAATGGGTTAGTGTCATGCTAGATGGAGAGAAAAGCATGGGAAAAGGGAAATGCACTGATTTATCAAAGGAGATATTGAGGAATAGCTAGCTTTTCTCCAAGTGCTCTTCTAGTTTCACATCTACAGGTGTGTTGAGGGGTAAGGGTTTTAAAAAGTAGTTGTAGATCATATTTTAGAGGAACTTGAAAGGTAGTCTAAGCAAGAAGAGTGCAGAACGGATTGGTGGTGGAAGAGCAGAGATGGGAATACTATCTGGGGTGTGAGACCAATATGATGTCCTAAGGACCTAACCTAAAGTGCTAGTTGCAGGAGGAGTGGAATTAAAAAAATATCAAGAGGGGAGGGGCAGTATAGCTGTAGGGGCTTAAGAGGTACAAGCTATTAGAGATAAATAAGCTACAAAGATATATTGTACAACATGGGGAATACAGCCAATATATTATAAGAACTATAAATGAAGTAAAACCTTTAAAATTTATGAATCACTATATTGTACATCTGTAACTTATATAATATTGTGCATCAACTATACCTCAATTTAAAAAAAAAACAGATACAAAAGATTCCATGAAGTTTGACAATTGATTAAATCCTTAAGCTGGAGAAAAGCAATCTTGAGTTTTTAAGCACAGATATCCATAAAAACAAGTGTATAATTTAAAAAATATAAAAAAATTAAAAAAACAGGACTCAGGAAGAGGAATTTTCTTCTGTGAGGGGTAGCGGGGATGGTGGAGAAAATATCCTAAACTCAGGTTTAGTTCATGCTAAGGTTAGAGTTCAGAAGGATTTCTGGTTAAAGACATCCAAGGTATATCTAGGAGTAAAAGTTTCAGTCTCAAAGTCTGGATATAAAAATGCAGGATTTGGAACCACTTTTGAAATAATTGTTAAATTCATAAAAGTAGATCAAGTGGACAACTAGTAGAATATAGAGAGAAAAGATTAAGTGTGAAACACTGAAGAACACTAACTTTTAGACGATGGGAAGCGAAAAAGAAGTCAGTAGAGGAAACAGAAAAAAAGACTCAAAGACCTGAAAGGAGCATCAGGGTGGGGCAGTGTAAAGAAGCCAAGGCAGAAAAGCATTTCAAGAAGAAAAATCAACAAGGAAAAATGCATCAGAGACTCCAAAAGAGTGAAAGGATAAAATTAACAAAGACCACTGGTTGAACCACATGACAGTTGTTACTGTTTTGGTGAAATGCTGAAGACAGAAGCAAGAGAAGGGATAATGAAAGAGTTCAGTCAGAGTTCTTAACATACTCTCAAGAAATCTGTTGTACAAGGAAAAGAGATAGAATGATAGCTTAAGGGGGAAAATGTCACGGGAAGCTGTGTGTTTATAGGAGAGAAGAGCCTTGGTGAAAGTGAAACATTTAAAATGACATAAAGGAGATATCGGCTGACAAGGCAAGATTCCAAAGAAAAGGAACAATGTTGGGACACAGCTGTAGGCACCATATTTGGAAAGAAGGAAAAATAATTTTTCCCCAAGTAGGAATAAATTATCAGTAGATTGGTGAAACAAAGATTAATTTTATGGCAGAGAGAAGATAAAGTCCCGTAAGCTGTCACTTAGGTTCTTGATAAAGAAGACAAGAGTACACAGGATGACCAAATTGTCCCAGTTTACTAAGAATTTTTCCAATTAGCACAGAAAGTCCCTGGAAAACCCCTCAGTCCGGGGCAAACAAGGATGGTTGGTAACCATAATTGTGTATCAGTTGAGTGCTGCTGATATCAGATGGGTGTGGGTTAGTATTTTGTTAAGATTTGCTTTGTTAAGGAAGAAATTTTAGAATAATTTTATGGGGAAACTTGATAGGAGTTAAAGACGGATAAATAGAATCCTGAGTAGCAGTGATGGGCTGTCTTATGTCTCATTAGAGGACAGGAATCTGTAATGTCATTCAGTAGGCTCTCATCTGCACATGTTTGTGCTCAGCAGGAAAAGAACACAAACTGAGAAAGCAAAGGAATGCAGTACAGTGCAGTTTAGGGAATTTGTTTAGGCTTATTGTAGGAAATGCCCATAAATTCTTATGACTGTTTTCAAATGTGAGAAAATGTCACTTTCTTTTAATATATGAGTTGAAAGATTTTGAAGAATTTTTATCAGCTAATTTCTGGCTCTGATGATTTCTCACTTTTTCCTCCTCACCACCTTCCTTCTTCTGGTGTTGAGCATCAAAGGACACAGTCACAGCACAGCATGACTCCTGGCCCTATATCTTCATGTCTTTATGTTCAGTGAACTAGTACAGTAGATTGTAGCATTTCTGGAAGTCATTCAGAGATAGTTAGCAAAAGCTTAACTGTACACAGAAGTGACTGTGAACAACGTAATAAGTTTGGGGTTCAAGGAACAGCAAAGAAGCCAGTGCTGTTGGAAAAAATGAGAGAAGAGAAGAGGCAGAGAGATGACCAGGAGGGTCCTGTAGACACTGCAAAGACCCTGACTCTTACTCTGAGTGAGCTGGGGAGCCATGAAGAGTTGTGAGCAGAAGACTGACATGAACTGACTCACAATTTTAAAGTATCACACTGTTGAGAATAAACTGTGGCTACGAGAACAAGAATTATAGCTTATTTATCTCTGAGTTAAGGGTGGTGAGGGAATATTATTTTTAAAGCTGGCAACAGATTTCCTCACAAGGAGAATATGTTTGTTTAGAAAAATAAAGCCTTCAGGACAAAGGCCACAATTGACTAAGACAAAGATACAGAGAACTGAATTGTTCTGCATAATAGACTTGGAGAAACACTGAGCTCTGAGGTATGTGTGAGAAGGAGATTAATGGATAGGGAGCATTTGGAGAGAGGAGGGCAGCCCAAGGCAAGAGGACCAGAGATTCAAGAACAAAGTCATCTTCCTGTAGTGGGAAGAGGGACCCTTGGGAAGGAAAATATGAAATATTCAATTTTGGATCATCCAAAACATGATCCCAGGAAATAAGAAATCCTTCAGAAAATAAAAACTCTAACACACACAAAAGCCTTCTGTGACTAGTATCTTGAGGAAATAAAGTATTTTGAGGACAGTGACCATTTGGGGTTGACATGAGTGAAGAGAAAATGTCGTGAATACAGGACAAGGTGTGGATATAGCCAATAACTCAAGAAGTATATGTAGAGGCAAGAGAGGATCATAGAAAAATTTTCCTGGGAGAGATGCTGAGTACCTCATCATTGCAAGAAGGATTCAAAACGTTACTATCTAAATAGTAAAGGAAGAATAACTCCAATGCTGAATGGATAGAGGCAGGTAATAACCAATATAACCACTGGGGTTACATTAGTATTCACAGTGTGCTGTTAATAATAATAAAAGGTGGGGGTGAATTAATCAATGTCAAGGAATAAAATTCATTTATGAAATGAAATTTGAAAAAGCTAACCATGATTTTTGCTGGGTAGTACTAATATTATATCTAATATATATATATATATATATACATATATGAGCTTTATAGTTCCATTACATTTTTTACTTCTCAAGTACCATTTATTTGAGCTTACTGTGTTCCAAATGCTATGCTATGTGCTCTATAAGACCTCTATAACCTAGGTATCATTACTACCCCACTTTAAATACCAGACCACCAAGTCTCAGATAAAGAAACTTGCTCAAGTATGTACAACCACTAGAGAGAGGAGGGCAGGGCACAGCCAGAATTTGAACTCAGGCTGCAGATTCCAGTGTCCATACTCTTAATGACATCCCTGTATACTTCCATTTCACATGTCACACATCCATCATCATGTTTTAACTCACACACATGCCATTAATTCAAAACATGGAAGAACTGAATCTGTTTGGAAAAATGTCTGTAATAGATACTAAAATGTACTATTTGAGGATATTCAAATCCTGTGGAAAAATTAACAAGTGTTTATGTTAGAGGAACTCTAAATATTGTACTACAAAAGAGAAATGGACAAAGTGACCTATTCCATGGAAATAAAAACAAGAAAAGGAAAAAAACATGTGGAATCATTACAGCTTTGAAGATGAACATTTTCTAAGCTTCCTTTTGGAGTTCCATGTCTTTAATATAGCTGCTCTACCAGTCTGATCAGGCACTGACACTGTAGTTATGGTAGAGTGGAAACAAGGGAACTGGAGATTGTATAATTCATGGTACAAATAAGAGGAATTTTAACCAGCATTTCTTGGCCAAGGTTTTTTTCTTTTTCTTCTTATAGTTGCTTCCAAGATAAATTCAAATTGATGACTCAGCCATCCTGGTCTTGTGGAAAACTCACAATCACAATGTAACATGATTAGATAATAAGGGAAATGACAAACTATCAGGAAGAGATTAAGAAAGGAGAGCCCTGAGATGCTGATAAGACTTAAACCTATATTGGCATTTTTTTTAATGTAACTGGAAAATGCCACAGCTTTTAAAGTAAGTTTGAAGAAGTATGACTTTTTCTGCCCTTGAAATACTTTTTTTGATGAAAGAAGATGAAATTTAAGTAGTTCAAGTTTTATGATATAATTGACTTTATAAGGAAGGAATAAAAATAATTGGAAATTAATGACTGCCCAGTATCTTAGGTATTTCTGTGACTCTTGCCCACAGGATTGGCAGTTTTCTTCCAAAAGCAGGACTATTTAGGCATCCTTTTCTTTCATTACAAGCTCATGCAATACGGCTACAATTACCGAGCACATGAGTCTATGAAACACCAAGGGTATATTGAAAATTTATCTAAAAAATATAGATTGGGCACCTACTCTGAGGTAAGCATTAGGACTTGGGATCCAAAATTAGCAAGACACAGTTCTTAACCTTGACTCACTCACAGTCTAGAGGAGAGTCAGACATGCAAGCAATCAGAACTGATACTTGGCTAGCGTGACCTTTCTACCTGCCTAAAACTCTGTTGCTCATATTATGTTAGTGCCTATGCCAAAGTGTTTATTAAATACTTTTAATATCACCCCTGTAAGCAACTACAATGTAGTGGTGTTATTGCCTCTATTAAAAGCACATATTTAATGCCAAAGAAACAGAGAAATTACATTCAGCACATCTTAAATTGAAATGGAAATGATGAAGAGCCTCACATGCTCTGTAACAATCTCTCCAAATGTACCACCCCACAGCACTATTTATGAAGACTTTTAAGGTTAGGAAGGACCTTAGAAACTAGTTAGACCAACCTCTTCACAGCCCGTGTGCCATGGCTGCAGGGCCTGCGCTCTGGAGCCCATGAGCCACAAATAAGAGTAGCTCCCACTCACCGCAACTAGAGAAAAGCCTGCGTGCAGCAACTAAGACCCAATGCAGCCAAAAATAAATTTAAAAAAAAAGTCGTTGAAAAAAATTTTTTAAATAACCAGGAAAAATGTACAATAACCTACAAAGGAACCTCCATTAGGCTAAAATCAGAGTTCTCAGAAGACTCTACAGGCCAGGAGAGAGTGGAATGGCATTCTCAAAATATTGAGAGATAAAAACTGTCAGCCAAAAATACTGTACTCTGCAGAGCTATCATTCAGATATGAAGGGAAAATAAAGGCTTTCCCAGACAAAAGCTGAGGGAGTTCATACCACTCAATATGCCTTACAAGAAATGTTGAAAGGAGGTTTTCTACCTAAAACAAAAAGGCAAAATTGCACAAAGTTTTGAGTAGGGTGACAAATAGGCGAAATTATGAAATTGCAACTCTATATCAGAATTGGCTGTTAAGCAATTACAGCATAAAGGTTGAAGGGGAAAAGTCAGTAACAATAACTATAGATATTTCAATTTAGTAATGAATTAATAATATCAAAAGGGATAATTTCAAACAACAAAAACATAAAAGGGGAAGAGGAAAATGTTGGGACCCATATAGCCAAGTGAAGGTAAGATGCTTTCAGCAGAAGAAGTACTATTTTGTCTATGAGATGTTTGATACAAACTTCATGGTAACAACAAAATATAAATCTAGAACAGACACAATTTTTTTTTTAAAGGAAACAGAAAAACTTCATAGAAAACTACCAAACTAAAATGGCAGAGAGAAACAAGGGAAAAAAGAAACAATTGAGATATAGAGCAACCAGAAAACAAAACGTTAAATGGCAATGCTGAGTTCTCACTTGTCAATAATCACCCTAAGTGTAAATGGATTAAATTTATCAATCAAAAGACACAGAGTGGCTGGATGGATTAAAAAAAAAAGGACCAACTACATGCTGCCTACAAGAGACTCAGCTCTAAAGGTAAAAATAAGCTAAAAGTTAAGGGATGGAAGATAATACTCCAAGCAAATGGCACCCAAAGAAAGCTGGTATAGCCATACTTATATCAGACAATATAGACAACAAGCAAAACAGTTACAAGAGACAAAAATGAACAGTATTAATGATAAAATGGACAATTCATCAAAGACATAACAGCTATTAATATAAATGAACCCAACATTGGAGCACCAAAACATATTAAGCAGTTATCAGCAGACCTAAAGGGAGAAATGGACAACAACATTATAATAATAGAAGACTTTAACATCCCACTTCCATCAATGGATAAATCATCCAGACAGAAAGTCAACAAGATAACAGCAGCCTTAAAGGAAACATTATACCGATGGACTTAAGAAATTTATACAGAAAAATCCATCAAAAGGCAGCAGAATAGACATTCTTCTCAAGCACACATGAAACATTCTCAAGGGCAGACTGTGTGCTGGGACACAAAAAAGTCTCAGGAAGTTTAAGAAGATTAAAATTATATCAATCATCTTTTCTGACCACGATGGTATGAAATTAGAAATCAACTACAAAAAGAAAGCTGGAAATATCACAGACATGTAAGACCAAGCAACATGGTACTGAACAACTATTGGGTTAATGAATAAATCAAAGGAGAAGCCAAATAATATCTGAAGACAAATATAAATGAATATATGATGTACCAAAACCTATGGGATGCAGCAAAAGTAGTACTAAAAGGGAAGTTGATAGCAAATACAACCTATAAGAAACAAGAAAAATCTCAAATAAACAATTTAACCTTATGCCTAAAGGAACTAGGAAAAGAAGAATAAATGAAGTGCAAAGTCAGTAGGAGGAAGGAAATAATAAACATCACAGAAGAAATAACTGAAATAGAGACTAGAACAACAGTACAAAAGATAAATGAAACTAAGAGCTGATTTTTGAAAAGGTAATCAAAACAGACAAACCCAGGGCTTCCCTGGTGGTGCAGTGGTTGAGAGTCTGCCTGCCGATGCAGGCGGCGCGGGTTCATGCCCTTGTCCAGGAGGATCCCACATGCCATAGAGCAGCTGGGCCCATGAGCCATGGCCACTGGGTCTGTGCATCCAGAGGCTGTGCTCCGCAATGGCGGGGGGGGGGGGGGGCAGCAATGGGAGGCCCATGCATCGCCAAAAAAAAAAAAAATTGACAAACCCAAACCTTTAGCTAGACTCCCTAAGTATAAGAGGGATAAGTCTCAGATAAATACACAGAAACACAAAGGATTAAAAGAGAATACTATGAAAAACTATATGTCCACAAATTGGACAACCAAGGAGGAAATGTATAAAACATAGAATCATACAACCTTCCAAGACTGAATCATGAAGAAATAGAAAGTCTAAATAGACCAATCACTCATGAGGAGATTAAAACATCAATCAAGATCTCCCCCCACCCCCCAAAAAAAAAAAGAGAGTAAGGGAGTGTTCAGACCATCAACACTGAATACGTGACTGAAACCCAGTTAAAGCCTCTACATAAACTTTTAAGATTCTGGTGGGAAGGTGCAGAGAACAACACGTCTTAAAAGCTGCAGGTCACAAGTCTCTTCTGTTCACAGGCAAGAAACATGCAAGAATCAAGAGCAAAGGTATTTCCATCCTTGTGGCTGACAGGGTCTTCATGCTCTGGCCTGGTGCCAGGCCTGAGCCTTTAAGGTGGGAGAGGTAAGTTCAGGACATTGGACCACCAGAGACCCCTCAGCCCCACATAATATCAATCAGCAAGAAGTCCGCCAGAGAGCTCCATCTCAATGCTAAGACCCAACACCACCCAACAGCCTGCAGACTCCAGCACTGGATACCCCAGGCCAAACAACTAGCAAGACAGGAACATAACCACACCCATTACCAGAGAGGTGGCCAAAAATCATCCTAAATTCACAGACACCCAAAACACACCACTGGATGTGGCCTTGCCCACCAGAAAGGAAAGATCCAGCCCAATCCACCAGAACACAGGCAGTAGTCTCCTCCACCAGGAAGCCTACACAGGCCTGAACAAACCTCACCCACTGGGGACAGACACCAAAAACAATGGGAACTATGAACCTACAGCTTGCCAAAAGAAGACCCCAAGCACAGTAAGTTAAACAAAATGAGAAGACAGAGAAATATGAAGCAGTTGAAGGAGCAAGGTAAAAACCCACCAGACCAAACAAATAAAGAGGAAACAGGTAGTCTACCTGAAAAAGAATTCAGAGCAATGAGAGTAAAGATGATCCAAAATCTTGGAAATAGAATGGAGAAAATACAAGAAATGTTTAACAAGGACCTAGAAGAAATAAAGAGCAAGCATACCGTGATGAACAACACAATAAATGAAATTAAAAATTCTCTAGAAGGAATCAAAGCAGAATAACTGAGGCAGAAGAATGGATAAGTGATCTGGAAGATAAAATAGGGCAAATAACTGCTGCAGAGCAGAATAAAGAAAAAAGAATGAAAAGAATGGAGGACAGTCTCAGAGATGTCTGGGACAACATTATATGTACCAACAATAGAATTATCGGGGTCCCAGAAGAAGAAGAGAAAGAAAAAAGGGACTGAGAAAGTATATGAAGATATTATCCTTGAAAACTTCCCTAACATGGGAAAGGAAATAGTCAATCCAGTCCAGGAAGCTCAAAGAGTCCCATGGAGGATAAATTCAAGGAGAACATGCCAAGATACATATTATTTAAAAACTAAATACAAAGAAAAAATATAAAAAACAGCAAGGGACAAGAAACAAATAACATAAAAATAACAACAAATAATATAGGGAATCCCCAGAAGGTTAACAGCTGACCTTTCAGCAGAAATTCTGCAAGCCAGAAGGGAGTGGCAGGACATATTTAAAGTGATGAAAGGGGAAAACCTACAACCAAGATTATTCTAGCCAGCAAGGATCTCATTCAGATTCGATGGAGAAATTAAAACTTTTACACAAAAGTAAAAGTTAGGAGAATTCAGCACCACCAAACCAGCTTTACAACAAATGTTAAAGGAAATTCTCTAGGCAGGAAACACAAGAGAAAGAAAAGACCTACAAAAACAAACCCAAAACAATTAAGGAACTGTACTAGAAACATACATATTAATAATTACCTTAAATGTAAATGGATAAAATGCTCCAACCAAAAGACATAGACTGGCTAAATGGATACCAGAACAAGACCCGTATATATACTGTCTACAAGAGACCCATTTCAAACCTAGGGAAACATACAGATTGAAAGTGAAGGGAGAAAAAAAGATATTCCATGCAAATGGAAATCAAAAGAAAGCGGGAGTAACAATTCTCATAACAGATAAAATAGACTTTAAAATAAAGACTATTAAAAGAGACAAGGCAGGACACTACATAATGATCAAGGGATGAATCCAAGAATAAGATAAAACAATTGTAAATATATATGCACCCATAATAGAAGCACCTCAATATGTAAGACAAATGCTAACAGCCATAAAATGGGAAATCAACTGTAACACAATCATAGTAGGGGATTTTAACACCCCACTTTCACCAATGGACAGTTCATCCAAAATGAAAATAAATAAAGAAACACAAGCTTTGAATGACATATTAAACTAGATGGACTTAATTGATATTTATAGGACATTTCATCCAAAAATAACACAATATACTTTCTTCTCAAATGCTCATGGAATATTCTCCAGGATAGATCATATCTTGGGTCACAAATCAATCCTTGGTAAATTAAAGAAAATTGAAATTGTATCAGGTTGACCACAATGCTATAAGGCTAGATATCAATTACAGGAAAAAAATGGTAAAAAATACAAACATATGGAGGTTAAACATTATGCTACTAAATAACCAGGACATCACTGAAGAAATCAAAGAGGAAACCAAAAAATACCTAGAAACAAATGACAATGAAGACATGATGACCAAAACCCTATGGCATGCAGCAAAAGCAGTTCTAAGAGGGAAGTTTATAGCAAAAAATCCTATCTAAAGAAACAAGTAATTTCTCAAATAAACAACCTAACATTATACCTAAAGCAATTAGAGAAAGAAAAAAAAAACCCAAAGTTATCAGAAGGAAAGAAATCATAAAGATCAAAGCAGATATAAATGAAAAAGAAATGGAGGAAACAATAGCAAAGATCAATAAAACCAAAAGCTGTTTCTTTGAGAAGATAAATAAAATTGATAAACCATTAGCCAGACTCATCAAGAAAACAAGGGAGAAGACTCAAATCAACAGAATTAGAAATGAAAAAGGAGAAGTAACAACTGCCACTGCAGAAATACAAGGGATCATGAGCGATTACTACAAGCAACTATATGCCATTAAAATGGACAACCTGGAAGAAATGGACAAATTCTTTAAAAACACAACATTCTGAGACTGAATGAGGAAGAAATAGAAAATATGAACAGACCAATCACAAGCACTGTAATTGAAACTGTGATTAAAAATCTTCTAACAAACAAAAGCCCAGAAACAGATGATTTCACAAGCAAATTCTATCAAACATTTAGAGAAGAACTAACACCTATCCGTCTCAAACTCTTCTAAAATATAGCAGAGGGAGGAACACTCCCAAACTCCTTCTAGGAAGCCACCAGCACCCTGATACCAAAAGCAGACAGAGAGGTCACAAAGAAAGAAAACTGCAGGCCAGTATCACTGATGAACAGAGATGCAAAAATTCTCAACAAAATACTAGCAAACAGAATCCAACAGCACATTAAAGGGATCATACACCATGATCAAGTGGGGTTGATCCCAGGAATGCAAGGATTCTTCAGTATACGTAAATCAGTCAACGTGATACACCATATTAAATAATTGAAGAATAAAAACCATATTATCATCCCAATAGATGCAGAAAAAGTTTTTCACAAAAGTCAAAACCCATTTATGATAAAAACTCTCGATAATGTAGGCAACTTACCTCAATAAAATAGATGTCATATATTACAAATCCACAGCCAACATCATTCTCAATGGAGAAAAACTGAAAACATTTCCTCTAAGATCAGGAAAAAGACAAGGCTGTCCACTCTCACCACTATTATTCAACATAGATTTGGAAGTTCAAGGCACAGAAATCAGAGAAGAAAAAGAAATGGAAGGAATCTAAATCAGAAAAGAAGAAGTAAAACTGTCACTGTTTGCTTCTGATGACATGATAGTATACATAGAGAATCCTAAATATGCTACCAGAAAACTACTAGAGCTAATCAATGAATTTGGTAAAGTAGCAGGATACAAAATTAATGCACAAAAATCTCTTGCATTCCTAAATGCTAATGATGAAAAATCTGAAAAAAAAATTAAGGAAACATTCCCAATTACCACTGCAAGAAAAAAGAATAAAATACCTAGGAATAAACCTACCTAAGGACACAAAAGACCTGTATGCAGAAAACTATAAGACTCTTATGAAAGAAATTAAAGATGATACAGACAGATGGAGTGATATACCATGTACTTAGATTGGAAGAATCAACATTGTGAAAATTACTATACTACCCAAAGCAATCTACAGATTCAATGCAATCTCTCTCAAGCTACTAACGGCATTTTTCAGAGAACTATAACAAAAAAATTCACAATTTGTATGGAAATACAAAAGACCCCAAATAGCCAAAGAAACCTTGAGAAAGAAAAACAGAGCTGGAGGAATCAGACTCCCTGACTTCAGACTATACTACAGAGCTACAGTAATCAAGAGAGTATGGTACTGACACAAAAATAAATATAGAGATAAGTGGAATAGGATAGAAAGCCCAGAGATAAACCCACTCCCTTATGGTCACCTTATCTTTGATAAAGGAGGTAAGAGAAAAGACAGCTTCTTCAAAAATTGGTGCTAGGGGAACTGGACAGTTACCTGTAAAAGAATGAAATTAGAAACTCCCTAACACCATATACAAAAATAAACCCAAAATGGATTAAAGAAGTAAATGTAAAGCCAGACACTATAAAACTCTTAGAGGAAAACATAGGCAGAATATTTTTGACCTAAATCACAGCAAGATCCTTTTTGACCCACTTCCTAGGGATATGGAAATAAAAAACCAAAATAAACAAATGGAACCTAATGAAACTTAAAAAGTTTTGCACAGGAAAGGAAACCATAAACAAGATGAAAAGACAACCCTCAGAATGAGAGTTAATATTTGCAAACAAAACAACTGACAAAGGATTAATCTCCAAAATATACAAGCTCCTCATGCAACTAAATATCAAAAAAACAAAACCCAATCCAAAAACGGGCAGAGGACCTAAATAGACATTTCTCCAAAGAAGATATACAGATTGCCAACAAACACATAAAAGGATGCTTAACATCACTAATCATTAGAGAAATGCAAATCAAAACTACAATGAGGTATCACCTCACACTGGTCAGAATGTCCATCATCAAAAATCTACAAACAATAAATGCTGGAGAGGGTGTGGAGAAAAGGGAACCCTCTTGCACTGTTGGTGGGAATGTAAATTGATAAAGCCACTATGGAGAACAGTATGGAAGTTCCTTAAAAAACCAAAAATATAACTACCATATAATCCAGCAATCCCACTACTGGGCATATAGTCTCAGGAAACCATAATTCAAAAAGGATCACGTGGGTTTCCCTGGTGGCGCAGTGGTTGAGAGTCCACCTGCCAATGCAGGGGACACAGGTCTGGGAAGATCCAGTCTGGGAAGATCCCACATGCCATGGAACGGCTGGGCCCGTGAGCCATGGCCACTGAGACTGCGCATCTGGAGCCTGTGCTCCACAACGGGAGAGGCCACAACAGTGAAGCTGTGTACTGCAAAAAAAAAAAAAAAAAAGGATCATGTGCCACAATGTTCAGTGTATCCCTATTGACAATAGCCAGCACATGGAAGCAAACTAAGTGTCCATTGACACATGAATGAATGAAGAAGATGTGGCACATATATACAATGGAATATTACTCAGTCATAAAAAGAAACATAATCGAACTATTTGTAGTGAAGTGGATGGAATAGAATCTGTCATACAGAGTGAAGTAAGTCAGAAACAGAAAAACAAATACTGTATGCTAACACATATATATGGAATCTAAAAAAAAAAAAAGTTTTTGATGAACCTAGCGGCAGGACAGGAATAAAGACTCAGACCTAGGGAATGGTCTTGAGGAAATGGAGAGGAGGAAGAGTAAGCTGGGACAAAGTGAGAGAGTAGTATTGACATATATACACTACCAAATGTAAAATAGATAGCTAGTGGGAAGCAGCTGCATCACACAGGGAGATCAGCTAGGTGCTGTGTGACCACCTGAAGAGGTGGGAAAGGGAGGGTGGGAAGGAGAGACAAGAGGGCGGGGATATGGTGATATATGTATACATATAACTGATTCACTTTGTTATACAGCAGAAACTAAAACACAATTGTAAAGCAATTATACTCCAATAAACATGTTAAAAAAAATCCCCAAAAGAAAATGTCCAGGACCAGTCTAACAAACATTCAAAGTATATTTAATACATATCTTTCCCAAATTCTTCAAATAAAAATAAAATTGAAGAGGAGGGAACACTTTCTGACTCATTTCATGAGGCCAACATTATTCTGATACCAAAACCAGAGAAGGACAACAGAAAAATGAAAATTACAAGACAATATATCTGATGAACATAGATGCAAAAACCCTCAACAAAATATTAGCAAACCAAATACAATAATACATTAAAAGTATCATGCAGCATGATTAAGTGGAATTTATTCAAGGGATGCAAGGATGGTTCAACATTCATAAATCAATCAATGTGATACACCACATTAACAAAACAAAGGATACAAATCATATGATCATCTCAATAGATGTAGAAAAAACATTCAACAAAATTCAACACCAATTTATGATAAAGACTCAATAAAATGGGTGTAGTTGGAACTTACCTCGTAGGAATGTACAGTGGAGAAAGGGTAGCCTCTTCAATAAGTGGTGCTGGGAAAACTGGACAGGCACATGTAAAAGTACAAGATTAGATCACTCCCAACACCATACACAAAAATAAGCTCAAAATGGAATAAAGACCTAAATGTAAGGCCAGAAACTATCAAACTCTTAGAGGAAAACATAGGCAGGATACTCTATGACATAAATCACAGCAAGATCCGTTTGGACCCACCTCCTAGAGAAATGGAAATAAAAACAAAAATAAATGAATGGGACCTAAGGAAACTTCAAATCTTTTGCACAGCAAAGGAAATCATAAACAAGACCAAGAGACAACCCTCAGAATGGGAGAAAATATTTGCTAATGAAGCAACTGACAAAGGATTAATCTCCAAAATTTATAAGCAGCTCATGCAGCTTAATAACAAAAAACAAACAACCCAATCCAAAAATGGGCAGAAGACCTAAATAGACATTTTTCCAAAGAAGATATACAGACTGCCAACAAACACATGAAAGAATGCTCAACATCACTAATCATTAGAGAAATGCAAATCAAAACTACAATGAGATATCACCTCACACCAGTCAGAATGGCCATCATCAAAAAGTCTAGAAACAATAAATGCTGGACAGGGTGTGCAGAAAAGGGAACACTCTTGCACTGTTGGTGGGAATGTAAATTGATACAGCCACTGTGGAGAACAGTATGGAGGTTCCTTAAAAAACTACAAATAGAACTACCATATGACCCAGAAATCCCAATACTGGGCATATTCCCTGAGAAAACCGTAATTCAAAAAGAGTCATGTACCAAAATGTTCATTGCAGCTCTATTTACAATAGCCCAGAGATGGAAACAACCTAAGTGTCCATCATCGGATGAGTGGATAAAGAAGTTGTGGCTCATATATACAATGGAATATTACTCAGCCATAAAAAGAAACGAAATTGAGCTATTTGTAGTGAGGTGGATAGACCTAGAGTCTGTCATACAGAATGAAATAAGTCAGAAAGAGAGAGACGAATACCATATGCTAACACATATATATGGAATTTAAGGAAAAAAATGTCATGAAGAAACCAGGGGTAAAACAGGAATAAAGGCACAGACCTACTAGAGAATGGACTTGAGGATATGCGGAGGGGTAAGGGTAAGCTGTGACAAAGCGAGAGAGAGGCATGGACATATATACACTACCAAAGGTATGGTAGATATCTAGTGGGAAGCAGCCTCATAGCACAGGGAGATCAGCTCGGTGCTTTGTGACCGCCTGGAGGGGTGGATAGGGAGGGTGGGAGGGAGGGAGATGCAAAAGGGAAGAGATATGGGAACCTATGTATATATATAACTGATTCATTTTGTTGTAAAGCAGAAACTAACACACCATTGTAAAGCAATTATACTCCAATAAAGATGTTAGAAAAAAGAAGATGATAGATTGTTGGAAAGGAAGGAAAGAAGGAGAGAGGGAGGGAGGGAAGAAGGAGGGGAAAGAAAGAAAGAAAGATAGAAGGAAAGAAGGCAAGAAAGAAAGAAAGAAAGAAAGAAAGATGGTAGAGAGACAGATAGATATGTTGAAATAATAGCTTGCTTAAAACATGAAAAATTAGCCAATATCAATAGGAAAATAATTAACTGCATCTCATGGGACACATTTTGCCTTTCTAATGGAGAGGAATCATTTACATCATTACCAGTATTCTACTACTTATATAGTTGTAAAATAGCTTTAGATCTACAGTGTAGGACCTGAAAGTGTATTTTAGACAACACCTAATTTTACATTGAGAACTTTCAACAATTTGTCCTTTCCTAAGTCTTTTACATTTTTCCTACCATATCATTCTAATATACTGATATATTAAAGCACTAATGTATTTTCTTTAAAAATATTCTATAAATTTAGCAGAAAGTGTTTCTTTCTTAGTACCCTCCTAAATATTCATTTTTCTTCAACATTGTCTTACAACAACATGATCTTTAAAGTAGAACAGTGTCTCCAAAATTATTTTTTTATAAGATTTTATCAGGGGGTGTTTCTTAACATTCACATATCCAGGTCCTTCCCTGAAAATTCTCATTCAGTAAGTATGGAAAGGGACCTAGAGATAATATTTTTTAATAAGGACCATATATGGTTTTTATGATCAGACAAGTTGGGAAGTGTTTAATTAAATCAAGGCTGAAAATAATACAATGGCTAAATATAATTTTGAGTATCCTTAAGTTAATTAAATAAATAATAAAATTAATTATCCTTAAAATTAATTAAATTTAATTAAACTTTTATTTAATCCATGAGGATTATCAAGTTTTTTTTGAAAAGAGTGTCTAAATTCATGATCATTTATCATCTCCTAGATTAAGTATTTTACCAGAGTATAAACATTAATTGCAACTGAAGCACCTCCCTGTTAACTTTCAAAGTTCCTTACACTATCTCTACATTTTCTTCACCTTACAATGTATAGTGTGATAACATCCTTTGAGCCATTAAAATTATAACAAAGTGATCAACAAACAATAAACTAAGATCAGTCACCAGGAATAGCAGAGAAAGGTGATCCACCAAAGCCTAAAATATTAATAGATTTGGGGGAGAGGCAAAGATGAGATCATAAGTCAGAGTAATATCTGAATCTGAAGAGTAAATCTAAGGTCAGATTTTGCATGAGTGCACAAACAGACAAGAGAAGCTTAAGAAACAAATATGGTAGGTCCAGATAAATTTTCAGCACAGCGCTCTTCAAAGACAGACTCTTTAATCCCATAATAAGGGCTAAATCTCAGCCAGCACACACCAGTATATTGAAATATTTTTATACTACTTGATAAATGGTCACTATTCTAAGTCCCCCATCCCTCCTAACCAACCCCCCATCCAACAGCCAAAGGGTTAATATCTGACACAGTAGAGGACCCCCCTAAACTCTGTGCCAGCCCTACTGCCAGCAGTTATTCTGATTGCTTTAAGCCTACATCCTACAGGCGGTTAAATATTTTGATTTTTACTCCTGCTCAGAGGATGCCTCCACTGATCTTTCAATGTACTCTTAAACACACACTTGAAACTACCAAAAAGAAATTTATTTTCTCCTAGAAAAAAAAGAGTATTTGGCCTGTTATTCCAGCTTTTGAATCTTCACGTCTTATTAACCTGAAAATGGCAGCCATGTCCTTTATTTGTATTGTGACTTTAAAATGAGACAGTGTATTTTTGTACACCTGAAACAAACACAATATTGTTAATCAACTATATTTCAATTTCTAAAAATGTTAAACATAATGCAAAAAAATGAGATAGTGCATTAAATAGGTGCTGTATTTAGTTATTTTGCCAATTCGTAAATGAAAAATATTTTGCTATGTCTTTTCTACTATTCCTGTGTATCTTCCTTCTAAATTCTTCTTAAAAGAGCCAGAAAATAAATTAGTAGACATCTATTTTACCTGTAAGGGACTATGGTGAATGTTATTATATTTAAACATAGACCTAAACAAAGCAGTACAATTTAAACAAAAAAACTATTTTATCACACACTGGTACAATGTTTTTTTTTTTTTTTCTTTCATGGGCCCATTATGTAACTCAATTCCAGTTTTCTTTTTTCTTTTTGGAGGAAGGAATTGATTTAATTTTGTTTAATTCAGTCTTTTTTTTTATTAGAACAGAAAGTCAAAAATTGTAATCATCCTCATCAGTTCACTCAGTCCCATGTAATTAATTTTTTTTTCATCTTGATCTTTTGTTAGCACTTTTATGAATTCATCAGTTTTCCACTAGAGTTCTGAAAATGCTTATTCATTCAGTTCAGAAGTATAGTCAGTTACCAGAAACCTGTACTTTTCAGAGTCTTTTCCATGAATTCCTTGAAGATGAAACACTTTTATAGGAACATTTTTTCAAAAGCATCAGAGTACACACAGAACTGTCTGTAAATGACAAAAGACTTAAAAATGACCACGGTTAAAGATTTGATGAAAGTTCACATTAATGCAATTGACAAGGAAATTTAGTTATTCCTGAGATATACATTTAAAGTAATAACTAGAATTATGACTTATAACATTATACCAGAGCATATAAGATTTCTAGAAATTTCATGTAATATCTGAAACATTTATATTAATATATTTCCATGCAAATAACAAAAAGAAAGTTTAGTATTAGTTGTTTTTCTTGATTGTTTGTTTTTTTTTTATACTGCAGGTTCTTATTAGTCATCAATTTTATACACATCAGTGTATACATGTCAATACCAATCACCCAGTTCAGCACACCACCATCCCCACCCCACCGTGGTTTTCTCCCCTTGGTGTCCATACGTTTGTTCACTACATCTGTGTCTCAACTTCTGCCTTGCAAACCGGTTCATCTGTACCATTTTTCTAGGTTCCACATACATGCGTTAATAGATGATATTTGTATTTCTCTTTCTGACTTACTCCACTCTGCATGACAGTCTCTAAATCCAACCATGTCTCAACAAATGACTCAGTTTCATTCCTTTTTATGGCTGAGTAATATTCCATTGTACATATGTACCAAAACTTCTTTATTCATTCATCTGTTGATGGGCATTTAGGTTGCTTCCATGACCTGGCTATTGTAAATAGTGCTGCAATGAATATTGGGGTGCATGTGTCTTTTTGAATTATGGTTTTCTCTGGTTATATGCCCAGTAGTAGGATTGCTGGATCATATGGTAATTTTATTTTTAGTTTTTTAAGGAACCTCCATACTGTTCTCCATAGTGGCTGTATCAATTTACATTTCCACCAACAGTGCAAGAGGGTTCCCTTTTCTCCACACCCTCTCCAGCATTTGTTGTTTGTAGATTTTCTGATGATGCCCATTCTAACTGGTGTGAGGTGATACTCATTGTAGTTTTGATTTGCATTTCTCTAATAATTAGTGATGTTGAGCAGCTTTTCACGTGCTTCTTGGCCATCTGTATGTCTTCTTTGGAGAAATGTCTATTTAGGTCTTCTGCCCATTTTTGGATTGGGTTGTTTGTTTCTTTAATATTGAGCTGCATGAGCTGTTTATATATTTTGGAGATTAATCTTTTGTCCCTTGATTCATTTGCAAATATTTTCTTCCATCCTGAGGGTTGTCTTTTGGTCTTGTTTATGGATTCCTTTGCTGTGCAAAAGCTTTGAAGTTTCCTTAGGTCCCATTTGTTTATTTTTGTTTTTATTTCCATTAATCTAGGAGGTGGATCAAAAAACCTCCTGCTCTGATTTATGTCAAAGAGTGTTCTTCCTGTGTTTTCCTCTAAGAGTTTTATAGTGTCTGGTCTTACATTTAGGTCTCGAATCCATTTTGAGTTTATTTTTGTGTATGATGTTTGGAGGTTTTTTAATTTAATTCTTTTACATGTAGCTGTCCAGTTTTCACAACACCACTTATTGAAGAGACTGTCTTTTCTCCATTGTATATCTTTGCCTCCTTTGTCATAGATTAGTTGACCATAGGTGCGTGTGTTTATCTCTGGACTTTATATCTTGTTCCATTAATCTATGTTTCTGTTTTGTGCCAGTACCATATTGTCTTAATTACTGTAGGTTTGTAGTATAGTCTGAAGTCATGGAGTCTGATTCCTCCAGCTCCATTATTTTCCCTCAAGACTGATTTGGCTCTTTGGGGTCTTTTCTGTCTCCAAACAAATTTTAAGATGATTTGTTCTAGTTGTGTGGAAAATGCCAGTGGTAGTTTGATAGGGATTGCATTGAATCTGTAGTTTGTTTTGGGTAATATAGTCATTTTCACAATATTGATTCTTCCAGTCCAATAACATGGTATATCTCTCCATATTTTGGTATCATCTTTAATTTATTTCGTCAGTGTCTTATAGTTTTCTGTATACAGTTCTTTTGTCTCCCTAAGTAGGTATATTCCTAGGTATTTTATTCTTTTGATTGCAATGGTAAATGGGAGTGTCTCCATAATTTCACTTTCAGATTTTTTATCATTAGTGTATAGGAATGCAAGAGATTTCTGTGCATTAATTTTGTATAGTGCAAATTTACCAAATTCATTGATTAGCTCTAGTAGTTTTCTGGTGACATTTTTAGGATTCTCTATGTAGAGTATCAGGTCATCTGCGAACAGTGACAATTTTACTTCTTCTTTGCCAATTTGTATTCCTTTTATTTCTTTTTCGTCTCTGATTGCCATGGCTATGACTTCCAAAACTATGTTGAATAATAATGGTGAGAGTTGACATCCTTGTCTCATTCCTGATCTTAGAGGAAATGCTTTCAGTTTTTCACCATTGAGAATGATGTTTGCTGTGGGTTTGTCATATATGGTCTTTATTATGTTGCAGTAGGTTCCCTCTATGCCCACTTTCTGGAGAGTTTTTATCATTAATAGGTGTTGAATTTTGTCAAAAGCCTTTTCTGCATCAGTTGAGGTGATCATAAGGTTTTTATTCATCAGTTTGTTAATATGGTTTATCACATTGATTGATTTGTGTATATTGAAGAATCCTTGCATCCCTGGGATAAATTCCACTTGACCGTGGTGTATGATCCTTTTAATGTGTTGTTGGATTCTGTTTGCTAGTATTTTGTTGAGAAATTTTGTACCTGTGTTCATCAGTTATATTGGTCTTTAATTTTTTTTTTTGTAGTATCTTTGTCTGGTTTTGGTATCAGGGTGATGGTGACCTCATAGAATGAGTTTGGGAGTTTTTCTTCCTCTGCAATTTTTTGGAAGGGTTTGAGAATGATGGGTGTTAGCTCTTCTCTAAATGTTTGATAGAATTCACCTGTGAAGCTATCTGGTCCTGCACTTTTGTTTGTTGGAAGATTTTTAATCACAGTTTCAATTTTATTACTTGTAATTGGTCTGCTCATATTTTCTATTTCTTCCTGGTTCAGTCTTGGAAGGTTATACTTTTCTAACAATTTGTCCATTTCTTCCAGGTTGTCCATTTTATTGACATAGAGTTGCTTGTAGTAGTCTCTTAGGATGCTTTGTATTTCTGCAGTGTCTGTTTTAACTTCTCCTCTTTCATTACTAATTTATTGATTTGAGTCTTCTCCCTCTTTATGTTGATGGGTCTGTCTAATGGTTTATCAATTTTGTTTATCTTCTCAAAGAATCAGCTTTTAGTTTTATTGATTTTTGCTCTTGTTTTCTTTGTTTCTATTTCATTTATATCTGCTCTGGTCTTTATGATTTCTTTCCTTCTGCTAACTTTGGGTTTTGTTTGTTATTCTTTCTCTAGTTCCTTTAGGTGTAAGGTTCTATTGTTTACTTGACATTTTTCTTGTTTCTTGAGGTAGGCTTGTATAGCTATAAACGTCCCTCTTAGAACTACTTTTGCTGCATCCCATAGGTTTTGGATCATCATGTTTTCATTGTCATTTGTCTAGGTATTTTTTGATTTCCTCTTTGATTTCTTCAGTGATCTCTTGGTTATTTAGTAATATATTGTTTAGCCTCCATTTGGTTGTGTTTTTTACTTCTTTTTTCCCTCTAATTCATTTCTAATCTCATAGCATTGTGGTCAGAAAAGATGCTTGATATTTCAATTTTCTTAACTTTACTGAGGCTTGATTTGTGACCCAAGATGTGAGCTATCCTGGAGAATGTTCTGTGCGCACTTGAGAAGAAAGTGTAATCTGCTGTTTTTGGATGGAATGTATTATAAATATCAATTAAATATCTTGTCTATTGTGTCATTTAAAACTTCTGTTTCCTTATTTATTTTCATTTTGGATGATCTGTCCATTGGTGTAAGTGAAGTGTTAAATCCCCCACTAATGTTGTGTTACTGTCGATTTCCTCTTTTATAGCTGTTAGTAGTTGCCTTATGTATTGAGGTGCTCCTATGTTGGGTGCACCTATATTTATAATTGTTATATCTTCTTCTTGGGTTGATCCCTTGATCATTATGCCATGTCCTTCCTTGTCTCTTGTAACAGTCTTTATTTTAAAGTCTATTTTATCTGATATGAGTATAGCTACTCCAGCTTTCTTTTGATTTCCATTTGCATGGAATATCTTTTTCCATCCCCTCACTTTTAGTCTGTATGTGTCTCTAGGTCTGAAATGGGTATCTTGTAGACAGCATATAGATGGGTCTTGTTTTTGTATCCATTCAGCAAACCTGTGGCTTTTGGTTGGGGCATTTAATTCTTTCATGTTTAAGGTAATTATCGATATGTATGTTCCTATGACAATTTTCTTAATTGTTTTCAGTTTGTTTTTGTAGGTCCTTTTCTTTTCTTGTGTTTCCCACTTAGAGAAGTTCCTTTAGCATTTGTTGTAGAGCTCTTTTGGTGGTGCTGAATTCTCTTAACTTTTGCTTGTCATTAAAGCTTTTGATTTCTCCATTGAATCTGAATGAGATCCTTGCTGGGTAGAGTAATCTTTGTTGTAGGTTCTTCCCTTTCATCAATTTAAGTATATCATGCCACTCCCTTCTGGCTTGTAGAGTTTCTGCTAGGAAATCTGCTGTTAACCTTATGGGAGTTCCCTTGTATGTTACTTGTCATTTTTCCCTTGCTGCTTTCAATAATTTTTCTTTGCCTTTAATTTTTGCCAATTTGATTACTATGTGTCTCGGCATGTTTCTCCTTGGGTTTATCCTGTATGGGACTCACTGCACTTCCTGGACTTGGGTAGCTATTTCCTTTCCCATGTTAGGGAAGTTTCTGACTATAATCTCTTCAAATATTTTCTCTGGTCCTTTCTCTTCTTCTGGGACCCTTATAATGCGAATGCTGTTGCGTTTAATGTTGTCCCAGAGGTCTCTTAGGCTGTCTTCATTTCTTTTCATTCTTTTTTCTTTAGTCTGTTGTGTAGCAGTGAATTCCACCATTTGTCTTCCAGGTCACTTATCCATTCTTCTGCCTCAGTTATTCTGCAATTGATTCCTTCTAGTGTAGTTTTCATCTCAGTTATTGTATTGTTCATCTCTATTCGTCTGTTCTTTAATTTTTCTAGGTCTTTGTTAAACATTTCTTGCATCTTCTCAATCTTTGCCTCCATCTTTTTCCGAGGTCCTAGATCATCTTCACCATGATTATTCTGAATTCTTTTTCTGAAAAGTTGCCTATCTCCACTTCATTTAGTTGTTTTTCTGTGGTTTTATCTTGTTCCTTCATCTGGTATATAGCCTTCTGCCTTTTCATCTTGTCTACCTTTCTGTGAATGTGGTTTTTGTTCCGCAGGCTGCAGGATTGTAGTTCTTGCTTCTGCTCTCTGCCCTCTAGTGAATGAGGCCATCTAACCAATTCCAGTTTTCTCTGGTAATTCTGTTTCTTATTGAAATTACTGGGCTTTCTCATTAAAACAATTCACACAAATTCATTTATGCACCAGCATATCTGTGTGGTGACTGGAATTTGTGTGTTGCTTAGACTAGATATCTAGGGGCAAGCCATCTACTTCTTTCATTGGAACCTGGAAAAAGGCTTTCACAACCATTGTCCTCAGTGTCCTCCCATGAACATTGGCCATTTATATGGACAGAGTCAGAGTTTTTCCATCTTTGCAGCAGCATTAAACTCTTCACAGAAAATGTTGCACAAACTTACCAGATAAGCCATTTTTCTCCTGTTAAATGTAAAGTGACAGGGTGCAGTTGGGGGAGGAGGAAGTACTCAAGATTCCACAAGGCACAGTGCGAAATCCACAAAAAATATGATCACTAAGATCCTTTCCAACTCTAAAACTTCTATGAGAATTCTATAATGTGTTCCTACTGCTTGGGTTGTTCAATTAGACCAAATGGAGGGCTCAAGTGATAAAGGTTAAACTAGTACAAACATACAGCAGAGGACACTGTTATACAAAATATATAAGAAATGGCAAAAAGTAGACAAAGTTATGCAGTTTCAACTCATTCTCAATCCCTTCATATCTCATTATGTAATCAAAACCAAATATCAATTGAAGACAAGGTAATATCAGAAAAAAATAATCATGAGTCACATTGACTATGAACATTTAGCTGTGGTGATACATATATATCATATAATAATATTTATACATTCATACATTTTCATACCTCCAATATATATTCATAAATTTATACATATTCCTCTTCCAAAGTTTCCTTTGGTTATTTCATTTGGGGGACTTCTATGTCTCTAACCAGATTCTAAGTTAGACCCCCCAAAACCACTGCTCCTATATAATGATTGCAATTATTCTTTGATTACCATTATTAATCCAATGATTTGAAAAACTTAATAAAAGCTGGAAACTACAAAATCTAATCCATATTGCACAGGGTGACAGGAGTTATCTGTTCAAAAAGTAAATCTGATTACATAATTAGTGTGTTCAAAACACTCCATAGTTTCCCACCTCCCTTAGACTCAATATGAAATCCGAGACCTTTCATGATTTGGTCCCTGTGGACCTCATCAACCTCATCTTGTCCCACTCACTACCCACCCACCACTTCTGTTCCTGAGGTGGCAGTTTGGCTTTTTCTCAGTTCCATGTTCTCTCACATGTCATTGGGAACTTAATTATGCCATCCCTCAGATTGTAAAACAAGCCTTTTCCGCCAGCTGCTTTAGCAGTCTATTCATCTTGCAGACTTCAGCTTGGGCATTACTTCCTCAGAGGAGCCTTCCTTGACCCAGTCTATGTTAGGTATCCTGATATGTATTCCAATCGCCTTATATCTTTTCACAAAACTTTGCATATTTGAAACTGTTCAGTTTGCCATTTGTAATTATTTTGTTCATTTCTGAATTCTTGTTTCCAATAAATTCCATATGGAAAGGATCACGTCTATCTTGCTTATCTGCATAGCCCCAGCACTTCTCATAGTACCTGACATTTCACAGATATTCAATAAATATTTATTGACAACAAAGTGCACTTGGAAAATTCAAAAATTTCTGAATTCATTCTTTAATGGCTCTTAGTGTTTTTCGGTTTGGTTTGGTTTTTGGTTTTGGTTTTTGGCTTTGGTTTTTTGCGCTACGCATGCCTTTCACTGTTGTGGCCTCTCCCGTTGTGGAGCACAGGCTCTGGACGTGCAAGGCTCAGTGGCCATGGTTCATGGGCCCAGCCACTCCGCGGCATGTGGGATCTTCCTGGACCAGGGCACAAGCCCGTGTCCCCTGCATTGGCAGGCGAACTCTCAACCACTGCACCACCAGGGAAGCCCTGGCTCTTAGTGGTTTTTAACTGACTTTCTTATAACTAAAAAAATTGTTTTACTTTTTAATTTTCTTTTGTTATAAAAGATTTTATGATGCCTTCAAATTCTTGAACTAAATGAAATACTCTGAATATATATGCTTTTATAGAGCCATCTAGTGTCCATATTGTTTAATGAAGCTAAAAATAAAATAAGGCCGAAAAATAATAACAGTATGCTTAACAGTGAAGAGTGCATAATCTCCACCTGGCAGTAGCAATTTAACACATCAATTGGGCACTTGAATAATTTTTTTCCTGAACTTCCTCTGCCTTTCACCATGTAGACACTGTATTAGTCATTCTAGAATTCTGGTAACTAAAGATTTGATGAGAGATGTTTGGCTAATGTGGTATCTTGAACAAATGTGCTGCTACCTGTTCCCTTCTGAAACCTAAAACATTAGGAATTGAATAAAATATACATAAACATATATCATCTCACACCAGACAGAATGGCCATCATCATAAAATCTAGAAACAATAAATTCTGGAAAGGGTGTGGAGAAAAGGGAACCTTCTTGCACTGTTGGTGGGAATGTAAATTGATACAACCACTGTGGAGAACAGTATGGAGGTTCCTTAAAAAACTACAGATAGAACTACCATATGACCCAGCAATCCCACTACTGGGCATATACCCTGAGAAAACCATAATTCAAAAGAGTCATGTACCAAAATGTTCATTGCAGCTCTATTTACAATAGCCCAGTGATGGAAACAACTTAAGTGTCCATTGTCAGATGAATGGATAAAGAAGATGTGGCACATATATACAATGGAATATTACTCAGCCATAAAAAGAAATGAAATTGAACTATTTGTAATGAGGTGGATAGACCTAGAGTCTGTCATACAGAGTGAAGTAAGTCAGAAAGAGCAAGACAAATATCGTATGCTAACAGGTATATATGGAATTTAAGGAAAAAAATGTCATGAAGAGCCTAGGGGTAAGACAGGAATAAAGACCCAGACCTACTAGAGAATGGACTTGAGGATATGGGGAGGGGTAAGGGTAAGCTGTGACAAAGCGAGAGAGAGGCATGGACATATATACACTACCAAACGTAAGGTAGATAGCTAGTGGGAAGCAGCTGCATAGCACAGGGAGATCAGCTCGGTGCTTTGTGACCGCCTGGAGGGGTGGGATAGGGAGGGTAGGAGGGAGGGATATGCAAGAGGGAAAAGATATGGGAACATATGTATATATATAACTGATTCATTTTGTTGTAAAGCAGAAATTAACACACCATTGTAAAGCAATTATACTCCAATAAAGATGTTAAAAAAAAAGATCATTTTAAATAAGAGCTGAAAAGAATTTTAACTAACGAGTTACTATTATATAGAAAATAACTTTATGCTATTTGTTATGTGAAATGCCCCAAATTCTTTTGCTTATGTTGATTCTTATTTTCTTTTGTTAAAATCTATGCTACAATATTAAAAGTAACATGACAAAGTAAAAAAAAAGAAAAAAGAAAAGAGGATAGGAAACAGCAGATAAGAGATATAATGAAATTTTGAAACCTAGGAAAAAGAAGAATGGATGGTAACTGATGTCACCATTAAGCTAAAAGCTACAAAAGACAGTGGGGGAACGTGGTAAGAAGATGAACCTCATAGTACCTCAGAAATTAAATATATAAGTACACCCTTCTCAAGAAGGTCCTATAGGATATATAGGATATATAGTTTATACTCCAGCAGAGCATAAACTAAGAAAAAAAATAATAGCATGGTATCCAGGACACAGAATATCCAAAAAAGGAAAGAGGTAAAGGGAATTTACAGGATGGTCAAATAAAGAACTCTCAGAACTCCAGCTACGAAGTAGCATAGAAAACAACCAGTACAAATTAAAGCAGAAAGACAGAGCCTCTAAGAAATATCTAAAAAACAAGAAAACAAAACAATCTGCTGTTTGAATAAATGGAGAGGATATTACAGTTCTTCCAGAATATTTGGGAATGAATTAGACATAGATACATGAAAATTTTCTGAAAGATAAGAAAAAATATAAAAACAATAAATTGCCCAGCTGAGAATCATATTTAAAAAGTAATAATAATGTAAAAATTAAATATCGATTTAATCAATTGTGAGATAACTACATTGAGAAGATAGGAAGAGAGAAACTAGTGGGGGGGTGGATGCATATAAATAACTAAATTTCTTTGGCTAAATATTTTAATATCTGAACTAAAAAATTTTAAGTAAAAATCAACTATATCATTTAGAATATGGAGGCAAACTCAGAAAAGAACAGTAAGTAGCTTTGAGACGATCAAGATGGCAGAATAAGAGAACCTTGTGGTCACATCACCTTATGAATTCATCAAAAATACAGCTACATGTGGAGAAACTCTCACTAAAATCCAACTGAAGACTGGCAGAAAGACTCTTCTACAACCAAGGCTGCAAAGAAAATTCCACCTGGAGAAGCAATGAAGTCAGAACCCACGCCCCTACCAGGGAACACAAAAGAAGAAGGGAATTTCATGGGCTTGAGGATCTTCCCTGGGGTGTGAGGAGTCAGCTGCATATTGGGCACCCCATCCCTGGAGTCTGACACCAGGAAGATGAGTCCCCTTAAGTGGTTTGAAAAGCAGCAGGACGTAATAAAGGGCTGTAGGAAACCAAGACTCCACCAGTGAAGAACACACACACAGCCTTGTTTACTCCCAGGAATTGCACTGAGGAAGCGAACTGAAAACTGTCTGAGGCTCTGGCCGATTTTCTGAGACTGCCAGAGCACTCACCACAGTCCATACTGACACCTGCCCCAGCCCCTCTTGCTCCAGTGCTGCTCTCCACTAGAGAGAGGTGTTATTGCCAAGAAGAGTGTGCAAATTAGAGGGAACTGAACCAGCTTAGACCTGATCCTCAGGGTTTATGGTCCAGGACTCTGAGACCCATCCCCATCCCCAATAAAGCAATGATGGCCATTGAACAGAGAAGCCCTAGCTCACACCTGGCTCTGGCTCGAGCCCCTCAATCTCCAGCCCCACCTACCAGGAAGGTGGGAGCTGCCAACACACCTCAGGGGAAAAGAAACACATGCCCACTTTAGATACAGCTTTTCCATCAAAGCCACTGGGCAGACTGTATAGGGATGCTCCCACACAAGGACAACCCTTCAAGACTGTTTCATCTAATCTCATAGAGACAGAGAAAGGTAAATAAAATGAAAAGACAGAATACATTTCAAAAAAGAACAAGAAGAAAACCCTGAAAAAAACCCTAAAGAAACAGAAATAAATAATTTACCAGGTAAACAGTTCAAAACAATAGCAATAAGACAGGTAACAACTTGGGAAAGAGTAGATGAACACAGTGAGAATGTTAACAAGGAACTAGAATATATGAAAAAGAACCAGAGCTGAAAATTATAATAACTGAAATTTAAAAACACACTAGGGCTTCCCTGGTGGCACAGTGGTGGAGAGTCCGCTTGCTGATCCAGGGGACACAGGTTCATGCCCCGGTCTGGGAAGATCCCACATGCCATAGAGTGGCTAGGCCCGTGAGCCATGGCCACTGAGCCTGTGCATCCAGAGCCTGTGCTCTGCAATGGGAGAGGCCAAAACAGTGAGAGCTCTGTGTACTGCAAAAAAAAAAAAAACACACACACACACACACTAGAAAGAATTAAAAACAGACAAGATGATACAGAAGAATGCATAAGCAATCTGGAAGATAAAATAATGGAAATCACCCAATCAGGACAGCAAAAAACAAAAAACCATGAGAACGGCTCAAGACTCCTACGGTACAATATCAAATGTACTAACATTTGCATGGTAGGAGTCCCAGAAGGAGAAGAGAGAGGGAAAAGGGTCAAAAATATATTTGATGAAATTATGACTGAAGACATCCCAAAGCTGAAGAAGAAACAGATTCCCAGGTACAGGAATCAAAGAGAGTCCCAAACAAGATGAACTCATAGAGACCCACAAGAAGACACAACATAATTAAAATGTCAGAAGTTAAAGAGAGAATTTTAAAGGCTGCAAAAGAGAACAAAGGGTCACATACAAAGGAACCCCATAAGGCTATCAGCTGATTTTTCTGCAGAAACTTTGTAGGCCAGAAGGGAGTGGCGTGATATATTTGAAGTGCTGAAAGGAAAAAGTCTAAAACCTAGGATACTCTACCCACAAGGTTATCATTCAGAATTGAAGGAGAGATAAAGAGAGCTTCTCAGACAAGCAAAAACTAAAAGAGCTCATCAATACTACACCAACATTACAAGAAGTATTAAAGGATCCTCTTTAAGTGGAAAAGAAAAGACTACAAAAAGAGGTAAGAATTTATAGAAAAGGAAAAATCCCACTAGTAAAGGCAAATATATAGTAAAGGCTATAGGTCAACCACTAAAATAAGCTAGTACAAAGACTGAAAGACAGAAATTGTAATATCAACTATAACTACAATAAACAGTCAAGGGATAGACATGAAGATGCAAAATATAAAAACAAAAGTAAAAAATGTGGGGGGACAGGGGAGTAAAAATGTAAATCCTTAGAATGTGTTTGAACTTAAGTGACTACCAGTTTAAAACAAGTAGATATAGTTATAGGTCAAAATATATAAACTCCATGGTAACCACATCACAAACCTATAATAGATACATAAAAATTAGAGAGAAAAGGACACAAGCATACCACTAAAGCAAATCATCAAATCACAAGGGAAGAAACTAAAAGAAGAAAAGAACAGAGAAAAACTACAAAAACAATGATAGAACAAGTAACACAATGGCAATAAGTACAAATCATCAATAATCACTTTAAGTGTCAATGGACTAAATGCTCCAAGCAAAAATCATAGGGTGGCTGATTAGAAAAAAATAAGACCCATCTATATGCTGCCTACAAGGCTCACTTCAAAGCTAGACACACACAGACTGAAAGTGAGTGGCTAGAAAAATATATACCATGCAAATGGAAACTAAAAGAAAGTTGGGGTAACATTATCATATCACACAAGGTAGACTTTGAAGTGAAAACTACAACAGAAAACAAAGAAGGGCATTACATAATGATGAAGGGATCAAGACAAGAAGAGGTTATACTATATGGGAAAATAATCTAAAAAGAGTGGAGATATATATATATATATATATATATATATATATATATATATATATAACAGATTCACTTTGCTGTACACCTGAAACTAACACAACATTATAAATCAAGTATACCCCAATAAAAAAAAGAAGTTATAGCATTTGTTAACTTATATGCACCTAATATAGGAGCACCTAAATATATAAAGCAAATATAAAGAGATGTAAAGAAAGAAATTGACACAAAAGGAAATCATCAAACCACAAAAAGAAAAAGAAAGAAACAAAGAATCAACTGGAAAACAAGGTTTGAAATGGCAATAAATACACATGTATCAATAATTACCTTAAATGTCAATGGACTGAATACTCCAATCAAAAGACATAGAGTGACAGACCGGATTAAAAAACCAAAGCCTACAATATGCTGCCTACAAGAGACCCATCAAAGGGCAAAGGATGTAGATTGAAAGTGAGGGGATGGAAAAAGATATTTCATGCAAAAGGAAATGACAAGAAAGCAGGAGTTGCAACACTCCTATCAGACAAAACAGACTTTAAAGCAAAGCCTATAAAGAATGATAAAGAATGACACTATATAATGATAAAAGGATCAATACAAGAAGGGTATTTTACACTCATCAACATATATGCACCTAATATAGGAGCACCCAAATACATAAAACAAATACTAACAGACATAAAGGGAGAAATCAATAGGCATACAATAATAGTAGGAGACTTTTACACCCCACTCACATCAATGAACAGATTTTCCACACAGAGAATCAATAAGACAACAGAGGTCTTAAATTATACAATAGAACAATTAGGTTTAATTGATATTTTCAGGACACTACATCCAAAAAAAACAGAATATACATTATTTTTAAGTTCACATGGAACATTCTCTAGGATTGACCACATCCTAGGGCATAAAACTAACCTTAACAAATTTAATTTATAAATTATTTCATGCATCTTCTCTGACCACAATGGCATGAAACTAGAAATCAACCACAAGAAAAGAATGAGAAAAAAATGTTTACATGGAGACTAAATAACATGATTTTTAAAAACCAATGGGTCAATGAGAATAAAAAGGAAATTAAAAAATACTTTGAGACAAATGACAATGAAAACACAACCATACAAAATCTATGGGATGCAGCAAAAGCAGTTCTTAGAGGGAAATTCATAATGATACAGGCCTTCATTAAAAAGCAAGAAAAATCTCAAGTAAACAACCTAAGCTACCACCTAAAAGAATTAGAAAAAGAAGGACAAACAAAACCTAAAGTCAGAAGAAGGAAGGAAATTATAAAGATCAGGGAGGAAATAAATAAAATAGAGATTAAAAAAATAATAGAAAAAATCAACAAAACTAAGAGATGGTTGTTTGAAAGGGTAAACAAAATTGACAAAACTCTGACCAGGCTCATCAAGAAGAAAACAAGAGAGAACCCAAATAAACAAAATAAGAAATGAAAAAGGAGAAATTGCAACTGATACCACAGAAATACAAAAAACCATAAGTGAATACTATGAACAATTAAAGGCCAAAAAATTTGACAGTGTAGAAGAAATGGACAACTTTCTAGAAACATACAGCCAACCAAAATTGAATCAAGAAGAAATAGATAATTTGAACAGACCGATCACTAGAAGTGAAATAGAATTTGTAATTTAAAAACCTTCTTACAAACAAAAGTCCAGGACCATATGGATTCACAGGGGGATTCTACCAAACATACAAAGAAGAACTATAGTGATTCTTCTCAAACTCTTCCAGAAGAATGAAGAGGGAATACTCCCAAAGACATTCTATGAAGCCACCATCATCCCGATACCAAAACCAGACAAAGTAACCACCAAAAAAGAAAATTACAGGCCAATGTCTTTGATGAATATAGATGCAAAAATTATCAACAAAATATTAGCAAACAGAATCCAACAACACATAAAAAAGATCATACACCATGACCAACTGGGATTCAGCCAGGTTCATAAGGATGGTTCAACATACACATATCAATTTATGTAATACACCACAAAATAAAATTCAAAAACCACATGATCCTCTCAATAGATAGAGAAAAGAATCTGACAACATTCAACATCCAATCATGATAAAAACTCTTATCAAAGTGGGAATAGAGGGAACATATCTCAACATAATAAAAGCCATTTATGACAAATCTACAGCCAATATAACACTCAATGGTGAAAAGCTGAAAGCTTTCCCAGTAAAATCTAGAACAAGACAAGGATGCCCACTCTCACCATTTCTCTTCAACATAGTATTAGAACACTTAGCCACAGCAATCAGACAAGAAAAAGAAATAAAAAAATATCTAAATTGGAAGGGAAGAGGTAAAATTGTCACTATATGCAGATGACATGATATTATTTATAGAAAGCCCTAAGGAATCCACACAAAAACTACTAATTCTAACAAATGAATTCAGCAAAGTAGCAGGATACAAGATTAACATTCAGAAATCAGTTGCATTCCCTTACACTAACAATGAAATATCAGAAAGGGAATGTAAAAAAAAAAATACGTTTTCAAATTGCACAAAATAAAATAAAATAAAATAAAAACCTAGGAATAAACCTGACCAAGGGAGTGAAAGACTTATATGCTGAGAACTATAAAACACTAATAAAGGAAATAAAAGAGGATTCAAAGAAATGGAAAGATATTCCATGTTCCTGGATTGGAAGGATTAATACTGTTAAAATGGCAATACTACCAAAAGCAATCTACAGATTTAATGTAATCCCTATCAAGTTACTCATGACATTTTTCACAGAACTAGAACAAATAATCCAAAACTTTATATGGAACTATAAAAGACCTGGAATTGGCAGAACAATCCTGAGAAACAACAACAACAACCACAACAACAAAAATGCAAGAGGCATAACTCTCCCAGACTTCAGACAATACTACAAAGCTACAGTAATCAAAACAGTGTGGTACTGGTAAAAAAAAAAAAAGGCATATGGATCAATGGAACAGAATACAGACCCCAGAAATAAACCCACCCACATACAGTCAATTAATCTGTGAAAAGAAGGCAAGAAGATAAAATGGGAAAAGGCTTATCTCTTCAGCAATTGGTGCTGGGAAATTTGGACAGCTGCAAGTAAATCAATGAAGTTTTTTAAATTAATTTTTGCTGGAGTATGGTTGCTTTACAAGGTTGTGTTAGCTTCCACTGCACAACAAAAGGAATCAGCCATACACATACAGATATACCCTCCCTTTTTGACTTCCCTCCTATTTAGGTTACCACAGTGCAATGATACCACAGGTATGATTCCCTGTGCTATACAGTAGGTTCCAATCAGTTGTCTATTTTATACATAGTATCAATAATGTATATGTGTCAATCCCAGTCTTCCAATTCCTCCCTCCCCACCACTTTTCCCCTTGGTATCCATACATTTGTTTTCTACGTCTATGTCTCTATTTCTGCTTTGCAAAAAAGATCATCTATACCATTTTCTAGATTCCACATATACGAGTTATACAATATTTGCTTTTCTCTTTCTGACTTACTTCATGCTGTATGACACTCTCGAGATCCAGCCACATCTCTACAAATGACCCAATTTCATTTCTTTATATGGCTGAGTAATACTCCACTGGATATATGTACCACAACTTCTTTATCCATTCCTCTGTCATGGACATTTAGATTGCTTGCAAGTCCTGGCTATTGTAAATAGTGCTGCTATGAACATTGGAGTGCACGTATTTTCTTGAATTATGGTTTCCTCTAGGTATATGCCCAGTAATGGGATTATTGTGTCATATGGTAGCTCAATTTTTAGTTTCTTAAGAAACCTCCATACTGTTTTCCCTAGTGGCTCTATTAATTTACGTTCCCTCCAACAGTGTATGAGGGTTCCCTTTTCTCCACACCCTGTTCAGCATTTATTGTTTGCAGATTTTTTTTCAACATCTTTATTGGAGTATAATTGCTTTACAAAGGTGTGTTAGTTTCTGCTTTATAACAAAGTGAATCAGCTATACATATACATATGTTCGCATATCTCTTCCCTCTTGCGTCTCCTTCCCTCCCACCCTCCCTATCCCACCCCTCTAGGTGGTCACAAACCACTGAGCTGACCTCCCTGTGCTATGTGGCTGCTTCCCACTACATATCTATTTTATGATTAGTAGTGTATATATGTCCAAGACACTCTCTCACTTTGTCACAGCTTACCCATCCCCCTCCCCATATCCTCAAGTCCATTCACAAGTAGGTATGTGTCTTTATTCTCGTCTTGCCCCTAGGTTCTTCATGACGTTCTTTTTTCTTTCTTTCTTAGATTCCATATATATGTGTTAGCATACAGTATTTGTTTTCCACTTTCTGACTTACTTCACTCTGTATAACAGACCAAGGTCCAGCCACCTCACAACAAATATTTCAATTTTGTTTCTTTTTATGGCTGAGTAATATTGCATTGTATATATGTGTCACATCTTCTTTACCCATTCATCTATTGATGGACACGTATGTTGCTTCCATGTCCTGGCTACTGTAAGTAGAGCTGCTATGAACATTTTGGTACATGACTCTTTTTGAATTATGCTTTTCTCAGGGTACATGCCCAGGACTGGGATTGCTGTGTCGTATGGTAGTTGTATTTTTAGCTTTTTAAGGAACCTCCATAATGTTCTCCGTAGTGGCTTTACCAATTTACATTCCCACCAACAGTGCAAGAGCGTTCCCTTTTCTCCACACCCTCTTCAGCATTTATTTTTTGTAGATTTTTTGATGATGGCTATTCTGACCAGTGTGAGATGATATATCATTGTAGTTTTGATTTGCATTTCTCTAATGATTAGTGATGTTCAGCATTCTTTCATGTGTTTGTTGGCAATCTGTATATTTTTGTTGGAGAAATGTCTATTTAAGTCTTCTGCCCATTTTTTGATTACGTTGTTTGTTTTTTTGATATTGAGCTGCATGAGCTGCTGGTAAATTTTGGAGATTAATCCTCTGTCAGTTGCTTCATTTGCACATATTTTCTCCCATTCTGAGGGTTGTCTTTTCGTCTAGTTTATGGTTTCCTTTCTGTGCAAAAGCTTTGAAGTTTCCTTAGGTCCCATTGTTTTATTTTTGTTTTTATTTCCATTTCTCTAGGAGGTAGGTCAAAAAGGATCTTGCTGTGATTTATGTAATTGAGTGTTCTGCCTATGTTTTCCTCTAAGAGTTTGATAGTGTCTAGCCTTACATTTAGGTCTTTAATCCATTTTGAGTTTATTTTTGTGTATGATGTTAGAATTTCATACTTTTACATGTACCTGTCCGGTGTTCCCAGCACCACTTATTGAAGAAGCTGTCTGTTCTCCACTGTATATTCTTGCCTACTTTATCAAAGATAAGGGGACCACATGTGTGTGGGTTTATCTCTGGGTCTTCTATCCTGTTCTATTGATCTATATTTCTGCTTTTGTGCCAGTACCATACTGTCTTGATTACCCTAGCTTTGTATTATAGTCTGAAGTCAGGGAACCTGATATCTCCAGCTCCGCTTTTCTTTCTCAAGATTGCTTTGGCTATTCGGGGTTTTTTCATTTCCATACAAATTGTGAAATTTTTTGTTCTAGTTCTGTGAAAAATGCCAGTGGAAGTTTCATAGAGATTGCGTTGAATCTGTAGATTGCTTTAGGTAGTAGAGTCATTTTCACAATATTGATTCTTCCAATCCAAGAGCGTGGTATATCTCTCCATCTATTTGTATCATCTTTGATTTCTTTCATCAGTGTCTAATAATTTTCTGCATACAGGTCTTTTGTCTCCTTAGGTAGGTTTATTGTTAGATATTTTTTTCTTTTTGTTGCAATGGTAAATGGGAGTGTTTCCTTAATTTCTCTTTCAGATTTTTGATCATTAGTGTATAAGAATGCAAGAGACTTCTGTGCATTAATTTTGTAACCTGCAACTTTACCAAATTCATTGATTAGCTCTAGTAGTTTTCTGGTGGCATCTTCAGGCCTCTCTATGTATAGTATCACGTCATCTGCAATCACTGACAGCTTTACTTCTTCTTTTCTGATTTGGATTCTTTCTATTTCTCTTCCTTCTCTGATTGCTCTGGCTAAAACTTCCAATACTATGTTGAATAACAGTGGTGAGAGTGGGCAACCTTGTCTTGTTCCTGATCGTAGTGGAAATGGTTTCAGTTCTTCACCATTGAAGATGATGTTGGCTGTTGGTTTTTCATATATGGCCTTTATTATGTTGAGGAAAGTCCCCTCTATGCCTACTTTCTGCAGGGTTTTCATATAAATGGGTGTTGAATTTTGTCGAAAGCTTTTCCTGCATCTATTGAGATGATCATATGAAGTTTCTCCTTCAATTTGTTAATATGATGTATCACATTGATTGATTTTCGTATATTGAAGAATCCTTGCATTCCTAGGATAAACCCCACTTGATCATTGTGTATGATTCTTTTAATGTGCTGTTGGATTCTGTTTGCTGTATTTTGTTGAGGATTTTTGCATCTATGTTCATCAGTGATATTGGACTGTAGTTTTCTTTCTTTGTGACATCTTTGTCTGGTTTTGGTATCAGGGTGATGGTGGCCTCGTAGAATGTGTTTGGGAGTGTTCCTCCCTCTGCTATATTTTGGAAGAGTTTGAGAAGGGTAGGTGTTAGCTCTTCTCTAAATGTTTGATAGAATTCGCCTGTGAAGCCATCTGGTCCTGGACTTTGGTTTCTTGGAAGATTTTTAATCACAGTTTCAATTTCAGTGCTTGTGATTGGTCTGTTCATATTTTCTATTTCTTCCTGATTCAGTCTCAGAAGGTTGGGTATTTCTACGAATTTGTCCATTTCTTCCAGATTGTCCATTTTATTGGCATAATGTTGCTTGTAGTAATGTCTCATGATCCTTTGTATTTTTGCAGTGTCAGTTGTTACTTTTACATTTCTAATTCTATTGATTTAGAGTCTTCTCCCATTTTTTCTTGAGGAGTCTGACTAATGGTTTTTCAATTTTGTTTATCTTCTCAAAAAACCACCCTTAAGTTTCATTGAACTTTGCTCTTGTTTCCTTAAATTCTTTTTGATTTATTTCTGATCTGATCTTTGTGATCTCTTTCCTTCTGCTAACTCTGGGGTTATTTTGTTTTTCTTTCTCTAATTGCTTTAGGTTTAAGGTTAGGTTGTTTATTTGAGGTGTTTCCTATGGTAGGATTTTATTCCTATAAACTTCCCGCTTAAAAGCTGCATCCCAAAGATTTTCGGTCATTGTGTTTTCATTTTCATTTGTTTCTAGGTATGTTTTGATTTCCTCTTTGATTTCTTCAGTGATCTCTTGGTTATTAAGTAGTCTATTGTCTAGCCTCTATGTGTTTGTATTTTTTACAGATTTTTTACTATAATTGATATTTACCCTCATAGCATTGTTGTCAGAAAAGATACTTGATACGATTTCAATTCTCTTAAATTTACCAAGCCTTGATTTGTGACCTAAGATATGCTCTATCCTGGAGAATGTTCCATGAGCACTTGAGAAGAAAGTGTATTCTGTTGTTTTTGGATGGAATGTCCTATAAATATCAATTAAATCCACCTTGTTTAATGTATTATTTAAAGCTTGTGTTTCCTTATTTATTTTCATTTTGGATGCTCTGTCCATTGGTGAATTTGGGGTGTTAAATTCCCCTACTATGATTGTTTTACTGTCGATCTCCCCTTTTATGACTGTTAGCATTTTCCTTATATATTGAGGTGTTCCTATGTTGGGTGCATAAATATTTACAATTATTATATCTTCTACTTGGATTGATCCCTTGATCATTATTCAGTGTCCTTCTTTGTCTCTTTCAATATTCTTTATTTTAAAGTCTATTTTGTCTGATATGAGAATTGCTACTCCAGCTTTCTTTTGATTTCCATTTACATAGAATATCTTTTTCCATCACCTCACTTTCAGTCTATATATGTTCCTAGGTCTGAAGTGGGTCTCTTGCAGACCCAACATATATATGGGTCTTGTTTTTGTATCCATTCAGCCAGTCTATGTCTTTTGGTTGGAGCATTTAGTCCATTTACATTTAAGTTAATTATTGATATGTATGTTCCATTTGTTCCAGTATGTTCCATTCTATTACCATTTTCTTAATTGTTTTGGGTTCTGTTATTGTAGGTCTTTTCCTTGTCTTGTGTTTCCTGCCTAGAGAAGTTCCTTTAGCATTTTTTGTAAAGCTGGTTTGGTGGTGATGAATTCTCTTACATTTTGCTTGTCTGTAAAAGTTTTAATTTCTCCATCAAATCTGAATGAGATCCTTGCTGGGTAGAGAAATCTTGGTTATAGGTTTTTCTCCTTCATCACTTTAAATATGTCCTGCCACTCTCTTCTGGCTTGCAGAATTTCTACTGAAAGATCAGCTGTTAATCTTATGGGGATTCCCTTGAGTGTTCTTTGTTGTTTTTCCTTTGCTGTTTTTAGTATTTTTTTCTTTCTTTGTATTTAATTTTTAATAGCTTGATTAATATATGTTTTAACATGTTTCTCCTTGGATTTATCCTGTATGGGACTCTCAGTGCTTCCTGGATTTGATTAACTATTTCCTTTCCCATATTAGGGAATTTTTCAACTCTACTCTCTTCAAACATTTTCTCAGTCCCTTTCTTTTTCTCTTCTTCCTCTGGGACCCCTATAATTCAAATGTTGGTGCATTTAATGTTGTCCCAGAGGTCTTTGAGACTGTCCTCAGTTCTTTTCATTATTTTTTCTTTATTCTGCTCTACAGTAATTATTTCCACTATTTTATCTTCCAGGTCACTTATCCACTCTTCTGCCTCAGTTATTCTGCTATTGATCCCTTCTAGAGAATTTTTAATTTCATTTATTGTGTTGTTCATCACTGGTTGTTTCCTCTTTAGTTCTTCTAGGTCCTTGTTAAACATTTCTTGTATTTTCTCTATTGTATTTCCACAATTTTGGATCATCTTTACTATCATTATTCTGAATTTTTTTTCAAGTAACCTGCTATTTCCTCTTCATTTGTTAAGTCTGGTGGGTTTTTGCCTTGCTCCTTCATCTGTTGTGTGTGTTTCTGTCTTCTCATTTTCCTTAACTTACTGTGCTTGGGGTCTCCTTTTCACAGGCTGCTGTGCTTGGGGTCTCCTTTTCACAGGCTGCTGTAGTTCCTGTTGTTTTTGGTGTCTGTCCCCAGTGGCTAACGTTGGTCCACTGGGTTGTGTAGGTTTCCTGGTGGAGGGAGCTAGTGCCTGTGCACTTGTAGATGAAGCTGGATCTTTTCTTTCTGGTGGGGAGGTCCACATCTTGTGGTGTGTTTTGGGGTTTCTGTGGCCTTATTATGATTTTAGGCAGCCTCTATGCTAATGGATGGGGCTGTGCTCCCTTCTTGCTAGTTGTTTGGCATAGGGTATCCAGCACTGTAGCTTGCTGGTCATGGAGTGAAGCTGGGTCTTGGCCTTGAGATGGAGATCTCTGGGAAATTTTCACTGTTTGTTATTACATGGAGCTGGGAGGTCTCTTGTGGACCAGTGTCCTGAAGCTGGCTCTCCCAACTCAGAGGCACAGCCCTGATGCCTGGCTGGAGCACCAAGAGCCTTTCATCCACATGGCTCAGAATAAAAGGGAGAAAATACGGAAAGAAAGAAGATAAAATAAAATGAAATTACATTAGATTAAAATTTTAAAAAGTTATTAAAATAGAAAATAATTATTAAGAAAATAATTTTAAAAACTATAAAAGAAAAAATTGACAGACAGAACCCTAGGACAAGTGGTAAAAGCTAAGATATAGAGACAAAATCACACACAGAAGCATACAAATACACACTCATAAGAAGAGACAAAGGGAAAATATATATCTTTGCTCCCAAAGTCCACCTCCTTAATTTAGGATGATTCAATGTCTATTCAGGTATTCCACAGATGCAGGGTACATCAAATTGATGGTGGAAATTTCATCTGCTTCTCCTGAGGCTGCTGGGAGAGATTTCCCTTTCTCTTCTTTGTTTGCACAACTCCCGGGGTTCAGCTTTGGATTTGGACCCGCCTCTGTGTGTAGGTCACCTGAGGGAATCTTTTCTTTGCTCAGACAGGACAGGGTTAAAGGAGCAGCTGCTTTGGGGGCTCTGGCTCACTCAGGCCGGGTGGAGGGAGGCATACGGAGTTCGGGGCAAGCCTGCGGGGGCACAGGCTGACATGACTTTGCACCAGCCTGAGGCGTGCCGTGGGTTCTCCCGGGGAAGTTGTCCCTGGATCATGGGACCGTGGCAGTGGCAGGGTGCACAGGCTCCTGGGAGGGCAGTTGTGGATAGTGACTTGTGCTTGCACACAGGCTTCTTGGTGGCAGCAGCAGCAGCCTTAGCGTCTCATTCCCATCTCTGTTGTCTGTGCTGATAGCTGCGGCTCGCACCCGTCTCTGGAGCTCCTTTAAGCGGCGCTCTTAATCGCCTCTCCTCACACACCAGGAAACAAAGAGGGAAGAAAAAGTCTCTTGCCTCTTCGGCAGCTCCAGACCTTTTCCCGGACTCCCTCCCGGTTAGCTGTGGCACTCTATCCCGCTTCAGGCTGTGTTCACACAGCTAACCCTATACTCTCCCTGGGATCTGACCTCCCAAGCCCGAGCCTCAGCTCTCAGCCCCTGCCTGTCCAGGTGGGTGAGCAGAAAGTGTCTCGGGCTGGTGAGTGCTGGTCGGCACCCTTCCTCTGTGCAGGAATCGCTCCGCTTTGCCCTCTGCACCCCTGTTGTTGCGCTCTCCTCCATGGCTACGAAGCTCCCGCCCTTCGCCACCCACAGTCTCCGCCCGTGAAGGGGCTTCCTAGTGTGTGGAAACTTTTCCTCTTTCACAGCTCCCTCCCACTGGTGCAGGTCCTATCCCTCTTTTTTGTCTCTGTTTTTTCTTTTTTCTTTTGCCCTACCCAGGTACGTGGGGTGTTTCTTTCCTTTTGGGAAGTCTGAGGTCTTCTGCCAGTGTTCAGTAGGTGTTCTATAGGAGCTGTTCCACGTGTAGATGTATTTCTATTGTATTTGTGGAGAGGAAGGTGATCTCTGCATCTTACTCTTCTGCCATCTTGAAGATCCGTTTGTAGATTTTTTGATGAATGCCATTCTGACTGGTGTGAGGTGATACCTCATAGCAGTTTTAATTTGTATTTCTGTAATAATTAGTGATACTGAACATCTTTTCATGTGCTTCTTGGCCATATGTATGCCTTCTTTGAAGAAATGTCTATTTAGGTCTTCCACACATTTTTTGATAGGGTTGTTTGTTTTTTGGATATTGACCTGTTGGGCTGCTTGTATATTTTGAAGATTAATACTTTGTCAGTTGCTTCATTTGCAAATATTTTCTCCCATTCTGAGGGTTGTCTTTTCATCCTGTTTCTGGTTTCTTTTGCTGTGCAAAACCTTTTAAGTTTCATTAGGTCCTATTTGTTTATTTTTGTTTTAATTTTAATTACTCTAGGAGGTGGGTCAAAAACATGTTGCTGTGACTTATGTCAAAGAGTGATCTGCCTATGTTTTCCTTTAAGAGTTTTATAGTGTCTGGCCTTATATTGAGGTCTTTAACCCATTTTGAGTTTATTTTTGTGTATGGTGTTAGGGAGTGTTCTAATTTCCTTCTTTTACATGTAGCTGTCCAGTTTTCCCAGCACCACTTATTGAAGAGGCTGCCTTTCCTCCATTGTATATTCTTGCCTCCTTTATCAAAGATAATGTGACCATACGTGTGTGGGTTTATCTCTGGGCTTTCTATCCTGTTTCATTGATCTACATTTCTGTATTTGTGCCAGTACCATACTGTCTTAATTACTGTAGCTTTCTAGTATAGTCTGAAGTCAGGGAGCCTGGTCCCTTCAGCTCCACTTTTCTTTCTCAAGATTGCTTTGGCTATTTGGGGTCTTTTGTGTTTCCATAAAAATTGCAATTTTTTTTTCTAGTTCTGTGAAAAATGCCATTGGTAACTTTATAGGAATGACATTGAATGTGTACATTGCTTTGGGTAGTAGAGTCATTTTGACAATATTGATTCTTTCCAATCCAAGAACATGGTATATCTCTCCATCTGTTTATGTCATCTTTGATTTCTTTCTTCAGTGTTTTATAGTTTTCTGGGTACAGGTCTTTTGCCTGCTTAGCTATGTTTATTCCTAGGTATTTTATTCTTTTGGTTGTAATGGTAAATGGGACTGTTTCCTTAATTTTTCTTTCTGACATTTCATTGTTATCATATAGAAATGCAAGATATTTCCATGTATTAATTTTGTATCCTGCAACATTACCAAATTCATTGATTAGCTCTAGTACTTTTCTGCTGGCATCTTTAGGATTTTCTATATATAGTATCATGTCATCTGCAAACAGTGACAGATTTACTTCTTTTCCAACTTAGATTATTTTACTTTTTTTTTCTTCTGTGATTGACATGGCTAGGATGTCCAAAACTATGTTAAATAATAGTGGTGAGACTGTACATCCTTGTCCTTTTCCTGATCTTAGAGGAAATGCTTTCTATTTTTCACCATTGAGAATAATGTTCCTTGTGGGTTTGTCCTACATGGTATTTTTTATGTTGTGATATATTGCCTCTATGCCCACTTTCTGGAGAGTTTTTATCATAAATGGGTGTTGAATTTTGTCAAAAACCTTTTCTGCACCTATATGGTGTATCACATTGATTGATTTGAATATATTGAAGAATCCTTGCATCCCTGGGATAAATCCCACTTGATCATCGTGTATGATCCTTTTAATGTGTGTTGGATTCTGTTTGCTAGTATTCTGTTGAGGATTTTTACATCTATGTCCATCAGTGATAATGGCCTGTAGTTTTCTTTTTCTGTCATATCTTTGTCTGATTTTGGTATCAGGGTGATGGTAGCCTCGTATAATGAGTTTGGGAGTGTTCCTTCCTCTGCAAGTTTTTGGAAGAGTTTGAGAAATATAGTTGTTAGCTCTTCTCTAAATGTTTGATAGAATTCACCTGTGAAGCCATCTGGTCCTGAACTTTTGTTTGTTGGAAGATTTTAAATCACAGTTTCAATTTCATTACTTGTGATTGATATGTTCATATTTTCTATTTCTTCTTGGTTCAGTCTTGGAGGGTTGTAGTTTTCTAAGAATTTGTCCATTTCATCCTGGTTGCCCATTTTATTGGCCTATGGTTGCTTGTAGTACTCTCTTATGATCCTTTGTATTTTTATGGTGTCAGTTGTAACTTCTTTTTCATTTCTAATTTTACTGTTTTGAGTCCTCTCCTTTTTTTTTCTTGATGAGTCTAGCTAGAGGTTTATCAATTTTGGTTAGCTTCTCAAAGAACAAGCTTTTAGTTTTATTGATCTTTGCTATCATTTTCTTTGTTTCTATTTCAATTATTTCTGCTCTGATCTTTATGATTTCTTTCCTTCAACTAATAAATTAATGAAGTTACAACACACCCTCACACTATGCACAAAAATAAACTCAAAACAGCTTAGGCAAAACATTCTCTGACATAAATTGTAGCACTGTTTTCTTCAGTCTCCCAAGACAATAGAAATAAAAACAAAGATAAACAAATGGGACCTAATCAAACTTAAGAGCTTTTGCACAGCAAAGGAAACCATTAAAAAAAAGAAGACAAGAGACCTTCAAGATGGCAGAGGAGCAAGATGTGGATATCACCTTTCTCCCCCCAAATACATCAAGAATACCTCTATATGTGGAACAACTCTTACAGAACACCTACTGAAAGCTGGCAAGAGACCTCAGACTTCCCAAAAGCCAAGACAATTGTCAAGTAACTGAGTAGGGTAAAAGAAAAGAAAGAGACAAAGGAATTGGGACAGACCTGCCCTTCTCAGAGGGAGCTGTGAAAGTGGAAAAGTTTCCACACACTATGAAGCCCACTCACTGGTGGGGATGTGGGGGCAGTTTCAGAGTCTTCAAGGAGAGGGCAGCAACAGGGGTGCAGAGGACAGAATAGGGAGATTCTGGCACGAAGGACCAGTGCTGAACAGCACCCACCAGCCTGAGAAACTTGTCTGCTCGCCTGCTGGGGAAAGTGGGTGCTGAACGCTGAAGCTCGGGCTTCAGAAGTCAGACCCCAGGGAGATGACTGGGGTTGGCTCCATAAGGACAGCCTGGAGGGAGCTAGTGTGCCACAGCTAGCTAGGAAGGAGTCCAGGAAAAATCCTGGGCATCCCAGAGAGGTAGGAGAATTTTGTTGCAGAGTTCAAGAGGAGAGGGGCAGCCCACCATAGGAACTTCCTGCTCCATGGGCTCACCGATGCCAGGGAACCATCTATGCGAGCGTGAGAATGAACTGTTATCTCGGACGCCAGAGGCTGCTGCCACTGCCACCAAGGGTCTTGTGTGCAAGTGCAGGTCAGTACCCACATCTTCCTGGGAGCCTGTGCAGCCCACCACTGCTGAGGGTCCTGTGATCTGGAACCAACTTCCCCAGAGGAATGCACATTGCACCTCAGGCTCTTTCAACTTCAGGCTGGCCTCTGCCATCACAGGCACTCCCCACACAACCCAATTGTAACTAACGTATCCCTCCCTCTCTCTGGCCTGAGTGAGTAAGTGAGCCCTAATCAGCCACTACTTTAGCCCCCTCTTGCCTGGGGGGCAGGGAACAAACACCTGAGGGTGGCCCATACACAGAAGCAGGGTCAAAACCAAAGCTAAAACCCAGGAGCTGTGCAACCAAAGAAAACAAACGGTAATATCCCCATGCAGTTGCAGGAGAAGTGGATTAAATCCCTGCAATCCACTGGGTAAGCCCTGAATCTGTAGAATACCTGAATAGATAATGATTGTTCCCACAATTGAGGTTGTGGACTTTGGGGGCAACTATGGACTTTGCAGGAGTACATGCAGGGGTAAAGCCAGATCAGAGCATGAGCAGGCCCCACAGTGCCCACAGCAGGTCCAGAGACCTACCAACAAGTATTGGAGGACTTCCTGTGTAGGCAGGGATTAGCTGTGGCTCACTGTGGGGACAAACACACTGACAGCTATTGTCACAGGAAAATAGTATTACTATTTTTTTCTTTTGTTCTGTTATTCGTGTTTTATTATAATTTTAATTTTTCATTTACTTTTTCTTTTCTTTTGTTTTTTATGTTTTTATTTCTAATATATTTTTATTTCATTTACAATTTTTCCTATTTCTACTGTAATTTTTCATTATATTGTTATATCCTTGTTTTTGTTTTTTCTTTTTTTGTTTTGTTTTCCCTTATTTTTAAATACATTTTATATTTTTCTATTTTTCTTCACTTCTTTGTGTTTTGTATTTTTTCCTTTTGTTTTCATCTTTCTTTTCTATTTACATTTTTTGATCATTTTTGTATGTTTCTTTTATGCTTTCTCTGCCTTTTTTAAGTTTGCTTTCTGCATTTGATTTGTTTTTCAATTTAATTTTTACTTAGTTAATTTTTAGTGTTTATTTTCATTTTTTGGATTCTTGGTTGGTTTGGTTGCCCTCTTCTTTTTATTTTTCTCTCTTTTTTTCTTCTTTTTCTTTTAGTGAGTGTATGTGTGTATGTTTCTTTGTGAAATTTTGTCTGTTTAGACTCCCCCACTAGGAAGCCTACAAAAAGCCAGTGGACCAACCTCAACCACTGGGGGAAGACACCAGAAGTAAGAGGAACTACGACCCTGCAGCTTGCAAAAAGGAGACCCCAAAAACATTTTGTTTGTAAGTTTACAAACACATTTTGTCTGTAAGTTAAACAAAATGATAAGACAGAGAAATATGTTGCAGATGAAGGAACAGGATAAAAATCGACAAGACCAAATAAATGAAGAGGAAATAGTCAGTCTGCCTGAAAAAGAATTCAGAGTAATGATAGTAAAGATAATCCAAAATCTCAGAAATAGAATGGAGAAAATACAAGAAACATTTAACAAGGACTTAGAAGAACTAAAGAGCAAACAGTGATGAACAACAAAATAACTGAAATTAAAAATACCCTAGAAGGAATCAATAGCAGAATAACTGAGGTAGAAAGACAGATAAGTGAGCTGGAGGATAGAATGGTGGAGTAGTAACTCCACAGAAGTAACTGCCACAGAGCAGAATAAAGAAAAAAGAATGAAAAGAATTGAGGACATTTTCAGGGACCTCTGGGACAGCATTAAACACACAAACATGTGAATTATAAGGGTCCCAGAAGAAGAGAAAAAGAAAGTGTCTGAGAATATTTGAAGAGATTATAGTCAAAAACTTCCTTAACATGGGAAAGGAAATAGTCAGTCAAGTCCAGGAAGTGCACAGACTCCCATACAGGGTAAACCCAAGGAGAAACATGCTGACACAAATATTAATCAAACTATCGAAAATTAAATACAAAGAAAAAATATTAAAAGCAGCAAGAGAAAAGCAACATATAATATACAAGGGAATCCCCATAAGGTTATCAGCTGAATTTTCATCAGAAACTGTATAAGCCAGAAGGGAGTGTCAGGGTATATTTTAAATGATGAAAGGAAAAAAAACTACAACCAAGATTACTCTACCCAGCAAGGATTTCATTCAGATTTGACAGAGAAATCAAAAGCTTTACGGACAAGCAAAAGTAAGAGAATACAGCACCACCAAATCAGCCCTACAATAAATGCTAAAGGAACTTCTTAAGTGGGAAACACAAGAAAAGAAAAGGACCTACAAAAAAAAATGAAAACAATTAAGAAAATGGTAATAGAAACATACATATCAATAATTAACCTTAAATGAGAATGGAATAGATGCTCCAACCAAAAGACACAGATTGGCTGAATGGATACAGAAACAAGACCTGTACATATGCTGTCTACAAGAGACCCACTTCAGACCTAGGGACACATAGAGACTGAAAGTGAAAAGATGGAAAAAGTTCGTCTGTGCAAATGGAAATCAAAAGGAAGCTGGAGTAGCAATACTCATATAAGATAAAATACACTTTAAAATAAAGAATGTTACAAGAGACAAGGCAGGACACTACATAATGAGCAAGGGATCGATCCGAGAAGAAAATGTAACAATTATAAATATATATGAACCCAAAATAGGAGCATCCCAATACATAAGGCAAATGTTAACAGCCATAAAAGAGGAAATCGATAGTAACACAATAATAGTGACAGACCTTAACACTCCACTTACACCAATGGACAGATCATCCAGACAGAAAATTAATAAGGAAACACAAGCTTTAAATGACACAATAAGCTAGACAGATTTAATTGATATTTATAGGACACTGAATCCAAAACAGAGGAGTACACTTTCTTCTCAAGTGGTCACGGAACATTCTCCAGCAGAGATCATATCTTGGATCAGCAATGAAGCCTCAGTAAATTTAGGAAAATTGAAATCATATCAACATCTTTCCTGACCACAACACTATGAGATTAGAAATCAATTACATGAAAAAACTGTAAAAAAAACACAAACACATGGAAGGTAAACAATATGCTACTAATTAACCAAGAAATCATTGAAGAAATCAAAGAAGAAATCACAAAATACCTAGAGACAAATGACAACCAAACCACAATGACCCAAAACCTGTGGGATACAGCAAAAGCAGTTCTAAGAGGAAAATTTAAAGCAATACAATCCTACCTCAATAAACAAGAAAAATCTCAAATAAACAATCTAACCTTACACCTAAAGACACTAGAGAGAGAAGAACAAAAAAGAAAAATAAAAACACTCAAATTATTAGAAGGAAAGAAATCATAAAAATCAGAGCAGAAATAAATGAAATAGAAAAAAAGAAAATGATAGCAAAGATCAATAAAACTAAAAGCTGGTTCTTTGAGAAGATAAACAAAATTGGTAAACCTCTAGCCAGATTCATCAAGAAAAGAGGTAGAGGACTCAAATCAGTAAAATTAGAAATGAAAAAGGAGAAGTTACAACTGACACCATAGAAATACAAAGGATCATAAGAGAGTACTATGAGCAACTATGTGTGAATAAAATGGACAACCTGGATGAAATGGACAAATGCTTAGAAAGGTACAACCTTCCAAGACTGAACCAGGAAGAAATAGAAAATATGAACAGACCAATCACAAGTAATGAAATTGAAACTGTGATTTTAAATTTTCCAACAAACAGAGGTCCGGAAGCAGATGACTTCACAGGTGAATTCTATCAAACATTTAGAGAAGAGCTAACACCTATCCTTCTCAAACTCTTCCAAAAATTTGCAGAAGAAGAAACCCTTCCAAACTCATTCTAGGAGGCCATCAACCCCTATTCCAAAACCAGACAAAGATGATGAAAATAGGAAATTACAGACCAATATCACTGATGCATATAGATGCAAAAATCCTCAACAAAGTACTAGCAAACAGAATCCAACAACATATTAAAAGAATCCTACAACATGATGAAGTGGGATTTATTCCAGAGATACAAGGATTCTTCAATATACGCAAATCAATAAATGTGATACACCATATTCACAAATTGAAGAATAAAAACCATATGATCATTTCAAGAGATGCAGAAAAAGATTTTGAGAAAATTCAATACCCATTTATGATAAAATCTTTCCAGAAATGGGCCTAGAGAAAACTACCTCAACATAATAAAGGCCATATTTGAAACACCCACAGCAAACATCATTCTCTATGGTGAAAAACTAAAAGAATTTCCTCAAGATCAGGAACATGACAAGGATGTCCACTTGTGCCACTATAGTCAACATAGATTTGGAAGTTCTAGCCACAGCAATCAGAGAAGGAAAAGAAATAAAAGAATACAAATTGGGCTTCCCTGGTGGCGCAGTGGTTGAGAGTCCGCCTGCCGATACAGGGAACATGAGTTCATGCCCCGGTTCGGGAAGATCTCACATGCCATGGAGTGGCTGGGCCCGTGAGCCATGGCCGCTGAGCCTGCGCATCTGGAGCCAGTGCTCTGCAACAGGAGAGGCCACAACAGTGAGAGGCCCGCGTATTGCAAAAAAAAAAAAAAAAGAATACAAATTGGAAAAGAAGAAGTAAAATTGTCATGTTTACAGATGACATGATACTTTACGTAGAAAATCCTAAAGATGCCAGCAGAAAACTACTAGAACTAATCAATGAATTTGGCAATATTGCAGGATACAAAATTAATGCACAGAAATCTCTTGCATTCCTATACACTAACAATAAAAGACCAGAAAGAGAAATTAAGGAAACAATGCCATTCACCTCTGCAACCAAAAGAATAAAATACCTAGGAATAAACTTACCTAAGAAGGGAAAATACCTGTACTCAGAAAACTATAAGACACTGATGAAAGAAATCAATGATGACATAAACAGATGGAGAGATATACCATGTTCTTGGATTGGAAGAATCAACCTTTTGAAAATGACTATACTACCCAAAGCAATCGACAGATTCAGTGCCGTCCCTATCAACTTACCAATGGCATTTTTCACAGAAATAGAACAAAAATCTTAAAATTTGTATGGAGAAACAAAAGAGCCCAAATAGCCAAAGCAATCTTGAAAAAAAACAAAAAACGGAGCTGAAGGACTCAGACTCCCTGATTTCAGACTATACTCTAAAGCTACAGTAATCAAGACAATATGGTCCTGGCACAATATCAGAAATATAGATCAATGGAACAGGATAGAAAACCCAGAGATAAACTCACACACCTATGGTCAACTAACCTATGACAAAGGAGGCAAGGATATAGAGTGGAGAAAAGACAGTCTCTTCAGTAACTGGTGCTGGGCAACCTGGACAGCTACATGTAAAAGAAAGAAATTAGAACACTTCCTAACACCATACACAAAAATAAGCTCAAAATGGATTAAATACCTAAATGTAAAGCAGGACATGTAAAACTGTTAAAGGAAAACATAGGAAGAACACTCTTTGACATAAATCACAGCAATATCTTTTTTGACCCACCTCATAGAATAATGGAAATAAAGACAAAAATAAACAAATGGGACCTAATGAAACGTCAAAGCTTTTGCACAGCAAAGAAACCATAAGCAAGATGAAAAGACAACCCTCAGAATGGGAGAAATATTTGCAAACTAATCAATGGATAAGGGATTAATCTCCAAAATATATAAACAGCTCATGCAGCTCAATATCAAAAAAACAAAAACCCAATAAAAAAATGGGCAGAAGACCTAAATAGACATTTCTCCAAAGAAGATATACAGATGGCCAAGAGGCACATGAAAAGCTGCTCAACACCACTAATTATTAGAGAAATGCAAATCAAAACTACAATGAGGTATCACCTCACACTGGTTAGAATGGCCATCATCAAAAAATCTACAAACAATAAATGCTGGAGAGGGTGTGGAGAAAAGGGAACCCTCTTGCACTTTTGGTGGAAACGTAAATTGATGCAGTCACTATGGAGAACAGAAGGAGGTTCCTCAAAAAACTAAAAATAGAATTACCATATAACCCAGAAATCCCACTCCTGGGCATATACCCAGAGAAAACCATAATTTAAAAAGACACATGCCCCCCAGTGTTCATAGCAGCACTGTTTACAATAGCCAGGTCATGGAAGCAACCTAAATGTCCATTGACAGATGAATGGATAAAGAAGATGTTGTACATACATACAATGGAATATTGCTCAGCCATAAAAAGGAATGAAATTGGGTTATTTGTAGAGACTAGGATGGACCTAGAGACTGTCATACAGAGTGAAGTAAGTCAGAAGGAGAAAAACAAATATATATCAATGCATATATGTGGAATCTAGAAAAATATTACAGATGAACTAGTTTGCAAGGCAGAAATGGAGACACAGATATAGAGAACAAACATATGGACACCAAGTGGGGGAAGGGGAGGTGAGATGAAATGGGAGATTGGAATTGACATATATACACTAATATATATATATATATTATTATATATATTATATAATATATATAAAATAGATAACTAATTAGAACCTGCTGTATAACACAGGGAACTCCACTTTGCTGTACAGAAGGAAGTAACACAACATTGTAAAACAACTATACCTCAATTAATTTTTTTTTTAAATTAAAAAATAAATAAATAATTTGAGGACAAGGTAAGTGGAGTGTTCATGTTTAAGAGGTACAGAGTTTCAGTTTGGGAAGAAGAAAAATGGTTAGAGGTGAATCATGGTGATGGTTGTATAACAACAATATTAATATAGTTAATACCACAGAACTGTACACTTAAAGTGATTGAAATGTTAAGCTTTGTGGTATGTACAATTTACCAAAATAAAAATAACAATTAAATACCTAAAAAAAATTGAAAAGACAACCTATGAAATGGGAGAAAATATTTTCAAATGATGTAACAGACAAGGGCTTAATTCCCAAAATATACAAATAGCTCTACAGCTCAAAACAAAAAAACAAACAATTCAATCCAAAAATGGGCACATGACCTTAATAGATATTTCTCCAAAGAAGAAATACAGATGGCCAGTAGGCAAGATACTCAACGTCACTAATTATTAGAGAAATGCAAATCAAAACTACTATGAGGTACCACCTCACACCAGTTACAATGGCCATCATTAAAAAGTCTACAAATAACAAATGCTGGATAGTGTGTGAGGAAAAGGGAACACTCCTACATGTTGGTGGGATTATAAGTTGGTATGGCCATCATGGAAAACAGTATGGAGGTTCCTCAGAAAACTAAAATAGAATTACCATATGACCCTACAATTCCATTCCTGCAAATATACCCAGGCAAAACTATAACTCAAAAAGATATATGCACCCCTATGTTCATAGAAGCACTATTCACAATAGCCAAAACACGGAAACAACCTAAACAAACAACAAACAATCCATTGACAGATGAATGGATAAAGAAGATGTGGTACATATATACAATGGTATACTACTCAGCCATTAAAAAAAGAATGAAATAATGCTATTTGCAGCAACATGGATGCAACTAGAGACTATCATACTAAGTGAATTAAGTCAGAAAGAGAAAGACAAATACCATATGATATTGCTCATATGTGGAATGTAAAATATGGAAAAAATGAATCTATCTACAAAAGAAAAAGAGATTCATAGACATAGAGAACAGACTTGTGGTTGCTAAGGGGGAGGGGGGCAGAGAGAGGCATAGACTGGGAGTTTGGACTTTGTAGATGCAAATCATTACATTTAGAATGGATAAACAACAAGGTTCTACCGTGTAACACAGGGAACTATAATCAGTAACCTGTGATAAACCATAATGGAAAAGAAAAAATAAATAAACTAGAATTTTTTTGAACTTCAAAAAAAAAGGAAAGAAAGAAATTGACAATAATATAATAATATTAGGGGACTTTAACACCCCACTTACATCAACAAGGAAGTCATCCAGGCAGAAAATCAATAAGGAAATGGTACTCTTAAGTGAAATATTAAACCAGTTGGACTTAATAGATAATTACAGTACATTCCATCCAAAAAAATAGAATACACATTCTTTTCATGTGTTAGAACATTCTCCAGCATAGATCACATGCTAGACCACAGCACAAGTCTCATCAAGTTTAAGAGGCTAGAAATTATACCAAGCATTTTTTTCTGACCACAATGATGTGAAACTAGAAATCATTTACAGGAAGAAAAATGGAAAAACACAAGCACATGGAGACTAAACAACATGCTGCTAAAAAAGCAATTAGCTAACTAAGAAATCAAAGTGGAAATCAGAAAATACTTTGAGACAAATGAAACAAAACTTTCCAAAATCTAGGGGACACAGCAAAAGAAGTTCTAGGAGGGAAGATTTTAGAGATACAAGCCTACTTCAAGAAACAAGAAAAATCTCAAATAAACAGCCTAACATACCATCTAATAGAATTAGAAAAAGTACAAACAGAGCCCAATGTCAGAAGAGGGAAGGAAGTATTAAAAACCAGGGAGGAAATAAAATAGAGACTAAAAAAGAATACAAGAGATCAATGACAAAGACGAATATAAAAAAAAGTTTTAAAAATTGATAAACCTTTAACCAGGCTCACTAATAAAAAAGAGAGAAGACCAAAATAAACAAAGTAAGAAATGAAGAGGAGAAATTACAACCAATATCACAGAGATACTAAATATCATAAGAGAATACTACTTATAGCTATATGCCAACAAATCAGATGACCTAGACAAAATGGATAAATTTCTAGAAACACATTATCTTCTAAGACTGAATCAGGAAGAAGACAATCTGAACCGACCAATCACTAATTATGAAATTGAATTAGTAATCAAAAAACTCACAGCAAACAAATTCCAAGACTGGAAGGCTTCACAGGGGAATTCTACCAAATGTATAAGGAAGACTTCATGCCAATCTTTCCCAAACTATTCTCAAAGAATTGAAGAGGAGGGAACACTCCCAAATTCATTATACAAGGCCACATTACCCTGATACTAAAACCAGACAAAGACACTACAAAGAAAAGAAAATTGCAGGTCTCTGATGAATACAGATACAAAAAATATGTTCCGCCTATACCAACTTCAATAAGAGTTTTAATCATGAATGGATGTTGATTTTTTTTGCATCTGTTGAGTTGGTCATGTGATTTTTATCCTTTGTTTTGTTAATATGGTGTATCACATTGATTGCTTTGCAGATACTGAAACATCTTTGCATCCCTGGTATAAATCCCACTTGATCATGGTGTATGATCTAAATATATTGCTGAATTCAGTTTGCTAATATTTTATTGAGCATTTCATGACATTAGTATTTTTTTTATTGTCCCTTAATTTGAATTTCTCTGAAGTTTCTTTGTGGTTAATTCAGTTCATGCATTTTGGCAGGAATAACAACTAGCTGCCCATTGTTCCATTACTGGTTAGGTTAGCTTTGAAAACTTGGCTAAGATGGAATTCTTCCATTTTCTCCAATGTGGCTACTATTTTTTCCTTTGATATTAGTAGATAATTTCTAGGGGAAAACTATTTAAATATTTTATCAAATTTTAACAACCATTGAGCATTCTTGTGTGAATCAATTATTATGATGATTGCAGCAAAATGATTTTTTAACTTCATTATTTCTTCTGGTTTTACTAATTGACATTCTATTGTGCAGAGTTTTAAAATCTCTAGTGCAGGACTGCATCCTCACCATCAAACCTCTCTCTGAAATATGAAAGAAAACAAAAAAAAATGTCATTATGTGGCCTGAAATCTGATTTTTATGGTATTTTCTTTTAAAATATAAAAAGTTCTTCCAATGTAAGGGTAAAGTCTACTAAGCATAATGTTGGTAAAGTATAAATCCAATATGTGTTTAATATTAAACATTAAATACCAGCATGGTCCCTTTTTAACTCAGTTGTATTTCTTGTGCTCACTGATTAACATGATCTACAATTTTTAAAACACAATAACCACAGTATTTCTGAAAAACAGGAAAACCTGAGTAAAATTATATGTTCTGTAAGATGAGTGCTTGTTAAAGCCCAGAGGGACTTACAGCTGTCTAATTCCCACATGATGAGGAAAGAAAGTCCCCAAGTGGACAAGTTATTTATACAAGATCATATCAATAATTAATTTTTTAAAAAAGGCCCAGAGCAGAGATCTCCTGTTTTTTATATGTTACATTATCTAAAAGGCATGTTAATTAAAAAACTAAAATTTGATAACACAAAGTAGTTAAAAAACAAGCTTCCCTATTTCTCTTCAGATAGTTATGTTAAATCTTTTGAGAGTCAAAATTATCATGACTAATGACTTTTTGAAAACTGTTAAAATTGCAAAAAGGAGAACACCAAGCTCCCAAAAGCAATGGGGATTTTTCCCGAGAAGCGGGGCTTTCAGAAAAATAGGTGTGGGGACTTTTCTGTCTCCCAAAGAGGTACTGAAATATTCCTCATTCAGCAAGAGAATCATCCCAGCTGTTCGGGCTGTGTGTTCAGTGGTGTCCATGCTGTGTGCTCTTAGTCATGTAGAGACAAGAATAGCTTTCCTGGAAGTGGAGCACAGTACTTTGTTCTCTATCTTCTGATCCACCTACTGTCTCAGCAGCATGAGATGCCTGAAGAACTTTACTGCCAGCAGAGTTTATAACCCAGCCTTTCTATCCCTAGTATTCTAAAGTAGACCTCCTAAGGGTTTTGTTTGATGACTTTTCAGTCTTGAGAATTTTTGAGCTTTCAGGACATGGTTTCAGTGTATATTAGAATAACAGTCATCCACTTTATTTCCTTAACTGGAATTGTGCTTAGTTACAGGAAGAAAGGGGTTTGGAGCAGACTTGTCAAAACTCTCAGTGAGGGCTTCCCTGGTGGCGCAGTCGTTGAGAGTCTGCCTGCCAGTTCAGGGGACACGGGTTTGTGTCCTGGTCCAGGAAGATCCCATATGCCACGGGGCGGCTGGGCCCGTGAGCCATGGCTGCTGAGCCTGCGCGTCCGGAGCTTGCGCTCCGCAACGGGAGAGGCCACAACAGTGAGAGGCCCGCGTACCGCAAAAAAAAAAAAAAAAAAATTCCAATGGCATTTCACAGAAATAGAACAAACTCCTAAAATTTGCATGGAACCACAAAAGACCCCGAATAGCCAAAGCAATCTTGAGAAAGAAAAACAAAGCTGGAGTCATCATGCCTCCTGAGCAGTATCATATTGGCATAAAAACATATAGATCAATGGAACAAAATAGAGAGTTCAGAAGTAAACCCACACATATATGGAGAATTAATTTATATATTAAGCTATCATTCAGCCATAAAAAAGGATGAAATCTTCCCATTTGCCATGACATGGATGGACCTTGAGGACATTATGCTAAGTGAAATAAGTCAGTCAGAGAAAGACAAATACCATATGCTGTCACTTATATGTGGAATCTAAAAAATGAATAAACAAACTCATAAATACAGAGAACAGATTGGCGGTTGCCAGAGAATAGATTGGTGGGGGCTGTGTGAAATAGATGAAGGTGGTCAAAAGGTACAAACTTCCACCTATAAGTAAGTCATGGGGACAGACTGTAGTTAACAACAATGTATTGTATATTTGAAAGTTGATAAGAGAATAGATCTCAAAACTTCTCATCACAAGAAAAATATTGGTAACTATGTGTGGTGATGGATGTGAACTAGACTTACTGTGGTGATCATTTCACAACAAAATTGCCGTACACCTGAAACTAATATAATGTTGTGTTTCAATTACATGTCAATTAAAAGAAGAAGAACAGAATGCTTTGGCATATTTTTTACTGGTTACTTTTTCCCTCCCCCTGCTGGAAGCATAAGGGGATTTTTCTCTGATACTCATTGTGGGGACCTAGTAAAGTTCTTGAAAGTAAAACTCACAAAAGTGTGATGGCCCTCCTATGACTGGACCCCCTGAAGTTTTCCTCTCCCAGACTTGTCCACATGAAACTTCTAGCAATTCGTCGACTACATTTTAGTTTTTCCTACCCTAATACTGGTCCTTGCAGAGGTCTCTGCTGGTGAATTTCTGCTCTTGTAAGTTGTGATTCTCTGTATCTTCCTGTCTGTCTCTCATATTTTGGGCTCAACAGTTTTCCCGGTGACCTCACTTCTCTGAGAGATCTAAAAAGAGTTGTTAATTTTTCAGTTTGTTCAGCTGTAAAGAGCTATTGTTAGGACAAACTGAAGACTTCTCTGCTCTTTAGATGTCACACTAGAAACCAGAGCTCTTGAGGTAATATTTTAATTACCTTCCTGAGCTCCTTCGTCTGGGTGTTAATTTATAGTCCAGAGTCTCTTTCTGCTCTACTGAACTGTTCAAATAGCTCAAGATCACCATCCTCTATCTCCTGCTAGCAGCAATGTTTTACATAGATTTTCTGTACAAATCTATTCCCTGACAGGATAAGGGCACATAGGAACCTTCAGCTCAAGCTCACTGCTTCCCTTTTGTCCCCAAAGCTTCCAAGCCCTGAGAGGAGAATGTATATCATCCAGATCCTAATAAACTGGATAGTATGCTTCCTGGCTCTCCTAAGAGACCCACACATATCCTTGTCCAGACTCCTCTACTCCCTATTTTTAAATTACCATATCTGGTTTTGGTATCAACAATTCAGAGAAAAGAGAAAAACAGTCCACATTTCACTCCCACCCCCATCTCCAGCCATAGATGCTTCCACATGCAACTTTTATTATGAAAACAAAATGATTTAGAAAAAGGAGAAGGATAGGGTCTGAGTAACTCTAAAATTTGTTCTATTTGTGCCATCCCATGCTTTAGGAAGGAAATATATCAACAGACCAGACCAAGAATAAGGACCTTAAAACACATGCCTTCCTAAAGTTCAGTATGTATTCCTCATCTGACTATGAAATGACATTAACAACAGAATTTACTTTTGTGTCATCAACTGTGCCATCCTCTTTCTCACAGATGAGATATAGGTACTGGCACAAAAGTCACAGACATAGGCACTCTGTTAGAACAGTGTGCATTCTTTCTGCATGAAATGATCCCAGGTGAGGATAAAAATTTCCTGACCATCTTCCCCACTCTCAAGCCATGGATTTTAAACAATGCCAGAAGAATTGAAGTTCTATTGTGTCTAGAATTTTTGTCTATTTTGTATACTGATATGTACAGAGCACCTAAAACAGTGTACATTTTAGGCACTTCACAAATATTTGTAGAATGGCAGAGAAGGCATTGGTTTAATATACCAAAACTTGGAGGCAGGGTTCTGGAGGTATAGCTCAAAGAAGCACTCTAATAATGTAAAAAAATCCATATTAATAAAAAGTCTGATTCCATTTTGATGTTTGACTGTTGACAGATTTTAAGTTCCACTACTCCCTTTCCTTTTCTTCCCTACATCTAGACAAACTGATAAGAAAGCCTGCTGTTTCCTCCACTGGCACCGATAGGAACTTAAAATCACACGAGCACCATCCCATTCAAATGGGAACTCTCACCTCAGCCCTACTTCCTCACCACCATAGAACACCAAGCTAGTAGCTCCTGTCTGCCCTCTCAAAACATTTTTGGACCTGCTTGGGATCCTACCCTGCCTCCTCATGAGAGCCTCATTATGAGAATAATGAATGCTTCCATATCCTCTTAGTGCATGTATGTCATCATTAGTTTTGATATCTGAACCAAATCTTGGATGGCAGGGGTAGTGTGTGCATCCCATCTCAGTGGGGTAACTACATCTTTTAAGATTAGTTTTTTATCTTTAAAAAACATGTTAATTTTATATTCTATCCCATAATATTTGCATGTTTAAAATAAATGCTTCAAGATAAATTTTGAATGCTTAAATAAATGCTTCAAAATTTTTCCCCAAAAAGAGTACTTTGAGTGAAATTGACACCTAAGGAAGATGAATAACATTCATCCCATGGCTTCACCTATTCCCTGGCATACAGATATTTGAGCAATGAGTATTTCAGTTGGAGAGGTATAGATGCAGTCCTATTCCATTAATTTATAAATGACAGAAACTAATGCCAAGAAAACAAAAGAAATTTCTAAGGTTACTCAGTCAACCTGAACAAAGATCCTTTGACTCCAGTATGTCAAATATTTCCAAAATCTAGTTTATTGTTTTTATTTTGATATATATCTAACATTCATCTAATGCAATCAAGGAGTTTGTACAAGTTATTCAGAAGCACAGTCAAGCATAAACACCGATTACAAATTACTATTTTAGGAATTAAAAGTATCGAGACAAAGGGTGAGTTACAAGTAAACGGCTACCAAAAAGCAATCACCATCTTTTCATATACTTGTTAGCCATTTGTATGACTTCATTGGGAAAATGTTTATTCAATTTGTCTGCCCATTTTCAATTGGATTCTTTGATTTTTTGCTATTAAGTTATATGTGTTCCTTATATATTTTGGATATTAACTCTTATTAGGTAGATGGTTTGCAAATATTTTTCTCCCATTCCATAAATTGCCTTCTCATTTTGCTGGGTGTTTCTCTTGCTGTGCAGAAACTTTTTAGTTTGATGTAGTCCCACTTGTTTATTTTTGCTTTTGTTGCTTGTCCTTTTGGTTTGAGCTCAAAAAATCATTGGTAAGATCAATTCAAGGAGTTATTTTCTGTTTTCTTTTAGTTTTACAATATCAGGTCTTATGTTTAAGTCTTTGATCCCTTTTCAAGTTAATTTTTGTGAGTGACGTAAGATAGGGGTCTAATTTTGCATGTGAATATCCTACTTTTCCCAACACCTTTTATTGAAGAGATTGTCCTCTCCCCGTTGAGTATTCTTGGCTTCTTTGTCAAATACTAGCTGGCTGTACATGAATGCATTTATTTCTGAGCTCTCAATTCTGTTCCATTGGTCTATGTGTCAGTTTTTTACACTAGAAAAAGAAGTACAGACTATTCCCAAAGGGTTTTGCTTGTAACTGTAGTAATATGTCTAGAGATCTTCAGAATACTGTTCTCACAGCCAAGATTTGAATTAAAGTCTGTTTATTGAGTTGCAATAACCTGTGCTCACAGGCCATTGTTATTGTGCCACTTGTGAGAGAGAGGAGAGTGAGGTTAATGACACACTCATGGCTGTGAGTCAGACTCGAGTGCTCCATCAGTCCTAATCCAGTCCCTGCACAAGGGGAGGTATCGCTGAGATTGGATAAACACAGGACCCATGAAAAAGTCACCAAGAAAAAATAAGCCAATTCTTATGGTTTATATTGTTGTTTCTTGGCTTCTTGTGGATTATGGATTTATTTATTTGTAAGTAAAATCATAAATATATATAAAAACATATACATAAAATACATTAAAATTAGTTAATTTAAGTGAATAGCTGGGTGAACTTGACAAATTAATTTCTTAATTTCCTCATCTATTGGTACTGTATCACAGGTGGTTGATTTGATTTAAAGAGTTAATATAAGTGTTAAACACAGTTCCCAGCACATAGTAGGTGTCATGTAAGTATTAGCTATTATTAGTATTACCATGTTGAAGCTCACAACCAGTATATAAAAAGTCTTGGTTTATATACGTCTTCTTCTTTAAACAGGAGTTCCTGGAGGATAAAGATCATTAATTCAACAGATTTACTGAGACATACTGTGTTACCCCAAGCTGGGCCAGACGCCAGGGTAAAATGGTGAACAATATCCAGACCTTGGCTTAGTCATTCCTGCACATGCACTGATTCACACTGTACCAGGCAAAAAGCAGATGCTCAGAAGAGTGTGCCCTAAGTCAATAAGTAGCTGAAAATATAGAAAAAAGTAAATAATGCTGAAAAGATGAATCATGCCCCTACTAGATAATTAACCAGGGAAATGTAAAACCCTACATATGTGTACTAAGTGACCTGTTTGTCAAAAACTGAGTCTAATTTGCAACTAACTACAAAATGTTTTTAAAGGACCTTAGAGAAGCTGAAGCACTCTGTATATAATGCAGATAGTGAAAATTAAAATAACCAAATTATGAAACTAACATTTATGGATCCCTAAGGTATGTCAGGTATACTACCAGGAGTTTTGTATTAGTATTTGCTTCATCAATAAATTACCTTATTTAATTCTATTAAAGAAAAAAATAAGGATTATCAGTCCCATTTTTCAAAATAAAATCAAAAGTCATTGAGTGACATAGATGTGCTAGTAAGTGGCAGATGTGTGTGTGATTCAAACCAAGATCTGCTAACAAGTGGCAAACATGTGATTCAAACCTTGGATTTTTTGTCATTCTTTAACTTCCTTATGGTACAAACTTTAAAAATTACTTGTTTAAGGATCAAAATTAACAAGGCTACATATCCATAGAAGAAACCTGACTTGGAATTTTTCATCTCATTCCCAATTAGCTGTGTCTAAAATGTTTAATTGTGCATAACTGTTTAAATGCTTAACATGTAAAACATAACTCTACTATTATCTCAGACACTTTAGTTCAATTTACTCACAAGTTAAATTTTTTATTATGTTAAGGGCTGTGACAAAATCTATTTGAGTAAGAGAGGAGAAGGAAAGTAAAGCACTTAACTCTAAGAAGATCGGCTGAAGCCTTTCACAAGTATGAACAGAGTAAAAACTGTGAATTTATGTTAGCTTTTAAATTTAAGTTTCAGACTTAAGAAAATGAAGATGGGAGAAAGTACTCAGCTTCAACAGGTAAAAAGGTATTTCCATGGAACGATTTTTTATTCAGTATCATAATGGGTGCAGGAAGATTTGCTGCTCCTAAAGGGGTGTTAACATACTCTTCACTCAATGTGGGGGTCTCCCTAAGTATTTGGGCTGCTTGCACCATAGTGTCTATGATGGCTGCCCTTAGTCACGCAGAGCTGGGGACCATATTCCCTAGAAGTGGAGCACAGTATTATTTCCTCAAGAGATCTCTTGGACCCTTTATTGCTTTCTTCTATCTCTGGATCAATCTATTTAGTACCCCAGCAGGAGCTGCTGCACGTGGCTTTTTACTAGCAGGGTATATAATGCAGCCTTTCTACCCTGGATGTTTTGCTCCTGAGATGCCAAAGAAATGTTTACCATTGGCCATTTTATGGTGCTTGGGAATTCTGAATGATCGAGGAGTGAAGGAGGTGACTTGGTTTCAGACTGTCAGTACAGTTGTGAAAATGACAGTACTCTGCTTCGTATCTCTAACTGGAATCGTGTTACTGGTGAGAGGAAGAAAAGAGAACTTAGGCAGGTTTGAGAAAGCTTTCGATGCTGAAGTTTCAGATGCCTCACAGATTGCTGAAGCCTTCTTACAAGGATTATATGCATATTATGGCTGGGGAGTCCTTGTTCGAATAGCAGGTAAAGTCATTTTCTTAAATTATAAAAAACACCACCACACTATAAACATACAACAGTTAATCAGCTTAATTCTAAGAAAGGAATACTACATTGTTTTAATATAATGTGTTTCTCTCTTGCTTTTATCAGGTGAGTGGGTGGAAATGCATTAAACTCTCTACAAATGTGTCTTTCCAGCTTTGGAAAGTGAAATATTTTCCAGGTGTTTACAAATGGAAACACAGAAGTGACAGCTTAAGGACTCCAAGACAATTGCATTTTTTTACTGAACAAATATTTTAATAGTTTACACTTTGTAGTTATAACAACACTCATCAGAGAAAAATTTTAAATACAGAAGATATAAATTAAAATAAAGATTACCTGTAACCAATTATCTTGTATGTACACACATGTGGGGGTCACACTGCACATATACCCTTATAACTTTATCTTACCTAAAGCACATAGTGAGAATTCAAAATATTATTAAATATAAATGCTTTTAAATGAATACACAGTATTCTATCATATGTAATTTGACCATTTTTCAAACTTTTTCCCAGTCACCAAGAAAAAATAAGCCAAAACAAGCATAACAAGAGTTGTTTCTAGTTTTCCACTTTAAAATTTTATACTTATTGTTCCAATCAGCATCCTTTTATGTAAATCTTTGTGGGTTTCTCATTGCTTTATTAGAAAAAATCTTGAAGTAAAATTAATAAGTAAAGCATACAAATATTTAGAATATAAGTAAAGCATACAAATATTTAGAAATGTCTTGAGAAATATTGCCAAATTGTCTTCCAGAAAGGCTCTACAAATATATCTATTAGTTGAATTAAAATGACTAGACTTGGCTTCATCAAACCTTGTTCATTCTTTAGTCACCTAAAGTTGTGAAAATCAAATTTCAGTGTTATAACTCATTTTTATTCAATTTCTAATGGGTGGGAAGGGTTTTGCAAATGTTCATGACCATTTATGTTTCTTCCTTGTAAGACAGGTAAATGGTTTTCCCAGTTTGTTTGCTTTTTATTTTGTTCATAAGATTTTAAAATTTCAGTTTTAAAGACTAGAATTTATTTATGTTTATTTAGTTATTTATATAATACCTACAAGTATCAAACTATCCATCTTTTAATTTTTCATTGTTTTCATACTTGAAAAGTCTTTCCCCATCTCAAGGTTTAGATAAATATATATCTGTGCTTCTTTCTCTAAATCTTTATGGTCTTATTTTGCATTTTACTTTTTAATACTTATGAATTATTTTGAAGGAGTTGCATACTGTGAGTTAATAATATAATTTTGTATTTTCCAAGTAAACATATATGTCAATTTTGGTGTTGGCAATATACATTCAAGTTTAATTTAAGGTTTAACTAGTCTAGAATCTTAATCCAAGGAGTGAAAAGAGCAGGAGAGTCTACCCTAAAGTCCTAGAATATTGTGACCAGATTAACAGATGAGCTATTCCAGCCCTTCATTAACACGTACTTGTAGTTCTATTGAATACAGTGATGGCCGTAAGGTAAGGGAAGATTTGCTCCAGTCCTCCTGGCCTAGAATCCAGGTTTTCAGAGTTATTTTCTTATCCAAAAAAGCTCATGTTGAGTATATCAGAGATACAACATTAAAACCCACAATTTAGCAAAATTCTGTTGCTACTAGAATCAATAATTTGCCCAAGCTTGGTAAATAAGCATTCAACAAAAATGAACTCTTGTTGTGTGCAGTCGTTTCTTTTACTTACTATGTGTTATATTGAAGCCACTTTCAAAGATTATATAATTAGCCGTTTTTTATGTGTGGCACTTTTTTTTTGCAGGAGAGCTGAAAAGCCCTAGTGAGAATATCCCCAAATGTGTGATTACTGCACTTATCCATGTGGCACTGATCTACTTATTGGTTAACATTTCCCACCTAGCCGTCCTGACTCTGAAGGAAATCATGTCCTCAGGTATGGCTACACAGAACCAGAGGGAAGACACTCTGTTTCATTCTACTGAATAAAGGGAGTTTCTAATGTACAGTGGATTTTTTGCATACTTTAAGAGAATTATGCTAAATTAGTTCATGTCAGGTTATTTATTTATCTATTTATTTAAATGTAAAAGTTCAAAAGGTCAAGCAATCTCTTTTGAGCATATAGTAAAGGGTAAAGTTTAGGAGCAAAAATATGGAAAACACCAAGAATTGTAAAAGGAAAAAAAGCAGAACACAATGGAAAGAATAGAATAGAACAGAATAGAATGGAATAGAATAGAATAGAAAATATGAGAATACTTATCAAAATCCCTTGGAATATACTTAATAAGGTGCATATGGGTGCTCTGGGATAGCATTTGCCTCCAGGAAATATAACTCATACTCTGTCTCTAGGCATATCCCCAAAATCTATACAGACCTTGAGTACTTAACTTTTCTTATTACTGAAGTAGAAATGAATCCTTCCACAATATATATATATCTATATAGAGATATATAATTTCAGTTTACCATAAAAATGATTCAAATTTTCAGAATTTTTAAGAATTACTACTTTATAGTAAAGAAACTAATTTTTTGCTCTAAAAATAGACAAACTGAAAGAGCCTCAATTCTCAATTGAACTTAATATACCTAAACAGATATATTAATAAAGTATATATGTTTAAAACTTTACATTTCCAGTTATCATAAGGCCCTAAAGATAAAAGAAAATCAATAATAGGCTCTCATTATAAAGAAAAATAATGAAAATAAAAATAAGGCCTATACTACATCCAAGCTTGAGGCTCCTCAGTTATCTCAACTCTAAAATGACACTATTTACAATAGCCAAGACATGGATGCAAACTAAATGTTCATCAACAGATGAATGGATATAGAAGATGTGGTAGATAGATAGATAGATAGATAGATAGATAGATGATAGACAGACACACTGGAATATTATTCAACTATAAAATAGAATGAAATATTGCCTTTTGCAGTAACATGGATGGACCTAGAGATTATCATACTGAGTGAAGTAAGTTAGACAGAGAAAGACAAATATATGATATCAGTTATATGTAGGATCTAAAAATCAATACAAGTGAATTTATTTTACAAAACAGAAACAGACTCACAGATATAAAAAACAAACTATGGTTACCAAAGGGGAAACTGGGGGGAGGAATAAATTAGGAAAATAGTATTAACAGATATACATCACTATATATAAAAGAGATAAACAACAAGGATTTACTGTATAGCACAGAGAACTGTATTCAATATCTTATAATAACCTATAATGGAAAAGAATCTGGAATATATATATATATTCCAGATTTTATATATATAACTGAATCATTTTCTGTACACCAAAAAGTAACATGATATTCTAAATCAACTATACTTAATTTTTTTAATATAAAAAATAAAATGAGATGAGTATATTATTTGGTCATATCACTCATTAGTAGTAATAACAAATGTGAAAATATATGTGAAGGTACTCTGGAACACCTATTGCACAATAATATTCTGCTTCAGAAAGATCACAGATTAATTAAAACAGCCATATATTTGAAATAAAAAGACCTAACTGCAAAAATCACCTTTCAGATATTGCAGCTTTTTTCACTTGGTAAGGATTCAATAACTCTTGGTTTCAATTCTCATGTCAGTAAAATAGGGAGAAAAATTGTTGCCCTTTGTATTGCATAGCATAATTAGAGTAAGAAAAATCACTTTATAGAATCTACAAAATCAAGTTATGTGAATTATAGTGGTTAAAACACAAGGAAAAAATACTCTGTGGTGATCCTAAACATCCAAAGGAAAGTAATATTTTTCAGTGAAATTAGCCCTTTGATGTTAGAAAATAAAACCTGTGACTTCCCAAATTTTATAGAGTAGAAAGATAGTAAATAGTTTCATTTTCATTTAAAAATTTTAGACAAGACATGTTTATATTAGTAGACTCAGTTTGAGTCAGAGGGTGAAAACCCACAGAACTATCTTCGAAATGTAGTGAATTCAGTAGGACACATACAGATTAAGCCCATATCTTTGCTAGCCCGAGTTTACGGTCCAGTTTGGGGCTATCATCAAACCAGTCAATTTTCAACAAGTATGCCCTTGAAGTAAGAGTGTCAGAGAGGAGCTAGATAAACTCTTCACACATCCCTAGCTGACTGGGGAACTGCAGGGGAAAACCACGAGTGTCAGGAAGTTAGTAAAAGCCAAAGCAACTTGAAAACTGGCTGAACTTTGAATGTGCTTCCCAACATGGACACAGATTGACTGTGAAAGTATGGAAGCCTTATGGATTTGAGATGTTTGAGCATAAATTCTGCTCAAATCATTAACTGACCACTAAGCTATGCAGCTAACAGTAGCAACCTCTAGGAATCCAAACATGAAAATTAAAATTAAGAATTAAAATATGAGAAGACATAGTAGCTTCACACCATGAAGAAAACAGGATTTATGAGTTTACCAGGCAAGTTACAAAAACAACAACAACTCAGGAAAATGTATGAAGAAATAATGGTTTGGAAATTCTGAAAACTGATGAAAAACATTAATAAATAGATCCAAGAAACTCAATGACCCCACAATAAATACAAAGAGGATCAAACCTATACCTATAAAAGCCAAATTGTGAAAGCCAAAGCAAAGCAAAAGAGAAAGCAGCAAGAGAAAAACTACTCATTGTATACAGGGAAGTGATAATACAATTAACAATTGACTTATTTTTAAAAATGGAGGCCAAATAGCAGTGGAATGACAGTTAAAGTGCTGAAAGGGAAAAAAAAAGCCTGTCAACCAAAAATATGATATCAAGTGATAATATACTTCATAAGTGAAGGCAAAATAAAGACATCACCAGAGAAACAAAAACTGAGAGAATTCATTGCTAGCAGAGTTACTGAAGGAAATTCTTCAGGCTGAAGAAAGTAATCTGAATGAAAAGGAAGAAAGAAAGAGAACCAGAAACAGTAAGTATATGGGTAAATATAAAAGACTCTATATGTGTGTATACACATTTTTCTTTGAATTTTAAAAAAATACCTAAGATTATTTTAAGCAATAACTCTGAAACTTAAGTGTAGGGTATATAAAATGTATAGATGTAATATATATGACAATAATAACACAAAGAAAACAGAAGGAAATGAGCCATAGTGGAGTAAAGTTGCCATATTTTACTGAAATTAACTTGAAATTGATTTTGATGAAATTAAAGGTGCATGTTGTAATTACCAGACCAACCACTAAGAAAATAACTCAACAAATCAACAGAGTAATTAAAATGTCACATTAAGAATATCTGTTTAGGGACTTCCCTGGTGGTGCAGTCATTAAGAATCCACCTGTTAATGCAGGGGACATGGGTTTAATCCCTGGTCCGAGAAGATCCCAAATGCCGTGGAGCAACTAAGCCCATGCACCACAACTACTGAGCCTGTGCTCTAGAGCCCACAAGCCCCAACTACTGAGCCCATGTGCCACAACTACTGAAGTCCATGTGCCTAGATTCCGTGCTCCACAACAAGAGAAGCCACAAAAATGAGAAGCCCGTGCACCGCAGTGAAGAGTAACCCCCACTCACTGCAACTAGAGAAAGCCCGTGCACAGCAATGAAGACCCAACGCAGCCAAAACTAAATAAATTAATTAATTTTAAGAAAAGAATATCTGTTTAGGGAATTTCCTGGCTGGAATAGTTAGACTCAGCACATTCACTGCCAGGGACTAAGTTTGATCCCTGGTTGAGGAACTAAGATCCCACAAGCCATACGGTGCAGAAAAAAAAAAAAAGAATACCTGTTTAACACTAAAGGAGGCAGTAAAGGAAGAATAGAAGAACAAAAAGACATTAAAAACAAATAGCAAAATGACAGATGTAAATACAACAATATCAATAATATTAAATGAGAATAGGTTAAACACTGCAATATAAAGGCAGAGACTGTCACACTGGTTAAAATCATCAATCAAACTATATGCTGTCTAAATGAGACACACTTTAGATTCAAAATCACAATTAAGTATAAAGTAAAAGAATGGAAAAATTTATACATGTAAACATTAACTGTAAGAAAGTTAGGAATAGTAATATTAATAAGAAACAAAATAACTTTAAGACAAAAATATTGCTAGAGACAAAGAAAGGCATTTCAAATGATAAAAGGGTCAATGTATAAGGAAGATGTAACAATTATAAATGTATACACGCCTAATACCACAGCCCCCAAATACATGAAGCCATACTAATGTAACTGAAAGGAGAAATAGGCAATTCAGCAACTATAGATGCAGATGTCAGTATATCACTCAATAACTAGATAGAAAGTCAATAAGGATATAGAAGATCTGAGCAGCACTATCAATCAAACTGATCTAATTGACATTTATAGATCACTCCACCAAACAGAAGCAGAGTATACATTTATTTCAAGCACTTATGGGACATTGTCTAGGATAGACCTAATTCTAGGATATAAAACAAGTCTCAAAAAATTTGAGAAGATTTCTATCACACAAAATATTTCCTTCAACAGCAGCAGAAACAAAACAGAAACAAACAACAGAATGTAATTTGGGAAATCCCACATATTTGGAAATTAAACAACACACTTCTAAATAACCCATGGGTCAAGTAAGAAATCACAAGACTCTCAACAACTATGAAGATTTAACCCTGATTGAAAGCTTACAAGTTAGTCTGGCACAGTTTCAGGGAGGTTGGAAATGGAGACAAAGACAATTTATTTTTCATAACAATAGCAGTAGCTAGAATGTCATTTTTATGCTGGTTCCCAAACCTCAATTCCCACAAGACAAAGCAAAGAAGGCCAGGTGATACTTCCACATGACAGTAGAAGATCCCCAAACTTAGGGAATCCAAATCTTTTATAATATCTTTTATAAGTCTTTCTTCAGAAGGTAGGTTCCAGGAATGGCTCTAAAAGACAAAAGATCATTATTGTCCTTCCATTCCCATATTTTTCAGAGTCTAAATGTTCCCTCCTGGGCTCCCACAATTGCCACTGTAATAGAACTTAGCAAAGCAGGTACTCAACCAAGCAGTCATTATCCTTGTAATCTATGACCATGTCAATCCAACAAGAGGATTCAGGTGGGATGTAGCTTATACTTTTTCATGCAAAACCAAAATGTCACCGGGCCAGGCTAGCTATGTTCTTGAATATGCCATTTCCATTTGATAAGAGAGATTTTTTGGGCTCTTCATATCTTTTTAATAATTGAATACAATTTGATTCATCCCAAAATGAGAATATTAGGCTGGAAAGTCACAAGGCCTCTATGAGTCAGGTGTTCAGTTTTACAATATCCCAGTATCAAGCTAATATTTTTTTCAAAAGGAGTTTACCTGATAGCTGTGTCAAGGAGGAAACAAGCCAAAAACCTCAAGGGCTACCTCCAGCTATAAGGTGCCTCTCTTTGCCAGGAAATGCAATAAAAAAAAAATCGTCAATCACAGAGACTTCTAGGTCAAAGGAGTAATTATGGTTGCGGATCCCGAAAGGTAGAAAGTGTGCCATAGTTTGCTGGGCAGCTTTCAATACCGCCTGTTGATTTGTTCCTCCACTCAAAGGATACTGATCTGTGAATTAGCTAATACAGAAGACCAAGTAGAGTGCCCAAGTGAGACACATATAATCTACAACTCACAAAGTATCCGTAAGGTGCTGGGTTTTCTTTTAGTAGTAGGGGACCAGAGACAATATTTTTCTAGACTACCAGAGAGACTGAGTGTTGTGAATTTACCCACATGTTCCCCAGAAACCTTACTTGGCAAGCAGTACCGCAAATATTGTTGGGATTCATCAGCTTGTTGGTAGAAGTGTAACAATACCAACTCAGATCTGTTTAGACTGAGGCTTTTGACTTGCCCACCAACTGGACATGAACAATACAGTATAAACTGTGGATATCGGACGGCAGACAATACAGTATAAACTTTGGATATCTTGCAAAATCCTGAACACCAACTGGTGGCAAATATGAGGGGAGTTTAGGAATCCCTAGGGGAATACTCTGAAAGTATGTTGAGCAAGTGAGATAGAAAAGAAATGTTGGTAATGTTTGAGACAGAATACCAGCCGGCAACAATCTATTCAGTGATTTTTTCCATTACAGTCACAATGTCTGGAATAACCACAAATGGGGCTATAGGAGGAACAATTGAGCATTTGGTAATAATCCACTGTAAAGCTCCAGCTCCCAGTAGCTTTTGTCACTGGGCATAGTTATATTGAGATATTGTGTCTTTTACCACCCCCCCTGCTGCCTTTAAGTTTTCAATCAGGTCTGTGATCTTTCTCCTACTGAGATTCTATGTTGTTTTGTTGAACCACACAAGGAGGAAGAAGGAGAGGGTTTGGAAGGAACACACATGTCTAATACTCTCCACTTGCATCTCTACCTGAACAGGAGAATTGCCTCTGGACTTTTTGATCATTTATAGTACAAGCATCTAAAATATCAATACCAAAAATATATCCAAAAGTGGAAGCCATGATAATACAGTACTTTGAATTTGCCAAAAGTGCTTTATTCACAAAGGAATTTCTGTGGGTAGAGAGCTTCACTTCTGCACTGTGAATTCTATCCAGATCCCCTTAGCTGAATCTAGCCCTCACTCCCCATTCCTGGGTTTGTTGGTACTTGGGAACCCATATCTAAAAGCCTTCATAAAGTTTCCCAATATATTTGGATGTGTATAGCCTCAGGGCAGGGAGACCTCAGTCACACTCCTAATCATCTTTCTCCTCAAGACACCTGAGGTTAAGGGAGAGAAGAGGAGAGACCATGGAAGAAGAGAGTGGCTTTGTGCCACTAAGATACATTTTTTAATCTCGAATTAACAAAACTGCCTCCAGAAGACAGAGAATATTGGAATAGATTTATATTAAGAAAACAAATTGAATTAATAATTTAAAATCTTCCCACAAATCAAATCCCAGGACCCAGTAGCTTCTCTGATGAATTGTATCAAACATTTAAGAAAGAAATAATGCCACTCCTAAACAAACTCTTTCAGAAAACAGAAGAGGGAACGCTTCCCAATTTATTTTATGGAACAAGTATTTCTATGATACCAAGCCAGAATAATTCTTTTCACAAAGAAAGAAAATTACATACAAATGTTATATACAACATGTATTGTTCTATGAACTACAATGCAAAAATTCTTAAAAACATTGGTAAGTTGAATCCAGAAGCATATAAAAAAGGATTATACACCATGAACAAGTGAGGTTTACCATTGGTTGGTTTAACATCCCAAAATCAATTAATGTTTTACTAATATGGTAACTAACAAAGATCACATTATAATATTGAGATTCATAAAAAGCATTTGACAAGATGGAATACTCCATGATTTTTAGAATATTTTGGAAAAACATAGGGATAGAAGGGAACTTCCTCATTTAGATAAAAAGCAGTTTCAGTGTACTACTACTGCTCCTTTGTCTTTGTGACAATTACAATTTAATGTTTGCTAAGTTAATTAATTAAAAATACTATACAGTACCAACATTTTGTCAGTTACATAATTAGTGGCTTTTCTTTTTTTTTTTTTTATAAACCTCTTTACTGGAGTATAATTGCTTTACAATGGTGTGTTAGTTTCTGCTTTATAACAAAGTGAATCAGTTATACGTATACACATGTCCTCATATCTCTTCCATCTTGCGTCTCCCTCCCACCCACCTTAACCCACCCCTCTAGGTGGTCACAAAGCACCGAGCTGATCTCCCTGTGCTATGCGACTGCTTCCCACTAGCTATTTTACGTTTGGTAGTGTATATATGTCCATGCCACTCTCTCACTTTATCCCAGCTTACCCTTCCCCCTCCCCGTATCCTAGAGTCAATTCTCTAATAGGTCTGTGTCTTTATTCCCGTCTTGCCCCTAAGTTTTTCATGACCTTTATTATTATTTTTTTTTTAGATTCCATATATATGTGTTAGCATACGGTATTTGTTTTTCTCTTTCTGACATACTTCACACTGTATGACAGACGCTAGGTCCATCCACCTCACTAAAAATAACTCAGTTTAGTTTCTTTTTATGACTGAGTAATATTCCATTGTATATATGTGTCACATCTTCTTTATCCATTCATCTGTTGATGGACACTTAGGGTGCTTCCATGTCCTGGCTATTGTAAATAGAGCTGCAATGAGCATTTTGGTAAATGACTCTTTTGACTTATGGTTTTCTCAGTGTATATGCCCAGTAGTGGGATTGCTGGGTCACATGGTAGTTCTATTTTTAGCTTTTTAGGGAACCTCCATACTGTTCTCCATAGTGGCTGTACCAATTCACATTCTCACCAACAGTGCAAGAGGGTTCCCTTTTCTCCACACCCTCTTCCACATTTATTGTTGGTAGATTTTTGATGATGGCTATTCTGACTGGTGTGAGATGATATCTCATTGTAGTTTTGATTTGCATTTCTCTAATGATTAATGAGGTTGAGCATTCTTTCATGTGTTTGTTGGAAATCTGTATATCTTCTTTGGAGAAATGTCTATTTAGGTCTTCTGCCCATTTTTAGATTGCGTTGTTTGTTTTTTTGATATTGAGCTGCATGAGCTGCTTGTAAATTTTGGAGATTAATCCTTTGTCACTTGCTTCATTTTCAAATATTTTCTCCCATTCTGAGGGTTGTCTTTTCGTCTTGCTTATGGTTTCCTTTGCTGTGCAAAAGATTTTAAGTTTCATTAGGTCCCATTTGTTTATTTTTCTTTCTATTTCCATTTCTCTAGGTGGTGGGTGAAAAAGGATCTTGCTGTGATTTATGTCATAGAGTGTTCTACCTATGTTTTCCTCTAAGAGTTTGATAGTTTCTGGCCTTACATGTATGTTTTAATCCATTTTAAGATTACTTTTGTGTATGGTGTTTGGGAGTGTTCTAATTTCATTCTTTTACATGTAGCTGTTCAGTTTTCCCAGCACCACATATTGAAGAGGCTGTCTTTTCTCCACTGTATATTCTTGCCTCCTTTATCAAAGATAAGGTGACCATAGGTGTGTGGGTTTACCTCTGGGCTTTCTATCCTGTTCCATTGATCTATATTTCTGTTTTTGTGCCAGTACCACACTGTCTTGATTACTGTAGCTTTCTAGTATAGTCTGAAGTCAGGGAGCATGATTCCTCTAGCTCCATTTTTCATTCTCAAGATTGCTTTGGCTCTTCGGGGTCTTTTGTGTTTCCATACAAGTTGTGAAATTTTTTGCTCTAGTTGTGTGAAAAATGCCAGTGGTAGTTTGATAGGGATTGCATTGAATCTATAGATTGCTTTGGATAGTATAGTCATTTTCACAATATTGATTCTTCCAATCCAAGAACATGGTATATCTCTCATCTGTTTGTATCATCTTTAATTTCTTTTATAGGTGTCTTATAATTTGCATACAGGTCTTTTGTCTACTTAGGTAGGTTTATTCCTAGATATTTTATTCTTTTTGTTGCAATGGTAAATGGGAGTGTTTTCTTGATTTCTCTTTCAGATTTTTCATCATTAGTGTATAGGAATGCAAGAGATTTCTGTGCACTAACTTTGTATCCTGCTACTTTACCAAATGCATTGATTAGCTCTAGTAGTTTTCTAGTAACATCTTTAGGATTCTTTATGTATAGTATCATGTCATCTGCAAACAGTGACAGCTTTACTTCTTTTCTGATTTGGATTCCTTTCATTTCTTTTTCTTATCTGATTGCTGTGGCTAAAAATTCCAAAACTATGTTGAATAATAGTCATGAGAGCGGGCAACCTTGTCTTGTTCCTGATCTTATTGGAAATGGTTTCTCTTTGTCACCATTCAGGATGATGTTGACTGTGGGTTTGTCATATACGACCTTTATTATGTTGAGGTAAGTTGACTTTATGCCTACTTTATTGATTTTTGTTTTTGATAAACGGGTGTTGAAATTTTGTCAAAAGCTTTCTCTGCATCTATTGAGATGATCTTATGGATTTTTTCCTTCAATTTGTTAATATGGTGTGTCACATTGATTGATTTGCTTATACTGAAGAATCCTTGCATTCTTGGGATAAACCCCACTTGATCATGGTGTATGATCCTTTTAATGTGCTGTTGGATTCCCTTTGTTAGTATTTTGTTGAGGATTTTTGCATCTATGTTCATCAGTGATACTGGTCTGTAGTTTTCTTTCTTTGTGTCATCTTTGTTTGGTTTTGGTATCAGGGTGATGGTGGTCTCATAGAATGAGTTTGGAAGTGTTCCTCCCTCTGCTATATTTTGGAAGAGTTTGAGAAGGATAGGTGTTAGCTCTTCTCTAAATGTTTCATAGAATTTGCCTGTGAAGACCTCTGGTCCTGGGCTTTTGCTTGTTGGAAGATTTTTAATCAGTTTCAATATCTGTGCTTGTGATTGGTCTGTTCATATTTTCTATTTCTTCCTGGTTCAGTCTCGGAAGGTTGTGCGTTTCTAAGAATTTGTCCGTTTCTTCCAGGTTGTCCATTTTATTGGCATATAGTTGCTTGTAGTAATCTCTCATGATCCTTTGTATTTTTGCAGTGTCAGTTGTTACTTTTACATTTCTAATTCTATTGATTTAGAGTCTTCTCCCTTGTTTTCTTGATGAGTTTGGTTAATGGTTTATCCGTTTTGTTTATCTTCTCAAAGAACCATCTTTTAGTTTTATTCATCTTTCCTATTGTTTCTTTCATTTCTTTTTCATTTATTTCTGATCTGATTTTTATGATTTCTTTCCTTCTGCTAACTTTGGGGTTTTTTTGGTCTTCTTTCTCTAATTGCTGTAGGTGTAAGGTTAGGTTATTTTTTGAGATGTTTCTTGTTTCTTAAGGTAGGATTATATTGCTATAAACTTCCTGCTTAGAACTGCTTTTGATGCATCCCATAGGTTTTGGTTCATCGTGTTTTCATTGTCATTTGTTTCTAGGTATTTTTTTAATTTCATCTTTGATTTATTCAGTGATCTCTTGGTTACTAAGTAGTGTATTATTTAGCCTCCATATGTTGGTATATTTTACAGCTTTTTTCCTGTAATTGATACCTAGTCTCATAGCATTGTGGTTGGAAAAGATACTTGATATGATTTCAATTCTCTTAAATTTACCAAGGCTTGATTTGTGACACAAGATATGATCTATCCTGGAGAATGTTCCATGAGCACTTGAGAAGAAAGCATATTCTGTTATTTTTGGATGGAATGTCCTATAAATATCAGTTAAGTCCATCTTGTTTAATGTATCATTTACAGTTTGTGTTTCCGTATTTATTTTCATTTTGCATGATCTGTCCATTGGTGAAAGTGAGGTGTTAAAACCCCTGACTATGATTGTGTTACTGTTGATTTTCCCTTTTATGGCTGTTAGTTTTTACCTTATGTTTTGGGGTGCTCCTATGTTGGGTGCATAAATATTTACAATTGTTATACCTTCTTCTTGGATTGATCCCTTGATCGTTATGTAGTGTCCTTCTTTGTCTCTTGTAATAGTGTTTCTTTTAAAGTCTATTTGTCTGATATGAGAATTGCTACTCCAGCTTTCTTTTGATTTCCATTTGCATGTAATATCTTTTTCCATCCCCTCACTTTCAGTCTGTATGTGTCCCTATGTCTGAAGTGGGTCTTTTGTGGACAGCATATATACGGGTCTTGTTTTTGTATCCATTCAGCCAGTCTATGTCTTTTGGTAGGAGAATTTAATCCGTTCACATTTAAGGTAATTATCGATATGTATGTTCCTATTACCATTTTCTTAATTGTTTTGGGTTTGTTATTGTAGGTCTTTTCCTTTTCTTGTGTTTCCAGCCTAGAGAAGTTCCTTTAGAATTTGCTGTAAAGCTGGTTTGGTGGTGCTGAATTCTCTTAGCCTTTGCTTCTGTGTAAAGCTTTTGATTTCTCCATCAAATGTGAATGAAGCCCTTCCTGGGTAGAGTAATGTGGGTTTTAGGTTTTTCCCTTTTATCACTTTAAATATATCTGGCCTCTCCCTTCTGGCCTGCAGAGTTTTTGCTGTAAGATCAGTTGATAACCTTAGGCTAATTTCCTTGTATGTTATTTGTTGCTTTTCCTTTGCTGTTTTTAATATATTTTCTTTGTATTTAATATTTGCTAGTTTGATTAATGTGTCTTGGTTTCCTTGTTTCTTCTAGGATTTACCCTGCATGGGAGTCTCTGCTCTTCCTTTGCTTGGGCAAATATTTCCTTTCCCCTGATAGTGATGTTTTTGACTATAATCTCTTCAAATATTTTCTCAGATCCTTTCTCTTTCTCCTCTTTTCTGGGGCGCCAATATTTCAAATGTTGGTGCATTTAATGTTGTCACAGAGGGCTCTGAGACTGTCATCAATTCTTTTCATTCTTTTTTCTTTATTCTGCTCTGCAGTAGTTATTTCCACTATTTTATCTTCCAGGTCACTTATCCGTTCTTCTGCCTCAGTTATTCTGCTACTGATTACTTCTAGAGAATTTTTAATTTCATTTATTGTGTTGTTCATCACTATTTGTTTGCTCTTTAGTTCTTCTAGGTCCTTGTTAAATGTTTCTTGCATTTTCTCCATTCTATTTCCAAGATTTTGGATCTTTACTATCATTATTCTGAATTCTTTTTCAGGTAGACTGCCTATTTCCTCTTCATTTGTTAGGTCTGGTGGGTTTTTGCCTTGCTCCTTCATCTGCTGTGTGTTTCTCTGTCTTCTCATTTTGCTTAACTTACTGTGTTTGGGGTCTCCTTTTTGCAGGCTGCAGGTTCGTTGTTCCTGTTGTTTTTGGTGTCTGTCCCCAGTGGCTAAGGTTGGTTCAGTGGGTTGTGTAGGTTTCCTGGTTGAGGGGACTAGTGCCTGTGTTGTGGTGGATGAGGCTGGATCTTGTCTTCTGGTGGGCAGGGCCACATCCAGTGGTGTGTTTTGGGGTGTCTGTGGCCTTATTATGATTTTAAGCAGGCTCTCTGCTAATGGATGGGGTTGTGTTCCTGTCTTGCTATTTCTTTGGCACAAGTTGTCCAGCACTGTAGCTTGCTGTTCGTTGAGTGGAACTGGGTCTTGGCGTTGAGATGGAGATGTCTGGGAGGTTTTCACCATTTGATATTACGTGCAGCTGGGAGGTCTCTTGTGGACCAGTGTCCTGAAGTTGGCTCTCCCACCTCAGAGGCACAGCCCTGATGCCTGGCTGGAGCACCAAGGGCCTGTCATCCTCGTGGCTCAGAATAAAAGGGAGAAAAGAAAGAAAGAAAGAAGAAGATAAAATAAAATTTAAATAAAGTAAAATAAAATAAAATAAAGTTATTAAAATAAAAAATAATTATTAAAAAAAAAAGAAAGAAGAGAGCAACCAAACTAAAATACAAATACACCAATGATAACAAGTGCTAAAAACTATACTAAAAATTAAAAAATTAAAAAAAAAAAAAAAAAACGGACAGCCAGAACCTTAGGACAAATGGTAAAAGCAAAGCTATACAGACAAAATCACACACAGAAGCATACACATACACACTCAGAAAAAGAGAAAAAGGGAAATATATATGTATTGTTGTTCCTCAAGTCCACCTCCTCAATTTGGGATGATTCATTGTCTATCCAGTTATTCCACAGATGCCGGGTACATCAAGTTGAGTGTGGAGATTTAATCCGCTGCTCCTGAGGCTGTTGGGAGAAATTTCCCTTTCTCTTCTTTGTTCGCATAGCTCCCGGGGTTCAGCTTTGGATTTGGACCCTCCTCTGCATGTAGGTCTTCTGAGGGCATCTGTTCCTCTCTCATACAGGACAGGGTTAAAGGAGCAGCTGATTAGAGGGCTCTGCCTCACTCAGGCATAGGGGAGGGAGGGGGACAGAGTTCGGGGCGAGCTTGCAGTGGCAGAGGCTGGCGTGACGTTGCACTAGCCTGAGGTGCACCGTACGTTCTGCCGGGGAAGTTGTCCCTGGATCCCGGGACCCTGGCAGTGGCGGGCTGCACAGGCTTCTGGAGGGGAGGTGTGGAGAGTGACCTGTGCTTGCCCACAGGATTCTTGGTGGCGGCAGCAGCAGCCTTAGCATCTCATGCCCGTCTCTGGGGTCCGCGCTGTTAGCCGCGGCTTGCGCCAGCCTCTGGAGCTCCTTTAAGCAGTGCTCTTAATCCCCTCTCCTCGCGCACCAGGAAACAAAGAGGCAAGGAAAAGTCTCTTGCCTCTTCAGCAGCTCCGGACTTTTTCTGGACTCCCTCCCGGCTAGCTGTGTTGCACTAACCCCTTCAGGCTGTGTTCACGCAACCAACCCCAGTCCTCACCAGGGGATCCGACCTCTGAAGCCCTAGTCACAGCTCCCAGCCCCGCCTGCCCCAGCGGGTGAGCAGGCAAGCCTCTCGGGCTGGTGAGTGCCGATCCACACCAATCCTCTGTGCGGAAATCTCTCCGCTTTGCCCTCCGCACCCCTGTTGCTGTGCTCTCCTCCACGGCCACGAAGCTTCCCCCTCCGCTACCCACAGTCTCTGCCCGCGAAGGGGCTTCCTAGTGTGTGGAAACCCTTCCTCCTTCACGGCTCCCTCCCACTGGTGCAGGTCCCGTCCCTATTCTTTTGTCTCTGTTTTTTCTTTTTCTTTTGCCCTACCCAGGTACGTGGGGGGTTTCTTGCCTTTTGGGAAGTCTGAGGTCTTCTGCCAGGGTTCAGTAGGTGCTCTGTAGGAGTTGTTCCACATGTAGATGTATTTCTGATGTAGTTCTGAAGTATTTGTGGGGAGGAAGGTGATCTCCACGTCTTACTCTTCCACCATCTTGAAGCTCAGATGCTCATCTTTGCCTCCATTTTAATTATTCCCTCAGACTTAATCCCCATAAACTATGTGGGATTCACAGATTGGATTCAACTTGGGCTAATGATGATGGGCTTGTTTAAACTGAGATTCCAGGAGTCCCACCTATCCAGACCTTATAAGGTAAATCAAACCTGAAAAAAATTCCCTTCACCTTTCTAAAGAGCATTTTGCACTTTTACTTTTTTCTTACATCTGCATGTAAAGTCTTTCGAGCCCATTTTAGGAACATTTGATCTAAAGAATAGATTTTATATTTACTGGTTCATAAGCTTCTTAGACCATTTTCAATTTGAAATCTCAAGAGAGAAAACACAGGGCTGGCCCTTGTTAGTAAAGGCAGAGGATCCTTAGGCTTTTTTATATTATAATGCAACTAGTGAAATTTGAGTCCGCAGGGACCATATGTGGGGTGTATGATGTTTGTACTAGATCTCAGGGGAAGAGATGGACCAATGTCCAGGACCAATGATTATTTGAGTGTCCTCTTATTGGTACCAACTTAGATAACCTTGTAGGCTTGCCTAGGACTTTTCAGCCTTCTGAGCTCAAATGTCTATAAGTGTTATAAGTGTATAAGTCTCCAGGTTTAATGGCCAATATAGAAGAGCTATACTCTAGATATTTGTGAAGGAGTATAATTGCAAACTCATTCATCTTTCAAAAGCTTACCTCAGAGACAGAATATGTATGAAGGACTGACTGAGGGATAAGTATTCTGTCAATTCCTCAAACCACCAAAACCTCTCTCTATATATTAACTATATCTGAAATGCTTCATAGCATTTGGAAGAATTTTTCCATAGCCTCTGGAAGAATTTTTTTCTTCTAATTGTTTACTACAGCCCATCCATCTATATTGTAGATTTAACCAATGTTGTGTTTAACCAAACAACCTCTGGCAACTCATTCCTATACTTACTGAAAGGAGATTAAGTGATATATTTTTACGTTATGCAACTGTCTCTCTAAATGTAGACCCATTGAAGAAAATTCTTCCTAATATTTGTATCAGAAATACTTGTGTTTCTAGGCAGATTATTAGTTTTCTTTACAGACACTGACACTGACAATCAGCCTCTATATACTGGCACCAAATTGAATCTCGGAGACAGAGTTTGGGTGAAGTAGAAAAGAACAGCTTTATTGCTTTGCCAGGCAAAGGGGACCACAGCAGGCTAATGCCCTCATAGCTGTGTGTGCCAACCTGGGGGGTTTGTGAGAAGTCTTATAGTCAAGGGGTGGTGTTGCTGATAAGGATCAGGGTACCTGCAGGGCATGAATTCCTTCAATCCAGAGATCCTCTGGCATCAGGTGGTCTCGTGATTCTCAAGGTTATGGAACTGTGACCTTCTCTCTGGAATGAAGAATACTTCATCACATAGTTAACATCTTCCATTTGGTGGGGGTTTTAGTTCTGCAGAAGAGCTCAAAGATATTGTTATGTATATCCCTTGAGGAGGAACCAGGACCCTGCCCTAAGTTTGCACTATTGTTTCTTTTTTTATTACTATTTTTTACTGAAGCATAGTTGAATTGTAATGTTGTGTTAATTACTGCTGTACAATAAAGTGACTCAGTTATACATATATATACATTCTTTTTCATATTCTTTTCCATTATGGTTTATCATAAGATATTGAATATAGTTCCCTGTGCTATAAGGTAGGACCTTGCTGTTTATCCATTCTCTATATACCAGTTTGTATCTGCTAATCCCAAACTCCCACTACTACCCTCTCCCACTCCCTCCCCCTTGGCAACCACCAGTCTGTTCTCTATGTCCCTGATTTTGTTTCTGTTTCATAAATATGTTCATTTGTCTCATATTTTAGATTCCATATATAAGTGATATCATGATATTTGTCTTTCTCTTTCTGACTTACTTAGTATGATAATCTCTAGTTTCATCTATATTGCTGCAAATGTGGTATTATTTCATTCTTTTTATGGCTGAGTAGTATTCCATTGTATATATGTACCACATATTTAACCATTCATCTGTTGATGGACATTTAGGTTGCTTCCACGTCTTGGCTATTGTGAATATGAATAGTGCTGCTATGAACATAGGGGTGCATTTATCTTTTTGAATTATAGTTTTGTCTGGATATATGCCCAGGAGTGGGATTGCTGGATCATATGGTAACTCTATTTTTAGTTTCCTGAGGAACCTCTACAGTGTTTTCCACAGTGACCACACCAACTTACATTCCCACCAACAGTGTAGGAGGGTTCCTTTTCTTCACACCCCCTCCAGCATTTGTTATTTGTAGACTTTTTAATGGTATGGCCATTCTGACTGGCATGAGGTGGTACCTCATTGTAATTTTGATTTGCATTTCTCTAATGATTAGTGATGTTGAACATCTTTTCCATGTGCCTATTGGCCATCTGTATTTCTTCTTTGGAGAAATGTCTCTTTGGGTCTTCTTGCACTATTGTTTCTTGACTGCTCCTCCCTTGTCTCTGTATCCCCTCCCTTTCCTGATTAGCAACTGTTTAAACCTGCCCTTTGGAACTCAGGGAAGGTCATGGGGGCTAAATTAAGCCTATTTCCTACAAACAGGAACCAGGAGACAGAGAAAGGCTTTTGTGGCCAGGAGTCCCACAGGGTCCTGCTTGGTTTCAATACTTAAGCTTTGTAAGATCATGCTTCCCTTTTCATGCAGGCTGCTAGAAAACTTAAGGCTGAGTTAGTGGTTTGTCACTAACTTGTAAAATGGCTTATGGCATGCATATCTTGCCATATATCTTTTATTATTTCTAGGCTTATAAGTTATTTTTAATGAGGTAGGTTCCAAACAATCCTTGTTTTATCAATAAGCTGTATTCTAAGAGCAATCAAGGAGCCCCTTTTATGATGTATTAAGTTGGCCAAAAAGTTCATTCAGATTTTTCCGTAACATTTTATGGAAAAACCTGAACGAATTTTTTGGCCAACCCAATACCTTGTATAAGGTAAAAGGAGGTAGCAGAATACCCACAGGAATATCTCAGCAGAATACTAAGGTACAGGGTTGGACTAGAAATTTTAAAAAGACAACCAAGACAGTTTATAGCTAAGATTTCCAAACTAAACTATGAAAAAGAATAACTCTGGGATTTCTTGTATAAATTCAGATTCCTAGACATCACCCCTGGGGATTCTAATGCTTAGGGTGAGGAACAGAAATCTATATTTCAAAACTGAAGAAATGAAAGATAATAATAATCTTGCATCTGAGTCATTTAATGACTCAATAAATATGTACTAAGCAACTACTATGTGGAAGACACTACTCTAAACACTTTAAAACTATGTAGATAAATTGGCTATTAATTATGCCATCAATAGATTCATAGTCTAATAGGAAAGAGAAGAGAGTTACACAAAATATAGTAACAGACAGTAATCAACAACATTTAATTAAGCATTTTATTGTTTGCAGGTACTATTCTTTAATTACATATAATAGTGTGTGTTTGTATATTCTTTAATTGTCCAAATTAAGATATAAAAATTTGAAAATTATGCATTGTTAAGACCCATTTTAAGGGAAAAGTGAGGATCAGAGAAAGTGAATCCGAACCCTGTGGTCCTTTTACAATAAAAATGTACCCCAAATGAATTATATATATATTAGGTTATATATTAGGTTGAGGTGCAGAAAATATTAATTTTGATATTGCCTGAAAATAGAAAATTTTTATGGTGAAAAAATGCTTCATGGTAATAGTCTGGAATGTTTCATGATGTCTTCATTCAAGAGATCTGAATGGGCAAGTGGCACGGACTTATGAAAAAAATCAAAGGGTCAGCAAATTGGTGAAATTATTAAGTAAAAGCCTTCAGTTCTGCTATTTCACACCCCAAGGAGGTTCTCAGCAGATTATTTTCTCTTATATAAAAAGGAGGAAGACCTGGTAATATTTTTGTATTAATAAAACCAACTTCCTCAGTAGCAAACAAATGTCTGTGGATAAAATGTTTTATGTTATTATTTGTAATAACCGCCAAGGCCACTCTAATACAAATTTATGTTTGTTCTCAGGTACGTTTGCCATTTGTATTGGAACCATGGCCATGTCTTTGTTCTTGGTTTTGACACCCATTATCAAGTCTCCTAAGATGCACCATATCTATGTTCTTTTTATCCTCAGCGAACTTTTGTTTTATTTGCCTTTTATTCATTTTAATTTGGGTCTACGTGTTTCAACAAGGTAACTTGCTTTTTACAGTTACTATTAAACGTTTCGCCTGCTGATGACATTGATGAATATATTTCAACAGAAGGAAATTTACAGAAAAATCCACCTACAACTGCAACCAAAAAAGAATAAATTATGCATATTTGACAAATGATTGGTTTATTTAAAGCATCTTTCTTCTTTTTATGTATGAATTCCATACAGTTTATTTTTCTGGCCTTCACACAAAATCTTTTAATTATGTGTTATCATCAAGATTTTGATTAAAATTGTATTCTATGACAGTCATGATCTAAAGGATTACAAAGATAAAGTAAAATTATATTTGATCATACAAAATGAAATCAATGTCAAAAACAGGAAAATTTGCTTCCCAACAAATCCTTCCCTAAAATGGACCTCTAGAGTGAAAGTGCCTAAGGACCGTGAACATCATGACATACACAGGCTGGATACTGTACTGTTGCCTTGCCACCCAGGCTGTGTGGGCTCCTCCAGAACCCAGTGATGTGGGCTAGAGACTTCCCTACTTAGTTTACATCAGCTGTCTTTGAAATGTTTCTCACCAGCCCAAGAAAAGCAGGAAATCAGTTTAGCAGAGGGAAATAAACAGATGGACACAGTCATTTATTTTGAGGGGAACTCTGTGCTGTTTGAATTAAAGTAATGAGCACTTTATGATGCAGTGAAGCTGTTTTTGCATTTCATTTGAGTAATTCAAGATGTAAACAGAGCCCCATGGCAGATGAGCAGTACCAAAATTCCTCAGCTTCTGGATATTCTAATAAAAGATTAGGGAAGGGAACATCCTCCCTCTTACAGAAGTTAATAATAATAATAATAGTAATAAAGATGGTGATGCTCTCAATGATAGCATCTTCTTATCAACCATTATTATGTACAGGCCCCATGTAGGATACTTCTGTATATGGTATCTTTAATCCTCATCATACCTCTGCATGTTCCTACTTATAGATGACAAAACTGAGTCCCAGAAACTGGGAAATTTGTTATGGTTTCAGAGCTGGTAAGCAGTGGAGCTGGGATCTGAACGAACTTCCCTATTATTCTAAAACTCTTAACTCTTTCTGCTGCACCACAAACTGAGGAGGTTCTTCTGTCACCCATTCCCCCACTTTAGCATGTTTGCTTTGTTTTTTTTGTTGTTGTTTTTTGTTTGTTTTTTAACATCTTTATTAGGGTATAATTGCTTTACAATGGTGTGTTAGTTTCTGCTTTATAACAAAGTGAATCAGTTATACATATACATATGTTCCCATATCTCTCCCCTCTTGCGTCTCCCTCCCTCCCACCCTCCCTATCCACACCTCCAGGTGGTCACAAAGCACCGAGCCAATATCCCTGTGCCAGGCGACTGCTTCCCACTAGCTATCTACCTTACGTTTCTTAGTGTATATATGTCCATGCCTCTCTCTCGCCCTGTCACAATTCACCCTTCCCCCTCCCCATATCCTCAAGTCCGTTCTCCAGTAGGTCTGTGTCTTTATTCCTGTCTTACCCTACGTTCTTCATGACATTTTTTTTACTTAAATTCCATATATATGTGTTAGCATACGGTATTTGTCTCTCTCTTTCTGACTTACTTCACTCTGTATGACAGACTCTAGGTCTATCCACCTCATTACAAATAGCTCAATTTCGTTTCTTTTTATGGCTGAGTAATATTCCATTGTATATATGTGCCACATCTTCTTTATCCATTCATCCGATGATGGGCACTTAGGATGTTTCCATCTCTGGGCTATTATAAACGGAGCTGCAATGAACATTTTGGTACCTGACTCTTTTTGAATTTTGTTTTTCTCAGGGTATATGCCCAGTAGTGGGATTGCTGGGTCATATGGTAGTTCTATTTGTAGTTTTTTAAGGAACCTCCATACTGTTCTCCATAGTGGCTGTACCAATTCACATTCCCACCAGCAGTGCAAGAGTGTTCCCTTTTCTCCACACCCTCTCCAGCATTTATTGTTTCTAGATTTTTTGATGATGGCCATTCTGACTGGTGTGAGATGATATCTCATTGTAGTTTTGATTTGCATTTCTCTAATGATTAATGATGTTGAGCATTCTTTCATCTGTTTGTTGGCAGTCTGTATATCTTCTTTGGAGAAATGTCTATTTAGGTCTTCTGCCCATTTTTGGATTGGGTTGTTTGTTTTTTTGTTATTGAGCTGCATGAGCTGCTTTTAAATTTTGGAGATTAATCCTTTGTCAGTTGCTTCATTTGCAAATATTTTCTCCCATCTGAGGGTTGTCTTTTGGTCTTCTTTATGGTTTCCTTTGCTGTGCAAAAGCTTTGAAGTTTCATTAGGTCCCATTTGTTTATTTTTGTTTTTATTTCCATTTCTTTAGGAGGTGGGTCAAAAAGGATCTTGCTGTGATTTATGTCATAGAGTGCTCTGCCTATGTTTTCCTCTAAGAGTTTGATAGTTTCTGGCCTTACATTTAGATCTTTAATCCATTTTGAGCTTATTTTTGTGTATGGAGTTAGGGAGTGATCTAATCTCATGGTTTTACATGTACCTGTCCAGTTTTCCCAGCACCACTTATTGAAGAGGCTATCCTTTCTCCACTGTACATTCCTGCCACCTTTATCAAAGATAAGGTGTCCATATGTGCATGGGTTTATCTCTGAGCTTTCTATCCTCTTCCATTGATCTATATTTCGGTTTTTGTGCCAGTACCATACTGTCTTGATTACTGTAGCTTTGTAGTATAGTCTGAAGTCAGGGAACCTGATTCCTCCAGCTCCGTTTTTCATTCTCAAGATTGCTTTGGCTATTCGGAGTCTTTTGTGTTTCCATACAAATTGTGAAATTTTTTGTTCTAGTTCTGTGAAAAATGCCAATGGTAGTTTGATAGGGATTGCATTGAATCTGTAGATTGCTTTGGGTAATAGAGTCATTTTCACAATGTTGATTCTTCCAATCCAAGAACATGGTATATCTCTCAATCTATTTGTATCATCTTTGATTTCTTTCACCAATGTCTTATAATTTTCTGCATACAGGTCTTTTGTCTTCTTATGTAGGTTTATTCCTAGATATTTTATTCTTTTTGTTGCAATGGTAAATGGGAGTGTTTTCTTGATTTCTCTTTCAGATTTTTCATCATTAGTATATAGGAATGCCAGAGATTTCTGTGCATTAATTTTGTATCCTTCTACTTTACCAAATTCATTGATTAGCTCTAGTAGTTTTCTGGTAGCATCATTAGGATTCTCTATGTATAGTATCATGTCATCTGCAAACAGTGACAGCTTTACTTCTTCTTTTCCAATTTGGATTCATTTTATTTCCTTTTCTTCTCTGATTGCTGTGGCTAAAACTTCCAAAACTATTTTGAATAATAGTGGTGAGAGTGGGCAACCTTGTCTTGTTCCTGATCTTAGTGGAAATGCTTTCAGTTTTTCACCATTGAGGATGATGTTGGCTGTGAGTTTGTCATATATGGCCTTTATTATGTTGAGGAAAGTTCCCTCTATGCCTACTCTCTGCAGGGTTTTTATCATAAATAGGTGTTGAATTTTGTCAAAAGCTTTCTCTGCATCTATTGAGATGATCATATGGTTTTTCTCCTTCAATTTTTTAATATGGTTTATCACATTGATAGATTTGCTTATATTGAAGAATCCTTGCATTCCTGGAATAAACCCCACTTGATCATGGTGTATGACCCTTTCAATGTGCTGTTGGATTCTGTTTCCTAGTATTTTGTTGAGGATTTTTGCATCTATGTTCATCAGTGATATTGGCCTGTAGTTTTCTTTCTTTGTGACATCCTTGTCTGGTTTTGGTATCAAGGTGATGGTGGCCTTGTAGAAGGAATTTGCGAGTATTCCTCCCTCTGCTATATTTTGGAAGAGTTTGAGAAGGATAGGTTTAGCTCTTCTCTGAATGTTTGATAGAATTCGCCTGTGAAGCCATCTGGTCCTGGGCTTTTGTTTGTTGGAAATTTTAAATCACAGTTTCAATTTCAGTGCTTGTGATTGGTCTGTTCATATTTGCTATTTCTTTCTGATTCAGTCTTGGCAGGTTGTGCATTTCCAAGAATTTGTCCATTTCTTCCAGGTTGTCCATTTTATTGGCATAGAGTTGCTTGTAGTAATCTCTCATGATCTTTTTTTATTTCTGCAGTGTCAGTTGTTACTTCTTTTTCATTTCTCATTCTATTTGTTTGAGTCTTCTCCCTTTTTTTCTTCATGAGTCTGGCTAATGGTTTATCTATTTTGTTTACTTTCTCAAAGAACCAGCTTTTAGTTTTATTGATCTTTGCTATTGTTTTCTTCATTTCTTTTTCATTTATTTCTGATCTGATTTTTATGATTTCTTTCCTTCTGCTAACTTTTGGGGTTTTTTTGTTCTTCTTTCTCTAATTGCTTGAGGTGCAAGGTTAGGTTGTTTATTCGAGATGTTTCCTGCTTCTTAAAGTGGGCTTGTATTGCTATAAACTTCCCTCTTAGAACTTCTTTTGCTGCATCCCATAGGTTTTGGGTCGTTGTGTCTCCATTGTCGTATGTTTCTAGGTATTTTTTTATTTCCTCTTTGATCTCTTCAGTGATCACCTCGTTATTAAGTAGTGTATTGTTTAGCCTCCATGTGTTTGTATTTTTCACAGATCTTTTCCTGTAATTGATATCTAGTCTCATGGCGTTGTGGTCGGAAAAGATACTTGATACAATTTCAATTTTCTTAAATTTACCAAGGCTTGATTTGTGACCCAAGATATGATCTATCCTGGAGGATGTTCCATGAGCACTTGAGAAAAATGTGTATTCTGTTGTTTTTGGATGGAGTGTCCTATAAATATCAATTAAGTCCATCTTGTTTAATGTATCATTTAAAGCTTGTGTTTCCTTATTTATTTTCATTTTGGATGATCTGCCCATTGGCGAAAGTGGGGTGTTAAAGTCCCCTACTATGAATGTGCTAGTGTCGATTTCCCCTTTTATGGCTGTTAGTTTTTGCCTTATGTATTGAGGTGCTCCTATGTTGGGTGCATAAATATTTACAATTGTTATATCTTCTTCTTGGATCGATCCCTTGATCATTATGTAGTGTCCTTCTTTGTCTCTTCTAATAGTCTTTATTTTAAAGTCTATTTTGTCTGATATGAGAATTGCTACTCCAGCTTTCTTTTGGTTTCCATTTGCATGGAATATCTTTTTCCATTCCCTTACTTTCAGTCTGTATGTGTCTCTAGGTCTGAAGTGGGTCTCTTGCAGACCCAGCATATATATGGGTCTTGTTTTTGTATCCATTCAGCCAATCTGTGTCTTTTGGTGGGAGCATTTAGTCCATTTACATTTAAGGTAATTATCTATATGTATGTTCCTATTCCCAGTTTCTAAATTGTTTTGGGTACGTTATTATAGGTCTTTTCCTTCTCTTGTGTTTCTTGTCTAGAGAAGTTCCTTTAGCATTTGTTGTAAAGCTGGTTTTGTGGTGCTGAACTCTCTCAGCTTTTGCTTGTCTGTAAAGGTTTTAATTTCTCCATCAAATCTGAATGAGATCCTTGCTGGGTAGAGTAATCTTGGTTCCAGGTTTTTCTCCTTCATCACTTTCAGTATGTCCTGCCACTCCCTTCTGGCTTGAACAGTTTCTGCTGAGAGATCAGCTGTTAACCTTATGGGGATTCCATTGTGTGTTATTTGTTGTTTTTCCCTTGCTGCTTTTAATATGCTTTATTTGTATTTAATTTTTGACAGTTTGATTAATATGTGTCTTGTCTTGTTTCTCCTTGGATTTATCCTGTATGGGACTCTCTGTGCTTCCTGGACTTGATTAACTATTTCCTTTCCCATATTAGGGAAGTTTTCAGCTATAATCTCTTCAAATATTTTCTCAGTCCCTTTCTTTGTCTCTTCTTCGTCTGGAACCCCTATAATTCGAATATTGGTGCATTTAATGTTGTCCCAGATGTCTCTGAGACTGTCCTCAGTTCTTTTCATTCTTTTTTCTTTATTCTGCTCTGCAGTAGTTATTTCCACTATTTTATCTTCCAGGTCACTTATCCGTTCTTCTGCCTCAGTTATTCTGCTATTGATCCCATTTAGAGTATTTTTAATTTCATTTATTGTGTTGTTCATCGTCGCTTGATTCATCTTTATTTCTTCTTAGTCCTTGTTAAATGTTTCTTGCATTTTCTCCATTCTATTTACAAGATTTTGGATCATCTTTACTATCGTTATTCTGAATTCTTTTTTAGGTAGGCTGCTTATTTCCTCTCCATTTGTTAGGTCTGGTGCATTTTTATCTTGCTCCTTCATCTGCGGTGTGTTTTTCTGTCTTCTCATTTTGCTTATCTTACTGTGTCTGGGGTCTCCTTTTTGCAGGCTGCAGGTTTGTAATTCCCGTTGTTTTTGATGTCTGTCTCCAGTGGCTAAGGTTGGTTCAGTGGGTTGTGTAGGCTTCCTGGTGGAGGGGACTAGTGCCTGTGTTCTGGTGGATGAGGTTGGATCTTGTCTCTCTAGTCAGCATGTCCACGTTTGATGGTGTGTTTTGGGGTGTCTGTGGACTTATTATGATTTTAGGCAGCCTCTCTGCTAATGGGTAGGGTTGTGTTCCTGTTTTGCTAGTTGCTTGGCATAGGTTGTCCAGCACTGTAGCTTGCTGGTCGTTGAGTGAAGCTGGGTGCTGGTGTTAAGATGGAGGTCTCTGGGAGATTTTCACCATTTGATATTATGTGTAGCTGGGAGCTCTCTTGTTGACCAGTGTCCTGAAGTTGGCTCTCCCACCTCAGAGGCAGAGCCCTGACTCCTGGCTGGAGCACCGAGAGCCTTTCATCCACACGGCTCAGAATAAAAGGGAGAAAAAGTAGAGAGAATTAGTAGAAGTAGGAAGAAAGAAAGAAAGAAAGGGGGGAAGGAAGGAAGGAAGAAAGACAGAAAGAAAGAAAGAAGAAAGGAAGGAAAGAAGCCAAGAAGGAAAGAAAGGAGGGAGGGAGGGAGAAAGGAAGGAAGGAAGGAAGGAGGGAAGGTAGGAAAAAAGACAGAAAGAAAGAAAATACAGTAAAATAAAATTAAGTATAATAAAGTTATTGAATTAAAAAATAATTATTTAGGGGAAAAAAAAAAGGGACGGATAGAACCTTAGGACAAATGGTGGAAGCAAAGCTATACAGACAAAATCTTACACAGAAGCATACACATACACCCTCAAAAAAAGAGGTAAAGGGGAAAAAATCATAAATCTTCTCTCAAAGTCCACCTCCTCAATTTGGGATGATTCGTTGTCTAAAGGAGTGAAGGAAGGAAGGAAGGAAAGAAAAAGAAAGAAAGAAAGAAAGAAAGAAAGAAAGAAAGAAAGAAAGAAAGAAAAGTATAATAAAGTTATTAAAATTAATTATTAAGAAAAAAAAATTGTTTTTAATTGATGGATAGAACCCTAGGACAAATGGTGGAAGCAAAGCTATACAAACAAAATCTCACACAGAAGCATACACATACACACTCACAAAAAGAGGTAAAGGGGAAAAAATCGTAAATCTTGCTCTCAAAGTCCACCTCCTCAATTTGGGATGATTCGTTGTCTATTCATGTATTCCACAGATGCAGGGTACATCAACTTGATTTTGGAGCTTTAATCCGCTGCCTCTGAGGCTGCTGGGGGAGATTTCCCTTTCTCTTCTTTATTCTCACAGCTCACAGGGGCTCAGCTTTGGATTTGGCCCTGCCTCTGCGTGTAGGTCGCTGGAGGGCGTCTGTTTTTTGCTCAGACAGGACAGGGTTAAAGGAGCCGCTGATTCGGGGACTTGGCGCACTTAGGCGGGGGGAGGGAGGGGTACGGTTGTGGGGGCGAGCCTGCGGCGGCAGAGGCCGGCGTGACGTTGCACTAGCCTGAGGCCCACCGTGCGTTCTCCTGGGGAAGTTGTCCCTGGATCCCGGGAACCTGGCCTTGGCGGGCTGCACAGGCTCCCCGGAAGCGGGCTGTGGATAGTGACCTGTGCTCCACAGGCCCCTTGGTGGCGGCAGCTGCAGCCTTAGCGTCTCCCGCCCGTCTCTGGGGTCCGCGCTTTTAGCCGCGGCTCGCGCCCGTCTCTGGAGTTCCCGCTGCTTAAAGCTGCGCTCTTAATTCCCTCTCCTCGCACACCAGGAAACAAAGAGGGAAGAAAAAGTCTCTTGCCTCTTCGGCAGCTCCAGACCTTTTCCCGGACTCCCTCCCCGCTAGTCGTGGTGCACTAACCCCTTCAGGTTGTGTTCACGCAGCCAACCCCAGTCCTCTCCCTGCACTCCGAACGAGCCTCAGCTCGCAGCCCCGCCCGCCCCGGTGGGTGAGCAAACAAGCCTCTCGGACTGGTGAGTGCTGGTCGGCACCGATCCTCTGTGCGGGAATCTCTCCGCTTTGCCCTCCGCACTCCTGTTGCTGTGCTCTCCTCCGCGACTTCGAAGCTCCTCCCTCCTCCTCCTGCAGTCTCCGCCCGCGAAGGGGCTTCCTAGTGTGTGGAAACATTTCCTCCTTCACAGCTCCCTTCCACTGGTGCAGGTGCCGTCCCTATTCTTTTGTCTCTGTTTTTTCTTTTTTTTCTTTTGCCCTACCCAGGTACGTGGGGAGTTTCTTGCCTTTTGGGAGGTCTGAGGTCTTCTGCCAGCGTTCAGTAGGTGTTCTGTAGGAGTTCTTCCACGAGTAGATGTATTTCTAGTGTATCTGTGGGGAGGAAGGTGATCTCCGCGTCTTACTCTTCCACCATCTTCCCAGCACCCCCATGCTTTGTTTTTATTTGAACTTAATTGGAAAGCATCTTTCTCTTTCAACCAGAATAATACTCCTTATGTATATGTATGTACATGGTACATATGTAAAACACAACCAGCACAAGATACCTAATGCCCAGAACTTTCACGCTTTAACTCTCCTTATCTGTAACTAAAGCCTTACTTCCCCAGTAACGCATGCTGATCTCAGTCTCCCAAGACTGACGTAGATGTCCCTCTTTGTGCACTGATGCTTCTGAGCTTATTATGTCATAATCCACACTCTCTTTTAATTATCTACCTACTTTTTTTCCCTAAAGACAGTGAGCTCCTCTACGGGAGGGATTGTTCCTTAGTCTTTTTTTTTTTATTTCATTCATTTATTTAAATTTGTATGCTCACCCCCTCAGACAGCGTGTGGATAAGAATAGACATCTTATAAAATAAATATCTGAATGCACAGACAAATGAGTGAATAAGTGAACGGACTGTAGGTGTACATCCCTATAGGGGGCATCTCCCCTGATATTCTGCTTCAGTTTGGGTTCTTGGCAACACCTCAGAAGTATTCCATTATTGATTTTATTTCTACTTTTTTGCGTGACTGAGGCTGGAATGCCATATAGAGATAGTACCAAATAAGAATCTACACTAGTTCTTACCAAATATTTATTTTCTTTCACCCCTTGACTGACTTCTCTGAAACTTCTTTTGTCAATATGACCCTACCAGTGTCAACATAAATGTTCCCATTTGTATTTATCACGATGCTCACTGGTGACCTGACACCACTGTTCTAAACATAATTGCAAACCACTTTTAGCGATAGCATTGAAATGATTAATACAAAATGAAAATTATATCCTAGAGAAGGCAAATAGGTATCAGAGAACCTAGGTTGAGAAAAAAAATGGGCAATTAAGGATAAAATTGGATCTAGCATATATACTTGGACTAGCTTACTACAGGAATAATACATGGAGAGCCTTGTGATGACCTAGTGAATGATTAATAAATCAGAGCCCAACTCTTCTTTTCAAATTTTGTCTCAGTGAGGTTTTCGATAAAATGTGTCTGGCAAAGAAATTCACAAATAGCAGGTGTCTGAAGGGCATGTAGTCTATATTTTGTTTGAAAGTAGATTCAAATACTCTAGGATACAGGGTTAAAAAGTTGATGTTTTATAATGATAACTAAGGAGTCTGGTCTTTAAAACACAGTTCAAAGGAAAACACCACATATGACACTTTTTGCACACTCTAAATAGTTTACAGGCACACGGCTGGTAGACTGAAGGTGGTCTTGCAGATTCTGGACAGCCCAGGAAGGTATGTTTGGCTATGCAGAGGACAATTGGGCTGGTGCACCAAGGGTGCCACTCTAGGAGAGAGACCTGATGGCCTGCCACCTCACATTTCTACAGAGAGGTTGCAAAAGGGTAGAGATCATTCAACTGTGTAGAAAGACTCTGAGCTTGGCAGTTAAGGTGTCAATCCAGCAGACATGAACAAATACAAATTAGTCCCAGGACTTCTCTGGTGGCGCAGTGGTTAAGAATCCGCCTGCCAATGCAGGTGACACGGGTCTGAGCCCTGGTCTGGGAAGATCCCACATGCCATGGAGCAACTAAGCCCCTGCACCACAACTACTGAGCCCGTGTTCTAGAGCCCATGAGCCACAACTATTGAAGCCCACGCACCTGGAGCCCGTGCTCTGCAAGAAGAGAAGCCACCACAACGAGAAGCCCACGTACCACAGCGAAGAGCAGCCCCCGCTCACCGCAACTAGAGAAAGCCGGCGCGCAGCAACAAAGACCCAATGCAGCCAAAAATAAAATATAAATAAATAATTTTAAAAGAAAATTAGTCCCAAATACAGCTAGTTTATTGCTCCTCACCCCTATATCTCATTGCTTGTTAAAAAGAAAAAGATGTTTAGGGTTGATATGGAATTAAATGTTCAAAACAAGGATTTTCCTTTTAAATTTTCCTTTAAACTGCCTTTAAGGAGGCACTTCCCAGTTTTGTGAAATGTCCTTCTCTGATCAAAATCTTTCATCCCACCCACAAAGAGCCAGCCCATCCATTCCATGGAGTAGTATCCATAGTCATCTTCAATCAGGGCAAGTGAAAGCCCCCAGCCAAAGGGTAGGTATGAAAACAATGCCAAAACAGTAATCATGACCTGAATCTCTCACTCATAGGTAACATTTGTAGTCCCACAGCACAAAAGAGGAATTCACTTACTGTGGCCTTTCTAGAATTTCTGGATATCTATTTCTAGGGATATTAGTCACTAAGGATTCCATCCTCACTAACATTTGTTATTTCTTATCTTTTTGATGATAGCCATTCTGACAGGTGTGAGGTGATATCTCATTGTGGTTTTGATTTTAAAACAAACCATTTTTGAGTGCAGGAGCCCAGCAGTAATGAACTGCTCTGGATGCTCCACATACTACAAGCAGCCTCATAATTCCCAGGTTTCCCTTGCACGGAAGACTTGCTGTTCCAGAGCTTCAGTTCTAAAGTTCTAAAACCACCATGTAACTGGCCAACCCTACTTGTCAAGTGTCCTGTCCTGGACTCTGAGGGGAATGCTTCTCAAACCCTGTATATCACAGTTGGCCATTTTACTGGGACAATTGGTCCACATTTATGCACCTCAAAGTGCACAAGTCAAAGCTACTAATAACACAAGCTACAGTGCAGGGTCAAAGGAGTTTACAGATACAGTGCTGTGGGTACACGAGGGCCCCCAGACTCTTAACATCCTATGAATAAATGTCCTTATACCAGACATGGTACCAGGATTCTAATCCAGAGAAGGGCCCTCGATACTCTGAATACATATACATTTATAGAAAAAAAAGTGGGAGCAGGGACAAGATAAATAAGTCCAAAGGCTCTGAGGATTTTAGTATTCCCTTCACAATCATCCATATTGAAGCTAATACAAAATATGTTCAGCAGAAATTTAAAGCCAGTCCCTTTATCTCTACTTCCAACCAACAATCAAGGCACAGACGAACAAAAGAAATGAGTACTACTGACACTTTTAGCATTCAATCACCTAAAATTATTATGCTATGTAACTATTATGCTAATTATTAACCAGAGACTCTTAAGATGAAACCAGGCATCTAAAAAAAATCTATGTAAAACTTAGTAAGGACATTATAAACATGAACACTTAGAAGGTTAATTTTTCTGAGGTACTAAATAAAGATCAAGAGAAAAAATGTTCTATATACAGGAGAGATGATGCAAAAATTATCCATCTGGCTTTAGCTGAGATGTCTATGACCATTTGACCCATATTTCTAACATGTAGGGAGAAAATAAAGTAGCCTAATGGTTTGGACAGAATGGAAATCATTTTGCAAAAATTCATTTGTACACAAATAATTTTAAAATCTGAAAGAAAATCAGGTCAAATGATGTATATTAACTTTTCATCTTGCCACTTACAGGGAAAAGGTATTTAGCTACTATGGGAATGCAGTGAAGAACAGTGGTTTAGAACATGAAATTTAGAATCAAAAGACCTAAGTTCAAATCTTGACTCTAACATGGCATGTGGATATTTGACAAGTTTTTTTTTTTACATCTTTATTGGAGTATAATTGCTTTACAATGGTGTGTTAGTTTCTGCCTTATAACAAAGTGAATCAGTTATACATAAAGTTCTCTGAGCCTATTTACTCATCTCTAAAATGAGGATAGGGAAATCCCTGGTGGTCCAGTGGTTAGGACTCCATGCTTCCACTGCATGGGACACAGGTTCAATCCCTGGTTGGGGAACTAAGATCCCACAAGCCATAGGGTGCGGCCAAAAAAAATAAATAGGTAAAATAAGGGTAACCATAAATCAATTTGAGTACAGATTAAATGAAATAATTCCTGGAAACTTCTTAGCATAGAGAAGCATGAAATATTAATATATGTCTTAATTTCTTTTTCGAGAATCCACAGAATAAGGAAAAATGAACGGAGATTAGTACTATATTGCTTCTGTAACTTCAAGTGGACATGAACACCAGAGTTGGACAAAACTAATTTACTTGGGCATAATACAGCATGGCCCATCATTTCCCTGATCAGGTTCCAAGCCTAGTCATCTTAAGTTAAAAGAGGCTTAACAGGGAGTCACTAACTGCTGAGAATGACAGCACTCTGCCCTGCCCAGTTCCTGATACATTAGAAATAAGAAGAGGAATGTATTCATTAGTAATTTCAATTCACCAGCTAGGAGGAACTAAACTAAATCCTCCTGTTGAGTCCAGAGATACTTCCTGGACACTTATGGGACCTCAAATTTATGCCTTCCCTTACCCACTACTACATTGCACTCATCAGATCCCATCCCCCTTGCACTGGCTTTATTGAGGTTGCTAGTGTAACAATGCTAGGTATATTACTTATTAATTATTGTATAATAAACTACCCTCAAATTTTAGTGATTTAAAATTTAGTGAGTAAAAGCAAACATTTATTATCTCATATTTTCTGTCAGCTAGAAATTTGAAAGAGCATTAGCTGGGTGAGTCTGAATCAGAATATATCATGATTTCAATCAATATATGGGCCAGAAGACTACAACCATCTGAAGCTTGACTGAGGCTGAAAGATCCTCCTCCAAGATGGCTCACTCACATGCTTTTGATGAGAGGCTTCAGTTCCTCACCAGGTGGGTCTCCCCATAAATTCTCCTCCTGACATGGCCAATGGCCTTCCCCAGAGCAAGTAATCTGAGAGAGAGAGAGAGAGAAAGAGAGAGAGAGAAAAACAGAGGTTGAGAGAAGGAGAGGGGAGGGGGAACAGAATTTCACTGCCTTTTGTAACATAATCTTATAATTGACATACCATCTCTTCTGTATTCTATTGTCACACAGACCAACAGTAGTGGTAGCACAGTATGGGAGGGAAATACACAAGAGTGTATGGATCATCTCAGAGGTTGGCTACCCCAAAGAGGACCTACCTGAGTTACAGTACAAATACAACACCCATTATTACACAACTTTGTAAGGTAAAAACTAAAAGACCCTCCTTGATCATTATTCAGTCAATTGCCCCTTCACTCACTATACTCCAGACACAATACCTATCTTTCAGCTCCTGAGTACATCAAGTTGTTTTTCACCTATGAGGCTTTGCATATCTCTTCCTTCTTCCAGAAATTCTCCTCCCTCCCAATCTCTGCATCTTAAGTTCTCAGTTTAAATACTGCTTCCCCTGAGAGGTCTTTCATGATCAAATTATGTCATCAGTGATGTTAGTACTAACAATGATAATTGTTAATATTTACTGCATGGTTACTATATGCCAGGTACCATTCCAAGAACTTTTTATGTTCTAACACATTTAATTCTCACAATAACCCAATGAATTAGGTACTTTTATTATCCACATTTTACAAATGAGCAAACAGGCCCAAAGAAGCAACTTTCTTAAGGCAAGAAAACTAGGAACTGGTGAAGGATTTGAGGAATAGTGTGACTGACGTGTCCTGAACAAGAAGAGAGGGGAATGAGAGGAGATTGGAAAGAATAGTCAGGAAACTGATCTTGTAGAGCCTATAGACCATAGACTATAGCCTATAGCCATAAACCATATTATGTTGATATTTTATTCTAAGGGCAATAGTAAACCATTGGGGAGTTGTAAGCAGTACATATAATCTGATAAAGTAATACTTAAACATTTTTAAATATAAAGAATAATAAACACTCAACCTAAGAAATTAAACACTACAAATATTGTTAAAGAACCCTAGGCTACTCTCCTTTCCCCACTTACTCTTAGAAGGAGCCCCTATTTTGGGACTTCCCTGGCAGTCCAGTGGTTAAGACTCCACACTTCCACTGCAGGAGGCACAGGTTCAATCCCTGCTGGGGGAGCTAAGATCCCACATGCTGCGTGACGTGGCCAAAGAGAATAAAAAGAAGTAGTCCCTATCTTGAATATCATTATATTTTTATCACATATGTATGTATATTATGTATATATACAGTGCAACTTGCTCTTTTGTTCAATTTTGTGCTTTTAAATATATATACATTAACACTATTATCTCCAGTTCATTCATATTGACAGCTTTGTGATATTGCATTGTGTAAGTGTAGTAAAATATATTTTTTTATTCTCCCATTTGATGGACATTTATATGGCTTTAACATTTTTACAAAGAGAAACAATACTGCTGTGATCACTCTTGTATGTTTATCTCTCTAAAGTATGTCCTAGATAACAAAAGATTTTAAAACAATAGAAAGGAAAAGAAAAAGGAAAAAACACCAAAACTGTCATTATCTACAGACTAAATGATTATCAGTATAGTAGAATTAATAAGAAAATAATTATTAAGCAATTAATCTGAGTCTAAGATCAATTATGAATTACATACCAGCATCAAATAGTATGAAAATGCTCAAAAGATAGAATTTACAAGTGAAAATAAACACAATGTACCTAATTCTAAATTTAATCAAAAAATGAAAGAACATTAAATTTACTTTTAGAGTTGTCTACCTTTTTCTATGGAGAATGGGTTGGAAAAGACAGGAGCTAAAGCAGAAAGATGAGTTCAGAGTTTTTCACCATTACCTAAAAGAAAAATGATAGTGACTAAGATCAAGTTGTTTGTAGTAGAATCGGAGATACATGGTCAAATAAAGATATGATTTGGAAATAGAAACAAAAGAACTTGGTAATGGATTGGATGTGGGGGGTGAAGGAAAGTATCAAAGATATTGAAATATAGTTTTGATCAATTGAGTGGTAATGAAATCTACTGAGGCTTGAGACAAATTAGAATGGTAACAAGAGTTCCACCTTAACATATCAGTATTGAAGTTGCCTGTTATGTACACGTAGATATAAGCAGAGGCTTCTGTCTCCAAGTGAGTGAACTAGCTTGTACCAAAACAACCCTCCTACCAAAAATAATTTAAAATGTATAAAATATTAAAATATCTATTTGAAAAAATAAGAAATATAGCAAAGCAGTAAGGGTTTAAGCAGTCAAAATCCTGAAGAAAAAAGAAAACTGGAGAAGTGAGCCCGACATTCAGCATCACTTCTCCCCTAGAAGCATTTGACAATATGGAACTGGTGAATCAGAAGATACATCAAAATAAAATACCTAGACAGAAACATGGAGAGAGAAGTAAAAGATGGAAATACAGAAAGCAGAGTAAACATGTATAATATGGGCACAAGTCTAATATACTTCTGGGATATAATTTCACATCCATCAGATCAGCAAAACCTTTAAGTCTGATGATCCTAAATGTTGACAAAGCTGTGAAATTTGGAATCATCTAATAAAACAGCAGAACCCTGTGAACTAGAAATTCCATTCCTATGAATATCCTAAACTCAAATATGGATTAAAGAAGAAATTGTAAAAAATGTTCATGCAGCATTGAATTTAATAGTGAAAAAGGGTCATCAAAAGGCAGATAGATACATTCATAAATAGAAACTGTAAAGGCACCTTCATTCTTCCAGTTGCCAGGCCCACATACCTTGGTCAATCTTATTCCTTTCAATCTCTCATAACCCCACATCTAAATCATCAGCAAATTCTATAGGGTCTACTTTAAAAATATATCAAGAGTCCAATCACTTCAAACCTCCAATGCCAGCTATCTTGTCCCTAAGCTTAAATACTTGCTAGTTCTATATACTTGGAGTGGTCCATCCCCAGCTCCTTTCCTTTTTTTTTTTTTTTTTTTTCTTTTTTTCTTTTTTCCCAGCTCTTTTTCTTGTGTGCAGCTCTAATTCCAGAACTACAAGTAATACAATAAATAATCCAGACAGCCATCTACTGCATGCTTAGGAACATCCTTGGATCAGGAATCAGTAAATAGAAACCCCAGCAACCTCATCTATTTCCAATAGCAGTAAGTTCAATTCAGGCTAAAATTTTCCTCAAGAGTACCTGTGGTTGAGACATAATTCACATACCATATGACTCCCCCATTTAGAGACGGTTTTTGTATATTATAACTTTTTAAGACTTGTGGCAAAATACATATAACACTAAATTTGTCACTTTGACCATTTTTAAGCATACAATTCAGTGGCATTAGTCATATTCACAATGTTGTGCAGTCATCACCGGGCATATTTGAATTTTTAAATAATTAACATGAAAAACATTTTAACTCTGGCCTTAAAAGAGTTCACAAAATCTTAGAACAATTTACAAGTTAATCATTTTCAAAATCAAGTTAACGGCAGTAATAAAATGCTTATGTAAGGACAATGGTTAAATCAAGAAAGAACTTTGCAGAAGAATCATGGGGTGAATGTATAAGAGTTAGCAATCCACATGAAATTTTAAAATTATTTTTCAGGATTTAAAAAAAAAAACAGGAAAAAGGCAAAAGCATGCAACTCCTGAGGGCAATAGGATTCTTCCGTGGAAACATTTTAATATTTAGTGCCACAATAGGGGCAGGAATCTTTGTGTCTCCTAAAGGGGTATTAAAATATTCCTCACTGAATGTAGCTGTCTCCCTGAGTATTTGGGCTGCTTGTGCTGTGCTGACTTTGATCTCCGCTCTCAGTCACGCAGAGCTGGGGACAACATTCCCTAGAAGTGGAGCACAGTATTATTTCCTCAAAAGATCTCTTGGATCCTCTGTTGCTTTCCTCAGTCTTTGGATCAAACTTTTTACTCATCCCTTAAGACTAGCTACTGAAACCTTGTTACTATCTACCTATACAATTCAGCCTTTCTATGCTGGGTGCCCAGCTCCAGAGCTACCAAAGAAGTGTCTAGCTTTGGCTATTCTGTGGTCTTTGGGACTTCTAAATACTCGAGGGGTGCAAAGAGTGGCTTTGTTTCAAACTATCAGTACTGTGACAAAGATGACTGTCCTCTGCTTCATTTCCATCACTGGGATTGTGCTGTTAGGGATTGGGAAAAAAGAGAACGTGGCCAGGTTTGAGAACGCTTTCGACGCTGAACTTCCTAACGTCTCACAGATTGCAGAAGCCTTCCTACAAGGATTGTTTGCATATTCTGGCACGTCAATCCTGAACAGCATAGCAGGTAAATCTTTTTCTGAAATAGTTTTGTCGCAGGCATAAAGTTTTGTCTACAAGTCTGTGGAGAAAGGTATATCTGATTTGTTTATTTGTGAGGAATTGAATTAAATCTGTTCTGCATGCTCTACATGTATGTAGTTTAATCATCATTAAGACTTGGTAGACACTTATCTATATAATATACACAGAATTTAGTGTTTTTCAGGTCACTCCCCTATCACACACTTGGGAATTTTATAAAGTTTTCAAGAGAAAATTAAGACCACTCTCAGATTTTACCGTACTTTATTCTAACAATTTTTCAAGACATTTTGAGTTAAATATCAATTATATAAGAAATATATTAACATAATCCATTTGTAAAAAATTAAAACTATCACAGATTTTATATATCCCCTACCACATTGGTAAAATTTCACATCCTAATTTTGATTCCACAATATGTCTTAGAGAAATTTCCATATTAGTTCTTAGTCATCTAACACATTCTTTTAACTGCTGCATAATATTCCTTAGAATGGCTTTACCGCACTTTCACATTAGAGGTATTTAAAATGTTTCCCATTTTTTACAATTTCAAGGACTGGTGTAATATCCATGCTTCCCTGCTTATATACACTGTTGTTTCTGCAGGGCAATGCTGCCCCCTCTGATGTCATGGTACCAAACGAATTTGGTAATAGTTGTATAGCTCTCTACAGTAAACAAAAGAAATAAATAGAAAACAATTCACTATATTTCTTTTACATTTTAAACTTATAGGAATATTAAAATTTAAGGAATATATTAAATATTGAAGTTATATAAAACTTCCAAACAAAATTTTTGCAAAAATTTTAATAAGAAACTGGAGTTTGTTCCTCTAAATATAATGTTGCTATAGATTTTATGTTTGAAATGTCCTTAATACTTTATCAAAACTTTTAGTGATGATTTCTTCAAATTCTAAATTCTTGAATTATTGAATTTTTTTTTATGTTCCCCAGTCAATGAGACACTTTGCTCACTCATGTAGATTACTAAAAATTTAAGTTGATATGATTTTTAAGTACTTTAGCATTTTCCTTTTTTAATTGACAAATGTAACATTGAAATTTCTTGCAATAAAATTAACAAATTTTTAAATATCAAGCCTTTTCAAATAAGACTTTAATTTACCTAGCACAAATTAATTATGCCAACAGTCACCTTGCTGCTAGTTTGGCCATTAAAAGGCACATGAGTCATAAGTGAAAATATTGGATATATATGGAGGCAGGGTTTCACAGGTCACTGCTTTTGGAACTGCATCCTCCAAGGGTCACCTAGTCAGTGGGCAGTGGTGGGTTCTGCAAAAATAAATACCCAGATGTTGGTGCACCCCTTGGCTAAAGTAAAGCATCGCACTAGAGCAAGCCCAGGTGTTCTTGATAGTGACGATTACCTAAAGACACAGCGCAGTGCAGCTTTAGACCCAATTCTGTCTGAAGCACTCATCTCATTCTCCCCCTACTCCTTGGTTTGATTTGTTATCAAACAAGTTAAACCTTGAATTAAGGACAAGAAACCCATAACGGGAACTGACAGAGAAGTGTAACTTCAGATCAATATGGTTGTGTTTGAAATGTCTAGTGAAATTTTCTGGATCTGCAGACTATTAGAGCAGAAGGTCGAATGCGATGAGTACAGTAACACGGCCAGAACTTGTGGCTAATTGAATGGGGCTGGCTATCAGAACCAGCACTTCATTAACTTACCAAATTTAGAGATCTGGCTTCTTCCATCTCAAAATGGGTGATCCTCACTAGAAAGAACTCTCTCCCTCAAGTTTGGTTCTCCGAGTTCCTGAGCTGTCATATTCCTAACTAATTGTAAACAGAATAGATAGCTTGTGTCTAGATTCTTACCACCAGCCACATGTGGCTAGTGAGCATCTAAAATGTAGTTAGTCAAAGTGAGGTGCTCCATAGGTGTAAAATACACACCAGAAATCAAAATCTTGAATGAGCAAAACAATGTCCAATAGCTCATTAATACTTTTTTATCAATGTTACATACTGCAATGATAACATTTTGGATATCTGGGGATAAATATATATATTAATAATTCCATTTCATTGGTTTTTCTTTTATGTAGCTACTAGAAAATTTAAAATTACATAAATGGCTCACAGTATATTTTTATTAGACAGTACTGCTAGAATAGGAAAAATACGAAATGTTCCCAACTAGAGTCATTAGGCTTTTGTACCTTTTATCAGTTCATAAATGACTGTGGGCTGCTTCTGAGGGGAGAATGTAAACTTCTAGATTTTTCTAAGCAAGGCAGCTTCCTCCCCTCCCTGCCAAATCACCCAAGGACTAAGGGCAATTCTCAGGAGAAGAGTTCAGCTATGGGGAACTAGCAGCCATTATTCACAGAAGCTGGAGGAGAGGAGAACCTGCCGGTCAAGTTGTAAAGTCATTTACCCACACAGGGGATCAGGGTCACTATCTCAGGTGATTGAAGCTGTTGGGTGGACCATCCCAGCTTACACAGTTACTTACACTTCCCAGATTCAAGATAAGACATGTGATCTGAGCACTTGATGCTTCAAGTCACATATGCACAGGCTGGTTCTGTCACACCATTGCTATAGTAATAGCGGACCCCAAGACCTCACAATTCAGCTGACATTGATTTTATATCAATATCACCTGATTTCTTTCCAATCGGAATTTGGATGGACAGACTGTCTCGCTTCTACATGGCTTACGACAAATTTCCTTCACTGCTTGAGTAGATTCAAACAATCTCTTGACTGCCTGATGGACTCTAAATTGTTTTCCTCTTATTATTTTATTCATAACCCATAAGACCCTGAATTCTATTCACACCTTTCTTACTTATGATGACCCAGTAGTCATTTTAATACAGTAAATTTGCCTAGGTAGGAAAAGTTTGCTTGGGAGAGTAAGGATGAGAAAGGTACTTCCTCAGAGGTCAATTTGCTTGAGGGAAAGAGATGAGAGAACCGTTACTTCTGAAAAAAAGGAAGAAATTACATATCTCAGATGGGATGAAGAGACATGCTACATACCAAACAGTCTTTTTTTTAAACAACTGTACATTTTTTATTTGTACAAATCTGTGGGCTGGCAATCTTTGTTGCTAACTGCAAAACCTGTTTCCCAAAGTCCATTAAGGGTCACAGCCAGGTTAGAACTCCAGACCATTTAGGTCCAGGCCTATGCTCTTAACCACTCCCCTGAACTTCATTTTTAAGAAAAACAGTATGATGTTTAGGAATTTTGAGATAATATGTCAATTTTAGGAATCCACTGTTGATGCAGTGTCTCCTCCCCTGAGGTAAGGTCCTTACAATTGACAGAAACTGACCCAAACATTGTTAAGTGCCTTGAGCTCATCCCTGCTTTTGGTTTAAAAACTTTATTATGTATTGGAGCTCAAAGATTTTCCCAACTGAGGACGTCTATCCAAGAGGGTGGGAGTAAGTGTCAAAAAGAACTCTGCACCTTCTGTCCAAGAAATCCATCACCTCAAGGTCCAAGAGATCTAGCTACATGAAGGCTGGAGGGTGCAGTGGTTACTGTCTGGTGTCAGACCAAACTTGGTTAAAATCCTGCCCTCACCACGTATTTGCTGTGTGACCTTGGGCAAGTCTCTTAACCTCTCTGAGTCCCTGCAGTTTCCTCTGTATTTGAAATGTAGACAAAGCACAGTATGTCCTTGATGCTATCATGGGTATTCAATACTACACTTTGGAAGCCTCTGTGACAAAGCAAGACATAGATGTGCTCACAAAAGGCTGCCATGGCATGGGGGAGGGGTGCATCTGTTTTCTTTTTGCACCAACTGATTCCTTTGCATAGAAGACTGCCCACTGAGTTCTTCACATAGTTCCCTCCCTCACTTCCTTTAGGTCTTCCCTCAAATGTCATTTCTCGGCTAACTTATTTAATGCAAATTTCCTCCCGCCCCCCACTCTGCTCTCATCCCTGTTTCATTTCTTTCTCTTTTTTTATTGAGGTATAGTTGATTTACAACCTTATATAGGTTTCATGTGTACAACATAGTGATTCACAGGTTTTAAAGGTTATAGTCTATTTATAGTTATCATAAAATATTGGCTATATACTATGCACTGTACAATATATTCTTGTAGCTTATCATTTTATACATAGTAGCTTGTATTAAATAGTCTTTTCCATCACTGTAAATCCATAATCATGAAATAGTTGGAAAAATTGGATTTTTAGTATAAGATGGTGAGAAATCCAAGCTTTCAGGCAAAACTTGCAAAGGAGTAGAATCAGTCAAGCAGATGAGAATCAGTCAAGCAGATGAATCAGTCAAGCACATGAATACTTTCTCATCCTTTTCATTACAAAGAAGTCTTCAAAAGTCTCATAATAATATGACTTTTTCTGATGAGTTTATTTGTGTTTTTTAGGAGAGATAAAAAATCCTGGTGAAAATATTCCCAAATCTCTGATTACTGTCCTTCCCATGGTGGCTGTGATTTACTTACTGGCTAATGTATCCTACCTGGCAGTTTTGACTCCCAGGGAAATCATCTCTGCAGGTATGAATGTGTCTAGACAAAGAGGAAATAGTCACTACTACCTCCTCTGAATAAACAGGGACTCCTATATACTGCTTTTTCGATACACCCATAAGAGTGTAAATGTGATGTGGTCCTGCTTTGGTTTTTCACAAGACAGGAAAAATAATCATCTAAACAATCTATTAAAAAAATGAGCACATGCTAAAGACTAAGGTCGAAGGGTAGAAGAATGTGAAGAAGCAAGAACTGAAAAGAGAATGAGGAAGAGGAAGAAGAGGAGGAAGAGAGACATGGAGGAGAAAGAGGAAAGAGAAGAGGAGAAACAGGAGCAAGCAAGGCAAGAAGGCAAAGAAGAAACACTTTGTTAGAAGATGTTCCACCCTTTAAGGTGCACCCAGGTACCTGCCCTCAAAATAGTTGTTTGGAACAAGCAGTACCACCTTCATTATCTTCATTTTTCAGATGAGGAAACTGTAGCGAGGAAAGTTAAATAATGAACAGCATTGATAAGATTCAAAAATAGGTCTCAGTCATGCTCTTCTAATGATAAAAGATTACTTCTTGTTCAGGTTATTGCTAGTAATGGATTGTAAATGTGGACATCAGTTTGCGAGATCTGACCTTCAAAAATATATTCTTCTCAATTCCATCAAGCACGGTGCTCAAAGTTACACAGCTAGTAATTGAAAAAGACAGACTCAAATCCAGTTTGTTTGACTCCAAGACCTGTGTTCTCAACCACCATACTAAAATGCCTCAACACAAGCAAACCAAATCAAAGCATAACCACCACTAATAGGGCCTATTAGCAAAGCAAGCAATAGTATGAATATTTATTAATATATATTAGATGAATTTTATTAATACATATAATCATATAACATATACATGACTAAATGGAGATACAACAAAAAATTAATAGTAAATGGCACCATCTGAATGATAATATTGCAAGATATCTTTTATTTCCTTTTTTATACCGTTCATATTTTCCACAATTAGCATGTTGTACTTACGATCAGAAAAAAAAATTTTAATGCCAAATAATTATATTTCCACAGAATCAAGTAATGAATTTTTATGACACCACTGGGTCTTTTTTAAAAAATGTTAAATTATGTTCACTTTACTTTAAAAAGGCAGAGTAGAATTTGAAATATATTAGAAAAATTCTACAAAATTTAATTTTTAAAAAATAATTACTCCTGAAAGAAGAGAAGTTTGGTTATCTAGAAAATTCATTTATTGAGAACAACTAGCTCTTCAAATATTCTGGATAGAGGTCAAATAATACATCAACAGAAACATAGACTCCAAAACTATTGTATATACAAATAGGCACAGGGGTCTATGAACACGTATAGGGTGCGTGGTTTTGGAGGGGCTGACTGTGTCACTCCAGTAACTAGAATTCCCCTGTAATGGATGTGTTTTCAAGGACTGAGGTCACAAAGAGGATCAGTCTAGTGAGCCACACCACTGAACTGGAGTTCTGCTCTATCATCTGCATTCAAAGCCTTTACAAAACTAAGAAGCTTTGAAGTGCAGTTTTTAAAAAAACGATATTTTACATGGTCCCAAAAGTCAAAAGGTGCATTTATGCATCTTCTCTGAGACTAGTATAAAAATGTTATGTTGATTCTAAAAGAAAAAGAGGAATATAAATTTCTAAAAGTAAAAAGAAACACATTGCTTCCCACAGTTTGGTCTCACAGGAATACAGTAACACACTAAAGGAGATTTTTTTAACTATGAAAATGAGGGGGAGAACTATAATTTGCCTTTCACTCTACATCCAAACCAGGCAGCAAGTTCTGTAAAGACCCACGTCACTAACATCTCTCTTTGGGTGTTCCCTCCTCTACTTTCCCCTACTCAGTGCCCAGGCCCTTATTTTTCTTACTTCATGTACAGCAATAACCTCCTAATGTATACGCTCACCTCTAACTTCCTCCTTCCAATCCAGCCTCCACTCAGTCTCTAGAGATCACTCTATAAAACACAAATCTAATCCTGTCATCTCCCTGCTTAAATATTCCACCATCTTGTTTTCTTGCATCTCCTCCCAGTCTCACTCTCACAGCTGCTGCAACCACCACACCATCACTCCATCATCACATTCCTTCAGACCAACTATCAGCTCCTAACCTGACCATGGCAGGTTCTCCAAGATCTGACTCAAGCCTAACTTTCTATCCTCATCTCCTGCCTTCCCTTGCACACACACACACCCTCACCACACGTCAGACTTTCTAAACAATTTACTGTGTTTCCAGAATAAATACTATCTCTCTGCCTCCCTCGCAATGCCATCTCACCAGCCCCCGCCTGATTTAGATGCCTTTCTCATGCTTAATGTCCCACTTATAAGATTTATTCTAAGTTTAATACACTTTGAGTCCTGAAAAGTGCCTCCTAAATCCCATGCACAAGCTAGTCTTAGAAAGTTTGAAATGTAGTGGCAAATCACCCCTTCCAATGCATTCTACTGACCAACACAGACCACAAGGCCAGACCGTATTCAAGAATAAGTAAAGAGACTTCCTTTCTTGGAAGGAGCTGCAAAATCATATTACAAAGGGTATGGTTGCAGAGAAAGTGAAGAATTATTGGCATAGTTTCAATCAAGCAAAGGGACTGACTTTTTTGAAATTTTTCTAAAATTTTCATAGATGCTGTTGCTGTCACCTGGACGGACAAAATAATCCCTTCCATGCAATGGGTCATTTCTTTGGGAATTTCAACTTCAATATTTAGCAGCATGTGTTGTACAGTGCTTTCGGCATCAAGGATGATCTACACAGCAAGCCAAGAAGGACAACTGCCTTTGATCTTCTCGATGCTCAATAACCACTCGTGTCCAACCATGGCTGTCAGCCAGATAATCATCTTAACTTCAGTTGTTATTATAACCTCAGATTTGATCAATTTAATAAAATATTCAGGATTAGCAATATGGTTTTTAAGAGGGTTACATATGATAGGTTTACTTAAACTAAGGTACCAGGAACCCAATCTACCTAGACCTTACAAGGTAAATCAAAATTAAAATGTTAATATTAAATTTCTATTCTCTGTCTAGGAATATAATTTCTTATTCTATATGGGATGCTTCTAACCAGTCATGAGTCAAATTTATGAAACATCTGAACCAGACCTCCATTTCCCAGCTTACTGATGTGTAATTGACTGTATGGGCTGCTTTTGGTCTGATTTTTCTAGAGTAAAATGTCAAAACTGATTCTCCTCAAGGAAGACAGATGTTATCCTTTTTGTCATCTTTCAGGAGCTAGGTAATAACACTTCTGAGGGGAGGGCTTTTTGCCCAGCTCAAAAGCATCTCCTCAGTCCATGAACAAATGAGGGTGATGTGGCATACTCTTCTTGTGTATGGCCTTGATAGGGTCTTTATTTTATACAATAAGATGTTAATCTAAGCCTCAGTTTAGGTGATGACAAAAATTTTGAACCTGAACTTAACTAGCAAGATAGAATCACTATCCTCTAGGTAATGTCAGCAGGGCTACTGTAGGTTCCTAGAGTGTCTTTGTGCAAAATATAATAAAGCACCCCTCCCTCTAGGCAGCCCCAGCCCTGTGCCCAGGCACAGAGCCTGGTGAGCTAGATATCAGCCCCCTTTTGCCCCCTCAGATGGGTATGCTTGTATGAGTGTGAACTGCCTAAGCAACCATATGCAAAAGAAATAAAATCAGACTCTCATTTGAAAAGACCATTCTGACAATAGTGTAGAAAGTGAATTAGAAGGAGGGGTGAGCAGTTTCAGGTCAAACAGCTGGTATAGATTTTCTTAGCTTTACCCCCTTTTAACTCAGGAGAATCCTAGATCTCAGAGATTAAGTAAATTACCCTAGATAAAAGGATCAGGGCTGGGATTTAAACCACACATTCTGATTTCAGAGACCAAATTTTTGTTATATTTACTGGAAAGATAGTGATGAATTTTTTATTCTATAAAGGATCCACTGAGGAAATTTTCTCTGATCTTAGCATCAGGAATACCTGGGCCTCTTCTAAACAACTGATTTGCTTATGCCTTTTGGTGGCCTGCTTTCAGAATCTATGTGGGGCTTTGTGGCATGCATTTTGTGAGCCAAATTTATTGTTTATCCATGTTTCTTTATTTCCCTCATTTCTTTTTTTAATTTTCATTTATTTTGTCTTGGTATAAAATAAGCCATACCTTGCTATAATGTAAATCCTAAAAGTTTCCAAACAGTCTTTGTTTTATTCTTTAATCATGTTATAAATATAATCCGGTGGCCCATATAATTAAGATACTTCCTGGTTGTAGAGATTGTATGGAAAATAAAATGATAGTCCCATATTTCATGCCAGCAACCATAAAACCACTTGAGTGTGCTTGTTAAAAATCTGAATTCCCAGTCTCACCCCTGGAGGTTCTAATTTAGTAGGTCTTAGATGGGTCTTAGGAATCGGTATATTTATCAATTATCTTGGGGATTCTTATGCAGAGAGGTCAATTGACCATATTTTAAGAAACACTAGCTTAGACAGTTTTGACTTTCTTCCACCCCCAAAATATGGATCCCTCTTGGCCATGTCCCAAGTTGAAAAAAGAAAACAATAATATCTTGAATTTCAGTCATCCATTTATTCAACAAATGTGCAGTGACTATCTGCTATGTTTCAGGCACTCTGCTAGGCAGTTCAGAGAAATAAAGATGAATCTTTCCATCAAGAATCTTCTTAGCCTCATAGAAGAGTAAGAAATGTATACAAATCACTGTTATAAAGTTAATTAAGAAATGCCATTTGTTGAGCACATTTTACTGAAGTACACTGTATGCAATTCTGACAAAGATTTTAGGAGACAAGCATTAGATAAAAAACTCATTTTGCAAATGAGTCTAAGAGGACCCTTTTTTTCAACACTCAGACTTTATATTTAAACTGTAATAACACACAACACACACATATTTCAGGAATATTTGATTAAAAACCTCTGAACATAATTATCCATTATTACCCGCCGACCCACCGTGTCCTTCCTTCAGTTGTGGTAGGGGTGCGGGGCCCTGAGTGTCTCACTGAGCCGTGTTTGGGGTCCCTGTGGAACAGGCACTTGGGGAACCACCTTCTGGTTGTTCTCTGCAAATAGGTCTGAAGATCAGATTAATTAGGTAGACCAAAGTTATACTGCTAGTCAGTGTCACAAGCTCCCTGGAGAAGAACCTTCTTTATCTGTCCTAAATACCTCTGTATCCTTAGCATAGCACATGCCACTAAGCAATTCAGTGAATATTTCTTGAAAGAATGAGCAATTAAAATAACAGAGATTGCATTTCTAACCAGACTTTGCTGATTCCAGTATTTCTGTTGTTTCTATTACTTGATGGTGCTGCCCTAAGAAAGACTGGCACATGCTCCCTTAAAGAAGCATTATAAACAAATATTTCAGTTATGATGTTACTGGATTTTCAAATTCCCAAAACTAAGAATGCTTCAATGATTAATACTAGAATGACATAGTTAATTTTTGATGATGTTTAAATGTATTTTTTCTATGCCTGAAAATGAAGCACTAATTTTAGTAAATAAATGACAATATCTGATGAATTGAGTAGGCATTCATGAAAACTATAGAATGAATAAAATACAGTTCCACTTTTTTACAATCATTCAGTCTGCCATTGATTTACTTTCTGTAATGTAATAGTTTGGAAACATCTGTTCCATAAGAAAGAGAATGTTCTTATGTTGTTTATAGAAACCTGAGGACAACGTCATCACTAATCTTAATCTTTTTTTTACTTTCAGGTGCCTTTGCCATTTATATTTGGATGCATAGCTATATCTTTGTTTCTGATTTTGACGCCATTGATTCAGGCTCCTAAAATAGAGCATGTCTATGGGCTTATCTTTATGTTCAGTGGACTCCTGTGTTACTGGATTCATGTTCACCTTAATCAACATTCTGTCTGTTTTGTCAAAATTACTTGTTATTTACAATTACTGTTTAATGTTTCACCACCTGAAGACCATGATGAAGGTACTTCAACAGGAAAAAATGACCTTAAAGAAATCTTTGTAAATAAGAAAATGTAAAATGTTTAATGAATGAATACATTCTTAAAGGTAACCTTTGCTTTAAAATATATACACACAAACACAAAGCCTCTACTTCCTGCCCAACCTCCAGCTACACATATCAAATCCACCCCCCTAGCTACATATTCAAGCTCTTTACAATTCAAATTATTCTCCTGGTGACTGAAGCCTTAGTTCCATAGTGCCCAACATGTTTCTCACCACTTTCTTCTTGGTCAAAAATTTTAAATGCGTGCACACACACACATACACACACACACACAAACACAAAGTTTAAAAGGCATAATATGCCTTAGTCACTTAATTACTGCCTACTTCCATGTGTAAAAATTATTATAATGTTGTAAACAAGAAACTAATATAATGTATGTCAATTATATATCAATAAAATAAACAAACAAATAAATAAAAAAACAAAAAGTCATTGCCAGGAAGATAAATTCATAGGTGCCTAGTGTATAGCAGATACTTAATATTTGTTGAATGAATGAATATAGTTGCATCAGCAAAAATAAATAAAATATTGTAAATCTGTACTTGATATTAATAAATACTATGCATTACTTTCTACTCACTGGTCTAAACTCTTCACAGTGATACCAATTAACATGAAATATTTTACTTTCAAGTCTCTGTGTTTAGCCTTTATAAAGTGTGATACGCTAAATCATGGCCCTCAAAAATACGTCTAGGTCAATTAAGTTCATATCTAGTAAGAGAAGTTTATCAAAATGTTTCCCAAATTTTGTGGAACCCTAAAATCAATACATTAACTGGCATTAAAAAGGGAATAAAAAAACATAAAGACACTAAAGTTTCTAAAATCCAGTAATAATAATAATGATTTTATTTTGTTCCTGTAAAAATAAAAATAAACAAGGCATTATTTAAAAAAAAAAGAAGGGAGAGAATGTCATGAAAACTTGTTTAAAGACTTTGAAATCGAGGTGGGGAACTTATTGGATGTCCTGTCTAGTATACCTTTCTTAGTTACTTGCGCTTTTTAATGTCTTTAAGCCATGTTACAACTCTAAGTTGTAGAATACTCATAATAATGCAAATGATTTTTGACAATAGAAATATAAGTGAATTTTGTCTAGTGGATGCAGTGATTACCATGAATACTGACCACTTTTACTTCTACTTGTAAATTTATTTCGACATTCTTGACTGCCTATGTGTGCACATTGTTTGAATTCTCTTTTAAACTGGTTATAATATCTCACTGGTTCCCTCATTAAATAGTGAGTTAAATATTTTTTAAAATATATATATATGTATAAGGTTATATATATATTTTTTAATATTTAACTCATTTTATAGATATAGATGATAGATATAGATATTGATATAGATAGATATAGATCTCCAGGCCCTAATCCCTGGAACCTCTGAATCTTACTTTATATGGAAAAAGAGTTTTTACAGATGTGATTAAGGATCTTGAGATGAGGAGCATTTTACTGGATTATCTATGTAGGCCCTAAATGTAATCACAGATGTATTTATAAAAGAGAGATAGAGGGAGATTAGATACAAACAAAAGAGAAGGCAGGGAGAGACCTTCAAGATGGCGGGGGAGTAAGATGTGGAGATCACCTTCCTCCCCACAAATACATCAGAAATACATCTACACGTGGAACAATTCCTACAGAACACCTACTGAACGCTGGCAGAAGACCTCAGACTTCCCAAAAGGCAAGAAACTCCCCACGTACCTGGGTACGGCAAAAGAAAAAACAGAGACAAAAGAATAGGGACAGTACCTGCACCTCTGGTAGGGAGCTATGAAGGAGGAAAAGTTTCCACACACTAAGAATCCCCTTCACTGGCGTAGACGGGAGTGGGAGGGGGTGGGCGGGGGAGGGAAGCTTCGGAGCCACGGAGGAGACCTCAGCAACGGGTGCGGAGAGCAAAGCGGAGAGATTCCCGCACAGAAGACCGGTGCCAACCAGCACTCAGCAGCCCGAGAGGCTTGTCTGCTCACCCGCTGGGGCAGGCGGGGACTGGGAGCTGAGGCTCGGGCTTCAGAGGTCGGATCCCAGGGCGAGGACTGGGGTTGGCTGCGTGAACACAGCGTGAAGGGGACTAGTGCGCCACGGCTAGCTGGGAGGGAGTCTGGGAAAAAGTCTGGAACTGCTGAAGAGGCAAGAGACCATTGTTTCAGGGTGTGCGAGGAGAGGGGATTCCTCCCCCATGTGCCCACAGAAGGCAGAGTGCCACCTAAACGAGCTCTAGAGATGGGTGCGAGCTGCGGCTATCAGCTTGGAACCAGAGATGGGCGTGAAATGTTAATGCGGCTGCTGTAGCCACCAAGAATCCAGTGTACAAGCACAGGTCACCCTCCACACCACCCCCGGGCCCACCCGGAGCCTGTGCAGCCCGCCACTGCCAGGGACCCATGATCCAGGGACAACTTCCCTGGGAGAACACATTGCTCCCCACAAGCTCTTGCAACGTCGTGTTGGCCTCTGCCACCGCAGGATCCCCCTGCATTCCAATTTTAACTATGTACCCCTCCCTCCCCCCAAACCTGAGTTAGCCAGAGCCCCTAATCAGCTGCTGCTTTAACCCCATCCTGTCTGGGTGGGGAACAGATGTCTGAGGATGACCTACATGCAGAGGTGGGGCCAAAACCAAAGCTGAACCCCAGGAGCTGTGCAAACAAAGAAGAGGAAGGGAAATTTCTCCATGCAGCCTCAGGAGCAGGGGATTAAATCCCCACAATCAACTTGGTGTAACCTGCATCTGTGGAATACCTGAATAGACAACGAATCATCCCAAAATTGAGGTGGTGGACTTTGGGAGCAACTGTAGACTTGGGGTTTGCTGCCTGCCAATGACTTGTTCCTGATTTTTATGTTTATCTTAGTATAGTTTTTAGCACTTATTATCATTGGTGGATTTGTTTACTGGTTTTGTTGCTCTCTTCTTTTTTAAATTATTATTACTTTTTTTTTTTTTTTTTTTTTTTGCGGTACGCGGGCCTCTCACTGTTGTGGCCTCTCCCGTTGCGGAGCACAGGCTCCGGACACGCAGGCTCAGAGGGCATGGTTCATGGACCCAGCCGATCCGCAGCATGTGGGATCCTCCTGGACTGGGGCATGAACCCGTGTCCCCTGCATTTGCAGGCGGACTCTCAACCACTGCGCCACCAGGGAAGCCCTTTATTTTTTATTTTAATAATTTTTTAAAATTTCTTTTTTCCTCTGTTTTCTTCTGAGCTGTGTGGCTAACAGGGTTTTGGTGCTCTGGCTGGGTGTCAGGCCTGAGCCTCTGAGGTGGGAGAGCTGAGATCAGGACATTGGACCACCAGGGACCTCCCAGCCCCATGTAATATCAATTGGTGAGAGCTCCCCCAGAGATCTCTTATCTCAACACTAAGACCCAGCTCCACCCAACAGCCAGCAAGCTCCAGTGCAGGACGCCCCATGCTAAACAACTAGCAAGATAGGAGCACAACACCACCCATTAGCAGAGGCTTTATAAAATCATATTAAGTTCACAGACACCCCAAAACAGACTACCAGACGTGGTCCTGCCCACCAGAAAGACAAGATCCAGACCCAACCACCAGAACACAGGCACCAGTCTTGTGTTCCAACAGCCACTGAACCAACCTTACCCACGGGGGGCAGACACACAAAAAATGAGAACTACGAACCTGCAGCCTGCGAAAAGGAGACCCCAAACACAGCAGGTTAAACAAAATGAGAAGACAGAGAAACACACAGCAGATGAAGGAGCAAGGTAAAAACCCACCAGACCAAACAAATGAAGAGGAAATTGGCAGTCTACCTGCAAAACAATTCAGAGCAATGAGAGTACAGATGATCCAAAATCTTGGAAATAGAATGGAGAAAATACAAGAAACATTTAACAAGGACCTAGAAGAACTAAAGAGCATACAATGATGAGCAACACAATAAATGAAATTAAAAATTCTCTAGATAGGATCAATAGCAGAATAACTGAGGCAGAAGAGTGGATAAGTGACCTGGAAGATAAAATAGTGGAAATAACTACAACAGAGCAGTAAAAAGAATGAAAAGAATTGAGGACATTCTCAGAGACCTCTGGGACCACATTAAATGCACCAACATTCGAATTATAGGGGTCCCAGAAGAAGAAGAGAATAAGAAAGGGACTGAGAAAATATTTGAAGAGATTAAAGTTGAAAACTTCCCTAATATGGGAAAGGAAATAGTTAATCAAGTCCAGGAAGCACAGAGAGTCCCATAGAGGATAAATCCAAGGAGAAACAGGCCAAGACACATATTAATCAAACTATCAAAAATTAAATACAAAGAAAAAATATTAAAGCAACAAGGGAAAAACAACAAATAACACACAAGGGAATCCCCATAAGGTTAACAGCTGATCTTTCAGCAGAAACACTGTAAGATGGAATGTTCTATATATGTCTAGATTTGTTAGGTCCATTTGGTCAAAAGTATAGTTCAAGTCCAACATTTCCCTATTGATTTTCTGTCTGGATGATCTATCCATTGTTGAAAGTGGGATATTGAAGTGCCCTACTATTATTATCTTGTTATCTATTTCTCCCTTCAAATCTGCTAGTATTTGCTTAATACAGTCAGATGCTCTGATGTTGGGTGCACATATTTATAATTGTTATAACCTCTTGATAAACTGACACCTTCATCGTTATATACTGACCTTGTTTGTCTCTTGTTACAGTTTTAAGTTGAAGTCTATTTTGTATGATATGAGTATAGCTACTCCTACTTTCTTTTGGTTTCCATTTGCATGGAATATCTTATTCTATCTCTTTACTTTCAGTCTATGTGTGTTCTTAAAGCCATGGTGAGCCTCTTTTAGGCAGAAAACAGTTGGGTCTTGATTTTTTTTTTTATCCATTCAGCCCCTCTATGCCTTTTGATGGGAGGATTTAATCCATCTACATTTAAAGTAATTATGACAGGTAAGGATTATCTGGCTGTTTCGTAGTTCCCTTGTTCCTTTCTTTCTCTTATGCCGTCTTTGTTATGAATTTCCATAATGGTATACTTTGATTCCCTTCTCTTTATCTCTTGTGTATCAACTGTAGGTTTTTGCTTTGTGGTTAGCATGCAGCTTACATAAAACATCTTATAGATATAAAAGTCTAATTTAATCTGCTAACAAATTTTTTTCTGAGTAATGATATTATGCCTTAACTTTGTTTTCTGTTATCTACATTTACACACACACAAAGTACTTTCTTTTTTCCTTTTTTTAAATTGAGATATAGTTGACTTACAATATATATGTCACAGGTGTACAACATAGTGATTCACAATTTTTAAAAGTTATACTCCATTTGTAGTTATTATAATATTTTGGCTATATCCCTGTGCTGTACAATATATCCTTGTAGCTTATTTATTTGGTAGATAGTAGTTTGTATCTCTTAATCCCCTACCCCATCTTGTCCCTTCCACTTTCCCTGTCCCCACTGGTAACCACTAGTTTGTTTTCTACAATTTTGAGTCATTTCTATTATATTTTATTCATTTTATTTTTTAGATTCCACATGTAAGCAATATCATACAATATTTGTCTTTCTCTGTCTGACTTATTTCCCTAAGCATAATACCCTCCAAGTCCATCCATGTTGTTGCAAATGGCAAATTTTCATTCTTTCTATGGCTGAGTAGTATTCCATTGTATATATATACCACTTGTTCTTTATCCATTCATCTGGTGATGGATACATAAGTTGCTTCCATATCTTGTCTATTGTAAATAATGTTGCTATGGACACTGGGATACATGTATCTTTGTTAATTAGTGTTTTCATTTTCTTCAGATATATACCCAAGAGTGGAATAGCTGTATCATATAGTAGTTCTAGTTTTAGTTTCTTGAGGAGCCTCCATACTGTTTTCCATAATAGCTGCATAAATTTACATTCCCACCAACAGTGTACTAGGGTTCCCTTTTCTCTACATCCTCTCCAACATCTGTTATTTGTGCTCTTTTTGATGATAGCCAGCCTGGCAGGTGAAATGCGACATGTATTTTGGTTTTGATTTGCATTTCTCTGATGATTAGTGATGTTGATCATCTTTTCAGGTGCCTGTTGGCCCTCACTGTGTCTTCTTTAGAAAAATGTATATTCAAGTTTTCTGCACGATTTCTAATGTTGTACCAGATGTCTCTTAAACTGTCCTCATTTCTTTTTATTCGTTTTTCTTTTTCTGTTCATCTTCAGTGATTTCCACTATCCTGTCTTCCAGCTCACTGATCCATTCCTCTGTATCATTCAGTCTATGGTTGATTCCTTCTAATGTATTTTTCATTTCAGTTATTGTATTATTAATCTCTATTTGGTTGTTCTTTATACTTTCCAACTCTTTGTTAAAAACTTCTAACTTCACACTCTGTGCATTAATTTTTCTCCCGAGTTCTTTGATCCTCTTTACAATCATGTCCCCAAACTGTTTCTCAAATAGGTTGCCTATCTCTACTTCACTTAGTTCTTCTTCTGGGGTTTTATCTTGTTCCTTCATTTGGGATATGTTCCTCTGTTGCCTCATTTTGCCTAACTTGCTGTCTTTATTACTGTGTACCTGGTAGGTTGTTTATATTTCATGACATTTGCCAGCACCAGTGTCCATGTGGTAGAAAGAACTTCCAAAAATGGCTGCCACTACTGTCTATGTCCCCAGGGTGAGCTGCAGTTGCATCCTGCTTCTCCAGTAGAATCCCCCAGTAGGTCTGACCTAGACGCCTTTCAAATTACTGCTTCTGCCCTGGGTCCCTGGGCATGTGCAATTTTGTGTGCACCCTTTAAGACTGGAGTGTCTTTCTCCCCCAGCCCCCTGGGACTCTGGGACTCCCCAAAGTAAGCCCACTGGTCTTTAAATCCAAACATTCTGGGGGCTTGTCTTCCCAGGGCAGGAACTCTGGGCTGAGAAGCCCAATGTGGAGCTCAGATCCTCACTCTTTTGGGAGAACGTCTGCAATTATAATTATTCTCCTGTGTATGGGTCGCCCAGCTGGGGGTATGGGTCTTGACTATACCATGACTCCATCCTTCTTACCTGTCTTATTGTGGTTCTTTATATCTTTAGTTGCAGAACATCTCTTCTGGTAGATTCTGGTCATTTTCATCAATAGTTGTCCTGTAATAGTTGTAATTTTGGTGTGCCCCAGAGAGGATGTAAGTCAGGCTCTTTCTACTCTTGGCTGTCTATCATCTTGGCTGATATCTCAATAACAACTTATCTTTGATTGCACAAAAAAACCCCAACCTTTTACTCCCCCCCTCCAATCTTTCAGTTTATTTGTTTGTTTGTTGTTTTTTTGATGCGGTATGCAGGCCTCTCACTGCTGTGGCCTCTCCCGTTGCAGAGCACAGGCTCCGGATGCGCAGGCTCAGCAGCCATGGCTCACGGGGCCCAGCCTCTCTGCAGCATGTGGGATCTTCCCGGACCGGGGCACGAACCGTGTCCCCTGCCTCAGCAATCGGACTCTCAACCACTGCGCCACCAGGGAAGCCCCAACCTTTCGTTTTGATGTCACAATTTACTTCTTTTTATATTGTCTAGCCATTAACAAATTATTGTAGCTATAGAAATTTTTAATATTTTTGTCCTTTAACCTTTACACTAGAGTTAAGTAGTTAGCACTCCACATTAAAGTATCAGACTATTCTGAATTTGACTATATACTTTTTACCAGGGTGTTGTATGTTTTCATGTTACTAATTAGTGTCTTTTCAGCTTGAAGAATTCCTTTCAGCATTTCTTGTAAGGCAGTTCTAGTGGTGATAAACTCCCTCAGCTTTTATTTGAGAAAGTTTTTATCTCGCCTTCATTTCTGGAAGACAACTTTGCCAGGTAAAGTATTTTTGGTTTGCACTTTTTTACTCTCAGCACTTTCAATATGTTATCCCATTCTTTCCTGGCCCAGAAGGTTTCTGCTGAGAAATCTACTGATAGATTGATGGGAGTTCCCATGTATGAGAGATTTTTCTTTTCTCTTGTTGCTTTAAAAATTCTTTGTCTTTAATTTTAGACAGTTTTATTATAGTGTGTCTTGGAGAAGAGTATTTTGGATTGAAATGTTCGAGTACCTATTAGCATTGTGAACTTGGATGTTTAAATACCTCTCCAGATTTAAGAAGTTCTCAGCCATTATTTCTATAAATAAGATTTCTGTTCCCCTTCTCCATCTCTTGTCTTTCTTGGACTCTAATAATTCATAGATTATTTCTCTAATGGTATCCTATAGTTCACGTAGGTTTTCTTCACTCTTTTGCATCCTCCATTCTATGTTCTCCTCTAAGTGGATAATTTCAAAGAACCTGCCTTCTACTGCACAGATTCTTTCTTCTGATTGATCTTTTTTGTTGTTGATACTCTCTACTGTATGTTTCTATTCATTCACTGTATTCTTCAGCTCTAGAATTTCTGTTTGGTTTTTATTATTATTTCTATTACCATGTTAAACTTTTTATTTTATTCATTTATTGTTTTACTGTTTTATTGATTTCCTGATTTCACTGACTTGTCTTTCTGTGTTTTCTTGTAGCTCACTGAGCTTCCTTAGAACAGCTATTTTGAATTCTATATCTGGTAAGTCAGAGATCTCCATATCTTTGGGTTACTGGGAGAGTGTTGTATTCCTTTGGTGCTGTCATGTTTCCTTGATTTTTGATGTTCCCTTAAGTCTTGTATTGCTATCTTTGCAGTTGAAGAAGCAGTCACTGTCTCCAGTCTTTAATGACTTGCTTTGAGATAAAAATCCCTTCTGTCAGACCTTGTAGATATTCTGAATGCATGATAAGCATTCAACAAAAATGATCCGGTAAGCTCACACTATTTGCAAAGTCACTTTCTTTTATACTATATATTACAATGAAGCCACTTTCAAAGATTATATAAGAAGTTATTTTTTTATAAATGGCCTCATTTTTTTTACAGGAGAGCTGAAATACCTGGTAAAAATATCTTGCAGTTGAGGAAATATTTATCTGCCAACTATTAACCCTTTCCTTCCACACAGACACCAACACCACAACCTCTTCTGCCTCCACACAGTCACCATCCATTACTCATCACCACCTGACATATTATACATGTGTGTTTACTTGTTTGCTTACCTCTCCTCTGAATAGAATAAGAAAGTACTTTGTCCTGACTAGAATATAGAAGGTTTGACTGTTTTGATGCTTCATATAGTGGGTACTAGATAAATATTTGTTGCATTTTAGGGGGTCTAGAGATTTTGAGGCTGATAAAGGGGAAGGATAAGATCAGTTTGTGATAGCACATACATGACTTACTTGGGCAGCACTCTTACTGGTTTGCAAGTGAGAGAAGTCACTCACAGCATGAGATTTCTCAGAGGCCATGGCAGGCCACTGGAGGGGAGGAAGGCAAGAAAATTCCTGGGGAAAGGAAAATCAGACAGAGGCTTGTGCATCTAGAAGATGTCATTCAGCAGCACAGCCTGCAGTCTCTGGATCAGAGAGTTTCCAAGGGCAGCAGTGATGTAGAGTCTTTATTGCCCTGAGCTTACCTTACTTGTGCTAACAGATGTTGTGTGCAGTTTCACAGGGCATGCAAAGCAGGCAAGTTCTAAATGGCTAAAATATGCTTATTTGGACTATATTTAAAACAATGGAATGTTTAAAAACTTGCTTGCTGGCTTTAGAGCTAATGGGTTTCAGCCTGCTGTGAGGAAGCAGACAACCTAGAGTCCAGTAGGCAGAGGTCATCTTTGGCTCCTTCACATACCATGTGTGAAATGAACAAAACATCATCACAAGTTAATTTCTCTATAGCTGATCCTGCTACAAAATTAGTGGAGGAATAAATGTTTGAATTAATGAATAAATACACATTGGGTAAATTAATACCTATAAACTGGTGGAAGAGCAGTAGCCTTACATAAATTTAATACTAGACTGGTTTGCATGTATACTCAGGCCCAATATAGATACACTAATTAATTATAATTGTGGTGTAATTAATCCTAATATGTGAGGTAATCCAACAGGTGTTTCACATATATTATCTCATTCAATACTATGGAGCTTATACTACAATATTAAATTGTTATCCTCATTTCATAGATAAGGAAATGTGGATTCTAAAAAAAAACACAACTTGCTAAAAACCATGCTGCAAGTAAGTGGAAGAGTGGGATCCAAACCTTTGCTCACCTGAATGCAAAGTTTACATTCTTTCCATTAAACTACAACTTCTTCCCTAGATACTCATCTACAAAGTATTATTTGAGTTAAATAATATCATTGTTATACCTCCAGTGGAGACTTCTCCACCCAGAACCTTTGAAATCGTCCTTTCTTAATTAGCTGTGACTAACTTGTTCAGTGGCATAGACAATTTTTTAAAAATAATTAACGTGTGAAACATTTTAACTCTGGCCTTCAAAGAGGTCACAACATTGAATAACAATTCACAAGTAAATCATTTTTAAAACCAAATTAGGTTTAATAATAAAACACTTGTGGAAGGATGAGATGGCTAAATTAAGGCCATGTCACTGTTTGGGGAGCCTTTCAGGAATATGAAATTAAAAAAATTTTTTTTTTAATTACAGCAATCCACATGAAATTTTAATCCACATGAAATTTTAAAATTATTTTTCAGGATTTAAAAAAAAAAAGGCAAAAGCATGCAACTCCTGAGGGCAATAGGATTCTTCTGTGTAAACATTTTAATGTTTAGTGCCACAATAGGAGCAGGAATCTTTGTCTCCTAAAGGGGTATTGAAATATTCCTCACTGAATGTAGCTGTCTCCCTGAGAATTTGGGCTGCTTGTGCTGTGCTGACTTTGATCTCCACTCTCAGTCACACAGAGCTGGGGATGATCTTTCTTAGAAGTGAAGCACAGTATTATTTCCTCAAAAGATCTCTTGGATCCTCTGTTACTTTCCTCAGTCTTTGGATCAAACCTTTTGTTTATCCCTTAAGAATGGCTGCTCAAATCTTATTACCATCTGGCTATATATTTCAGCCTTTCTTTCCCAGGTTCTAGGTGTCCATGGAGCGCAGGTGAGGAAGCAGTGAGGATAGACAGGAAAAGACTGTGAAAAAAATAATTTTATAAATTTGTTTTACTTTTTACTTGAGTGAGCAAAGTTTCTCATCGATGGTGACCATCAAGAACTTGAAGAAAAAAAAAGGTCATGAAGAACCTAGGGGTAAGACAGGAATAAAGACACAGACCTACTAGAGAATGGACTTGAGGATGTGGAGAGGGGGAAGGGTAGGCTGTGACAAAGTGAGAGAGTGGCATGGACATATATACACTACCAGATGTAGAATATATAGCTAGTGGGAAGCAGCCGCATAGCACAGGGAGATCAGCTTGGTGCTTTGTGACCACCTAGAGGGGTGGGATAGGGAGGGTGGGAGGGAGGGAGACACAAGAGGGAAGAGATATGGGAACATGTGTATATGTATAACTGATTCACTTTGTTATAAAGCAGAAACTAACACACCACTGTAAAGCAATTATACTCCAATAAAGATGTTAAAAAATAAAATAAAAGAACTTTCTGCAAAAAAAAAAAAGAACTTGAAGAGATAATCATAAAACTTTTTGAATTAAAATTTTATAGTCATTTCAAATATAAAATCTTTTTCATTTTCAAAATTAATTTTTGAAACCATATACATTTGAGAATAATTTTGTCAAGTTCTATAAAAGATTCAGTGGGGATTCTTGTGATGGAATTTTATTTGAAGTGTATTTGGGGAAAATTGACATCTTTATAATAATGATTAAAGGTTTCTCTTGATTAAACTTTTTGATAAACTTCAGTTTCTTACACAAAATTTTGCATACTCCTGCTAATTCCACAGTTTAAAATTTTTGTTGCTATGTTGATTTAGAAAATTCAAGAGAATCTATGAATAAAATTATATCTTATGCAAATAAAAACAGTTTAATCTCTTCTTTTTAAATTATTAAAAGATATTTTACTTTCTTACAGCATTGGTTCTAGTTCACTTTTAAAATAGAGCAGGAATCCTTGATTTGTTCATGACTTTAATGAGAATACTTCTAATGTTTCATATTAAGTATGATGTTTGCTGTAGGTGTTTAGAAAATGCTGTTTAGTTACAGCACCATCGTCTACCCTTCACTTGCTAAGATTTAAATTATGAAAGAATATTGAATCTACTAAATGACCCTTGCTTCATTAAGATAATTATGCTTTCTTAATCAACTAATGTAGGGCATCTTTTTTAGCTTAATGAGGCTTCCCTCTTTTTTTCTGTTAGTCTAACAGTTTCTCCATTTTATCTTTTTGAAAAACCAACTCTGTTTTGTATATTTTTCGTAGTGTTTTTCTAGTTTTTAGTTCTCTTTCTGCATGAGCCCATAGTCTTATACTCCCTCTGGTGTCCAACTGATGTACTAACTAGGGGCCAGGATGGAAGGCAGTTCCACTGCTCTCCCTGCTTTCCTGTGGAGAAGCCTCAAGCCCTGGCCTTCTCCCAACCTAGCAGAGCTGTGCCTGGGTGCACAGCAAGGCTCTCATCCCTTTTCCTTTGTTCTTAGCTGCCCCAGCAAACTATGACAAAACCAGCCCCACTGGCAGTGCCATGAAAGGCCAGGACATTCTGGCATGCTCTACCCAGTGTTTGGAGGGGGTGGTACATACAACCAAGTAACTAGAATTCATGAGTGATGCAAATTTTTTCAAGGCCACAAATCACAAAGGGGACTGATCTTGTGCTCCCATGCCATTGACCTGATGTTCTGCACTGGGATCTGAATGTATCAAGTCATCATAAAATTTTTAAAGCTTTGGGTTTTATTTTGAAAAAAGCTTATATATTTTTAGATGGTTAAAAAGCCAAATGATGCTGCAATGCTATCTCACCAGCCCCAGCCTGACTGCCTATCTCATACTTGATGTCACACTGGTAAGATTGATTCCAGATATATTGCCCATTTTGCACCCATGAATACATCATAGATATCATGTAAAGCAAGTCCAAGGCAGATTGAAGTACAATTTAAAAATATAAAATAAAACTGCAGAATATAGTTATTGAAAAGAGTTGATTACAGATTATTTACAGTTACAATTATTTACAATTACAACCTATTAATGATAGGTTTTTTGAATTTTAGAACTGAGATCTCCTATAGAAACTACTTTAATAATTTTTGTTTTGCAGATGAAGAATTAGAAGCAAAATTGCAGGTTTCTAAGCACTTGTGATTTTAACAGGCAAATACTAGAAATACAAATTCATCAAATTATCATTCTGAAAAAACAATCAACCTTTAAGTGCTGAGGTAACCCAGATACAATCTACAATTTTTAAACTCTACTAACTATAATAAATATCTTGATGAATTAATTTAATTTATAATTAATTACATAATTTTGGAGGAAATATCCAGTACATTTAATATCATTGCAGAATGACTTGTTTCTTATGTCAGTTGTTTGTTTTAGGTTAGACTATAATACTTATCCTCATTGAAAAAAATCTCTATTTTAATTGATATTCAGTTATCGTATTAGTGACTTACCTGTCATCTAATCCTATCTCTTCCAGAACAAAACAAAACCCTTTATTTAGCTCCTACTTCTGTTATTTGGCAATTTGCACTGGTTCAGCTAGCTGCTTCCAGGCTCACGCATGCATCTGTGTGTCCTTAGCTGGGGTGACTTGTTTCTGCTACATGTAGCTTGCTCAAATGGCAGCTCAGGCAGTCTTCCAAGAGAGGGAGCAGAAGCCTGCAAGACGTCCTGAGGCCTAGCACTAGACGTCTTGGGACTAGCACTAGAATTCCAATGAATTCTATTGACCAAAACAAAAACTAACATGTAAGCCCAGAATCAAGGATCCAGTGAAGAGTTTATACCTCCACCTCTTGTTAAAAGGAGCTGCAGGGCTTCCCTGGTGGTGCAGTGGTTGAGAGTCCGCCTGCCGATGCAGGGGACGCGGGTTTGTGCCCCGGTCTGGGAGGATCCCACATACCGCGGAGCGGCTGGGCCCATGAGCCATGGCCGCTGAGCCTTCGCGTCCGGAGCCTGTGCTCCGCAACGGGAGAGGCCACAACAGTGAGAGGCCCTCATACCGCAAAAAAAAAAAAAAAAAGGAGCTGCAGACACATGGTAAAGCATGTAGCTATAGGAAATAGTGAATTGTGGCTACAAGTTTTAGAATATATTAGGTACAGCTGAACAACAGGAGACTAATGACAGTTAAGTCTGGATATATCTTCAACATTAGAAGGTTAGGCCTTTATTTGACGGCCAATGTTGACACAAATAATCAATAAATGATCTATAATATAAATAGGAAAGAGTTTTATTCCAGCCAAACTAAGAACTATAGCCCAGGGGACCCAGATTCAATAAGTACTTGCATTATGTTCTGCTGGGCAACAAAATGGGGAAAGCAAAAAACAGCAAAATTATATAAATTGTCAAGAATTGGGCTTGGAGCTGGTAAGAAGTAAGGGTGTTTGTTAAGCAAGGTTAGGTTGAGGTCTGAAATGGTTGCATAGTTACAAGGGGAGACTTTGAGATCATAATGTTGCAGCTGGCAGCTGCTAGCAGATATTGTTTTGAAAACAGCTGGTGGTGTCCTTGAGTTTGATACAGTTCAGAAAATTCAAGTTCTGGAAGATGCAGGAATGTGTTTGAAACCACATCTACAAGGCCGCTCAGCTCCATTTTGAATCTGAATCAGTTAATCCATTTTGATTTTTAAATGCATTCTTTCCTTTAATGGTTAAAGCAGATGTACAATGCATGTTTGACGTAAGGTAGGCTGTTCCAGTTAGCATAAAGCCAAATCATCTATAAGCCAGAATGACTTCCCCATGCCTCAGTATGTGAAAATTTCTTCCGTCACTAGTGAGGAACCACGGAAGATTTTAGTTTAGGATAGTGACTGGTCCAGGGTTGAGATAAATATTTTGTCTCCATTTAAAAATATTCCCTTGACCCAGAAAGCAATGTAACCAGGAGGGTTCTTGGACCTTATTTGGGTATTGTTTTCCTACCTGGAATGCCATTCTGTCCAGAACACACTGTGAGCTAGCAAGACTCTATTCAGTCATCTATGGATGACTTCCTTTTATAAAACATTCCCACTACCCACAGGAATATACAGTTGGCTTAAATGCTTCTGTGCTATTCCTAGCACTGGCCCTGATGCACAGCAATTCTGTTTCCTCCACTGAACTATGAATGCTTCCAGGAACGAGAATGGCCTTCATCTTATTCCTCACTGCATAGGGAGGTGCCTGGCACAAGTAAGGCATCCAGTAGACGCAATAACCTGGCGGAACAACTTATAGGTCTGTAAGACTACAGGTCTGTAAAAACAAACTGCTGTGAAATCGCCTTCAGAAGTCAGTCGCCTACAATGCAAAAATCATACAGAAGAGCCACAATGGAAAGACGCATTCCTTGCCCAACCACCACAGGCCAGGCAAAATGTTTCGCTTTACGGCAAGTCTCAGGAGTCGCGCCGTAGATACCGTAAAAGGGAGGGAAGGCCTCGTTGGGGAAGCTCAGGCTTCTGGCTTTGCGACACCGTCGGGGCGGGAAAGTGCCGGCTGTCGGTTGGAGGAAGTCGGCCCGCCCCCTAGGGCCGGACTTCCGCGCACCCCGGAGGCGTGTTCCGGCCTTTCAGACCCGCCGCTGGGCGCCGGTTAAGACCCATCTCGCCGTCGCCGGTGCCATGGAGGCGCCGGTGGAGCCGGAAGTCGAGAATGAGGACGGCGAGAGCCGCTGCGGGGATCTGTGCTTCATGGACAAAGGCCTGCGGAGGTAAAGGGCAGCTTTACCGGAGACCGCACGGCAGGGGCCGAGGGCGGCGGGCGGCCTCGGTGGAGCGGAGGCGCGGGGCAGCTTTACCGAGACCGCACACGAAGGCGTCTGGCTATCGCCCGCCGTTCTCCGCCACAACTGCGCTGCTGAAGTGCCAGATCCAAATCCAATGAGCCCCCTTTCCTTTCCTCCAGGGACTAATGAGCACTCTGGAAACTGCCCCACGTCCTGGTTCCCTGCCGGCGTTTGACCATCCTCCCTTCTTCGCTGGTTCTCCTTTCTTTGCTGGCAACTATTTCTTTGCTTGCCCTATAATTGTTGGTCTTCGCGGGTTCTGTCCTATCCTTTGCTCTTTCTCTGTGACAGAAAGTGGCAAAGTAGTATCTCTGGCAGCCGTAAAGCAAGAGTTTGCTGCTCTTCATTGGTTTTGCCTTGATTGTCTTAGCTCCTGGTCCAATTACTTTGCAGAGCCCTGTGATACATATACTGTTATACTTCTTGAAAATACTAAACATAACATATTTAGTTCACTGCTTTCCTCTTTCATGCAGCCCAAATTTGTTCACGATACTAGGGTCTTGGTTCTGCGTTGCTGATTGGTCCCTCGCTGCCTTTTCAGTCTTACCTCTTACCCTTTCTCCGGTTACACCCTGTGATTAGCCACACTAAGCTACAAGCGGGCAGTTCCATAGTAGGCTTCTCTGTGCCTTTCCACATACTGTTCCTTTGTTGCCTGCCCTCTCTGTGCACCTTGCTGATACTTAAAGCAACTTGTTCTGGATCCTGATCTAAAATTTGCCAGAAAGCCCCAGGAAGGTGTTTTTCAAAAGAATATTTATATTTAATAATAGCTGCCATTTACTGAATGCCATTTATGTGTGCATGTTACATATATTATCACAAATCCTCACAACAATTCTGCAAGGTAGTAACTTTACGAGGGACAGATCTGAGATTCAGAGGATCTTTATAACTTTCCCAACATCGTGCAGCTGGTGGATTAAGTTTGAATTCAAAACCATTTCTATCTAATTTCACTGTCTGCTTTTTCGGCTATACTACATTATATGCACAATACTAATTTCCAGAAACCGAAATGCTTCAGAAACTAGATGGCTGTCATTAAGAGCATGTGTTAATAGCATAACGTCTGGTATTAAATAATAGCTCAGTAAATGACAGAAGCAAGATAATTGGAAAATATTTGAAACAGTCACATTTAGAGATTGCCAGTTTGAAATTTAGAAATGCTTTATCTTTTCTGCCAGGGGTTCTTATGTGCTTCAGACTGAAGACTAAAGGATAAGTTGAATGACCTTGTGACTTATTCATACTTTTCATGTTTTAATTTTAAATTTGAGATTCTTAATGCAAATTTGGAAGCAAACTTGAATTCCTTGTTTTCCCTTTACTCCCTGACTGGTAAACTTCTCATTTTCCTGCTACTAGATTTCCTACAGCTTTACTATAGCTGCTATAGAACATAGAACAGATGCCAATGACATTGTGTGTCCCAGTTCAAGCATCTCTGAATTATGTGCACTGTAGTTTATATTCCTGGAACTCCTATCTTCAGAAGAGGTTCCAGTTAAAAATAGCAGTAATTGACAGAATGAAGAGATGAGTTCCATTTAGAGGAGATGCTTTCCAAATTTCAGCAAGGGAGGACAGGGACTGTTTCACTACGAATAGCAATAACTAATGGTTTATTTTGAAATCAACTACATTCTGGGTTAAACAGACATAGCAGACAGTGACGAGAATAAGATTGTAAACTCCAGTGCCAGATCTGTATTTATACTGGCTCAATTTGGTAATAGGTACAAGAATTTGGACAAGTTATTTAATTTCTGTAAACCGTGGCATCCTTAGATACCTACTGCTTGGAGTTGTTGTGAGGATTAAATGGGCAGAGGAAACAGGTTTAGAGAGGTTAATTCATTTACTCAAGTAACACAGCAAAAGTGGTAGAGTGCAGATTTGAACTTGGGGTGTTATGATTCCAGGAACTGACTTTACAAATAACTGCTTTCACTCAGTGCTGATGACTTTGTTTGCATATAAAAGCTAGAAATGCCCGGTATCCCTTGCCTCTCTTGATAATGGTCCAAAATACTGGTTAGTTGTAAGAAGCAGTGTACCTTATGAGACATTTCAAGGCTACCACAAGTAGGAAGGATTTTATTATAGAATGAATAGAGTACATACTTACTATCTACATGCTGTTTGGTTAATTTTATTTATTTGGTCATGATTTTTAAATCCATTTTTTACTTGTTTTTGAAAATATATATTTTCCTTTGTAGCATATCAGAGTTATCTTTAGATTCAGCCCTTCGTGCCATCAATCTTCATTGCAATAACATCTCGAAGATCAAAGCCATTGATCACATTTGGAATTTACAACATCTAGATCTGTCATCTAATCAAATAAGTCAAATTGAAGGGCTAAACACACTGACAAAACTACGTACTTTAAACTTGTCCTGCAATTTGATCACAAGAATAGAAGGTTTGTAAGTGATTTTCATCTAATACTTTGCATAAGGGAGTTGATTTAAGTCCATTTTTCATCTTCTTCCCAAAAGAGTGGGATAAGTATTATCATAAACTTTTCAAAACTGACCCTAAAACTCTACATAAAAAGTTTTCTTCTAGAAAAGTTATCAATTTAAAAAATATATATTTTGTAAAATACCAACAGAATTGATTTCACTGTTATCAGACTGTAGATTTGCTTCAGAGCAGTCTGAAATAGTATTGTAATACTATATAACTAATTAATTGATTATTTGAATCTTATAATGGCTTTATTTTGTTTTAGGACTTAAAGCACTAACTAATCTGACTAGACTGAATTTATCTTATAACCACATAAATGATCTTAGTGGTAAGTTGATATGCTTATGTTTTCTATAATGCTGAGTATTTGCCATGTATAATGAGTTAGACTGAGCTGTGCATGTTGAAGAACTGAATAATCCAGTTTTTGACCAAAAATCTTATCTAGAGGGTGTTTCTCAGTCATATTTGTTTTTTGTTGGTGCTAAAGCTACAGCTGAATAAAAAACTAGGAATAAAAACCAGAGTAATCAGTAACAGAAAAAACTTGGTTAGAAAGAACCTACTTTGGGAGAATAATGTTTTAATCTTAGATAATTAATATACTATTATGTAGAGAGAGATAGTTCCAGCAGAACTTTTTACAATGATGAAAATATCCTGTATCTGTGCTATCTGGTATGGCAATCAGTAGACAGATATGGCCTTTGAGCACTTGAAATGTGGCTAGTACACTGAGGAACTGAATTTGTAATTTTATTTAATTTTAATTAAATTTTTATTTAAATTTAAAAAGCCACATGTGGCTAGTGCTACCATATTGAACAGTGTAGGTATATAGCATTCCAAAGGCTATAGCAAATTAACAATCAAGGTTTTTCTTTCAAAGATTTATTATTATTTATTTAATTTATTTTTTTGGCTGTGTCAGGTCTTAGTTGAGGCATGCGGGATCTTTTATTGTGGTGTGTGGGCTTCTCTCTACCTGTGGCATGCAGGTTTTTCTTCTCTAGCTGTGGCACGTGGGCTCCATAGTTGTGGCACATGGGCTCCATAGTTGTGGCACGCGGGTTCCAGAGCACATGGGCTCTGCAGTTTGTGGCATGCAGGCTCTCTAGTTGAGGTGCTCAATAGTTGTGGCACGCAGGCTTAGTTGCCCTGCAGCATGTGAGATCTTAGTTCCCTGACCAGGGATCAAACCCGCGTCCCCTGCATTGGAAGGTGGACTCTTTACCACTGGACCACCAGGGAAGTCCCAGGATTTTTTTTTAATTTTCTTTTTGACTTTACCATATATAAGAAGGTTAAAACTTGTTAATCTTTTAATTGATTAAAGTGATACACTGATAAAATGAACGGAGTTTTATGATAATTCTTAAAATTATCTGTCAGAACTAGCAGAATTTCTCTAATTATCTTCATAATCCTTATCAGTATTTGAAACAGTCTTATTCATTTGTTTGTTCTTCTCCCCTGCTAGAAAAATACGACCCTATGCCAGGTATTTAGTACACAAAAGAATAAAATACAATGACCTAGTCCCTACCCTTAACCAAAGTAGCAACAGTATTTTAATTTTTAAAAACCTTTTTCCCCCAAAATGTGGAAGTATTAGAATTGAGTATTAACTGTAGCTCTGTCTCTGCTGTGTGATGCTGAGCAAAGTATATTGTTCTTTGGATGCAATTTCCTTAACTGAAAAATGTTAATTTTGGATAATATAGTGCATTCATTTACTTCTATAGTGATGAAAAAATAACAACAAATAGATAAAGTTCTTATCACAGGGCTTACATTGTAGTGGGGAAGTAAAATAAATAAATGAGGTCATGTCAAACCACCCCAACAAATAAGCAAAAGATTTGAGCAGACCCTTCCCCAAGAGGATATCCAAGTTGCAAACGAGCCCATGATTTAAAAAAATGTTTAGCATCCTTAGTAATTAAGGAAATGCAAATTAAAATCATAATGAGATCCACTTCATACCTACTAGAGTAGATATACTTTTAAAAACTTAAAATACAAAACACTGGTGAGATTGTGGAGCAACTAGAGGTTGCATACATCACTGGTAGAATTCAAAATGGTAAAACTACTTTGGAAAACAGTTTGAAGGTTTCTTATAATGTTAAACAAATACTTAGCGTATAATCATGCATTTCTACTTCTAGTTGTTTACCTAAGAAAAATGAAAACATGTCTAATCAAAGACCTGTACATGAATGTTAATATGATTATATTACTTTTTAATATAATCATGTTTATATGATTATTCATAATCTCCAAAAACTAGAAACCACCCATTTGTCTATCACCTGGTAAATGGATAAACAAATTGTGATACATCCACAGGATGGAACACTACTTGGCAATAAAAAGGAATGAACTATTGATATATGCGGCAACATAGATAAATCTAAAAATAATTATACTAAGTGAAAGGAGCCAGACACAAAAGATTACGCTGTATGATTCCATGTATATGATATTCTGACAAAACCAAAGATACAGGGGCAGAATGAGATCATTAGTTACCAGGGGTTGAAGATGAGGAGAGAAGATTGATTTACGTAGGGACACAGTGATTTGGGTGATGAAAATGTTCTGTGTCTCCATTGTAGGGTTTACATAACCGTATATGTTTGTTAAAGCACATCAAACTCTACTGTATATATTTTCTGCAAACCTATAAGTTCTAATAGATAATTCTTAGAATGATAATATTTTATATGTTCAGAAACACTTCAGTAAGTAAATAATGACAGTTCATACGATTAAGAACATACAAAAACACTAAGGCATGATCAAGCTTGCCATGATAAAGGCAGTAAGAAGGCTACTGTGGCTAGAGCATAGCAAATGAGGGATTAATGTGCTAAGAAAAGAGATAACAAAACAGGCAAAAGTCAGATCACGTACAGCATCGTAAGCAGGGTAAAAAGTTTGTATATTATTCTAAGTACAATAGGAAACCATTGGAAGGCTTTAAACAAGTAAGTGACTCAATACATCTGTTTAAAGGATCACTTTGGCTGCTGAGTGGGTGAAGAATGGACTTCAGTAGGACGGTGAAAGTCAGGTGGCAAGAAGCTCTTCCCGTGGTCTGGATGAGAGATGATGGAGACTTGGACTAGGATGGAAACAATGTAGAGGAGTAAATACATTATGTTTTGCATGTGGAGTTCATAGAACTTGCTGATGGATTGAGATGAGGAGATGAAGGGAAAAGGAATCAAAGATAATTAAGAGTTATCTTTGTAGTAACAGGTGGTTGATGGTACTATTTCCTGATATAGGGAAGATTGGAGGAGGAACAGGTTTAGAGATGAAGGGGTAAGAATGAAGGATCCTATCTTAAATTCGAGAGCCCTATTAGATATGTGTGTGTGTATGTGTATGACCTGCGATTTGGGGGTAGGGCATCAGGGTTGGTGTTGTAGATTTGGCACATCAGTGCTGTTTGTTGCTGTGACACTATAGGAGATTCTGAAGAGTGTATGAATAGAGGAGGGGGCGACCAGGAATGCGCCCTGGGGCACTTTAAAATCAAAACGTAAAAGGGACATGAAGTTGCAATATAAGAGAAAGAACCAGTAACATGGAACAGGAACTTAGAAATGTGGTAGTAAATTAAGAAGAAATGCTGAGTACTCATAAGAATGCTTGACGGGAAATCTGATCCTGTAGTGAGTGGTCAAAGACTTTTCTGAGGGTGTGACAATGAACAGAAGTTAGTGATGAGGACTATGAAGAAAATAAGAGGCAACCCTGTAAAAAAGATGAGTAGAAGTTAGCCAGATATGATAAAGATCATTGAGGAGAGAAGAGTATTCCAGTCAGGTTGAAGAAATTGAAGGGGGGGGGAAGGTGAGTAAAGTTGAATTTATACATGGAGAGTACTAAACTAGGCAAAATTGAAAAATAAGACCTTCATCAGAACAGTGTAGAGTGTATCTCAGAATGGTCCTTCCAAAAGAAGGAAGGCTAGGGCATTCAGCCATGGATGATTCTCCTTTTGTTGAGGGGTTCCTGGAGGTGTTAACTCCTTCACATTTCTGAGCTAAACTCTTGCTCAACAAGCTCCATTTTAAAGAAAATTCTGAGGCATGGCCCCTGTCCACCACAGCTGCAGTGAAGTCAGGCTGGCCAGGGAGATGTGCCAGGAACCAGTAGCCTCTGCTACAAACCTAGTTTCTAACATTACCATGCTCTAGATAATCTCATGCAAGAAATGTTACCAGGGAGCTAAATCAAATGGGTGCTATTTATATTTATTTTATGCTCAAACCAATGAAATTGGAGTGTTAGCTTATGTCTCCTAATTAAAAATAATGTGTTGATTGAGAGCCTGAAGCCATCGCTTTATTCTTATTCTCATAAAAGTACATGGGCCTGGGGAGGCCCATTTGTTTTGTTTAAACAGCCCAGGTACGCCTGGGCTAAGGCTCAAAGAGATGCCAAACCTTTGTTTCTTCAAAACAACAATTGACTTTGCTGATACCCTGTTCATTAGATATAGCTGTTTACAGAAGGGTCTTATTAATGCTACTCCTTTGCCTCTTGAAATACAACCTATATAAAAATTATTTTTAGTTAGCTGTTAGAAAAATTACTGTTGTGACATCAAAAACATTTTTTTTCCTGTTGCAGGTTTGATGCCCCTTCATGGAATTAAACATAAACTTAGATATATTGACCTACATAGTAATTGTATAGATAGTATCCATCACCTACTTCAGTGTACGGTAGGATTGCGCTTCTTGACTAATCTTATTTTGGAGAAAAATGGAGAAGATAATCCTGTCTGTCATTTGCCAGGTATGATCAATTAATTTAATACTTTTTGTAACAGTTGATTTTCAGAGCTCCTTTATTTCCTGCAACTTGTATTTATGACCTCCTTGAATTTGTCTTAAGCTTTGCAACTTTTTATTATGTATTTGGAAAAGTATAATTGCAAATAAATTATTTTATTAAGACAAATTAAATTGCTGTTAAAAGAGGAACACAAGCTGAAGAGATAAGTAATTCTCTTTAGACAGTTTTATATTTGATAAGTGAATGCCTCAAAATTAAATTGTGCTTATGATATATTCTTATAGTATAATACTAAGCAGCCATAAAAAAGAATATAGAATCTCTTTAGCTACTGATAAGCATTTATCTCCAAGATATATTACTGTTAAGAGAAAGAAAAGCAAGTTGCGAAACATTGTGTATAATACGCTCCCATCTGTGTGCAAAGGATAACGTGTGTGTGTGTGTGTTTGCTGAGTATATATATATATAAAATACCTAGAAGGATACACAAAAATCTGATAATAGTGGCTAACTTCAGTATTAGGTAGGTAGGGATCAGGAAATGAGAAAAGGGCATCTAGGAATCAGGAAATGTTAGGAAAACTTTTTACTGAATACCTTTTGAATTTTACACCATGTGAATGTGTTAAATTATTAACAAGTAAATGACTTTTTTAAGAAGAAATCTTAAACTTAATATGAGCTTAGACTTATTAAGATACAAGATATATAGAAGATGCTGCTGAAATGCCATTTGATCTAATTCAAAATCATTGAGGTTAGCAAAGATAAAGCAGACCAGACTGCCATTTCTAGAACTTATTTATCTCAAAGTGCTTAACCCAACAATAAGATACAAACGTAGAATATGAATATACATTCTAAAGATGTGTTTGGGTAGAAGTTGGCTGCAGAGGCTGTGTTCTCATTAATATGCAGCTATGAGAAGGCTTTTCCCAGAATGGAAACCTATTTTGATAATTTTACTTTGCAGAAGAATATATTAGATTTGAGATCAACTATTTTCCTAAGCCCATATAATGATAGAGTCTCCCTAAAAATCAGAGCAGATTTCCATTTTGGGGGGAAACTCTTTTCTTGGAAAAAAAACCTTATTCCTAAGACAACTTTAATTTACTGACCCACAAGTTGGATTTTTTTCCTAATAATCTCGTCTCAAGAACCTCTAGTTCCTGTAGTTTGAACCTTTGTTTTTCACTTTCTTTCCTAGATGAGGTATTTCTCTGAACATAGTTGCCCTCCCCCCAGAATTATTACTGAAATTACTTTTCTTTCCTCAAAATTTCTAACATGAATTTTCCAGACTTCTTTCTTTTGTAGTTCTTCCAACCACTTTATTTTACTTGGTTTTAAAATTTATCAGAATTGAAGTGTTTCTATTAGCCTAAACACCAAATTAATGTTAATTTGCCAGACTTCTCATATGTAATTAGGGAAAATAAACATATTCTTAAATACTTGATAGAGTGTCTGTTTTAATCCTAGTTATATAGAATTTAAGAGGAGAAAGTAGGAATGTTTAAGTTTGTTAATGCTTATGGCCTCACTAGCAAAATTCTTGCTTCTCTGATTGTTATTCTCATCATCCTGATTTACATCTGTACTAATCATATTACAAATAAACAAGAGCTATATTTGGTTTTCTGTCTGGAATAAATTGCTACTGGTTTCATGCATTTATAGCTTTACAGCAATTTTATAAAAGATAGATCCAGAAATGATGATTTTTTAACTTTCTGACTTTCATCAGGAGGGTTGTTTGGGAGGGATTGGGGGGTAGTGTTTTGTTTGTTTCGTATTTAATGATTATGTACTGGAGAAGAACTAAGTAGTTTTTTATTACACGTTTATTAGTTGCATTCCAGGACTAATTTTATCATTCAGGTGATATATCTGGTAGCTGATAAATTTACTTCATTCTAGAAATAATTAACCTTTCTTTTTATGCTTGAGTTTTCATTTTGAATGATTTGTTTCCAAGGGTACAGAGCAGTTATGCTCCAGACTTTGCCACAGCTTAGAATCCTAGATTGTAAGAACATATTTGGTGAACCAGTAAATATGGCAGAAATAAACTCATCACACCTACAGTGCTTTGAAGGTCTTTCGGATAATTTAGTTTCTTCTGACTCTCCCCTAAATATAAGTGAAAATGAGGTATAGTATGTTTTTTTTCCCTAATATAAAAGATATCTTCAAATTTTAATTAATAAATAAATGTAAATTTAAAGCATTTTGGTTTGTTTCTGTGTCCTAGATCTCTGATGGTATGCCAGTGGTAACACCACCTATCGATGAGGTAGCTCCCTTGGATCACTTTGTAAGTACACCAGCAGATACTGGTTTGACATCCTTTATATCTGTGTGTCCTTCTGAGCCAGAGAAAGTTAATAATGAAAATGATTTTCAGAATGAGATGAAACTTCAGAAATTAGATGACCAAATTTTACAGCTTCTCAGTGAAGTAAATATTTTTCCTACTTTTCTAAGCAGTGTGTTTGTTGGAGAAAAAAATAGTAAAAAAAATGTGCAATAAAATTGCATACAAGCTGACCCACCAGAAACAGTCTATATTTATTGCATTGGTGTGTATGTTTATTTTTTTTCTTTAAAATAGGATTCTATTGTAGTAGTAGTGGTAGAAAAAACATACTTTTTTCACTCATTTTCCTTAATGTCCTCCTTCAAATCTTCATTATGTAATTCTTTTGTTGTTCTGCAACAAAGGAATTATTTGTTATTATTTCCACCCACCCACCTTTTATTTCAAGTAAATAGAACTCTTTGGATTCAGTGCTTATTAACATAGAGGATATGTGAGCTACTTTTGGCCTCTACTTTCTCTTCAGTTGTTTCATGGTCAAAGCCACTTCTATAACCTATAGCTAAATGGCAAGTTATTTTATATAATTCCTGCTTCATTTCCTGTTTACAGCAGACCCTTACCAAATAACCTCTGCTTTCTTGAAATACTAATCCTTTTTTACCCCTGCTACTAGTTCTCTGGTTTTTAGAAATTTTGAACTATGTGGTTGATCCGTAATTCCTAGAATTTACTACTATTTGAGTCTCCAACCTTCTCTCTAGCATCCTTGCTCTGACCTATACTGACAGTTGTTTCCTTGAACACTACAACTCCCAGAATGCAACGGATTTTTCCTTTATCCCCTACCTGGACATGGAGGAGAAAGACTGTGGGATAGGCCCAAAAGGCTATTAGTCAAAAGTCAGTTTGACCTAGAAATTTGTAGTTGAATTTTAATATTTAAATTTTTTCTCAAAATGGGGGTGGGTAGTGGAAAATGCTTATGGAATGATTATGGTTCGATGGGTTGTTAATAATCCTGAACTATTGTCTTAGCTATAACATTAGCAATGCTTGATAAACATGAGGTCTACCTTAGGTGGGTGCGTGAATAAGACTATAAGGATTCTGTGTGCCAAAAATCCCTAGAGATTTCAATTTGGGCCACAGAGGTAGATTGTAGTAGAACTGGGACAAGAATGCTGGCAGATGCATTCTTTGACATCATTGATAACATATTACTGAGGTACTAGGCTCTTCATCTCTTCAGGTTTCATCTTCCATCTTAGAATGGCTGACTCTTCTTTCTCAATGTCAGAACTTAGATTTAAGCTTAATAACCTAAATTTGAAGTGAAATTTTCAGCTTCTCTTATGCCATCCTCATTTCATTCTCACAATAACTCAATCAAGTAGATAGAGATTAGTATATCGTTGTTCTTGTTATATAGAAAAGAAACTCAGTTTATTTAAGAGTCCTTTATTTTAGTGAGGCAGAGTTGAACTTCAAACGCAAATGTCCTGATATCCAATCTGGTATTCTTTCCATTGTCATGCTTCTTATTCAGTTAGTGATAATTCTTCCTACTTTATAACTACGAATAGGAGTCTAGCTCTCTGGAGGAAAAAGGATGATTTGTTGCTATGCATATAAAATTGTTTAGGAGAAGGACTTCTTGTTTGTTAACTTACTTGGTATAAAGGGTAAACATACAATTTGAATTTCAGTTGATATATACACTTAAATTATAAGTGAAGTCATAAAGTTACTGAAAATATGCTATAATATAATGATGGTTATTCTTCTTAATTACTGGACTTATAATTGTTACACTGATTTTGAGAATTCTGTCTGTGAAAGGCTGTTTTGTCTTTAAGTTTTCATTTTATCCCCACCATTTTATTATGAACATTTTAAAACTTAGAGCAAATTTAAGAGAATTTCTTAGTGAATTAGCAGGATACCCACCAACTAGATTCCACCATCAACATTTTACTCTACTTATTTCATCATATGTCTATGCATCTACTCATTTATCAAACTATCTTATTTTATGACACATTTTAAAGTGAATCACACGTATCAGTATACTTCCCCCTAAATACTTAAGCCTGCATATCATATCATTATAGTTCAGTATTTTTTTACAGTTTTTTTTACTTTCACTTTTTTTTTTTTTTACTTTTGATGTAAAACAGAGATGTGTGTATTCCCTGAATTGACAGTACATAGGCCTGTTACCCAAACGTTTATGAAGGTGAGCGTCACTGTCCTAAAATGTTCCCTTGTGCTGCTGCTCACAGGGGTTCCTCTACTGCACTCCCCACCCTCGCCATCACTTTTCTCATTTTTTTTGACTATAGACTATTTAATACTCCTTCCAGAACCTACTATAAGTGGAATCATACAGTGTATATACTCTTTTGTGTAAGGCCTCTTTCACTCAGAATAACCTTGAAATCAGTCCATTATTATGTGTATCAGTAGTTTGTTTTTATCGCTGCGTGGTATTCCGTTGTATGGGTATACCACAGTTTATTTTTCCATTATCCCTATTGATATACCACTGGGTTCTTTCCAGGTTTGTGGATAAAACTGCTATGAAATTACAGTACAAGTCTTTCTGTGAACTTAGGTCTTCATTTCTCTTCAGTAAATAGCTAGAACTAGAATTTCTAGATTATAGGGTAGGTGTTTGTTTAGTTATATAAGAAACTGCCAGAGCTTTCCCAAGGTGATTGTTCCATTTTATTCCCACCAACAATGTAAACTGACTGTTCCAGTCGTTCCATATCCTCACCAATGTTTGGTGTTAGCACTGATTTTATTTTAGCCATTCTAGTGGGTGTATACTGATATTCATTGTGACTTTAATTTGCATTTCACTAATGATCAGTGATGTTAAGCACTTTTTCATGTACTTATTGAATCTTTTGTGCAGTGTTCAGAAATTTTGCCCACATTTTTATTGAGTGATTAGTCTATTACTGAGTTATAGGAATTCATTTTATATCTTGAATACTAATGTTTTGTCAAATATATTTTCTCCCAATCTGTGGGTTGCTATTCACTTCCTTAAGGGTCTTTTAATAAGCAGCAGTTTTAATTTTACTGATTTTTATTGTCTAGTTCTATCAGTTGCATGTGAGATGTTAGATTCTTCAACTATGATTGTGGATTTGTCTTTTTTTTCCTTTAATTCTCTCAACATTTGCTTGTCATATTTTAAAGCTCTCTTACTAAGCACATACACATTTATGACTACTTTTTCTTCCTATTTAACTGATTCTTTTATCATTATGCAATGTAAATTTATGTTTTCACTCAATTTCGGAATTTTTGGACATCATTGCTTCAAATATTTCTCTGTCCCATTCTCTTTCCTCTTTTTTCAAATTCCATTTAGACCTTTTGAGGTGTCCCACAATCCCCTGATGCTCTGTCGGTTTTATCAACTTTTTTCTCTGTATTCTTCATATTGAATAAGTCCACTGAACTCTTTTCAGGTTTACATATTCTTTCTTTTATCACCTCATTCTGTATTAGTCCAGCCAGTCAATTTTTACTTTAGACATTGTATTTTTCAGTTGTAAAATTTCCATTTTTTAAAATAATTTTTACTTGTCTGCTGAATTTCCTTTTCATTCATGATAAGCACTTTTTATATCATTGAGCATACTTATGATCACTGTTGTAAAGTTCTGTGCTTATTTGAGCATTTAGGTCCTCTCAGGTCTCCACTGATTGTCATTTCTCTTGAGAATAGGTCATATATTCCTGGTTCTTCCTACTGTGAGTAATTTTGGATTTTGTCCTGGACAGTGTGAATGTTACTTTGTGGAGAATCGAGATGCTGCTATAGGCCTCCAAAGAGTGTTAATAGTTTTGTTATAGCAAGCATTTAACTTGCTTTGACTAACTGCTGCTTTTTTTTATCCTTTGCTGGGCTTCTTGCAGTCTATTCCATACTATCCTCAGATTCTTCAGACCCAAAAGTTTGTGGGTTTCCCACTTGAGTTTTAAGACTCCCTACGTAGTGCCAATTGTGCTGTTTTCTTAGGATAAAAGCCATAAAGCAGAAACAATCCATTCTGGTCATATTTCCCGGTGTCTACTCTCCTCTAGAATAAGACTACTTTTGTTCACTTTCCAGGATTCCAAGTAGTGTTGTTGTTGTTTTGTTTGTATTTTTCCCCAGTTTGTAATTGTTATCTTGAGAGCATCAACCTCATAGGAGCTTACTTGTGCATACCAGAAGTTGAATCCTTTGTCTTTAATTCCAAACATACCTAGTTTATAAATCTTTAATCTTGTAAAAAGTTACAACATTTTAGAAAATGTCAAATTATGTTCTTTTATACCGAATTAAACTTTAAAAAAACTTTGTTTTTTTTTATTCTAGACTTCTAATTCTTTAATAGATAATGTTCCTGAGAAAGATCTCAGACCAAGAAGAGACACAGATGTGACTTCTGAAAGTGACTGTGGAAACAGAAAAGAATGCAATAGAAAAATTCCTCGAAGATCAAAAATCCCATATTATTCCAAAACTATTCAAACTGTTAAGCGCCACAGTAAAAACAACAATGCTTTTATAAGGTACTTCTTTTAGTTCTAGGAATTCAGATAAGGCACACAGAAGTTACTATTGCTGGCTTCTTTCTTAAAGGTATCTCATGGTAATATTTTTTTTACTATTCTAATGTCAAAAGATTTGACTTTTCAGCCTTGCAGCCTCAAATTTAGTCAGTACTTTCATATAAATTTATAGAAAAGGCTCTCTTTATGCTGGATTGTCATTACCTAAGTTGTGAAAAATAGTTATAAGTATTATACATTTCTTTGAGTTATTTTTTGTGGTTTTTTTCTTTGCAGTTGTAATCGTAAAATGAAACCACCTTTCTTTAAAGAATTACACATAAGATCATCTTTAGTGAACAATAATATATTAGAAGAATCAGAAAAGCAGAAGACTGAAATAATTAAAGTAAACAACGGTAGCTCAGAAAATGCCACTTACCGGGTATGATTTAAGAGATTAAGAAAAAATTGGATATGAATAATCTTATTTTTAAATTCGAAGTTAGTCCCAGAAAAACTATGCATGTTTTTATGAGCAAAAAAATATTTTGTGTAATTTTATTGGGTGTTGCGGTTGGGTTATTTTCCCCTTCCTGATTTCCAGATTTTGTGTAATGTTACTATTTTTGTAATTTTTAAAGGAATGGAAATTACACATTTATTTAAGATCAGATTTCAGTGAAATCATTTTGTTGTATGCTTGTGGAGGAGAAAACATGTCTGAATTTTTGAATTCTTCCTAAAGCAGTGGTTCCTAACTTATGAGTCTCAGACTCCTTTAAATATCTAAGGAAATCTATGGGTTTTTGCAGAGAAACTTCCTTAGAGAAACTCATAAAATGTTGTATATAATTTCAGGGTATTCATGGGCTCTCCTGAAACCCAGTTTTGGACCCATGGATTCCAGATTAAGAGGCATTCAAGAATTTTAAAATTCTTCAATATTTTCCTTAATCATTCACATGTTGTTAAGAATTTTTAGCATACATTGATTTATTTTATATTTTTTATTAACTTACCCTTATTTTACTGTGAACAACTGGTTATACTTAGGATTGTAATGTGCACTATTCTTCCAATACTATGATTACTTTTTGAAACAGTTCACACCTTTCATGCTATTGGTTTTGTCTCCTTATTCTTAGGTATAAAGGCCTTAATATTTAGAAAATAATAAAAATCATTATGACAATAATAATAGCAGCTAACATCTATTGAGTGGATATTTTGTGCCAGACACTGTTCTGCATGCTTTACTTCCATTCTTTTGGTTAATTCTCACCACAGCCCTTTGAATTAGATGCTCTTATTCCCACATTATAAATGAGAAAATTGAGGCAGTGAGAGGTTAGGTAACTTTTCCAATTTCACATAACAATATTGTTTTCTTTCAGGCACTAGTTGAGGAACTAGATCAAGAGAGAGAGAAGAGATGGAAAGCTGAACAAACTGAAAAGAAACTTATGGATTATATTGATGAACTGCATAAACATGCAAATGAAAAAAAAGATATTCATAGCCTGGCTCTTCTTACTACAGATAGGTAAGGGGAAAGTCTGTAAACCTTAAGTTATCTCATAGCACAAAGAATGCTGAACTTGGAAACTAGCTGTAGTATGATAAAAAAAAACTATGCATATGGTTTTAGTTTGAACTAATTTAAAGATTTAGGGCTTTGTCAGTTTTTTACATTAACAAAGGATTCAGGATATTAATTTGAGCCCTCAAGCTGGGAGATGTCAGATCGATAAAAAAAAAGTATTATAAGTGAAAAACAGGAAGAGTGTAGAGCTGGGATTGGCAGACTTTTTCTGTAAAGGACGGGGCTTGGCACATTTTTTCTTTAGGCATTCTGGGTCATAATCAGTCTCTGTTGCATATTCTTCTCAACAATGGGCTTCAGTACCAGATAACCCAAGTTTCTTAATTCTAATGTTTTCATTCCATCTTATTCCATTTCCCGTTTTATCTTTTTTTTCTGTAGTAAATTATGTAATACAGGATTGTCTTATTCCAAGATGTGCGAATACCAAACGGTTTTCTGAAATAACAATAACTTTTTTCTTCTGTTTCCTATAGGCAATTATTTCAAAAGTTATGCTTTTCCTTAAAAGGTTATAAGATTTTTTCCATGGGATTCCTTTCAATTTTTATCTCTTCTCCTTGAATGAGCACCGGGTTTCTAGACTTGGTGTTTGCCAACAAATAGGGCTTAGGAAGTTGCTCTTGGTTTCATTTCTTAGCTGCTTATATAGTAGATAATTCCCTTCCTAAAATCTTCATTCATTAGTAAGTTGATGTACACGGCTCCCAGCCCAATTCCCAGGTTCTTTTAAGCATTTAACTAGTAAAGTTGTGTGGTACTGATGTGGTATTTTCTACCCCTCACTACCTGATTCTCTGATTCTTTGTACTTATGGAATATAAGGAAAATTACAATACCAAACGTGTTCCATGAAAACCTCTGTAATTACGCAAGCTACGATGCTTTGTGCTATTACTAGCCAAACCACCACTACCCACCAATTTCTTGCCTTATACAAGACAGTGCTGGACAGGGGTAAAGGAACAGAATGGATAAAATAACTGTCCTCTGACCATCTCAGAAGAAACAGCACTTTTGTTTGCAGTAGGTGCATAGGTAGCCAACATAGTTTAATGATAGATTTATAGAGACTGTGTGACTCAATGAGTCACAGTCATAGAATGAAAGAGAGGGTATATCTTTTTTTTTTTAATCCAGAAAGATACAAGGCAAAGCCTGAGTGTTCTAAGAGCTGTTATTATTTTAAGTTAGTTCCATTTGCCTTATTGTTGAAATTCCTCCCTGATTTTGGCACTATGTTTTCTCTTGTTTAGAGTCATATGTATATGAATTTTTGTTTTATTCTGTTTTGTAGGTATTATCTAGTGGAATATTAGAGGAAGTTATATCTGGGGTTGCTAGCCAAATTCTATTTTAATTGGAAAGCTTTGGACACACCTCATCTTTATCCTTCTTTAACCTCTTTGCTGTTGTGCCATGTTCCCTGTGTTACATATTTGTTGTTCTCTTGGAAATTCATCTTCAATCTTTTCTGATTCTTTTTTCATTTATACCCCAAATGTTTTTTGGGGATTAGATCCTCACCAATCTTCATATTCCCTTATGTGACTTGGTAGGGACTCTGTTTTCCTCATACCTAAGGCAGGGTCTAGCATCTAGGTACCATGCTGTGAATATATATTATCTCAAAAAGTGAATCTTCTTTACTATGCTTTTAATACCTAACCAATAAGCTCCCAAACCTTTTATCTGTTTTATAGGCCTCCTTGATTAACAAATTGTTCATCTAATCATCTACTAAAAATTTCTTGTCTACATTGCTTGTAAGTGTCTTAAGATCAGCATGTCCTTAGGTTGACTTTTTCCTGCTCCCTTATTCTGTATTCTTTGTTCTAATAAATGGTGTTCCAGTCAGCCACCAAAGCTAGAAATTTCAGAATGATTTTTTTTGCTTCCTTTCTCTTTCTCAAACTTCATAACCAGTTGGTATTGATACCGTCTTCATTCTGCTTAAACGGTGTTGAACTATCTCCTCTCTGTCCCCAGACGGTTGCATCAGTTTAGGCCCTTATCTCTTGATTAGAGGATTTCTCTAATTTTACTGATCGGTAGCTTCTCTGCCCCTTCCACCATATGGTCCACAGAATAAAGTCCAATATTCTTTCATATAACATACCAAACCAGAGTTGAGAGAGTGAACAAAGGAAGACCAGTTTGGAGACGACTCTCAAAGGCAAGAGGACAAGAATTGGAGAAATGACTGTAGTATAGAAGCTGATGAGTGTAGGGATTTTTCTCAATTATGGCTTGGCAATTATAGTAGGTACACATTGGAGTGGCTGCCTAGCTCAGAAATTCCTTTATGAGGCTATGTCTTTGCTATTCGTTGTCCCCTTTTCAAACACTTGACTTCTGTTCTGTCATGAACTGCCTCTCTGCCTATAATATTGGTTAAGAGGTGAGCCCCTGGCCTTAGCCCACATGGCCACAGTGACCGCTGCATGGAGTGGGCATATGAACCAAATTGGACTAACCAAAGCCTTTCCCAGAGCTCAGTTCTAAGTTGAGCTAGAGAAAGGTAACCTTTTCTGTTTGGTTGTCACTGCTGTCAGAGATGTTTATAGCCTTCCCCATCTCCCTGGCATGTTACAAAGAAGCCTGCCATTGGAAAAACTGAAACCAGCCTGTAGGGAATCAGAGAGAGGGACCTGATGGTATTCATATCCTTGGTTTCAGCTGTGCCTCGGAATAGTGCCACCCCAGCCCCTGAATTGGTTATGTGGGTCAATAAATTCTCCTTTCTTACTGAAACTAGTTAAAGAGTTTTTAGTCAAAAGGCTCTAAGTAACACAGAGGTAGTATAGTACTAGGATATAATACTTAGTGTCTGGGGAAGATACAGGGAAGTCAGAGTTGACTTCAGGTATCTGTTCAGGTATTGTTTCTCTCCTGTAGCTTTCTTTATAAATGCATCAGTGTCCCCTCTGCTAGATATTAAGCTCCTTGAAGACCAGGCTGTATCTTATTCATCTTGCTTGCTTTTAAGCTGATATCTAGCACAATGCCTGAAAAAATGTGTTTTGTAGTTTTGCTGTTGAATAGTAAAAGTTCACATAAGATAAAGTTTCATTAATTTATTTTTTTTCTCAATCTCAATATTTTATTTTTCAGCTTTGTTGAGGTATAACTGACAAATAAAAATTGTATATATTTAAGATGTACAATGTGATGTTTTGTTATACATTGTGAAATCATTACCACAGTCAAGCCAATTAATATATCCTTCACCTCATATAGTTGTTTTTTTGTGTGTTGAGAATACTTAATATCTACTTGCTTAGAAAATTTCAAGTATATAATGCATTACTTTTAACTTTAGTCACCATGTTGTACATTAGGTCTCTGGAACTTACTCATAACTGAAAGCTTGTACCCTGTGGCCAACATTCCCCCCACTCCTGACCCTTGGTCGCCACTATTCTACTCTCTGTTTCTATGAGTTCAACTTTTTTTTTTAATATTTATTTATTTATTTTGGCTGTGCCAAGTCTTAGTTGTGGCACGCGGGATCTTTAGTTGCATCATGCGGACTCTTAGTTGCAGCATGCATGCAGTATCTAGTTCCCCAACCAGGGATCGAACCTGGGCCTTCTGCATTGGGAGTGTGGAGTTTTACCCACTAGACCACCGGGGAAGTCCCATGAGTTCAACTTTTTTTAGATCCCACATATAAGTGATATCACCAGTTTTTTCACTTAGCATAATCTCCTCCACGTTCATCCGTTTTTGTCACAAATGGCCAGATTTCATTCTTTATTAGGCTGACTAATATGGCATTTATTTATTTATTTATAACCTTTTCATCCATTCATCCATTAATAGACATTTAGGTTGATTCCATATCTCGATACTGCAAATAATGCTGCAGTGTAGATGGGAATGCAGGTTTCTCTTTGAGATACTGGTTTCACTTCCTTTGGATATATACCCAGAATTGGGATTGGTGGATCCCACTTTTATGGTAGTTCTGTTTTTTAATTTTTTGAAGAACCTCCATGCTATTTTCCATAATGGCTGCACCAGTTTAAATTCTCACCAACAGTGTATAAGGCCTCCCTTTTCTCCATATCCTCACTAAGACTTGTTATCTTCTGACTTTTGGATAATAGCCATCCTAACAGGTGTGAGGTAATACCTCACTGTGGTTTTGATTTGCATTTTCTTGATGAATAGTGGCATTGAACATGTTTTTTATACTTTTTGGCCATTTGCGTATTTTTGGACAAATGTCTGTTCAGGGGTTTTGCCTATTTTAAAATTGGTTTATTTGTGGTTTCTCTGCTTTTGAGTTGTATGAATTCTTTACATATTTTGGATATTATCCCATTATCATATATATGGTTTGCAAATATTTTTTCCCATTTGTCATGTTGCCTTTTTAATTTCTTGATTGTTTCCTTTGCTGTGCAGAAACTTTTTATTTTGATGTAGTCCTACTTGTTTATTTTTGCTTTTCTTGTTCATGCTTTTGGTGTCCCCATGGAAAAATCATTTCTGAGATCAATATCATGGAGTTTCCTTCTATGTTTTCTTCTAGGAGTTTTATGGTTTCAGGTCTTATGTCTATGTTCTTAACCCAGTTCGTGTTGATTTTTGTGTATGGTGTAAGATAAGACCCAATTTCATTTTTTTTCAGGTAGATATCCAGTTTTCCCCATACCATTTATTGAAGAGACTGTCCTTTCTCCACTATATATTCTTAAGGTCTTTGTTGAAAATTAGTTGACCATGTATGTGTGGGTTTATTTCTAGGTTTTCTATTCTGTTCCATTGGTCAATGTGTCTGGTTTTGTGCCAGTGCCATACTGTTTTAGTTACTACAGCTTTTTTTTTTTTTAATTTTTATTGGAGTATAGTTGCTTTACAATGTTGTGTTAGTTTCTGCTGTGCAGCAAAGTGAATCAGTTATACATATACATATATCCACTCTTCTTTAGGTTTCCTGCCCATTTAGGTCACCACAGAGCACCGAGTAGAGTTCCCTGTGCTAAACAGTAGGTTCTCATTAGTTATCTATTTTATACATAGTAGTATATATATGTAAATCCCAGTCTCCCAATTTGTCTCACCCCACCCCCCTTGGTAACCATAAGTTTGTTCTCTACATCTGTGACTATTTCTGCTTTGCCAATAAGTTCATCTGTACCATTTTTCTAGATTCCACATATAAGCAATATTATACGATATTTGTTTTTCTCTTTCTGACTTAAGTTCCCTCTGTATGACAATCTCTGGGTCTGTCCATGTTTCTGTAAATGGCACTATTTCATTCCTTTTTATGGCTGAGTAATATTCCACTGTATATATGTACTACATCTTCTTAGATAAAGTTTCATTGATTTATGTAAAATGTTTTCCCTCTTGGCCCAATGCTAGTTTCAGGGATGGGCGAAAGGCGTACTGTTTTTCAACGTTTTTTATCTAAGGAGAATTTGGAACATACTTCAAATCTTCCTCTCTACTGTAACTTTTAATGTTTAGTACAGTTTTTATCTTTCTATATGTGTAATATACTTAAAGCAACGTTTGATTTATGCTTTAGGCTAAAGGAAATTATTTTTAAAGAGAGAAATTCCAAACTACAACTCGAAATTATGGTTCACAGGCTTCAAAATGAAATTAAAAAACTAACTGTTGAATTAATTAAAGCAAGAGATCAACAAGAGGATCACGTTAGACACTTAAGAACCCTGGAAAAAGCATTAGAAAAAAAGGAGAGACAAAAAAGGCAACAGCAAGCAGCACAGGTATTTCTCTATTTTACTCTCAGTCCCATGAATTAACACATTCATAGCTTCTGTCCTGAAACAAATTATGTCATTATATAGTAAACATAAAGGATGTTAAGCTGAATGCAAAAATTAGTTTAAATGTGCCAGTAATTTAACCTATGGAATCATTTCTTCAATTAGGGCTGCCAACATTCACAAAGCAGAGTTGGTGGAAATGCTGCAGGTTGTTAGCCTTGTGTTTAAGAGCCAGTTTTTAAATGTCTCCTTGGGGTACTTGGAGACTTTTAATTTTCATGCCTTCTGAATAGAAATTTTCAATAAAGTCTGTGGTGAAATAAGAGTTAATGCTAATGTGTTTGATGCTTCTAAGACTACACTTTATGAGACCATAGCATTTAATAAATTTTGAAAATCAACTTAGTCCCTAGGTCCTATTATTTAGAAGGCACTTGTCTTTGGGCAACTGACATTAAAATAGAAGCAGAGGAGATTATTATCTAAATACTGTAACGGTGTGTATTTTACTCAGATGCGACTTATCCAAGAGGTGGAACTCAAAGCCGTAGCTGCTGATAGAGAAATAAACTTACTTAGAACTTCTCTTCATCAAGAAAAGGAACACGTGCAACAACTTCATGAACTTCTTGCATTGAAAGAACAAGAACACAGGTAAATGAAATATGTATATTTTAGGAAAATATGGACATTTAAAAATAGGAAAAAGTTATTTGGTTTTACCCCCTGCCCCTGCCAAGACTAGACAGTGATTGAGCAGTGGTGAAGTCTGGCACAGTTAGCTCATGGAGAATGACATGTTTATGTATGCTTTAGAATCAATCTTAGAGTTAGAACTAGTAGCTTAAAAACAAATCAGTAACTTTATTGAGGTTGAGGTATGGGCTTATAGCAATGAAGCTCATTTTCCATTTCTCTAAGCCCAACTAAAAATTGATCATTGTAATATAGAGAAAGCTGTTTTAATTGACTTCCAAGTAACTACTTGTTAAATTATCAATATTCTTTATCCCTTTGAAGCAGGGTTCAACAAACTTTCTCTGTGAAGGTCCAGATAGAAAATATCAATATTTTAGGCTTTTCAGGTATCTATCTCTGAATAGATACCACAAAGCTATCTCTTTGTACCACAAAAGTAACCATACACAGCACATAAATGAATGGGCATGGTTGTGTTTCAGTAAAAGTTTACTTCCCCACAAGAAGGACAGCAGGCCAGATTTGGTCTATGGGCTATAGTTTGCCAACACCTGCTTTTTAAAGTCCACAGTAATTTAAGCACATTCAGCTAGTTATCTGCTTACTACCAGTTGAATTGTATGATTGCCATGAGTTAATTGTGTTTGTTCTCAGGCCTGTTTTGGTTTTGTCCTTGTATAAATCAAATTTTAATATATAAATTAAATTTTGATGCTCTGGGGAAAATTGTCATCATATATGTGGTCAAGACAACTATAAAAGATTGGGGGGCAAATAATCACAAAAATCTAAAAATTGGCACTTAATTTTCTTTTCAGATATCTTTTAACTTGTTCTAGTTTAAAGAAACCAAAACCAGAAGTAATGGGTTTTGTTTTATGAGTTTGATTTATTCAAGAAAAATAATGGAGAACTCTGAAGAATGAATTCACATTGAAATTAAAAAACTGGCCCTATATTAAAAGATTGGTGAAATTTCACACATAACTGTTGTTTTCAATTAACCAGCCACCAGGACCAGTCAGACTGTATTTATTTTATGTCAAAGACTCAACCAAAGTAGAAGATGCAGTGAGACAGAACCTGACTTCTGTGAATGCACCCAAAGAATTTTAGAAACCATAAAATGATTCTGAACTATCTCAGTGAAGTTAAGATTTGGCATACTCCTCTTATCCCTGTCACCACCGAATACGCAATCAAAACTCATATTCTTTCTGTATCTACCATCCTATCCCTAGTTTTCTGTGTGTGAAAGTGAGGAGCTGATCTTTAACAATAGGGAATATAGAACATTTAATAACTATTTAAAAGACCTTTAAAGTTTTTCTTTCTAGATAAACAGCATCCTGTGATTTTTATTTGTTTTTCATCCCAGGAAAGACCTTGAAACAAAGGAGTTTTTTAGTGAAGCTGAGTTCCAGGAAGCCTTAGCTAAAGAAGTTGCTAAAGAAGAGAGAAAACATGAACAAGTTATAAAAGAATACCAAGACAAAATTGATGCATTAAACCAACAGTATATGGATTTAGAAAATGAATTCCGTATTGCTTTAACTATTGAAGCCAGAAGATTTAAAGATGTAAGAATGGCGTCTAGCTTTTTATTGAAAACAGAATCAACAAGATATGGTTTGATAAGACTACGTTTTAGAATTCTAGCTCTATTTGCATGTTGGCTATATGATCTTAACCAAATTACTTAAATTCTTAGAGCCTTATTTTTTCACATAAATAATAGCTAATCTTCAGTGCTATTGCCAAAGCTAAGTGAGGTTATAAATGGTCAAGTAAAGAGAGCACGAATAGGAATTAGGAAACCTGAATTCTCTATTACTATAGAGCAGGGATTGGCAAACTAAAGTCTCCAGGCTGTATTAATAAAGTTTTATTAGAACAGAGTCATGCCCACTTGTTTACATAGTATCTGTGGCTGCTTTTATGTTATAATAGCAGGGTTGAGGACTTACAACACAAACACGTATCGCCTGGCTAGCCTGCAAAGCCAATTATCTGTCAGTTTTATTCTGATTCTAAAAATGAAAGAAGTAAGCTGTTTCCAGAAACAGGTATTTTCCAAATATTTGCAGAACTGCTATTTATAATGCAATTTTGAAATATAGGTTAAAGATGGTTTTGAAAATGTTGCAACTGAATTAGCAAAGAGCAAGAATGCTCTTGTTTGGGCTCAACGAAAAGAAAACGAATCTTCCTCTTTAATTAAAGATCTAACCAGTATGGTGAAGGAACAAAAAACAAAACTGGCAGAAGTTTCTAAATTGAAACAGGAAACAGCAACAAATTTACAGGTAAGACATTGTAACATTATATTTCCTTTTTAATTTTTTATGTCATTTTCTCAAGAATATTGTGATGATTTGAGGAAGTACAAAATTATGAACTAGATAACACTACTTATATATTCTTAACGTGTGTGAAAAGTAATATAATTAGGAGATAAACCATGATTGCACAGATTGTATTGCTTACACTAAAATAGTATTTAAGTAAAATACGTGAATTAATTTTAAGAAGCATACTAAGTAAATGTACCAGTTTTACAGTGATACAGGTGGTTGAAGTTTGGGAAATACATGAATTGTTGATATATTAATTTTGTGGTAGTGGTTGTTTTTACATATACCTAACTATAATAATTTTTTAATTACTTTATTTCTATAGTCTCAATTTTAAATATTAGTGGTATTTTGCCCAAAAGGACTCACTTTCTATAAGTAACCTTTAGACTATTGATATAAATATTGAATATTTGGTGAGAAATTTCGAGTATTACATGTGTAGTTGCTCTTTTAAGATATTAAATAAAATTCAGAGCATTTAAAGGAGTAGGCTCTTAAAATTTGACTTTTTATTTCATGACCTACATTTATCTTTAGTTAATAAAATTTAAACATTTTTTGATGTAAAATTTAGGAACATTTACTTTGTATTTGCTTAAATAGCATTTTTTCTCATTATAAAATGCAAAAAGAAAATAAAGAAACACTTAAATATAATAATTACTTTGCATTTTTTTCCAATGTGTTTTGGTGGTATACAGAATCAAATCAACACACTTGAAATTTTAAGTGAAGATGACAAGCAGAAGAGTATTCAAATAGAACTTCTCAAGCATGAAAAAATGCAGCTTATTTCCGAACTAGCAGCCAAGGAATCGCTAATTTATGGTTTAAGGACAGAAAGAAAAGTATGGGGACAGGAGTTGGCACAACAGGGTAAAATTCTCAATTTTCAAAGGGAAAAAATAGCCCATTCTGCTAATCCAACAAATCTGGGTATTAGAAAAGGAAGGGCTTAACTCTGCCTAGACATACCAAGAAAGAAGGTGACACTGTATATGAAAGGAGAAGTAGTCATTTGCCAGTCAAACAGGAATGAAATTATACTTAGGAATTGGGAAGTAGTTTATTACACCTGTTATGAAGTTATAGCTCTGATTTTTTTGCTGTTGGTTTTCTTCCCCACTATAATTTGATTACGTTTCTGAACAGGTATACATTTCTTTCTTATCTAGTGATTTTAAATTATTTGTACATATGCAGCATTCATTTTTTTTTAGCTAAAAATGTTGCTAACATTTATGTTGTTATATGTGGAGAAATGTGAAATCGTTTATGAATGAAAACCACTTTAGGTTCAGATAAACTTACCTTCAGTCTCATTCCCTTTCCAGTCACCATAAGGCAAGAGATATACACCATTTTAAGGCATTCTTAGAGACTTCACAAATTATGAATAGTAGGTGTTGGCCTAAATGGAACATTGTTCATTTGTCCATTCCATATAGAAATCTATAATATGATTTTGTTTGGACAGCATAACATGACCCATTAAATATTTCATGTCTGAGTTACTTGTTCATGATTTGTGGTTTTAGGTTCTCAAATAGCCACAGTTGTTTAGAAGGCCTTTTTGTTCTTTTCCCCTTTCCTCTTCATATTGTACTATTATATATTTTGTTTCTTTATTCAGCTTTTCTTTTTATTTACTATATTATACATTGTAAAATTAGATGTTCATAAAATATAAATTCTCCAAGGTCTTTTTAAGTTTTTACTGATGATGTTTGTTTCTTAGAATCTTCTCTAGCCCAAAATCATGGGAGACTAGAGGCTCAAATTGAAAGTTTGTGTAAGGAGAATGAATCTCTGCGAAAGGCAAGTGAACGTGATAATGACACATTAAGAATTAAGTGCAAAATCGTAGAAGACCAAACTGAAACCATTGGAAAATTAAAAGAAGTAAGTTTGACATTTTATTATAGGAAAAGAACATGTGGAAAGTTTGAAAAATCTGTGGATCATAGTATAATAATAAATATTTGTCTCAGTGCATCCCAGCTGTTATGGAATTTAAGACATATTATCATGTTTTTTCTTTTATGTTTTCCTCTTTGCTTTTAAAAGTTATATATGACATTTATTTATTAACTTATTAACTTGAAATTACTTTTACCTCAAAATTTTACGGAAAATGTTATTATGGCCCTTTGAAATAATTGGAAGTAGTGTCCATAAAGGGTTAGGAACCACAAAAACAAATATTTTATTTAAACTTTTCATTGTTTAGTATCTTCCAATATTGCTAATTCACATTTCGAAATTATGACAGAACCTGCTATCCTATATTTTAAAGTATCTGAATAGAAAGAATGTAAAAGATTCTTGCTTGTTCCCAAGGGAAACCGTTTTTACCCTTTTCTTCAATATGGCCTATCTTAAGAGAGAATACTAACAGGATCACTTGTTTCAAAGTATCTTACATGAAAATTTCCAGAGAAATATTGTGAAAGTTAGCTTGAACAGTGAATCAAATTTGAACTCCAAAATTTTCTTCTAGAGATTATCTTTAAGGTATAAAAATAGCTGCGAAAGGGTTTTTAAGAAACTTGTGAGATTATCACCCATAAAGTTAGGAACTCATTCTTTACAGTAATTATAACTACCTAAGATTTGATTTTTTTTTCCCTTAGTCATTTTTAAGAAACTCCTTGAGAACTTAACTTCGTCAAGTACAGAAAATAAAGAAACATATTTATCACCATGTTGCTATATCCATAGCTAGATTTAGGCTGTGAATGATTTAACTGTATAACCCTAAACAATTATACTTGTTTTCTGGTTTTGCATGAAACCAGAATTTCAATTATATCTGTCATACATGCCAAGCTACACTGAAAATTATTTAAATTTTTTAGCAGTGAACATTTTTTCTTGTTTTAAAAATCTATACTTGGTATATAATACTTGTGGTTGACATAACTGCTTCCACAGTAAGACTACTGCTTATTAATCTCTGAGCAGAGTTTTGGGAGGAAATGACTAGAAATGAATAAATAGTGGAGCCAAAAAAACAGATGACTTTTAGTCTTAGATTTTTGGTTAAAAAAAAAGTTTTCAGATTTTCAACTCATTTTTCTTTTCACAACTTAGTACATTTACTTTAAAGAACACTGTATCAGTCTCAAAGATATGAGCATTAATGGTACATTCCATCTAATCACAGAACATACAGAGATAGCTAGGCATAATTTCTTTTAGCAGTAAATTCATCATAGCTAATAACTTGAAGGGATAATGACCTAATCTGCAAAATTTGGAGTTTAATGTTTTCAATTAAGTAGATCCTGTAGTTAGCTTCTGACTATGGAAATTAGAAACAAATCTTTTGAGATTTGGTTTCCTCCTGTGTATTATTTTGGTACTTTTAAGTATGGATCACAAAATTCTCTGATGCTACAATGTTATTCTTTTTATTAATGGGGATTTTCATAAGAATCTTCTATAGCTTTTGTGGATTCCTAATATAATGTGTCAAGACTGCTCTCCTCTAAGTACTTACTTAAGTATTACTCTTAAGTACGAGAGTTGTGAGGAGAAAATAAACAATTCATGCCTTTTATGCAAATGTTGGTCAAGACTAGAAGACTACCTGATATCTTTGCTTAGAATTTTTAGATATATAACACACTGAGGAATTGAACCACATATTTTAAAATAGTGATGAATTCATGCCTAAATTAGCCTTGTTCAGTATTTGTTTGTTTGCCTCCATCTTCTTCCCAAAAGGGAAAAAAAGGCAAGGTGGGGCAGGGGAAACAGGGTAAAAACAAAAACTGCCAATTTCATCTTTTCTCACTTTCAGAGACTGATATCAGTAGTTGGTGTTATAGCAGGGCTGTTCCTGCCGTCCAGGCATACCCCCTTAAAGCAAACATGTTCATTGAAGTAAATAACCCATATAAGGCCTAATACCTGCGAACACTTAACAGTGCCTAAGGCGGTCTTGAGCTTTCATTATCCTCTGATTTGTAATATGCAAATAGAGGATAAAGTATGACTCACAGTATAGAAGATATAATAAAAGGAAGTTTGGGGGGATGTAGAGCCTATTTTCATGTGACATTGTAATAGTGATGAAATCATACTTTATTTTAAAGTATTTGCTCATCCTAATGCAGAAGATGCTTGTTAGCATAGTAGAAATAGCATTTTAATTTGTATCATACATGAACAGTGAACATAAGTCTTTGCTGTATTCCATGTTAATTGAAATTTTCATTGCACAGTTTTCTTTTCCTTCTACTCCCTCTGTGTGGTTGGTAGTTACTAACTTAATGAAATAAAAAGTGTAAATAGTGCATCTTTCTTAGTGGCAGTTAAAACATAGTAGTAGTGCTATTCCTTATTGATTGTGATTTTTAAAATGTTTTGTAAATCTTTTCTAAAACATTCTTTGTTCAATTTATTTTTTAATCTATAGTTTTTATAACTTTAAACCATATTGAATTAATTAGGAAATGAGACATTCAAGATTAATAAAAATAATTATTTTTTTAAATAATGATTTTTTTCTGTAAAAATGAAGTGTTTACAGGAAAGAGAGGAACAAATCAAAATATTACACGAAAAGATCACTGAAATACAAAAATGTACCCAAGAACAGCTTGATGAAAAATCTTCACAACTGGATGAAATAATTGAGAAACTAGAAAGACACAATGAAAGAAAAGAAAAACTAAAACAGCAGTTGAAAGTAAAGGAATTAGAACTTGAAGAAATTAGAAAAGCTTACAGGTATTTTACGAATTTCCTGTTGAGAAATTACATGTGGCTTAATAATTTCATATAACCAATTTTATTTTTTAAATTATTTCTTCTCATATTAGTACACTTAATCAGAAGTGGCATGATAAAGGAGAGCTTCTGTGTCATCTTGAAATGCAAGTAAAAGAAGTGAAAGAAAACTTTGAAAACAAAGAAAGGAAACTTAAAGCAGAAAGAGACAAAAGTATTGAACTGCAAAAGTAAGGATTAAGTCCTAAAGTATGTGGGATATCTTTAAACATAAAACTGAATTGGGATGGGTGGGTTGTGTAGGACGGCGGGGGGGATGGGGGTGAGGAGGGTAAAAACATGCTGGACATAGGTATTTGCCAAGTACTTTATTTCCATTCCATCTATAAAATGATTATAATAGTCCCTACTTTAATGTTTGATGTGAGGTTTAAACATTATATATATGTGTATTTATGTATATATATATGGTTTGTATGGGTTATTTAGCATTTAAATAGTGCCTGACACATAGTAATTGCTGTATAAATATTTCATTTTTATTACTGTAATTATTATTTTCAAACTCTGTTTGAATGAAAGCAGCAAGTGATATTTTTGGCTGTTGTATGTGGAGTTTAGAGGAGGAAATCACTGACTACCAGGGACAGTGAGCTCCTGAAGAAGCTAAAACAGATTTAGGTAGCAGTTGGCCTGCACCAGCTGAGGATAAGAGTTGATTTTAAAGAAGGGGAAGGAAATGTATACATATATGCCATTGTTTTATGGATTTTATAAAATACTCTAGAGGAAATGAGGGTTTTACCTTGTAAGCTGTATAACTAGACTTGTTAAAATAATTTACAAAGTTGACTGCCTTAAAAATTAGGTAGCATGGTTTAGTGACCAGTGCTCATGTCAAGATACAGAATGACATAGATAACATGGCATATAGGTAGCCCGAAAATCTCATATAGAGAGAGATAGGTTCCCATTATATCAAGTCTAATAGAACCTGGAAATTTGATTTCTCATATTTTAATTCTTTGAAAAGGTGTTATTTTACTCCCCAGAAAGTTTTGATTGATAATACAGTCATTTGTTTATTTGCTAATGGACCCTGTTCCACTTTGCTTTACAACCAAGCACTAATACAGAGACCTTGACTTGGAACCTACTGCAGTTTTCTTTCCTGCTGGTCACAGCTTTGCAGTTTGGAGTCCTTTTGATCCTAAAAGAAACAATCATTTCATATAACTAGCAGTTCCTAAACTTAATAAAAATCATAAAGCCTGACAGTTTTTAGAATCTCTTATATTGCATTGTTTATCATGTCTTTAAGAGCAAAACAATAAAGACCTGATTTTATACATTAATGCTTTTATGACTAAGATTGATAATATGATTTTTAATTTAATGGAATTTTAATAAAATAAGTAAATTATTGTTCATAAGAATAGATTTTATTTGCATAGTTTCTTATAATGTATAAATTGATTTTTTTCTTATATCTTATTTTGAACCCAGCAATAATTTTGTGAGGTTGGCTGAACAGGCAGGACTATTGTGTTTTATAGTTGACAAACTTTAAACACAGAGTTTGTGACTCGCCCTTAGTCACATAGCTACCAACTGTTGCAACTGGGAATAAAAAAAAAAGACTTTTGATTCATGGTCCTGATGCTGAAAACTCATCCTCTGTACACTGGTGCCGAATCAAGTCTCAGAGACAGAGTTCGGGTGAAATAGAGAAGAAGGGATTTATTGCTTTGCTGGGCAAAGGGGGACACAACAGGCTTGTGCCTCAAAAAACTGTGTCCCAGCCTGAGAAGTGAGGAGTTTTATAGCAATGGTTCAAGGGCGGAGCGGCTAATAAGGATCAGGGTGTGTGCAGTGCCTGCACTCCTTTAATCTGGCCTCAGGTGGTCTCCTGATGAGCTTCTCTGGTTCCTTTAATCTGGTGTCAGGTGGTCTTCTCCCTAGTCTCTGCATCCCCTCCCTTCCCTCATTAGCAACTGTTTGAATCTGCCCTTTGGAACTCAGGGAAGGTCATGGAGGCTGGAGTCTATTCCCTACAAACAAGAAATGGGGACACAGAAAGGCTTCCATGCCCAGGAGCCCCACAGGGTCTTGCTTGGTTTCAGTCCCAATGTTCAATCCACTATTACGATGGGCTGTGCCAAAACCAGGAAGTTTGTTCATTATGGACTTAACGTTTTTAATAAAATTATTCATACTTAATATAAAGGAATGGGTATTTGGCCTATAAGAAACTTGTAGCACTAAAATTTTGTGAATACTGTTTATAATTTATTAACATAGGGTTTTACCCATTAAGCATTAACATAGGGAAGTCAGACATATATGCTTACAAACTTGAACCTTCCTATAGTATATATACCTCAAATTATTACCACACTGCTAATACATGGAGGAAAAAAAGATTGATAGTAGCATCTAAGAAGGTGCTTATAAACCATATTCTTAGACTCAAAATAAATGAGAACCAATGTACTCTAACTTTCAGAGGGTAATAGTGTAACAAACTTCCATTGATGTTACCTTACTCTATTCTGTTACTAAGATTCTGTTGGATGGTGAACTACTTATATCTTTAGTTACCCAAGATAGCCCTTTTCTATTTAATGGAGTTATGCTTCCATTAAAATATGAATGTAAGAGCTTCCATCTAAAAAGACAAAAAACAGCCTAATTTTTATATGTACCAGTAGATATGTGGGTTTGTTTTGTTTTTAAGGGATGCAATAGAAATGCTTCATAGTATGGATGATGCATTTAAAAAACAAGTTGATGCAATTGTTGAAGCTCATCAAGCTGAAATAATACAGCTGGCAAGTGAAAAGCAGAAATGTATCGATTCTGCAAATTTAAAGGTACTGTAAGTAAAATTCACTTTGATAATCAGTATTAAATTGTTATAGCTAAGTAAATAGGATCTTTGACAATGATAAAAGAGAAAAGGAAGCATGATTTAATAACCAAATAGATGTGAAGAAAATTGCCAGTACAATCATAAAGCCAGACCAAAATGTCGGTAATACTTAGATTAGGTGTAGAATATAATTTTAATGAAACCAAGATTATAAGTTGATTCTGATGTGCACCTGCTCCATGAACTCTGGATAAAAATTTCTGTATCCCTAGCCAATTTCAGCTGGAAGCCCCTTTGGTTACACATAGGCAAGATGAGAATGTGAATGTATTAAATACAATCCATCACTACCTAGGACAAGTTCTCAAGGAGTGTTTTATTATCAGTTAGGGTTCAAAACTATCAAATTTCTCATTTTAATATCATTGACAAAGGAATGGGTTAGGATGATAATAAATCAGAGGCAAACATCAAAATTACCTGCAGAGCTTTTTAATAATACATATGCATGTGCTTCCCCCTCAGACTTTCATTCACTAAGACTAGGATCAGACCCAGGTATTTTTCTCAACAGGTGCTTCTGATATGACCCCTCTGTTAAGATCCACTAGATGAGCAGACAGTTACAAATTTCCATTTTTCCCTGATTTTGAAGTAATAATAAGAAACAGATAAAAGTCTTTAAGACTGGAGATTTATAAATCAGCAACTGGAAAAGGAAAAGAGTTAATAGAAAAGGAAAGTGATACTTCATATATTATAATCAAGGTTGTATAATTAAATGACATTACTATCAGGAGTCTGTGTAACCAGAAAGGGGGATTTAGGTCTTTGGAAATAATCACAATGAATAAGGAAATATAACTTGTTCAAAATTTAGTTCTTTATTTCATTTCAAGTTAACAGATGTTTCAGATATTTTATTTAAAATCTACCGATCGTTGAACAAGAGTACATTAGGTATTACTAAATAAAGTATAAAATTAGGCCTTTAGCTAAAAGGAAAATACTGTGTTTGATTATGGACATCTTGCCAATATGATGTAATATCAAAGGGAGGTGTTTGTTAGAGAATAGAAAAATTTCACCAAAGCTTAAATGCGGTAATCATGAAAAAAAATTGTAAGGCATCACATAGAGGTGATCATTTAAATTAGGAAAAATGTTTTCAAAGGGAAAAAAATTAGGAAGTCTGTATTAGAGATTAGGAAGAGGGAAGTAAACAGAAAGGGATGATGATATTGGTAATACTCTCAGGAGTGTTGTATGATAGGAGAGAGAGTTTCAAGCAGAAATTAATAGTATCAAATACATTGAATCCTAGGAGAATGTAGGTTAACAATAAAATCATAAGATGATCTCTCAAAAATATGGTCATTTATAACCACCACCAGCAATTTTAGATGGAAACGGAGGTTGTTTCAGTTTTTAAAGTCAAATTCATGATTCAGCATTCATAATCAGCACAGGACAGTGGAAAGATTAAGTCAGAAGACTGGGTATCATCCAAATATGCTCCTGAGAAGCTACACAACTTGAACAAGTTTTCTAAATTATAAAATAGAGTTAAAATAAATTACCATGTGTTAATCACAAGAACCTATAAGAAATAAATGGATAATACACATGTAAGTACTTTGTATACAGTATAACATTTTCCCTATTAGTATTTGAACAAGTTAACATTTTATTAACCTCTGCTTTAAATGGACATCACAAAATACAAAATGTATAAGAATAAATTTTTCACTTTTTTGCATTTTTTAAAATACATTTTCATTAAGAAATGTAAATGTTATAAAATTTATATGTTGATTTAGGTTCATCAAGTTGAAGAAGAAATGCGTGGACTTCTGGAAGAAACATGCAAGAACAAAAAAGCAATGGAAATAAAAATTAAGCAACTTGCTTTTGCTCTAAATCAAATTCAGCAAGAAATGTGATGGTTCTGAGAATGGATTGAATTGAAATGAACCAGCAGACCTATTGTAAAAATGATTAAATATTGTGATAGTAGTAACTGCTATGACTTTGAAATGTCTTTTTCTACACATTTCATTCTGATTATATTTTAAAAGACTTGATCAAGTATTTATTAATTGTATATGTAGGGTTTTTTATAATAAGTTGTTGACAATTATGTGTATTAGAAAAACCTACCAAAATAACTAAACTTAAAACACTTTTTCTTGTTTCTGTGCTGTACATTGTTTGCTAATTACACATTTGCCTATGAGGGAAAGTATTTTAATATTGTTGTTAACCTTACTGTGTTGATGAAGAACTAATTATATTTATTGGTTGTCCTTTAGTTGACATAGCGCCATTCTTTTGAAAGGCTCATAAATGTAGCTAAAAAATATTTTAAATCTGTATAAGGGATGTGGTATTTTTAAGAATGCATATGTAAGTATCTCCACATCACTCATAATGACCCCTTTTTATATAATGCATATGACTTTTTCATTAAAGATTACATTTAAGGTTTTATAAACATTGTCTCAAGAGGAACACTTCCACTGTCATTCTCTCATTTTTCCTTTTTAGTTACTATTTATGAAGAGAATTCTTATTTTGTAACTGGAAACGGTTTTCTTCCATTTCATATCAGTTCACTTATTACTATTTCACTTTTGTCATCTCTTATGTTCCTCTGTATTCAGAACAAAGATGTAAATACTATTCTCCTTACTATTTCTGAAAGAATATAATACCTAATTCTTAACTAATAGCCAGTGAACTAAGTTTTGAAAATTAAATGGAATCAGAAAAAATGTAAAGAGAGGGCCCCATTTTGTTATAGGCAAGATTTATACTGAAATCCGTGGGACATCAAGCATGTCAATATATGTAATGGGAGTCTGTGGAGGAGGGGAGGACATAAGAAATATTGGGGAAAATAATAGCTGAAAACTTACTAAATTTGATGAAAAAGATTAACCTACAGATTCAAGAACTTCAGTAAAACCCAGGATAAGCACAAAGAGAACCACACCTAGACACTTAAGAGTCAAACTGTTGGGAAAATCTTGAAAGCAGTGAGAAAATATGATTTATTTCATATAAAGAAACAATATAACTAACAGTTGACTTCTCATCAGAAATAATGGAGACCAGAAGTCAGTGAAAGACATATTTTAGGTACAGGAAGAAAAGGAACAGTAAATCAAGAATTCTACATCCAGGGCTCCCCTGGTGGCGCAGTGGTTGAGAGTCCGCCTGCCGATGCAGGGGACACGGGTTCGTGCCCCGGTCCGGGAAGATCCCCCACGGAGCAGCTGGGCCCGTGAGCCATGGCCGCTGAGCCTGCGCGTCTGGAGCCTGTGCTCTGCAATGGGAGAGGCCACAACAGTGAGAGGCCCATGTACCGCAAAAAAAAACAAACAAAAAAATAGAATTCTACATCCAACAATATTATCCCTCAGAATAAATGCAAAACAAATGAGACTAGAAGCAGTGGGCTGACAGAGTACTCAAAAAAAATTAGCTAAGAATCTTATATCCCACAAAACTATCTTTTAAACATGAAACCAAAATAAAGTCATTCCCAGGTAACAGAAAATGTGTTCCTACCAGACCCACCTTACAACAAAGGCTGAAGGAAGTTCTTAAGGCTTCAGATCCTTTCAGAAGGTGACCCTAGAGAGTAATTTCAATACACATGAGAAGAAAAAAACACCAGTAAAGGTAATTATAAAAGAATATAAATACATATTTCTTTTCCTTTCATCCCTTAGCTGATTAAAAAAGCAAATATGTAAAACAATGTGTATAATTGTATTATTGGGAGTAAAACAAAATGTAATATTTCTCAATATCAGCACAAAGGTGGGTGAAAGCAAAGCTGTACGGAAGCAAGGAAGTAACAGGAGACAGTAACTTGAAATCATAGGAACAAGTGACACCAGTAATAAATATGAAAATGTAACTATATATATTTGCTCTTCTTAGACTTTAAGTTATATAAAACAACTATAAAAACAGTTGCAATTATAAAATTGATGTAACATGTATAACAGAAAGCACAAAAAGAGGAAGAGAATAGAGCTATATAGAAGATTCTATATTTCATTGAAACTGGGTTAGTATAAATCTTGTATATTCTGATAAGGTAGGTATAAGCCCTTGTGAAGCCATTAAGGAAGTAACTCAAAATAAATAACTAAAAAATAGAATTAAAATGTTATACTAGAAAATATTTGTGTAATACAAAAGAAGCAGAAGTAGAGCAATAAAGTATAAAGCAATTATTAAATGCAATAAAAAAGACAAGATATTTAGAAAACAAAAAATGGCAGAAATAAGTTCAACTCATGTATAATTCAACTACATCAATAATTATGTTGTGTGACTGGATTAAATAATCCAAAAGACAAAAATAGACAAGAAAACAAGATCCAGCTGTGTGTTGCCTACAAGACACTTTCAAATATGCAAATAGGTTGAAAGTAAAAGAACAGAAAAAGATATGTAAATAGCAACCATAAGAAAGATGGAGTGGCTATACTAATATCAGACAAAATAGACTTTGAAACAAAAATGTACTAGTAGGAAAGATGATAAAATGTCAATTTATCAGGAATGTATAATAATTATTAACATGGATGTACCTACTGGCATATTCCCAAAATTCATGAAGCAAAACTGACAGGCTTGAAGGGAGAAAAAGGTAATTCAACAGTAACAGAAAATTCAATACTTCACTTTCAATAATGGATAGAACAATGAGGCATGAGTTCAACAAGAGAACAGAAGACTTCAATGACACGGTAAACCAACTAGGCCTAACAGACATCTGCAGGATGCTTTCAACAACAGCAGAATCTTTACATTCTTCTGAAGTGCACATGGAACGTTCTGCAGTATAGATTAGATGGAAGGTCAGAAAGCAAGCCTCAATGGATTTAGAAGTATTGAAATCACACAAAGTATGCTCTGTGACCACAGCAAACTGAAATTAGGAAGGAATAACAAATTTGGGGAATTTAGAATTATGTGGAAATTAAACACACTCCTAAATAAGTACTGGATCAAAGAAGAAATCACAAGGGAAATTAGAAAAATTCTTTGAGGTGAATGGAAATGAAAAGAATAACAAAATTTATGAAATGTAACTAAAGTAGTTGTCAGAAGGAAATTTTTATCTGCAAGCAACTCCATTAAAAAAGAAGAAAAACCTGAAATTAATATCCTAACCTTTCACCTATAAATACTGGGAAAAGTGGAGCAAACTAAAGCCAAAGCAGACAGACTGAAGGAAATAAAAATTAGAGCAGAAATTAATGAAAATAGAAAAGCAACACAATCAGTGCACCTAAAATTTTGACTTTGAAAAATCTACAAAATAAACCTTGAGCTAAATTAATTCAGGATAAAAGGGCTCAAATTACTAAAATCAGGAATGAGCACAAGAAAATGATAATAATAAGGGTGGGAGGAAACTCTGGAAGTTGTTGAATATGTTTATGGCCTTAATGATGGTGATAGTTTCATGAGTTTATACTTACTCCCACTCATCAAATTGTACAGACTATGTACAGCTTTTGAATGTCAATCATACCTTAATACAGTGGTTTAAAATAAAAAGAAAGAACTCCATAGGCAATAGAATCAAAAAGAATAAAATTCTTAGGTATAAATTTAACAAAAGAAGTGCAAATCTCATACTCTGAAAACTACAAAACATGGTTGAAAGGAAACAAAGAAGACAATATTCATGGATTGGAAGACTTAAGGTGGTAATTCTCCCCAAATTCATCTACAGATTAAATGCAATCCCTACCAAAATCTCGGCTAGCTTATTTGCATAAATTGACAACATGGTCTCTAAAATTCATACAGAAATTCAAGGGACCTAGACTATCAATCTTGAAAAAGTTGGAAAACTCACACTTCTTCATTTAAAATCTTACTAGAAAGGTACAGAGGGACAGCAGCCAAGATGGCAGAGTAAAAGGACCCTAAGCTCACCTCCTCTCAGGAGCACACAAAAATAACAAAAATCTGCAGAACAACCATCATTTAAAAAGACTGAAACCTACCAGAAAATATCATTTAAAAAGACTGAAACCTACCAGAACATATCCTCTATAGCTAAAGACATAAAGAAGGAACCACAATGAGACTGGCAGACTCATAATATAAAATCTCATCCCCCCTGCGTGGGTGATCCACAAACTGGAGAATAATTATATTACAGAGGTTCTCCCACAGGAATGAGAGTTCTGAGCCCCAGCCTGGGGTTCCAGCACTGTGAAGAGGAGTTCCCAGAGCATTCAGTTTTGAAGGCCAGCGGGGCTTAATTGCAGGAGCTCCACAGGATTGGGGGAAATAGAGACTTCACTCCTACAGGGCACACAAAATCTCATGCATACCAGGACCAAGGGCAAAAGCAGTAATTTGATAGGTGCCTGGGCCAGACCTACCTGCCGGTCTTGAAGCATCTCCTGGAGAGGTGAGGGGCAGCTCTTGCCCACCATGGGGACATAGGCACTGATGGCAGAGATATGGGGGAGCGTTCACAAAAAGACCACAAAACAAGTTCTATATGAACTCTCACTGGAGTGAGACATCTTGCTTGGGTCACTAGCACCAAGACCTGGCCCCACCCAACAACCTGTAGGCTCTAGTGCTGGAATGCCTCAGGCCAAACAAACTGAGTGGGGACACAGCCCCACCCATCAGCAGACAGGCTCCTAAAGACTTGCTGAGCCCACAGACACCTCTAGACACGCCCCTAGACATGGCCCTGCCCACCAGAGGACCAAGACCAACTCCAGCCCCTTGGGGGCAGGCACCAGCCCCTCCTGCTTAGAAGCCTGCACAAGTCTCTAGACCAGACCAGCTTCAACCACCAGGGGGCAGACACCAGAAGCAAGAAAACTAAAGTCCTACAGGCTGCAGACAGAGTCCACAAATGCAGGCCAGACACTATCCTGGGACCAGCTGGTCCCTAGCCATTGGGTGACAAGAGGGGAGTACACTGCTGGGATGCATAGGACATCTCCTACAGAGGGCCACTTCTCCAAGGTTGAGAAACATAAAAGGACTGCACTCTTAAAGGGCATGCACAAAATCTCACACACTCTGGGACCCAGTGCAAAAGCAGTGGTTTGAAAGGAGCCTGGGTGAGACCTAACCTACTTATGTTAGAGAGTTTACTAGAAAGGCAGGAGGCAACTGAGCTCACCCTAGAGACATAGACACTGGGGCAGCCATTTGAGGGAGCTCATTCTACCACATGGACACTGGTGCTGGCAAGCACCAACTTGGAATCTTCCCTCTAGCTCATAAGCCTCAGGACCCAGCCCTGCCCCCATGCACCAGTCTATAGTCACCAACACTGGGACAACTCAGTAAGCAGGGACAAAGCCCCCTGCACACACACACCAGCATAGAAGCTGCCTTAAGACTCACTGAGCCCACAGCCTCCCCTGGACATGACCCTGCCACCAGAGGGCCAAGGAATTTGTCCCCACACACCAGTGTGCAGGCCTAGACCTGGGACCCCAGGGCCCTGCAACCAGAGACACTCGTATCCAGATCCACGTACCAGTGGGCAGGCACCAGCCCCAGAATCCCTGGCCTCACTTACCCATGAGCCTGCTCTAGCCTTGGGATCAGTCTCACAGACCAGAGGGCAGACACCAGCCCCAGGACAACTGCAGCCCCACAGCCTGTGGACCCAGCCCACCCACCAACAGCCCAGCCCCAGCCCTGGGACTGGCTGGGCCCTGGGCCTGCCCACCAGCAGGCCAACCCAAGCTTCAGAATACCCCAGGCCCCACACCCAGGGGTGTCAGGAACCACTCCCATCCAATAACAGCTCTGGGACACCCTGGGCCCTGCAGGCAGAACTCAGGACATCGCTCTGCCTATGGGTAGGTCATCACTAGCTCCAGGACATGGCTTCACCCACCACTGGGCAGGAACCAACCCTGAGATCTCCTGGAAGCTGACAGCCCATCAGTGAGCGAGTACTAGCCGTCTGGGGTTCCACCACCAGCTACCTCATGACACAGCCTCAAAAACCAATGGTCAGCAGCCTCCAAACAAGGAGGGCCTGGCAACCAACTGGACCAGGGACCAGCCAGGCCTACCAGACTTCCCACAGTAGTCAGCCCACCACCACAGAAAGACCCAAGCAGCCCACATAGGGGGCACCCCTAGAGCATATAGCTCTTGTGACAAGAGTGGAGTGCACTGCTGGGATGCATAGCTACATCTCCTACAAAAGGCTACTGCTGCAAGGCTGGAAAATGTAACCAAACTACCAAATACATAGAAATAAAAACAGCAAGTTAGGCAAAATAAAGTGACAGAGGAACATGTTCCAAAAGAAGGAACAAGATAAAACCCCAGAAAAAGAAGTGAAATAGAGATAGGCAATCTACTTGGGAAAGAGTTCAGGGTAACAATTGTAAAGATGATCAAAGAACTCAGTAGAAGAGTGGATGCACAGATTGAGAAGTTAGAAGTATTTAACAACAAAGTGTTAGAAAATACAAATAACAACCAAACAAAGACCAAGACTACAATAACTGAAATAAAAAATACACTAGATGAAATCAACAGTAGACTAAATTATACAGAGGAAAGGATCAGCAAGCTGGAAGACAAGGTAATGGAAATCACTGACGCCAAACAAAAAAAAGAATGAGAAGAAATGAAGACAGTTTAAGAGACCTTTGGGACAACATCAAGTCTACTAACATTTGCATTATTGGGGTTCCAGAAGGACAAGAGAGAGAGAAAGGGACTGAGAACATATTTGAAGATATAATAGCTAAAAAATGTCCTAACCTAGGAAAGGAAATAGACATCAAAGTCCAGGAAGCATGGAGAGTCCCAAACAATATTAACCCAAAGAGGAACAACACCAAGACACATTGTAATTAAAATGGAAAAATTAAAGATAAAGAGAGAATATTAAAAGCAACAAGGAAAACAAAAAATCTATAATAGATAACACACACACAAAAAGGAAAGAAATCCAGGTATAACACTCAAGATAGACACCAAATCACAAGAGAATAGAACAAAAGAAGACAAAAGGAACAACAACAAAAACCCCACAAAAATAATCCCACAACAATTCACAAAATGGCAATAAGAACATACATATCAATAATTACTTTAAAAGTAAATGGACTAAATTCTCCAATCAAAAGACATAGAGTGGTTGAATGAATACAAAATGAGACCCATATATATGTTGCTTACCAGAGACTCACTTCAGATCTAAAGACACACAGACTGAAAGTGAGGGCATGGAAGAAATTATTCCATGCAAATGGGAATCAAAAGAAAGCTGGAGTAGCAATACAAATATCAGAGAAAATGGACTTTAAAACAGACTGTTATAAGAAACAAAGAAGAACATTACTTAATGATGAAGGGATCAATCCAAGAAGATATGACAACTGTAAATACATATGCACCCAACACAGGAGAACCTAAATACATAAGGCAAACATTAACTAACATAAAGGGAGAAATTGACAGTAACACAATAATAGTAGGGGACTTAAAACTCTGCTTACATCAAGGGACAGATCACCCAGATAGAAAATCAATAAGGAAATACTGGCCTTAGAGGACACATTAGATCAGAAGAACTTAATAGATATACATGGAACATTCCATCTAAAAGCAGCAGAATACACATTCTTTTCAAAGGCACATAGAACATTCTCCAGGATGGACCACATGCTAGACCACAAAACAAGCCTTGGTAAATTTAAGAAAACTGAAACCATATCAAGCACATTTTCCAACCAAAATGCTATGAGACTAGGAATTAACTACAAGAAAAAAAACCCTGCAAAAAACACAAACATGTGGAGGCTAAATAATATGCTATCAAACAACCAATAGATCACTGAAGGCATCAAAGAGGAAATCAAAAAAATGTCTGAAAGATGAAAATGAAAACACAATGATCCAAAAGCTATGGGTTGCAGTAAGAGCAGATCTAAAAGACAAGTGTATAGTGATAAAAGCTTACCCAAGGAAACAAGAAAAATCTCAAATAAACAAACTAACCTTACACTTAAAGGATCTAGAAATAGAAGAACAAACAAAATCCAAAGTTAGTAGAAGGAAAGAATGCATAAAGATTAGAACAGAACTAAATGAAACAGAGACTAAAAAAAAAGAGAAGATCAATGAAACTTAAAGCTGATTCTTTGAAAAGATAAACAAAATTGATAAACTTCTAGCCATCATGAAAAAAAGAGAGAGGGCCCAAATCAATAAAATCAGAAATGAAAAAGGAGAAGTTACAACCAACACCACAGAAATACAAAGGATCATAAGAGACTATTATTAACAACAATATGCCAACAAAATGGACAACTAGAGGAAATGGACAAATTCTTAGAAGTGTACAATCTCCCAAGACTGAACCAAGAAGAATTAGAAAATAGGAACAGACCAATTACCAGTAATGAAATTGAATCAGGAATTTTAAAACTCCCAACAAACAGAAGTCCAAGACCAGATGGCTTCACCGGTGACTTCTACCAAACATTTAGACAAGGGCTAACACCTATCCTTCTCAAACTATTCAAAAAAATTACAGAGAAACAAATGCTTCCAAACTCATTCTATGAGACCAGTGTCACACTGATACCAAAACCAGACAAAGATATCACAAAAAAGAAAATTACAGCCCGATATCCCTGATGAACATAGATGCAAAAATACTCAAGAAAATATTAGCAAAGTAAATCCAACAATATTTTTAAAGGATCATACACCATGATCAAGTGGGATTTTTCCCAGGGATGCAAAGATTATCAATATCCACAAATCAATCAATGGGACAAACCACAATAACAAACTGTAAGATAAAACCATATGATGATTTAAAAGATGTAGAAAAAGCTTTTGATAAAATTCAACATTTTTTTATAACAAAAACTCTCCAGAAATTAAGCATAGAAGGAACATACCTCAGTATAATTAATAAAGGCTATATGTGATAAGCTCACAGCTAACATCATACTCAACAGTGAAAAACTGAAAGCATTTCCTCTAAGGTCAGGAACAAGACAAGGATGCCCACTTTCACCACTTTCACTTTTATTCAACATAGTATTGAAGTCCTAGCCATGGAAGTCAGACAAGAAAAAGAAATAAAGGGAATCCAAATTGGAAAGGAAGAAATAAAACTGTCACTTTGTGCAGACATTATGCTATAGAATTCCTTAAGATGCCTCCAAAAAACTACTAGAGCTCCACAATGAATTTGTTAAAGTTGCAGGACACAAAATTAATATACAGAAATTGGTTCCATTTCTATACACTAAAAGCAAGCAATCAGTAGGAGAAATTAAGGAAGCAATATTTACCATTGCTTCAAAAAGAATAAAATACCTACAAATAAACTTACCTAAAAAGGTAAAAAGAACTGTACTCAGAAAATTATAAGACACTAATGAAGGAAACTGAAAACAACAAAAACAGATGGAAAGATAAACCATGTTCATGGATTGGAAGAATTAATATTGTTAAAATGACCATACTGCCCAAGGCAATCTACGGATTCAATGCAACACCTATCAAAATACCAACAGCATTTTTCACAGAACTAGAACAAATAATCTAAAATTTTGTATGAAAACACAAAAGCCCCTGAATAGGCAAAACAATCTTAAGGAATAAGAACAGAGCTGGAGGAATCATGCTCCCTGACTTCAGACTATACTACAAAGCTACAATAATCAAAACAGTATGGTACTAGCCCAGAAAATAGACACATAGATCAATGGAACAGATTAGAGAACCCAGAAATAAACTCTCACACTTATGGTCAATTAATCTACAACAAAGGAGGCAAGAACATACAATGGTGAAAAGACAATCTCTTCAGTCAGTCGTGCTGGGAAAACTTGACAGCTACATGTAAAAGAATGAAATTAGAACATTTTCTCATACAAAAATGAACTCAAAATGGATTAAAGACCTAAATATCAGACCAGATACCATAAAACTCCTAGAGGAAAACATAGGCAGAACACTCTTTGACATATATCATAGCTACATGTAAAAGAATGAAATTAGAATATTTTCTCATACAAAACTGAACTCAAAATGGATTAAAGACCAAAATGTAAGACCAGATACCATAAAATTCCTAGAGGAAAACATAGGCAGAACACTCTTTGACATATATCATAGCAATATTTTTGTTTTGATCTGTTTCCTAAGGTAAAGTAAACAAAAGCAAAATTTAGTGAATAGAACCTAGCTAAATGTAAATGGTTTTGCACAGCAAAGGAAACCATCGACAAAATGAAAAGACAACCTACTGAATGGGAGAAAATATTTGTAAGTGATATGACCAATAAGGGGTTAATATCCAAAATATATAAACAGCTCATACAACTTGATATCAAACAAACAACCAGCCAAACCATTGATTAGAAAATGGGCAGAGGATTTGAATAGACATTTTTCCAAAGAAGACATACAGATGGCCAACAGGTACATGAAAAGATGTTCAACATCAATAATCATCAGAGAAATGCAAATCAAAACTACAATGAGATATCACCTCACACCTGCCAGAATAAACTATCATCAAAAAGATCACAAATAATAAATATTGGCAAGGATGTAGAGAAAAGGGAACCCATGTACACTGTTGATGGGACTGTAAATTGGTGTAGCCACTGTGGAAATCAGTTTGGAGGTTTCTCAAAAAACTAAAAATAGGGACTTCCCTGGTGGGCCAGTGGGTAATACTCTGTGCTCTCAATGCAGGGGTCCCTGGTTGGGGAACCATATCCCACATGCATCCTGCAACTAAGAGTCCACATGCTGCAACTAAGAAATCCACATGCCACAACTAAGAGCTCACATGCCACAACTAAGACCTAGCATGGCCAAAATAAATAAATAAAAAATAAATACATACTTTAAAAAAACTAAAAATAAAACTACCATATGATCCAGCAATTCCACTCCTGGGTATATATCCAAAGAAAATGAAAACACTAATTTAAAAGATACATACACTCCAATGTTGATAGCAGCATTATTTACAATAGCCAAAATAGGGGAGCAACTTAAGTGTCCATCACTAGATGAATGGATAAAGACAATATGGAATATATTTACTATGGAATACTACTCAGCCATACAAAAGAATGAAATTTTGACATTTTTAATAACATGAATGGACCTGGTGCGTATTAGGCTTAGTGAAATGTTAGGCAGAGGAAGTCAAATATTGCTATGGTATCACATATATGGAATCTAAAAATAAAACAAACTTAGGGAATATAACATAATAGAAACAGACTCACAGTTATAGAAACAAACTAGTGGTAACCAGTGGGGAGAGGAAAGGGGGGTAGATAAGATAAGAGTAGAGGATTAGAGATACAAACTACTATATATAAAATAAACTATAAGAATATATTATACAACATAGGGAATATAGCCAATATTTTATAATAACTATAAATGGAATATAATACCTTTTTAAAAATTAATTACTATGTTGTACACCTGAAACATATAATATTGTAAATCAAATATATCTCAATAAAAAAAATCACAAAGTGTAGAAAATATTTTGAATTGGATGAAAATGAAAATAGAACATGGAAAACATTATGGGATGCAGCAAAACAATGTTTAGAGAGAAATTTATAGATTTAAATGCCTATGTTAGAAAGAAGGAAAGGTTTCAAATCAGTAATTTAAGTTTCCTTTTTAAGAAATCAGAAAGGGACTTCCCTGGTGGCACAGTGTTTAAGAATCCACCTGCCAATGCAGGGAACACGGGTTTGATCCCTGGTCCGGGAAGATTCCCACATGCTGCGGAGCAACTAAGCCCGTGTGCCACGAGTACTGAGCCCGCGCGCCACAGTTACTGAAGCCTGCATGCCCTAGAGCCCGCACACCACAACTACCGAAGCCCCTGTGCCTAGAGCATGTACTCTGCAACAAGCCGTCACAATGAGTAGCCCACACACTGCAACGAAGAGTAGTCCCTGCTCGCCACAGCTAGAGAAAGCCGGCATGCAGCAACGAAGACCCAATGCAGCCAAAAAAAAAAAGAAAGAAAGAAAGAAAAGAAACCAGAAAAAGAAGATCCACTTAACCCCAAGGATAAAAATATTAAATCTCAGAGCAGAAATCAATCAAATAGAAAAGAAACAAAAAAAAGCAATAGAGAAACTAGCAATCAAACCAAAAGTTGGTTCTTTGAAAATATTTTCAAAAAATGATGCACTTTTAACAACTCTGGGCAATAAAGAAGAGAGAATAAAATTTTCTAAAATCAAGAATGAAGAAGGGTCAGCATTACAGACTCTAAAGATGCTAAAAAGGATTATAAGAAATATGATTAACAACTTTATGCTGACAAATTAGATGACTTAGTTGAACAAATTTTTGAAAAGATACAAATTACCAAAACTGACTCAAGAAAAAATAGAATATCTGAATAAACCTATAATAAGTAAACTGAATTCCTACAAAGAAAAGCTCAGGTTCAGACAACTTTGCCAGTGAATTCTGTAAAATATTTTAAAAATAAATAAAATCAGTCCATAGCCATACTCTTTCAGAAAAGAGAGAAGGAAAGAATAGTTCTCAACTCATTCAATATGGCGAGTAATAAGTTGATAATTTCTGGTGGCCATTAATTATAAATAATATTTATAAACTCACTTATAGTAAGTCTCTACTAATATGTACCCCCTATGATGTGTATGTCAATGTTAAAGAATGGCTTTGATGGCCACACCAGCCTGGATTTCTTCTCTGAACGATTAGATACTTGATATTTCACCTCTGACCATACTGTTGGTGGTAGATGGCCATGTGTACTTCTTTCCCGTTAAAAGTCCCCTGTCCACAGTAGTCACTGTCAAGCTAATTATCAAGGAGACTTTTGTCTACTTCAACCTCCTGGAGGAAAGAGTAGTTCCTTAATATTGCGTGGATAGGTAAAAGTGAGGATACAAATCAACTGTGATCCATAGATATTGTTCAGCCAAATATCAGTCAGCCCCATTCATAAATCATCAAGTTTTTTGCCTGATGATGAGCTCAGCATGTGGTTGATCCCAATTTGTTAAAATAGATGATATAATATGAAGGGACACTTCAGGAAGATTTTGGAATCCTTAGTGTGCACTAAGGTAGCACATGCTCCATCAAGCTTGTCTAGTTATTACCATTTATCTAATCTTGATTATACCATTTCTACTAGCTGCTAGAGTACTAGGCTTATTATCTGTGAGAAGGAAGAGCTAAGAGCCCTCAATTCATAACAGGCAGTTTAGGCCGTTGTGTGATACAGAAATGGGCTCTGTATTGACACATGCTGTGTGTGTGTGTGTGTGTGTGTGTGTGTGTGTGCCTTTTGTCTAAAGATGATTGAAAAGATGTTAGAGGTTTAAAAAATTATTTGACTTTCTGGGTCATGGGACCTGACCTAAGAAGGGTTGATTACAACTGAAGCTTATTCCTGAATCCAAAATCTTGATTTAAAAGTACCTCAGCTTGGGCTTCCCTGGTGGGGCAGTGGTTGAGAGTCCGCCTGCCGATGCAGGGGACATGGGTTCGTGCCCCGGTCTGGGAAGATCCCACATGCCGCAGAGCGGCTGGGCCCGTGAGCTATAGCCGCTGAGCCTGCGCGTCCGGAGCCTGTGCTCCGCAATGGGAGAGGCCACAACAGTGAGAGGCCCACGTACTGCAAAAAAAAAAAAAAAAAAAAAAAGTACCTCAACTCAAATTTACTAGACTTCCAGCTTAACTAGTACATACAGCACATCAAGTTCCCAAGGCCAAGATATGCTGTCTCAAGGCTGCTGGCTCCGTCAAGGTTGGGATGTTAGGATAGAGGTTTCAGTTTAATATTGTGGAGTATAATTAGGAAAGATATTCTACCTTCTCTCATCCATTGGAATTCCAGTATGTTCACTTACATGGCAAGACCCTAAGTTTTTTGGAGGGATAACAATTTATCCCTTCTCCTTTTTGTTGAGATGTTAGTGAATAAGAAGTTGATATCTTGCTTCATTAAATCCTACTAACATTTAAATATCATCAATGCAGTTGATGATAGTAATGTCCTTAGGTTGATCTCATCATTGAAAGTCCCAGTAAATAAATCTGTGACAAATAGTAGGTGAATCCAGATTTTATAGGGGGTGGGAGAGCAACATTGCCAAAGTTGTGATTGCTTAATTCAATTGGTAGACTTTTATCAAGAAATCTTGATATTCCATCTGATTTATGATTTATCAGCTGGCCATACTGGAGGATTGAAAGGAGATAGAGTGGAAATACCAAAGGTGGTCCTCAGTTATCTATTTTTTACTTCCTCTGGAGAGATGGTATTGCTGCTTACACCTAATGTACATGGCTTGAATCACAGTGATCAAAGGAGATATGACCAGCTAAACACATTTTATTAATATAATTGACTCAATTATGTTAAGTGAATGTAACCACTGCTTTTGTCCAAGTGTCTCCTCGGGAGTACATAAATTTAAGACAGCTGTTTTAGGGTGCCTAGATTCTGATTGAGTTCTTTCATTACAGCTCAGTCATGCTCTTATTCCCACCATCAGTGGCACAGCTTGGGTCTAAGTCAACAGTCTGACCCAATTGCTTCCCATCAGATAGCTCAAACCTTGTCCTTTCTAGAGCTCCCTACCAAATCTCTTACCCCATTATCACTCTTTGAGAGGTCTATTGAATCAGGCATACAGCCACCTACAAAGCAAAAGAAACAAACGTCTATTTATTAGAACTTATGAAACAAAAGCTAGAACCAATCCCCACCCTCAACCCTTACCTCAGGATCTAGCTGAGGATATGTTCAGGCTTTAAAGAAAGGGTAAGCATCCTTCCCACGTGGCCACTCTCTTTGGTTTGATATACATACTTAGAGGAAATTATATAGGGTGATCAGTCTGTGGGTCTTAACCTGAGTCTCACCAAATCAAAACACTCATTTCCAGGGGCTGCTGTACAGTTTTCCACCATGACTCCTACCAGGTTTTGGAAAGGAATTTAGAAGTATAGTTGTTACATCTGTAAGTAAACTGAATTTTTTCTTATACTTCCTTCAAGAAGTATATAAGCTGTAGTCTGCTTATATACACATGGATCTAAGTAAGAATGTGATTTATAATTGAGGTTGGATTTTTATTTTCCATTTTATCAAATTCTTGGAATACCTTTTACTTAAACCTAAGGAAATGGTTGTTCTTATAATCTTGAGAATTTGGAGTCTAGTTCAATATCATAAGAATTGTCAATATCTTTCTAGGATTTTGACTACTGTCTGGCAGTACTGCCCACAGTAGATAATTACTCTTGACTCACTTGATGGTTATATGCTTCCCAACCACCTCCCACCTTGCAGTAGGCTGTTCTCATAGCTGCCGCAACTTTCAATGGATTATCTTATTTTTGTTCCCCAGTTTTTCACTTCCATATACATACTGCTATATTTGTTGGTAATGTACCTGTCTTGATTTTAGAGTCTGTTTTCTTAGGATGTGGTCCCCTGAGAGTAAGGGCACAGTGGGAGACTTTGAAGATTGGTCTATACCACTTCTTTCCATTATCCTTAAACCTTTGTGGGGAGGGGCTTCTTGACTGAAAGATAGTTTCTTCTGGACAGTGGTGAAGAGAACACTAGTTTATACTTTCAAATCCTGGACTCTCCCTCCTACTCAGTGTTAACAATGCTGGCAGGTATCACCTACTATTTTGTAAACATTACTGATCTTATGAAATCTGTCTAGTTGCTCTCTTTACTGATAAAACCCACATAACAATTCTGAACTTGGAGAGGAAATTCTTTGCGATGCATAATTGGCTAAAAACTACAAGAGTAGTTTAAGTTTTCTAAATTGTTTTCTTCCTGTCAGTTAAAAGATAAGTGTTTACCAAAGTTCAACTGATTATGATCATTGAATAAACTGACCATATAAAAATTGGCATAACATCGTTAATTTCACCTTCATGATTTTGGGGTTTCACACTACCCAAACTATTAGTTTCTTATCAGTTTTCCAAAAATGGACTTACTTTTAAAAATTAAATATCTCTTTTAGCCACAACTTAAATAACATAAATGAAATCACTAGTTTAATGTTTTGGTCATGTTTATTTTTAATTTTTGCCTAATCCACATTAAATTAATCATGAAAGTATTAAAATAACAAAAGATTTACCATGTATCAGCTACAGTCATTCTGTTAACACTAGTAATATGCATATCACACAATTACAAAAGACAGATAGATTGTTGGATGATCTACTGACTGAGGAAAGATACCAAAGGTAGTTTTTTTTTCCAGTTTACAAAACATTTTTTTTTCAGAGATTCTAAAAGCATGTATTATTTCATTTTGTAATGTGTATGGCTAACATGACTTAGTTGGGAGATATCCACTGAGAGTCTGAATTTAATTTTTGCTGAATAAATTCCTTAATTTTTATAAATGGCACACATATAATTAAATAAATAGGTATTTTTATAAATAAAATAGTCAATTACAGTAGAGCAAGATAGGATGGTACATTTATTAACATTAGATAATTCTAGGGTACCTATAATCATTATCTTGAGGGATTTATTTTAGAGTGCTTTATTTTTTCATTCTAGGGAATAGATGTGACACTACACAAGGAATTGAATGATGTGGGGACCATTCACTGGTGAGAAATTCTTTTGATAAAACCACTTTTGACTTAGAATTACTCTCTCGGTGATAAATTCAAAAATTGTCAACTCTAGGCTGACACAGGGTATTAGTTACCAAAGGGTTTGTATCAGAGCGTATGATTTTTAAGTTTGTGTCTTAATTAGGGCAATGTATTGTGAATAGGAGGTCTTTATGCTATGGCTTATTATTTGCACGGCAGTCATCTTGCTTTGGTAGTTTAGTGATAAACACTTTTACCTTACTGAAATTTCAAAAAAACAGTGTTATCAACAGTGTTTCCAGTGGGAGAGTTGCTGAGCAACTTGATTTTTCAGGAAGGTCTAAGTGACATACAGTTTCTGTAAATGTTTGACCATATTTACCTTCCCTTTTTATACACAAGAGCAGTCAGAGGACTGTTCAGGTGTTAGTAAATAGAAGCTTCTAGTGTATATTAGTTGAGTTTATTTTTGTTACAACAAACTTGGATCTCTTGTTCTTACATTTGAATATGTGTGGTTGAAGTTCAAACCCCAACATCAAATCGTAAGTTTTAACTTAATGAAGATGAGAATTCGAATTTTCAGTCTGACTCTTCAAGAAGATTTAGAAGCAACTATTTGTTTCTTTTAATATCATGCCATATTTTTGAATGTAAGCTGCCTTCTGAATGTAAGCTTCCCTCTTTCGGTAAGCTGCCTTGATAGGGCAATAACGTAGAGTATAAGTCACTAAATAAAATTTAAAATCTCTTTAATGTGTGTGAATTATATTTCTATAGGTGTTTGAATGTAATCTTCATTTCCCGTTTCTGCTTACAGGGTACACACTTCTGAAGTCAAGGTCTTTGGGTTATCTATCATATTATTACTATACCATGCAGGTTATAGGTAGGTAAAAAATAATGTTGTTTGTCATAATGTGACGATTAATAATCCTTGAAACATATGTGTTTACCTAATTTTTTTAATCTTGAAAATGCATAAGATAGATGTTTGTGTGTTGTAAGATTTGGAAGGAAAAACAGAAAGCCAAATTTTATCTTCATTAACTTAGAACAGATTAAACAAGGGAGTAATAAAGCTGATGTAAGCAGCCTTTTGATGAAGTTTCTTAGCTCAAAGGAGACCTGAGAGTTGGAAGTTCCAACCTATCACTTCCAACTGATAGGCTCATGCATTTGAAAATCAGTACGCCACCATCAGTGAACAAAATAAAATTTGGTTGAATTTTCTTGAATAGTTAACTACTATATTATGACACAACTGCACATATATTAAACTGATCCTGGACTTCTATGAAAATAACATGTGAAATTCCACAAATGTGACACTCAGTCCAGTGAACTATGGGCTAATAAGTCATTCCGTCGAATTCAAAACACTGAAGTTCTCCCTCCTACTCCTGAATTGGCTAAGCAGCTGCACTTCCAAAATGCATAAAAATAATGAAAATATAATCAGGAGCATATAAACAATATTATAATAGATCATAATATTTGCCCAGTTAATCCGGTGTAATTAGTCTGAATTTAACAAAGGATTACTGTCATGCATTTAGTACTACATAGGTCAATGCAATACGGTTTAGTTTAACTGGATTATTCTAGTGCACAAAAATCTTACCTACTTCTTGAGAATATGCTATGAGTCCTAACTTTTGATGGAAAGAATTATTAGGCTTTTGTCAGAATTGGTACAAAGAACTAGTGTAGCAATTGATAGCCATTTAGAGTTGTCTCCTTTATAGCCAAAAGGATACAGAAATCAAATTCAGAGTAATATACTTCAAACAGTGACCAATATCAGTTTCTTAAAGATTATTTATATTCTGATTTTTAAAAATCACATTTTAAAATAATTCATTAGCAGAAATTCCAAAAAGTTTCAAAATATTAAAAAGACTTTTGCATTATCAGGCTCTGATCTTTAGCAGTTTTAGGAAAAATGATATATTTTATTATTTTTCATTGTGTTATTCAGTGTTTCTCAAAGGGGTGACTGTGTGCATGAGAATTACCTGAAACTATCTGTGAAGAAATGCAGATTCCCAGGTCAAATTCTCATATCAAATGCTGATTTAATCTCTGAAATTTGGAAAAAAGAATCACATTTTTAACAAACACCATAGATGATTTTTCTCCTTAAAGTTCGGAAGCCACTGGTGTAAGTAATTTGTAGTTTCTCTGACAGACATAGGATTTTGAAGGCTAATTGAAATAGCTGCTAACTTGTGAATGTGTTTTAGTTGAATCCTACTGAGTTTAAACAAATGAAAAATTCATTGTGAAAAACACAAAAATATTGCAAAATAAATTTCAAATGACCTATTAGCATCATTAATAATAACTGCGTTGTAGAAAAACTTTAAAAACTGAAATTAAAAAGAACAATTAAAAAATTACCAAAATAGTTATTACGATTTAATACTACATGCTATGGAACGAATTGTGTCTCCCCCAAATTCATATGTTAAAGCCTTAACCACATTTGGAGAGAGAGCCTTCGAGAGGTATAGGTTTAGACGAGGTCACAGAGTGGGGCCCTCATGATGGGATTAGTGCCCTTATAAGAAAAGACATCAGAGAACTTGTTTGCTCTCTCTCTCTCTGCTATGTGAGGACACAGAGAGAAGGTAGCTGTCTACAAGCCAGGAAGAGAGGCCTCACCAGAACCTGACCATGCTGGCATCCGAACTTCCAGACTCCAGAACTGTGAGAAAATAAATTTCTGTTGTTTAAGTCATCTTGTCTATGGTATTTTTGTTATGGCAGACCAAGCTAAGACACATATAAAAAAGTTTTTTAAAATAACAACTTTATTTTTATCAATTCCTGTCCCTGCATCTATAGCACAATGTTACCACTTCAAATTAAAACTAAAACCTCCTTAAGAAACACTATTGTATTTATTAATTCTATTAATTTATTAATAATAAATTAAAACTAATTTGCAAATTAATTTAATTTGTAAAATAATAATTTTGCTAATGCCAAATCACATAGCAGAACCCATTTTGAGATAACTTAAATTGAGTGGTTTTATTAATTGAATTTTTCATGTTTTACTAAAGATTTTTTTTTTTTTTTAGTTTGTGGTACGCGGGCCTCTCACTGTTGTGGCCTCTCCCGTTGCGGGGCACAGGCTCCGGACGCGCAGGCTCAGCGGCCATGGCTCACGGGCCCAGCCGCCCCGCGGCATGAGGGATTTTCCCGGACCGGGGCACGAACCCGTGTCCCCTGCATCGGCAGGCGGACTCTCAACCACTGCGCCACCAGGGAAGCCCTACTAAAGGTTTTTAATTTCAAGTTTTGCTTATAGAGTTCTTTGATTAAATAAAGGTTGTCTGGTTATTAATGAAGTTCTGTACCTATGAATTGGAAGCATAAATATTTTGTTATAAATGGTGTGTCCGGTTTTACTAGCTAATGCTGCTATTTCACTTCATTCCAGTGACCCTTTTTTGCTAGTTTATTGTTATTTTAAATTTAAAATATTTCTTGCATGAAACTTTCTTGATTAATTACCATCATATGGAATTTTCATTCACCTAATATTTATTGAGCATCTACTATATCCAAAGTGTTGTGTGTGACACCAACTCATTTAAAATTTAGTTCTGACTCTCGAGAGTTTGTAATCAAATGAGAAAAAAACTTTTACCCAGATCTGTGTGTTATCCCATTTCCCATCAATAGTTTGGGGTATCACGAAACACAAGAACCTGCGGGTGCCTAATATTCTAAATAACACAATATAATTTGGTTCCAGTAAGGTATTACGAACACTGTTCTAAATGCAGGAGATCTGGAGTCCAGCGGCGAGTCTGAGCAATTCAGGACCTCTCCCTCCACACCCCAGTATCTCTACCTATGATTCCATGATTCTGTTTTTCCTGTATTTCAAATCCAAAAAGATAATCTATGGAATATAACCCTGCATTTGGTCCGAGTCACTGAAATATTTGCAAAGGATCCTAAAGCTCGAAAAGAGCAGACAGCAGAAACCGCCCAATCAAGGTAAGTGACCGAAGGCTAATCTCGTGTGGCTCCACGGACCCAGCGGCTCAGAAATTGATGGCCACACGGCAGGGTTTTTTCCTGCCCTGAAGCCCTTGTTTCCTCCCGGCGTTGCTGCGGGAGGTCGCCGCTCCCGGGGTCGGCTCGCCAACAGCAGGGAGGCAAGTGTGAAACCCAGTCACCGACGCTGCCCTCCTCTCCGCTCGCCCCTCCTTCCTACAGAAAAATGCGTTTCCAAGCAACGGCGGGCCGCGGCGTCACTTCCTGCCATTTAAACTCGGGTCCCCACCCCTAGCCGCCCCTTCTTCTCGCTTCCACTCCCCCTCCCCTCGATCGTGGGCTTACTTCTCGCGTCCCCAGGCTCGGGGAGGGGGCGGAGGCCCGGCGCGCCGAGCGGCCCCCGGGCGGGTGGGCGCAGCGCACCTGTTGTTTGCAGGAGCCCGCGACCCTTCGTCCCGCCCTCGGCGGGCGGCGACGGCAGCGGCCGCCGCGGAGCCGACCCGGCAGGTGGCCGAGCGCGGGGGCCGCACCACCGCGGCGCGGGGACGCGATGGCGGCGGCCGAGCCCGCGGGCTCCGGGCAGCCGGCGCCGCAGGGCCAGGGGCAGGGCCAGCGGCCGCAGCCGCAGCAGTCCCAGGCGCAGCCCCCGCCGCCGCCGCCGCCGCCTCTCGGGGGCGGCGGGGGCGGCAGCAGCAGGCACGAGAAGAGCCTGGGACTGCTCACCACCAAGTTCGTGTCGCTGCTTCAGGAGGCCAAGGACGGCGTCCTGGATCTCAAAGCGGTGAGTGCGGGAGGCGGGGAGGGGGCGGACTTCCGAGCCCGCGGTCCTGGGAGAAGACCACCCTCTTGTCGCGTGGGTTGGGCGGCGCGGCGTGGACGCGCATCCCGGAGACCGGGAAACCCGCGAGCAGGGGCCACGTGGCCGGCGCCCAGGCCCTGGACGCCGGGATGGGGGAGGGACGCGGGACCAGGATGGCCCGGACCGACCGCGTTAACCAATGGGGCCCGGCGCTGCGCCGGGCTCTCGACAAAGAGCCCAGGAGCTCGGGCGCGCCCGCGTGGCTTCAGGCTCTGGGCGTAGGGACCCGAGGGCGACCGAGTGTCCTTGTTGCTCCGCGTCCACCTGTGGCAGAGCCTCAGGGGTTACCAGGGCGCTTTGCCCCGAGGCACCCTTGGGATTGATTTTGCTCTTGGGAATTGATGGTTTTAATAGGCGATTCTTGCTGAGACCGTGTTTCGGTTGTTTAAAACGAACAAGCAAACAAAATCCGATTTTGCCACCTCTTCTGGATGACACACACACAAAAAGGTGAACTCTTCAGCCCTCCCCGTTAAAACAATAATAGTAATTTAAAAAACCTCTTCCTTGTGCACTTCTTTTCATCATCCTGATGATTAAGAGGGATATTTGACTTGTGACTTAATTTGGTATCTGATATAAATTTCTAAAAGCGAGATTTGCCATCACACGAAAAGGGGGTGTTTTATAATTTTCACCCCAAAAGATGGAAGCGCTCAGTAAACTCCTATTTCACGAGACCGTGTGCTTCGTCTTTTACTACAGTTTGGAATTTTCAAACAGCAACATGCATCAAAAGCTGTTCCGTTAAACAAAATGACTTAACCGTTCAAGGCAGGACTTGGAAGGATTCCACAGCGCTGAGGAACAGCGCTGTGATCACACTTGAATTAAAATTCAGCCAGCACACGCAGTTTAAGTAAGAAGTAAAGAAATAAAAACAAAAATTACTAACGAGTCAGTAATCACTGCAGAGGATTGGTCCCAGCGCCTAGGGGAGGGTCAGGACCACCTTTCCTAGCTTGAGAGTGTGACTGCAGTCATCAAGGCTGTGCCTAAAGTAACAGAAGCAGCATCTGAGCAGGAGAGCATCTTCTAGTTCTCCCTGACCTGAACTCACAAAGGCCAACTTGATGGCCTCTGCTAGGGGCCCTCCTCTCAGTGTAGTGCAGGAGGTGAGGTATGTCACTGAATGCCGTCTCCTTTCCCTGGGTGTTCAGTATGTGATTGTTGAAATATCTGAATTGTTCTAGTTTATACAAATGAGGCACGATGCACATATTTTGCATTTCCGGAAGTAGTTTCTACTCTCTTCTTTTTGAAGTGTTACTCCTAGAATTTTCCCACACCCTTGGAAATTCTTGTTCTCGTTTTTTTTCCCCCACCCACTCTTTCCTCCATACCTCCCTCCCTGAAAGTGCTTTATGGCATATATAGTATTTAAATTGTTGTGAACTAAATTGGATTCTGTTTAAAGAATTTCACAGGAAGTCATGAGGTCATCAGTGAAAGCCAGGGATGTTACAAAGCATAGCTTGCAAACTACTATTCAAAATCTAGAAGTTCAGTTGTAGCCTGTGACTTCAGTAAGGAATCAGGAAAGTTTGGGATTTTCCAGATGAAACTGAACTCTGAGGGCTGACTGTGAAGGCTTCTGCAACTTGCCTTGGAATGGTGGAACTTTGCCCTTGCTTTCCCCTAAGTTCTTTGGCTTCTTCCTGCTTCATCTGTGGCCACATTTTGCTGTCCAGAAGTCACAGAGGCAATGAGTGGGAAATGGAGTTTAATATATCATAACAACATTGTTTCATCCATCCTTTCTTAAAAGTTCAAAGGTTTCTGCAGTGACATTAGGTCTCATTATATTAATGACATTTTAGTTGTAGAGAACAGTTTGAGTATCATTCTTTTTCACATAAATATGGATAGATATCATTTATTTACATATGTTTACTTATATATATGTGTAAAATCTTATATTGTAAAAATCTTATATTGAAATCTTTGCAATGATGTTTCTTATTGTACACCATAGTAAAAGATCATAAAGACTTTTTCTGACATGTTGAAGATGGATTAACACTGACAATTATAAAGTTTCTCTAATTTGAAATTATAAAATCACATTTTTTCCTTATATTCTTACTTGGGGGTGGTGTATTTCAGCATAAGTTATTGGTACTTTTGCATTATACACTTGATATTTTTTAAGAAGCAATTAATGAAACATCATTTTTGTGAATATCATGAATATAAAAAATATCAGCCATCACATCCAAATATCTTAGATATCCATAACATATCCAAACCACTTAGATGCTATTTCTTTTCTAACTTGTGACATATACTACTGAAGAATAAGAACATAATGCTGTATCTTAGTGATACATTTCCTAGTAATTTAACTAATTGAGGACATAGCTTAACAAAACAAATTCTAATAATTTGTTACAATAGTGGGAGTGGGGTAGTTACTCTCTCTTTATTCTAGTGAGATGACAAGTTATGTCATGGTCCTTTCCAGTTATGTGGTTTGCCAATTTATGCTGTTAGTAGCTGACATTTATTGAGAACTTAGTATGTGCCAGGCATTTAACATATATTAACTAATTTTATCATCCTAACAGTTGAAATTTGGACTTACCATCCCCATTTCACAGATGAGAAAATGATAGGTTAAGTAACTTGCCCAATGTCACACAGTAGAAAGTCACAGCTATGACTTGAAACTAGACCATATTTTCTTATTCTCTGTGCTATACTGACTTTCAGTATTCCTAAAAAAAAATAATTTCTTAAATTTTTCATCTGTGTAGGGCATGGAATCTTTCTTGTAAAGAAAAATGCATGATTATTTTTATACCTCTACTCATGATAGAAGAGAAGGTATTGAGCTTCTGCATTAAAATGAGGATATTGATGACAAATTCATATTACTTCACAAATTAAACTAGGGTTCTATTTTTATAGAACTAAAAATTTAAGTAAGTTAGGATAGTCATGACTATATGTGTTGTTTTGAAAATTCCTATTAATTTATAACTGAGTTTCTAGATTGCCATTTTGATGCCACCTTCAAGTTTTTAAAGTATGCTCAAGATTCCTTATCTTGTTTATTATAATTGTTCAAGTTACCAATTGCCTGAACGATACCTGGATTAATATGATAAAATATTTATGGTGTTTCTTATCTCACAGGTCCCTGACTCATACCCATTTATGATTTGCTGATTAATACACACTGTGGAAGAAATAAATAATCTAAGGTCTTAGATTGTGATGTCACAGAATAAAGCAAGGATTATCCTACGGAGAGAGATATGAGTAGGAGAGCCAGAACTTCAGTGCATGCTTAAAAATTCTCAGGACAATTTCACTTCTGAGTATATACTCCAAAGAATTGAAAACAGGGTCTTGAACAGTTATTTGTATACCTATGTTCATAGCAGCATTATTCACAATAGCTAAAATGTGGACACAACCCAAGGGTCCATCAACAAATGAGTAGATAAGCAAAATGTGGTATATACATATAATGGAAGATTATGCAGCCTTAAAAAGGAAGGAATTTCTGATACATACATAGATGAACCTTGAATACATTAAGCTAGTCACAAAAAGACAAATGCTGTATGATTCCACTTTATGAAGTAACTGGAGCAGTCAAGTTCATAGAGACAGAAGGTAGAGGAGTGGTTGCTGGGGGAGGAGGGAATGGGAAGTTGTTGCTTCTTTGGCGTTTGGGGCTGAATTGTGTTCCCTCAAAATCCATATGTTGAAGTCTTAACCCCCAGTAGTCAGAGTGTGATTATATTTGGAGATAGAGCCTTCAAAGAGATGATTAAGTTAAAATGAGGCCACCAGGGTAAGCACTAAGCCAATCTGACTGGTGTCCTTGTAAGAAGAGGAAATTTGGACCCACAGACACTAGGGATGCCTGTGCACAGAGGGGAGCCCATGTGAGGACACAATGTGGGAGACCATCTGCAAGCCAAGGAGAGAGGCTTCAGAAGAAATCAAACTCGCCAACACCTTGATCTTAGACTTCAGGCTTCCAAAACTGTGACAAAATAAATTTATGTTGTTTGAACGACCCAGTCTGTGGTATTTTTATTATGCAGCCCTAGCAAACTAATGCTGTGTGTATAGAGTTTCAGTTTTGCAAGATTAGAAGAGTTCTGGAGATTGGTTGCACAACAACGTGAAGGTACTTAAAACTACTGAATTGTACACTTAAAAAATGGTTATGATGCCAATTTTATATTATGTGTATTTTACTGCAATTAAAAAAAAATAGATAAAACAATACTGCAGTACCACTACATACCTAATAGAATGGCACAATTCCAAAACACTAACAACACCAAATGTTGGCAAGAATGTGGAGCAACAGGAACTGTCTGTCGTTCACTATTGGTGGGAATGCAACATGTTGCAGAAGTTTCTTAAAAAACTGAACATACTTTTACTGTATGATCCAGCTGTCACACTACTTGGTATTTACCCAAAGGAGTTGAAAACTTATGTTCAGACAAAAATCTGCACATGGATATTTATAGCAGCTTGATTCATAATTGCCAAAACTTGGAAGCAACCAAGATGTCCCTCCGTAGGTGAATGAATGAATAAACTGTGGTACATCCAGACAATGGAATAGTATTCAGTGCTGAAAAATATGAGTCATTACCATGAAAAGACAAGGAGGAACCTTAGATGCATATTACTAAGTGAGAGAAGCCAGTCTGAAAAGGCTACATCCTATATAACTCCTACTATATAACATTCTGGAAAACACAAAACAATGGAGACAGCAAAAGATCAGGGGTTAGGGGAGTAAGTTGAACAAGTGGAACACAGGATTTTTAGGGCAGTGAAACTACTCTGTACAATACTATAATGGTGGATACATGTCTATACATTTATTAAAACCCACAGAATGTACAACACGGACAGTGAACCCTAATGTAAGCTATGGACTTTGGGTGGTTATGATGTGTCAGTGTAGGTTCATCAGTTGTAATGAATGTATCACTCTGATGAGGGATGTTGATAGTGGGGGAGGCTGTGCATGTGTGGGGGCAGGAGATTTATGGAAAATCTCTATTTTTTACTCAGTTTTGCTGTGAACCTCAAGCTACTCTAAAAAATAAAATATATTAAAGATGCATATATAAAGCTTCTCTGGATACATCTATTCCAGGGTCTAATTATTAAACATCTGTTAAATACAAGATGCATGACCAAATGGGAAAAGAAAATTCTTAGGAGACTAAAGCTCTACAACACTAATAAAAATGATTACTAGTAGCTAATACTAAGTGACTGACACTATGCCAGATGCTTTACTTGTATTAGCGCATTTAATTCTTGTAACAAAACTCTAAGGGAGATATTACATCTCCATTTTGCTGATTAGGAAATTGAGGCTTAATGACGTTATCTGGTTACAGCCAATATCCACAGTAAAGGAGATAAGAGCCCAGATAGTCTGATGTCAGAATTGATGCTATGCTATGCAAAGTGTACCTACCTCTGAAGTTTTGGTATAATGTGAAGAATAGCTTTTCTAGAGAACAAGAAAGTAAAAAAAAAAAAAAGCCAGCCATCGCGTTTTTCAGTTCTGGACAGGATAAATGGGCATATAGCTAAGACAGTACTAGTGAGTTCTTGGTCTTGATTCTGCCACCTACCAGCAGTGTGTCTTGGGCATGTTCCACATCCTTTATATCTTATCCTTAAAGTGGAAGGAAGAAGGGATGAGCCACCGTAAGTGGTGGCAGTAGTTGTGAACCGAGAAGCCCCAGGCAGATTTTATTTTTGTGCTAAGCTGTACAGTCTCTCCACCCTCACACTTCAAGAAAGGGATTCCACCAGCTTTCTCAATGTGTAGACCAGTGGTCAAATATGTCAGCATCTTCTGGATCTTTTAAAAAAAAAAAAAAGATTCTAATGTCAGACCTGGGAAATCAGGTTCTGTAGGGCCAGGGGATGAGCCTAGGAATCTGCATTTTAAATACATACCCCAGGTAGTTTTGATACCTACTGACATCTGAGAACCATGGAATGAGCTCTACTGCCTCTTCTTTTTCAATCATATTATTCACGCATCAAAAAGAACTGTTCTGGTAGTAGAAGGAATTAATGTCAAACAGAGTTGACCCTTTAGGAGTTCACTAAGATTGATGAGAGCTACTCTTGGGGAAATGTTGGAGGCTAGGGATGGAAGAAATTCCCCATTTAATTGCTCTGGAATAGTCTCTGCTCATGTCTGAATGGCAGCATATTACGGCATTCAAATCTTACATTACTAATTAAGGGACCTAATTTCTAGTGGAAATGAGTAAGCTTTGAGAGTCATTTCTATAATGGAATAAAGTAAAATCCACTTTTACAGTAAAATTCTGTTTTACTTACAGGGGAATAGGAAAGTTATAAAGTTTTTAAATTTTGGATTTAATTTTTAAAAAGAGCAAGGTCAGGGCTTCCCTGGTGGCGCAGTGGTTGAGAGTCCTCCTGCCGATGCAGGGGACACGGGTTCGTGCCCCGGTCCGGGAAGATCCCACGTGCCGCGGAGCGGCTGGGCCCGTGAGCCATGGCCGCTGAGCCTGCGCGTCCGGAGCCTGTGCTCCGCAACGGGAGAGGCAACAACAGTGAGAGGCCCGCGTACCGCAAAAAAAAAAAAAAAAAAAAAAGAGCAAGGTCAGTGCAGCTGTAGCTCATCTTCATCATCTGTGTTCCAGGGGACTGAGCAGTGAATGAGATGATGCGAGGGCCTCCATCACTGGGAAAGATTCTTTCCTTGAATGGAGAGTATGTGTAGGCAGGACTGTAGACATTTTAGGAAGATTCTCACAAGGATAAGAGTAAGGAGTGTCTAGTTGAGACCCTCAGGTAACTGAGAGATTTCATTAGCAGAGTGCCCAAGTATTTTAGTTGAGCTTTTGCTGATTTTATGCACCATTTTCTTTTTATAAATATGTTACTAAAATTTTAAAAGTAACTTAATAGACTAGAAATACACTTTGAATTGCTATCTTACAAAGGGAAAAAATAACACAGAAAGCGTAACAAATCTGTAAAAAAGGATGAAAAGGTAAAAGCATTAAAGCATAATATACAGAAAACATCAAATGAGTGATAATTGAAACCTGCTAGTTTCTCCAGTATGTGAATGTATCCGATTCCTTTTTCTTTTTAAGAAAGTTGTTTAGATGAAAAAATTCAGGCATCCACTGTGTACAAGAAAAGCACCAAGAAAGAAAAGGACTCAAAAATTTTAAATTGAGGTATACCAGGCAAAGGGGAAGAGGAAGAAATCAGGAGTGAAAGTACTAATTTCCAGAGAATGTCTACCTTAATATCAAGTGCACTTAATGGTATAAACTGATATTTTTAAGAATGAGATTAGAATCTAGGGATGAATCATAAAAGTCAGTGTTTAAATAGTGCCTCTCAGTGTGAATCACACGTCCATTTGTCTGGATGTATGTATTATGTTATGCCATTTCTTGAGTATGGTAAGTATTGACATGCTAAATATTTCTTATAAACACATTTCTTTTAGATTTTGCCATTTAAGTCTAACTTTCCCCAATTATTAGTCCATGAGTCTCCCTTTATGTCTTAAACTTAATATGTTTGTACAAGGGAGGGTTTGGTTTTCTCATTTACCTTTTTAAACTTAAAATATATCTGTTGAAATAGCATACAAATAGTAGAAAACTTGGAAAAAATTAATATAGTCCAGAATAAAAATTACCCAGTATGCCACCACCCCAAGAGAGCCACTATTTTCAATTTTCAGTATTTTCCCAATTTGTTACACCTTTTCATAGCTGAGGTCAAACTTTTATTTTCCCAAATTATAAACATAAATTGTGAGGGCCTCAACTTAGATCTATCATATTATCCAGAATTCACCATTGTTTTAGATTGGTAATGTATTAGTTGTTTCTAGGTTTTGTTCTATCTCATTCAATAAATATAACTTAACCAATGTGTGCCCTAGCCCCTTCCTTTAGTAGCTTACAGCTTATGGTTGTGGGGAAAAGTGAGGGAAATGGGAGTTGGACACTTTCACACTGTAAGGGGGTATGGAAGCACCTGCTGAGCCCTGGTGACCGGTGATGTGGGAGCCATTGATGGCTCCAGGGAGCAGTGAGAGTGGAGCTGGGACTAAGGGACTCAAAAAGTCAGGTGACATTGATATATGTAAATTAAGAATTTAAGGTCGTGTTGCTCCTCTACTTAGAACAACATCCAGTGCCTGCAGGACCCTGTCTCTTCTGGGAGTCCTTCCCTTCTTCTCGCACACTCGCCCCTTCCATGGCTCCAGTTCTTCTAATGCTTCACACACCCTCTGCTCTCCACCTTATGGCTGCTGCACAGGGCTTTCCTTCTGCCTGGAGCACATTTACACACACACACACACAGACACACACACACAGACACACACACACACACACACACACACTCTCTCTCTCTCTCTCTCTCTCTCTCTCTCTCTCCCTCTTACTTGACTGGCCATTTCTCTAAACCCTCTGGTCTCAGTTTAAATGTTTCCTTGTCTTAGAAGCTTGGTAGGTAGAATATGACTCCCGAAAGATACCCATGGCCTAATTCCTGGGACCTATGAATCTGTTCAGTTAAGGGGAATTAAGGTTAAAGTTGCTAATCAGCTGACGTTAAGATGGGGAGGTTTTTCTGAATTATGAATCTGAGCCCATTGGTAATTATAAGGGTCTTTAAAAGTGGAAGAGGGAAGCAGAAGAGAGAGGGCCAGAGAGATGGCAGTATGGAAGGACTTGGCCCGACCATTGCTGGAGGAAAGGAACCACTAGCCAAGGAATGCTGCAGACTCTAGAAGCTGGGGCATCCAGAAGGAACACAGCCTTACCTTGATCCAAACTCAGTGAGACTCGTTTTGGACTTCTGATTTACCAAACTATAAGATAATAAATTTGTGTTGTTTTAAGTCACTAAATTTGTGATAATTTTGACAGCAGCCATAGGAAACTGATGCAGATGCATCTCCTGACTCTTCCTCTTAATCTAAAGTGGCTGAAGTTGATTCCCGTTTATTCTGTTTCTCCGTTACCTGTTCTTTTCCTTAATACCCCTTATCACAAGATGGGATTGTTTCTTCATTTATTTATTTGCCTGTGTTCCCTTCTAGACCAAGTGTTCTGTGAGGCGAGGGACTGTGTCTTGTGTGTTACCAGTACTGATCCAGCCAGTCTGTTGTAAACTTTCAACAAATAGAATGGATGTGATCAGATTTGCATTAGGTGAAAAGGCATTCCCAGCAAGACAGCAAGTGCCGGAGCCATGAGGCCAGAGAAAGAAATGGTACATTTGCAAAGCTATAAATTAGATGACTGTTGAATTTAGAGAACAAGGTTGTAATTTAGGCAAGATTACAGGCTTGAACTAAGGTAGAGCAGTGGAAATATAAAGAAGTGGGGAGATAAGATGTTTCATTGTAGAAGTGACAGAACTTGGTTGCTGAGTCTATAGGAAAAGGAATCAGGGATGACTGCCAGGTCATGGCGTGGTCAGCTGAGTGGATGGTGGTGGTTTTCACTTAGAAATTACGAAAAGAGGAAAGGAATTTGGAGGAAAGGGAAGTTCAATTCTGGGCATGCATGAGATGCATATAGGCCATCCTTGAGTAGATATTTGGCAGCCTGTGGGAATTATGAATCTGGAGCCCAAGAAGAAGACCAGGGCTACCAGTTTGATCTGGAAATGGTTGGTTTATGAGGTATGTAAGGGAGAAGGTTTAGAGTGGAAAGAGGAGTAAGAATGGAAGTTGGGCCAACACTCAGTTCAGGAACAGCAGAGAAAAAGGAGACTTGAGAAGAAACAGCCCGAGACTGAGGAGGAAAAACCTATGGGTTGTGGTGACAGCAAGGTCAGGGAACAGTGCTTTAGGAAGGAGAGAACCAGAGTCAAGTGCTGCAGAGGATACAAGACTTTGTAGCGGCCACTGGATTTAGCAACAGAGGTCCAGGAAACATTTTTGGCATTTAGACATTTTAAAATTATTTCTGCTTCTGATAATCTATACTAAAGAATTACTAGATCAAAGAATCATAAAAATGTAAAACCTTTGATGAATGTTGCCAAATTGCTTTACAAAAAGATGGTACTTATACTCCACTAGCAGCATATAATCATGACCAGCTACCTCACCACATCAGAAATAGCATTTTGCAACGGCTAAAAGTATACACCCTGGGTTCACATCCTGATTTTACCATACCATTTCGGTGGCCTTGGACAAGTTACTGAGCTTCACTTTCCTCTTTTGCAAAAATGGTGACAATAATAGTATCTATCTCATGTGATTATCATTATAGGAATGGCTAAAGTGAGTTTTTACTTTTAAAACACTTAAACAGTACCCGGCACATAGTAAGTGCTGTTTCCAGGTGTTTGTTAGATAAGTGATGGATAGATAGAATGAATCAATATTGGGTATTCTGATGTTTTCATATTCTACAAATTTGAAAGATGATGAATAATAGTATCTCTGTTTTTTAAGTCAACTTTGTAAAGGTATAATTTCCACCCATTAAGTGCTCCCATTTTAACTGTACAGTTCGGTGAGTTTTGACAAATGCTTGTACCTGTAACCACCACCACAACCAGATGTGTAACATTTCCATCACCCAAAACAGCTCCCTTTTGCCTTCTCCCAGCCAAACTCCAGCCTCCCCACCCCGCCAAGCAAGCATTGCTCTGTTTTCTTTTCCATGGATTAAAACGACCTTTGCTAAAGTTTCATGGTAATGTACTCATACAGTATGTGCTCTGGGTTTAGCTTCTTTCACTCAGCATGATGTTTTGGAGATTCACGCCCATTGTTACCTGTACCAATAGTTCATTCCTTTCTGTCCCTGATTGGTATTTCGTTTTGTGGATATAGTACACTTTGCTTATCCATTCACCTGCTGCTCCCAATTTTGGGCCTTTATGAATATTCAGGTACAATTCTCTGTGTAGACGTATATTTCCATTGTTTCAATTTGCATTTCTTTTTTTTTTTTTTTGGTATGCGGGCCTCTCACTGTTGTGGCCTCACCCGTTGCAGAGCACAGGCTCCGGACTCGCAGGCTCAGCGGCCATGGCTCACGGGCCCAGCCGCTCTGCGGCATGTGGGATCTTCCCGGACCGGGACACGAACCCGTGTCCCCTGCATCGGCAGGCAGACTCTCAACCACTGCGCCACCAGGGAAGCCCTAAATTTGCATTTCTTTATTATTCTTTTGCTAACTCATTAAAAGTTTGAAAACTTTTTCAAGAATGTTAACAAATTTTTGGTGTGAAATTTATCTTTTGTCCATGTTTTAATTCGTGGTCTTCATACTTTCTTTTACTGAGTTTTAATTATTGAGATAGTCAAATCTTTATCTTTTCATTTTTATTTCTTCCATAGATTTGACATTTAGAAGTTCTTGGTGAAGGAAATTTTTGACATTTTGATGTATATACATATGCATGTCTGTGTGTGTATGTGTGTTTGAGACAGAGATGCCCCAGTTATTTGGGGGGGTTTAATCAGTTTTCAGACTAGGCCGCTGGTCACAGTTGTGAAGGAAGTTGACCTGAAAATTGAGTTTAACTCAGTCATTGGTCACATTCAACTGTAATCCCTTTGAGATTTTTGGATTTATTTTAAAATCCACATCTGACTAGTACATTCTTCTTGATAATGACAAGTCCAGGTATTCTGAAACCGTTGTTTATCCTTTAGATAATGAGATTTTGTCCATAGCTGAGTTTTCTGATTACCTAAGGGTTTATGTCTATTAATAACATTATTTCTTATAAAAGAACATTTAACCATTTTGGTTTGAAAATTTTCCAAAATGCATTACACATGTCTTTGTGCTTGATTTTATTCTTTTGGTAACTTGGGGTAGTCATGATGAATATGATTTTTTGTATCCTTTGGAGGTGATAGCCTCAAAGCTTTTCTAAGTGTGTTGGATTACTGCCATGTCCAGTGCCCTCAGCTTTGTCTGCTTAGTGAGTTTTTTATCCTTTCTATAATTTCTGCCACATCCCTTGATTGCTGCCTAGGTACCTCGCCAGTGTCCCAGATGGTACTTCCAGTTTTCTCGTGGACGTTGAAATTAAATATCCCCACTGTTAGGAATCATAGAAGAGAAGGAGTAAATAGGATCCAAATGGCGTGAACTATTTGAGTAATAAAACATACCTTTTTATATCTATTTTTGCTTCTGCAGAAGCCCTTTTTCCTACTTCATTGTGCTTGACTGTGTTCTGAAATGTTACAGTTAGTGAGTTACACCAGATAAGTAAGTAAATGTGGTCTGTTACGTTCCATGATACACTTTTCAAAGAACAATGTTTTCTTACTATAGGTGAGAAATTGGATCTATAATAGTGATAATGGCTAACACGAATGTAATACTCGTGATGTACAAGGCACTCTCGTAAGTGTATCAAATATACTCATTTAATCTTCACAACAACAGTATCTTAACTGTTATCTTACAGGCTAGCCCGTGTTCCTAACTTCTGTGTCACTTCTTTGGTTCCTAACTTCTAACCATCAGGATGATAGAAAATGTGCAGATACAAATCCCAGTGGTAGAATAGCAGATGCATGCTTAATTTTGCTCCTGTTTTAGAAACTTGACACATATGAGAATTACAAAGCACGCATTTGGGGACCTAGGCAAGCAATCTCTAGAGCTGAGTTTCAGCAGGCTTTTCCTACTTAAATAGATATTTTATCAAGTGTCTTCTTTTTTCTTTTGAGAAATCTTGGGTGACTTGAGTAAGGCAGTACAAATGAAGTTTCTTTTCAAAAGCTTATGCAGAGTTTATTAAAAAAATTTAAGAATTAGAACAAATTTAAAGCTTATGCACTTAAAAATATCATATAGAGTAGTAGTTAGTTTGAGGTAGTGAAAGCACTGCAGATTTTTTAAGGAGAGATTTCTTCGGGGGAGATTTACTCATTAAAACACTTGTGTGCTTAGCGCTGCTTCTGGAGGAAGCCCTTTGTAGCCTTAAAGTAAGTTATTTATTTTTGGGGTATTTAATTTCCTTCCTGATGTAACATCCTCTACAGATGCATTGAAAGCACACAGCAGCCTCCTCCAGGAACTCTTTCCTGTTTTGCCCCCACCTCCAGTAATCTCTCTTTTTTCAGTCTCCTATAACACTTTGTCTCTACTTTACAGGACTGTTTCATTTTTTCATCCTCATTCTGCCAGGTGTTAGCCATGTCCCGAAGACTTAGATATGCTTACAGTTTTTTTGTTACTGGTTATTATTTTTGAATAATAAGTGGAAATGAAGATCTTTCTGCCTTTTCAGACCATTTTATACACTCTAGATGGAACCACCTGCAGACTAGTTGTACTCGAATTGCTACTCAGTGCATTTGTATAGCTTGGGAACTTATGACGGTCCACCAGTCTTTAAAAATAATAGAAGTCCATTTGAAAATGTTTTGCCACAAATTTATTTCATGAATATATAATTAATGCCAGATTCCACCTGATTATTCATTAGCCTTCTGAGTCTGTTTCCTATAAAACAGGGAGAATGATACCTACTTTACAAAGCAGTTGTGAGCATTAAGTTAGATAACATCTGTGAAAGATCCTATTACACAATTATCCAATTACTGGCTTATAAATGGTTCTTCTTAACTGTGGGTTGAAATCAAACATTCTACATCTCAATTATCTTTAACAGTGTTTGAAATTAGCTAGTAATCTTACCATGAGATAAAGCAACATACCATCGAGCACAGTTTTTTTTAAATTCTCATTAAAATATTTCATAGGCAATCTTGGTGTATTACCTGGGGTCCTTCCACCTTATATCCAGGATCCCATCACTTGGGCATGTCTGTATGCATGTGTATATAACTAACTGATGTTTTGTAGTGGTTTTTTTTTTTTTTTTTTTTTTTTTTTTTTTACCGTGCCGTGCAGCATGCGGGATCTTAGTTCCCCGACCAGGGATCAAACCTGTGCCCCCTGCAGTGGAAGCGCAGAGTGTTAACCACTGGGCCACCAGGAAAGTCCCTTGTAGTGTTTGTATTGCACAGTTTTGATTTTTGGATGTGGCCCTCCTCACTGTAACGTTAGTCTCTGTAGCACAGTAGCTAAGACATTGAGTGCACATGTGTCAACAGTTGTTGTCCTGGAAGAGAGTAAAGTACCTGCTTTACAGATGGAGAACCTGAAAGACAGGATGTTTCCAGAGTTACTGTGTTTATATCAGCCCTTTTGAATGAAGCATCAGGCTGCACCGGAAGAACATCCTTGAGCAAATGAGCCGCAACTAATCCTAATCCAAATAAAGCTACCACATAATCTCTCTCCCTCCCAGAATTAACACTGGTCTTAGTGGACTCATTTGTTCAAGTGAAGGGGTGGGGCCAGAAAATTCTTAAAGCCCTTTTTAGCACTTATATGTGATCGCTCTCAGCTCTTAGGTTTTATTTGACTTGTCCACCTCTTAAAAGCATCACAAGTTTTAATTTTGTTCCACCTGTGGATATCAGTTTGTTCACCATTGGTGACATATTTTTAGAAAAGAGTTTAATATTTGGAGGGGAGATCTATGCCTTTCAGAGGGTTATGTTTGTTTTTCCTGAAAAAGTGAGCATCTAACGGATGCTTCCCTATGGCTATATAGGTCAGGTCCTAGAATGATAAATGTAAACTTTTAAAGTAAATTTGATGCATACTCATGTGCATTCAACAGCCACGGTGCCAGCATGGGATGAGGATGCACCCATTTTTTTCCCTGCCTGTCCCTTGACAACACCCCAGCCTTTCTGCAGGGCCGCAGGAAAATGCACAGTGATTCTGATGGCTCTCACTTTAAATTCAGGACCACTAACTTGAACAGGACCATAGTGAGGTCCAGCATTCCTTCTACATGACTTATTCTCTGGCTTTCCTAGATGAGGATTTCACACTTCTCCTCTCTCAACCACTAAACCCCTCTCCCCCTTCACTCCTCCACTCCCACCTCCACTGATGAGAAAAAAAAAGCAACCAGAAGGAAGTGTCTAACCTCTCCCCTTACCTTGTCTACTATCGTACCCACAGCTGCACTTGGGCACTCTGATGAGCTTCAGTTATTAATATGCCCTCTTATTATGTAAGGCTGATCCTCTGCTAGTCTGATTCACATCCCCCCTTGCCTACTTACTGCTGTTTCTTTATTGGTTGCCCCTTCTCTCTCCTGCATCATGAATTATCCCTCTTCCCCCTTTACTGGCTCATTCCTATCAGCATACTCGCATGTTGAAATTGCTCCACCTTTAAAAGAAAAGAGAAATGAAGGGAAAAAAAAAACTTCCTGGGGAAACCTCACAATTCCCTATATCTACTGCCCCATTTCTGTTCCTCTTTGCAGCAGAAATCTTCAGAAGAGCTGTCCACTCCAGCTTTCCTTCCACTGTGTCCTGGAATCTCTCCATGAAGGCTTTCTACTCCGCCACTCTGTCAAAACGGCGCCGACCAAGGTCACTCGGGATCTTTCCAAAGTCTAATCCATGGATCAGGTCTCAGTGAATCAGGTCTCCCTGCCAGCGATACTTAATATGGTCACTCTTTCTTACACTCTTCCCTTGGCTTCCAAGACCCCACTCTTCCTACTTCTCTTACTTCAGTGGCAGGTTGCCCCTCATTTCTTGGATCTTAAATACTGGCGAACCCCAGGGTTGGCCCTTAGACATCTTCTCCTTCTATGCTCACCTCCTAGGTGAATCCAGTAGGTTCCATCCAGTGTCCTAAAATGTCTTCTTTACTGATGGCTTCTGAATTTGTATCTCTAGCTTGGACTTCTCCCCTAACCCACACACTCCCAATGTCCAGTGGCCTTCTTGATTTCTCCCCCCTGGAAGTCAACATGTCCAAAGCCGTGTTCCTTATTTTCAGTGTCCCAAACCTATTCCTCCTGCAACCTTCCTCATCTCCAGTTGCTCATGTCAAAAACCAAAGAGTTACTCTTGATTCCTTTCTCAGGATCGCCTGCTTGCTGTACCTTCAAAATAGATCCTAAATACCATATATTAATGCATATATATGGAATCTAGAAAAATGGTACTGATGAACCTAGTGGCAGGGCAGGAATAGAGACACTGACGTAGAGAACCGACTTGTGGACGCAGTGGGGGAAGGGGAGGCTGGGACGAATTGAGAGAGTAGCATTGACATATGTACCCTATCATGTGTAAAACAGATAGCTAGTGGGAAGCTGCTGTATAGCACAGAGAGATTAGCTCGGTGCTTTGAGACGACCTAGAGGGGTGGGATGGGGAGGGTGGGAGAGAGGCTCAAGAGTGGGGGGATATGTGTATACATATAGCTGATTCACTTTGTTGTACAGCAGAAACAAACACAATGTTGTAAAGCAATTATAAATTATAATCCAATAAAGCTGTAAAAAAATTTTAAAAAGCTCTAAAAAATACAGATCCTGAATCTCACCACTTCTCACAATCTCCCCCTCCACCAAGCCATGGCCATCTCTTGAATGGATTATTGCCATTGCTTTCTCACTGGCTTCTTTTCTTTCACCCAGAGCAGCCCGAGAGAACCTTTGAAAATGTGGAGCCAAATCATTATGTTCCCAGAGCCTTCCAGTGACTTTCTGTTTTACTGGGGGTAAAAGCTGAAGTCTTTACAGTGGCCTGCAAGACCCCAGTGATCTGGCCCCTTGCTACCTCTTCCAGGTTATCATCTTTGTCTCCCTGTCTCTCTTCCCCTTCCCCTTTCTTCCTCCTCTTGTTACACACCCCCTTCCCATTCTCCCTCTCAATCACTATTCTAGCCACACTGGCCTGCCCGCCTTTTCTTGAAGGACCTAAGCATCTCCCACTTCAGAGCCTTTGCACTTACTGCCAGGTGTTCCCAGGGGTCACTTCATTCCGTTCAAATGTCGTCTTATCAGGGAGCTCTTCTCTGAAAATCCTATTAAATATAGCACCTTCCTACATGCATTCCTTCTAACATAATTCTTTGTACATTATTAACTCCCTGACCTCAAAAGAGGGAGTGCCGTGGGCTACTTCATTCTGTCACCACTGTATCCTTAAGACCCAGACGAGCCTGGCACCCCGTGGGTGCTGAATGAATGAATGAAGGTGGTGGTGATTCCTTGTATGATTTTATTAAGTACAAAGGTCTTGGACTACTTAATAAAACTTTAAGAATTCACACGCAACTTTTAAAAACACTACATAAAATATGATAGGTTCGTATACATGCAAACTCTAACTTACCCATGATCTCTTGTTTCAACCTGTATTTGATGATGAGGCAGTTACTTACCAATATTTAAATTATGCAGCAGACACTGTGCTAAGATTATCCAGTTTAATCCCCACAATTCAGCATGTGTTGTTATCCATTTTCTAAAAAGGAAGTGAGGTTTAATGAGTTTGAAGCCAACTGAAGACAGGAAGTGGCAGGGCTGGGGTTGGATCGTGGTGTGCCTGGCTCCAGAACCTGACTTCAGAAGGATGATGCAGCTGCTAAAATAAAAGCTTCCTGGAGATCCTTTTTAATGTTGATCATGTATATATATTTAAATAGAAAGATATTTAAGAAATAATGCTTAGATTTGGAAATCAAGTGTTTAATTTTATAATTGTTAAGCAGTAATAAATTATAAATGAGATACTTTTTTACAAATTTTGAGCTAAAAGTGAGATCTCATGGCTCTTTGCCCAGTGACCTAGAATAGCTATGTGATCTGGTTCATACAAACATATTTTAATACCCTACCTGGTGAGCTGTTGCTGTGGTTGTGACGGCTTTTGTGTGTTGAGTCTGTAGCTACGGATAACACAGAGCTGGCTTGGAGTGCTGTGGGCTACTTCTCAAGAGGGAAGTGAGACATTAATTCACAAGTTAAGATTTTACAGTTAGCTTTGCGGTAGATGATTGCTCTTCAGAAAGACAGCCTCACACTCAAGGACAGAAACTCTACGATGGTAGGTGAAACAGAGAGGAAATTGCTAAGTACAAGGAAGAGGATATCAATGAAACAATGCCTAGTCCTCTTTTTCATTTGCTCGTTTTCTAGAAGAGATGGAGCCAAACTCTAGTCAGAGTTGGGGGTTCAAACAGCCTCACGCTCTGGTTCTTCCTTCTCTCTGCCACTTCCTACTTACCCTCCTAGTCCACTGTTTGAGGCATGAATCCCCTTCCCGAAGACCTGTGTGATTGGACAACAGTAACCGGTATTTTTGGTAACACAACGACTAGATTGATAGAACCGACATTTCACTTACAGATTCCACATGCCTGTGAAGCAAGCAGTTGCTGTTGGTTGCACATGCCCCCTGTGGAAGGAAGCAAGCCCTGGGGTAGTTGGTAACTAACTATATGAAACGAAATCTTGTACATATGTACTGAATATTGTCAGTAAGGACATAAATGTGTTTTTTCATTACTACCATGAATCTTAAAATGTGACTCCACATTCAAGATAGTCTGTTGTCTAATCCACTCTGAAAAAAAGAGCTGTAAGGTAACCTCGTCTTAGAGGTTCTGTTTGTACTATTGGGGAACAAATGTCAGACATGTGAGTGAGAACTAGTTAGAAGAACTGTCCAGCATTCCTCAATTCATTCATGACATGATAGCGTTAATTATTTTCATTGGTCTTACCTAATGTGAGTGAAACTACCAAGCTTTTGTGTTTGCTAGTACCAAAACCTTGTGCTATAGATTTTGATTTCTTGTAGATTTTATGCTTTGTGTTGGGATGGCATGATCATTCCTCTCTTTTCACTGTGAGTTTAAAAAATGCAGATTGTGTCTTTCAAGGTATTACAGTGTGTGTATAATTCAGAATTTCCCCCCAAGTATCTTGACTTCATTATTTAAAAGCTGCTGACATAATTTTTCAAAGTTTTAAAAAGTAATTAAGGCTGATTTTAGACCAGACTGTTTATGAACGGAGAAATAAGATAGGAAGTGACAATTAGCAGTGCCTTTTCAGGATTAGCCCATAAGGTGATATGAAGTATTCTTATTGTGTTCTTTAATTTTTGTGGGCTTCGTGTCACGACTTCTTCATTTTTTTTTCTTATTCCAACATCTGCTGGCTTTTAAATGGAATAATTTCTTTGGTATTTTCAGTGTTTGAGGGTTGATTTGCACATACCCAAGCAGCTGACTGGGTCAGATTTAGGATTGGGCTCTCATGCTGTGACCTTAATAACCAAAGCCTTTTTGGCCTTAAAATACGAAATGTAATTTATTTCATTGTTCTTTCCTTTTTTTTTTTTTTAAACAGGCTGCAGATACTTTGGCAGTGAGGCAAAAGAGAAGAATTTATGATATCACCAATGTCTTGGAAGGAATTGACCTAATTGAAAAAAAGTCAAAAAATAGTATACAATGGAAGTAAGTTACAAACCAGTACTCTGTTCTAAAACCTTTCTTTTTCTTCTCAGTGCTCTGTAAGATCTGACCTTTCTACCATTTGCCTCTCCGAAGGCCTCTATTTCAGCCATCTACTCTAGTCACACCAGCCCCACCTGTGTCCCTGGACACACCTCTTTGGGCTTCTGTATGTGTCACTTCTATGTTGGGATGTCCCCTTGCTCACTCCACTGTTTAATTTACACTCTTAAAATTCAGATCTTACTTTCTCCCTCAAGCTACTCATTTGGTACACACTGCATACTGCTTTGTATTATTAATTCCTCTCTGCTTAAGTATTTATCTGCCCGCCTAATATAAACTCCTTGAAAACAGGAACTGTGTCTTATACACAGGATTATGTACTTTGTAAATAATGGTTAGTTGAAATGCATGTTGTCATTTGTTAACTGTTGTATGTTTGAGTGTGATAAACACTTTCTGTTCCACAAATTTGTCCCCTTTAGCCTTAATTTTTTGGTTTATCTTAGCCAAAAATCCCACCAAAATATATTAAAAGGTTATAATGTGTTTTACCAGTATCTCAGTCCATATAGTGAGACTTGCAGTGTGACAATTTGACTTTGACATCCTCTGGTGCCTCAGTCACCAGCCTGACCTTCTAGAAGACAAAAAGCACACTAGAACATGTTGAGAATTTGTGTACTTTGGTTGTTCTTGGCAATAAATTGTCTAAGCAAACATATTCAGAGGTATATGGTGCTTAAATTTTCTAAGGATTTTAATGCTTGATTTTTAGAAGAGTGTAAAGATTTTTGTCTTGAATATATTCAGTGAGTTTTACTACTACAAAAATTAAGTGATGTTTAACTGGGTCTGATACTGGGGATATTAATTCTCATATGTTTTTAAGAGGTGTAGGTGCTGGCTGTAATACTAAAGAAGTCATAGATAGATTAAGATATCTTAAAGCCGAAATTGAAGATCTAGAACTGAAGGAAAGAGAACTTGATCAGCAGAAGTTGTGGCTACAGCAAAGCATCAAAAATGTGATGGACGACTCCATTAATAATAGATATCCTTTTAAATACGCTATACATATACATAATATCTACATATTCTTTCAGTCTGAAGATCAGTTACTTTATTCTAGTGTTTTCAGAGTTCAGTTTTGCTAGTGAATATAACATTTTAATTTTATAATTCTGATTTATACTAATATTTTAAAATTTTTACCTTTTTAAGTTATACAGTGCATCAGTTAGCATCATTACTGTGTTGCATTGAGAAAAACAAATTCACCTACATTCAGTCTACCCATTGATAGGACGTAACATGCTAGCTAAAGTGTGCTTAGGGGGTCTACGAATTTGGAAGTCATTGTTAAGTGCATAGACATACTTAAATCATTGTTCTGTACTTAAATCATTCAGTGTTCTGAAGTAGTAAAAATTCAGCAGCTCTCAAAGTTTTAAAAAATTAATTTTGGTTTGAAAATGAAATATTACAGGCCTGCAATCAGTCCAGGATACATTCCACCTAACATTAACCCTAAGACAGTATTTACTGGAGGGTGGGGTTCCAAGGCTGGAGTATCTATTGTACTGGGAGGAAACATCATTAGTGATATACTCCATGTGTTTCTTATAGTCATTGTGTTCTCTTAGATATCTGTGACTCTCTTGATTTGTGAACTTACCTGTAGTCATATGGAACATTTTAACTACATTTATCTGGTACCACCTCTTATGAACTTTTGACTAATGTATACAATTTATTTTTTGTGTTGTCTTGTCTTTGGTGAACAAGTCCATGATCTCATTTGTTATTTCCTTTCTATGATCAGAACTCCTTAACAGTTTGATAATAATGGGGGTCTTCAACTGTGCCTTGTGGAACCCCAAGATTCAAAAAGCATTGAACTAGTTGATCATGCATTTTGCTGCACTGCTTTCCAAGATTGTGGCCACTCCCAATTCCCCAAACCATGACCCAAGAAGATTCTCGATGCAGAGGCTTGTATAGTTGCTCTTCACTCCCACTGAGAGCATCCTTTTTCCCATCAATATCCTTCCCCCTGAAGCTCCTGTCTCCATGAGGAATGTGTTTTCCATCTCTCTCCCAAGAGTTCTCAATGACAGAGAAATCAAAAGTGGCTTCTTCTTAGAGCAAAGGATGGACACTTCTCTTATGGACCTTTATGTGATTGTCTTTGCCTTTTCAGACTGAAGACTTGTGTTGTTTTTCATCTGACCATATGTGACAGTCCCTTCATGCATTTGGTCATTTTATTTTGGCCTTCAGATTTATTATCTTAATTTAAATGTCTAGACCTTGATATAAATGTTGTTTCCTTAACTCTATGACAGTACATTTTCCTATGTAACTCATGAAGACATCTGTAATTGCTTTAATGGTAAGTACTGTTAGTAAATTTTTTCTTACATTCTTCCTGTAATCAACCTATTTAGTGTAACGTGATTCAAAATTCTCCATGCACTCACCCTAAGTCATTATTTTCAGGACTTGTGGACATTTTTGGGTTTCACTCTACAGTGCCATGTGTTGATAGGCTGCTTTCATTTCTGTTTCCATGACAATAACTGCTTTTCCCTGCTTTCACTTCATTGCCCACATCAGTAGGTATAAACTATGTGTGGGAGAGGCACCTAAGTCAGCGATTAAGCAACAGCCTCAAAGTCACAGAATCACAGAGTCAATGACTAAACTTGAACTAGAACACGGTTCTCATTGGCACTGTTTATGAAAATATATGTAGCAAGTGTGCTGGTCACAAATGGAACCCAAAGAAAGCATGAGGACAGAGTGAGGTTTATCCATTTTATTATCAGGAAAATTATTCCTCACCCTATTCCATCCCCAGCCTCCATGTTTTCCCCTTAAGATGACAATATATTAGTAACTAAAATGGGCGGTGGGGGCTGTATTTCCATAATATATATAATACAAGTAAAATGAAATTTTGCATACAGATTTATATTTAATTGTGCATGACCTATTAAAAGAGGACAGTCTTGTATCATGCACATACAAAAAATAATCTGCTGAACACCTTGCCAAGTGGAATCTGACTTTCATCTAAGATTACGTTGGTAATATATGTGGGCTTATTGCTCTACTTTGCCATCATATTTCCCAAGTTTTCAAAGAAAGGGGGAAGTATTTTTAATCTTCAACTCAGCAGAGACTGCTGTAGAATTTGGCTTCAAAAGTAAGTTCACTTAAGCTTAAGATTTCACTGTATCATACCTAATCTTTAGTGTCTCCAGTCATTTAAGTAGTATAAATACTTCAACTAAACAGTGTTATTTAACTAAGGCTAAAAGGTTTCAAGAATCTCAGACTTGACATGAGATTGGGTGAAAGCAGTTTGTTTATGAGAATAGAGCTAACACATTTAACCTGTTCTAAGGTCTAACACATATATTGCCTCATTTAATCCTCAAAAAAAACCCTATGCAGTAAGTTATATTGCCTCCATTTTACAGAATTAAGAACCAAAGCCCAAGGTTACCTAGCTTGGGATTCAAATCCAAGCATTCTGACTCCACAGCCCACACTCTTGGCCAACCCACACTCTTGGCCACTGTATTACAGGATCAGTAGTATTTTCTAAAATGTAAAAATCTTTATTTCTTAATTTTTTTGACCAGGTGATACACTTTTGGCCATTCAAGCACCTTCTGGTACACAGCTGGAGGTACCTATTCCAGAAATGGTATGTATGTAGGATAACTTTTGTTAAAATGGATCTACTGTTCCAAGAGGGACAAATATATTTTCTTTAGCTGAACATGAGCTAATTGCAAACACTTTCAAGTTACTGCTTTTAAGGTGTCTGTTTGAAAGTACTGATATCTGAATTTAGATGTCTTCAGTACTTTGGTAAAATTATGGAAGTGACTGAATGAATCATTTAACATTTAACTTTTCTTAAAATTTGATTTTATTTGAGCTAGAAGACATCAAGGAATGAGTAATGATATAGTCAATAATCTTAAAAGATCAGTTTGACTATATCTATAACCAATATAACAATCCTGAGGAAAAAGTTCACTTTAAATATCAACAATAATATATTGCTTTAAATTAGGTCTTTTAAAAAACATTTTCTGGCTTATTGAGTCAGAGATATTTATTGACTCTATGCTAATATAAATTTCATGATTTTAGTTTTCAGATTCAAATTTCCTGAAACAAACTGATTTGAAAACTATAACAATCAAAAAAGAGGTAGAAAAAATTACTGTTACCACCTCCCTCTCTTCTCCCAGCTATTCTAGAACTTTGTATTTAGGCGTTTACATTACTGGTTTCTGAAGCCTCGGGATACAAATTACCTTTTTGAAATGGAGGGACTTTACATTTATATCTCTGTAGGAAAACTCAGTTGTCTTTGTGCTTTGCTGAATGAAAAAAAGTTTCGACCTGTGAAATAGCTGCCATTTAAGACCGCACATTCAGATGACCACATCCATGGCGGCCGATGCCAGGGGACAGGGTTCCATATATGTGGAGAATGCTTGGAGTGCTGCTGCACACTGACATGTATAATTACACACAAATAGATGGTTTCCAGAATTCTACAACTGGGAGTTGCCCAGTATTTAAGAAAAGCTTACTTTTAGGGGCAAGTGGTTTATAGCACTCAATATCCCATTCTAGGTCTCTATGTTTTGACTTAGCGGCTTAATTTTCTCGTAGTTAGTCCCTATAGCTTTGCCTGTCTTATTTTTAATGTTTCAGCTTACCTAGAAATGTTGGCCTTTATTCATTTGTTTGTGCCCACTAACTTCAAAGGGTCAGAATGGACAAAAGAAATACCAGATCAATCTAAAGAGTCATTCCGGACCTATCCACGTGCTGCTTATAAATAAAGAGTCCAGCTCCTCTAAGCCCGTGGTTTTTCCTGTTCCCCCACCTGATGACCTCACACAGCCTTCCTCTCAGCCCTCGACTCCAGTGCCTCCACAGAAATCCAACATGGCAACTCAGAACTTGCCTGAGCAACATGTCTCCGAAAGAAGCCAGAATCTTCAGCAGACTCCAGCCACAGACTTATCTTCAGGTGGGTTCAGAGTCTTTGTTTTAAAAAGTAGAGGGGAAAATATGAATGCTGTGTTGAACAAGTTGGAGAGCTTTTCTGAATTTCTCAATTGTGATGTTATTTTATTATCTAGTATAGGAGGCAAAATAGTAAACCTGATCAACAAGTATTAATTTTGTGTCTTCTGTGTGCCCAGCACTGGAATATGTATTATGAGGAAAATTTAAAAAACAGATCCTATCTTTAATTATACTACTACTAGTTGTTTCATAGACTGTGTAAATATATATATTTGCAGTTTTCCTTAGGATTCCATTTTTGGAATTAAACCAGATTTGTTCCCCCACCCCCCTTTTACTATTTACATGTCAGCTTTTTATCTGCGATTTACTTTGTAAGGTTCTTTTATCACTTAGTAACTCTAGTATATATAATTGAAATTTGTTCTATGTTTAATAAAAATCATACTAGGGACAACTATAGTGACTTATGTCTCCTGTTTCTCTGTATTCTCTATTGTTATACTTTTTATTTGGAAAGCTTAGTTTTATAGTTGATAAGTGGTCTCAACTCCAATTATTTAGGAAATCTTGCCTTCCTAAGTTGTTTGATCTGTGAAATGATAAATAGCTAAAAACTGGGCATCAGGAATAGGGGCCACATTTCTTAAATTTATAAAATTTCCTCAGCATCCAGTCCTTTCCCTTGGTTATTACATGGCTAGGTATTTACCAACTCCTTAGTGGTTGCAAATAAAGGACCCATGGTTGCTGAATGAATGATTGCCATGCAATCTAGACGTAGTATTGCAGATAATTTAAAATAACTATATTGTATATATTCCACTTTGTTTATTTTTACCTTTATCCTTTTGGGATGTGGTCTACTCTTTGAGTTCACAATAGGTAAGAGTGAGCCTAAAAAGATCTTACTGGACACAGAATATTTTTCAGCTTCTTGTTGCCCATGTCCTTCCCCTATAAGTATTTCCACACCATAGGCCACAGGGATGCACAACAGAAAGTGTCATCTTTCAAAAGCTTATAATCTAATTGGGAAGAATAAAGTAGGCAGGTTTATGGTTTAGCTCAGACACAATTAGTACATTGGCTTTCACAAAGCATTAAAGAAACTTTTGAGCATTTCATTTCCGTACATGATTTTGTATTTGGAAATAGTAAAGAAAACAATTTGGGGCCAGATTAGAGAGGGCCTTGAATATCAGACTGAGTTAGGACTTTGACCTATAAACCAATGAAGATTTGTGACCAGGGAAGTGGCACGTTTAGAACTGTATACTGGTGAACACAGAAGTAACGTCATTAGGAAAGAAGAGACTTCTGGCCCTGGGAAGAAGAGATTAGAGGCAATGAAGACAGAAGATAAGATGTTTGCAGTTATGCAACTGTGAGAGAACATTGAGGCTAAAGTGGGGTGATGACAATGGGACTGGAAAGAGAAATAAGGAAGATTTGAGAAATACTCTTTAGGCAAAATAAGTAACCTTTGATGTGTGAGATCTGAAGATAAAGTTAACAGGAGGACTGTAAAGTGATGTTGCACTTTTAAGGTTGAGTCATAGGGAGCATTATGGTAACACTGACTTTAAAAACTGAGGAGTCAGTTTTGGGAAAACAATGATGAGTTTTTGGGGCTACATCTTGAGTTCAGAAGTTTAAAAGTAATGCCAGGTACAGATTAGTTGTCATGAAAATTCTGTTTCCATGAAGTTCTAGTACTTTAATTTCGTACTTTTTTGTGTGTGTGTGTGGTACACGGGCCTCTCACTGTCGTGGCCTCTCCCGTTGCGGAGCACAGGCTCCGGACGTGCAGGCTCAGCGGCCATGGCTCACGGGCCCAGCCGCTCCACGGCATGTGGGATCTTTCCGGACCGGGGCACGAACCCGTGTCTCCTGCACCGGCAGGCGGACTCTCAACCACTGCGCCACCAGGGAAGCCCTAATTTCGTACTTTTAATCAAGATGCTGATGTTAAATATAACTGTGCTTAATATATACTGTGTTTAAATATATGCTGTTTAAATGTAACTGCCTTTTTGCTGTTAAAATATATAAAGAGAAGTGTAAAAAAAGCTTTATCACATTTCTTTTTCCAGCGGGATCTATTAGTGGAGATATCATTGATGAGTTAATGTCTTCTGATGGTAAGTAGTTAAAAATTTTAATAAATATAACCTTATACATCAATAATGCTTTTCTAGAATTTATGAGTGGCACATGATTTAAAAGAAATGAAGAACCTATATTTTTTAACTGCTTAATGTACTATGATGATTCATAGTAAGTTACAGGCATCCTTCAGATTTTTTTGCCTGCATTTTGAGGAAAAAGAATTCATAAGGGGATACTCATCACTTTTACTGAATAAAGTTCTAAATTGTTGGCATACTAGCCCTTTTTACACCTGAAGAATTTGGCCAAGAAGAGTAAAACAGTGTATCTGAGTCAACAGGAAATCTGAAAACAGTTTTGTAAATACTCCTACCATGGCCAACTTCAAGCTGCCAATGTGAAGTCAGTATTACTAAGATTAGCCACATCATCGTCTAATCTGAAGTAATTCTTAAAAATCAACTAGCTATAATATGGTAGTTACTTTAACAATTACTCTCTGGGCCTCACCTTTCTAAAAGTTCTTGGATTCAGAGTCCTGGTTCCTAACAAATATGTATAGCCGAGACCTAGGAAGTAGCAGCTGTTAAATTAGCCAATGGCACAGTAACCACTTAGACATTTATCAAACACTTCTGTAAAAGCAGAGAATTTCAGCATATTTATTAATTTATGTCTAGTTCCTTTCTCTGTTTTCGAAGTGGTAGCTTATTTAGCAGATCAGAGAAAATACTCTGAGCAGTGTTTCTGAATCATAAATTTTAGTGACAAGTTCAACCAATAAAAACTAACTTGTTTCTCAAGCTAACACCTATAATCAATGCATAAAATGTCTTTAAAGAAGAATCTTTCAAAATATACACAAAATATAAGTCATTAATTTGATCATTACATTTCCTATTACATATTTTTAAAAAATTGCTGTATAACAGGGGAAACATAATTTGGCTTGATGTTTTTGATAGTATTTTATGTTAGACATCATTACCTGTATGTAGAAACCATCTTTAACACTGAATTTATTTTTTGCTTGCAGTGTTTCCGCTTTTACGGCTTTCTCCGACCCCGGCAGATGACTACAACTTTAATTTAGATGATAATGAAGGAGTTTGTGATCTGTTTGATGTCCAGATACTAAATTATTAGATTCCATGGAAACCTGGGACTGTTATCTACCTCTAACTGTGTAACATTTTAGACGTCTTAACCTAAGTATTTAAAATAATGAATGTAACATCTTTTTAGTTCACTGATTCTGAAATGTTCTTCCCTAATACTTTCTTTTTTACTTCACAAAACTTCAACCATAAGAACAAAGGATTCTGATTGCTTCAGGGGAAAAAGTGATTTCATATCTACCAACTCCCTACCCTCAAGTAATTACATTCTGGAATTTCAACTTTTCCTCCCATTCTGAACCTTCTGTTTTTTTCCTTATATGAGAGGAAAGTTAAAGTAGACTTAAGGTCATCAAAAACAAAAAAGTTGGCCAAGGGCTCATCATTTGTTTGTCTTACATTTTTACTGCCACGAGACTGTCCGTATTTCTGTGTATCCTCTGATCCAGACATTCACTGCCACTTATAAAGTGAAGGGTGTAAACTAGGATATATTAACTGTTTCAGTGAACAGATTTTGTGAAGTGCCTTCTGTTTTAGCACTTTAAGTTTATCACATTTTGTTGACTTCTGACATTCCACTTTCCTAGGTTATAGGAAAGATCTGTTTATGTAGTTTGTTTTTAAAATGTGCCAATGCCTGTACATTAACAAGATTTTTAAAAATAAAATTGTATAAAACATTTAATTTATTGGTCTTTTTGGAGAATTTGATGCATCACCAGTGTATTACAACTGAGCCATTAATCTTGTAGCTTCATCAACATTAACTGGTTCGTTTTCATGACACTGCTGAGGAATCTGGAGAGAAAATTACATTTAAAAATTTAGATAACAATAGCAAACAAAAATGACATAATCTACTGACATATCTATTATTCAATATAATTTCTTCTAGTTGTACTTTTGGAAATAGAACAATAAATTCCCATATTTTAGACTCAATGTTTTAAAGTCTGAATAAGCTATACATACTACAGAGCCAAATACTAAAAATTACAATCAATACAGGCTTTGAAAATTTGTAGTTTATTAGCCAGAACAAAAGGAAGTGATTTCCACTCACCAGCTGTTTCTGCAGAGGTTCAAGGGAAAGGCCTTTTACGAACTGTACAAGTACCTTTTGCATATCTACAAAAGCTTTATTCACGCTGTTAACTTTTTCATCATTCATGATGTTTATCTTTTAAAAAAAGAAAAAGAGCATTAATCCATGATCTCACAACCATTAAGGATAAAAATATAGGCAACCTTAATTTAATCTTGTTACCCCCCAAACCTATAAACTCTTATCAATCCTACCAATTTATGGAGACAATTTACACTAAAATTCTTAGTCTTATTGGGACATTTCAGACAAAAGGTTCTGTTTTTTAAAAAATAAGAATTATGTGAATATACCTCATACGTTGACTTTCCTGGAATAAGCAGGCCAAAATATGTGACCACTATCTTTCTAAGCTACGGTGCTATCGTCTCTCATCTGTAAAATGAGGAACCTGGATAGCATGCTTCCAGTGTCCTTCTAACAGTACGTCTCTGAATCCTTCCTTGATAGAAGTGCCTGGCAGTCTCCTGAGGACAGCGGCCCCTGCAGCCGTCCTCACTTGAATCTGAAAGGTGGGGGTGGTATTCTTGTTCTTCACAGCTGCTCCCCAACCATTTCTCCTTCAAAACTTTTGGCTTTTTTGCATCTTATGCATCAGGACATTCTGACACCCCTCTCCTCATTACTGTCACCTATCAACACCATGATTACTTGCTCCTTCGTGAAAGATCTCAAACCATGGCTCACTGACCCCTCTCACGCCTGGCGTCGCTTTTTAGTGGCTACAACAAAAACCTATCCTATGGCTTCTTAATCTCTTCAGGTCCTCATCTCCAGGGGTCTTTTCCACGACCTACCTTGCCATCACTCCCATGCATTACCTTAGGCTGCATCATTACCTGTTACTGCACCACCTCCTATCCTTCTATTCACTTATTTTATTAATAATTCTTAAATCTCACTGAAATCTTTTCCCACCAAGTTCACTATTGTTCACATTTTCATATCCCCACTTTTTCCTTTAGCCTGCACAGATTCCATGACCACTAATCAGTCACTCCTTCACACCCTAACTCTACTTCTCTTCTCTCCCTCAATCAGACTTGCCTGGCAACCTAGTTAAACTCAAGTATCAGCCTTTTGGAGCCCAAAACTGAAGCTCTAAAAAATCATAGCTGGCTGACTGGCTTCACTTTAAGTTCATGGCCACCAACTTCAATTTACCGCTTATATAGTACCTGGTGATTGTACGACCTCTCCCTAAGGCTGCTTTCTCAGAAAAGTGTTCCGATACTTTCTCCAACCAGGCTGCCTACCCACAGATCTTTTCCATTAGCATCCATAAAGCTTCTAGGACTTCCTATCCAAACAAAATAATTTTCCTCAAATATACCAAGCCTTCACCCAGCTGGGGGTCTTTGCACTCACTATTCTTTCTGCCTAGAACATGCTGCTCCAACACTTCCCAGCAGTTTGCATCACTGGCTCCTATCAGGCAGGTCTTGGCTTCAATGTCAACCCTGAAGACAGTTCTATCTAAAACTCACCCCCAAACCCCAGTCATATCACCCAGCTTTATTTCCTTTTTAGCATTTCCAAAGTCATGAAATTGCTCCACCAAAAATTTTAACTCAGCTAGTTCATGAAGACTGAAAGATAAAATGTTACATTTCTATGGACTATTATGATAATTACTAAGTCCTCTAGAGGTGACTCCACCTACTACTTAAGCTTGAAAACATTTTCTTGAATAATCTTCTTAAGGAGTCTACTTAATCTTGAAGAAATTTCCCATTCCCCAAATATTTTGAAATAAAGATAAAGTAACTCCTTTCTTTTCAAATTTTGTATTTTAAGAAACAAAATATTTTATCTTCTATTTTTAGGTTTTTATCTGAGTTCTAGATATCTTCAGAGATAAGAATTACTGAGGAGAAAAAGAATGGGTGTTGACTGACATTCCATGTCTTGACTCTGTTGAAAGCTTCTTGAAGAGATAACTTTTCCATACCATGTTTTTTTATGATTTCTATGCTCTGAGAAAACTATTAAAACTGTTACTTGGAGACTCATACATTTGCAGTTAAAATGCTTTCTTCTTTTTGCACATTTGAATTCAAGAAAGGGAGGTTATTTTTCTTCATCTTTTTTTCTTTTTTAAAACAAATGTTTAAAATCATCATGCTTTTGTAGGAAAGGCTAAGAACCTATTTTAAATATTAGCATTCAGTTTTTCAGTAGCTTTACAATTATGCTTTGCTTGTAAACAATAAAGTCAGAGTGCATAAGTGATACTAACCTTCTTCAGATTAGTGGTAACTGGTTTTGCTTTATTTTTAACCTTAAAGCCTTTTTGGCTGGCTATGTGGAATACATTCCTGGACTTCTGTCCTCTTAGTTTGTTCTTGGCCATTGTCTAGGAAAGAAAGAAAAGGAGCTCAATTAAGTTGCCCATGTTCATGAACTGTAAATCAATTTCAGTTTTTGGAAGTAAAGGTACCAATTAAATCTAAGAAGTTCCACCTTCCTCCTGATTATTTTTAAAATTGCTGCTTGTATAAAAATTATCTCCATGTCCTTTTGGTCCTACTAGATTTTTCTGTTTCAGTGCAGAGTGTGTAGCTAATTCTTTTCTGCATCTCCAGCACCTGACCCATAAGAGGCTCCACATTAGTTTCTGCCAGTTAGATTAATTAATATTCTCAACACAACAATTGTTTTTTTTTTTTCAGCTCTCTGCAGCATCTGACAATTCTAACCATCACCATCCATCCTTCTGCTAGTTTACATACTGCTATTCCATTCCAGTTCCTTTCATACTCTAGGACTGACTCCCTTCTCCCTCCTTCTTTCATTCCTTTTTACTTGCCCCATTTTCACTCCTGTGTGCACCTCCACAAAACCAGTACTTAATCTTACACCTCCTAACCCCCACGTTAAATTACTTTCATGACTTCCACATCACCTCTATGTGAATGGCTCTTGCCTAAAAACTGTAGGTATTATCTTTGTTTTATAGCTAAACACACTAAGCCTATAAATTCTACTTGAGAAACATCTCTCAAACCTGTCTTTAACAATGCACATGAGGAACAATTTAAAAAATATTAATAGTTAAGATTTATTAAGCTTTTACTACATGTACAGCACTATGCTAACATTTTATGTATTTTAACTAATTTACTCCTTACAACAACACTTTGTAGGAGGTACTATTTTATCCTCATTTTACAGATTAAAAAAAAAAAATCTGATGCAAAGAGAAGCTAATCTGCCCATTGCTGCACTATTAGTAGTCAGAGAATGCCAAGATTCAAAGCCAAGCAGACTAGATCCTGAGCTCTCATTATGTGATGTGGTCTCTCAAATATAAATAAAAATGCAGTACAAAAGCATGATTTAGTACTGCCTAGTTCAGGACTGGGTTACTGCTTTAGTCCCTAGGACTATTTGGTTAGACTCTGGGTTGGGACAAACTATACCCATGGACCAAATCAGGTCAGGCACCTGTCTTTGTAAATGACGTTTTATTAGAACGCAGCTACGTCCATTCGATTATGTATGTTTTGTCTGTGGCTGCTTTCCTGCGACAACTGTGGCTCGCAAAGCCTAAAATATTTACTATTTGACCCTTTACGGAAAGACTGTCAACCCCTGGCTTAAGCCACATGCATTCAAGTCTATCCTGCGTAGTGGTACGAAATGAACCGTCCCAATGTTAAAATCCTTCAGTGGCTCCTCCAACCCACAAGGAGCAATATTCTTTGTCCTGACATATCGCTGGAAACCTGACTCTAGCATAAATCTGTCAAAGGTATCTCCTGCTATTTCTCTATACCGACTCTAGTCTACTAATTACTCTCTGAAGACACCTTGCACATTCTTCCCTTCTTCCCTTTGCTCACATTGTATCTCTCCTCCTTCAATGTCTAGCCTCAGGAACAACAGAGACAGCAATGCTTCCGAACCCCAACAGAACTCCTTCTAAAAAAATAAATAAATAAACACAGTAGAAAATACATGATTATTATAGAAGCAGAAAATACACATAAACCACCCCCAAATTAAATAATCTAAAATCCTTCCAATAAGTAACCAAAATCCAACCATTCGTCTAGTATTCATTAATCAATTACTATGTACCGAGTGTGGTACAGAACCTATATACATACATATAAAACATATACAAACACAAGAAACATAAAGATAGGTGCTGTAACTGACAGCATACGAGTGGAGTCACAAAAGGAAAACATCCAATAGAGTTGGGGACTTGACGAAGGTTCGTGGAGAAGGTGAGAGCCTAGCTGGGGGGGTAGTGGGATAGGGATTTTCTCTAACAACCACGTGGAAACTGGTGACAACAGAACAACCCAAAGCTGGTACCCTGCCGTGGGATGAAGGCCCAGCAGGCATGGGGGTTTCAGGCCTGAGCCAGCAGGCCTGCGGCCGAGTAGGGCTGCCTAAGGCAGCAAGCGACGACGGAACGGAGCCTCCAGACGGCAGCAGCCCGCGGACGGCCAATCCTGTCTCAACGCTCGGAAACTCCACGCCAGCGCGCCGGAAAATTTTTTAATTAATCTCTCACCAGTCCTCCGATACCCTCGTGCAGGGGTTTAAGCTCCAGGTAACGCCATCTGCACCCGCAGGATCCAGGAAGTTCCGGAATGAGGCAGCCAGTCAAGGGTCCTCTCTCAGGTCGTAGTTTCCGCCCACCGAGATAAGCTCCGCCCACAGGGCGGAGTCCTGCCCCGTGAGCTTGGTCTGCAGACGGAGATAAGCCCCGCCCATCGAGCGTCGTTCCGCCCAGCGAGCGTCCTTCCGCCCACCGAGCGTCGTTCCGCTCACGGGCTGATTTCCCACCCACCTAACATAGCCCTGCCCACAGAACCGTCTCAGCTGTGGAGCACCCTTCCTTAAACACAGGGTCTTCACTGTTAACATGCCTTGCCGTTCGCTAGGTTAAGAACCTCTACTCAGCTGAGGCGTCGAAGACGCGGCTAAGTCTGGAGTTCCTCGCAGGGGTATGTGTACAGAAACCACCCGAAGTGTCTGAGTCACCAGAGCCACACAGACCGTAACACAGGTGGTCGGCTCTCAGCCGCTTATTGCTGGCTGGCTCTGTCCGCGCTTCCAGGAGGTGGCGCTGCGCACTTCTGGGTGGTGTCCCGGGTTTGGTTGGAGCAACAAAGAACCTAATGTCTGGAACAGATCTAGAACTATAATCTCCCAAGGGAAAATTTGTAGTGAGCCAAAAGTTGAAATGCTTTTCTCATTGAAGTTTCCTTGCTTCAAAATGAGAATTTCTGACAGCACGGCAGAGGCACAAGAAAATATCAATAAGTTGTAAAACAAGAATCAGGGAACTTTAGAAAATCTTAGAAGAAACATTTTTGCCTTCCAGTTTTATGTCTGTGTGTGTATATTTCCCAGTTAAGGTGTTCTGGGTTGAGTTTTCTAGAAAATCGAATCACTTCTTCCAAGACGATCTTTCCACTGAGGTAACAGTTTTCACATGTTCTCTCCTTATTTTGTTACAGTCTTAGGGAAAGCCAGCTTTTAAACAAATGTAGAAGTACTGACATTTTTGTATCATTTTTGTAACGGTACATGAGTTCTGCTCTAAGTATCAAAATAAGGCCAAAGTACCATTCCCCTTTTGCAAGTGAGAATGCTGAGGCTCAGAGTCTAAGCCATTTTCGGTATCCACACAACTAGTAATTGACACAGCCAAACTAGAATCCACGAGGGCTGGCCGTCGGTCAGGTCCTCTTCCCGCCAAATCAGCCACTTGCCTGCTTATAGAAAGATGAACCACTTTTACAGTAAATCACTTTATTGTTTATGTCCATCACAAAAAATTAGAGAATACGTTAAGGAATGAGGAATAATTACTTGTCAATGTAATTTTATTAAAATTCTGTATTTTTTCTAAAGAGTGACTTTCAAAAACACCTTAAAATGCTTTATAAAATGCCCATAATGTGTGGCAGCAAGACCAAAGTAACATCAAAGCGACAGAAAACCATTAGATTCTTTCACAAGGCCATTTATCCAGGAATACTGAAGCTAAAAGGTGAATATAATTATGGTTCCTTGAATGTGAAGTTATTGATGTATATGCAGAAGACAAAGAAATAGATGCAATGGAATGACATTATAGTCTTTATGAAAACTTACGGGCCTAGCTTTCATTTGGAAATGGTGAGATAGAGATACTTACACCATGGAAATAACATGGTTATACAGGCAAGGGCAGAGTCACTGTATGAGGTAGGAGTGAGAAGGCATGATTTCTGTTTACTTCTGTTACCTACCAACAGTGTGACTGTGGAAAAGTTACTTCATTTCTCTGTGCCTCCCTTTCCCATATGTAGATGGCCGCTCAGTAAATACCCACGTCAGAGAACATTCATTATCTGCTCAGCATTCCTCTCTGGGGAACCGCTCTTCTCCCATTAAGTGATCCTGGTTGAATGAATAATTACAGTCCTCGTCTAAAGATTTTCCAGCCAGAGCTAGTGGAGACACTTCTTGCTTTTAGTATCCTTGTGCTGGGATGATGTGAAATTGAGGCTGCTAGTTGCCGTCTCCTCCAGCAACTTGAGGGAAGCCTGACTGCAGTGGGAGAGAACAAGAGCAATGCAAAAGAACACAGAGCTGAACAACAGAACACAGGACCTTGGTGATATCATTGGAGTCCTTGGATTCAGCTATAGATGGAAGAAAGATCCATCCCTGTCTTCTCAGTTATCTGAATGAAAACATTGCTTTTTTTTTTTTATTGGGTTATTTACTTTTTTTGTTTTTTGTTTTTTTTTTTGGTGTGGACCATTTTTAAAGTCTTTATTGAATTTATTACAATATTGCTTCTGTTTTATGTTTTGGTTTTTTGGCTGCAAGGCCTGTAGGATCTTAATTCCCCAACCAGGGATCAAACCTACACCCCCTGCATTGGAAGGCGAAGTCCTAACCACTGGACTGCCAGGGAAGTCCCTGTTGGGTTATTTATTTATTTTGCGGTACACGGGCCTCTCACTGTTGTGGCCTCTCCCATTGCGGAGCACAGGCTCCGGACGTACAGGCTCAGCGGCCACGGCTCACGGGCCTAGCCACTCTGTGGCATGTGGGATCTTCCCGGACCGGGGCACGAACCCGCGTCCCCTGCATCAGCAGGCGGACTCTCAACCACTGTGCCACCAGGGAAGCCCCCTGTTGGATTATTTTTTTTAACCACTTGTACCTTGAAGAGTCTTAACTCTACTCCTGTTCAGCCTACTTCACAGGATTTTGTACAGAGTTAGTGAAATACAAAACATGAAAGCATAAGGTATTACTAAGACAAAAGAAGCACGTAATTTTCTAAAAGACGTTTTTCTAATTCTCTATGAACCAAATAGCTTCAAGATTTCTAATCTTTAAAAATTCATCCCAATCTCGTACTTCCAGTTTTTCTAAAAACCTTAAAGATGAATAAAATCATAAATAAAGAAACATTTTTTTGGAACCCTTAGCTTTCCTGTTGAGACTCAGCAATGCGGAGTCCTTTATACAGCTTCAGTCCTCAAAGAACGGTCTTGGAAGCAATTCAACAAGTTAACAAATATAATAAGGGAGAAGAAAATGAGAGCCCACAAAAATAATTACAAATCATCTGCAACAAAACTCATAGCCCTCTCCCAGAACAAAGCCAGCATTGTGTAGATGATGCTCCATGATAGACTTGTTTCATTCATCAACCTTATTTGCCCCACTACTCAGTTTCATTCAACTGAAATAGTTTGAACACCTAGGCTCTGTGAGGCCTCAAAGGAAGTACTTTCTTGTAAAGAGGACAGTCATTTGAGATAGACGTATGCATATGAAATGATCATTTTTGACAGAAAGTGGTAAGGACTATGATAAATGCACAAAAATGAGCTATTTATGGAAGGAAATAATTCAGAATTCTGGAAACATTCATGTTAAAAGTTCTCATCTGATTGTCTTAGAGAAGAAATCGGCAAACTACAGCCTACAGGCCAGATTCAGCCCGCTGCTTATTTTTGTACAGCCCGTGAGCTACGAATGGTTTTACATTTTAAAATGGAGGAAAAACATCAAAATAGGGACAATATGTTACAACACATGAACATTTTATTAAATTCACATTTCAGTGTCAGTAAGCACAGTTTCATTGGAACACAGCCACACTCATTTACATACTATTTATGGCTGCTTTCACGCTACAACAGCAGAGTTGAGTAGTTGAGACAGAGACCACATAACCTACAAAACCTAAAATATTTACTACCTGGCCCTTTACCAACTTAATACTTTAAAAAACTTTACCAGCTCATCTTAGCAGATGAGCAGCATGGTGGTATAATTGGTCGAAGTATTCGTGTTTTATACTCAAAGCAATAGGAGGCTTAAAAGGATGAAACCACTTTTCCTCCCAGTATTCTAAGGTAGCTAAACCTTTACAAAATGAGTTTGAGTTTCCTTGCCTCTAATGGTTATCGATGAGTTTTATGTTTCTAGGCTGAAAATGGAAGTTTCCACGTATAAAGGCATTCCCACTTGAGTCTTCCTTAGGGAATGGAAAAAGGAAATAACCTAATGCTTGGGGAAAAGATGAGCTTCTGGAGACCGAGGAAATGGTTGGGGAGAAGGTGGTGAGGGTTTTTCTGCAAGTGATTGAGACTTAAGACCCTGTGGCACATGCCACCATGGCCTGGGGAGTAGTAGCATAAGATCCCTACACCAGCAAATGTCACAGAATGGATGGAGCTTTCCGCCTTCAAGTGAAATGTGGATTTTGATATTAAGCATTACAGCAGCCATTGTGATGAACTGAAAACTAGAGAAAGTTTTCTTTTCTGTGTGCAGGGTAAGCTACCCGCTTCCCATATACTTGAGACTGAGATGAAATTTTTATGCCAAATTAAAGAGTGAAAATTTGGAGCCAGATTTAATTTGATTTAAAACTTTAAGTTTTATGGTATTTCTGTTATGCATACATTCAAGAATGTGTGTTATGATATTTCTTACAGTCAAGAATTTTAACAGGCAAAAGTGGAGCTATAAAGCCTTATAGGAATAGAGCATGACACGAGCAAGCCAGAGACCCAGAAATGGACATGCTATGCTTGTAGGAGTGGGAGAGGTCCAATGTGGGTGGAGGAGTGGGGGTGTGGAGATGCTGTTGAAGATGAGGCTGGTAAGATGAGCTAATGAAGGACCTTGACAACCAGGAAAGGTTTATTTTTTTTACTTTAGAAGAGTTTCAAACTTACAGAAAAATCACAAAAATAATACAAGTTGTTTTTTTCTGAACCATTTGAGAGTAAGTTACTGACAAGAGGTCCCTTTACCCCACATATGTTAGTGTGTATTTCCTACAAATAAGGATATTCTCCCACATAACAATACAGCCATCAAAAATCAGGACATGAACACTGATTCCTTCTACTTCACAGTCACCATTCAAACTGTCAATTATCCCTGTAATGTCTTTTATAGTAAAAGGATCCTATTCAGGATAAAGTGTTACATTTAGTTATCATACCTTTTTTTCTTCCAGTTTATCCAGATATATGACATTATAGTGCTGTATAAGTTTGAGGTACAGCAAAGTGATGTTACATACATTATGAAATGATACCACAATAAGTTTAATGAACATCCATCATCTCATGTATTCAATGTATACAAAATAAAAGAAAATGAAAAAGAAAGTTTTTTTCCGTGATGAGAACTCAGGTTTACTCCCTTAACAATGCTCATAGGGGCTTCCCTGGTGGCGCAGTGGTTGAGAGTCCACCTGCCGATGCAGGGGACACGGGTTCGTGCCCCGGTCCGGGAAGATCCCACATGCCGTGGAGCGGCTGGGCCTGTGAGCCATGGCCGCTGAGCCTGCGCGTCCGGAGCCTGTGCTCTGCAACGGGAGAGGCCACAACAGTGAGAGGTCCGCGTACCGCAAAAAAACAAAACAAAACAAAACATAAAACGAAAAAACAATGCTCATATATAATGTACAGCAGTGTTAATTATATTAATCGAGTTGTACATGACATCCCTAGTACTTGTTTATTTTATAACTGGAAGTGCATACCTTTTCATCACATTCATACAATTCCCCCTTCCCCCACCTTACCTCTGGTAACCACACATCTGGTCTCTTTTTCTATAAGTTTGTTTACTGAAGTATAGTTGACCTACAACACTATTAATTCCTTGGTGCACAACTTAGTGATTTGATATTTCTATACATTACAGAAACGATCACCACAATAAGTCTTAATTACCATCTGTCACCATACAAAGATACTACATTATTATTGACTATATTCTTCATGCTGTACATATCATGCTCATGGCTCATTTATTTGTATGTCTTAATTCTCCCTCACCTATTTTACTCATCCCCTCCCAGTCCCCTCTGGCAACCACTTGTTTTTTCTCTACAACTCTGTTTCTGTTTTGTTATGTTTGTTCATTTGTTTTATTTTTTACATTCTACAAATAAGTGAAATCATATGATGTCTGTCTTTCTCTGTCTGACTTATTACACGTACTATAATACCCTCTAGATCTGTCCATGTTGTCACAAATGGCAAAATTTCATTCTTTTTTTATGAAAAAATATGCGCCACATCTTCTTTATCCATTCATCTATTGATGGATACTTAGGTTACTTCTATATCTTGGCTATTGTAAATAGTGCTGCTATGAACATTGGGGTACATATATCTTTTTGAATTACTGTTTTTGTTTTCTTTGGAAAAATACCCAGAATTGCTATGTCTGGGTTATATGGTAGTTCTATTTTAAATTTTTTGAGGAAGCTCTGTATTGTTTTTTATTGTAGCTGCGCCAATTTACATACCCAGAAACCATGCAAAAAGTTTTCCCTTTCTCTACATTCTCTCCAAAAGGAAGAAACTAACAGTAACA